>NC_051079.1:42506131-43808631 GCF_004664715.2 Peromyscus leucopus | reverse complement strand
CTAAAACGGTTAGCTAAACAGTGCGTTTGCTTTTGCATAAACATTTCAAGTATTTTAAGTTTGGGCCTCACCTGATGTGACATGGCTTATTGAAAAGCAAGTGACTGTCATGTCCATTCTCTCCTTAGTATATGTTTGAGCTGAGGTGGTGATGTGCACCCGCAGCCCTAGGACCTGGAGGTTGAGGTCTGAGAGTCCTTTAAGCCCAGGAGTTTGAGTTTAACTTGGGTGATGTTTTTAACACACACACACACACACACACACACACACACACACACACACACACACACCTCCCTGTATAAGGATGTGTTGTTTAGCCTCAGTGTGTTCAGTGTGGGGGTGTAGGTTGTTTAATTTATATACTAGATTGAGTTGGATTTCAATTTAGAAATACATCTCTATTAATTTTGTGGCTCTCACTATAGTGAAAGACTAGAACTAAGTAAGTTTTAGGGACAAAATGTGGCTGCATTTACATTAAAAAGCTGCCACGGAACTGAAAGCTCTAGAACAAAAAGAAACAAACTCACCCAGGAGAAATAGACGCCAGGAAATAATCAAATTGAGGGCTGAAATCAACGAAATAGAAAACAAGAGAACAATACAAGAAATCAATGAAACAAAGAGTTGGTTCTTTGAAAAAATCAACAAGATAGACAAACCCCTAGCCAAATTAACCAAAAGGCAAAGAGAGAGCACCCAAATTCACAAAATCAGAAATGAAAAAAGAGACATAACAACAGACAATGAGGAAATCCAGAGAATCATCAGATCATACTTCAAAAACCTGTACTCCACAAAAATGGAAAACCAGGAAGAAATGGACAATTTTCTGGATAAATACCACATACCAAAATTAAATCAGGACCAGATAAACCATTTAAATAGACCAATAACCCCTAAAGAAATAGAAACAGTCATCAAAAGTCTCCCAACCAAAAGAAGCCCAGGACCAGATGGTTTCAGTGCAGAATTCTACCAGACTTTCAAAGAAGAACTAATACCAATACTCTTCAAAGTGTTCCACACAATAGAAACAGAAGGAACACTACCAAACTCTTTTTATGAGGCTACAATTACCCTGATACCCAAACCACACAGAAATAAAGAGAACTACAGACCAATCTCCCTCATAAACATTGATGCAAAAATACTCAACAAAATATTGGCAAACCAAATCCAAGAATACATCAAAACAATCATCCATCACGACCAAGTAGGATTCATCCCAGGGATGCAAGGATGGTTCAACATACGAAAATCAGTCAATGTAATTGACTCACTTTTTAATCTTGGAGCAAATATATGTAGCTATGCTCTGTATTTAGTGTTAAATAGATTGACTTCCATGGTGACAGTGATTCATATGAAAAAAATTACAGCCACTTAGCAGTCTTTCCATGACTAGTTCCCAGAATGACAGTTCACTTGCTACGTGGAGTCTAACAGAGAATGGGAAACTGGACAGTTTGGTAAGTCCTCCTCTGCCGCTAGGAATAGAGCATGAAATATATGGATGTCCTAGTCTGATGCTGGCTGGAGACCTTCAAAACCTGAGGCTCAGTGCTTCTGGTGACTCAGCTATGCTGAGTCCCATGTTTACCTGACTCACAGCTACAGTGTGGGATAGATACACCCAAGTCAATTGATAGATGACTTCTGTAGTATAAAAACAGGAACAATGGAGTTTTGTAGCTTAGCAGGTCAGGTTCTTAGAAACTTGATACAGACATGGTTTATAGTGTTTGGTTGCTTTTTAGGGTGCTTTTTTTTTGTTTGAGACAGGGTCTCATGTATTCCAGGCTGTCCTCAAGCTTACTGTGTAGCTGAGGATAGCCTTGAACTTCTTTCTGACCCTCCAGCATCTTTCTAATGCTGGGCTTATAGGCATGATATACCACACCTGACATGTGGTGCTGAGGATCAAAACCAGGGTTTCCTGAATGCTAAAATCATCATATGACCAACCAACCTGCATCCCAGCTTTGCTTTATGGTTTTATTTCAACATCCACCTAGAAGAGATGATTTATTTTCATGTAGTTAATATTAAAACCAGAAAATATATGATTAAGAGCATGGTTTTAGCCGGGCGGTGGTGGTGCACACCTTCAATTCCAGCACTTGGGAGACAGAGCCAGGTGGATCTCTGTGAGTTCGAGGCCAGCCTGGTCTACAGAGCAAGATCCAGGACAGGCACTAAAACTACACGGAGAAACCCTGTCTTGAAAAACAAAAAACAAAACAAAACAAAAGAACATGGTTTTAGTTTGTTTTCAGAGATTATAGTATTTTAGTGGTTACTAATCAGTACCGTTAAGAACTTACTTACTGGGCTGAAGAGATGGCTCAGAGGTTAAGAGCACTGGCTGCTCTTCCAGAGGACCTGAGTTCAATTCCCAGCAACCATATGGTAGCTCACAATCCCCCTGTAATTGGTAGCTCACAACCCTCTGTAATTGGTGGCTCACAAACCTCTGTAATTTGATCTGGTGCCCTCTTCTGGCAAGTAGGTAGAACACTGTATACATAATAAATAAACCTTCAAAAAAATTAGAAAAAAAAAGAACTTACTTACTGTCTCAAGATTTGTATATTCATTTTGCTGTCCCCCTGAATGCTTGTTCTTTACATAGTTTTTGCACGAAAGCATCCATGAGGAAGTTGTACAAAGACTGAAAGGTGCCTACTCACAGATCCGTGTTGGGAACCCCTGGGACCGTGAGTAGCTGGTTCTTTTATTAAGTTATCCCCCTTTTGAAAGCTGGTGTTACCTATATTTCTGACCTTCTGAGTTGGAGATGGTGGTGGCATACCCTTTTCTGAGCGGTCTGAGGGACATTCGATGACATCTTCCTAGGTTAGGGTCTCTTACTTGACATGTGTAAGAGTTGAGGTCCTGGTTGGATGGGGTGATGGTTGGATGGGGTCCTGGTTGGATGGGGTGATGGTTGGATGGGGTGATGGTTGGATGGGGTCCTGGTTGGATGGGGTGATGGTGGATGGGGTGATGGTTGGATGGGGTCTGGTTGGATGGGGTCTGGGGATGGGGTCTGGTTGGATGGGTCCTGGTTGGATGGGGTGATGATGGATGGGGTGATGGTTGGATGGGGTGATGGTTGGATGTGGTCCTGGTTGGATGGGGTGATGGTTGAGTTCTTTTTCTTTTTACTGCTATTATCCTTTCCAAGGCACCACCATCTGCAGGGAAAGTGTTCGAGTCCCCAGACCTGCCTGCTTCCACGGCTGTCTCCCAGAGCAACCAGAATGTTTTGTTTTGTTTTTAAATTAGATTGATTTATTTTACATGTATGAATGTTTTGCCTATGTGTATGTATGTATACCTGGTGCCACAGAGGTCAGAAGAGAGCATTGGGTCTCCGGAAACTGGGTGGTTGTGAGTCACCATGTGGGTGCTGGAAATTGAACCCAGGTCCTTTGCAAGAGCAGCCAGTGCTCTCAACTACTGAGCCGTCTCTCTAGAGAACCATAATTCACCCTTCTGCTTGGGACAGTCCAGTGAATCTCACTGTGCTTAGCCTAAAATCAAGATTCCCTCTGTGGCTGACTCCCCGACTTTTATGATGCTGCACCTGCCTCCCGCCTTCCTTATTGTCCACTAGACCCGTGTCCACTTGGCCTGGGCTGCACTTGTCCGACTTTCTGGGGTTTTCAAGCATTCCTGACTCTTCACTGCTATTTTTCTCTGCTAGAAACAATCTTTGCGAGGTCTTTGCATGGCCGACTGCATACATCCTTGCAGGGGCCTAACCCTCCCTGTGGTTACTTCAATGCTCTAGTTTCTGGCAACTGGTTAGTCTACCCCATGAACTGCATGCACAGTAGCCACAGAGATTATAATGGTCTTCCAGAGTGGGCACACTGTCATTAGCTATTTGGTTTACCCTCTGTTTATGTCTGCCTCCCTGCCACCCCTACTCATTTGCATATCGTGGTGGCAGCTCTCAGAGTTGAGTAGTTGGGTTGGAAGCTACATACTTGATACAAAGCGTAAGATGTTAAGCATCTGATCCTTCTCAGAAAAAGTTGCTGATTCCTGCTCTTACCTGAGGATATAGGGAGGAGGGCTTAGCTTGTTAATTTGGAAAGCCACTTACGTAATAAAATGATGCTACTGAGGGCAAAATGAAGAGCATCCCTTTTCTCTCCCCAGCGAATATTCTCTATGGACCCCTCCATACCAAACAGGCAGTGACCATGTTTGTTAGAGCCGTGGAAGAAGCAAAGAAAGAAGGAGGCACAGTGGTCTATGGGGGCAAGGTAATGAGCGCTGTGGGCGGGGAGGGACGGCCTCGCTGCTTCCCTTGAACACACAGACTGCTGAGAAGAACTGGTCAAGGGTCCCAGATGGATGCTTTTCTTCTCCCCAGCCCCGTCAGAAGGGGGAAAGGGGTTATGAGGAATGAATGGTGATAGAATAGGCTTGAGACACAGAAGAAACTCAGTCGTAGTCGCCTTGGGGTTAGGCCCTAGGACTTGGTATGGAAGGGATCTGGGTGAGCTGTAGCACAAGACTGTATGCAGGGTAGTTAGGATTCCTGTTTACTGGTTGAGATAGTTAAGGGAAGAAATCACAAAAACACATACTGTTATTGTCAACACTGGAGAACTACATTTTTGTTGTAGTTTGAGACACCATCTTTCATAACTCTGGTGGCCTGGAACTCAGATTTGCCTGCCCCTGCCTCTCTGGGGTGCTGGGGTTAAAGGCAGGTGTCATCACACCCATTGAGAACTATATTTTCAGTTCTTTCAATGGATAGCGAGGGCCTTTGCTTCATGGATTTGTTGCCTTTATTTGTGCAAAGAGTGTGCACCTCATTTATAGTCTGCTTAATTTCATTCAGTTTAAAATTCATGGAGACGCAGTTCTTGCGAGGCAGTCCGAAAGCAGATTCCCCCAGAGTGGAGGCACTCACATCCAGCTGGACACCGTGTGGGTGTATATTTACGCACATTTTTTCTTATATGGAGCTTTCTGTACAGAATTTAACCTAATCGTTACAGAAGTGGGGTCCACCCTTATGTGAGACTTAAGTTCATGGTTCAGTCGGCCCATGGAGGAACAGATAGAGTTGCATGTGAACCATTTAGAGTGCAGGGTTGATGCGGAGCTTTGAGGGCTGGAGGGCTTCAGGAGAAAAGACAGTCATCCACTAGGTGGAGAGGTTCTGGGGAAATTGGTTACAAATGCACATTTTCGGTGTTTAGGTAATGTGTATGAATTCCCTGGGGCTTGCATAACAAATTATCAGAAACTGGTTTGGGAACATTGGACACTGAAGACCAGTAGCAGAGTGCTGATGGAGGATGGAGTTGGTTTCTGGTGAAGTCCCTCTGGGTTGTGGATGAGTCCTCACATGACCTTCCCCCAAAGGGCAAGGGACACTGGCTGGATTGGATTAGGCCTATTCTGCTGACTCCACTGGTGGCCTCCCTGAGGGTCCTATGTCCAGATGCCATCACTCTTGAGTGTTGGTCACATTCAGTGTATGAATTTGGGTGAACACTATTAAATCAATACACAATGGGTGCAGATTGCCTATTTTAAAATTAACTTAAAAATAGCATTTCAGCAGTCTGCCCCACCACATAACTTTATTGTGGCACACAGCATGGTGTTCCTCTCCAAACTCCTTTTTCTGTCTTCTCTCCGACAAATAGGGGCAGGAGGCCATTTTCTTTCCAAACAGGATGCTGCTTTGGAGAAATAGTTTACCTGTAAATGCTGTTTTGTTTTTCTCCTCATAAACGTGGGCAGGGATGATATCCTCTGACCCCAAGTCATGGAAAAGGAACTCCATCCATTCCTCATTTCATCTTTCTACTTAAGGTCATGGATCATCCTGGCAATTACGTGGAACCCACCATTGTGACCGGCCTTGCCCATGACGCACCGATCGTACACACGGAGACTTTTGCCCCAATTCTCTATATCTTCAAGTTCAAGGTAAAGAAAGAAAAGATCCAAACCGTGAAAGAAAGCAGATATGGCAAAGCATTCACTCTTGGTTTTTTTTTGTGCACTAAAACTGTTTCGTGAAATGAGCTTTGACCCGAGCACAGTAACAGCAGGAACACTAACAGCTTCCGGTCTTGTTATTTTAGAATGAACAAGAGGTTTTCGCTTGGAATAACGAAGTGAAGCAGGGACTTTCGAGTAGTATTTTTACCAAGGATTTGGGCAGAATCTTCCGCTGGCTTGGGTATGAATGACTTTGTCTGGTTTGAACGTTTATGTACGTTTGAGCGGTGAGTGATTGTGTTCACGGTGAGAGCCGAATGTGCAGGCTTTGTTCTCTTTTGTGTTGATTCCTTTGTGTTCTCACTGTCCCTCTCCTCACACACACAGACCCAAAGGTTCCGACTGTGGCATTGTGAACGTCAATATTCCTACCAGCGGGGCTGAGATTGGCGGTGCCTTTGGTATGTAGAGACTCGTTTTTCCTTTTTAAAGATGCGTTTATTTTGGTACTGGGGACGGAACCGAGGCTGTCGTGAGTGCTAGGCCAGCACTGTTACTAAGCTGAGCCTCTGCCCTCATTAACCCTCTCCACATGGAGCAGCAAAGCGACAGTAGTGTTTACCTTTAGAAGTTTGTCAGGAAGCGGAAACACAAGCTGAGCCGTGGTGGCAACCGCCTTTAATCCCAGCAAAGTACTTGGGCATCAGAGGGAGGTGAATCTCCTGACTTTGAAGTCAGCCTGGTCTACAGAGTGAGTTCTTGGATAGCCAGGGCTACACAGAGAAACCCTGTCTCAAAACACCAAAAAAACCAAAACAAACCAAACAAGAAATGGAAACACAATTTATATTCTGTAATAACCTGTGATCTAGCATGCCTGAAAGACCCTGTGCTCCAACTCAGATTCTTACCAGGGTCCTCATGTTCTGCTTTATGTTGGAGCAGGGGCTTTAGCTTAAGATATATGAACCTTGAAATTCAGTGTTTTTTCTAGGCAGAAGGTCCCAGACCAAGAAAAGTTAAAACCTTTTACTTCAACACCAGGAAACTTAAAATACAAAACATTTGCAAATACACGTGTAAAGTGGACTTAGAAATTGACCTGGGAGTTGAGAAATAAAGATGACAGACACATATACAGACAAGCTCTGAGCTCTGATGGAGACCCACGAGCAGCAGCCTGGGAACTCAGTGCATTCATTTATTACATATAGTGTGAACAGGAGGAGGTTAGCTAATGTCCACAGGAAGCCCTGTGGGGAACAGTCTCAGGCTGCAGTCCTCAGGATGAAGGAGTTGCACTTCAATGTTCTGCACACACAGATTTTAGCTAAAGGTCAACTGTTGGTGGGCACCTATGCTTGGACCTAGGGAAGGCCTTGCCATTCTCATGGGTCTGAGGTATTCTGGTCCTTGGAATGGCTGTGCTCATATCAACAGTATGCATTCGCTCAGGATTTTATCTGCTCCCTCTTCATATTATCTTTCATTAGATGAAATACTAAGTCATTATTTTTTCCTGGGCGCTATGAGTTTAGTGGTAGAGGTTTTTTTTTTTTTTTTTCTTTTCTTTTTCTTTTTTTTTGCAAGTATTAAGCTTAACTGTTAAAACTTATTCATAGTGGGGCCAGCAGGATGGTTTAGTGGGCAAGGGTGTTTGCCATCAGGCCTGAGAATGTGGATCCAACTCCCCCATGGTAGAAGGAAGGAACTGACCCTGGAGGTTGTCTTCTGGTCCTTACACTCACACTGTGGCATGAACACTCATGAACACACATACACAAAATAAATCAATGTAATAGAAAAAGGAAAAACAAGCACATGCTTGTAATCCCAGCTCTCTGTAGGCTGAGGCAGTAAGATTGCCATGAATTTGAGGCCAGCCTGGACTGTGTACCAGGCCAGAAAGACCCAGTCTGAAACAAGAAAAAAAACAACAAAAAACCCAAAATAAAACACAAAGTATAGTAAAAATAAGTGGCCTCTCAGAACCTCCTCACCTTCTTACTCACCCAACTTTGTTCTCTCTCTCTGTCTCGTTAAACATATATACATGAAAATCAAACAAGCAAAAGACCAATAAGACCCCCCCCCCAAAAAAAATGCCAAAACTAAATAAAAATTCTAGAGAAACCCCGTGGAGTTCACTTTGTTCTGGCTGCCTACTCCCGAGCATGGGGCCTGATGTGGAGTGCGGTTGATGTGCACACTGCCATGCCGTTGAAGAAAGCTGACCTTCCCTTTGCCGTTGGGGATCCCTTGCAAAGAGTTGCTTGGTTAGGCGTGGGGCCCAGTCTTCATTTCTCCCTTTTGGTGCTGGGATCCCATCTGGCTTGAACCTGTGAAGGTTTTGTGTGTGTTGCGGCAGTCTCTGTGCTCATTAGTGCATCAGTTCTGTGTGTTTGGAAGACACTTTGCTTATCACCCAGCACCTCCATCCAGCTCTTACAGTCTTTCTGCTTCCTCATCCACATACATCCCTGAGGGGCGGGGTCTGGTGATGCTGAGTGCTCCAAAGTCTCTTACTCTCTGCACATTGTTCAGCTCCGGGTCTCTGTGTTGGTTTCCTTCTTCCTTTTTTATATATATTTTTTTTAATTTAAAAAAATTTTAAGATTTATGTGTGTTTATCTTCATGTATATATGAGTACCCCTTTCATGCTTGGTGCCTGCAGGGGCCAAAAAGAGGGTGCCAGGTACCCTGGAACTGGAGTTACAGATGGTTGTGGGCTGCCACATGGGTGCTGGGAACTGAACCTGGGTCCAACACAAGAGTAGACAGTGCTCCTAACCACTGAGCCGTCTCTCCAGCTACCACCGCCCCCACCTCTTCCTTCTCCTCCACTTTCTTCTGCTTCTCTTTTTCTGGGGAGGGAGGCACTTCATATATCTTATTTATCCCAGGCTGGTCTTGAACTCATAGTCTTCCTGCCTCAGTCTCTGAGGGCTGGGATTATAGGTGCGTACTACCCTACGAATACAGTATTAGTAATCCGATAGCTCTGGCGTCCTCTGAGGGCCAAAGGAGACGTGTGAGATGATTTTGCATTTCCATAGGTGGAGAGAAGCACACTGGCGGAGGCAGAGAGTCTGGCAGTGATGCCTGGAAGCAGTACATGCGGAGGTCTACATGGTAAGGGAAGGCTCCGGGGAGGAGGGTTGCTCTTGAAGCCTTCGGAGAGGGTTCCTGCCCTTCTGTCTTCCTGTTTTTTTTTCTCTGTGCTCAGTTTCTCTGGGTTTGACTTTTCTGGACTCTAGCTGTGTGCTGCACTGCAGGTTAAGTACCGCTAATCCCAAATGCTCCCAAATCTGAAAAATTCTTCAGTGCATGACACGTGAAAATTTCCCTAGCTGGTCACGTGATGAGTGGCAGTCATATGGAGGTGTACTAGGAATGTAAACACTTGCCTAAGGCAGTGTGTGTACAGAGGAACATGAAACAGGATGGTCTTCCGGTCGAGACTTGAGTCCCGTTGTCAAGGTGTCTCCTGGATATGCAAATATTCCCAAATCAGAAAAAGGTCTAAAAAAGTGGCTCCCACACATTTGCAGTGAAAGACACTCACCTTTAACCGTCCCTGCTAGCCTCCTTGTCTAGCCTAGCAACTGACTGTGGAATTCCTTGTTGGATTCTCCCCCAGAGGTTAGGTAGATCAGAACACTGGGTCACTCCGCATGAGGAGGCGGAAGGAGCCAACCTTTCCATGTCTCCTATGATGGAGTTTTCTTGTATAGTGAAGCAGAGAGGAGCATGGGGTCTGGCCTGCAAGCTTAGGGACCAGCTTGGAAGTATGAGCAGGACTCCGGAGGCCAAGTTGGTTAGGGCGTTTGCCTGAACATACATGGCGTCTTCTGGAGATGCTGCCTGGGACTTGTTTTATCTTTGTTGTGTTCTCTGGCCTACGTGGGTGGAAGTGGCCCGTAGGCATGTACAGTCACTTCGGATGCCCGGTCATTGCCGTGCTCAGTTGGGAAGAGTTCTGGGTGAGGCTCCTGAGGCCTCAGCTGGTGCCCTCACATCTCCAGCTCTGCTACCTGCCATGCTGGATGCTGGCTTCTCTTCCATGGCATTCCCTTGTGACCTCTGTCTTTTCCTGTGCCCTCAGAACTACGTAGGGAAATACTTAGTTCTGGTTTTTCAGAGCCCATTGACTTAGGATGCTTTGCCTCTCAGGAGAAAATCCTAGGTTGGGAAAAGGAGAAAAACAAACAAACAAAAGCAAAGTAAAAAACCTTAAAAATGACTACATTCCTACTAATAAATAAGGGGAATATTTGCATTTCCCCTTATAATGCAATACAAGTTATTGAGAAAGAAAGTTAAATTGCTCATGTTCTTACATTATGATCAAAAGAAACACTGTGGGTAACAGGTGATGGGCGTCTCCCAGTCTTTTGTATTTCTCCTTTTGTAAGGAGTCACACTGACATTGTATACTATTTTTTTTAACCAACTTGTAAGTTGTTAATATAAATAGGCCTATGTCTTTATGTTATAGAAATATTCTATATTATATATACACTGTCATTCATTTAATTCTCTTCTCCCCAGTACCATCAACTACAGCAGGGACCTTCCTCTGGCTCAAGGCATCAAGTTTGAGTGATGATGCTTCAGTTTGGCATAACTTAGCCATTCCCGCGGCTGCTCTGAAGAAGCCCAAGAAAACGTTGATTTGCCCTGATCGTTCTGAGTACAACAGTGACTAATCTCCAGTGAGCCCCAAACCTGACTAAATCAAGATACTCATTTTATATAAATTCAAATTAAATATTTTCAACCTAGTTACATTTAGCAAAATATGGGTTTGGTGGATTTCTGTCACTAATTACCTTTTTTAATTACAGTTAATTGTTTCTTAGTTAAGTACATGCATGCCATCATGGGCGGTTGGGGATGTGGGAAACGGAATAGACAAGCGGAAGAGTCTTTGCAGTAGAACGATGAAGGCTGTCTTCTGAGCAGTGAATGCTCATGGTCCCCTCCTCTGGCAGGGATCGAAGGGGAGAGGTACCCCTCACATGCTAGGGACCACAGCACAGTTTCATGTCTATGATTTGCAGTGTTCCAAATGACAGTGGGTCATTGTTGGGTAAGGTGAGGGATTTAGCTCACTTCTGAATGGTTGTCTGCCATGTGTGAAGTCCTGGGTTCAATTCCCAGCACTGCAACAACAACAAAAGATGCTGAATAACAAAGGGTGTTCACCTGCTTATGACTCGTGCTCATGACTGTGTCTAACAGAAAGAAATGGGTCGGGATAGATAGACCTTTGTTCTTGTCCCGGAACTTGTCACCTGCTGGGAACTCTGGGACTCAAGTCACTCATGAAAGTACATTTGGGTGCCTTGAGTGACCTCAGACTGAATGCCAGAGCCACAGTCTTGTGCAGCTGTTCACGAGTTTCTTCTCAGTCTGAGTACTCACAGTGCACTCAGGGGAGGTCACTGCTGAGTGTCTACGGGCTCACTGGGAAGCTGTGGACAGGCCCAGGATACCTGTTCTGTGGTGCTGTCACTTTGTACTGCGTAGCAGCCACAACTGGACCTACTCCCATCAAACAGCCCATGTGGGAACCTTTGAAGAACAGGACATTTGTGGGGAACTTGAGCTATCATGCTGTGGAAAGCTTGGGACAGTAGTAAAGAATTTGGGGGACTGATTTCAGTGTGGGGAAGCATCAGGTTACAAATGTGTGTTCACACTGCTCTGTTGTCATCGGTGAGTAGCATTGAGTGGCATGATCTTGCCATCACTGGATATGAGCCAAGCCAGATACTGATGGAGCTACCAAGAGGATGTTGGCATGAGTTGAGGGTAGGCGAAAAAAGTTTGTTTCTTGAGGAAAAATTGACACGAAGTAAGAAACTGACATGGCTTACTAAGATTTGGAGGTGGATTCTCAGTCATTGCTGTGGCCATGAGGACATAGATTGCTCTTTTTCATAGCATACACAGAATATGTGCAGTGAGCCAGCCAGTTTCTACTGCCTACATTGGAACTATTTTCTCGAGACAGGCTTTTTCCCCTCCAGGCGTCCTGAGACCTGAGATTATAGGTATGTGTCACGGCCCAGCTTGACTCTTTGAAGCAAGAGAATGTGTAATTTTGAAAAAAAATTAATAGAGAAAAATAAAGTTGGAGAACCCGGAACTTGGAATGTAGTCCCCACACCAGGTAAATGAGTGTGGCAGTGCACACCTGGACTCCCAGCACTCAAGAGGTAGAGACAGGATCATGAGTTCTAGGCCATCCTTGGAAACAAGAGACCATGTTATGATGAACAAAACAGATCAAAAATACAATCAAGATCAGTGCTGTGACTGGATGGATGGCCTTGAGCCCAGAGACCCACCTGCCTCTGCCTGCCAAGTGCTGGGATTAGACATCTACCACCACACCTGACCAGTACTCAGCTTGCTAAAAACACAAAACAAAACAAAACAAAAAACCTAAGATACCTTACACTTCAGTTAAACATTTAAGGAGCTATGATGTGGCCACACATGACAATGGCATTTATGTACAGTGTGTAGAAGGTGATAGGGCGCTAGAATCCTGATGAAAACTGATTCAGAGGTTCCTTTGAAACTCCATAATTTTTATGTATTTCTAGCACAAGGACTCAATTTCTTGTCATGTTTTTATTAAAACTTTGGCTTTTAAGTTGTCCTCTGTACTTTTTTTTTTTATTCGTTTAAGAAATAAAGATTGTGTGTGTGTGCGCGTGCGCGCATACAGGTACATGTGTGATGATTCACCACCTTCCATACTGAGGTACAGGTGCTTGGGGAGTTCCCAGGAATCTACAAGGATGACCCCACCTTAGACTACTAGGAATAGTCAAGAGGGTGCCTGATTGGTGAATACCCTAACTGTCATCACAGAGCCTTCATCCAGTTACTGATGGAAGCAGATGCAGAGATCCACAGCCAGGCCGAGTTCCGGGAGTCCATTCAATGAGAGAGAGGAGGGATTCTATGAGCAAGGGACATCGAGATCATGATGGGAAAACGTACAGAGACAACTAGCCAAACTGGTGGAAATGTGTGAACTGTGGACCAATAGCTGTGGAGCCCCCCATGGTACTAGACTAGGCCCTCTGGATAAGTGAGACAGTTGTTTAGCTTGAACTGTTTAGGGGGCCCCCAGGCAGTGAGATCAGGACCCATCCCTGGTGCATGAGCTGGCTTTTTGGAGCCCAGTGCCTATGGTGGGACACCTTGTGCAGCCTTGGTGCAGGGAGGAGGGGCTTGGACCTGCCTCAACTGAATGTACCAGGCTCTGCTGACTCCCCATGGGAGACCTTGCCTTGATGGAGGTAGGAATGGGGGATGGGTTGGGGGGGAGGCTGGAGGGTGGGAAGACGGAGGAGAGGGGAATCTGTGGTTGGTATGTAAAATGAATAGAAAATTTCTTAAAAGAAGCACTCATAAAAAAAGATTACTTATGTGTGTGTGAGTGTATGTGTGTGCGAGCCTGTGTGTGTGTGTGTGTGCACAAGCACATGCAGGTACATGCATGTGATTTGCCACCCTCCGTACTGAGGCTGACTCATCTAGTCTGCATAGCCAAGAGGGAATCCCCTGTCTGTAATCCTCATGAGCTGCTGGGATGACAGGCAGGTCGGTCCCCACCAGGTGTCTCTGTGAGTGCCGGGGGTCCAGTGCTCTACCCACTGAACCATCTCCCCTGCCCTGCCTATCAATATATTTTTACATGACTGATGGATGGATGTCTGGACCAACCAGAAGAGTGCGTTGGATCCCGGGGACTGGAGTTACAGTTGAGAGCTGATGTGTGGGTGCCAGAAATTGAACCTGGATCCTGGAAGATACTGAGCCATCTCTCCACCCCCGCCTCACCCCCTGACCCTTAAATGCAGGGTCCGGGCTGGCCTTGGACTCGCACTATGTAGCTGACAATGACTTTGAGCTCCTGATCATACTGCCAGCTCTCTAATGCTGGGATTACAGGTGTACATCACCTTGCCAGTTTAATGCAGGGACGGAGATGGGAACCTAGGCCTTGAGTGGCAAGCACTCTCCCTACAGAGCTACATTCCCAACCCCTTTAATTTTTACAGAGTCAAATCTATTAATATATCGTTATACCAAGTTTAGAGAATCAAGTCAGAAGTCTTCCTCTGCTTCCTTTAAAAAATGATTTATTTCCTTTATGTGCATTGATATTTTGCCTGCATGTATGTCTGTCAATGTCAGATCCCTGGAGTTACAGACAGTTGTAAACTGCCATGTGGGTGCTGGGAATTGAACCCAGGTCCTCTGGAAGAACATCCAGTGCTCTTAACCGCTGAGCCATCTCTCCAGCCCCTTCCTCAGCTTTGTGTTTCTGAGGGTTTCACTTGTGTTTACATCCGTGCACCGCGTGCCTGCCTCATGTCCAAGGAGGTCAGAAGAGGGTGTTCAGTTCCCTGGAACTGGAGTTGTGGATGCTTGTGAGCTTCCCTGTGGGTGCGTCAAATCAAACCCTCTGCAAAAATAGCGGGTGCTCTTAACTGCTAAGCCATCTCTCCAACCTCTTAATCAATTAATTAATTAATTAATTTTGGTTTTTCAAGACAGGGTTTCTCTGTGTAACAGAGTCCTGGAACTCGATTTGTAGACCAGGCTGGCCTCGAACTCAGATATCCTCCTGCTTCTGCCTCCTAAGTGGTTGGATTAAAGGTATGTACATTTATTTTTAGCTTCTTATATTTATTTTTAGCATATAAAAAGTTTTTTTAGAAGTTGTACATACGCTGTTTGATACATGCATGCTTTGTTTAATGCTTAAATCAGGGCAAACATCTCAAATATTTATCACTTCTTCATGGAGAAAATATGAAAGTCCTTTTTTCTAACTTCTTGAAATCCATAGTACAGGGTCTGGAGAGATGGCTCAGGGCATAAGAGCACTGGCTGCTCTTCCAGAGACCCAGGTTCAATTCCCAGCACCCACCTGGCAGCTCACAGCTGTCTCTAACTCCAGTTCAGGGAATCCAACACCCTCATACAGACATATATGCAGATGAAGCATCAGTGCACATAAAATAAGTGAAATCCACAGTACATGCCTGCTGTGTGTAGTCACATGAGCTTATTCTACCTGTAACTTAGTAGCCAGTGGCAATAGCTCACCTCTCTCTAGAGCAATGGTTTTCAATCTTGCTAATGCTTTGGCCCTTCTTCATGTTGTGGTGACCCCCAACCATAAAATTATTTTCATTGCTACTTCATAACTATATTTTTGTTACTGTTATGAATCATAATGTAAATATTTTTCAAGATAGAGGTTTGCCAAAGGGGTTATGACCCACAGGTTGAGAACCACTGCTCTAGATATCCCTCTTCCTGTTCTCCCTAGCTTCTTAAAATCACCCTTCCCAGCCTGGGCTACCAAGTGAGCTCCAGGAAAGGCGCAAAGCTACGCAGAGAAACCCTGTCTCGAAAAACCAAAAAAAAAAAAAAAAAAAAAAATCACCCTTCCACTCCCTAATTTCAAGGAGATTAGCTTTTTTAGATTCCATAGGAGTGAGATCTTTTCTGTGCTTGGATTATTTTACCAAATTTTACATTTCATCCATGTTGCTGCAGATGACAGAATTCTACCCATTCTTAATGGCTGAGTGGTATTTTCCATTGTGTATGTGTACCGTATTTCATCTCCTCATCAACTGGTGCACATTTAGATTGTATCCTTGGCCATGGTGATAGTGAATTATTAAACACGGTGTGCAGATGTCTTATAAATTAGAAAGAACTAGGAAGACTTGTGTTTAAAAAAATCTGTATACATGCACCTTGATCTATTACAATTTTTAAGGTTCCTTGAAAAATTTTGTAGGGTTTGTTTGTTTGTTTTGTATCCCAGGTTGGCCTCACACTTCGTAGTGAAAGCTGGCTTCTACCCCTCAATTCTTGGGATTAAAAGTGAGTGTCACCATGCCCAGCTCAATGTCTTAACTTTTAATTTTTTTCCTACATATGAGATGATTTCAGTTTCTGTAAACTGGATTCCAGCCTCCCGCGGCTGAGAGCTGGAGAGTCTCAGTTGTCGTTATGGTGTTGACCCCTAGGTGTCACTGTTGTTCAGAGCCGTGTTTGAGCGGGTGTGTTGGGCTGACTGGATATTAGAAGTCATTCTGGATGTTTGCCCCATTTTTACCAGCTTCCTTACCTTCCAGCACACTTCTCTCAGCCACATGGATCACCCGAGCTTCCATGGAATAAGCCCCAAAGAGAAACACAATGTTTGAAACTGTGGATTTCTATCTTTTAAGTCAAAAATATGATTATGGGGTCTGGGAGAGATGGCTCAGCAGTTAAGAACACTGGCTGCTCTTCCAGAGGTCCTGAGTTCAATTTCCATCACCGGAATGGTGGCTCACAACTGTTTGACTCTAGTGCCTTTTGACTGTAGTCCCAACATGGGACTACATCCATGTTCATGCATGCAGATAAGCCGGGAGTTAGTGGCAAACACCTTTAATCCCAACACTCAGGAGGCAGAGGCAGAAGGATCTTTGTGAGTTCGAGGCCAGCGTGGTCCACAGAGTGAGTTCCAGGACAACCAGGGCTACACAGAATCCCTCTCTGGAGAATCTAAAAAACAACAAAACAAACAAAACCCCCTAAAACCCAAGTGGCTGGGTACATCTGTGAGGGATTAATAAAACAAAACGCCTGGGTCTATGGTCCTACCGCAACTAGGGTCTGCATCTGCATTGATGTCTATGGCTCTCGTTACCATCAAAGGCTGAGCAGATGTCCTGGGTCTGAGCCGACACCTGAGGTGCCCAAGGGTCATGCTGCTATCAGGATCATACAGATGGGGGTGGCCCGCACTGCCACCTGGGGCCATGGTGATGTCTGGGTCTGAGTTGTGCACGGGGGCCATGTCTGGGTCCGTGACCCTCCCGCAGCCAGGATCTGTGTTGATTTCTGTGGCTCCCGTTACCACTGAAGGCCATGCCACTACCTGGGGTCTGGGCTGCCACCTAGGGACATGCTGGGGACCTCGCTGCTGCTGGGCCCATGCTGGCCTGAGAGTCCTGCGCTGTCACTGGGCCCATGGTGACACCCGGGCCCAAGCTGTTGCTGCTGGCCATGCCCAGGTCCGTGGTCCTGCTGCAGCTGGGGGTCTGGGTTGATGTCCGTTGCCCATGTTACCACAAGAGCCCATGCGAACGATGTGTTGAAGTACAAGGGCTGTACCAGGCTGGCCCCGCCCCTCACTGGCCTCGGGAGAGCCACCTCCCCTCTCCATGGACGTGGGAGAGCTGGCTCCGCCCCTTACCTGACGGGGGGTGGGGTGGGAGTGGGGGGGTAGGGGTGGTTCCATAAGCCCGGACTGACCAGCTCAGCTACCACCAAGAGAGCTTTTCTGAGATGGCACTCCCCAACATCTTCCCCAGTCTGCGGGAGCACGGGAAGGGCCAAAGCCACAGGATCTGGATGACTCCCAGCATCAGCAGGATATCCGGAAGGAGTTCCGGTGAGGGTCCAGTACTGACAGTGTAGTAGAAACTAGAGAACCTGACCCTGACCAACAACGCATTACACAGTGAACACTTGCAAGGGGAGCTGTTTGGAGAAAGGGATGTACTGCATGACACACAGCAGCTCCCAATGCCCCTGAGACAAATAAAGGGGTGATGGAGAGGTGGGAAAGATGGAGGAGGATCGAGGAGATTTTTTGTTTGCTTTTGTTTTTACATTTGTTTATTTATTTATTTTTTAGCTAATATTCTAGTTTGTAGTTTTTGTTTTATTTTTATTATTTCTTTTTGGGTTTTCTTTTCGGGGGAGCCCTCCAAGGGGAGGGGCAGATACAGAGGGACTGGGAGATGGGTGAGATTGGGATGCATAATGTCAAATTCCAAAAAAATCAATAAAAAAATTATGTTTAAAGTAAAGCCAGGCGGCGGTGGTGCACACACCTTTAATCTCAGCACTTGGGAGGCAGAGGCAGGCGGATCTCTGTGAGTTTGAGGCCAGCCTGGTCTACAGAGTGAGTTCCAGGACAGCCAAAGCTACACAGAGAAATCCTGCTTCAAAAAAAAAAAAAAAATGATTAAGGAGTGAGGGAGATGGCTCCATGATTCAGAGTGCTTACTGCTATTCCAGAGGACCCAAATTGGGTTCTCAGCACCCACATAGTTGCTCACAACCACCTGAACTCCAGTTCCAGAGAATCTGATGTCCCCTTCTGGCCTCCACAGGCTCTTGAATACATATGGTGGATATGAACTCATGCAGGCAAACACACATACACACACACACACACACACACACACACACACACACACACACACACAGAGTTTGGTTTTTCGTGAGAGGGTTTCTCTGTGTAGTCCTTGCTGCCCTGAACTCTTTCTGTAGACCAGGCTACCCTTGAACTCAGAGATTTGCCTGCCTCTGCTTTCTGAGTATTGGGATTAAAGGATGCACCATCACATAGGGCATTTGCAGGTTTTTTTTTTGGGGGGGGGTCAGAATCAAAATAGTGCCAGATTGTCCCTTGTCTGCTACGACAGTGAGCAAGATGCTTGTAACTTCAGTGAGAAGAGGGGGCCAGGTGGTAGTGGGCACAAGTCCTTGAGATGGGTACTCATGTTCCAGGTACAGTTGCCTAAAAAAGAAAAGGAGGCTGAATTATCTTAGAGAAATAATCTCACTTCATAGCCAGGTGTGGTGGCCCACTCCTTTAATTTTAGCACTCGAGAGGCAGAAGCAGGTGGATCTTTGTGAGTTCGAGGCCAGCCTGGTCTACAGAGTGAGTTCCAGGACAATCAGAGTTATGTAGGGACCCTGTCTCAAAAACAAAACCAAACCAATCATGAGCAGGATTGTCTCAGTTAGGGTTTCTATTGCTGCAATGAAACACCATGACCAAAAAGCAAGTTGGGGAGGAAAGGGTTTATTTGGCTATTACTATTGCTATTACTGAAGAAGTCAAGACAGGAACTCAAACAGAGCAGGATCCTGGAGGCAGGAGCTGATGTGGAAGCCATGGAGGAGTGCTGCTTACTGGCTTGCTCAGCCTGCTTTCTTATAGAACCCAGGACCACCAGCTCTGGGATGGCACCACCCACCATGGGCTGGGCCCTCCTCTGTAGATGAATTTCTAAATGGTCTTATTAAAATAAAAAACACGGAGCCAGAAATTGGGGTTAAAGCCTTAGAGAGATCAGAGAAAGCCACCAGCCAACCTACCTCACCACCTCTGCAGCTTCCAAATGCCCATCACTTCCTGTCTACCCACGCCTTTATTGCCTTGCTGTTCTGCCCTCTCATTGGCTCTCTTAGCCCAGCCGCCTCACTTCCTCTTCCTACACAAACCTGTTACTTTCTGTCTGTCTGTACAGACCTCCAGGTCTCTATGGTTGGCACTGGGATTAAAGTCGTGTGTCACCACACTTGGCTCTGTTCCCTAGTGTGGCCTTGACCACACAGAGATCCTGCCTGCTAAGTGATAGGATTAAGGATGTGTGCTGCCTTCTTGTTTACTTAAAATGGCTGGCCTTTTCCCCTTGATCTCTAGGCAAGCTTTATTTATCAAAGCACAAATAAAATATCACCACATTTCAGCACAAATAAAATACCACCCCACACATCCATTGATCACTCATTGGCAAAATGCCTTACTCTAGATCTCATGGAGGCTTTTCCTTAACTGAGGTCCCTTCCTTTCTGATGACTAGCTAGTGTCAAGTCGACACAAAACCAGCCAGTACACCAATCATCATGATCATCACTACTGTCATCATCATCTCACGTTTCTCATTGTAATCCAGGTGAGCTGGGCTAGCTGTGACGTCAGTTGGGGGTGAAATCAACCTGCATGCAAACACATGCCAAGTAAGCCTGCCGGCCCACATTTAGTCCCTGTGATCCATGTAAAGGTGGAAGGAGAGAACCTCTCTATAAAGTTGTCTGTAGTGGGTAGCCATTCCAGCTTTGACCTGGAAGTTCCAACTCCCAATGAGGCTTTGGTAACTGTCACACCTACAAGGTGGGGCCAAGAGAAGACCCTGAAGACCCGAGATCCGGATGCGCCGGCTCTCTTGGTTCCCGGACCCTGGATGCTGGAGGTAGACCGAGCAGAGTTCTCCAGAGAACACCGCTGGACTGTGCTCCGTCTTTCCCAGACTCTGTAAACTATCCCTTCACTTGTAAGTTACCCCACAAAATAAACCTCCCTTTTAACTACATGGAATGGCCTTAATAATTTCACCAATAGTTGTCTTCTCCCTCCATACATATTCCGTAGCTACTGTATCCTCCCTGACATACTACACACACAATAATAATAAATAAAAATGCAAAAAGTCACACTTCAGTTTCTTTGGGTCCCTCCAGTTAGACCAGGCGGTTCACAGCTCTGTTCACCTTTTCCAATTGCACATGTTTCTTTTATCCAGGCCAAGTGACATTTGGAGTCTCTTCCAGACACAACAGCTCACTGGCATTATTCTTCAGGCACTGATAAGCCAGGCATGCCTCCAACTCCCCTTTAGACAGCCACTCCATTGAGAAGAATGAAACAGACTGTGCCCTTCCAGGCAGAACCTTCGTATGATAGAGATATCTTTTAGCTGCTCCCACAGACCGGAGAAAATAACGGGGAAACAGGATTGTTCCCTATTAACTAGCCCAGGTGGAAACCATCCGGGGGGAGCCTGTGCCAGGCCTCTGGCTTCTAGTTGCTGTCTTGCATAGCCGGAGATGGCTCACTGCCATGTCTATGTTTCTGTGGGTGGATGGGGCAGAGCATAGCCTTCCTGTTTCAGAGTGTGATCAGAAGTGGACATACTCCTTCCACTATTACATATGGGCAGAACCCAGTCACACAGCACATGCGGCCTTATGAAGCCAACTTTTCTTATGGAAGCTGCCCATTAGTCAAGAACTCCGTGCTTTATGTTGAGAGGGTAGGGTGGGAATGAGGGAAGTAGCCTTCACTGGGTGCTGGGGTATCTTCTCCACGGAGTCTGACTGCCCGCCAACTCTGGATTCTTCTGTCATTTCCCAGGACAATCAGAGCCATCCGCTTATAGAAGCAGCCCATCATGGAAAATTCAAGGTTGATTAGGAAAGAGGAGGAAGGGAAGAGAGGATTGTGGACAAGGTGGGCAGCTGAGGCTAGGGCTTGGCCATGCTGGAAACCCTGTGGTGGCTACTGGGTAGACCAGAAGGCCTGGCTACCTGGAAAAGACTGGCTGATTAAAGAGAAGTGGATAACCAGAACAAGGTCGTGGCTAGTGCTGTTTCCAGCTGCCTCTGCTTCATTTGCTGTGCTCAGTGCTTCTTCTTTTATGTGCCCCCTTCTTCTAGGAGGCCTGGATTTGTGCTATGATTCCCAGCATCAGGCCGTATATGTAACACCAGGAAACCATCTCTCTTTTAAGGCACAGTATCCTCCTCTACAAAGGTGGTAGTCTTGTCCTACCACACTTCTTCGAGATGTTTGAGCAGAGCTGTAATACTGAGCATGAGAGCTTTGTGTCTGAAGTGGAATAGGCGGATAGTCAGACTTGGGGACAGGTCTCCAGACTGTTCTGTGTAGAGTGAGGTTTGGGCTGGAGCACCCCAGAGGCACTCATTCAATCAAGAGTGACTCGGCAGTCTGGGCAGATAGATAGGGTCATCCCTGATTCAAGGGTCTTTTGTTTTTGGAGACAGGGTTTCTCTGTGCAGCCCTGGCTGTCCTGGAACTCACTCTGTAGACCAGGCTGGCCTTGAATACAGAGATCCGACTTGACTGTCTCTACTTCCTAAATGCAGAGATTAAAGGCATTTGCCACCACTGCCTGGCTCAAGGGTCATTTCTTAAACGATGAGTCTAGAGACTTCATCCTCTGAGAGGCCCAGTCTCTCTTCCCTTATACCAATCTAGGACTTGGGCCATCAGAGCCAAACTTTATTGAGGCTGGATGGTGTGGCGGTGTGACTGTGTGAAAAATTAGGAAGAATCTCTACTCTGAGGACTCTGAGGTGCACAGGCATCAGCTCTGGACTGCCCACTCCTAGGCCCTTCTCTGAGAGATGACCTTCTGTCTTGTTTCTGTTGTAATTCTCGTGCATCTGTGAGGCCGGACGGGAACAGACATGTTGGTGGTGCAGGTTGCATTTATTTGTTTGTTTTGAGACAGGATTTCACTCTGTAGCCCTGGCTGACCTGTAGCTCTGAGCAGACCAAGTTAGCCTTCAACTCACAGAGGTCCATCTGCTGTTGCCTTCCAAGGATAGGGATTCAAGGTGTGCACCACCACACTCCAGCCTTTATTTACTTTTTTGAGATAGAATCCCATGCAGCCTAGGCTGGTCTCAGCTTCACTATGTGGCTGAGGATGACCTGAACTAATCCTCCTGCCTCCACCTCCCGAGTGCTGGGATTATAGGTGTGTACCACTGTTCAGTTTTTGAGGTGCTGGGAATGGAGACCAGAGCCTAGGGCACTCTACCAACTGAGCCACACCCTTCCATAAGGGGTGGTGACTGAACAGCTGTGGGTGATGCACAGATAGTGTGTGTGTGTGTGTGTGTGTGTGTGTGTGTGTGTGTGTGTGTGTCAGTCTGTGAGCTATCCCATAAATGAACAGATTGCCCAGCCTCAGCTCAATGGGAAAAGTCTTGATTTTTAAGTGAACAATATATTTTTTTTCCTATGGGAATTTAGTACAATCATATACTTGGGAGTTTTATTAATGTCATTGTAATTGTGGGTCATTAAAATAAAAACACCCCCCCCCCAATGACCCTGAACCCTAGAGACAAAAGGTTGGGTTATTTGGAGTTAGACTTGGTATCTCAACCAACATACTGTAAACTGGAAACAAGCTGCCACATCCTTGAACGCTTGGAAGTAGTTCCTTTGGGATTGAGTAAAAGCTCATAAGTGGGCCTTTTACGTCTAGGAAATGATTCTTTTGTCGTTATTGTTGCTGGCTGTCCTGTTTGAAGTACTCACAGAAGACAACACCTAATCTGTACCTAATGTTAATACCATCAGTTCAATTACAACACCTTAAAAGCAGGATACCGACCTGTTCTTGTTGCCTTTAGGATGTCAAATAACTTCATGTTTATACAGAACAGTAGTCTAGTCTTCTCCATGCTGGTGTGAACATGCCTTCTGCCTTGCAGCTGGTAGATAGGGATGTGTGTGGGACTTGCTTAGGCTGACTTCCCAGGCAGATCAGAGACAGGGTGGGTGCTGCTTGCCTAGCCTCACACCATGACTTGGTCACAGTTTCCATTTGACCCCTGAATGACCTCAGGGCTACAGGAATGTGCCAGCCAGTGCTGGGATGTGGGCTGCTGTTTCCATATTGAGAGGCACAGCAGCAGTCTCGTCCAGTCAGATTCCATAGGCTCAAGAGAAACAAACAAAGAAACAAAAACCACCGCAATGTTTTGAGAGACAAGTTTGGAATATTTTAGTGGCAGGTTCTTACCTAAAACAAAACAAATCGTGGGCCGATTAACTCATAGTGTGTCACTTCCCAGAGTTTGCAGACATCTTAGAGAAGATTAATTATTTTCAGGTTGTATTACTGGAAGGCTTCGCTTAGTTGGGAGTGAGAAGTGAGACCTCAGCCCTTTCTCCCATTTAATCTGAGGAATGCTTGGCTCTTAACTCCAGCCAGGCTGGAATTCCCCATCCAGTCACCTTGTTACATCTAAGATCTAGGATAGGACCTCTGGCTTCAGCTTCTGTCCCTGAGCCTAAAATAACCGTGAGATATGCATGTGTCCGTTTCAGAGGGTGAGTCCATAGTATCATGGTGGGAAGCATGGTGTCAGCTAGGCAGACATGGTGCCAGAGTAGTAGCTGAGAGCTTACATCTGATCCACAAACAGGAGGGAGGGAGAGAGGAAGGGAGGGATAAAAGAAGAGAGGGAGGGAAGGGAGGGAGAGAGAGAGAGAGAGAGAGGGAGGGAGCATGAGGGAGAGAGAGAGAATGCATGAGAGAGCTAGCTGGGAATGTCTTGGGCTTTTGAAACTTCAAAGCCCACCCCCAGTGACATACCTCCTCCAATAAGGCCACACCTCCTAATCCTTCCCAACCAGTTCCACCAACCGTGGACTGAACATTCAAATATGTGAGCCTGTGGGGACACTCTCATCCAAACCACTGCAGGTACCATGTTTATGGCTGGTACCCAATACCAAAAATAAATAAATAAATAAATAAATAAATAAATAAATGATAACTACCAAATACCAAATAAGAGTATTTGGGAGATACTAAAGAGTTCATGAAAACCAAATCCATGAGCTAGGCCATTTGGATCTAAACAGTCCCTACAGATTCATGTACTGACTGTTTCATCCTCAGCTGACAGAAGTTGTACAGATGTATGCTTTGGAAGGTTATACCTGGGGGACAGGCATTTCTCTCTGGGCCATGAGGTAAACAGCCTCTGGCACATGCTCTTAGCACCATGATGTTCTGTGTAAATGTGTGGGGCCAGGAAACCATGGACTGGACCCGGTGAGCTGGTGAGCCCAAATGATCATGTTCTATGTATGCTGTTCTCTCGGGGACTTTGTTCTGACCCAGGAAGAGAAACAAAGCTTGTGCTCTTGCATTTCCTCATAGCCAGGGTTTAACCAGCACAGATACGAGGACAAACATGTAGACCAGGAGCTTCCAGACCTGAAAGGAAGCCGAATAGTGGGTCTAATGTCAGCCGATCCTACCTGTTTGGTCACTTTTGCTGGCTCAGGCACTGTTTATTTTATGTAGTGTTTTAATTTTTATTTTCACATGTATGAGTGTTTTGCCTGGCATATGTCTGTGTATGTGCATGCCCATTACTCAAGGAGGCCACAAGAAGGCATCAGATTTCCTGGTACTGGAGTTACAGATGGTCTTGAGCAGCTGCATGGGTGCTGGGACTCAAGCCTAGGTCCTCTGAAAGAGCAGCCAGTGTTCTTAACCACGGGGCCATCTCTCCCGCCCTCCAGCACTGTTCATGAAGCTGGAAGCGGGGGACGGGGTTGGCATAATTTGTCCTTTATAAATGTCATGGTCTGATTCATTAAAGTTTACCCAAATGTCAGGAAGTGGCCCATATATAGAGAGCCTGACAGTGCCAGAACAAAAGATTATAAAAACATTTATTTGTATTTTTCCAGGAAGACCATGTATCTGGTTTTATGCAGCTACTTTAATAGCAGGTGTGGCCACATGGGAATATTTACCTGGAGCAGAACCAAGAGGAAAGGTGAGAGATTCTCAGCATTGCTCTCAGAGAAAAATGTGCCACGTCCCCAGATCCCCATCAGAATTTGATGCCACGCGGTAGCTTCAGAGTTTTCACAGTTGTTCCGTGTGTGTGTGTGTGTGTGTGTGTGTGTGTGTGTGTGTGTGTGCTTCGAGGCTGGAGGTCAGTGTTGTGTGTCTTCCTTATTATTGAGATGGAGTCTCTCACTGAGTCTGGAGCTTACTGATTCAGCTAGACTGGCTAGTTAGCAAGCATCAGGGGTCCCCTAATTATGCCTCCCCAGTGCCAGGATTATAGGCATATGCCACTGTGCCTGTGTAGGATTAGGGATCCAACTTAGGTCCTCATATTGTGTGACAACTCCTTGCTGAATGGGCCTTTTTTTTTCAAGACAAGGTTTATCTGTGTAGTTTTGCGCCTTTCCTGGATCTTGCTCTGTAGACCTTCACAGGCTGGCCTTGAACTCAGAAAGATCTGCCTGCCTCTGCCTCTGCCTCCTGAGTGCTGGGATTAAAGGCATGCACCACCACTGCCCGGCAAATGGGCCATTTATTAATGAATGATTATTGCTGATATTGAAGTACTGATATAGGAAGGTGAATACTTGAAGGACTCAAGCCTCTGGAAATATTTATATATACTGTCATTTTCCTAAAAATCTTCATTCAAGGGGCTGGAAAAATAGCTCATCAGGTAAAGGTACCTACAGCCGCAGGTGATGACCTGATCTGAGTTTAATCCGGGGCACTCACATGGTACACACCATAAAGAGAGAAATGACTCCCACATGTTGTTCTCTGACCTTCACATGCTTGCCATGGCACATGTATGTCTACACACACACACACACACACACACACACACACACTCATACATAGGCATACACTAAATAAATACAATTTAAAACCTTCACACAGAGACATGCACATGAAAAAGAGAAAATGTAACTAAAAAACTCCATTCCAAAATCCATTTAGGGATCTAGGGATGTAGCTCGGTTGGTAGAGTACCTGTCTAGCACTCACAACACTGTAAACTGGATGTGGGAGTTACACACCTGTAATCCAGCCCTTGAGAGGGGGAAGCAGGAAAATCAGGTGTTTGAGGTCATCTTTGGCAGAATGTCAGGTTTGAGGCCAGCCTGAGCCACATGTGACTCTGTCTCAAAAACACAAATCCATCTGAGCAAAAGGAACCTGCCTCCGATTAATTCCATGGTGCAGGGTTAGTGGAAGCAGAGCTTAGAGGGATCAGTA
Organism: Peromyscus leucopus; assembly: GCF_004664715.2. Lineage (NCBI taxonomy): Eukaryota > Metazoa > Chordata > Mammalia > Rodentia > Cricetidae > Peromyscus > Peromyscus leucopus. The sequence goes on along the minus strand of NC_051079.1, from coordinate 43,782,150 downwards.
TCCTGTCCTGCCTACTGATCCACAAAAGGGTACGAGTCACCACTGACGTAGCCTTTGAGGTTTCCCCAGAATCAAAAGGCCGCATGTGCTGGCCTGAAATGCATGCACTTCTCTGATCAAGTGTGCTAACAGGATTCTGGTCATGGGGTGCCATCTGAGCCCAGGCAGAGATCAAGTGACGGGACTAACACACTAATTTAAGACTGTATATTTCATGAGGTGAAGATTGGATGAATTGGTCTATACACTGGTGATGGGAATGTATGTATATTTATAGTTTCATTTTAATTTTTTAAAGATACTTATTTATTGTGTGTATATGCATCTCTCTCTCTCTCTCTCTCTCTCTCTCTCTCTCTCTCTCTCTCCAGTACATTTCTTAGTTTCTTAAAAAGCTAATCATATAATTGCCATGAGATGCAGCCTTTCAATTCTTAGCTGTTTTCCGAGGAGAAACGAGAATACCCATATAGACTTGTATTAGAATGTTGGGCGAATCTAACGGTCTTAATAAAAACCCGGAGTCAGATCTTGGGGTAAATGCTGAAAGATCAGAGAGACAAAGGAACAAGCCACAGCCACTTCTCACCTCACCAGCTCCTCAGCCGACGATGTCCATGAATCCTCAGACTGAATGCCTCGGAGTCCTCAGCCGCAAAGGCCCCTAGTTCCTGTCTCCTCAAGCCTTACATGCCTTTCTCTGCCCAGCCATTTCACGTCCTATCTCAACCTTCCTAGTGCTGAGATTAAAGGCGTGTGTGCCTCCTAAATACTGGGGTTAAAGGTGCGTACCACCACAGCCTGACTCTGTTTCTCTCCTAGACTGGACCAATCTCCTGTAGCCCAGTGTGGTCTTGAACTTAGAGAGATCCAGACGAAACCTGTGAATAAAACTAGAAGGGCGCTAAAGGGATGTATGTGACTTGGTACCGGAGAAGCTAAGGCTAAAATGTCCGAGGTCCTTGGAAGGAAGGGGACGAAAGCCCGGTTGGCATGGGGGAAAGGAGGCTGGTTAGGGTCCCGGGGTGCAGGCAGAACTGGATACAGCTTGGCTCTGTCTGCCGCATGTAATGGAGTCGTGAGAGTTTGGGAGAGCAAAGGCCGCTGCAGGAGAGTGACTGCAGCTGCAGCAGAGCTCTAGCCCTGTGGCCCAGGACTGATGAGTACCTGGGATTCAGAGAAGAGGGCAAAGCCGGCAGCAATTCTCACAGAAAAACAGGGAACTTGGGGGTGGGGGTGGGGGTGGGGGTGGGGTGGGGGTGGGGAGTGGGGAGTGGGGTGGGGCTCAGCTGCTAAGGAGGCACTCGGCGGTGGCTGCCCCCAGGGCCAGCTCCTGCAGTTGTCCTGATACCTCACCCACCACACAAAATAAATGTCATTGTAAGAGGGCTGTCTTGTCGTCCGTTCAAGTGGACACTTTCACAGGTTTGGAGAAAGTTTGCTTTCAGGTTTAACTAGGTATGTGATTGCTAGGGAACGTTACCTGGCTGTTCTGTGTGTGGACTTCATCATCTGTGAAAAGTGGTGGTGCCCACCGTTAGGATCCTGCCCTCACTCCTGCACATGCGCAGCTCGGGGTCTTGTGTCTTACGTCATGGGGGGGGCGAGGACGACTACGCACGTGCCTTAAAAAGCCGGATGCAGACCACGCTCTCTCTCTGCTCCCTGCTCTCTGTTCTCGCTCTCCTCTGCTCCCGCCATCTCTCTCTCTCTCCAGGCCTGGCTCTCCTCTCTCCTATCCCCTCCTTCCTCCCAAAAAAGCCCTCTGTAACTCTGGTTATCATCCTTTCACAACATGCTTGCAGGCAAAACCGTTCACGTACAAAATAAGATAAACACATCTTTAAAAAATTAGGTAGAGTGATGGCAGGACAAATGGATGCATACTCCTCCACGCTGCGTTTTCTCACACTTCTGTGTATTAAGGCTGCTTTCAGAAAGAATTGTCCAAGTGAGGCTTTCTGGACAGATTCTTAAAGACCTAAAGGATAATGAGTTGTGTGAGTCATAACGACCCATTTATACAGTGGCTTTATCTGCAGGCAAGGGCTATTTCATCTCCCATTTTTCATTACCATATACAGACTATTGGTGTGGTGGCTGCTGTGTGTGTGTGTGTGTGTGTGTGTGTGTGTGTGTGTGTGTGTGTGTATGTGTACACAGAGGGGGGAAAAAGAGAAAGACTACATTAAGTGGTTAGAAACACAAAAGATAAGAAAAACCACAATAGAAAAAGTCATTTTTCAGTCTTCCCACACTAGGAAAGGCTTTGCGTCTAGACAACAAAGACAGCCTGGAAATTCAGGCAATCGAGCATGCTGCATTAAGCAGTACGGGGCAGCCTATGCCTGAAAGCCTAGCACCAGGGAAGCCGTGGTGGGGGATGGCAAGTGTCATGGCAGCCTCGGCTCTATCAGTTAATCTGGCCACAGCGTTTGTGTCAGGATACACGCTTAAAAGCAGCACATGGGGGGGGGCTGCTCAGTGGGTAAAGGGGGGCTTGCTGACAAACCTAATAACCTGGATTGATTCCTGGGATCCATGTGGTCAGAGAGTCAACCCCTGCAAGTTGTCACCTGATCGTCACACATGTGCCACAGTATATATACTGCCCCCCCAATTAGATAAGTGTAATAAAATGGGGGTGGGGTGGGGTGGGGAGCAGTACATAAAAGGATATCCTGGGCTGGTGAGATGGCAGGAATTCTAACAGGGAGGCATGCAAACAATGGCAACGTCCCACAATGTACCTTTCTTAAAAACTGTTCAAGCTGGGCGGTGGTGGCCTTCAATCCCAGCACCCGGGAGGCAGAAGCAGAAGCAGAAGCAGGCAGATTTTTGTGAGTTCAAGGACAGACTGGTCTACAGAGTAAGTTTCAGGACAACCAGGGCTACAGAGAGAAACCCTGCCTCCAACTAACTAACTAACTAACTAACTAACTAACTAACTAACTAACTAAAAGAAAAAACCAAAACCAAAACCAAAACCTGCTCTGCTACTAGAAAGCTTCAAAGATCATTCCTGGAGGCTGGGTATAGAATGTGCTTTTAATTCCAGTACTTGGAAGGCAGAGGTAGACAGACCTCTGTGAGTTAGAGGATAGCCTGGTCTATATAGCAAGTTCCAGCAAGAGCTACATAGTAAGACCTTCTCTCAAAAAATATTCCTACATGCAAAACTGATTTTTACTTGATTATTGCCTTAAGACGAACCTCTAGGTGGCAGGGCACGGACAGTGGGAGCAGTGAGGTCCTAGGGGGTAAAAGTGCTTGCAAAGCAAGCCAGACAATCTAAGATTGATGCCTGGAAGTTGTGGTTTAGAGAGAGAACCGAGTCCTGAAAGTTGTTCTCTCTGACCTCCTGTGTACACATGCACGCACACACACACACACACACACACACACACACACGCACGCACACAGATAAAATAAAAAAGAACATGGTACCTGTTATGAGGGAAACGACTTGCCCAGCAAAGCTGTGTGTCTTAGCGGCTTCATCAGATCCACACTGGCACTTTTTCTTTGGAAATTTCAGTCTCATGAGCAAAGCAGGCAAGAGGATGGCAAGCTATCATGTCTGAGGCCAAACACCTCATAAAATGTCAGTCAAACCTAGGAATCAAATACTTGTCTCCTGATTTCAAAGCTCATTTTCTTTCCTTGACATCATTATAACCCAAAAAACTTAAAATATTTTTTTTTGACTTTTGAAATAAATCCTCCATGGTGGTGGTGGTGGTGGTGGTGGTGGTAAATATGAGTGGAAAGTCACGGTGTGGAGGTGAGGACATTTAAAAGGCACAGCAAATCTGAGGTAAAAGAATTGACAAACCCAGGAAACAGTGTTACATAGAGTGTTTTAGCCAATGAGTATTTATTAAAAGCCGGTGCACCAGGCACAGTTACCCAGTAGGCTGACAAAATACAAATGATGTAACCAATCCACTTATTAGCTTATCTGATTAAACAAAATACATTTCATAGAAATGATTATAAAACGCATTGCAGATAGAATGTTTTACACTTACAGATCTTACGGTACCCTAAATAATTATTAATAAAAAAAAAAATCCAACCCATACGGTAAGTAAAGTTAGCAACCCACCACTTATTACTTTATTGTAGAAGAGAGACAGCCAATTACCATGCTGAAATGGGATTTAGAGTCCAACACAGACATCCTGGCTCAAAACTGCTACCGTAGTCCACTTAGAATCTTAGGAACAGTACTTTCCATCGCATAGGAAATCACTATTGCAACTGTTGGCTTAAGGATTAGTTGTGGTTTCAGGGTGAATCTAATTCAGTACTTCAGTCTGCCACCTCGAAGATTCCTGATCGGAGGTGGGGGAGAATCACTCCAATTAAGTACCAGTCACAGGGAACAAAACAGCCCAACACAGATGCAACCTTTAATTCACTTTACCAGACATGCTCACAAAACTAAAATGAAAAACTGAAACTCATAGACGGGAGAAATCAGAACATAAGCACAGAAGGAAAAACAAACAAACAAACAAAAAAAACAGAGACCAAAACGCAGGTGTCTGAAGCAAGCCTGTTCATCTGGAAATATTCACTGCCTTGTTGGAGGCTCGTGGCTAATTTAAAGAACCACATTGAGTTTGTTGGTATACGACGTACCCCTTAGGTCTGAAGGTTGGTTGGGATGGGTGAAGGGAGCCGAGAGGAGGCTGGGGAGGGCTGAAAAGCATGGAGTGCAGTGTTTACTGACCATCACCATAACTCTCGCGCTACAGGTGTCCTCCAGGACCTTGCCCACCTCCCGAGATGGGTCTGTTTTCTTCAGGCAGCAGCAGAGACGAGGTCAACTTTTATTGCACAAAAGCAAAATCATTCCCTCTCCCCCTTTCCTGAGCTGGAGAGCTCCAAGTGCAAACACATCTGGAGTCCCAGCCTCTTGCGCCTCTGGCCAGCAGGGGGCGCACAGCACTCTCTCGGGAAGCACCTTCTTCAAGGGAAAACGAGGTATTATGTTGGCCCCAGCATCCGGTCACTCAGTCACCATTCTCAAGCAGCTTTTGTAAGTTGTTCTGTATCTTGAAACAATAAAAGAGATGCCACTGTTATAAACTGCAATATGTATCTTAAAAGCATATTTGCTATGGCCGGGAAGTGCTAGGACCTTATTCTACCCAGAATAAAAAGCTACGTGGAGGTTAAATTTAAATATTATGTGGTTTTAACTAGCGTCATAATGTTTAGCAATTCTATTACACATTGCTATGCATAACATCCACAGAAGACTGGTATCCAGAGAGACCAACTACGTCGTCATATGTTTGGATCTCAAGACTACAGTCCATAGTTGGGCATTAAAATGTTCTCAGGAAACACAGAATAGGCGAGTTTTAAAGAATTCACAGCAAGGGATTCTGAACAACCAATATTATTGATAGGCGTAGAGAACCCTGTGGATTAAAAAAAAAAACAAAACATATTCTTTTACAGCCTGCTATTTGTGTCCCCCAACACAACTCAGGTTGAAATGGAACCCCCAAAGTCCTATGCCGATGGTACTTTAAGGTGGGGCTTTACTCATCATGGCGTTAATGGTTTGATTTAAAGAGACACCCACGGCAGCAGGCTCTCTCTGTCTCATCACGGAGCTCCCATCTGCAGGGAGTCCTTCACTAGGTACGCCCTCCCTACTTTGAACCCCCCAGCCTCCAGAACTGAGAGCTTAATCTGCCCCTTCTCTTTATAAATTACCCAATTTGTAGCATCCACTGATAGTGCTGTGTAACTAAGACATGGCTTGGAGGGAGTCTATGACATCCTACAGGCACGCTCAGGAGAAGCAAAAAGCAAGGGCCTCTAGCATGCATGTGCAGGGACTCAGGTATCTCGCCTTGACCATGGCACCCCATACACAGGCTGGGTCTGCATCTGACGCTGAGGGTGAGGGAGGATAAGGAACAAGACCGTGTACACAGATAGCAAGTTACAGAGTAAGAATAGAAACAGAAATCTGATTCAGATTTATGTTCTTCTTACTACATCACTCTACCATGAATGCCACTTCCAGCCCGAAGAAAATAATGATTTCTTTACCCATAAAACACATTCCTGGGGGGAAGGGGCTGCTGGAGAGATGGCTCAGTGAGTAAGAGAAGTTTTTGCTCTCGCAGAAGAGCCGGGCTTGGTTCCCAGCACCCATATCAGGTGGCTTACAACTGCCTGTAACTCCAGCTCCAGGTGAGCTAATGCCGTCCTCTACCCTCAAGGGGCACTTGCTCACACGTGGTGTACATACATATATGTAGCCAAACACTCATACACTAAAATAGACAATTTCATTTATTTATTTAATTTTCTGGAGACAGGGTTTCTCTGTGGAGCCTGTCCTGGAACTCGCTCTATAGCCCAGACTGGCCTCGAACTCACAGACATCCTCCTGGCTCTGCCTCCCGAGGCTGGGATTAAAGGCGTGCGCCACCACCGCCCAGCTCTAATGACGAATTTTAAAGCATTCTGAGCTGGGGAGATGGCTCAGGGGATGTCACACATCTAGAGACACCTGGGAAAAGGGAACTTCAGTTGAGGAACCGCCTCCATCAGACTGGCCTACAGTCCTGTCTGTGAAACATTTTCTTAACTGCGAATTGATGGAGGAAGGCCCAACTCAGAGGCAGGTGTTCCTAGGCAGGTGGGCTTGGGGTGCATGAGGGAAGTAACTAAGACCTGAGTTCCCAGCACCCAAGTGGTAGCTCGCTACTGTCTTTACTCCAGTTTTAGGTGTGTGTGTGTGTGTGTGTCCAACTCCCTCTTCTGGCCTCTACATGCACTGTATACACCAGGTTCAAATACACACACTCAGTCAAAACATTCAGATACATAAAATAAAAAAAAATTTAAATCTAAAAAACAAAACCAAAAAAAACCAAAAAAAAAACAAAAACAAAAAACCAAAGAATAAAATTGGGGGTGGGGAGATGTGCCTCAGTGGGTTAGACCACTTGCTGCTTTTGCAGAGATCCTGGTGTGAGTTTCTAGCACCCGCACAGTGGCTTCCAACTGTCTGAAACTCCAGTCACAGGGGATCTGACACTCTCCTCTGTTGTCTCAGGGCATCAGGCCCACACATGGTGTTCTTATATACACACAGGCAAAATACTCATACACATAAAATAAGTCTTAAAAAAGAAAGAGAGAACTGGGCAGCAGTGGTGCACGCCTTTAATCCCAGCACTTGGGAGGCAGAGCCAGGCGGATCTCTGTAAGTTTGAGGCCAGCCTGGGCTACAGAGTGAGATCCAGGACAGGCACAAAACTACACATAGAAACCCTGTCTCGAAAAACCAAAAACAACAACAAACAAACAAAAAAAAAAAACAAAACAAAAAAAAAAAAAACAAAAAAACAAAAAAAAAAAGCAAACAATGCTAGGCACACGCCTTTAATCTCAGCACTCAGGAGGCAGAGGCAGGCGGATCTCTGAGTCTGAGGCCAGTCTGGTCTAAAGAGTGCATTCCAGAATAGCCAGGGCTACACAGAGAAACCCTGTCTCGAAAAACCAAAAAAAAAAAAAAAAAAAAAAAAAAAAGAAAAAAAAGGGTAAACATACCTATAAAAACAAAACAAAACAAAACCCAAACAAAAGAGATAAATAAGCAACTGACAGTCAAAAACCCAGTAGCCAATAAATATATCAAATGCTGATTTTCAGGAGTATTAGAAAATATAAATAGGGGCCATGGAGACGGCTTGATGGGTACACTTGCTGTTCAAGTTTATTGAACCCTAGCTCTGTTCCTGGAACCCACTAAAGAGAGAACTGACTCCCCAAAGTTGTCCTCTGACCCCTACGTGTGTTCAGAGGCCCGTGTCTACACACTCCTTATACCCTCTCACATCCCATAATAATAAATAGAAACTCTGAGGACAGTTCACGATGGGATTCAATTTCACAGTGTCAGACGGGCACTCAGGGGCCAGCACAGTGGGACTGAAAGACAATGAATGGGGAGACATCTGAGGGCGGACTTCACGGGACTGGAGGGGGAGGGGGAGGGGGGGTCACCCCTGGGTTTCCTGTGAGTGTGACTGAAGGGGCAGTGACAACCGTGAACAGAAACAGGGGAGCAGAGCGGAGGCCTGACCATGAGGCTTAGATACGACCGGTCGGTCTCCGACAGCGGAAAGGGATTGCTGCGAAGAGCCGAGTCACGCCTCAGGATTTCCCACAGTGTATTTGGGCCTTTTCATTCCTGGGCTGTACCAGGCAACTGCTCAGCCACCTCTGGGAACATTTTGGCCCCAATCTACTTTTTACAGACTCTGCTTCGGGAGGCCAGTGGTCTCTTTTCATTTCTAGCAGTCTCCCCAGCTGCCCAGCTGGGCTGGGTCTGAGCCCTACATAGACGTGCCAACTGTGGATGGTGAACAAATCCTTCTGTGGCGTCCTGGCAGGGCCAGGCAGGGGAGGAAACAGAAACACAAGGCAAGGCTAAAGGATTCTGTGGGCATATGATCCAAAGAACAGCATTTACAAATCAGAATGAGTAAAACTGAAAAACAACAGTGCCTGGCTCCGGAGAGCCGCAGATAAAGGATTAGGGCAAAACCGAAGGAGATTCGAAAGGACTGGACTGTTTGAAAGGAGAAGTAAACCGTGGTAATTAGGTGTATCTCCAGGATAGTTATGAATGGTCCTCTCCTCATTCATCCTCTTACGGTCTTAATCTACGAATGAAGCTAAGGACAGGGCTGACCCAGGGAAGGCACTTTGGAGACAGAAGCCCATGAGTAGTAAAGGAGAGGCAGGTTTATTTATTGTTAGGATGGAGCCACACCCTTTCAAGTGCTAAGGACACTTTCTGCCACTGAGCCAGTCCTAAGAAGAAGACTTCCCCCCATAACCCTCACAAGACAGGGTTTCTCTGTGTAGCTCTGGCTGTCCTGGAACTCACTTTGCAGACCAGACTGGCTAGAACTCAAGAGATCCGCCTGGCTCTGGCTCCCAAGAGCTAGGATTAAAGGTGTGTGCTACCACACCCAGCCTTTTTTCTTAAACGATTTTATTATTTCATTTTATGTGCATTGGTGTTTTGTTGCATATATGTCTGTGTGAGGGTGTTGGATACCTTGGAGATAGAGTTATAGACAGCCGTGAGCTGCCATGTGGATCCTAGGAATTGAACCCATGTCCTCTGGAGGAGCAGTTAGAGTTCTTAATGGAACACTTGCGGAAAGCAAGCAGTAGACTTATAACCACAACTTGGCCAGTGGTTCAAATTCCAGGTCCCCAAATAACAGCCTTCTACCTCTGCCACCTGGAGCAAGGTAATTTAAAACTTTATTTATTCCTCATGAGCCAAGGTGGTAACAGGGATTAGACACAATGTTTTGTGTGAGCTTAGAGTCCACTCTGTGGCTCGTCAGTAGTTTCTAGTTGACTCCCAAATGCATCCCTCTGTGAACCCCAGTGTCACTGATCACTTACCAGTGGTCTCATGTCCAGCCAGGGACACAAATGGTAGACCAGCTTGCTGTTGGATGGTCTGTATTTCAAATTGCTCTGATTGGTCAATAAATAAAACACTGATTGGCCAGTGGCCAGGCAGAAGTATAGGTGGGACTAACAGAGAGGAGAATTGGGAGAACTGGAAGGTGGAGGGAGTCACTACTAGCTGCCGCCATGACAAGCAGCATGTGAAGATGCCAGTAAGCCACGAGCCATGTGGCAAGGTATAGATTTATAGAAATGGGTTAATTTAAGATGTAAGAACTAGATAGCTAGAAGCCTGAGCCATTAGGCCAAACAGTTTAAATAATATAAGTGTCTGTGTGTTTATTTTATAAATGGGCTGTCGGACTGCTGGGGCTTGGCGGGACCGGAGAGAAAACTCTCCAGCTATACCAACTAAATCACTATTTTGTGGTGAGATAAAATTCTGTTAAATTCTGTTTGTTTATGGAAATAAAAGAGGCCAGTAGCAGCTGCTGAGCGGCAGTGGTGGCGCACACCTTTAACACCAGCATTCAGGAAGCATAGCCAGGCAGATCTCTATGAGTTCAATGCCAGCCTGGGCTACAGAGCGAGATCCAGGACAGGAACCAAAACGACATGGAGAAACCCTGTCTTGAAAAACCAAAAAATAAAATAAATAAAATAAAAATGCCAGTAACAATGGAAAGGAACCACCAGATTGCTCGAGTACCTGGGAAAAACCAACTTACCTTTTCTAATTTCACTATGTTAGCTGTCAGTTCTTGGCACAGGGACTCCACATTTAACTGTACTGGTGATCCCAGGCCCGATGGGACTGTCTGCCTGTGAGGAAAAAGAGAAACATCAGTAAGAGCAACCATGGCAAAGGCAGGCACGGAATGTTACGTTTGAACAGAAAACTACAGGATAGAAGAGAGGACCAGCATCATTTTGCCTGTAACTGTCACAAAGGCTGGGTAGTAATCCTCAGCTCTAAGGTAGATGTGTATTGGCCAGTTCTGAGTTTAGCATGAAATCTCAGCTAATTTTCTTCAAGTGCCTTGTTGTGCGTTGGCTTCAACACAAAACTCAGACAATTGTTCTCAAGAATGTGGATTCTTAGGGCCTTTGTTCAGATCCTAGCACCCTCGCCATCCCCACGACAGCTACGTGTTCATGATGGACTGCTGGTCTCAGCTGTGATAGACGGTAGAAAGGGTCATTTACACTGGAGTGGCTGAAAAGCCAGGGAGTATCCTTATGTAGCCAGTTGAATTTCCTCACAGCCATGAGGCTCACCTCTCCCTCCCAGTTCTTTCCTTACGACTTGTATAGATATACAAGTATAGCTCATCATACCAACTGACTACTCGTGGCTGGAATTCTATACCGGGATGTTGTACCAGCTAATCCCACATGAACTTTGGAGAGCTACAGTAGGTACATTTCCCTGGAGGATGCTCTAATATCACTTCTTATATTTCTGTGACATGCCATGGTCTGCATCATCTGTATATTCCTTGGCTGTGCTTCCTTAAAGTTTTATTTATTTTTATTTCGCATGTATGAGTGTTTTGTCTGTATGCATATCTGAGTACCACATGCATACAGTGCCCTTAGAGGCCAGAAGAGGGTACTGGGTCCCCTATGGATGGTGGGAAGCTGCCGTGTGGGTGTTGGAAACCAAACCCAGGTAGGTCCTCTGCAGGAGCAGCAGCCATGCTTTTTACAGCCAAGCCATCTCTTCAGTCCCTCTTGGGTGGGATTTAATTTTAGTGGTTGAGTTCTTGGATGCCAGTGACTAGTCTGACCTATTTTCTATCAGGTTCATTTTTGAGGCAAAGGTACTCAGTAAATTGCTGATGGCTGCTCACGTCTTAAGAGAGGTGTCTATTAGGAGCACGCAGCATGCTCGTAAGTCCTTAATTCCTGGAAACGGAGTTTGAACTCTTGATTTTCTAGTTGAGGGGAGTTGAGGCTCAGAGGACTGATGTATCAACAGGCGGTTCTGAGGGACAGTGATGTTCTCACCAGCAGGCATGGAGCTGGAGAAGAGTGGTGGTCCCGAGGAGCCTGCCGCTTGCTAATAACGCCGGCCAACTGTACAGGCTCAAAGGGAAGGCTCTTCAGCAAGTGCGGAATCAGATTACACGTGTGGATTTAGCTACCTGGCTCACTCTGGACAAAGGGCCTAGGGAGGTCAGGGTCTGGGATGACGCTGTATCAATAGTCCTTCCACTTGTGGGTGTTCCCTGACCTTACTTTGTATGTGGTGTGTGTGTGTGTGCGCGTGTGTGCGTGTGTGTGTGTGTGTGTGTGTGTGTGTGTGTGTGTGTGTGCAAGCATGCGCGCGCGCTCTTCACTTTTCTTTGTAGATTATTTTTTGAGATTGTACTTCTTCTTGGGCTAATTTTAAGAGGGGAAAGAACATTTTGTTTGTTGGAATTTCCCCTCCTTTACTGCTAAGTTAATTAAATGGTACTAGAACGTGAGGTATATTTTTCTAATAAAAACAACTCCTTGGAAGATAGGAAGCAACAGTCTGCAATCATTGGGAGTCACCTCTAATACCAACAGAGAGTTGTATTAACATTTTGAACATGACGGGAGGGCAAGGGTAGGGTATATGGATCTGTTCTAAATTGTTTAGTAGGCTTCTGAATACATGTATTGGTTCAAATATGTATTCGTGATCTCCAAATGACCTGTATGCAAGCATAAGACACAGAACAAGGCCTTTAAGTAATTTAGGTGGACAGTGAAGAAGGGCCTAGAATGGTATGTGACACAGTAGAATGTTGTGGTATATTTGCACACTGTGTGAAAATGTATTGCTGTGATTGGTGTGATATAAAGCCGAGCGGTCCATAGCTAGGCAGGAGGTGTAGGCAGGACTTCTGGGCAGAGAGAGAACTCTGGGAAGAAGAAGGTGGAGTTGCCAGCCAGATGCAGAGGAAGCATCATGGTCAGTACAGTGATGAGGTAACAAGCCACATGACAGAATGTAGATGAAAATAAATGGGTTAATTTAAGCTATAAAGCTAGTGGGACAAGCCTAAGCTGAGGCCAAACTTCCATAGTTAATAAGAAGTCTCCTTGTTGTTACTTGGGACTGGCGGCAGAAAAGAAGTCTCTCTACACTAGAAGACTGGGGAGTGCGGGGCTGCGGTGGCGCACGCCTTTAATCCCTACACTCAGGAGGCAGAGGCAGATGGATCTTTGTGGGTTCGAGGCCAGCCTGGTCTATCGAGCAAGATCCAGGACAGGCACCAAAATTACACAGAGAAACCCTGTCTTGAAGAAAAAGGAAGAAAGAAAGAAAGAAAGAAAGGAAGAGAGAGAGAGAGAGAGAGAGAGAGAGAGAGAGAGAAGAAAGAAAAAAGAAAGGAAGAAGAGGAGAGAAGAATGAATAGGTGGCATAGATTTGATTGGTCCAGCATGTTCAAAGTGTTGGATGAGGCTAAGAGTGGCGGCACATGCCTTTAATCCTAGCACTCGGGAGGCAGAGGCAGGCGGGTCTCTGTGAGTTTGAGTCCTGCCTGATCTACATAGTGAATTCCAGTACAGAGAGGGTTATGTAGAGAGACCCTGTCTCAAAAAAAAGTGATAGATGAAAAATCTTTACAGACACATTCAACTAGTTAGTAATCATAAATACAGGCATGGGTTCCATAAATAAATTTGTTAATATAAAGAATTACTGGGTTGGGGGATTTAGTTCAGTGTAGAGATGATGCTAGCAAGCGCAAGCCTGGGTTCAGTCCTCAGCTCCGGAAAAAAACAACAACACGAAAAACAAAAACAAAACAATAAAAAAAAGAATTACACATGATGACATGTGCTAAGTTGCTTGAATCATTTGTTTTTAAACAAATGTTTTGATTCACTGCCACTTTTTCTTTCTTTCTTTTTTTTTTTTTTTTTTTTTGCGGGGATGGGGTGGGGTGGTGGTGGTGGTGTTTTCGAGACAGTGTTTTCTGTGTAGCTTTGGAGCCTGTCCTGGAACTCACTCTGTAGATCAGGCTGGTCTCGAACTCACAGAGATCTGCCTGCCTCTGCCTCCCGAGTGCAGGGATTAAAGACTTGGGCCACCACTGCCTGGCTTACTGCCATTTTCTAAAGATAGAGGTGAACGGTTTAAGGCCAAGGTCACAACCATCATCTTAGGATAATCAGCAGACTAACATTCGGCATGTTTCTTGTTGCATTGCTGGAGACGTTGACAGCAGCACAGGAATCATACAAGGTTAAGTCAGTCACTTCTGGGCCCTTTTCCCTCTTTACATCCCCAATGCACACCCAGCTGAGTGCTTCATACAGAACGTATTCTCAGTGTCTCCTAGGGAGGACTCTACACCTAGGTCAACTGTTACACCAATCAGAGAAGCAAGCACCGGGAAGCTATCTTACCCAGTACTGTAGGGATCCACAATGGACGTCAGGGACCCCAGCCGCTCCTCCAGAGTGTTAATTCTGTATCTCATGTAGAAGGTGGAGACGATCAGTGCACAGACACTAGAGAGGGGTAACGAGAAATTTCCAGTATGTTAATGGCCATGAACTGATATTTAAAAAACAGTGAACTTAGCCGGGCGGTGGTGGCGCATGCCTTTAATCCCAGCACTGGGGAAGCAGAGGCAGGTGGATCTTTGTGAGTTCGAGGCCAGTCTCATCTACAGAGCGAGATCCAGGAAAGGCTCAAAGCTACACAGAGAAACCCTGTCTCAAAAAAAACCAAAAAACCAAAAACAAAAACAAAACAACCCCCACCCCCCCAAAAAAAAACAGTGAACTTGGAGCCGTTTTTTTTCCACTTTGGGAGCATTTTCAAAAAGAACCAAAGGCTTAAGAGACTTTGGGCTAAGTTGAGGGGCTGGAGAGATGGCTCAGCAATTGAGAACATTCGCTGCTCTTCCAGAGGACCTGAGTTCGATTCCTGGTACCCACAGCCATCTGTAACTCCAGGTCCAGAAAATCCAATGCCTTTTGTGGCCTCCATGGGCACCAGGTGTGCATGTGGTGTACAGAAGACATACATGCAGGCAAAACATTCAAAGGAAGTAAAAAACAGAAAAATAATAATAAAAAAGAAAACCAAAAGAAAAAAGAAAACGGGTTGATACTTATTATAAAATTTACACCAAGGAGACTTAAAATCATGTCACCCAAGTCCTCAAAGTGTAAACATCAGCCATTCTTATATTTTGGTTGTAAGCCTAGCCTTTAACGGCTGAGCCATCTCTCCAGCCCAAAATCAGTCATTCTTATAGGATTGTTTAAGGCCTGACCCAAGCTGGATGGCTAAGCCAAAGCTCCTTCTCAGCACTCTCTTCCTCTGGTCCAGGAGCCTGAGCAGAGAGCAACAAACCTGGTTCTCTGGAGAATCACACATTCCTTGCTTTAATGGGGACCAGATGAGCATGTCTATTCCCCTCTGGGATGAAAGACACCCTAGAACTGAACTGGATCTTCTCAGCAAAGCAATTGGTTATAGACTGGAAGCTGATGAAAAGTTAAAAAAAAAACTGTCTGTGCCTAAGTTGTCAGTAAAGATGACTGATATCTTGTTACAGATGGATGACATCTTGAAGATATTTTGGCTTCCGTTCAGAAGAAGTTGAACACACAGAAAAATAAGTAAGCAAGACAAAGACGCTTCAGAAATGACTGAGTGTTGCTCAGGACTCAGTTCTGTGGCAGGCTCAGCACAATCATTATGAATAGCTAACCTAAGCCTGAGGGGAAGGGAAAAAAAAACGCCCAAGAAGGAAATGGAAATTGCCAAGAAAAATATGTGGGTTGTGTCAGCACAAGTGGGATTTACAATGACTCTTGGCAACGTGAAGAGATTATTCATTTGCAAAACGGGTCATTTGCATAAATCACTTATAGTAAACATATCGACTTACACAATTGCATAGAATATAAGAATATGGCGGAGAGTTGGACATTTCTGAGATGTGACTTTAGGCAAAATCCCGACAGTTTCCGACTGGCCTGTTGAGTGGAAACCAAAATAGCAATATGTTAGCACCCCAGCATACGTCTTTCACTTAGCCACATTTCAACAGGGAAGGAGTACTTGAGATGGGGTCATTCCCAGGCAGTAGGGAAAGTATTAGTAGAAGCCTCCTCCTTGGTATTTTAACCAGTAGGAAAAAATTTTTTTTTCCCAAGTCATTTCATCTAATAATATATATTTGAGAGGATTTTTTCTGCCAAGTATTGTATTGGGGGGAGGTCAATAGAACAATGTGATACCATTATTATTATTAATTATTATTATAGTTAATAAGTAAGAAACAAGTCAGTCACGAGTTTTACCACCAACTTTTGGCTCATAATCTCAAAGTATTGTGGATAATGCAGCAGCTTCCACGGTGACCCCTGGTAAAGCCCAGAACCAGGAACTACTTATTGAACACGTAAGTGGGATTTGACATGCAAAGTCCAACAAGAGGAAGGAAGGGAGGGACCATGAGAGGCAATCCCAGTATAAAACACTGGGGCTCTTCACGCATCAACCGACGGGAATCTCCTGCCCATCAACAACCCTGCTCCTCACCATGCGCAGGCAGGCTCTTGGCTTTTCCATCAGGGGCTCTGCTCCCGTGGGCATCTGTCCGAGGTGGTTTTGTTTCTCCCTTGGTGACATTCAGAAGTGTCTGAGACTCGGTCACATGGAAGTCTGTCAGGAAAATGAGGCGAGGTCAATTCGCTCCCCGATATATTTAACAATCATAGGGTCAGCTACAAAGCCCACGACTGCCTTCATCTACATAATGGCCATTTTGTGGATCTCTCATGAGTGGGATGTGGTGCCTGGAGACTGAAGCCCAAAATTCACCAAGAAATAAAACGATGCAAGGGCGCTGAGGTGGCATCCACAGACAGTGTCACCAACTCCTACTATTACTATTGCTGAAATAGGTGAGAAACCTCATGTTGATCTCTCTCAGCCACCGTAGCATATCAGTGTTAAGAGATGCCTGTTAAATATGGACAAAGGAGATGTATTTTTGCCATGGAGGCTATTCTCTTTCTTAGAAAACTTTCCCCAGTTTTCCTTTGCAACTGTTAACTGGGAAGAGAAGGGTGGGAATTGTTTTTCTTATTTGTTTGTTTTCTTTTGAGGTGGGCGAGGGGAGGGTGTTTTGTGGGGCATGAAACTTGAATCAGGACACGATTTCCCCAGACCTCGGGAGTTCTCGGATTCTGGAGTCTGCGAGCCGGAGCTGCTGTAACCTTCCATGTCTTGTCTTCGTCGTCGAACCACTCCATCCAGGTCCGAGAATTCATCGTTGAAATCCTGAGGGGAGACGATGACGTGAGGAGACAGGCAGGCCTTTGTAAACCTGAGCCCTCTGGCTTACGCCTGACCCATAAAATATGAAAATGAAGCATGGGTTACCACACGCTACAGGATTTTCCTAACCTGGGAGTATCTGGTTACGGAAACTGAGATTCTTCAGCATGGTTAGAAATCTCCTAAGAAACAGCCCACGGCTTGTTTGAAACAAATATCTGGAGAAAAGCACTGGCTGGCTGGTGAGAAATGGCTAGTGGGAACCTGAGAAGTCTCAGCAGGGCCGTGCCCGAAACATCTGACTGCTGCAGACAGTATAAGAGAAGAGTAGACATCTCAAGTCCATTCAAATATGTGAACAAAAATGTTGCAAATTATAATTTAAAAAAAATGACAGTGGGCACAGGAAAGAAAAAAAAAATACTGCTGACCAAACAAACCGAGAAAAAAAAGCTGCACCCTTTTAAATTAGATCCGATCAGGGTCAGCTAAGGTACAGAGGGTAGGAAGAAGATGTGAGAAAAGGTCACAGTTTTAATTTGCATTCCACTGGCTTCCCTGAAGTGCTAAGGCCTAGGGAGACACATAGTGTTCCCAGCTGGCCCTGGCAGAGGCAGAATTAGGCTAAGCTCTTAACTGTTTAGCTGCCAACTGAGAAAAGACTCATCTGGTAAGCAAGCAAATGAGCAACTTTTGTGTTTGGGTTTGTGGTCTTTGGGTCATCTCAACATTCCTTACATTCCTTACAATGATTTATAGGGTGAAAATTTGATTGACTGATTTATACTTAATGGTTTGAGACAGGGTCTCAATCTATCTCAGGCTGATCTCCAAGTCTCAAGGTAACTGGAGGATGACCTTTAACCTTGGACCCTCCTGCCTCGACCTCTACAGGTGTGTGCCACCATGCCAGCTCTGTTTGGTGCTGGGGACAGAACCCATGGCTTCGTGCAGGCTAGGCTAGCACACTACCAACTGAGCTACAGCCCAGTCTGAATAGTGAAAAACTTTAGTCTCTTCAACTTACTCTTGACTTACTGGATGCTTATCCAGTATGGGGCAGTGTGCGAGCCACTTTACACACACGGATGCGCCGGATCTCCCAGCCCATGTGGTGAGCTCAGCAAGCATTACAGTGGATGAAAGAAGAGGGCCAGAGTGGAAGGAACTTCCCTGAGGATGGACTCCAGCTGGGTGGGCTCAGACTGGAAGCCATGTTTGCTGAAGTCTAAGTCATCGTGTGTATTCATTCTGTACTGCCCACACCTCTCCCCTCCCTGTGCTGTGGATCACTCTGATGGCTTTGTGGAGATGGAGAGCCACCCTCACTTGAGAAGCACCAGTAAATGCAGTCATGTAATATCTAGACTTTGTGGTTTTTGTTTGTCATAATGATTTTAAGGTCCATCTGTGTGGCAGCATGTATTAACACTTCAATTCCTTTTTATGAGTGGGTAATATTCCATTGTATACTATATTAAAGACATTCCATTCATTAGTTAAAGGATGTCAGGGTTTTATCCTACTTTGTGGCTATTATGAAAAATACTGCTATAAACATTCCTTTTTGTTTTTGAGACAAGGTTTTGTTATGTATTCCAGCATGGCTTATGTAGCCCAGTCTGGCCTAAAACTCATAGCAATCCTCCTCTCTTAGTCCCCCAAGTTCTGGGATTGCAGGGCATGCCGCCACACCCAGATAAACTTTCCTGTTTGAATTTTTATGTGAACATGTTTTAATTACACTAATTTTTCAAAATGCAAAAGAAGATTCATAGATGTTGAAACTTTTTTGTTTTTGTTTTGTTCTCTTTTTTCTGGATAGCTCTGGCTGTTCTGGAACTCATTGTGTAGATCAGGCTGGCCTCAAACTCTAAGATCCACCTGCCTCTGCCTCCTGAGTGCTGAGATTAAAGGCTTGGGCCACCACCCAGCTGAAACTATGGGTTTGTATTGCTTGACTCAAGGCAAACACCAATAATCAGTGTGGGGTCAGGGACTTATATGATATTGTTAGACCTGTCTAGGAAAAACAAAATTCTATTATAGGTAGGCATCGTGTATAAATGAGAGATACCACTGGAGGTGTTCACTGTGGTCTACAAAGTCCAAGGGAACCATAATAGCTGTATATCTGCTACCTGAGCATAAGAGCCTTGCCTAGTCATTTCTGAGTTTGCCCATCTTTTCTAAGCTAAAGTCTTGGAAGGTAAGAATTAGTTTTAATTTTCCCTGGTTTCTGATAGTGTACACCAGTATAATACCCTGAGTGGACCTTTGTGAGCTGAGCCTGTCTCAAAGAGCTTTGTGGCTCTCTTTAAAGGAGCATTGTGAGGCCTTTAATCCCAGCATTCAGGAGGCAGAGGTAGGCAGAGCTCTGTGAGTTTGAGGCCAGCCTAGTCTACAGAGCGAGATCCAGGAAAGAAAGGCACAAAGCTACACAGAGAAACCCTGTATCAAAAAACCAAAATAAAATAAAATAAAATTAAATAAATTAAATAAAAAATAAAGGAGCATTGTGTCTGGAATGTAGCCTAGTGGAGAGTGCTTGGCTAGCATGCATAAGGGCCCGGGTTTGACTCCTAGCACCACACACAACAAAACTGACAAGCAAGCGAAGCAAGGTCTTATGTACCTCTGGTCTCTCTATCACATTTCTTCTCTGTAGAACAACCTATAGATTACTAGGAAAAAAGTTAGTGGCCTCCTTTGGTTCTTCTGCTTCTGGAGAGGTAAGCTGTCCCCTAACTACACTGGTCATGAGTTCTTCCCAAGCCCTGGCTGAGGTGTGAGCACAGGGTGCTGAGGATTGAACCCAGGGCCTCGCGCTTGCTAGGCAAGTGCTCTACCACTGAGCTAAATCCCCAACCCATGGCTCCATCTTTTGCTCGTGCATTTAGATCATTACTTGGACGGCTTACCAGAGGCAGAGATGAAGGGCGATCTGTCCGGAAACTATTTTCAGCAGAAGATGGGTTGGGACTGTTACCGACACTAGTGTTCTGAAATCACAGGAGGAAAATGAAAATCCAGATCAACTACAGAATTTAGGAAATACCAAAGAAAGGCAGCATAGAATTCTGATGTCATACGCACCTCCAAGTGTCCACACACAGATTTTAGCAGTTTGTATGTTGAATCTCTGGAGAGTAAGGAGACAAATATGTACTGGAAAAAAAAAGTACAATCAAGAGTTTAGAGTTGGGGGGGGGGCAACTAATCCAGCACTCGGAGCAGAGGCAGCGATTCTGTGAGTTGAGGCAGCTGTCCAAAGCGAGTTCAGAAAGGCAAAGTACACAGAAACCCTGTCTCGAAAAAGCAAAAAAAAAAAAGAGTTTAGAGTTAAAAAATTATTTGTCATGTAGGTTTTGTGTTTTCTCATAAATTTTTAAATTACATTTCATGTTGGGTGTATGTGTGCACGCACGAGCACTCATATGTGCACCATGGTGTCCCTGTGGAAATCAGAGGACAATTCTCCACCATATGAGTCTTGAGGGTTGAACTCAGGTCATCAGGCTTTGTGGTACACACATACCTTTACCAACTGAGCTGTCTTTTTGGCCCCTAGCTTTTATATTTTCAAACAACAAAGATTATCGCTTTAACTATAACCTCATTTTTTAAATCTGAACATTCAATTTTTATTTTATTTCTTGAATAAAACAAGTACAATGCCCCTTGTGTTGTGTTTTTTTTTCTTTTTTTCTTTTGAGGCAGGG
The DNA here is from genome assembly GCF_004664715.2 of Peromyscus leucopus. Taxonomy (NCBI): domain Eukaryota; kingdom Metazoa; phylum Chordata; class Mammalia; order Rodentia; family Cricetidae; genus Peromyscus; species Peromyscus leucopus. Next base: position 43,761,666 of record NC_051079.1, on the reverse strand, counting down.
TCTCATGTGGTCCAGGTTGGTATCAAACTCCCTATGCAGCCGAAGATGATCTCGAACTCTTGATAGTTCTGCCTCCACCCACCAAGGGCACAGATTATAGGTGTGCACCACCATTCCAGTTTATGTGATGTTGGGGATTGAATCCAGGGTTTCATGCTGTTAGGCAAGCATGTTACCAATGGAGCCACATCTCTGGCTCCTTATATCCCACTTATTACAGTAATAAAATCCCCAAATTCAATAAAGCACAATAAAAAAAGTGGAGCAAAATGAAGGCTCCCAAAGGATGACATGGGTGTCCCCTAAAAGCACAGAGGGGAGGGCAGGGCACTAAGGCAAGGCTGGTGGTACAGGCTGGGTCCTCCAAAGTGTCCTCCCCTCCTGAGTGTTTGGTTTTTAAAGGTATTTTGTGATTCCTGGAGGGGGCCTGCGTTCTCTGTTCTGACCTAGATTTTTGTAGAAAACATCCCAGCAGCTCTAACAGGGTTGCTCTTTTTCATGGCACGTCTAGATTCTTCCTTGTACTAATATGGACATTGCTCACCATCCCCTATGCCCCCACCATGGGATGCTTGTGAGTTATGGGGAAAAAAAAATAAAATCAAAGCTAGCCAAGTATTTTGGAAAAAAATGACATATGGAAAGATTTTACTTCTGTGTAAAATGGTACATCAACAAGATTTGAACATCGCCTTGTGTGTGTCATGGGAACTTTTCAGACTGAGTTTGAGTGATCCTTCTCATTGACCACCAAGAGAATGAGGCAACTCCAAGTCAGCATCACTGCATTCCAGAGTAGTGGGTGCTGTGGGCTCCGGCACTGGACAGATCTGGGTGCAAAGTCTAGCTCTGATGTACACTGGCAAAGAGTAAGTGCTTGATAGCTATATGTATTTTAAAAAGAGGCATGTTAATTTGTTTTTTAGTTTATCAGAATCTATCATCTATCTATCTATCTATCTATCTATCTATCTATCTATCTATCTATCTATCTATCTATCTATCTATCATCTATCTATCTATCTATATCTATCTATCTATCTATCATCTAGTTTGATCATTTGTCTATCTTACTATATAGTCCAATCTGACCTCAAACTTATGATTCTCCTGAGTTAGTTCCTAAGTACAGAGCTCACAGATGTGCACACTTGGTCAGAACAGCTGTTATTTTTCCTTCTTACCCATACTCAGTTATCTAGCATGGTTAGAAGGTGAAGGCAGCTGTTACGCTTTCATGAAAATAACAGGTGAAACAAATGTCTAAATGTTAGGGCAGCCCAGTTCAGGAGTTATTCTAGAACCTTGGTACAGAAGACAGGCTCTGTGTGTGTGTGTGTGTGTGTGTGTGTGTGTGTGTGTGTGTGTGTGACCATATTGCATGTTGTGGTTCATGTGTAGAGGTCAGAGGATAGCTTGCCGGACTCAGTTCTTTCCTTCCATCACCTGGGTCCTGGGGATAGAATGCAAATCTTTAGGCTTGATGGCATGCCTGGTTCACATTAGGATTAGGAAAAACTCAAATTAATTGTGTGTGTATGTGTGTGTGTGTGTGTATGTGTGTAGGCCTGTCACCTGTGAGACTGGGGATCAAACTTAGGCTGTCAGGCTTTTGCCAGTCCCTTAGTTGCTGAGCTACTCACTAGCCCAGCCCCCCCCCCCCGGGGGGTTCTGTCTGTCTGTCTCTTGGTTTTTTAACACAAAGCCTCTCTGTAGTCCTGGCTGTCGTGGAACTCAATATTTAGACCAGGCTGATCTTAACCTCACAGACATCTGTCTACCCTTGCCTTCCAAGTGCTGGGATTAAAGGCATACACTACCACACTCAGCCCAAGCCTTTTCTTTTTCCTTTTTAAACTTAGTTTTAATCTATTATTATTATTAGTGCAAGCATGCATGTGTATGATGTATGTGTGGATATGAGTGCCACAGTGCACACATGTAGAAGTCAAAGCACTACGTTTGGGAGTTAGTTCTCTTTCTCCATTGCGGGATCTGAGGACTGAATGCTAGCTGTCCGGTTTGCAGTTAGCACTCTTGTCCACTAAGCCACCTTGCCAGCCTCCCGGATCTTTTTTTAATGGATAAATTTCGTATTGGTGTCAACTGGATGGTGGGGGAAGCATTGTTAGCACACAGTAGGTTCCATGCCTTTGACGTACTTTCCAGAGTTGTTCTGCATACAATGCATGGTTAACGCTGTTTGCTTTCTGTGCGGTTCCTGTAAACTTGCCATTGAAATGCATTAAATTATAACAACCACAACAATAACCACAGACAAAGCAAAGGTGGTCCTGCACTGCGGTACTCACCCTGTCTGTGACCGTCGATATGATCAGGGCATTTGGCACCAGAAGGGCAGTTTTGGTTTTCTTTATCAGGGTGACAGAGAAAGCTGGGATAGAGATCTGAAACAGAACCATCCAGTCAACGCCAGCTCAGACTTGACCTACAGCACTTCAAATCTACATCTGGCTCAAGACACCACCAGCAGGCTTCATGAAAAACTGAATCTGGGAGTGGTGGGAACATATCACTGAGCTGTTCAGACAGGGGTATCCAAAGCCACAGGACACAGCTGGGAAGTTCTAGACATGGTAACAGAACACAATATTTATTCTGATGTTCATGCATCAGGGCTCAAGGCTCCGTGGAGGTCTAGGGCTTACAGGATCTGCTCTGGACTTGGTTTTTGGGTTGAACGCAGGTGGGAGAGGAAAACATGCTGGACAGAAAGTCTTGAACTTGAATTTAGTCCCGTTACTATAAACATGACCTTCTCAACCTTACACACTATCCACGCAAAGCTTCTGCCTCCTGATTTATAAGTTCAGGCAGCCTTCCTTAATATTCAGAATTTTTTTCGGGATTAAATAAGATAAGGTCCAGAGGACATTCAGTGCTGAATAAAAACTTTTACCAGGTTCCTCATTTGTCTCATGATATCAGAGAGCACAACATGTTCGTTTCTGGCTCAAATAAGTAACAACAAGCCATACTTATCATTTAATTATGCCAGTCATGTAAGGCTTAGGTATCAGATCACAAAATATGTTCAGAGAAATACATGGCTCATTCAAGGTCCTGTACATCAAACTTACAAACATTGGGATCTGAACTAATCTGATCCAAAACGGTCATTTCCTCCCAGATGATAGGCTATAAGAATATATCAGATGACACAGAGAACAGTGACCGCCACTGTTTGGTTTCAAGTGAAAATGACCATATCACTGTGAACCCCCAAACAGTCTCACACAGAGGCATGGTTTAAAACAAAAACAATTCGACTTGATGCATAGGTACACACACTTGCTGGAACATGTATTTTATAAAGAAGCTTCATGAATTCTGAAAGAGGTCAGTGGGTCAGTGGGGGAAGAGAAGGGCCTTGGGCTGATTCTGCCAGTTTGAAGGAATGGAAACAATTTTCTTTCTTTCTTTCTTTCTTTTTTTTTTTCTTTCTTTTTTCTTTTTCTTTTCTTTCTTTTTTTTTTTTTTTTTTTTTTTTTTTTTTTTTTTTTTTTTTTTTTTTTTTTTTTTTTTTTTTTTTTTTTTTTTTTTCTTTTCTTTCTTTTCTTTCTTTTTTTTTTTTTTTTTTTTTTTAAAGATTTATTTATTATATATACAGTATTCTGCCTACATGCATGCTTGCAGGCCAGAAGAGGGCACCAGATCTCATTATAGATGTTGTGAACTACCATGTGGTTGCTGGGAATTGAACTCAGGACCTCTGGAAGAACAGCCAGTGCTCTTAACCACTGACCCATCTCTCCAGCCCCAAGACAGGGGTTTTCTATGTAGTTTTGGTGCCTGTCCTCGATCTCGCTCTGCAGACCAGGCTGGCCTCGAACTTAGAGAGATCCACCTGCCTCTGTCTCTCAACTCTGAGATGGGTTATCCTCTGCTTCGAGGAGTTCTAGGAAGGGAGACTGTGAAAAATGAGGGACTGATCATTTAGATACTTTCCTAAAAGCTATTGTTTTAAAGATTTCTACTCAAACATTCTCAAGGGCAGGGGATAATTCTGACGTTGGGATCACTTTGGAAAAAACTATGATAACGATGATATCAGAATGAGTCCGATGTGGCTTCTGAGCAAGTACCACAAGCGCGCAGTGACAAGGGGCCATAAGTTCAGGCTTTCCTGAGCCATAAATGACCCAGAAGGAATTTTAATCCTCTGTTCCATGGCTATAAAATTATAACTGAATAACTTGTGAAATGAAGACAACGTGAACTTTCAGTGAGACTAGATGGAACAAGATATATACGAATGTTAATTTTACCAGCATCTTTAAAAGATCTCGCTGGTAACACGTGTTTCAGGGTAGGCATTTAGAAAGAGAACAAGCTGATAGTCTTTAACCTTAGAACATGTTGAGCCGGGAGGTGGTGGCATATGCCTTTAATCCCAGCACTTGGGAGGCAGAGGCAGGCGGATCTCTTTGAGTTCGAGGCCAGGCTGGGCTACACAGTGAGTTCCAGGACAGACTCCAAAGCTACACAGAGAAACCCTGTCTTGAAAAATAAAAACAAAAAACAAAAGAACATGTTGGACTGAGGTCTGTTGACCCTTGAGGGAATTCTGCAAGACCTCTGAAGCCCAAACCTCTCTGACCCCATCTTTGGGGTGGGAAGACACAGACAGACCACTGTCCTGGTTCTCATCCTGTCCCCTGCTAATTCAGTCTTCTCTCTCCGAGGATTAGCTGTAGCTCACACAGAAGAAGCCCAAGTGTGTCCACGTATTAAAAGACCAGGGACACTCCTTTCAGCTTCTTTTCTTTTCTTTTTTCATGGTGGTGAATGACTTTATTTTTTTAATTTTTATTTTTCTGGAGCTGGGGACTGAACCCAGGCCCTTGTGCTTGCTAGGCAAGTGCTCTACCAATGAGCTAAACCCCCAACCCCTCCTTTCAGCTTCTTTTTGTCACTGAAGTACATGCACCATTTTCAAACCATTGCTAAATCCCACTAGCTGGAAGTTCACTCACTGCCTTGGTGAACTTATATGTTATTAAAAAAGAAAAATCCTTTGTTCAGAATGTCTTCAGTTCCTGGACTCTCATTAGAGACCCAGACTTGCTCTGAATTCAGAGCCACGTTTATCCCGCTGAGAAGCAGGACTAGATCCCCCACAGACCCCATGACCAGCTTCTTTTAAATATAATTTATTCATTTTTATTTTATGTGCATTGGTGTTTTACCTGCATGTATGTCTATGTGAGGCTTCAGATATTGGAGTTACAGACAGGTATGAGCTACCCTGTGGGTGCTGGTCCTCTGGAAGAGCAGTCAGTGCTATGAACTACTGAGTCATCTTTCCAGCTCTGACCAACTTCTTATAATCCTGAAATCTAGAGTAATGGTGGAATACTACTTTGCATTGGTCTAATTCAGAGAATGCCTCAATTCAAAATATGGCTGTCTAAGAATAACGTATAATAAGCATATATAAAAAGGAACATGAAGTATGCTGTTCTCCAGAGCTAACACCAGCACGATAGAGAATATTCATCATATTCGTTGAGTGGTCCTTATAGGATTACCAGTGGCTGTAGGGAGAATGTTTAGGTATAGTATATTTATTTCAAAGGGTTTTATTTCATAACTGGCTACTTTATGGCTATTAAATGGCTTACTCATAATCTCAAGGTACAGTACCTGGAAACTCACTGAGGTCACGCAAAGCAGGAAGGCACTCCTCTGACCTCTGGCTGCCTGAATGAACTGTGCTAGAATGCCGTAGTTCACAGGCACGACTGTCTTTTCCTTCTTTGTGGGACAGTTTCAGAAAGCAAGGCCTCGAGAAACTGCTAGTTCCTTCATCACTGAGGCTGTTCCCATGCTCTGGGTGTCCTGTGTCTCAGCTCGACTTTGTGTTTGACGGAGAATCCAAGGCAGCCACACCAGAGCATATTGAGGTCATGGGGCTCTGATTTCCACACACCAAGCCTTGTACACTCAAGTTCCAGGTCCTTGTGCCAGCAAGGGTAAGACACTAATTTACAAACCTGTTGTCCTAGTAACTATTATGGATACAATAAAAATGGATAAGTTTTAAAGGTTTTTTTTTTTTTTTTTTTCAAAGGGGTAGATGTTTGAGGCAATGTCACATACAGTAGGTTAGGCTCACCTGGAACTCACTTAGAGTCCAGCCTGCTGTCAGACTCATGGAAGCCCTCCTGCTAGGATTATAGGGTTGAGCCACCACATCCCGCTACATATTTTGGTTTTTAATGAATGCCTTTGAGACAGATGAGAGCATGTTTCCCAGAAACACACAAGAACAACTTCAATGTCTCTGATGACATGTGGGTAAAAGGGATTCAGGGCTAAGGGTGGGAGAAGAACAGGGTGATGTGTGTAAGGAAAGGGGGAAGCAGGTGGTGCTTTGGGGAAGGGAGGAAGTCAGAATCATCTGGAGGCATTTAGAGCCATCGAATTTGGAAGCACAAGAAAGGAAACTGGATATAAAACTCAGGCTCAGGAGGGAAATATTTAAATATAGCTAAAGTAATTTCTACTAAAACAGGCAAAGAATACCGTGTTAACCCTGTCTTCTAAACACACCAACCTTAGTGTCTTTTCCAAAGACTTTGGAATGAAAACAAATCCAGTTTTCCGACACGAAGAGCTTTCCTTGGTATAGAATTTCTTTCTGGAGAGCACAGGTAAAGCCTAAGAGACAGACAGGTGGAGCAGCAGCATTTAGAATCTCACCAAACTAATATTATTTCCATGATTTCTATTTCATATAAAAAATTGTCTCTATTTTGGCGACAAAACACACATTCACACTCCAAAGTTCCATTGCTAGCCACTAAGAAAGGCAGGTCTCTTCAGGGCCAATGCCTCCATTTAATGCAACTCCATAACGGCCTGCCTTGTTTTGTTGTTGGAGAGAGCTCAGTATGACCAGAGATGCTCCTGTCTACCATCTTTGTGACCCTGACCAAGCATGCCCCAAAACATTCAGGTCTGTCATGCTTTAACTTTCAAGCATGTGCTCTGTGAATTTGGGTTAAAGCATGCCCAGAACTATGTCCGTCCGCCATCTTTCCTTCTTGAACTATGACCTTAAAATGAGCACGCTCAGAAGCGTGCCCACCCCCAAAGTGATTTCCTACATGTCTGGCTTCCCAGAATAAAACTCCTAGGCTTGCTTTCTTTGAGGAGGGCATTGCTTTGGAAATAACTCCTGTGTTCTTTATCCACTGCAGGTAATAGATTGTTCCTCATTTTTTAAATTTCTTGCTATACTTGTTTTTGCATTTACACACAATATATGAACTTACTTTACTTGGTTACACTATCACTTCTGTATGAGTTTTTTTTTTTTTCTTTTAAGATAAGGTGTTGTGTGGTCCAGGCTACCCTGGAGTTCAGAATTTCGACTTGGATGGGCTCAAATTTGAGAAGCTCCCGCTGTAGTTCCGAGTGCTGGGATTACAGGCAAGCATCACCATGCCCAGCTCCCGAGTCACCTTTAGCATAATAAAGTTGTCGTGACTAGCATGTATTTTTCAACTCAAAGTGTTAGAGACGTTCTATTGTAGAAACGGGAGGAGGGCAAGTCTACCTCCAGAAACCAAGCATGGTGTTTTCAAGATCTCTTCTATCCGCAACAGTGCGTCACCTGCATGCTAATATAAGCACTCCTGGTCCTCTCTTGCCAAGATCCTAATGACTCACTGATGATGTGATGGTCTCCCTGGGGAAAGAGCACATGACCACACCTTCTGCCGGTCAATGAACAAGTATACATTAACAAGTATACACCGAGAGAGGCTAGAGTTGAATCATGGGTCCTGTGATGAGCCACACGCCGACCCGGCATGCTGGGAAGCTGCTTGGGTGTGACCACTATGCTTTGCACTGCACAGGCATGGATACTTCTGTACACCAGGGACTACTACGCTTCCTTTCAGCCTCTTGGGGCAGCCTTTCCTGCCCCAGGCTGATCATCCTAAATCTCAGGATGACTCAGGCACAAACTTTTCAGCATAAGCAGAAATGGCAAGGACGTCACTGTGGAACCTTCCTGAATGACTCGGTATCACGAGAGCAGACTGTTCCTTCTGTCTTACGCTCCAGGGTGTTAGTGAGAGGTGAGCGCACCTGGTACACCTATACTTCCAGAAACTCTTTTTTGGTGACCAAGTCCCTGAAATGTGCTCTCCTTCCTCCTATACTGTTGAGACAACTCAAAAAACATTTTTCTAATATAATTTTTCTTTGAAGTGTATGCATGTTTTGTCTGCATGTAATGTCTGTGTACCTTGTTCATGCCTATTGCCCTTGGAGCCCAGAAGAGGGCACTGATGCCCAGGACTGGAGTTACAGAGAGTTGTGAGCTGCCATGTGGGTGCTGGAAACTGGACCCAGGTCCTCTGAAACTGCTGAGCCATGTCTCCGGCTCCTTCAGACAGACTTTGAAATATGTAACTTAAACCAATAACAGGTGGGACTTACTTTGCCTCAGTGGTTCTTCAGTCGGGACATCAAGAAATAACTTGTGAAAGTGCATGTTCGCCTTGTACTGCGGGAGGGCAAAACACAGGCATCAGCACCGCCACCAGAGGTTGCCAACCACCACACTAGTTTAACTACTAATTTTCCAATTCAATCCTTCAGGGAGACACAGGGGACGCAGGATCACATAGGTTCATGTTCCAACATAATTAACACCTTGCTGGGTGGCCAGCTGAGCATCAGATCAGGGCAAAGGTACTCCCGATAAGACAGCAGACGACATTCTAAGGACTTTCACCAGGGAAGGTGCTGGAGCCATACACCCAAGTGCCCTGGGGAAAGCTCAGGGCTTAGAAGCTTTGCACTCAGCTAACCCTGAACTTGAAGTCCTTGGCTCTACTTCTGCCTTGGTGTGTGGTCATGCCCTCACCATTTAGCTCCTCTGGGCCTCAGTTTCTTTTTTTTTTTTTTTTCTGTTTCTGATGTCAAAAGAATTCCCTCCCTTAGACGGATACTTCCAGGTTTACACAGAGTAACACATTGGGAGAGTCCACCATGCGGGGCAACATGTGGTCACCAGTACAATGTGGCCATGAAAGCACATGAGGCCAGAGGCAGACGAGCAGGACATAACACTCCAGGGTGGGACAAGGCCCAAGTGTCTGAAAATGACATCCTTGCAAATTGCACCTGGCTCTGTAACTGTGGAGATAATATACAGCCAGCAAGTTGTAGCTAGTGAAATGCTTGCCACAAACATCATCTGCACCCCAACTCCAAGTAGATGGCACCCCATTCCAGGGTTAGGACACCGTGAATCAGGGATATTGAGGAACATGGCCACACAGTGACTGAGAGACAGATCTAGGTCCTTTAGTGACAGGTTGCTCTGCTTCTAAAACGCTCCTGAGAAAATATGTGCTAAGACAGGGGTTCTCAACCTTCCTCATGCTGCACATCCACATCCATACCATAAAATTATTCCATTGCTACTTCAAAACTGTAATTTTGCTATTGTTATGAATCAAAACGTAAATGTCTTATATTCCGGATATCTGATATGTGACCCCTGTGAAAGGGTCGTTCGACCTCCATGGGGGTCACTACCCGTAGGTTGAGAACTGCCGTGATGGGCACTCTGAAAAGCAGGGTCTTTGATGCTGTGCTACCTGAACCAGCAGAGCTGGTCTCAACTACAAAACCAGACCATCTATTGCATAAAGAAAAGCTCTAGATCAGGCTATTAAGTCTGAAAGACAAAAGGTCGGAGATATTCTATTATAGCTCTTGGAAGACTAAAACAAGAGGACCGTCATGAGTTCAAGGGCAACCTAGGCAGCAGAGTATTGTGGGGTAGGAGGGGGGGAGGGTTGGGGAGAAAGAAAGGAAGAGGAAAAAAAATCAATACAGCATATAAGTATATTATTGACTGTTGATGGCCCCATGGGGAGGGCAAAAAACAATCTTTTTTTTTTTTTTTTTTTTTTTTTTTTTTGCATTTTAATATCTGTATCTGTTGAATCAAGAATCACTGGCTCTCCCATGTGGGAAAAGGGACACAACCCAAAAACAATCTTTAAAAAGGGCACACCTTGGTAGGATAGCTGTGGAAATTGAAAATTAAAAAATTAAGTTTCACGCCTGTGCCCACTCTTTTGTTTAGTTCTTAGAAGGCACGAGTTCAGGCATTTAGGGGAGACATATACAACAACAAACTGGAGGACATTGGCATTCAGGGGCCTTGCTCAGCAGTGGAGTGTGTCCTTGGCACACAGGACTTGGGTTCAATTCCTAGAACCAAAACCCCCAAATAAAACCCGAACTCCCCCAAGCTGGCCCTGGTAAAGGTGGATTCTGTCACCTCTCTGGGTGTGTTCAGCACAGACAGAGTTGTGAGCTGTGTGTTCAGAGGTCTTGCTTCTCTGTGCGGCAGGTACCCGATGAGACGATATTATAATCCGTGGATACAGCGCTGCCCCCCAACTCTGTGAGACATCAGACAAGCGCTTGAGTGTCAGGCTCTGTCTCACATGCGTGCAGATGGCTCAGCTGTGGAATCCAGTCGGCCAGGCGAACAGCGCCCATCTGTCCTTCACATTCTCTCAACCCGGTGCCTACTTTGGCCCTGCTTGGTAGACGGCTGCATTTCGGGATTCTTACCCGCCATTGGCTCCCATGGCTGTGTCGCCCCCAGAGCCCACACACACTGCGGCCCCTCGTTACCTGGCTGGAAGACGAAGACTTCTTTCTTTCAGTCTTGCTTTCGGCTTTACACTCATTCTTATCGCCCGACCAAGTGGAACCATCAAAACTGGATTTTGACCTGGGGAAATAAAACCCACAGAGATTACACAAGGAACTGTCTGTGTCGCTCATTATAAACCCTCACTGCTGTGCCATGTCACGCGGAAGACTGACATTAGTTTTCTGCTTCTAGATACAGATCAGAGCTCACGACACTCTGAGGGCATTTGCGAATCACGTGACCGGGATGAACTCAGCAGGCTGCCATGATGAACTGCAGAAAGGGCATTTGAGATGTGAAAGTAATTATATGGGTTCAACAGTGTTTCTAATCAATAGAAAGAGGAGTCCTTGAGGCCCATTGCCCAATAAAGTTACAGCTGAAGCTCAATCAAGGAATAGTTTTTGTTTCACAATCCATTAATATTTAATAAGAATTAACTAAGTGGAGCATTGTGCTGAACGCCTTAGGCACACAAGACAGTCTTTATCCTTAGAGAGCTCGTGGGTACATGCATCGAACATTTTTTTTTCTTCTTTTTGTTAAAGGCAGTGCATGTCGGGCATGGTGGTGCATGTCTGTGATGCTAGCACATGGAAGGCTAAGGCATGAGGCTTTGGATAAGGGGGTCTGACAGTTTGATTTCCCATCTGCTTTCTGGTCCTGTTCACGGCACCTGCAGGGAGGGAGAAGAACACACTGAGAAGTCTCAGAAAGCAATACTGTGTAAGGAAGTGCTCCACCCACCGAGGGCGGTGCTCCACACGGCTGTGCCTTCTCCAGACCATCAAAGGTAGCATTGTCTGTCCCATCTGCCCACAGTCCACACCTCTTCAAAAAGTCTCCCTGTGTCTGCAGTTTGGTTGGCAGGGATGAATGCATTTGAGGCCACTGTGAGCTACACAGAATCTTCCAAACACAAGAGTGGGGTTTGGAAAGACGGCTTAGTGGGTAAAGAGTGAGTGTTACTAACGCATGAGGACCCAGTCTTGGACCCCCAGTACCCACGTAAAAAGCCAGGCATGTCTGTGGGAGTCTGTAACCTCAGCACTGGGTTGGGTAGAGATAAGGGGGTTTACTGGGTTCATTGCCACTGGCCCAGCTGAAAATGGTGGACTCCATGCTCAGCGAGAGACCCTGTTGAAAGGAATAAGATGAAGAGAGAGAGAAAAGGACACTTGAATTCCTCCTCTGGTCTCTCAGTGTATACACATGGGCTCACATTACCTTCCCCATCGTGTGCACACAAGGCACACCCCCCAGACAGACACCATCGTAAAAATCGAGTCTTCCCTTGTCTGTTAAAGGCAGAGGCTAGAACTCTGGAATCTTGGTTGCAGGCTGACTTAAGCCTGGCTCTCCACTTGAAGCAGATGTGTGTGAGTCTGCACATTATCTTCAACCCTGTAGCTGGGAACAATCATCTCAAAGTGGAAAGCGTGTATGAGTTCTAGAATTGATGCACACACGTGTTTTATAATTATGTAGTTGCTTTATTGCTAGTGGCTGGAAATAGTATACAGAAGGTCCATAATTTGACACAGTTTCTTAAATTGAAACTACTTATTTGGTTCAAAGTAGATCTAGGAGGAATCTGAACGAATTCAAATGCCACAGAGGGACAGACATGATGGACACTGGGCAGACAGTAGACACTGGTGTTCTCTGCTATGAGAACATAAGCTATACAATGTTTAGGCTTCTCCCGGCAGATTATGATCCATAAATCAGGAAAAGGACCTCTCAGCAACTCACAGTAGATGGATTTGACCAGCTCTGGACTAGCTAAAATGTTCTCTGGGAATTCTGGGATTATTATTATTATTATTATTATTTAACTATGAGTTTGCCTATATTCAACCCGAAAAGATAACTATTTTTACAAATGTCAAAAATAATAATGACATTTAGATATGTATGACAGTGCCCGACTGCAATCCTAGTATTTGGGAGACTGAGACAGGAAGATCATGAATTTAAGGCCATCCTGGGGGATATAGTGAGTTAGGGGTAAGCCTCAGCTACACAGTACATCAAATATAAACAATAACAACAAAACAATGCTGGGTGCATGCACTTAACCCGAGCATTCCGGAGGCAGAGGCAAATGGATCTCTGTGAATTTGAGGCTAGCCTGGTCTACACACAGAGAACCTTGTCTCAAACAAACATCAAGAAAACAAAAGGACAGCAGCAAATAAAATAAGGATGGAATGCATCACTTCTGTTAGTTCAGGGCGTGTTATGTTATTGGAATTAGAAGGTAGCGGGCAGATGTTCTGAAGGACTATGCAGGGTAGGCAAATACAGTAAGAAGGGCAGCTCTCTCTTTAAGGGCTTGAAAGGCACAGTGGCACAGAGGCAGCCCTGTGGTGCAGACGGGAAGCTTCTCCGCATCGTACTGATTTCTCCGCATCCTCTCGGCCATGCTAGTCTCACTTCCTACAGCTGCCCACAAGCAAGACCAAAGCCCGGTGCTAAATGAAGGCGCCCAAAAGCAGTTAAGAATTTCCAGACATCGCGAGTGGAGCGTCAGTGCACGGCCCTCTGCACCGCTGCCAGGCCGGATACCCTCGTGGTTCCCCACATCTCCTACTGATGCACGCAAGTTCTCAGTTGAAGCCTGGGGAAGTCAGAAAGAACCCAAGCATTTGCAAGGTAACTCCCCAGTCCGTCACAGCGAAAGAACCATGAGAGCGCACACATTGCGCTTGTGTGTGTGTGTGTGTGTGTGTGTGTGTGTGTGTGTGTGTGAGAGAGAGAGAGAGAGAGAGAGAGAGAGAGAGAGAGAGAGAGAGAGAGAGAGAGACATGGTCATTTGGTGCGTGGGGCAGGGTGCTCTGCGGGAAAACAGCTCTAGAAAAATGGTGAAAGACGAGACTCCACAAACAGGGTGTGCAGGGAAGACAGAAATTATTGGGAGTGGGACCTGAAAAGGGAAATCTGGGTGAGGAGTTACACTACAGGCATTGATTTAGGAGAGGGCTGAAAGGAGACAGAGGTGGAGAGCTAGGGAGGAAGGGCAAGGTAGGACTTGGTTAACTGTCTCCTGGCAGAGGTGGGGGAGGGCAGGGCTTCTAACAGCTACAACCATGGGGAGGAGAGCACTTCCCCTTTGTGGAGAGTCCTCAAAACCACATTTAAACCTGGGGACACAGCTTGGTGGTAGAACAGTTGTGTGTGTTCAGCCTCAGGTTTGATCCCCAGTACCAAAAAACAAAACCAAAATTAAAGCACCACCACCAACAAAACTTCTCACATTTATTCCTCTGGCCACAAATACCTCTAAGCTCCCGCTTGGTAGTTTTTGCCTCTGAGAGTGATAGAGCCTACAGCTCTGTATTAAGACACATCACTCCTCCCTGACAGCCAAACCAGGTCTCCTTCATAGCCCCAGTCCCAGGACATGGGTAGCTCAGCAGATCCCTGGGATAGGTTCTCCTCTGCTCTTTCCCGTGGCTCCCAGGAAAAGTGAGGGTCAGGTGTGCGTATGTGGAGGCTGAGCAGACACTGGGCGCATTCTGGACTGAGAGTAGACCCGCTGGCTTCCTCGGTCAACACATCAGTGTTTTCAGAAAGAGGCAGCCCCTTCTGCAGAGGCTGAGGAGCAGGAGCAAAAGGTCCTGCTAGGAAGACCTGAGAGTAATAGGGCAAAACCCAGGGCCATGCTTTCTCAGGGCACAATCTGCGTACAGTTGAGCCACAACCATAAAACCAGAAACACCAGTGTTCCTACAAGCCCGAGAACAAAGGGTCCACTGAAGACTCACCACAGGCCAATGCTTCTCTTCTGGTCTGGGGACTCGGCCTCCACTGACGAGGTAGGAGACTGGGCTGTTGGCGACTTGCTGACCTTCTTCCTATCCTCCACACCATTCTCAGCCTCTAAGCTGGAGAAGAGAGAGAAGCGCTTCACTTTAGACATCCAGAGGGAGGCGGGAGGAGAAGCAATGAAGTGCTCCCGGGTTCTAGAGAGAGGAATGATCTTCATTCCTCACTGGCAGCCTGGTCAACTCTGGCAGCTGAGGTCCTTCCCAGCCTCCATTCTGAAGCCACTCCGTGGGAGCCTCAAGGGCAGGCAGTCCCTGCAGGTGACACCTGCTTCCCTTGTAAAGGTCTGACCGCCCAGGACTTGCCCGGCTCCCGGCCTGTGCCCGTGGCCCCGAGCTGCTCAGCTCTGCCCAGCCAAGGCGTGTGCTGTGCTGCAGATGACCTGGAGGCTGGGAGAGCCCCTGTGCGCAAGCGCATGGCTCACACACATGGGTGGCCTCCTGCAGGTGCCCAGAACCCCCACCCTCTTTGTTTGCACGTCGCTTATGTCACTTATCACCTTTTGTTGTACTTATGACGGTCCCACTCCGGATTGTTGTTTTAACTACGTACTTCCCTAAGCAATTTACAGACTCTAATCTTTACAGCCACCCAAGCTAAGTGAGAATTATTACCTCCATTTTATAGGTAGGAAATCAGAGGCCCTCACTGAATATCTTGCCCACAGAGCTCATATCTATTTTAGTTCTGTCCCCTCATGAGGTATTTGTATATACATTCTATTTCTAATTTCATCCACCCACCCCTCCACCCAGCTCTCCACCCACCCATCCATCCATCCATCCATCCATCCATCCATCCATCCATCCATCCATCCATCCACCCACCCCTCCACCCAGCTCTCCATCCATCCATCCATCCATCCATCCATCCATCCATCCATCCATCCATCCCTTTCTCCCACCCCAACTCACCCACTTATTCATCTTATCCAATATGGGAGTTCCAAGGTGGGGCAAGAATTATGTTCATCTTTATATTAACCATTCAACACAGCACGGCAGTGGGCCGTGAACAATGGGCTATGGAAAAACTAACCCTGACCTTGGTAAGAGAGACAGGAAGAGGGTAGAGAAGAAGGTAAATCAAGAGGGTTTGCTCACTGAACCACCGACAAATGGATGACTGCCAGCGTGGTGGATGAGGCAGGAGCACCAGTTGGTGGATGGAGACGGCCTTGGGATGGTTTGCCATGTGGGAAGTGGGAAAGAAGTGAAACTGAAGGAGAACAAAGGTGGTATTCACAGTCCAGACCGTCTTTGATCTTAGCCTGGGCTGTAAAAACTCAGGAGACACACTTCTGAGGTTTCCCCACACTCTACTGAGGCTGAGCAGAAAGTCAGATGCAATAAAGCGGCATCGCTGTGGCATCGCTGTGACGCATTAGCTGATGTGAATCCTAATTTATCACCTATTTGCTGTTTCTGCTTGCATGTGAGCAGGCAGGAGGTTAACACGCAGGCAGGCCAAGCCCTGTGTGTGCTCATTAACCATGTTTCACAGCAAACAGACACTGTAGGCCACCCTGATGGGAATTATATCCTGCCATTGAAATCAAGACTGAGTATATCTGACAAGCAAAACCAACTCATCATCCCGGAGATGGGAAATGGCTGGTGCTCTCATTTCGTAAATAGCATTTCTTTTTTCCAAGCAGATAAATACAGAAGTTCAGAGACCAACCCTCTCCTTCTTCAGCTTTTCTCAAGGTATATTAAGAGGACTTAGTCCACACTGCACTGCTTTATAAGACAAGAGGCACAATGGAAGCCTTTGAACTATGACTGGGCCAGATGTGGAGGCGCACACCTTTAATCCCAGCACTTGGGATGTAGAAGCAGGTGTATTTCTGTGAGTGTGAGGGCCAGCCTGGTCTATATAGTAGAAAAAATGCTTTGCTTTAAAAGTTTAGGGAAAAAAAAAGTACTTTATTTAACCTCAGGGTCAATTTAATTTGTAACCTAGAAGAGTTTAGCAATTGTTAAGAGGTAAGGCCATGTGGTGTTTTGAAAGAAAATGGCCCCCAAAGGGAGTGGCACTATTAGGAAGTGTGGCTTTGCTGGAGTGGGTGTGGCCTGGTTCGAGGAAGTGTGTCACTGGGATGGGGGGGGGGGGTCAGGTGGGCTTTGAGGTCTCCTATGCTCAAGCTACTCCCAGTGTCTCAGGTCACTTCCTGTTGCCTTCTGATCAAGACGTAGAACTCTCAGCTCCTTCTCCAGCACCATGTCTGCCTGCGTGCCACCATGTCCCACCATGATGATAATGGACTAAACCTCTGAAACTATAAGCCACCCAATTCAATGTTTTACTTTGTAAGAGTTGCCATGGTCATGGTGTCTCTTCACAGCAACAGAAACTCTAACCAAGGCAGGTCATCTTTGCCTGTTCTCTCTATTCATGTATTTTATGTGTATGAGTGCTCTATCTTCATGTACATCAGAAGAGGAGTTCAGACCCCGTTAGAGATGTTTGCAAGCTACCATGTGGTTGCTGGGAATTGAATTTAGGACTTCTGGAGGAGCAGTCAAGTGCTCCTTGGGAACCAGAGAGACTGACTTTTTTTAATGTAGGAGATGACTTCATTTCGGCATCCACTTAAATACTCCCTAAATTTTACACAGGGTCAAATTGCCTCTTGGAGGCACAGCTGTGGTTGTCTTGTATGGCAAGAGCTGCCCTCCCTAAGAGCCACTCAGAAGAGGGCATCTCTCCTGATTCTTGGCTCAGCAGAGACAGATGTACCTTGCTCTGAGCAAAGACGGCCTAGCAAGAAGCTGGAGAGGAGCCAAACTGGGCTGGATTTCAACCTCTCCTGGACTTGACCTTGCTTGGACAGGCACTTTTGTACAGGGCAGGGCTCCGAGGGTCGCATCACATGGTGGTTCTGTTTCTGGGACTCTAGATTGGCACTGGAGTCTCCAGCACACACCTCGAAACATCCTATCCGAACAGTGACTTTCAATGCAAGACACACGTCCACTCTCCCGGAACATGTGCAAATCTTCAGAGTCTCTTCTCTGCTCGACAGCCCTACTGGGGGCACACTGGCTTCACAGCCTTTCCTACCTGGTCCCCTTCAGGTACCTGCTTCCTCCCTCCCTCCCTCCCTCTCTCCCTTCCTTCCTTCTTCCTCCCTCCCTCTCTTCCTTTCTTCCTTTATTTCTTTCTTTTTAAAAGGATTTATTTTATGTTCAATTATATGTAGGTGTCTGTGTGTGGGTAGGTACATGTGAGTGCAGGTGCCCCCAGAGGCCAGAGGCATGGGATTCTCTGGCAGCTGCAGTTACAGGCAGTGAACCACCCAAGAAATGCAGGTGCTAGGAACGGATTTCTGATCCCCTGCCAGAGCAGTACATGATCTTAACTTCTGAGCTGTCTCTCTCTCTAGCCTCTCCTGCTGGTTTCTTAACTCGCCAGGTGCCAACGCAGTATCTTGGATTATTCACTTTTCTCCCAAATGCCTTCCTTATTGAATTACTACTCGAAGTTCCTTAAAATTCAGGCACTTTCTGGTTTTTTTCCATGGCACCCAGCTTGGCATTTTATTTTACTGGTAAACTGACTGATGTGGGAGTGATTGTGCATTGTCTCAAAGAGGAAGTGAATTCCATCCATGGGCCAATTCAGTTTCAGGGTGGTGTTTATTTAAAGGTGCTAAGGGCTTAAGGAGCTAATTCCCAACAAGCAACTTTCCTGCGCGGGGGAGGGGGGGGGCTCACCTTGGAGGCCTTGTCAGTGGGGAGACTAAAACCCACATCGAATCCAGAGAGTGGAGGCCCACCCTGCTGTGCTGGAGGGAGTAGGGAGGACACCCCTTGCTTCCCTGAGGCTCTCCGGAACTGGGGATTACTGAAAATGCAGCCAGGCGGGTTTAACTGGATCATGAGCACAAAACCCGGGTTCGTTGTTGTTTCTAAACAAGAAGACAACCCTTTTCGTGGACAAAGACTGAAAAGAGTCAGTGGGGAAATCCAATCAGTCTCTTTCCAACGAGTATTTCTTGGAAAGGTCTTTACTAGGCTCTGAGCTAGAACGAGGACCGATCTGAGGACCTACAGAGGGACAGAAATCGCCCCAAACACAGGACTTATCTTCACCTGCCTTGGCAGGTTAGTTCTTCTCCCCCCTGAACTATCCAAGTTAAGCATCAGTTATAGTCCCCCAACGCCTTTTGGTAGGAATTTGAGAACAACGAGATGGCTAGCTTATACAAACAGACCTGTCCTGGCCTATGAAGAGACTGCATTTCATGCTAGCTGGGACAAGCCGACTTTAACACAACCCTGCCACACACGGTTACACAATCCACAAATAAAAACAGGTTGGACCACCCTTATCAAAAGGTTGATGTCTGCCATTTTCCCAGACCTCTGCTGATGACTTAAATTCAGATTTCACAGTTTTTCCAGAATTAGATTTCTTAGGGAGAGGCTAGCATCATTTCTTCTGGTG
Source organism: Peromyscus leucopus (assembly GCF_004664715.2). Taxonomy (NCBI): domain Eukaryota; kingdom Metazoa; phylum Chordata; class Mammalia; order Rodentia; family Cricetidae; genus Peromyscus; species Peromyscus leucopus. The sequence goes on along the minus strand of NC_051079.1, from coordinate 43,742,660 downwards.
ACTGTCCCTGGCAGTTCAAAGGACATCCAACATTCCTTTCTCTGGTGAGCACACAGCCACTAGGCAGAAGCCACGATTAAACTGCTTCTCAGGCGGAGGACATCAAGTGCCTTGCTGTGGTTTAGTCTCGGAAGCTGGAATCCTTTCCAGTTATAGCAACAATTCCGTGTTAAATTAGCCTAACTGAAGGCATTAAAAATAGACTTTCTCGTGCGAGGAAAGGTTGGGGTCATTTTCCAGCCACCTCTTTTTAAAACTATATCCCTTACCATCTCTAAGAGGATCTACGTAGGAAAAATTTCTGGAAATGGGACTGTAGGGGTTAAGGCCAGGTCAGAAGCAGCCCTGTTGCTGAAGACTGGGGCCTGCTGGACTAGAGACCTCACAGACACCACCCCTCCCCCCCACCCCCCACCCCCCACCCTCCCACCCCACCTCTGGTCTGATGTACTGCCTGGTAGCGTGGTGTGGTGGTGGCTCCGTCAGGAGCAGGCAAAGCTGTGATATCTGAGAAGCAGATTTATCCTCTAGGGATGGAGGAGGGTTCTGGGAATTGCTGGGTGACACCCTCTGTAAAAATACAGACAGTTGGTCTAGCTTCCCAAGGAGGAAGTAGAGTGGACGTTAACAGGCAGAAGGGAAGACACTCCGAGAGATACTTTACTCTTTTTACGGCTGTTGGACTAGTGAAAAGACGGTCCCTACGGAGCAGGAATTTCCCCCAAAATCTCTCACAGGAAGAAGGAGAAGGCTGGAAGCTGTACCCTTCAGAGGAAGCGCTTGTCCCTAGACACAGATCTCACACGGTTTTAACATCTCATCAGGCAGCCTGTCAGGAGAGACTGGACTGAGACAGTGGCGGGTGGGACCGCACCTTGACCAACGCTGCTTAGTGATGCCTACTACCTCTTGCCTCAATTTAAACCCAGACCTCCAATCAGGACCTCAAACTGAGTCTGGGGGAGAGTGAAGTGTTTACCAGAGCTTTCTATTTGCTCCTTTTCCCCAATGTAGCCACACTGAACAAATCTCTTTTCTCTGCTTTTCACTGTTATGCATCTCTTTATTGGAATATTGAGGACAGGTGGCTGAGCCTATCTGGTTAGGAAGGTTGGGGCCCCGTCTTTGACCTCTGAACTGCAGTGACATGAGGTGTGAACATGTAGAAGTTGGTGGTAGACATTAGGATGGCTGGAAGACATCAGCTTCTTCTTTCTCTCATTCTTTCTTCTCTCTTCCTATTTATTCTCTCTGCCCTGCAGCCCCGCCTGTCCCTCTCCTGCCTAGCTATTGGCTGGTCAGCTTTTTAATTAGACCAATCAGGTGCCCTAGGCAGACAAGGTGAGACAAATGCAACATATCTTTACAGCTTCTCCATTGAGGTCAAGGCAGAATATCCCAGTGTAGACAGAGTGTATAACAACAGCTCCTGGTTTATAGTTCTAACCCAGTGTGTCTTTGTCTAGCTGGAGTTTATGCGTCTACATTTCTACTTCAGAACAGATACTGTAAGCACCAATACAGTTTGTATGTTACAAATGGAGAGACAAATTCTTCAACTAGTTTCACGCGGCTCAGTTTCTCTCCACAGAGGCATTTTCTTTCCCAGTAACTTGTGTGTGTCTTTCTTAGGAGACCTCGCAAACGAGTGTGTGCATATTATCAATGTAAAAGACAGCATACCATTTTATACCTTGCTTTTGAATAGGCTTAATTTTTTTTTTTTTTTTTTTTTTTTGGGTTTTTCGAGACAGGGTTTCTCTGTGTAGCTTTGCGCCTTTTCCTGGAACTCACTTGGTAGCCCAGGCTGGCCTCGAACTCACAGAGATCCGCCTGACTCTGCCTCCTGAGTGCTGGGACTAAAGGTGTGCGCCACCACTGGCTTAAAATTGTTTTAAACCGTGTCTCTGTGTGGGGTAGGGTGAGGGGGGTATGTGAACATGAATGCAGACACCCACACACGCTAGGAGAAGGCATCAGATACCCTGGAATTGGAGTTACAGGCAGCTGGAACCTTGGTGAGGGCAGGAGGTGCTCTCAACAGCTGAGCCATCTCTCTGCCTCCTACGTTTAAGAAAATTACTTACCTATTTATTTGTTTATTATTTTGTGTGTGTGTGTGTGTGTGTGTGTGTGTGTGTGTGTGTCTGGAGGTCAGAGGACAATTTGTGGGAATTAGTTTTCCCTTCTACTATGTGGGTCCCAGGGATGACCTGGCAGTAGCGCCTGCTGAGTTAGTTATCACATCAGGTCCAGTGTGCTCTAAAAATAACAACTACAACAGCGTAAAGTACTGTATCTCGGTGCTCTTTCTTCATCAGTATGCATAGATCTTTCTCATCATCACCTCTCTTTCTTCCTTCTCTGTTTCTCTCTCTCTTTTTCTGTTCAACAGGGTCTTGCCATGTGACCCAGCCTCCTGGGGTGGGATGACAGAAGTCACCATGACTGAAGGACACTAAACCCTGAAGTACAGGAAACAAGGGCATTGAGGACTGGCTCGGGGCCCAAAGACATCCTCATCCTTCTGGGGCTAGACTTGTCCTCAAACAGGGGACACTCTCTATCCATGAACAACACAGATCTGGGACAGACTTGTCTAACATTCTTCTTTTATTTATTTCCCTTCCTGACCAGTACTAGGGATGAAACCAGGGCTTAAGCTAAGTGTTGAGTCATGTCCTCGGCGCTTCTTCATTTTGAGACGGGGTCTTGCTAAGTTACAAAGGCTGGCCTTGAAAGTGTAATCCCCCTGCCTCATCCTCCAGAGCAGCTGGGTTTACAGGCTCATGCTACTGGACTTGACTGAGTCTCACCATTTTTTTTATTAAGATTTATTTTATTTTGAATTGTGTGTCTATGTGTGCATGTGCACACGCGAGCGTGCATATGTTAATGTATGAGTGTGCACACAGGACTACAGGTGCCTGTGGAGTTCAGAAGAGGGGGCTGGATTCCATGGAGCTGGAGTTACACTCAGTTGTAGGCCACCTGAGGTGGGTACAGAGACTGAATTCAGGTCCTCTGGAAGAGCAGGACTTAACTGCTGCACCAGCTCTCTGGCCCTCATTCTCATTCTTAACTAAGAAATGTAAATGACATCCAGTGATGGCTAGATTTTGTAGGAGAAAACCTAAAGTCCTAAAGAAAAAACAAAACAAAACAAAACAAGATAAGCCAAAAAGTAACAATTCGGGGAAACTGACACCAGAGAACAAACAAAAAGGACTCAAAGCCTTCACAAGCAAGTCCTCAGAGAAAGAAGGCAGAACCCTGTTGTGGAATGTTTAACTAAGTAAAGATGTATTATGTTTGTTTATGCTGCATTTGTTTAACTGTGTAAAGATGTGTTGCGTTTGTTTATGCTGCATTTGTTTAACTATGTAAAGATGTGTTGCATTTGTGTATGCTGCATTTGTTTAACTATGTAAAGATATGTTGCATTTGTCTCACCTTGTCTGCCTAGGGCACCTGATTGGTCTAATTAAAAAGCTGACCAGCCAATAGCTAGGCAGGAGAGGGACAGGCGGGGCTGCAGGGCAGAGAGAAGAAATAGGAAGAGAGAAGAAAGAATGAGAGAAAGAAGAACAAGAAGAGAGAAGAGGGAGACCACACCCGGGGCAAGAAGCCAGCCAGACACGAGAAACAGTGAAAGTAAGATATACAGGAGGAAGAAAAGCAAAAAGCCTCAAAACAAAAGGTAGGTAAAGAGAAACAGGTTAATTTCAGTTAAAACAAGCCTAAGCTAGGCTGAGTATTCACAATTAATACTAAGTCTCCATGTCATGATCTGGAAGCTGGTTGGTGGCCTAAAAGAAAAAGCCTGGTACAGAACCCTGCCCCAACCAAACAACAACAACAAAACAAACACAAATCAACTCACACTATTGTGGAGGAGGACAGCCTAAATGTCTCTTAACTCTTAGTTCAATCGTGGTTATAGTTTGTAACACACTTCACGATCTGCCCATCTAGCTTCCCGGTCTCTCAGATGCTCACACACTCCAGCCAGCCACCCTGCTAATTCCTAGGAGGAACCACTGCCTGGGCTGCTCCTTCAGGGGGACATTCTCATCTCCAAGTCTTTACTAAGTCACCTTCTCAGTGAAGCCACATTTTTAACAAGTGCTGGAAAGATAGTATCAAGACAGGAAAAAAAAAAAAAAATCAAGCAAGCAAATTAAGATGTGTAAGCCAGGCACTTTTGCACTAAATGAATAGGGATTCCAAACAGAAGACAAGATAAACAACAATACTAGCAACCAGAAAAAAAAAAAATCAAACAGAAAAAAGTGCATAAGGATCATTAAAAAAAAATGTCAAGCCTAAGGGCTATGGCTTTAGCTAGACCTGTGTCTCAACAAAACAAAAACAAAAAAAAGAAGAGGGATCTTTATTAATATAGAGAATACAGAGTACACATCAAAAACAAGTGGATTCCTTCTTAATCTGTGTAAGACCTAATGCCAGACTCCGTTCTTTCAAGTGGACTCTCTCAAGTCTTGATGAGTTAGCCTTTGTTGGGAACAAGTTTAATTTTGCACACTATAAGTGATAGTGTGAGGCCAAAATCAGGAACAAGAACAATACACTTTGCAGGTTAAGGGTTCTGTTTGCAGTTAAGACAGTTAAGAATAAGTTCCTGGGCCGGGCGGTGGTGGCACATGCCTTTAATCCCAGCACTCGGGAGGCAGAGCCAGGCGGATCTCTGTGAGTTCGAGGCCAGCTTGGGCTACCAAGTAAGCTCCAGGAAAGGCGCAAAGCTACGCAGAGAAACCCTGTCTCGAAAAACCAAAAAAAAAAAAAAAAAAAAAAAAGAAAAAGAAAAAAGGAATAAGTTCCTGTTTTTCCTATGCTTGTCTGACCCATTTGATCACATGTGGGCAGGAGGATATGTGAGCAGGAAATATGTCAGGATGTATGCTTGCCCCTGATTGGATGTAGCTGGGAGGTACACAGGCAGGAAATAATCCAGGATGTATGCTTGCCCCTGATTGGATGTAGGTGGGAGATTCACAGGCAGGAAATACTCCAGGATGTATGCTTGCCCCTGATTGGATGTAGCTGGGAGGTACATAGGCAGGAAATAATCCAGGATGTATGCTTGCCCCTGATTGGACCTGATGGGAAATGCGGTGTACTGTGGGTTTTACCTTTTTAAGCCTTTGCAAAACATGACTTGTGGCCATTTCCTGGGAAGCCTTGGATGGTCCTGGCCAGAGCCCATCCTCCTGGCCAGTATTTAATTAAAGCTTGCTTCAAATCTGGCTTCAAATTGTGATAATGGTCTTATTCTCTCCTGGTGGGATTAACAGTATCAACCACGAAGATTGCCTAGGGAATCAGAGGTGTCTTCTAATGTGAAGAGGAGAATCAGGGAAGCTCTGGAAGGTGGAGGAAGTTTGACTTTTTAAAGCCTGAACAGGTGGCAGGGAGCAGCAGGGCTGAGAGGCTGGGAAGCTTGATTTGGCTGAACAGAGGGGATTGTCTCAGACTTCATTTGATTGACAGAGGGGATTAACGAGGATCTATTCATTCAGATTAAGTAGGAGGATTGAGATGAGATGCTGAGTGTCCACCATTCCTGAGCAGGGACTTGAGGTCATGCCCGTCTCCGGAGCATTATATTCCCATCAGTGGGCAAGGAAGGCACACGTGGAGGTCAGAGACAAAGACAATGGAAAAGTGGATGGGGGATGAATTCGAGGGCCAGAAACAGGCGGCCCAAGGGAAGTCATCCGGAGACCATGTAGAGATGAGCGGGAAGAAAAGCCATGAGAGAAATGTCAGGGCAAGACAAGGTCATCCAGGGAGGGGAGCACAGCATTGCCAGAAACAGTCCTAGGGTCACTGGAGGAAACGACCTGCTAGGAAGGGTTTTGTGAAACTAGTTTTAGCTAAGATGGACAGATGTGGGCAATGGGTAGAAAACTGTACCAAAAAATCAAATCCAATCAAGTCAAGAAAGGCTACGAGAAACTAACACTTAAAAGCATACATGATGCTGGGGGGGAGGGGCGGGGGAGGGACATGGGGTAGGAGGCGGTTTGCCAGTTTGGAATGCTGGGTCGAGTCTAGCACATAGCCACAGCAGCCTCTCTGGAATCTTACAGCTCTCTCTCTGTTCCTGCTGATGTGGGTGGAGGCATTGTCCCTTCCCACCCAACCTTCGTTCCCGATCCTTCCTAACTACCCCATTTCTCTAAAGCCTTGGGCAACTCACGTAACTAACTCCACCCTGTTTCATTTTCGGGATTTGCACTCAAGTGACTGAAAAGCAGCTCCTATGAAAAACAGACAAATGGAAAGCCAGCCCACCATCTGTGCTTTGTGAGGGGCAGCCACAGCGGTAGTTCCCTTCACCCTGGAGGGGCACGCAGCAGTGATGTCCACAGTCGCTCCCATGGAACCTTCTAGAACATCAGGGCCTGATGCATCCTCCTCGGACTCTACCTCCATCGCGTCACACCACAGCTCCAGAGCTAACAATGGCCTTTCATGGAGCCCTGGATGTCACCCAAGCCTCTCCAGGGTCCTCCAGTCTCTGCCTGCTTTCCATGCTGGCCCTGCTGTTGGTCTCTTTCACAGGCCCGTCCATCTCCCTCTGCACACTCTGCTCCCTCACACGGCCTCAGGACAGGTCCAGCTATCTCTCCCCTATTCATATCAGCCTCTGTCTCTTCACTCTCAATATCTGGATGTAAAAAAAAAAACTTCAACTAATACTAGTTGACTAGACATTGCCTATAACCCATCCAAGGATAGATGCTGCATTATATAGAAAGCTTATCCTGGAATTTTGTCTCAAGCCTGCATGGTAACGTCCTTTTCAAACCTGGGTGACAAGTCCCACCGGAAGAGGACCCCACTGAGTGCTGAGGCGAGAGAAAAGGCCAGTCTCTATGCTTTCCCCTGCTTAATTAGTATTGTGCAAACTTCTTTTTCAAACAGATTATCAGTTAGGTGAGCAATAATTTGAAACCACACGGAAACCTGGAAAACTGTCTTGATTACTAGTAGAAACCACAGCAAGAAAAACCATAATCAAGTGAAATAATTTCTGGCAGCGGCATTTTGAGGCCAAAGCACAGTTGGAACCGACACAGGAGAATAACAAGGCGCTCCATCAAGGCGGCGGCAGCTGACGTGTCCGATCTCCAGCCAAGGCAGACGATGCTGCCGATGGAGTTCTCTTGTTATTTACATCCTCTGCATGGGAATATTAGTTTGCACTGCTCTGTACAAAAAAATATGCTGATTATATTTCAATTGGAAACCATAATATAATCTCTTTCCTTCCGTCCTTTCTTCCTTCCTTCCTTCCTTCCTTCCTTCCTTCCTTCCTTCCTTTCTTCCTTCCTTCCTTTCTTCCTTTCTTTCTTTATTGTTTTTGAGATGAGTCTCACAGGCCTAAACAAGGTAGAGCAGGCTGGCCTTAAACTTGTGGCCATCTTCCTACCTCTGTCTCTTATACCCAGCTATTTTTTCACGTTTTTGTCTCCATCGTTTTTTTTAGGCTGTTCATTTACTAGTGATTGCTGAATATCAAAATAAATCACTTTTTACACACTTATGAGATATATTGCGGGCACTTATTTGATTAAGCTGTGTTTAGGGAAGAACTGGCTTTTAAATGGAATAGAGAAATGAGATAAAGGACAATATTAACAAACCTCCAGCTATTAACTACTATCAACATCAGAAATGTCAAACAAGATGGAAGAATTGGTTAGCTATTTCAGAGAGCAGCTAAAAACCAAAGCTGAAATTTTGGAAAGCGATGTGGTCATTGGGAATATTTTGCAGGAAGTAACATAGAAACAGAGTAGGACACGTGACTAAATCAAAATAGCCGCCTGGAATTAAACACAATCTCGGTTGGTAAAACGCAGCAAACCCCTCTCTTATTGAAATACAAAACCGGGAAGTTGGGGGCTTCAGGCAAAAGTCATAAAAGGCTGAAGGTATTCAAGGAAGGAAAAAGGAGCGAGCAAGCTGCTGGTGTACCGGGAGTGCTGAAGCGGTAGTGCGCCCGCCCGCCCGAGGATGAGTTTTCATCTAAGGATGCAGCAATGAGCTGCTGCCCTCCCTGAGGGAGGGGCGGTGGGGGAGAGGTGGGCGGAGATCTGAATGCAGAACAATAACAATAACAGGCTCTCCCGTGGCATCCTGAGATGACGTAGCTTAGAGTCACGACACTGCTGAGTTTGGTATATTCCTGAGAGTAAGGTCGTAACGCCACAGTCTGAACGTTTGTGTTTCCACAAAATCCCCGGTCTCTCTGTTGAGAGACACTGGTTCTCGGCTTGTTCCTAGACACTTCATAGCCTACCTTGTTCTTAGAACTCATCATGCCTCTGCCTCAGCCTCTCTAGGGTTGGGATTACAGGTGTGTACCACAATGCCCTGCTCTACATAAAATTCTCTTGTTGAAAATGCAAATCTTCAAATATGAAAAGTGAAGAGGTACAGTCTTTGGGTGTGTGTGGGGTGATGAGTCAAGAAAGTGCACCCCTCACAAATGGAAGGACTGTCCTTCTAGAGGCGACAGTAGAGGTGAGTGGACCTGGACCAGCCACTGGCCCTGCCGCTAGAGACACAGATCTCAACTGTGTGCTATTTTGTTACAGCAGTCCGAATCGACTAAGACACAAGGCTTTCCTCTTCCAGGAAAAGAATGAACCAGGACCAGGTGGGAGTTCAGAGGGAAACGGGAAGGAGTCAGAACCGCCAGAGAGCTACTAATACACTTTATGGGCAGACCATTCCTTCTGGTTAAAACAGATAAATGGTTCTTGAATTAAGTTTCAATTCTCTTGTTGAGACCTTAGTGAAATTAAACCTGTGACAACATTTAAGCCAGGGCAGAGAGTGGGTAGGGGGCCGAATGTGCTGTGGCAGAAATACACTTATTTAGCCAGAAGGCAATATTTTACCTATTAACAATGCAATAGCATCTGAAGTTTAAACATACAAACAAAAGCCAGGACCACTGGAGAGGGCCAGGCAGACTCTGAAGGGACAGATGTTTGCTTTTGTTCTGAGGACTCCCCAGGGAGCCCAGCTCCCCTGCCCTGACCCTAGCCTGTGGGAGCGGACACAGTGCACAGGCCCTGAAGCACAGAGGGAAAGCTGCACTCTGAACTGTGGTTGGCATCTCTGGAAACGACAGCCTTTCCTCCGTCCCCTGCCCTTTACTTCCCATGACTCTGTCATTCTGTCCCTTGTAGGACAATAAAATAAGTAAACACAGAGATCAAAAGTTAGAGGGAACCAAAGACCAAAATACATGGTCTCAGCGGCTGGACTGAAGGGCACCAAATCCAAAACAGCTCCAGAATGTTCCAGAAGCCCCTTAGGCTTTGCTTCACCCCAGATCAAAGCCGCGGTTACTATTTCCTGTCTCCTGGGTTCTGACCTCCCATTTCAGGCTGCATATATCTGAGGAAAGCATAGGGTGTTCACCACACGGGAGTTTCCCAGAGGCAGGCTCACCTGATGCCACATGACACCAGGTAATCAACGCAGCACTGGAGGGGAGGATCCCATGAGGAAATGTACTGTGAATAAATAGTATGCATTATTAAATTCAGGATGCCGTTTCTAACTATCAGTCAGGGGTAGAAGCACCTGCTTGCAGTCCCGGCCATTTGGCAGTTTGAAGGAGGAAGAGCAGAACTCAGGAGTATGGCCAGCCTGAACAATGCAGTGAGACCCGGTTAAAATAAAAATTAATAAAGCAAACCAAAAACTAACTAGAGTCAACCTCTAGAAAAATGACTGCCGGTTCTTGAAAACAAGATATCGATACATTAGAGAAAACAGCTTTCTACAAAAGGCTTTGTCTAGCCCAAACACTCCTGAATTAGATACAACAAAGTACAATTGATCTCTGTGAGTTCGAGGCCAGCCTTTACTTAAGAAAAAAAGCAGTTCATCTGTTCCTATGAGAAACAAACAAGGCTTTAATCCCACTACTCAGGAGGCAGAGGCAGGCAGATGAGTTTAATGTCAGCCGGGTCTACAAAGGGAGTTTCAGTACAGCCAGAGCTACATAGTGAGATCCTATCTCAAAAATAAAAAACAAAAAACAAAAAACAAAAAAAAAAGGAAAAGATAGTATAGTTTTTGATCTATCAACTTACAAGGGAAGCTTTAAAAGAGTTAATTACGTTTTTTAATTACAGAAGAAAGTAAATGTCTCTCATTTGGTTTTATTTCCCCAGGAATTTATCGCCACATGTGGTACATATTAATGTCAACAATAATTTCATAGTTTACTAAAATAGTAATATTTAAGTGCTATATTAACATATTGTTATAAATTTTGCAAGTATTAAGACATGGAAAATGGCAAATGATAATGTCTTATTGATTTGGGAAAACAAGTGTCTGTCCCTATATCTTAAATACTACTTTTTTATATTGACTTTATTTTTGTGTGTATGTGAATCTTTTTCCATGTGTATTTGCTTTGCTGTGTGTGTATGTGGCTGCCTCCAGAATCCAGAATAGGGCATCAGATCCCCTGGAGCTAGAATTACAGTCAGCTGTGAGCAGTCCATTGTTGCTGCTGGAAACCAAACATGAGTCCTCTGCAACAGTACTCTTAAACGCTGAGCCATCTGTCCAGCCCCTAATGACTTAGATTTAATGCGATTTACACAAGACAGTTACCCCTGCCTCCCCTTTTTTCAAGGCAGGGTTTCTCTGTGTAACAGGTCTGGCTGTCCTGGAACTCACTTTGTAGCCCAGGCTGATCTCAAACTCACAGAGATCTGCCTGCCTCTGCCTCCTGAGTGCTGGAATTAAAGGTGTGTGCCACCACCGCCCGGCCAATTAACCCTTTTTCAATGAAATAAACATGGTTTAATTAGTCTTACATTTGGCATCTTTATTTTCAATTTTTAATTTCCCCATTACAGACAAGCATTTTTTTGTTGTTGTTGTTGTTGTTTTGTTTTTCAAGACATTGTTTCTTTGTGTAGCCCTGGCTGTCCTGGAACTTGCTCTGTAGACTAGGTTGGCCTTGAACTCATAGAGATCTGCCTGTTTCTGCCTCCAGAGTGCTGGAATTAAAGGCATTCAACATGCATATTTTTTACCTGTAGTAAAAGCATGTAATGTTGGTGACTTCATGCTTGCAAATCATTATTTGCATCATGGCCACCAACCTGACACATGACCCTCCTACAGCCTTTTCAGTGAGGACGTAAGACAGGTTCTGTCCATTCTCCACAGACATGGAGGCAACCGTGAGAGTCTTGAGGAACCACACAAGGTGACCTCTGAAGGAAGCCCTGTCAATGCTCATCTGATGACCTTTCTCTCACCACGGCCAGTCAGATGCCCACCTTCTCAGTATTTTCTAGCTGAGTTCCTTCCTTTCTTTCTCTAGTTTAGTTGGCTTAGCCAGGGTCCAAAATGCCTCCTGCTTGGATGGATTCCTTCATTTGAGTTGATATACAACACTTCCTTTCATGTTTACTGGAAAATAACTTAGCCATGAGATCTCTGAAAACGTAGCAAACAAAATCACACTGTCTGGGGGCGAAGTTCAGTCAGTAGAGGGCCCATCTAGTATACATGAAGACCTGGGCTCAAACCCCAGAACCACAGAAAAGCAGATGTGGTGGCACACGCATAGACCTCCAGCCTTTTCGGGGAGAATGAGCAGAAGGCTGAGATGTTTAATGTCATAAGTGAGAATGAGGTCAGTCTGGGGTACATCATGAGATCCTACCTTAGAAAAAAATTGAAACAAACAGTTCAAAACTTAGGATCACATCATCCCCCTGCCTCCAAAGCCCTTGTAGTTCTCCATTGCCAACAGGATGAAGTTGAAATGAGGACATGGAATAGGTCCTTTGAAAGGGACACATGGATTTCTGGCTCTGAAGTCTAAATACCTTAGATGATTGGGTTGCCCCTGCTTCAAGGTCTCCTGGGAGATTTGGACTTTTTTTTTTTTTAGATTTATTTATTATGTATACAGTGTTCTGCCAGCCTGTATGCCTGCACGCCAGAAGAGGGCATCAGATCTCATTATAGATGGTTGTGAGCCACCATGTGGCTGCTGGGAATTGAACTTGGGACCTCTAGAAGAGCAGTCGATGCTCTTAACCTCTGAGCCATATCTCTAGCCCTGTATAATTTTTTTTTTTTAAGCTCTGGATGGGGTCACACCCTAAGTGTCGTTTGTCCTAACTTCTCAGCCTTTCTGGATCCTGAGACGTGTCTTCCCTCCTCATACCCCATGAGCTATGACTGCCATGGCCATGTGATCCCTTTAGTACTTGACTTAAAAGTGGGCCATGCTTGTCTTTTCCTGCTAGGCTGTCCCTCGGCCCCTGAAGGGTAGTTAGTGTCCTGGTCCTGTCCCATCTGTGTAACCCACAAAGGTGTAAAGTCATTGGCCTCAAGAACTGCATGTCCCCTAAAGTCCAGGCTATCTGACTTCCCCTTCTTTGCCACTCACTGTCATCAGCAGAGGCGGGCAGGGATGGATTTCACTTGGAATTTCCTGAGCTTAGGAATACTGGCGCAGGAAGGCCAGAGACATTTTCTTCTTTCTTTCTTTTTCTTTTTTCCCAAGATGCTATGATATGATCTTCTTTCTTTCTTTCTTTTTTTTTTTCTTTCTTTCTTTCTTTCTTTCTTTCTTTCTTTTTCTTTCTTTCTTTCTTCTTTTCTTCCTTCTTCCTTCCTTCCTTCCTTCCTTTCTTTCTTCTTTCTTTCTTTCTTTTCAGAGAAATTTTCTACCATAGGGTGGATCTTGATCTATGGACTGGACCAGTGAGGGTGAGCCCTCCCATTCTTCCAGGAAACAACCAGACACAAGGAGTCTTCAAAGGTGATGGGTAAGGAAGCTCACCTTCACTGAGGAAGCTTCCCCAGGCTTTCTCAGTAACTGGGTGAAAGGTGGTGGAATTGGTCTGGTGACAGAAGCCAGATGATCTTACCACTCTGCTGGGAGTGGCCATTGGGCTAGCTACAGTGTGGACTTTGTTTGAGTTGAAAGGGCAATGTTCAGATACCGAAGGCTGCAGGGAACTGGAAGAAAACAGGATGGCTTTTCTCCATTTATTCCTTCTTGGTCAGGGAGGAGGCTACAGAAGAGTCTCTTCCATGATCTACCTAGGAAGCCTGAGGCAGATTCCAGCTGTGCCATCTCCACCAGGGATGCTAATCATAGTTGGGTGTCTTATGAGGAGGTGGGGATTCCCTATGACCAGCCACAGACTGTGTCACATCTGCACGGCAGGAGCTGTTCTTGGTTATGTCTTCCTCCAAGTCAGAAAACAGACATCTCAAAAGCCTTTGGGGAGGCCATGAACTGTCTGCCTGATTGGAGAAGCCAGGCACCAGAGGTGGAAGAAACGGCAATGACGGATGTCATTAGAAGCATCTAGACTGACCTACTTTTTGAGATGACTAATGAATTTATATCATGATGAGGCAACAGAAGGCACTCGTTCAAGAGAGAGGGAAAGCTACAGACTCTGAAGCTGATCCTGTTTCATCTGTATCCCTGCCAACTACACCCACTTCCTATTTATTTTGAAGCAAATCCCCCACATTATCTTCTCATCTGTGGCTACTACAGCATGTAGCTGGAGAAGAGGTTTCTCAATAACCAACAGCATGGCTGGGAGAGGGCCCAGTAGAGAAAGCTCTTGCTGCAACACAAGACCAGAGTTTGGATCCCCAGATCCCAAGTAAATGCCGCGTGGGTATGGCTGGCCAGATGTAACCCAGTGCTCTCAGAAGGCAGGGGAAGGGGATCCCCAGAGCAAGCCAGCAGCCTACATTTGCTGTATCTGTGAGATCTGGGTTAATAAGGCAGAGAACAATTGAGGAAGAGCCCCAAGCCTCTACACATATGGGCACACATGTGTAGACATGCCCCCCACACATGGGAGCACGCATACGCATTTGCATGCACACCCCACACATACACATGCAGAACAAGTAAACAAAACCCAACAACAAAACCACAACATCAAGTCTGAAAAGGGATTAGGAGCTGCAGATGCTATTTCTGATTACCAGTGCAATAGTCTGTCAGCATCTCCATTTCCAGCTACTCTGTCTGTGATGTAGTAGTCTTTTGTTTTGTTTTGTTTTGTTTTTGTTTTTCGAGACAGGGTTTCTCTGTGTAGCTTTGCGCCTTTCCTGGAGCTCACTTGGTAGCCCAGGCTGGCCTCGAACTCACAGAGATCCGCCTGGCTCTGCCTCCCGAGTGCTGGGACTAAAGGCGTGTGCCACCACCGCCCGACTGATGCTATTTCTAATGGAGTTAAATCCAGATGTTTTTCTCAGGATGGTACTAATGCTGCGCGGGAGGAGGCAGGAAGGAGCCTGTGGACTAGAGCATCTCTAGACGTACGGCGAGGCACTGGGTACCAGTATGAAATTCGAGGGCCACATTTCCTATCTAGTCCACAGAGCTGCTGTCGGAGGCCAGGGACCCTACCTGCTATGGCTGCTTAATCTAACATCTGGGCCAGATCAGGTTTTCCAATTAGGAGACAGAGGAAGAGATTCCAATGACGTGGGTCAGCATGAATAGAGTCATAACTATAACAGAATGTACCAAAGCACACGGGATATCACTAGGCTGGGCTGGAAGATGGAGCCATACATAATGCTACAGCTGCTCCTTTCCTGTAACCCTCGTCCCATGCCGAAGGGACAGTCGGCAGACAAACCCAAGCAGCAGTAGACCTGACAGTCCATCAACACCTTGTCCCCCCTTGTCCATGGGATATAAGTTTTTTGGGGGGGGGTGGGGATATAAGTTTTGAACCCACCAATAGATATTTTAAAACTGCCAATACAAACTGTAGACTGTCCTGAATCCTATATGTACTATGTTCTTTCTGTACATACAATACTTGTGATACAGTTTAATTCATGAATTAGGCCCAACAGAAGTTGAAATAACTACTGCTAAAAAATAGACCGTATCAAAACACAGGTATCCTTATTCCTTTTTTTTTTGTTGTTGTTTTTTTTTTTTTTTTTTTTTTTTTTTTTTTTCGAGACAAGGTTTCTCTGTGTAGCTTTGCGCCTTTTCCTTGAACTCACTTGGTAGCCCAGGCTGGCTTCGAACTCACAGAGATCCCCCTGGCTCTGCTCCCGAGTGTGGATTAAGTGTGACCACACGCCGTGTATCCTTATTCTTATAGTTCGGGACCCAGTATTAAGTCAAATGAGTCACTTGCACACCACCACTACGGTATCAGCACAGAAGCTGCAAGGCTAGTTAGGTGACTAACAGGTAGATGGCGTATGCCACCCCGATACACTGCAAAGGGTGTCTGGGTGCGAAGGAGTGGACAAATGTAAGAGTTTATCTTGTTACGCAGAATGGTATGCAACCAAAAACTTACACATTGTTTACTTCTGGGATTTTCCATTTAGCATTTCAGATTGTAACTGGAACTCTGGAAAAGGAGGACTATCATATTGTATAGGAAAGTTACCATCTCTGTTGGGCAGTCGGTGACTGGGCCGGTGTCTTCGAAGAGAAGGGAAGAAAAGTAAGAGAGAGTATGTGGGAGGTTCTTGAGAGTATAGGTTTTGCCTGGAAGGGCCCTGGTTGCTTTTTATCTAATTAATGGAACTCTAGTATAGAAAACAAAACAAAACAAACAAACAAACAAAAAAACATTGCAGATTGAAACAATACTTAGTAAAACCAGAACTGAAATTAGAAATAAAACCGAAAAAAATTTTCCTCCTCTCTTAGGGGTCATTTCACAGTGTGCTCAGGCTATACAGTAAACTGGCTCTGAACTCAAGGGACATTTATATATCAGGGTCAATTGGTGCCAGGGGTTTGTAAAAACACACTTCTTAGCTCTGCATCAGACCTCTGCACATCTCATACTCACTAAGATCTTGGCAACATGGGGTCAAGCAGAGAAGGCGTTACGATGTTTCTGTCATGCAGAAACCTTGTAAGGAGGCTGGGGGACAATGGTAAATATATCCCCGCACACCAGCATTACTGGAAAAACAATCCCCATCATGTTGAATGCGTAATGCTGTCTTCAGGAGTGAAGTTTCTATACTTATAGATACACTATGCATGTTCAAAATACAAACCTTATCTGGGTTTCCAATAGGAGGTACAATTATTGGTGATTTTTGTTTGGTTTTAATTTTCACTGTGGTCTCTGGTTGCCCAAGTTTCATAGATGGTAATGTTTTGAAAATACACTTTGAAAAAGGGGAATAAGAACACAATGATCCCTGGGTGGTGGTGGCACACGCCTTTAAGCCCAGCACTTGGGAGGCAGAGCCAGGAGGGTCTCTGTGAGTTCGAGACCAGCCTGGTCTACAGAGTGAGATCCAGGACAGGCACCAAAACTACAGGCAGTGGTAGTGCACACCTTTAATCTTAGCACTCAGGGGGCAGAGGCAGGCGGATCTCTGTGTTATGTGTTCAAGGTCAGCCTGGTCTACAGAGCGAGATCCAGGACAGCCAGGGCTGTTACACAGAGAAACTCTGTCTCCAAAAACAAAAACAAAGAAAGAATACAATGATTTTGATGCCTGCTTTGTACCACATCTTAAACTGGAACAAATTTCAAGTAAGTTCTTAAGATGTGTTTGTGAGTAGCAGATTCACAAGAAAAAAAAATCTAGAAGTCTTACAACACACAAATGTGATTGGACACTGGGAAATGCATCTGAAATTTGGTTTTGGATACGTTTTTTTAAAAGTTATGGCTGATGTAAATACTTAGGTGAAGGAATGAGATTAGGAGATAGTGGGTGAATACACTACATTCAAATCCTGTCTGGTTTTGTTTTGCTGGGCATTTGGTGGGTCTGATAATCTCGCTAACGTATTTTTATATGCATGGTAAGAAAAACAATTCTTTCTCAGGATAGTAGGAAAAATTATATATATATATATGTATATAAATTATATATGTATGTATATATACAGAAATATTATATATATGTACAGAAATACACTAAAGTTTTTTACTTCAGCCAAATAAAAAGTGTTTGCAACTGATCTGAAAAACTAATATAGCCCTATTGTTACAGCTATTAGACAGATGCTGTTGTTTAGCATTGGAACACACAGAGTACATTTTATTAGGAGCCTGTAATGGGCTAACACGTTTCTAAGCTGACTCTCATTGGGAGAGCTCTTATAGAGTTAGAGCATACAATCTGTTTTCAAAAAAAAAAAAACATCTCATATCAAGATTGTCCATCACTATGGTACCTGTGAAATCCTATGGGGCATCCGCATCTACGTCTCTCTATCGTGGGGTGATCAGATGACTTAACCATGCGAGGAGTATGGGGTGAAGGGGAAGGCCAGGAGTTTCTCAGAGACTGCTAAAGGAATACCTGTGTACAATGGTATGACTGTGGAAGACTGGGACCATACATGCAGTACTGCCATGGGCGACACAGTAGAAGAGGGGTGGCCATGAGTCAACCCCCTCAAGCAGTCTCAACCTCCTCGGCACCCAGAGGTGAGCCTGCCGCTTTGGCCATCTACATCCCACAGCCCACACGCTGACTGTGACATGCAGCCTGGCTTCTGGGTCAGCTGCCCGGCGTGACGGAACCTCAGTCTGTAACGTAATTACAGTCTTCAGGCTGCT
This sequence comes from Peromyscus leucopus, assembly GCF_004664715.2. Classification (NCBI taxonomy): domain Eukaryota; kingdom Metazoa; phylum Chordata; class Mammalia; order Rodentia; family Cricetidae; genus Peromyscus; species Peromyscus leucopus. The sequence continues at coordinate 43,725,021 of NC_051079.1, read as the reverse complement.
CCATCGCCACCAAGTGCAGCCAACCGTATCTCAGTGTTGAAAAGGCTTCGACAACTTCTGCGGGGTAGGCAGCCGAGTTGAAAGGGGGAAAGAATATTCTAACTCATACCCTATCATAAAGGTTTTTTTCTCTTGCTGTGATAACAGATGTTCATTTTGGGAAACCCCAAACGATATCAGTGGTGTAAAAAGAAACCGGCAATAACATAAGAAAGCACACTTTACACGGAACTCTCGTTGAGAAAGGTCTTAGTGACCTTCTTCCTGGGCCTGTTTCAATGAATAGAAACATTCACATATGATTTTATAGAGCAGGACCACGTGACATTTTTTTTTCAATTTAAAAAATTATCTAAGATAGCCCTGAATTCACTCTACTCCAAGACTAGAGATAAATGATGCCTTTTAAAATGCTGCAAAAGATGCCATTATATTAATGTATTATTTATTAGCCTCATCCAGTATTGATGACTCTTTTTTTTTTTTTTTTTTTTCGAGACAGGTTTCTCTGTGTAGCTTTGTGCTTTCCTGGACTCACTTGGTAGCCCAGCTGCCTCGAACTCACAGAGATCCGCCTGCCTCTGCCTCCCGAGTGCTGGGATGAAAGGCGTGCGCCACCACCGCCCGGCATATTGATGACTCTTTAGGATGTCTTGTTTGAATACCATATTTTTTAAAACTTCACCTGATCTTTCCCTTCATATTTCTGAGTTTAACTCCATGACACCCCCCCTCCCCGGCCCCAAACTTATAACAAGGTTCATGCTGTCTTCTAGTATTTTTACAGTTCTTTTGTGTTTAAATACATGATCAGCCAGGAACTTGTTTTAATTATGCAGTAAAGAGGTTCCTTAAATGGCTAACCAGTTACCCCATCTTTTCCTTGGCTGATCTGAAAATACTTCCAGATAAATTCGAACTTCTTCCTGACCCTCCGTCCTAAGGGCTTCCCCACGATGTGCTCAGGCCTATGTTTCTATCATTCTGACTTCACCTGGGCATTCCAAGGCCCCACTCTTTCAAAGGAATCTTAGGGCCATTCCTAACATCTCTCTGAGAGCCAGGGCTCATTTGCAGCTGCACACAGACTTCAGGAACTGTTTATCAATGCTCACACTCAGCTCTCCTGAAGAAGGCAAGTCCTCTATTTATCCAGGCTGTCTCCTTCAGTGAGCATACTGCTTTAAGTCTTACTAAATTCACTACTAGGCATTTTATATTTTTGGTTGCCTATCTGCACCCCTTTATCCAATTTATATTTCAATTCACTGTTGGCAAGAAAGCTGACTGATTTTTCTATCCTTTCCTTGGCAATCAGAAAACTTACTGAACTCTTTAATTGCGGTTTGGCAATTAAAACGCAATACATAATACAACTTATCCTCTAATCCACTTGTATGTTGAGAAAGTCTGACATCCCACACATTACTCCTGACCTAGCTGCCTTTCTTTACTTTTCCTTATTGCCCTCACCCTCTGACATAGTTTCCCCGTGAACTGTGACACCTGGGTCCTTCAGTGCTTTGTTTGGGTGGCGGCTCATCGCCCTGTAACCTCTAACTGCCACAGCACAGACATCACTTACTGTCACTACTCAGATTGCTACATGCGGTGGTCCTCCATCAACTTGGTGTCTCTCATGCCTCAACTGTTTGCCTGTGATCACATAGTCTACCAATTCCCAGCCGTAGCCACTCTCCCCCTGTGTTTTAATTAATTAATTAATTTATTTATTTATTCTGTACACAGAAGAGGGTACCAGATCTCATTACAGATGGTTGTGAGATACCATATGGGTGCTGGGAATTGAACTCAGGACCTCTGGAAGAACAGTCAGTGCTCTTAACCTCTGAGCCATCTCTCCAGCCCCTCTCCCCTGTGTTTTAAGCAGCAGAGGCAGGCAGCTAGCTGCCCTTCATGTTTCCATGGGCTTCTACTCCACGACGCCTTCTGAACCTCACTTACTTTCTGAGGCAGCTCGGACTACCTATGAGGTCAAGTCCTATCACTCATCCGCCACACCCACTAAGCACACTGTGCTCCTGCTGACTAGCTCGAGCCAGTCTTAAATGGTATAATCCCTGGGTTCTTAGCAGGTAGGAGAAACAGCCCAGTCCTTACTGTGGATTGAGATCTCTTCCATCAGACGAGCAGTTCTCAGACACCCTCTCCTTCTATTTTCCAAGCTCAAGTTCCAGATCACACTGCTGAAGCCCCTAACCAAACATGGCTCATCTCTCTAGACCAGTGGTTCTCAACCTTCCTAATGCTGCAACCCTTTAATACAGCTCCACTTGTGGCAGAGAAACCCCAATCATATGTTTTGCTGCTACTTCGTAACTGTCATTTTGCTACTGTTATAAATTGTAACGTAAATATTTTGGGAGATAGAGGTTTGCCAAAGGGGTTACAACCTACAGGTTGAGAATCACTGCTCTCGGTGATGGGGCCATGTCCTGACCAAGAAAGGGAAGCCTGAGGTCTACAGACAACAGCTGTGTGTCTCCTCCTGACCAACAGTTAATCCATCAGCACAGAATGCATCCATTCACTCCTCCTGCTTAGGAAGGTGAGGTCTCTCTCTAAATCATGTTCAAGGCCATCTCTGACACCCCAGGGGTATGTTCTTCCAGTTTTCAGCTATCCACATCATCTTTTCTCCCTTTCTGCTGGCTCCTCCCCCTGGTTTATACAACAGGCTCCCGAGTATCATTGGTGAGCTTCCCCTTCGTTCACTCCTCTGCCACGCCCCCTGAAGCTGCTGCAGTCTAGACCTGCTGACCCTGCGTCCCACATTTTCCGTTACCCAGCACATGGCAGTTTGACCTCTAGGCCTGTTGTTCATTCCACGAAAATTTCTCCGGTGATTTTTCTATCACTAAATGCCAAGGGCAATCTTCCATCGTCTTGGGCATTTGAACACTTGGTCCCCAGATGGCGGTGCTGTTTGGGGAAGTTTAGTTGGGCCAGCTTTGCCTGCTTCCACTTTATTCTCTTTGCTTTGTGTGCTATGGTTTGCCCCCCCCCCCCACCCCCGGTGATGAACTCCTGCCTTCTGAGACAATAAGCCCGAATAGACGCTTCTTGTCTGTAAGCCGTCTTGGTCATGGCATTCTATCACAGCAACAGAAAAGTAACGAACACATCACTATCGGATTCTCTTTTTCTTCTTAGCTGTTTTCATAACTCAGTCCCTTGGGAACATTTTATTTTGTTCGATCAACTATTTGTTGGTGTTTTCTGCTGTGCTGTTTAATCTCCTGAAGTTTTGTGGTCTGTTCCTTTGACCTGCATGCCAACATCTGCATGCCACCATCTGCATGCCAACATCTGCATGCCAACATCTGCATGCCAACATGGGCTCACCCTCTTTTTAGTTTCCACTCTTCTTTCAAAAACTCCAACCTGATCTTAACCCCCACCTGCAGGCTGGCAAATTTCGACTCTGTCTTCTGGGTTTAATGTCCATCCCAAACTCAACTTTCACAGAAAGGAACCCACATCTTTAATTTCTAGGCTTTGTGGAGTAATATAAAAGCATCATCATCTGTTCCACTCCTTCGGGAAGTAAGAATCTTCCTTCCTTGTCAATCCAATACATCACTTGGTTCTTTCAATGTACTCTCCTATGGGGTACACACACACACACACACACACACACACACACACACACACACACAGCAATTATTCAGCCATAAAAAGAATGAAATTCTGCAATTTACAACAACATGGATTGGCACTGGAGACCATTATATTAAGAAAGAAAAATGCCACAATAGTAACTCAGGTGAATCTAAAAAGTTAAGGAACCCGAGAGAACAGTTTTGGTTACCAGAGATTGGAGAGTATAGAGAAGGTGGAGGGATGGAGAAGGTTGATGATCCATCGGTATGAAGTTGCAGACAGACAGGGGCAAGAAATTCTGGCATGCTAATGTAATGGTAGAGTGACTACAGATAATAATGAGCTACATATTTCAAAAGAGCTAGCAGCTATTTTTTTTAAGGTTTACTTACTTAATTTTATGTGTAAGAGTGTGTGTCTGCCTATATGTCTGAGTACCACATGGCTAGGGTGCCCAAGGAGGCCAGATGACGGTGTCATATCCCTTAGAGCTGGAGTTACAGATGGTTATGAGCCACCATGTGGGTGCTGGGAATCAAACCCAGGTCCTCTGCAAAAGCAGTCAGTACTCTTAACCACTGAGCTGTTCTCCACTGTGTTCAACCTGATTTAAATATTATACAAAGTATATGTATATTGAAATATCACATGGCACCCTGCTAATAGATACATTCTATGTATGCTAAAAAATAAATTTGGTTAAAAAAATTATATTGATTTCTGCCTTAATGTTCTTGAGGACAGAGTCTGTGCCAGATACCCCCCAACGCTGTCCAACAATGTAGGTGCTTTAAAAACGTCCCTTAAATTCAACTACTATGCAAATACAAGTGTTCTCAAGACCACAAAGTATGCTACAAATGTTAAGTATATTTACCACGTGGACAGCTGCTACCCCTTAGTACGTTCCCAGCTTCACTTCTGAGGAAAGAGCGCTTTCATCTTGTCCTGTAATCTTCAGACGCAATGAAAGATCGCTTCTGGACTTGAAATGTACCAGAGAAGCATGCAGTGCTCTTGGTGACGAACGTGGTCCTCACTGGTGTACACGCTTAAGTGAAGTTGCCCATTTAGGCATGTCACTGCGACACCATGGCAACGTGGCGGTCACGAGGATGCAGCTGAACACCGATACGGACCCACAGTGTGTAAGGGGTGGTCGAGCTTGGTTCCAGGGGCAGACCCACCTCAAACAGGTGTGAGTTTACTTAAGGAAAGGAATTAAATAATAGAGATGTCAAATCACGCAGGAAAGCGAGGATCCTCTTCAATGTTGACAAAGCCGTTTCCAGTTTGCTCGGGCTAATAGAATTCTTTACACAAAGGCACCAAACAGTGCTGGGAAGTAGGGCAGTTTCTTCAAAGACCGATTCCTTAGGTTGGCAAGGCTCTAACAAACCAGGTCATTCCTTTCTAAAGGAAGGAACTGAGGGCCTCAGGAGAATGGTTCCCCCACAGTGGCAAAGAACTGGTTGCAGAGCCAAAGTTGGAAGCAGAGCAAAGTCAAAGCAGGGATGGGATGCCGGCTCACAGGGCTCCAGGCCCTCCTCTTCCCGTTCTCTCTGTTCGGGACACCCCTAAGTTCACAGCAAAACTATACATCCAAAGGGGCCAGTAAGATGGCTCAGTGGGTCTAGGGACTTGTGGCGAAGCCTGTATGACCTGAGTTCAAATCCTGAGGATCCGCATGGTGGCAAGAGAGAACTGATTCCTACAAGTTTTCCTCAGATGTCCACAAGCATACTGTAGCACGTGTGCAAGCACCCACATGTGCTTGTGTGCACACTCACACACTTACACACACACACAAATAAAATATAATAATTAAAAAATATAAACCCTTGAACTTAGAAGGGTAGTATGTTTATTTTTCAGTTCGATTATTTCATGTGAGTGTTTTGCCTGCATGTATGTCTGTGTATCCTATGGCTGCCTGTTGCCTGTTGCCTGCAGAGGTCAGAAGAAGATGTCTTTGGAACTGGAGTAGCAGATAGTTGTGAGCCAACATTTGGGTGTTGGGAACTGAACCCAGGTCCTCTGAAAGAGTCTCTTTAGGCCTCTACCTTTTTTTTTTTTTTTTTTTTTTTTTTTTTTTTTCAGACAGGGTTTCTCTGTCCTAGAACTCACTCTATAGACTAGGCTGGCTTTGAACTCACAGAGATCTGCCTGCCTCTGCCCCTGAGTGCTGGGATTAAAAGGCATGCGCCACCACCACCAGGCGTCTACTTTATTTTTTAATTATTTGTATCTGTGTGTCTGTGCACATAAGTGCAGGTTTCTGCAGAAGACAGAGGTATCAGATCTCTCTAGAACCAGAGTTAGAGGTGGCTGTAAACCACCAGCCATAGGTGCTGAGAACTGAACTCCAGTCCTCCAGAAGGGCAGAATGTGTTCTTAACAGCCAGGCCATCTCTCCAGGCCCTCTACCTTACATTTTGAAGCAGGGTCTCTCACTGAGCCTGAAACCCACCAATAAGGCTATAGTGGCTCCAGAGATTCTGTCTCTACCTCCCCAACACTGGGATTACAGATGCACCCTGCGGCTTGTTTTTCATGTGAGTGCTCATTATCTGAACTCAGATTGTCTTGGTTGGGGTTTCTCTTGCTGTGAAGAGACACCATGACCACAGCAACTCTTATGAAGGAAAACATTTCATTGGGGCTGGCTTACAGTTTCAGACTTCAGAGGTGTAGTTCATTGTCATCATGGTAGGGAGCATGACGGCACTCAGACAGACATGGTACTAGAGAAGTCGCTGAGAGTTCTACATCTGTATCAGCAGGCAGCAGGAAGAGAGTGATACTGGGCCAGTTTGAGCATCTGAAACCTCAAAGCCCACCCCCTCCCCCCCAGTGACACACTTCCTCCAACAAGGCCACACCTCCTAAGTGCCACTCCCTATGAACCTATGGGGACCATTTTTATTTAAATTACACAGATGTTCTTATGCTTTCATGGCAAGTAAAATGGAAACTGTACAAATGAATGCATCTCCCAGTCCCTTAAAATATTTTAATGCTAATGCTATATCAGCATTTATCTGAGTATATCAAAAGAATTGAAAACCATTTAGAACAGAATAGCAATCATAAATACTCGCTGTTTTCAAGGGGGCATTAATTCTAGATCTGGATGTGTAGAAATTATTGTAACTATTGCCCAGAAACTGTCGTATTATTTTATAGTTTTACAACTTGTTTTTGATTAAAAAAATGATCTTATTTACAGAAAGGTTTAAGGGTATTTAAACTATTCTTGTCCACTTTACTCACCAAAATTGGCTTCAAACAACTTCAGGCTGTTTCCAGAACTTGAATTCTCTCTCAAAAGAAGAGGCGTTGCCAACCCTGTGGCTATTTGATCAGGCTTGGAAAGTAACTCTGTGAGATGGATTTTCAAAAGATTTTGTGAAACTGTGGCATCTTGCTCAAGTTCTTGGGGGTTCCGTTGGTGACTACTTTAAGACAGACAATATTTACATGCTCTTCAAACAAATCAGTCACAGCCCTCTAGAAAAACATTCTAGAAACATCTGTGCAAAGAAGAACTGAACTATGGGATTTATTTTACTTTATTTTACTGAGATAGGGACTCTCTATGTAGCTCTGGCTGTCCTGGAACTTTCTTCATAGACCAGGCTGACCTCAAAGAGACAGAAATCTGCCAGACTCTCTCTTTAGAGTGCCGGGATAAAAGGCATGTGCTACTCTGTCTGGCTTCAACTATAGGCTTTAAAATAGGGGATTTATGAATAACTACAGTGCACATCATAAAGCAGCAATGGAAAAATATTCACTTCTGTTCTGTCAGAGCAGAATGCAGGCAGATCTCTGAGTTCTCGGCCAGCCTGGTCAACATAGTGAGTTCCAGGACAGCCAGGGCTATGTAGAGAAACTCTGTCTCAAAAACAAAGGACAATGAAGTGAAAAATGGGACTGCTCAGTTGGGAACCTCCCCCTCCACCGGGCTCAGGAGTCCACCAGCTAAGGCCATGTGACAGCCACGTTCTGATGGTTTTGTTAGTGTTAGAACAGTGCAGTCACTGTGTGGGAGAATGACTATGCTGCAGAGAAACTTGTGAAGAGTGGGGTATGATAGCAATGTCTACCACTTACTAAGCTCTGTGCTCCAGATGTGTGTGATCACCCTTCAACCTCATGCAACCCCCAACCCAAGTGCAGAACTTCTATCTGATCGTGCGTCACATAACGATGTTCTGGTCAATGAAACACTACATAGATAACAGTGGCCCATGAGACTGTAAAGGATCTAGAGGGCTCGGAAGATGTCTCAGTGGTCAAAGCACTTGCATTCAAGTATTAGGACTGGAGTTCAGATCCTCAGAAACCACAGAAATGCTGAGAAAGTATGGTGGGTGGCCTGTTATTCCAGCCCAGAGGACAGAGATAGGATCCTCAGCACAAGCTGGCTGGAAAGGCTAGCAGTATTCGCAAGCTCTGGGTTTGATAGAGACCCCCAAATAAATAAGATGGAAGAATGATTGAGGATGATTCCAGACACCAACCTTGGGCCTCCACATGCACGGACACCCATGTGAATGTGCACTCACACACATGTGTTCACACACCTGCAAATACACACACACACATACACATGAGCACGGAAAAAAGAAAAAAATGCTATAATGAGTTAAAATAATTCCTACTAACTAATTAAAATAATTCCTGTGACATTACAGCATTATAACATGGTATCATGATGTCCTCTGTTTATGGTGATGTTGGTACAGAGGAAATAATTGTAGGGCCAACTGTACAGAAGCATAGTAATATTATTATAAGGTACACACTGTTCGATAATGAAAACAAACTTTTAAAAAATATTTACTGCCATGCTTTTTATTCTCTCCAAATTTACTCATATATATATAAAGATTACTGTCAATATGGCAGGTTACATCCTGTTTAACAAGTTCCTCGACTGCATCACTTTCTCTTGTGCTGGATTTAATCTTTTACTGTCTCCTTCACTAAGACCCCGGGGGGCAACAGATTAGACAATTACAAGAACAAGCAAAAGGCTGGGTGTGCAGCAGTCTTGCTTAAGTACACTCTCCGATGACCACACCAAGGCACAGTCCCCTAACCGGGCCATTTCTCCAAAAGTGTTCCCATCGTCACACAACACAGGACTGGATGTCCACCTGAAACTCAGTGTTGTAAGGAAAGCAAAACACTGGATTACAGCCTCACATGACAACAGAATAAAAACATTTGCTTTATTCTGTTAGAAGAAGTGTGATACGCCCGAAGTTATGCCAAAGATCAGCCAGGCATTGGGGCGCCTTTTGTTGGATTTAACCCATGAAGAAAACCTGGCAGGTCAAGGCTACGGATTCACAAGAGGAAGTGTGCCATGAGTCAGGGTGTGAGGATCCGGTGTCCTGGGGAAGAGCACAGGGCAACGGATGTGATAAAAACCAATCGCTAACACTGACAGAAGCTGGGTGCCATAGAAACACAGCACATGTGAATTTCTGCATAGAAAACGCACTCCTCAGGGTCACATCCCAGCTCGTTGTACACCAATGGAAGAATTTAAACCTTCTGAATTTGACAATTTACTTACTAAATATTACATCTTTCTCCCACCTCCACCCCATAGTACGTCCCAGGCCCTTAGCATATACCAACACAGCTACAGTTTATGAAGTGCTGGGAGACGTCAGCCCTGGGCCAAGCGCACCTCTTACGGTCCCATTTAAACTTCAAAGTGAGCTGATACAACACAGGTGATGAAATGGAGGCCCAGCTGCTCCGTACTTCGCTGGGGCCTTTCTTGTGGAATCGGTCTTCTCAACTTCTCCAGTTTATGACCCCCAGAAAGTCCTGACAGGAACCAGCTGTGATAAAGACACGCTGGCTCGCTGGCCCTCACTTTGGCTGACATTGACTACTGAAACAATGGACTGCAAGAGATAGAATTTCCCTGGAATCCGGAGCTAGAGGAAGGTGTCTGAATCCCTGGGGCAGCCACGACGGACCTTGTCTCCCAGAAAGATGTGCAGTTTTCAGACCACTGTGCGGGGGACAACAGAGTGTAGTGAGGGGGTCAGTGATGAGTAGGGCCACGGCTTAGTTATGCAGAGCTCTGAACCTTAAGCCTGAACCTCAGGCCAGGCATCCAAAAGTGGACTGGGGTGGTGGTGGTGTCCCTGGGGTCCTTTGTCTCTCTCCCTACCTTGGCAAATCTCCCTTCCCTGGTTTTCAGTATTAATTTGGCTCCCCCACTCCCACTCCACCCCCCTGGTTTTTCGAGACAGGGTTTCTCTGTGTAACAGCTCTAGCTGTTCTGGAACTCACTCTGTAGATCAGGCTGGCCTTGAACTCACTGAGATCCGCCTGCGTCTGCCTCCCAAATGCTAAGATTAAAGGCATGCACCACCACCACCCAGCTTAATTTGGCTTTACTGCAGTAACAATCTTTTGAACTCACACCCCCAACAAGAAACGACCCAGGGTATACAGATATATAAAATAGGCCTACAAGTGAAGCAGCGACTGATAATAAATCATAAAGAAATGTATTTTAAAACAATTTTTGCTATATGTATAATTTTACTATTTCTTAGTGATGGATGTGCTTGATTATCGTAACATAAAGAATTAAATTTTGGCTGAATATTTGATACAAGGGACATCTTATAGAGTTGATAGGCATCTCGATTTGAAAATTGTCAATGCTGAGAATATTCCTTGGCACAAATTCAGCAGAAGTATGTTTGGGAGAATTTCAGACACTGTATTAATCCCAAACTAAAATTGGCTGAACAATTTTTTTTTTTAATATTTAAAATGTGTATATCACATGCATGCAGTGCCCTTAGAAGCCGGAAGAGGGCATCAGATTCCCCTTGAGTTACACAAGGCTGTAAGCTGCCATGCGGGTGCTGGGAATCAAACACTGGAAGAGCAGCCAGTGTCCTTGATACCTGGGCCATCTCTCTGTAGTGGGGCCCCAAAACAGCTTGACCACACAGCTGCCATGACAGGCTTAGAGGCCCAGACACAGCTTCTGTGACAGGCTTACTGGCAGGCAACACTCCTACCCAGGAAAAGCCTTATGCTAATAACACCCAGGGAGGGCCTGCATCTAAGGGGAAGTACCTGACATCCTAAACATTCTAACCATTAGATAAGGTGAGATAAAATGGCCAGATGTCCCTGAGTCTCACACACACCTGCTTCTATTTTATAGATACCCCTAAACAAATGTCAGTCAATCAGGGTCCTGAACCCTGGAAATCCCCTCACCCCAACCACTGCTATGATAATAACTCTATCCCACCCGAGCTCAGTGCTCTCTGCTCTCACCACTAAGTCAGACAGACAGAGGGACCAAGCTCAGAACTTGAAGATAAAGGCTCTTTGCTTTTACATATGGGATTCGGTCTCTGTGGTTTGGGGGTCCCCGGGATCTGGGCATAACACTCTCCAAGTCAGCAACTTAAAAACAGCAATTTACAAAACTCAAACATTCTAACATTATAATCCAAAGATATACTGATTTGAAACAGGGCGGGGAATAATGACAGGAAAATATTAAAAAGTCTGTTACCCACAATTAATCCATAATTAATCTGTTACATGCCTGTAAGAGCAGCACACTTTGTATGTGCGGTGAAAACACCACAGTTTTTAACTGAGAACAGTCTGGGATCTGGGGTGGCGTTTCAGGCAGTGTTTGCTGGCATGATGTGGCGAGACAGTATGCACCCTACAACGTCTACTTGCTCTGCGCTCAGAACCAGGGCGGTACAGAAACCCACAATGCAACACGGCCAGGAAGACCTAAGGTTCACTATGTGTTTGATTTTGAATTAACTGTGGTAATTTCATTCAGAAACCCGTGACTGCTGCCAGATTTTTCTTGACTCCCACACATTCAGTAATATATCCCATATGTGGATTGCATCCCACAGTTTAAACAGTCAGGCTCCAGCAAGACCCAAAATCTCAACTCTGATTCTCTGGATAAACCTGCAATTTCCTGTGATATTAACCCAGCCATAGAGCTGATTTGGTTCACTACAGTTATTTTCAAACACTTTCAAACCAGAACATGTGTATCTTTATCATTCAATGTCTCATCACTGAGGACTGCCTTCCAACGTACTTTTTGCATTTTTTAATATACTCTAATGTTTAATTCCTACCCCAAAGTTTAAACTAGCCACTGAACTGGGGTTGTCGAATTTGATGACTTAGAGAAAGATGAACACACACACACACACACACACACACACACACACACACACACACACGGACAGAAGCATAACATATAATAGGTTCTTGTACTGACTGGGAACTTCCAAAGTTCGAAGTGAAGCACTAGAGAAATCCAGTTGCACTTGGTTAGGACTGACTTTCTTCTCTTGTTTCCAATTCAGGACACTCACTCACTTTTGACTTTGACCGTCAAGTACACCCAACACGGCACACCCAAACATTATCTTACGTAGCTTTAAAAAGCTTGACAGAGCTGGCGGGGTAGCTCAGCTGGTAAAGCCTGCTGTCAAGGCTTTATTTCCAGGACGCGATGAAGGTGGACAGAGAAAAATCAACTCTGGGAAGTTTCCCTCTGACTCCATACACACATCTCTCTCTCTCTCTCTCTCTCTCTCTCTCTCTCTCTCTCTCTCTCTCTCTCTCTCTCTCTCTCTCTCTCTCTCACACACACACACACACACACACACATAAATGTAATAAAAGGAAAATTTAAAAATCATGAAAAGCTTAACTGAGGACTGGTGAGATGGTTGGGCATGGTTCTTGCCACCAAACTGAGGGCCTGAGTTCGATCCCTAAGGATCTATATGGTAGGAGAGAACCAACTCCTCTGACCTGCACCCCTACACACACACACACACACACACACACACACACACACACACACACAAGTTTTAAATGTAATGAAAAAAATTTAAAGCCCAGGAAAGCTTTATGGGCAACTTTTACTGCAAGTTACTCATTTTTACTTAAACTTGAAATATTTTTAAGATTTCATTTTACTTATGTATGAGTGTTTATCTGCATATATATAGATAGATATGCACCTATCTATCTGTCCATATATGCATATGTATAACACGTATGTGCCTGGTGCTTTCAGAGGCCAAAAGAGGACATCAGACTCCCTGGAAATGGAGTTACTAAATGGGTACTAGGAATTAAACCCAGGTCCTCTGGAAGAGCAGCAAATACTCATAACTTTTGAGCCATCTCTCCAGCCCCTTGAACTTGAATTTAAAGTAAAAAAAAAAAAAAAAAAAGTGTCCCCAAAATAACTACTGAAAATACCAGAAAGCATTTTTTGAAGGCAATGTTTCTATCATGCAATCCATTCTCCTGTTCTACTTACACATGGAGTTAAATAGATTTCTATAGTCTTATTTGTTTATTTATTTATTTTTTTGGTGTGTGTGTGTGTGGGGGGGGTGTCAAATCCAGGACCTTATGCATGTAGGGTAAGACCTTGCTCATTGAGCTTAAATTTAAATCCGTATGTCTCAGGTTATTAAAGTTCAGATTTAAAAAGACAAATTGCATTAAAATGTTTATTGCAAATGTAGTTCATTATTCATTATTCAGGATATGATACAAAATAACATTTGCTGAGAATTATATCTTTAGTTCTAGCCATTTGTTGAAACTCAGAAATAGTACCTTGACCACTACTAAATCAGATCTATAATTTTAAGGAGCGAGTCATTTGATAATTTGTCAAAAAAAAATGCTGAGCTATATGTGAACTGTTCATGTCATGGTACATGGAAAATCAGAATGAAAAATGTAATAAAAATAGTGAAAGCCAAGATAATAAAATATACAGTTAAATTATCTATTTTGGGTCAAAAAAGGGAAAACTGCACTTTTAAAAGTATCTTTTTAAAAATTAATTTTTTAAAAAAAATTTATTTATTTATTATGTATACAGTGTTCTGTCTGCATGTACCCCTGCAAGCCAGAAGAGGGCGCCAGATCTCATTACAGATGATTGTGAGCCACCATGTGGGTGTTGGGAATTGAACTCTCAGGACCTCTGGAAGAACAGCCAGTGTTCTTAACCTCTGAGCCATCTCTCTAGCCCTTAAAAAATCATTTTTAATTGTGTGTGTCTGTGTGTGGGCATGCTCATAAGTGTGAGAGGAACTGCAGAGATCAGAAGTATCCCATGCCACTGGGGCTGGAGTTACAGGCAGTTGTGAGCTGCCTGAGGTAGGGCACCAGAAATCAAGTCGGGGGTCCTTTGGAAGAGCAGCATGTACTCGTAACTACTGAGGCATCGCTCCAGCCCCAGGTTCACTGCCTGCTAACGTCAGACATGCAGCTTGGTGAGAAGAGAGTCAATTGCCTCAATGTCTAGCACAATGACCGCAAAAGCAGTAGCTACAGGCAAGCAAATGTCCCTAAAAATAGCTGACAGAAAGTGTGATTCAGACACTGAGCATGTGGCGCTCCCCCTGACACAGTCAGGCTGAATGCAGGTAGGAGCTTGCCAGATTTCTTAATTAGGAAGCCACGGGTCTCCACCTCCCTAGCTCACCAGCAAACCATTCTTAAAAGTCACCATTTGTAGGTCACCTTCAATAAACTCCTGAGAAATTTAGTGTGTGTGTATGGGGGGGGGGGGCAGGAATGTAATCAGTTTATAGCCCTTTCCCACTTAGGGTAAAGATACCCAAGAGCATCTAGTGGGTAGTGTGTGGGTTGAGATATGCCAGCAATTGACGGCAGCCCTTGGCACAAACTAACCCATCAATAACAATGAATAATTATTATGACAGCAACATTAAATTCCAACAACTGACGGCATCTATACAATGTGAGCACTGATAAGGAAGGAGGGGCCGTGTGTGGCTAGTGATAGGCAGAAGGCTGTACATGAAGGAAAACCGGAGTTGATGTCTAGAGATAAAAGAGAAAGGAGAGAAAAAACTCCGTGTAAAGGAGCAGAGGTGAGCAGAGGGAGCTGGATTGGAGACAACTCAACTCTATTCTTTCTCTATAGTGTCTCCTTTGTCAGTTTTGTAAGAATATTTTCAAAATTTAATTTCTCTATTAATATTTCTGGTGCTGGGCCTCGCACAGGCTATTCCAGCAGCCTACTTTTGAGCTAACATTATCCTGATTTTTAAATTAGCAGTTTAAATGTATTTATTTTTATTTTATGTGTATGGCATATGAGTGTTTTGCCTGCATGCATGTAATTGCACTGTGCATGTGTCTAGTGCCCTTGGAGGCCAGAAGAGGGCATCAGACCTTCTGGGACTGGAATTATGGACGGTTGCAAGCTACCATGGCGGAGCCAGTCATCTCTTTCTACTATTTGGGACCCAGGGATCCAACTCAGATCATCAGCTGACTTTACACTCTGCGCTATCTCATCAGCCCTGAAACTCTGTGGCCTGATCAACAACTCCTCATTCCTTCCCACTCTGTACTCTGGCTAACTATCATTCTACTTCTATGACATCATGCAGTATTTGTCATTCTGAGCTTGGCTTATTTCCCTTAGCATAATGTCTTCTTGGTTAATCCATGTCCCAAATGACAGGATTCCCTGCCTTTTTGAAGCCAAATAGCATCTCTATACCACATTTTCCACTGTGCACATGGACTAGATTTTCTTCATCCCTTCATTCATTAATAGATAAAGGCTGATTCTATGGCTTAACTGTTGTGAGTAATTTGGGTATGGACATGGTGGTGCTCAGTGTTTCCTCTTTAATACAGGGCTGCTAGTGTGACTACCTCACTGTCAGTGATATACAGGTGGCTAATATTTGGAAAGGAGGTTGAGATGGTCTATGCGCATCCAGAATTAGAAGGACCTTAAAAGTTTGGCAGAAAACTCTGTGTTTTAGAGTAGGCTATGGAGAGCCGCTCTGGTGTACAGACTCTGGAACTGAGGCCCAGGGATAAACTACCATCCCGTGTTTCTATCTAGAGAGGGAGGATGTGGGCTGGAATCGGAGCTGCTGTCATATTAATTCTGCTTAGCTTCTCAGAGCTTCAACGCTCTTATTTGTAAAATGGAGTTATAATGATGCCCGTCTCATTCTGTGGGCAAATGAGTGTGAAGTGTTGAGCATCTTCTCTCTCACATAGCAAGCGTTCTCAACAATGCCCACTATTATGACCTAGGAGGCTAGGCTCTGGGTCAGAAGGCGGTGTGGTTAGGATGCCATTCTAGTACCTTCCCACAAATGTTTACCGAGACACTTGGAAGCCCACAGAAGGAAGCATGAACATCTGGTAAGTTAAAATGATTCCAAGGGACATACATTATCACACTCGTACACCCACGACAACACTCCCTTCTTTAAGTAACTCGTATCCTGACCCAGAGCAAGAGTTGAAGGGCTCAAAAGAAAATGTCCTAAAATCTAGATGGAAACAAAAGTGACTCTGGCAGGCTTAGAAAGTGCTGCCTTGTAGGGACAAAGAAGTTAGCAAATTCTGCCACATTTTACCAAAGATGGCAAGAGTTAAGATATCTCAACTACACGGAAGATCCAGTTAGAGGTCAAACTTTTTTACAGTACCTTGTCCACGTAACGTGACAATGGCCACCTTTGAGTCTTGCCCATCCTACCACTCTTCTGAGTTCCAGAAGGACAGATGCAAAACCACACTTATCTTTGAACTGACCACATGATTGGACAAGTAGGTACTGCAGTACTTGTTAACCGAAATGAATTTGTGAAATGGATTGTTCCAAATGAAAGGCTTGTATCCGAGCTATGAGCTTCGGTATGGTCAGGCTTATTGTTTTCTATGAAAGCATTTCCCTAATATCTAAGCGTTGAATGAACAAAACTTGTACCGATGCTGTGGTAGAGTTTCCAATCAATCCGAAGCACAGTCTTATCCTCGGATCTAGACACCCGGGACATGGAGATTTCAAAGCTTGGCAGCTGTTCGGTAGACTTGAGTCATTATTCTTTGTGTAACTGGAAGTAGACTGCCTTGGGTCAATCTTGGACTAGGAATTTCAAGACCCAGGTTCCCTAGTCCCCTTTGCCACTCAACGCTCTAGTCACAATGTCTATATCACAGTGAAAGGATTCTCCATACTGAGTTTTCTTTGGAGAAATAAAGTATACATAAACATGATAAACAGGTGTTACTTAATAGTCCATCTTTTTCTTAGATCTGAGTTCTTTATTTACTTTTGGATTTTTTGAGACAGGGTTTTTCTATATAGCCCTGGCTGTCCTGGAACTTGCTATGTAGATCAGGCTGTCCTCGAACTCATGGAGATTCCCCTGCCTCTGCCTCCAGAGTGCTGGAATTGAAGGCATGTATCATCACACCCGGTCATAGATCTGAATTATTATTATACAGTTAGTATTTTATTTGGGGGTGAGAAAAAAAAACACACTTTATGGGGGTTTTAGTTCTGGCACCGTTTTCTCTTCATCAAAACAAGTAGGAAACTATACCACTTCTCGACCTTTCCAGTAAGATCAAGTGCAGGATGAGGAACATTAGCTTACGCTGCTGGACACTGGATGGCAAAGAAAAGAGAGGTCAGGGGAACAGAGACCTAGGAGACAGAATGGCCACAGCCTTGAAACCACAGACCATAGCGGCTAACAGCTCTTCTCCCCAAATTTCCATGAAAACTCAAATAACAGAACCCGGAGCAATGGTCCTCAGCCTTCCTAATGCTGAGACCCTTTAATACAGTTCCTCATGTTATGGTGACCCCCAACCACAAAATTATTTTCATCGCTACTTCGTAACTATAATTTTGCTACTGTTAGGAATCGTAATGTAAATGGCTGTGTTTTCTGATGGTTTTAGGTAACCCCTGTGAAAGGGTCATTCCACCTCCAGAGGGGTCATGGCCCACAGGCTGAGAAATGCTGATCTAGAGCCTGTAGTCATGCTTGAAAGTCCTCGCGTGCAACAGGGCTGTGATTCACAAACAGAACACCAGCAACAACAAAACACCTACATGATGGTCATACGGGTTGAGTCTTCACTCTTAGAAATTATCATTGATAGTAGTATCAATAAAACATTCCAGGCTCACCAACAACTTAATAGCGTGAAATAAAATTGGGCTTATTTAGATACTGATTTGTGCCATTAGTTAATGTTGCAGTGATAACGTTCTGACACACTATGGTGATAGAGCAAATTAGTCAGATTCCTTTTTTTTTTCTTTTAAAAAGAGGAACAAGAATAACAATCATTTAAAAGAACCACACTTCTAGATTATTAAACAAGCATTCAAAGTAGCACCGGAAAGGAAAGAGAGTAACCTTACAGGGCGCAAATCCTTGTGATGGAAATATTTGTTCTCAGTGCGAAGGATTTACAGGTCAGATAATGTTCAAATCCAATATGCACGGAAATGCTTTAAGAGTACAGACACAGCAGCATTTGAAGTGTTGGTGTGTTAGTACATATTTCAGTGTTCCTTCACGCTGCTGTAAATGGTGTGTGTGTGTGTGTGTGTGTGTGTGTGTGTGTAAGGGCACACAGACTTGGAAGGAAAGTATACTTGTTGTTTCCAACGACTTCTCTCTTAGGTGGAAACAGTGAAGAGGAACTCTGAGAGCCAGCCACGAGCTCTAAATCAAATAAAGTACACATTATTGTGAAAGCGATCAACACATGGCATCCAATAACCAGAGACCTGGATCTTCCCATAGATCAATCACAAATGGAAGAACTTAGCAAGGTTTCTTGACATGACGCCGAGATTTGAGGAGTTTCCCCAGATCTCTTTTGGGAATTAGAAAACATCATCAATCATACTTTCGGATCCAATAATTCTCATCACCACCGGATCGCAAAATAGATAGTGCATCTTTAATGAGGGAAGGCAGGGAGAAAGGGAAGAAAAGAGCTGGAGAAGGGGGAGGGAGGGAGAGAAAGAGACAGAGACAGACAGACAGACAGACAGACAGACAGAGACAGAGGCAAGCGGTCTCTACAGAAGTTTAGAAAGCCTTTCCCATCGGAACGCAAGCTAGCAGTTCAGTCTGGACGCGTCCCCACCCCCAGAGGTCACTTACTGGACCGGGCCAACTTTGCCTTCTCTCTTGCCGAGCACTTTGGCGGGCTTGGCGTCCTCCACCTCTTGCTGGAGCTCAGTCATCGGGGCCGCGTTCCGGGCGTACCCCAGGACTTGGCTCCCTACTCGGGGGCACCCTGCTCCCGGCCCTCTGGCGCCTTAGCCCTACGCATCCAGGCGGCCGAGCTCCGGGGCCGCCAACCTGGACACGTTGGAGCCGGCGCGATTGGTCCGAGCCGGGCTGGAAGAGCCCAGAGGGAGGGAAGGGGAGGGTCGAAGCAAAGTGACAGCCCTTTTCCCCAACCCAGGAGGCAGAGGGAGAGCAAATGGAAACCTGTTGAACTCGTCTTTCTGGGAGAGGACGCTAATTGGCCAAGCAGGTGAAACATTTGCCTAACCAGACAATGCAGTAGCCGCCTGCCGCTCTGGGTCTTCTCCCGCCCCCCCTCCCAGGCTAATCTGGGGCGGGGGTGGGGTCGGGTGGGGGATGGGGGTGAGGGTGAACTGGGCAGGAAGTGGACCGCACTGAGTGGTGCTAGCTCACACCAGTGCCCTGCGGGCCAGCCCACTGCCTCGCCTAAATTATCCACACAGGGTAATCTCACTGGGGACAGTCTCTCTGTGCTAACAATGGAGCCCCTCGGTTTGTCAGGAGGGAACAAAAATAATTAGTCACTTTTTAAAATCCTGTCTAGTTTTTTCAGTGGGTAAGAGATGGGAGAGGCAGCGATACAACCTTCAAAACTTCCCTAACAATCTTGGTGGGTATGGTTTGGCAGAAGGATATTCCATTATCATGTCTACATCTTCCATAAGTAGATGGGTTTTGGTTGTTGCTGTTGTTGTTGTTGTTTTGTTTTTGGAGACAGGGTTTCTCTGTGTAGTTTTGGTGCCTGTCCTGGATCTCACTCTGTAGACCAGGCTGGCCTCGAACTCACAGAGATCTGCCTGCCTCTGCCTCACGTGTGGTGGGATTAAAGGCATGCGCCACCACCGACCAGCACAGCAGATGTGTTTTTATGTATATACAGATGGACATTTGGGGGCGTCCCACCTTCCGCGGTTCTGAATGATGCTGACTATGAACCGGTGACCGAGTGTCTGTTCAAGTCCCTGTGGTTCTATTTCTTCGGATGCTTATCTAAAAGTAGACATGCTGGGTCACATGGTTCCATGTGTTTAACGTTCCCTTTTGATGGATAAATAGGGTAAGTATTCAGGCACACTCTTACAGCTGAATTAAAGAGCGCTAAAATACTCTTTAGTGTCTCAGATTAGGACTTCAGTGGTGTGGCTGTAAGTGAGGCAGAGCTAGAGGAGGTCATAGAGGTGGGGCTTGTGGGTAAAGTACCAGGAGTGAGTAACCTGCCTTGTTTTTACTTGCTAAGTTTTAATTACATCACCAAACGCTAATTGTTTATTCTTCCAGTTATTGTTTTTTTTATTTTATAAATTTTATTACAAAATAGGCAAATAGGTGAAAACGTCCCACACAAAAATTAACCAGAACCAAAGTCTATACAGCTCAGTGAACTTCTCTACCGTTAAAATTGGCATTCCGGCTGAGCAGTAGTGGGGTACCTCTCAGCACTCGGGAGGCAGAAGCAGTCAGATCTCTGAGTTCGAAGCCAGCCTGGTCTACAGAGAGTTCCAGGACAGCTAGGGTGACACAGAGAAACCTTGTCTAGAACAAACAAATAAGCAAATTGGCATTTAAGACAGAAGCTTTGAAGCTCCACCTTCAGTTTTACACTTTCAGTATCCAATATATTCTATGCACTTATGCAGAACCAAAAGGACTGATGAACAGAATCAGAACTAGAAAGACACTTAGCTTTCTATCTTCTTCTATAACTCATGTTCATCACCTGTATTGTCTTTCTTCATCTAATATTGAGACTTTCGTGGTCTCTTTTTCATGTGTTCTGTACCCACATGTACATTTGTTTACACATTCACATAGATTATTGGCTACATTCCACATATGAGAGAGAACATGTGGGTTTTTTTTCTTTCTGAGATTGTGTGACCTTACTTAATATTATACATCCTAAGTCCGTCCATGTTCCTACAATTTTTTTTTTCCAGAGCTGAGGACCGAACCTGGGGCCTTGTGCTTGCTAGGCAAGTGCTCTACCACTGAGCTAAATCCCCAACCATGTTCCTACAATTTTTTTAAACTCCATTTTCAATTAGAATTGAGTAGTATTTCAATATACACATGCATACACACACACACACACACACACACACACACACACACACACTAAATTTTCATGATCCATTCATCCATTAATGGACAATGAGGTTGATTCCAATTCTTTGCTACAGTGGATGAAGCAGCAATAAACATGGGGAAGCCAATGTCTCTGTGCTAGGCTCTGGAGTTGTCTGGACATATGCCCAGGAGTGAGATAGCTGGGTCCTTGTAGTAATTCTATTTCTATTTTGGGGGAAGGGAATCTTCAAACTGATTTCCACAATGGCTGTATTAATTTGTACCCCCACCAACAATGAATCAAGGTTCTCTTCCAACTACTGTACAATCAAATCAAGCACAGTGTATACAATATAGCATCAGTCAGTCAATAAGGAGGTCTCATGTGTAGGACAGAGGCAGATGATGTTGCTGAAGATTTGGAGGCACTTTGACCTTGTGCTGATAGGAAACTCATTACTTTTCTTCCTTCAGGCCTCTGGAAACCTAAATTCTTTTCTAACATCAAAGAAGAATTCCAACTCATAGTTATTCCAGTTATTGAAATAACTTTGGTAGAAAAATGTGAACTCATCTTTTTGGAGGTAGAAACTTCAAATAGTTTAGAATATTGGTCCAATGTTGACCTTTACTTAGCATTGGTCTGATCCACTGAGCATCTGTCACAAGTTCAAGGGTAGAGTTCAAAGAATGAGTTTGGAAATTTGAGTAGAGGTGTGGTTGTGGTGTGTGACCAAATGGTTACCTAATTCACAGAACATGGCAGGGTGTATATCTATTAGTCAATATGACTATACATTAACTGGCTTCACAGGCCAGTATGGTTACTCACAGTCTGATGATACATTTTGGAAGGTGCCTATGATTTTTCAAGAAGAAAACTGGTGGCTCTATAATAATTTACCCGTGCCCAGGATTCATGGTCAAAGTAACCCAGAAACACTTATCAGTCCATTCGTGTTTTCAATTACAGCCAGTTATCTGAAGGGGAAAATGGAAAGATTTTGAGAGAGGAGGAAGAAAGTGGAGCAGTGTCACTGGAAAGCTTAATTCTAAGATGTTTGTGTTGTTTGTTTTTGTTTTTTGTTTTGTTGTTGTTTTTTTAAGACAGGCTTCCTCTGTGTAGCTTTGGAACCTGTCCTGGAACTCACTCTCTAGCCCAGGCTGGCCTTGAACTCACAGAAATCCACCTGCCTCTCCCTCCCCAAGTGCTGGGATTAAAGGATGTGCCACTGCCGCCCGGCTAATTCTAAGACTTAAAGAAAAGTTTGTAAGAACCCAAGTTGAGAAATATTACTGGAGGCCGATCACTTTTGAACGCTTGATATGAAATAAGAAAGTCTGGTGAACACAACCTTGACAGTGGAAGAGTGTATTGTAGCCACGGAAGCACCTTCCATGGAGCCTTTAAAACAACAAGACATTTGAAATCACTAGAAAGATTTCTGAACCAGAATTTCCAACCCAGGTAATGGTGTATGTTAGGACATTTAATCACTCAAGATTTCTGCCTAGAGATGAAACAGAACCCATGTTTCCTGCCTGCATCGAGAGGAAAAGGGCAGAGTGGCAAAAGGTCCTAGGGCCAAAGGGTAGTTCCAAACCACTAGCATATATCTGGTTCCATGAGAACAGAAGACACAATGCAAAAACCTCCCTCACTTCAGCACTCTTTACAATTTTAAGACTTTAAATTAATTTCTTATTTACTTAATGTTTTTAATGCGGGGCCATGAGCCCTGCTTGCCTTGAACTCACCACATTTGGCTTGTGTGTGGTGCTGAGGATTGAGTTCCAGAGCCTTGTGCATGCCACGCCAGGCAAGCACTGTACCAACTGAAGTACATCTCAGCCCTTCATTCCAACACTCCTCAAAAAATGCAAAACAAATGATGCCACATGCTGTGGTTTAAATAAGTGTTCCTTAAAAAGTATGGTGCCCAGCTTAGGGCAGGATCATAGAGATGGTAAATCCTTAGGGATGAGGTCTAAAGGGATGCAATTAGGTCACAGGGGCTTATTTTCAAGGATATTGGGACCCTGGCTCTTCCTACTTTTTCTCTTTTTGTTTCCCAGGTACCAGAAGGTGAGAAGTTCCCTCTGGCATGCTCTCTCTCCACACTGCACTTCCTCTTAGCAACTTTCAAAACAACAGCACAACTGATCGGGGACCAAAATCTTCAATACTGTGAACCAAAATGAGCCTTTCCTTGTCTATTAGTTGATTTGTCTAACTTACACTTATTTTGTTAGAGTAATGGGAAGCTAGCATGCCACTTAAGCAATAAATTAAAATCTACTCCATATTTTAAAATATCTGCCCATTTTCTAAATGGTAAATATTATTGTGAAGTGGGAAGGCATTTAATGTCATCCAGATGAGTTACACACAGGCTTCGGGTAGAGAGGAGGACCTGGTACTTGGACTTAGGTCTTCTGACTCTGTCAACTTCTTCTTCTTCTTCTTCTTCTTCTTCTTCTTCTTCTTCTTCTTCTTCTTCTTCTTCTTCTTCTTCTTCTTTTTAAATGCTTATATTTCTTTTTTTTTTTTTTTTTTTTTTTTTTTTTTTTTAGGATTTCATATAATGTGTTTTGGTCAAATTCATCCTTATTCCATCCCCTCCAGCTCTTCCCCTGTCCCCCTCCACTGTTCCCTCCCAACTTTATGTGCTTTGCTTGTTTGTTTTGTTTTGTAAAAACCCACTGAGTCTACTTAATGTTGCTAGTGTGCATGGGTATAGGGCCATCTACTAGACCATGGGCAGCCTCTCAGGGGCTGTATCCCTGAAGAAAACGGATCCTTTCCCAACAACTGTCAATTGTCAGTAATTCCTCAACTACAGGTAGAACTTCCTGAGTCCTTTCCTGGTCCATGCTGGAGGTTTCTCTGGCTTGATCTTGTACAACTCTTCTGCATGCAGTCATGGCTGCTGTGAATTCATGTGTTCAAGTGCCCTGTCGTGTCCAGCAAATACTGTTTTGCTGCAGATGTCCACTACTTCTGACTCTTCCAATTTTTCTCTCACCTCTTCCACTATGATCCCTGACCTGAGCCCTGGGAAAAAGGGATGGAATATAGGCATCCCAGCCATAACTGAGCACTTTTAGTCTTGTATTCTCTGTATGTTGACCTTTGTATTAGTTGCTATCTACTGCAAAAAGAAGCTTCTCTGGTGAGGACTGAGAGATGTACTTATCTATGGTTGTAAAGATAAGAACTTGAGGGGCAGTTTATTATTATGTCCATCTAGAACAATAATAGTGTTAGGTTTCCCCCAAGAGCCTATGACCTAGACAGTCGTAGGTTTTTGGCTCAGTTAACGGTACCAGGCATGCATTCCATCTTGTTCAATGCCAAATTCTTAACACTATTTAGATAGTCACTCCTGCTTCAGTTGGAATTCTTGTGCTTGAATCTGATTCACATATTTGTATTTTGTCTTAATGTTACTGGGGCAAATGGGAAACTTGCCTACCACACACTAAACAAAATTTAAAAATCAAACCTCCATCACTTTTAAAAGATGAATCTGATTTTCAGGGTGTTCAACAACAGCAACAACAAAACTCTCAGTGCTCCCTAGAAGATAAATACCCTGTTTTTTTGCCCCCCCCCAGTGGGGGTGCTTGTAGGATTATAGAAGCCTGAATAATGCAAAACACATTTTGTTGATGGCAAAGAACACGTGCTATGTTGGAGAGTGTGTTGAAGGAAAGTCCCATTAGGGGCCATAGGTGTGAATACAATATCTGTGGAGAAACAACTTGTCAGAATGCAGAAAACAACTGACCATGAGGGCCCAACCCAAATTGGTATACCTACAGTGCAACCCCTACATCTATGATGGCTCAGGTAATGTGTGGAAGAGGGAGCAGGAAGGTTGTAGGTACCAGAGGACCAGGATATCTCCTGTGAGACAGTGACTTCTATGCATGATAGATAGGAAAGCTGCCTCATGAAATCTCAACAATATAATTGCCTAAACAAGGCTTGTGTAATGACAACCCCAGATGACATGTGTCTTAGTCAGTGTTTCTATTGCTGTGAAGAGACACCATGACCACAGCAATTCTTTGTTTTGTTGTTGTTATTTTTGAGACAGGGTTTCTTGGTGTGACCCTGACTTATCCTGGAACTCACTTTGTAGATCAGGCTGGCCTCAAACTCACAGAGATTTGTCTGTCTCTGCCTCCCGAAGACAGGGATTAAAGGCATGTGCCACCATGTCCAGCTTACCTCAGCAACTCTTATTTATTTATTTATTGGTTTTTTGAGAGAGGGTTTCTCTGTGTAGCTTTGTGCCTTTCCTGGAACTCACTTTGGAGACCAGGCTGGCCTCGAACTCACAGAGATCCACCTGGCTCTGCCTCCTGAGTGCTGGGATTAAAGGCATGCGCCACCACCGCCCGGCACAACTCTTATAAAGGAAAAAATTGAATTGGGGTGGCTTATAGGTTCAGAAGTTTGGTCCATTATCATCATGGTGGGAGGCATGGCGGCATACAGGCAGACGTGGTGCTGGAGAAGGAGCTGAGAGTTCTACATCTGTATCACAGGCAGCAGGAGGAGGCAGAGAGAGATTCACTAGGTCTGACCTGAGCATCTGAAACCTGAAAGCCCACCCCGAGTGACACACGTCCTCCAATGAGGCCACGCCTCCTAAAAGTGCCACTTCCTGGTGACCAAACATTCAAATCTATGAACCTATGGGAGCTATTCTTATTCAAACCACCACAACATGTCAATGTGGAATGAAAGAATTTCCCATCCATTGATGGAGAGTTGCAGACAATCCATGGCTGCTGACAGAGGGAGAATCAGTCTTCTCCAGGGACAATCCTCTTTATAGGTTGTCCAATCCCAAGGGACCAGCCCTAAACACATGTCTAGATAAGCAACATGAAATGACCTCAGTAAGTTGTGTGTACGTGCGTGTGTGCGTGTATGTGTGATTGTGTACATATGTATGTATGTATATATATATTACCTATATGCATATGTATGTGTAACAATAAACATTAAAAAAGAGGTTATGAATTTGAAAGGGAATGGATAGACACAGGAGGAACTGGAGGGGCAGAAAGAAGAAGGAAAATTAGTCAAGTATAATATTCATGTATGAAATTCTCAAAAGATAAAAATTTAAATCTAAAAATAGCTCATATTTAGAGAGAAAGAAATGTTTGAATTTAGAGCTATTTTTGGCGGCTGTATTTTGAAGTTTCCAGTTGCTTGATAACTATCTATCTGAAACTGTAGGGGTTTCAACAATAAGTCATTATTATCTCTCATAGTTCTATGAACTAGATGCTTGTCCCTCATTGGGAAACAGTAACATGGAGCCCAGGGATGGAATCATTCAAAAACTCAACTGAACTGGATATGCAAAGGGCTTTTGCGTTGGAAGATCTGGCTCTTTCGGTGGACTAGCTAGTAGGGCTGAAAGCCAGAGGGATATCCCAGTCTCCCTGTAAGATACTCCACTGAGTAGGCTAGCTGTGGAATCCTTATCTATAACATTGAGATCTGGATATGCTTGTCTGTGTGTGGTTTTTGGCGGCATGCAGGCAGACGTGGTGCTGGAGGAGCCGATCGGAGCCTTATGTCTTGCAAACCAAGGTTGAATCCACAGGTTCTTCATAAGACAGCCCTGGAAGGCATGCCACTTCACCTGTGTCAGGTTCTATTTATCAAAGATGAGCCGCAGACCAGCCTAGATTCCGGATGTGAACACCAGGAACCAGGTCACTAGGGCATTGTTGTAGATACATGAGACACAACAGTGAACAGAAGGGTAAACACCCACCTTGTTATGAGTCCTACATTCTAGCTGTAGAAACCAAAATGGAAAAGTACAACCAGCCCTCTGTAGTCACATATTCTGTCTCCTCAGACATGACTAATTGCAGGTCGAAATGCAGATGGACCTACAGTGGGTGTGTCCACACTAAACACGTGGAGTCTTTCTGCATTTGTATGACAACTACTTCCACAGCATTCCCCTGATACTAGGGATTGTAAATGACTAGAGATTTAGGGGTTTTTGTTGTTCTTGTTTTTGACACAGGGTTTCTCTGTGTAGCTTTGGAGCCTTTCCTGGAAGTGCGCCACCATTGCCTGGCATTTTTTTATGACTAGAGATTTAAATGCATACTTTACAACAGATTTTATAAGGGACTTGAGCCTCACTGGCTTTTGATCTTAGAAACAGTCTGCAGAGGATGCTGAGGGACCACTGTATCTGAGTGGCATCGTTTCTCAATGTGTAAGAGATACAAAGACAATGAAACAGACAAGAGTAGATGGAGAGGGAGACTTGTTTTCCATAGGATGATCAGGGATGCCCCATTGAGAGGTGACTACTGTTCAGCTGAGCTTTGAAGGACAGAAAGAGGAAGCCCATGAAGATCTGGATGCAAGGCTAGCCTGCCAGAGAGAAGAATCAGGCAGAGCCCCTGAGACTGTTTGCTGAGCTTGGCATATTCTAGAAACAACAACAAGGCTGCTGCTCTGTAGTCTGTCTGCTGTAGGAGGAGATAACTAATTGTCTCATACACATAATGAGTTTTCTGTCTATTTTTTAAAAAATCAGTTCTCATCATCAAGAACAGAATGACCCTCAAAACAAGGACCCTGTCTCTTGTATTCACTACTCTACCCGAAAGTGTTTGCTTCATGTTAAATGCTGTGGGGGTTTGAAAGAAAATACCCCCCAAAGGGAGTGGCACTATTAGGAAGTATGGCTTTGTTGGAATGGGTTTGGTCTTGTGGGAGGAAGTGTGTTACCATGGAGGCGGGCTTTGAGTTCTCATATATGCTTAAGCCAAACTCAGTGTCTCAATTCATTTCTTGTTGCTTGCATATCAAGATGTAAAACTCTCAGCTCTTTCTCCAGCACCATGTCTGCCTGCACACCCACCATGATGATAATGGACTGAACTCTAAGCTGCCCCTCAATTAAACGTTTTCCTTTATAAGAGTTGCCATGGTCATGTGTGGAGGCCAACAGAGGTTTCCTAGTGAGATCTGAGCTTGCTTTACCCAGCAGGACTGCATTAGAGGATTACTTGACCATGTGTGTGGTTACCAGGTTATGGGAAGGGTCTGCTCTTGGCTGTGCTTGGGGGAGATCTTTTGCTCCACCCCTTAGCATTTCTATAAAAGGCCCTTTAGAAGATACAGGAGGGGCTGGTAGATAATGATCCAGGCCCTCCCAAGGCTATCTTGTGTTTCTGTTTTTCTCTCCTCTATCTTTCTATCGAATATCTTTTATCTCTCTCTCCTCAAGAATACCCTGGGGAAAAAGTGAGGGTGGGTCTCCCACAGTCATGGTGTGTCTTCATAGCAATAGAAACCCTAACTAAGACAGACACTCAATAAATATTTGCCAAGTGAATCAATCATTGGGTTGATGTTTATTAAGACTGGTGCCCAACCACACTCCTGTAGAATTTTCATTGACCTAAGACGTTAGAACATTGGAATTTTCCCACTCCACAAAGGGGGAAAGGAGGGAATGGAAAAGAAATACATAATAGAAAATTTCTCCTCACAACTGAAAAAGAAAGCCACTGGCTCATGCCACGCCTCACTTTCCTAGTTAAGTGCAAGTGTCCCTAAACAGAATGGAGGTGTCCAAGACTCCCTGATGGTCTAGCACATGAGCCACTATTTATGACATACAGATACAAGGTAGAGTTGCAGACTCTAGAAACATCCAAACAATCTCTTCCTTCCTTGTTTTGGGATGGTGCCATCAGTCATCGGACTGGCCTCCCCCCGCCCCCCACCATCTTTTGGCAGATTCTGTTTCTCTCCTGTGAGTACTTGACAGTGTGGGCCACCATTGCCCCTGTCATAGTGTCCTGAAGCAGCTAATGGTTATTTATCCTTAGAGTCTTTTCTGCCTATCACACTCTGTGTTGCTTCGGTTGCACACATTTAATTGCTTGTTTTTGCTTTATTTCCTTTTCACACCATCATCTTCCTTTTGGACAAACTCTATTAGTGTCTTCTTATCTCGCAGTTCTTTCGCGTCTATGCACTACTATTTATCTTGAAACACTTAATCACGAGAATTAAGTTAGCCCAGAAGAAATATGCAGGGAGGGTGGCAGACGGGTTGTGGATTATCAGCTAGCTACAGGTTTACTTTGCATTTTTGCTCCGTTTTAAAAAGGAGAATCTTCACGTGAGGCAAATTGTGCCCAGCCTCCTCTTTCTTCCCCTCTCTGTTCCTTCTCTTTCTTTTCCCCTCCTTTCAACAGGTTTTTTTTGGGGGGCGGGGGGTTCATTTTATGGACCAGGTCATATTCTGGGTGACGGAGCTATAGAAACAAACAAGCAGCGTGCTTGCTGTAAGTGAACTTGCAATCGTGTTGGAGAGCAGGTCCACATATATTTCCCAAGCATCCATCCGTAGACTGTTTTGTTTCATAACTAGGTACTTGCTACTAAGTACTGTCATGATGTCAATGAGTGGGAGAGAGAAAGGACTGGCCGTTCATTCCTGTTCTCCTGTCTTGGGTCACGCAGAAGCCACCTCCCCTCCCCCACATCTGCACAACTTTTTAGAACTGGCCCTAGCCTGGGGTTGGAGAACTGGGCTCCAGTCCAAGCCCTTAGCTTTGTGTTGGAATGTGACGCTGTTAATGGAGCCCAGAATGAAAGTACCCAAGCTGCAGGAAGGACAGGGCCAGCCAGAGCAATGGCACTTCTTTCTGCTCTGACACAATCTAAGCAGTGGGAAGGGGGAGATGACATGTGAGTTTTATGTGAACCAATTGCAAAACAACTGAAAACTTCCCCGAGGATGGAGTAATTATTACAATCTATTCGTCTGAGAAGACAGGGCCTTTGCCTTCTTTCCGTACGGCTGTATGCTTTGCATTAGTTTCTACTTAAAAAAAAAAATTCCAGATGGAGTCAGCACATTTCTCTGCGTGTTAAGGTCATAGATTAATTAAAATCAGAATTCAAATTTCATTTTTATTGTAACCAAATAAATGAGCTAAAAATTAATCTTGCTCCATATCAGCTGGTAGGTAATAGTCTGTCTACCAAGACACGTATCACAAGGAGAGTCGCTGGAATGCTTGGTGTTACAAAATTTAAAATTATAAAAGCAGCTCTGTAGTAGATAGCACAAAGCAGCTCCCACTGAGAGCTGCTGGATATCATCCTGGCTTCTGATTGTCTTGGCTTCTCTGCTGCAGCCCAGATGTGTTGCCTAGTGTTTATTTATTTTTTTGTCTTTGGGTGTTCAAGGGATTGTTTGTGGTGTCCCTTCAGTAAACAGGTCTTCCTGTTGGAGCTAGAAGTTTCCCTTGCGTGAACTCCATTGGGAGAAGCTTGTAAGGCTGGTCTTAGCCGTCAGAACCCTGACTGGTGGTGTGCTGTGGAATGGTCTGTATGTACCAACGCCATGTTGGGAAGCTGAAGTGGGCAGAGCCAGCAGCCACAGTGCTGTTTTAGTCTTAAAATGCTGCAGTTTAAAGTGATAGGCTCAAGGTAATATAAAAAATAAGCCACGTAAAGATGGCTACCACACAGAGAATCTGGATTATGTTCTCTTTGATATTCATAACTGAAAAAAAATTTGATTGCAAAAGCTGTTGAGTTATGTCAAAATGTATATTTTAAAGGTACCTTGACTTCAAAATTTGAATGTAAGGTATGTTGCTTTGGAAAGGAGACTCTGCTTTTGTTTCCACAGAAAGCCAGAGGCTATGGATTTGTTCCAGATTAATATACATCAGGTTTGACCAGCCAAGACCCCCTGGAAGGTCTCCGATGACACCATGGCCCAGATGATCCAACATCCAGAACTGTTTCAAGACAGCTGGCTCAAACGATACACCCTCACGGACTACTCCATAATCCTAAAATTTTCTTTGTGTCCCATAAGATATAGCACCCCCCTCCAGCAGGAAGTAGTAAGGGAAGCTATGCCCAAAATCCCAAATATACCAAGCTGGCTTTGGAGATATGTAAAAGTTAAAACCTTCCTCTTTAAAAAAAAAAAAGAAAAAAGAAAAGGGGAAGTGCTGTGGGATGGTCTG
Source organism: Peromyscus leucopus (assembly GCF_004664715.2). Lineage (NCBI taxonomy): Eukaryota > Metazoa > Chordata > Mammalia > Rodentia > Cricetidae > Peromyscus > Peromyscus leucopus. The sequence goes on along the minus strand of NC_051079.1, from coordinate 43,694,062 downwards.
TATGTTAAATTGCTCTGATTGGTCAATAAATAAAACACTGATTGGCCAGTGGCCAGGCAGGAAGTATAGGCGGGACTAACAGAGAAGAGAATTGGAACAGGAAGGCAGAGAGAGACCCTGCCAGCCGCTGCCATGACAAGCAGCAGGTGAAGATGCCGGTAAGCCATGAGCCACGTGGCTTAGGTATAAATTTATGGAAATGGATTAATTTAAGCTATAAGAACAGCTAGCAAGAAGCCTGCCACGGCCATACAGTTTGTAAGCAATATAAGTTTCTTGGTTGGGTCTGAGTGGCTGTGGGACTGGCGGGTGACAAAGATTTGTTCTGACTGTGGGCAAAGCAGGAAAACTCTAGCTACAGTGGTGGAATGAGGGCATGGTAGACTGAGAAGAGTCAGGCTGACCTGAGACTCTTCATATGAATTCTACTGCCTTGGATAGATGACTTACTTTCTCTAAATCTCACTTTCCTCATTTTGGGGTTGGGAGGTGGGGACAGGAGAAGCATTTACTTTCTAGAACCACTGAGGAATTTTAAAGGATAATTGTATTGTGACTAGTATGCCAGACACATACTAAGGTTTGATTGCTCTGAATTATTAACTATCATCATTACATTATTGACCAAAGAATGGCTTGTAACAAATTGGGGATGTGGCCGTCCCTTACTTCATCAGTCCTCAGCATTTAAAGCCAATCCATAGTATATAGAATATTAATGTCACATGCTGGAGGAAGTTACTAATGCTACATGAGATGTGACCTATGCCATCCTCTCAGTCAATCTTATTCAGGCTAATTTATTCATGTCAGAAGTTAAGGTGATGCCTTTAGGTTAGAGGCATGGATATATTTAACTTGTTAAATCTCAGCCCTAATCTCTCATTTTCCTGCAGCGCCCCCCCCCCCACTGCCCTGGACAGAATGTCTTTCTTGACAGAAAAGCTTTAGCTTAATTAGTAAAAGAGTTATTTGAATTAGGAGTTAATCAGTTTTAACTCTTATGGAGATTTATGGTGACTTTGCTCTGCTTGGTACTGTCCTGATTTAGTCCTGTCTCTCTGGCATACTTATAAGTTCCATTTCATTCCCTAAACATGACTCTGTAAAATGTAGTGGGAGATGAGGCAGTGTCTTATTACATAGTCCAGGCTGGCCTCAAACCTACGAACTTCTTGCTTTAGCCTTCCCAGAACCCAGATTACAGATGTGTGTTACCACACTCATCTTTAACCTACAGTGTCGACCATGCCAAATATTTCAAATGGCCATCCAATTAGCCAGGCTGCTCTGCTGATCAGTGGCTGCTCTCTGTCAGTCACTGTGTTTCCAACATTTTTGTTAAATGATTTGAAAGTTGCCAGCAAGTTGAGGTGAAAACAAATACATTCAGTTATCACAATTGCTGGACAACAGCCCAAGCTCACCCTCCACTGAGAGATAACCGGAGCATGTCTTTAAGCACAGAGCTGGTGGCTCACAATCCAATCAGAAGTTTGGATCAATCTTATTATTTATCTTGACTTTATTAAACACAGAGTGAGTAAGTTTTGTTACTCACTGAGGCACACTCTGTGTATATGTATGTGTAAACAATCTGGCTTCCTTCAAGTGACGCTTTCCTGGACCGTTTTGCTTTAGGGAGGAAGAATGTAAGGCTGCTTCTCCTAATTCCCAGGCTCTGGCTTTCAGTTTAATCACTTGCGGTGCTTACTTCTTAGAGGCTCGGCTACCTAAAGACTACTAAATGTCCGAGGGGTAAGCTCTGCCGTGCGAAATCCATAGCATATGCCAGCGAACACAGTGAGATCAGCTCAGGACCCTTCCCTATGTCTGTATTACCTCCCTTTTGTGTCATTTTATTGACAGGAGCTCTGAAAATGTTCTTTCTCTACATTGATCTTAGTGGTCAGGTACCTGTTTGTATAGATTGAACAAATTCGTTGAACATTTCAATACACAAGTTAAATTTCAATTTCAACATTTTTTTTTTTTAAAACAGCTCCCACTGTCTTCTGTCAAAACTGTGTGTACAGTTAGTAAAGTAACAGATGAACTAAAACACAACACGTACCGAATTTTTAATCTCATTTTGTCTCTGTTCTGCGGATAAATGTCTCATTATCTCTGCTTTAAATATTTGATGATAAAACTTCAGTGATGACAAAGGAGTTCTTGATTGGGACTTTCTCCCTGTCCTTTCTCCCGTCCTTCTTTTAGTTCACACAGTAAAGTGTATGACTCTTTCCCACGGAATCCTCGGGAATATCTGCTGACAATATCCCAGGCCTCATAAGTCCTGGTTTATCAACAGTGTGGGTCTTTACTTCTTGACTCCTGGTTGGTTGTGCAGATCTTTCAAAGCTACGTTGAGGGGTGGATTCAAAGGGCTCAAGGAGAGTAGGTAGGATATTAACACACAACACGCTCTATACAGATTAGAACCTTTGGTTTTAGCGAAGAACTTACTAACATCAGAGATTCTTTATTTTACTTTGTTTCTGCCCACAGGAGGCCTGTTCATGATGTGCAGCTAGCCCTGATTGGGTTGACGAGGTGTCGGTAGTTTGGGGACCGAGATTTTCACAAAATTAAAGAAAAAGGAAATAAGGCGGTGGGAGCAGATTGAACTGGGTGCTTCCGATATGTCAGGTGTCCCTGTGAGGGACCTCTCACTGTGACAATAAGAAACAAAGACTTGTCGTAGTGTCAGGGATGGGCTACTTGTCTCTGCATTGTTGGGGTGGGGAATGTTTTTTGAAATGTTAAGTGTCAATTTTTTTTTTTTAAATTAGAAAATCTAGTTTAAGGGAAGAGGTGTCAATCGTTTTGACAATGGGAGTCAGTTTATTAGTCATGGAAAAATTATTTTTTTTATTTTGTATTAGTGGCAAATGCACATTCAAAAATAGGAAATGACTTTCAGGCTCCCTTGGCTTCACAGGTATGTAGTTCATAGGCCACAAAGTTCACCCTTTTCAGTATGCACTTCGTGGGTGGGGAAATGGCCCAGTGGGTTAAGAACAGTTGCCTTTCTTTTAGAAGACCCAAGTTTATTTCCTAGCACCCATGCCTAGCGGCTAATAACTGCCTTGAACTCTAGCTCCAGGGAGCCCAACACCATCTCTGAGCCCCCAACAGTGCCTGCACACTTCCACCAGACACTGACATACACACAGAGAGATGTACACATGAGTAAAAATTAAAATAAATAGTAAAAAGGAAAGTGCTGTGTGTGGTGGTGCAGGCCTTTAATCCTAGCATTAGGGAGGCAGAGGCAGGCTCTGTGAGTTCAAGGCCAACCTGATAGTGAGTTCCAGGACAGGTATGGCGATGTAGACAGATCCTGTCTCAAAAACAAACAAACAAACACCCCAAAAGTAAAGCATGTATCTCTATGGTTTTGTATCACTAAACAGAATTGTGCAAATATCATCACTACCCAACTCCAGAGCATGTTCATCATCCCCTCTCTGTAAACAGACAAAACCAAAAAGCAAACCCTCAGGACTCTAGAAACCCAAACTCTGTATCTATTGGTCATCAGCTCCATTGTCTCTTCCTCCATCCTCTGGGACTATCGTCTGCATTCTGTCTACAGATTTGCCTACTTTGATCATGTTATTTAAATGGAGTCATGGAGCCCCTTGGAACTAGTCTTTTTCATCTATGTCCTAGCGTGCAACAGTATTTTACTCTTTATTATGACCAAATCTAATAACATTAATCTTCCACATTTTACTTATTCATTCTTTAGTAAATTGTTATATAATGGCTATTTATTATAAATATTACATATTTATATACAATTGTATATGCACTATAAGCAACATTGTGGTGAATACTTATGTGCTAGTGGTGACCCTGTTGTTAGCATAAGTTTCCTCCCAGCTTTTTTGAGGAGTTATAAATGACCCATAGCCATAAGCAGGTGTTTCCGTGGACACATGTAAATTTGCTGAGTCATATCATAATTCTACATTCTACTTTTTGAAGAATTTGCCAACTTGTTTCTTTCAAAGAGGTTGTGTGATTTTACATTCTCAACAACAGTATGGAAGACTCGGTTTCTCTACACACCCACACTTGATAGTGCCTGTCTTCATTTGTAGCTGTGTTAGTGGGCACGAAATTGTACCATTGTGGTTTAAGTTTTCCTTTTTTAATGACAAATGATTTTTAGTACAACATTCTACTGTACTGTTTATTTATATGTCTTGTTTGGTGAAAAATCTGTTCAAATCTTTTGCTCACTTTTAAAAAGACTGATTTATTTTTATTTTATTTGTGTGTGTATGCACGTGAGTGCACATGCATGCCACATGTGTGTGTGGGTGCCTGTGGAGGTCAGAAGAGGGCATTAAATTCCCAGGTATTGGAGTCACAGGCAGTTGTGGGTCACCTGGCATGGGTGCTGGGAATAGAAGCCAGGTCTGGAAAAACAGCATGCCTTTCTTAACTGTTGAGCCATCTCTCTGACTCTTCACTTCGTTCATTTTTTTTTTTTTCCTGACTCAGGGTTCTTCTGTGTAGCCCTGGCTGTCCTGTAACTTGCTCGGTGGACCAGGATGGCCTTGAACTCAGAGATCTGTCTGCCTCTGCCTCCCAAGTGCTGGGATCAAAGGTGTGTGCCACCACTGCCCAATTCGCTCTGGTCACTTTTAATTGTGCTACCTTTTCACTGTTGAGTAGTAAGAATTCTTAATACTAGACCATTACCAGATACCTGCTTCGTAAATATTTTCTTCTGCTCTATGTATTTTCTCTCATTTTATGTTGGTCTATTGCATTTGATTTATTATTGCTGCACTAATACTTTTGGTTCCATATACTAGATTTTAGTTATCTCCTTCCTGTAGGAGGGCTGCATATTTTAGCCCAGTTCTGCTACTTCAGGAAAGAGGGAGTTACAGATGGGAGGACCAGGGTCACAGGGGAGCTGGGAGAGCAAGGGCTTTAGAGTCTTCATCTAGAGTCCAGCTCCTCTCTTAGCCTTGCCATGCCCACTCCCCAGCTTCTAATCTGGAAGACGGAGCAAAAGCAGTCTCCATTTCATAAAGTCATGTTTGGATTAGCTCTCGGGGGAGGAAGACTTTGGCCACTGGAGACTGCTCAGAAGTGTTACGTTGCTGTCGTTTTTATTAAGAGATGGTGGAACTGGGTCTAATGAGAATCATCCAACAGCTAAGTTGCCACTCTGTTTCTCAGTGTGTTCTGATTGGCTGCTCAAATAAAAGTCCATGGTTTGATAGGCACAAAGCAATTATGATTTTATTTCCTTTGATCTCAATGATTAACAACTCTTTGGGGTCCAAGAAATCACAGATTAAAAAGAATCTGTCATTTGTGGCATAAATGAACATTTTATCAGCATGTTCTTGCTCTCATTAATTAGTAGCTATTTATGTAGTTACATGGAAAAAGAATAGACAAAACACCCTCTTTATCAGTTACATATGGACTATAAGAAAGGTCACTTAAAAAAAAAGAAATAAAAAGAAAAGAAAGGTCACTTGATATGCAGTTAAATATTTACCATGCTTTGCAGCATTATCTCAGAACTTCCATTTGGGTAAAGAAGCATGTGAGGGCCAGTCTCTTATTGTTATTGTTATTATTATACTTAAATTTTTATTATTATTTTATGTGCATGGTATTTTGCTTGCATGTATGTCTGTGCACCATGTCCATGCAATACCCACAGAGGCCAGAAAAAGACATTGGGTCCCCTGGGACTGGAGTTCTAGATGGTTATGAGGCACCAAGTGGGTTTTGTAAATTGAATCTGGGACCTCTGGAAGATTAGCTGGTGCTCTTAGCTGCTGCTTTATTATTATATTATCACTCTAGCTCTGTTTATTACTGTAAAACGGATACGGTGAAAGTTCAAAGTCAAATGGTCTTAGTTTCACCCACTCCTGTAGTCAAGTGCTGTAGTAAATGAGGAGGTACCATTCAATAGAGATGCACTTGACAGTATAGATCTATATCTAGCTCTCATGAGACAGAGGGAGTTCAAGGACAGCCTGGTCTGTACTGTGAGTTCTATCCAGAGTTACATAGTGTGACCCTGTCTCAAAATAACAATGACAGAAACCACAATAGCAACAACAAAACCAATAAATGAATTCTCCACAATCCCGATTATCATCCCCACTTTACTGCTGGAAAAATGAGACACACACACAAATGGATAGTTCGTAAGTTAGAAAGTTGTACACCAAGCAGTGTTCCTCACACTAACACTCTCCAAAAGATGCTAGGGAGCTTTCTGTGACTGTTTAAAAACATTACTCATCACACTTCCTATTTCATCACTTCCCAGAAGCACTCAGAACACATGCCACTGTCTTTTATAGGTAGATGGTCCCAGACATGCCATGCTTCAGCTTTGTGTTTCTTCCACTTCCTGTGATGGTGTTGAAGAGAAGTGTGTTCAATAGAAACCATACTTTCATAGTGTGTGTGTGTGTGTGCATGAGCTGTGGGTATGTGCACATATTCGTGTGTGTGCATTTTGTGTCTGTACATGTCGGGGCCAGAGGGCAATCTCCAATGTCATTCCTTGGGAGATGTCCTCCTTGGTTTTGAAACAGGGCCTCTCACTGGGACTTGGGGCTAACCAATTTAGAGAAACTAGCTTGCTCATTAACTCCATAGATCCTTCTGCCTCTGTCTTCCCAGCATTGGAGGACTACAGTTCATGCTGCTGCTATTATTATTATTATTATTATTATTATTATTATTATTATTACTATTACTACTACTACTACTACTACTACTACTACTACTACTACTACTACTGTTATTATTTGAGTGCTGGGGATCAAACTTAGGTCCTTGTATTTGAGTGGCAGGAACTTTTTGAAATGTTGACTATTTTCCTGGGACATGAATATGGTTTTGTTAATGAGAATTCCTGGAAGCAAGCTGTGTCTTCAGAGACTGGTTAGAACTACAGTGATGTGGAGAGGTTGGAATGTTGCAGGTCCAGGGCTTATCTTGACTAGCTTTAGCACCCTGGATGTCTTGTCCACCTCTGTGTTGGAAGTAACATCCTGTGCCTAATAGATTAAAAACCTCGGGGGAATCTCAATAGCATCTGAGGCCATAGAAAAACTTCCCTTATCTTGCTGTAACCACCTCTCTGATGTACCCATCAATGTGCATTAAATTTGCCTTTTGACATTTGTTCTGTAAAAACTATAAAACTTCATGAAACGGCTTCAAAATTGGAACATGGAATTTGGTTTAACCTAAATTTGTGTTCCTGGGCTCTGGCCACTCAAAATGGCTCCAAAATAAACTCTTACGCCCTTTAAGGCAGTGGTTCTCAACCTTCCTAATGCTGCAACCCTTTAATACAGCTCCTCATGCTGTGGTGACCCCCCCCCAACCATAAAATTACTTTTGTTGCTACTTCATAACTCTAATTTTGATACTTTTATGAATTGTAATGTAAATATCTGATCTGCAGGACATCTGATATGTGACCCCTGTGAAAGCGCCATGGGACCACAACAGGGTCATAACCCACAGGTTGAGAACCACTGCTTTAAGGTAAGTGCTGTGGGTTTTTTGTTTGATTTTTGTTTTTGTTTCCCTTGTCTAACTTACACTGGGGTTTTGGGAAGTAACCCATCAGGAGTTGAGGTGCCTCTGTCCACCTTAGTGGAAACTCACACAACTGCATAATCAGTTAGGGTCAGCAACCCCACAGTTCTCTTTAAAAACAGTATGGTGCCTATTTCTGAATGTCCCTTCTGGGACTCTAGAAGCTATCCTAGGTGACACAAACTAAATTAAGTTATCATTGAATTTTGAAAAATAGTAGGAATAATTTGGATCCAAGACAGGTGAAAGGCAATGAAGTTGGATAGATTGGGTCCATCCGTGCATTCGCTCCAGTAGCTGATTTCATTTTTATTGGTTTTATTTTCTCACGTAGCAGCACAGAAAACTTCCCTTCTTGTTCTGTCCCTTGCTTTCCTTATCTAATCAATGTAGGGAGTGACTGTAATCCATCTAGTTTAGTGAAAGGCGCTCAAGTGTATGGAAGTGTTCCCACACACAAGCGGACACAAGAGACAGTCATTTGCAGTGGGCTCTCTGTAAGCACTCATTCATCACGTGCACGCTTCCTGGCAAGCATCTCCATTTCTCACAGAGCTGCAGAGGAAGCAGTTCTAGAACTTTCAATTCAGTTCTCCTTGCCTGTTTTTGATTTTGAACATGAATGCTTAAATTGGCTCTCTCTCTCTCCCTCCCTCCCTCCCCCCTCCCTCCCCCCTCCTCCCTCCTTCCCTCCCTCCCTCCCTCTCTCTCTCTCTCTGTCTCTCTCTCTCTGTCTCTCTGTCTCTGTCTCTGTCTCTGTCTCTCTCTCTCCAGATTTCTCTGTGTAGCCCTGGTTGTCCTGGATCTCTCTTTGTATTCCAGGCTGGCCTCAGAACTCAGAGATCTGCCTGCCTCTGCTTCCCAAGTGCTGGGATTAAAGGCCTGCACTACCATCGTCTGACAAATTTGGCTTTCTTATACATATTCTGTTGTTGTTGCCAAAAAGATGAAATATTTGTAACAAGAGTCACTTCCAATCCAGCATGAATTCCTTATGGGGATTAATCCCCTCAGCTGGCCAAACCACATCTGTTCCTTAACCTGGCACTTAACAGTATGTAGCCAGGGTCAGGGTCTATTCATACCAAAAACTGAGATCAGCCTGGTGAATACAGTCAGCTGTAGTCAGAAGTGGACATAGCCTTCGAGGGCCTGGGGTTATGCAATTTTAAGTTTTTCTCTAAGAAACATTATGACTAAAACATCAGGTACAAAGGTGAGTATATTATTTTATTTACTTATATATTATTAGAATGAGAAAGAAATCAAATTATCAATTTGAAAAAGGCAACACATTCTGTAACATCTTCAAATCTAGAAAAATAATCCTTATTAATCACTGGACAGAGTCTCTGATATATATGTATATATATATGTATATATATACACATGTATGTATATATATCATATTATAAATATATATGTATTTATAATTTTTGCCAGTAGTAATTTTTTCAAATTCAAATCCATTCTTGTAAATGCTAATCTGTGTAACACACGGATGTCATGGCTGTCTTTGTATTACTTTGAGGTTGGTTCCCCCCAGTAGGACTTCTGACACATTAATTCTTGCTAAGAGCTGACTTTCCAGCTTCTAGGGATTCTTCTTTCTTTCTCTGCTTTTGATCTGTAGGTGTGCTGGGACTACATAGAGATGCACTGCTGTGTCTGCTGTGTCTGTTTTAACATGGCTACGGAGGGCAGGGGCGTTAAAGTCAGGTTTCTATGCTTGTATGACAAACACTGTATCCACTGAGCCATCTCCACAGCCCATGTATCCCTAGTGTGCAATTACTGTAAAAAAAGAAAGCAAGGGCTAGAGAGATGGCTCAGAGGTTAAGAACACTGACTGCTCTTCCAGAGGTCCTGAGTTCAATTCCCAGCAACCACATGGTGGCTCACAGTCATCTATAATGAGATCTGGTGCCTTCTCCTGGTCATACATGCTGTATACATAATAAATAAATAAATCTTAAAAAAAAAATGAAAAGAATCTAACATTGGTTATTTAGTTCCGTCAGCTGAGTCTTGTCTATACAGTCACCCTGAGGTGACTGAGCAATAAGAGAATGGGGCCCATTGCTTGGAACCTGCACATCTAATGATGGGAAAGACTTTTTCAAAGCCTAGCTTCTGGCTCCATGCACCTCAAACCCTTGTTTCTCTTCCACTACCCACACGACTCTGACTTGTGGCACCTGTAGGGGATGTTCATAGTATGATGTGATCAGCGGTCCTGCATCCCTCTGCCAGTAAGCGGAATGAATGGGCTTAGTAAGTCATGAGGATGTTTCCGAAAGGCATTCCAACCCCAGATGGTCAGCAAAGTCTAATGTGTACACAGAGATAAAGGTGAATTACAGAGATAGATCCCACTAACTCCAGCTCAATGAGTCTCCAAACAGCGCTCCCTAGATCAGAATGTCAAAGACGTCCTTGGCTGTTTCACTGGAGGAGGTGAAGTGCGGCAGAGGGAAAGCGAGTGGAGAAATTCAGAGATCAAAACTGCGGTTAAACACGCAGGAGTGTGTGAGCGCCTCACTAGAAAAGATCCAGGAGCCTTGGACGGTAAGTGGGGGAGAAGGTTAAGCTGTGTTGGCTTGGTCGAAAAAACAATCAAACAACAGACAACAACAATGCGAACACGAAACTCAACAACACCCACAGTAGCGATGACTTCTGAAACTGGCGCTGATACAGGACACGGTGCCCACAAATATAAGAAGACTGCTGACTTGGAGGCGCCGGAATTGGGGCCACAGGAATGCCCCCCCCCCCCGAGAAGTTGTACAAAGCCTTTCAGAAGGTACATCTTGAATGAGGAGCAGGGGTCTATGAGGCAGTCATAGGGGAAAGAAGGACATGCCGTGAATTTGAAAATCTGGTAACAGCATGGAGCACCGATACTGAGAACTTGCTATGTGCTTTGAGGTGCTGTGTGGAGGTGTTGGGGGAGAGACTCTCTCCTGGCACTGATAGCTGCTGAACATGTCCATCCATTCCAGCTCTGAGAATTCTGTCTCTCCTTGGAAGAGGCCTTTGACCTCCTCATTCTGACCTCCACAGCCACACGCCCCTACACCCTGGTGCTCCTCACTCTCGCCGCCTTATGAATCTGCTTGCCCTTCACCCTCCCCTCTGAGGGTCTCCAGCAGCTCAGCCACTCTGGCCTCCTTCACAGGGACACTTGCCCCACACTCAGGAAACAAATGACCACCCTAACACAGTCTCGCTTCCTTTGCCCGCTCCCAAGTCCTCCCTGCTCCTGGAGGAGGGAGCGCCGATGTCCACATTTTCAAAAGTCAGATCCCCCTGAAGAGTCTACATTTCCCTCTTGTCTCAGCGACCCCTGTGGGTAGGAGTGAAACCCAGTCTGCTGAGTTCCTGCGGGTGAGGACTAAATGCTCCGGTCCTTGGTCCTTAGCGTCTGGCTGAGCAAGAGAGAAAGCCTGGGAGAGGGGAGATCAAGAGGGGAAGAGGCACGCAAGCCCTCCCCACTCATTGGTGGCCGCTGCTAAGTGGAGAGGTGGGAGCTGAGTCAGGTCACCGAGTGGAGTCAGCAAGAGCGTGATTACCAGGCTGCCTTGCACTTCAAAGTCGGTCCCCAAGCCAGAGCTCAGGGACAGCTGTCAGGCATGGCTGGTCCTCTCTCCTGCATTCCAGCACAGCTCTGCCTCGCTCTTGACCTGTTGTTTACCATCATGAGCCTGGTGGGGTCCCCAAAACCCAGAGTGGACCTTCTACTTAGGTGCCAATGAATAACTTTTCCCCTTGGTCTCACTGCCAACGGGCACAATGGCTCTCCCAACGCTACTTGATCCAACAACAATTCTTGATTTTTCTATTTGCTGAATGATTAATTTAATTAATTAACCAACATTTAATTATTAATTACATCAAATAAATTTAATAATGTTCTTACAATTTAATTATTAAGTTGAATCAACCCAACTATTAATTTGCCAAAGCTTCCCTCAATCAAATGTACACAAGTTTACAGCAATCTGTATTTCTTTTTTTGTTTGTTTTTGTTTTTCGAGACAGGGTTTCTCTGTCTCGTTTTGGTGCCTGTCCTGGAACTCACTCTGTAGCCCAGGCTGGCCTCAGACCCACAGAGATCCACCTGGCTCTGCCTCCTGAGTGCTGGGATTAAAGGTGTGCACTACCACCACTCAGCTGCAATTTGTGTTTCTTAAAGGTTGTCCAATGTCCTGTGTATTTTAGCAGATGATGTTTTTGTGATTTTGAATGTAATGATACTGTACATATTATGCATTTTCAAATGGGGATCATCTTGAAGGGAGTTAAGGAAGTGCTCAGTAGCTTTTATACTCCTTGGAAAACCTGAATTAGAAGGGTAATTTAATGTCTTAGCCTGAAAAAGATTGATAAATACTGAAATGCTAAAGGAGTCCCTTAAAATTGGAAACAAGGGAGCTGGAGAGATGGCTCAGCAGTTAAGGTCACTGGCTGCTCCTCCAGAGGTCCTGAGTTCGATTCCCAGTACCCACAAGTAGGTGGCTCACAACCATCTATAGTGGGATCTGATACCCTCTTCTGGTGTACATGCAGGTAGAACACTCATATACATCAAATAAAAATCTTTTAAAAAAAAAAAAAACAAGAATATCTGGAATTGCTTCCTATATGCAACATTCTAATACTTTCTTACTTGTATAATTATTAGAAAAAAATAAAGATCGGAAGGGTAAAAACAGGTGGGGTGATAGCTCAGCATGTCCGAACACTCGAAGACCCGAATTTCAACCCCGGCACTCATATAAAAAGTGCAGTACTGTGTGGGACAAAGACAGGAAGGTTGCTGGACCTTGCTGGATACCAGCCTCATTTCAGGTTCAGAGAGAGACCTTGCCTCAAGGGAATAAAGTGGATAAGGAGGGAGCAAGGCGTCCAATGTCCTTCTTAGGACAGTGCACAAATGCACATCTGCACACACATGTATAATACACCAGACACACATGCACCGCCCCACACACACACACAAAAAACAACACACACGATAAAAACAAAAATATTAATATTTCTAATCATACTATCATCTACAGAGGAACATTTTAAAGCTTATAAATGATCAAAACTAATAAAAGGATGTTGAATAAAAGATCAATTTAGAGATTGCCCAAATACATGTGAACACAGATACACTCAGGTACACACACACATACACGTGTAAAAATCCCCTCAGTCAATTTATAAACATAAATATATTTCTATATATTAACAAAGTAACTGCAATAACTGTCTTTACAATAGCAACACAGGAACCAAGTACCTAGGAATGAGTATAATAAATGATTTATAAGATCTTTGTGTAGAATGATCTAACATTTTGAGTTATTACAGATGATTTAAGCAAATGGAGAGAACGGTGTCTATAAATATGGATATTTATGCTGTAAAGACGTCAAATTTCCTTAAATTGAACAATTGGTTCAATGTCATTTCAATTAAAAATAAAAGTCAATCCTAAGACTCATAAGAGTAACTATGCCCTCCAATTAGGTAAGTAGTCTTGCTTTATCTGATTTTTTTTTTTTTACTATAATGTGATTAAAAGTTAGTAACATGATATATGACAGACTGATTTTGCTTATTAAGCAGAAGAGAAAAGGCTAATCAGTAAATAATGTAGAACAATTCAGTATCTAAATAAAAATTCTAATGCTGTTGATTAACATTAGGAAACAAAGATAAATTCCAAATGTAAGAGGACCCTAACTTAAAAGGAAATGTTAAATAACCAAATTCTTGTAAGGTCTTCATTGTAGAGAAACACAACCAATCACAATGCAGACTCGTGGGGCTCAGTTTCAGGGGATACATCTACCAAACACCCCATCACCGAAAGCTCGGGCAGCATTTCGGAACAGAGACCAAAAGACTGTAAAAGTCAGAGGGTCAGGGAGTTGGCTGTGAGACTATGTCTCCTCGTAATGTCAGAAGCTACACCTGTAAAGTGTCACCAGCAAGACTGCCTAAACATGAGCTGAATAAGAACGATACCATACAAAAAGAAAAAAGAAAGAAAAAAAAAAAAGGATACCAATAGACACGCTCAAGTGGATGGTGGAAAGCCCACGGGGCCTTACCCCTATACAAAGAACTACAGACAACTGAGGAACACAGAGAGTGGGAGAAAGTTTTCCCTAGTGACGAGTTCCCAATCAGTTACACAATACCAAATGGTCAGCCCTGAAAACATACATACAAGGATCATTATGCAGACTGAGGTTATTTTTTTAGGAATATATGTGTATATACATCATATATGCATGTGATAACAATTAATAAAAAAAGAGGACATGGATTTGAAAGAGAGCAAGGAAGGGTGTGGATGGGAGGAAAAGGAAATGATATATTATAATCTCAAAAAATACAAGAGTAGAAAATAAAGTCTTGGACATAGTATGAAAAGACAAATTTGAATGAAACAAAAATGTTATAAAACCTGCAAATGACAAAAAAAAAAAATTACTATCCGGAGTATTTATAAACTGTCAACAAGGAAGAAGATAGTGACTCCATCAAGTGGAATTTAAGCATGGCAGCCATGCTGGAATGATGCTCCTTTTGTTAATGAGGAAAGCATGTGAAAGTTGCACCAGGATTCCATTTCTTTTTTTTTTTACCTTCCAAAGGGGAAAATATCAAATGAAGGCAATTCACATGCCCTTGAGCATAGTCTAGTAGTAGTGTAACCAACACAGTAAGTTGGAAAACAATTAGGCATCGATAGGCAAAGTTAATAGTGTCCATGATCCATAATGAGCAAAAGCCTCTCCTACGTGTGTACCCCTGTGGTGCTTATGCACAGCACACTAGGAGACATGAGCCTAATGACGTTTTCCTTGTATGAACAATGACCCTAGAAATAACATTCTGGGATGTGGAGTGCACATCTAAAGTGAGATCACATCATACGCTCCTCCCGACCCTCAGGTCGTCTTGTCATACTTGGAATAGGATGCCAACTTCACCCTCCCCTTTCTGATCCGGTCATGGACCTCTCTCTCCAGGTTCCTCAAGATTTCTGTCTTAGTTAGGGTTATTCTTTCAGTGATGAAACACCATGACCAAAAGCAACTCGGGGAGGAAAGGGCTTATTTCATAGAGCTTCCATATAACAGTTCACCACCCAAAGCAGTGAGGGCAGGAATTCAAATAGAGTAGGAACCTGGAGGCAGGAGCTGATGCTGAGGCCATGGAGACTGCTGCTTACTGGCTTGCTCCACATGACTTGCTCAGCCTGATTTTTTATTTAAATAGAATCCAGGACCACAGGACTGCCACCCACAATGGGCTGGGTACTCTTGCATCCATCACTAATTAAGAAAATGCTCGCCGGGCTGCGGTAGCGCATGCCTTTAATCCCAGCACTCGGGAGGCAGAGCCAGGTGGATCTCTGTGAGTTCGAGCCAGCCTGGGCTACAGAGTCAGATCCAGAACAGGCACCAAAACTACACAGAGAAACCCTGTCTCAAAAAACCACCCCCCCAACCAAAAAAAAAAAAAAAAAAAAAAAAAAAGAAAATGGCTACAGCCTGATTTTATGGAGGCATTTTCTTAATTGAGGCTCCCTCCTCGCAGATGACTCCAGCCTGTGTCAAATTGACATAAAACTAGTCAACACAATCTCCTTTATCCCTGAAACATGCTTCTTTCCATACTGTTCATGGCTGACTCTTTCCATTGGGTTCAGTATCATTTCCTAGGGGAGCCCTTTACCATTTCACTTAAAGTAGTTTTCCTTCCTTATTCTCCCTCTTGGCTTTGACTTGTTTCCTATTAAAAATATTGATTTTAAATTATGCATTTATGCATGCATCTATTTGCATTTTTCCCCCAGGCTTCCAACATTAAACATCATCTCTAAGAAGCCAGGGATTAGCCTTCTCTTGCTCATGATTGTATCCCCTCCATACAGCCTGGCATACAACAGTTACTCACTCAACTTTGGCTGAATTGTGTGCTTGAATAAAAATAGTGTGCGGATTCTATCGGCTTCTATTTAAGGTAGTTTGTTGATCTGAGAATCAGCTTTATCAGCTCCAGTTCATGGGAAGGGTAACAGGAAACCAAACATCCACAGCTACAGAAATTCCCAATATATATTTAGAACATAGAAGCTACAGAAATTCCCAGTGTATTTAGAATATAGAAGACATGTTTTCTTGTTCTTGTTTTATATCTGAAAAATTTAACCAATGTGTGCCTGAACATTTGTTCAAGTACTTTCAGTAATTTTATACATAAAATACTAGGATGTGCAACTAGATTAAAGGTTCTTCAATTGTACACTGTTTGGAGGTATGTTAATGTATTTTTAGGTTGTTTCCAATACACATTTAAAAGTAGCACTCATAAATGCTAAGATGGAGAGCTGATGTTAAATACTATGTAGGCAGCATAGATCTGGATCCTTTTAGAAAGATGTGAACATTTAGATTTCGGCAGACTTTTCTTTTTGTAAGGATTTCATTTTTAAATTGTGTGTGTGTGTGTGTGTGTGTGTGTGTGTGTGTGTGTGTGTGTGTATACATGACTTCAGTGTCTATGGACACCAGACGAAGGCATTAGATCCCCTGGAACTGGAATTACACGTGGTTGTGAACCACTAGACGTGGGTATTGGGAACAGCCCACCAGTCTCCTGCAAGAGCAGCAAGTACTCTTAACTGCCCAGCCATTTCCCCCGCCCCTTTTTTTTTATTCCATTTACTTATTGAAAATTGTGTTTATTATATTTACTTAAATCACACCTAGTAATGCATTTTTGTTTTTCTAGTGCACCTTATTTTTCCTCATTATTTTTGCACACCAGAGAAGAGCTTGCATGGCCGTTTAACAGGTAAATGAAGACAGCACATTTGAGAGTCAATTGAAACTCAGCAAAACACGAAAATATGCTGCAGGGATTTTACATTTATTTTTTAAAAGATGTATTTAATTTCCTTTTCTGTGTATGAGTGTTTTGCCTGCATGGATATCTTTGTACCACATGTGTGCAATGCCCAAGAAGGACAGAAGAGGATTTCAGATCCCCTGGCACTGGAGTTACAGACAGTCATGAGCCGCCATGCAGGTTCTGGAATTTGAACCCAGGTCTTCTGCAAGAGCAGCCAGTGCTCTTAACTGCTGAGCCATCTCTCCAGCCTAGAGTTTTACATTTTCAGTCACTCGACTAGCCATTAAATAATGGGTGGGAAAAATAAGCTAACATGAAAACTTACAAAAGATTATTGAGACTATATTAATAAGGAATTGAGTTTTCATTAGTGATATGTAATTACACCAGATCAGAGCAGCGCATTGATAGTAACAGAGCTAAAAGGGGATATGTCCTAACTGTAGTCAAAAGTTCTAATAAGTCACCGTACAGTATAGAACCGAACCCGAGCATGTAGTAATATTCAGTATTTAATTAGAAAGGCAAAAAAAGAAGACAATTATCTGAATGTCTTAATAACTACTACTTAATAACATTTTAATAATAAGCCAGATTTCTGGTTTGATAGCCTAACTCCACTTCCTGAAAACCTAAGAGCAAGTCAAGAATGAGGAAATTCCCAGTGTCCAGTTATCTGATATGAATATGGAAGAAGACATGAAAGATTGGGCTGAGCGGCAGGAAAATACTTGTTGTCATTTTTATTTATTTTATTTTATTTTTTCCCCCCTCTCTGCTCATATCCCCTCTCTCCACACCCTTCCAATTCCACCCGGCAGGGTGCCTGGCCTAAGAAGTCCTGGCCAGTGTTTCTCCACCGAATGAGGTCGGAGCTCTCCAAGGGCCATCTGCTGGGTGGCGGAGGTGGCCTGGGTAGCCTCCTGGATGGCCAGGGCAGGGTTGTACTTACCCGAGAAACAGAAAGCTGGGGTTGTCAGAGGAGCCGTTGAGGGCCTCGGGAGTGGTCTTCGGGCTACTGGGAGTCTCGAACTTGAACACATTGTCGCTGGAGTAAAGTCTTTTCTTCCCCATTGTACCCTTGGCCTCCAGCACTTCAAGAAGTCAGCTCAGAAGCTCATCGCTAGAGCTCTCAAATAAAGCGAAAATTGTCGTATTCCAGCAGCAGCAGTCACAGCTCCTGCCTTGCAGGAAGCTCCTACCCGACTCTGATCTAGCCCAGGCAATTTTTTTTTTTTTTAAGTTAGTTAATGAGTAACGTATCGGTATGACACAGCACGCTTCTCATACTACTGACGTTTGCTCTGAAAGAGAAACAAGTGTGTTTGCGGAGTTCAGCTCTCACTTTATTAATATGAACATTCCTGAATCTGTGGGCTTAGGCAGAAAAACCTATGGAAAAATCAACAACTAAACCAAACCATGGAGGAGCAGAGCAGGTGACAGGTAGACATTGAAAACAGGATGCCCTTGCTAACCGCCTGGGCCTGCTGGGCAGGGTGAGGAATGTGGATGTGCTCTTTCACCACACATACAGGAAATAATCCTCGTCATTACGCCCAGGATGCTTAAAGCTGTGCAAGCCTTGGTCCTCAGAACCTGATGGCTTCTGGACTTCTGATGGCTATGGATAAGGCAAAGTCAAGGGAGTCCGAGAACTCGGGCCGTACATTCTGCTGAGTTACAGCTGGCCACAACGTTGAACAAAACCAGAACATCAAAGACAATAAGAAGCAAGAGTTTGAGCCTCGTCTCTGTCACTGGCTGACTGGGCAGCTCAAATGGTCCCCATCCTACTGTGCTTGGTGTCCATCTCTCTGCCTCATGAACTTAGACGATAAGGACATGGAAGAACCTGTCATGGGGATTTGTAACTAAGCGTGGGCCAATATACATTGTACTCAAACCCAGGAAGTTCAGGAAGGAAATTTTTTTGTATGATAGTATTCAATGGCTTGATGCTCATGTGATGGAAAACATCAGTGTCTTCCCACCAGTGGTTCTACAGCAAGGAAGGTTTGTGCCGGAGGAGCCTGGGCTTTTGTGATTGGCCAGAGAGGCTGGGAGAAGTACAGATTCGGAATGTGGAAGGGAGCGGAGATTCCTGGGAAATCAAACCTTCAGCCTTGGCCACATTATCACTCGGCTGATAACCAGGCAGGGCCGGGTTTGCTGACTGTATCACTGCCTCCAAGAATACTCAGGAGATAAGACAAAGTATGTCTTTCAGTGGAACTTTCCTGGTACCCAGTAGGGTGACCTGATGATCTTTGCCTGGGATTTTTCTCCTTTTAGATCTGAATGTCATGACTCCTAGGAATCAATCATTGCTGGGCAAACTGACTGGTGGCCACACAGTGTCCTGCGCTGAGACTCCCGTGGTATCTTGGACCAAGCTGTCCCTGTGCTTCCTGGTGAGGTGGAGTCTATGCCTCGCTTTTGTTCCATTGTGTGGGAAATCACGTTGTAAAGAGATGGCATAAAAGCTAAGTTATACTAAAGTGTTGCATGATACCGGTCACCAGGTCTCTCTCTCTCTCTCTCTCTCTTTCAAATTTTTCTTTTATATTTATTTATTTATTTATTTATTTATTTATTTATTTATTTATTTATTTTTGGTTTTTCGAGACAGAGTTTCTCCGTGCAGCTTTGCGTCTTTCCTGGAACTCGCTTTGTAGATCAGGCTGGCCTCGAACTCACAGAGATCTGCCTACCTCTGCCTCCCGAGTGCTGGGATTAAAGGTGTGTGCCACCACCGCCCGGCTTTTATTTATTTTTTTATTGTTTAAAATTAAGTAATTAATTTATTTTTCTATTATCAGCTTGATAGAGTATGTATTCTTATCTTAATAGTGAGATGTTTCATTGAGGCTTGCTCAGTAATTGAGCAAAACCGAAATTTATTATAAGCCACGGTCATCCTAGGAACCTCCATGCTATATATATATAGCCTCCATGGTTCTGTGGGTTGTAGTCTGATTGTTCTTTATTTTATATCTAGAATCCACTTATGAGTGAGTACATACCATGATTGTCTTTCTGGGTTTGGGTTACCTCACTCAGGATGATTTTTTTCTAGTTCCACCCATTTGCCTGCAAATTTCATGCTTTCATTGTTTTTCTCTGCTGAGTAGTACTTCATTGTGTATATGTACCACATTTTTTTCATCCATTCTTCCATTGATGGGCATCTAGGTTGTTTCCAGGTTCTGGCTATTATAAATAGTTTGCTATGAACATAGTTGAGCATGTATCTTTATGGTATGAATCAGCATTCCTTGGGTGTATGCCCAAGAGTGGGATGGCTGGGTCTTGAGGTAGTTCAACTCCTAATTTTCTAAGAAACCGCCATACTGATTTCCACAGTTCAACAGGTCTCTTAAAGAAGCAGCCACCAGCAAGGTAGTCTCTAACCTTGTTAGGAAAAGTCTGCTCAGCTCAGATGTTAACAAGCAACAAAGTTCAGGATGTTGTTTCTCTCCTGCAGGTATGACTTTTAGCCAGAAGCAATGTTTAACTCAGAATAAAATATCTCCGAGGGAGAAAATTCTGGTGTCGGTGTGATGGGCATAGCTTTCACTAGGAAAGCTTTCCTAATATTCAGTTAACAAAAATATCTCTCTATTGGCAAAACTCTCTACTAGCCTCCGAGTTTTATTGCCCCTCTGCCTGCTCTCTGTCACACATTCTCACAATCTGCATTTCAGTTTAAAATTCTTGGCCAAGATGATGTTCAAAGTCTTCTCAATCTCTTTGTGTAAACACCACAGAGTAAAATTTGACTTTAGGTATTTTTTTTTATTCTTCAATCAAACACGGTCCATAGTTCCAACAACTTGGCATTGTGCAATGATGCTAATCTTGTTTACTTGAGTTCAAGCGATCTGAAGTCCACGTCTGAAGACGTAATACACCTCCTGGTGCTAGGCTAGATTTGGAGTGGGGTCTTCATGACTGTACAATCTCCCCTTCCTCCTCTTTCCTCTCCCCCCATATTTTCTAGAAGTGTGGAGTTTGGATATCAAGACATACGATCAAACTGAAAACACCAGACAAACAGTTTCAAACCAGCTTCCCAGAGGCATGGAATATAAAATTCTATTTATAAGTGAATGTTTCCTCTGTGATTAAGCAGAGTTGGAAAGATTTGTAGACTGTGTCTAGGCTGGTATGAATGGCATTAACTTGTATGCTCTAAGCTCATTGTTACTGCCATTTGGGCATGGAAGGTTTGAGTATGCAGTCTGTACACAGACAAATCAGAAAAATACAATGGATGACAGGGAAGACTATGGTTTTTAAAAAGGTTTATTTTCAGTTATGTGCATGTTCCTAGGTCTGTGTGGTGTGTGTGAATGTAGGTGTCCACAGAGGCCAGAAGAGGGTATTCAATACCCTGGAACTGGAGTTACAGGCAGTTGTGAGCCACCCAATGTGAGTGCTGGGAGCCAAACTTGGATTCTCTGCAAATTCAGCAGTGTGTGCTTTTAACCCATAGGG
This sequence comes from Peromyscus leucopus, assembly GCF_004664715.2. NCBI lineage: Eukaryota > Metazoa > Chordata > Mammalia > Rodentia > Cricetidae > Peromyscus > Peromyscus leucopus. The sequence goes on along the minus strand of NC_051079.1, from coordinate 43,673,023 downwards.
CCATCTTCTCCAGCCCCAAATTGTGAGTTTTGAGCTGGCCATGTTTTCACTAATTTTGAGTGGAAGCACACACAGTACAATTAAAATGTGTGGTTTCTTTTCTCACTGTGATGGTAGCTGTGTGCCCAATCCCACAAGCAGAGCTAAGACTCTGGGGACTCCAAGTGTCCCCATTTATGGTAATGGTTCCATCAAGTAGCTTGTACTGTTCCAGGCTAACTCATTGGCTGCATTCCATATAAAGTCTCCTCCAGTGTCTTCGAAATTTTCTGTTGTATGGTTTCTATGATGAAGACTGGAAATGAGGATGAAGGGAGAAGAGAGACATTGCCCTTGACATTATATAATTATATAACTCTCTGTAGAGGTCGTGACAACGGGAGGAATTTTGCCTCCAGAAAGATTAGAAAATTAATCTTCCAAGTGCAGTAAACAGAGCACACTCGAGGCAACCTTTCCTTTGTGCATTTATTTGGACTTTGCCACAGAAGAGAGAGAAATTTGAAAAGCCATTTTCCTATCCTAGTCCAACTACTGCTTGGGCAAATATTTCCATTGTTCTCAACTATCTTTGCTTACACTTAAAAATTAAATTATGGTTGTTGATTTGGAGCTGGTGAGACAGCTCGGTGGATAAAAAAAGCTTCAGACCAAACCTGACAATTAAGAGTTCAATCCCTGGGAACCACAAGGTGGGAACAGAGAAGCGTTTCTGGAAACTTCTGATGTCTACATCCAGTGAGCAGTGTACACACACCCCTCCCAACAGCGAACAAATAAAGATAAAAACTATAAAAAAGGATTCCTCTTCTCCTTCCCCCTTCCTTCTTCTTTCTCTTCCTCTCCTCCCCGCCTCTTTCTCCTCCTCCTCCACTCAATATCTTTGCAAGGCCCACTGCTCAGAGCCCGCACCTCTGGATCGTAGTTCCACGCTCATTTCACAATGCCAGAGACGCACGAGGCCTCCCCTGCAGTCCACTCTGGTAATGAGGCCGCTCTCCTGCCGAGGCGGAACGTGTCTTCCACCTCGCGTAATATCTTCTATGGGAGCCTGAGGGAAAGGGGTGAGTGTGGGTTCAAAGTGGTTCTCATCGCTGTCAGAGCGTCGCAGTTCCTGTGTGTGTCAGGTGCAACGGTAAATTCCTTAGAACGTGATCACTGGGCCTTGTGGCGAATAGAGGTGTCGTGTTTAAAAAGCTGCTGCCTGGGACCCAAAATGGACTGATCAGTTCTCCCATTCACAAGGTCGGGACGTTCCAGATCTTACTCTCCCACGCCAAGACAGGGCGCTGTCGGTCTGGCATTGTGTCCATTTGGCTGGCTCACACTGACAGCAGAGAGAGGACCCACAAGAAATCCACCACTTCTAAGTTTCTCAGCTGTGGGCCTGCAGCCACAGAGATGTTTGAAAAGGATTAAGTGACATTCAGAAGGGAAAAGGTCAGAAGGCCGAGGGTTCTAGTTGACCCCGTTCTCACGCCTTTTCAGGTTGGCTGAGGCCCTGCCGGATGGCAGATACTATGCACGCCGTGTGCCTGTCCTGGGTGAGCTCTTTAGGAGACTCTTGGCTGTAGCTGACTGAAAAGCTCAGCCCACAGAAGGGTTGCCTTTGAAATACCTAACTGATGCTACGGCTTCCTTGCTCTCCGTCTAAAGCTCCTCTCCTCACGCTGTAGCTGCCTGCTGCCAGGGGCTGACCACCTCCCTGATAGCTTAGCTCAAGGGACACGGCGGTGTTTGTTCCTTCTCTTCTCCAGGGCTTGCATGTCCTGGGGCTTTCCTTTTTAACTTGAATACACTATCCTCAATCGTCCATTGGAGTTCATTCTTTGTCCTTGAGCTTCTGTTTGTACCCACTCTTAAATTCTTTTATAGAGGAGACTTAAAACCTCAAGTGGGATCCCTGACTTCCCAAGATGGCTCTGCTGGGACTCTCCCAGTTTTCTGGGAACACTTGCTGCCTGCCTTTTCATTGGCAAGGAAAATGAACCTGTTCCCGCACCCCTAGATGCTCCATGATCCCCAGTACCCGTGTAACAGACATGGTGTCATGTACCTGGAACTCTAGTGCCTGGGAGTGAGGGGTGGGACGGATGTGAGCTGGATAGCCAAGCAGGCTGGTCAAAGCTGTGACCTTTGGGACACTGTCTCAAAAGATAAAGTGGAAAGTGACAGAATAAGATCCCCCAAGATGACCTCTAACCACCCCCCACATGTATACATATGCACACCCCCCCCCACACGCATCGCCATTCATTTTTAGCATTCAGTTGTGGTGATTGACTGACACATTTCCTATATAACAATGTTACGTTAATAATCTGACTTTCCAGAAAACAAAGCTCTAATGTTGTGTTGGATGATCTCTATCATGTAAATTCTCCCACGGTGGCTGATCCCAACACGATGCCCTCAGGCTTGGTGACAGTCAGTCTTGTGAGTCTGTGTGAGCTGACTCGCTCATCTTGAGACAGACACTTTGACATTCAAGCCTGGGTGCTGGATGAAGCACCTTCATCTGCCCCCAGGACACTAGATTTAAGTAGCCCATGTCCTCTGATTTAATTAGCATTATCAGCTGACATACTGCATAGCAGCTATTTCATACTGTCTTTGGCTACATATAAGTTGGTAATTATTTCTGGAGATACTATGGTTATCTGTGCCTCCATAGGGGCATTTTTGGCGATATTATTAGAATAAAATACATTATAACACAGAAATTACAATTTTCACGTTAATAGGTTGGTGGTATTATTCATAAAATAAATGCTTATTTATTTATTATTCTGAAAATACATAAAACATAAAAGTACCCCATATTTCTCGAGAAAAGCACAGTTCATTCTTGTAGTATCATCACATTTACATTTTACTCCCAAAGCTTGTCAACGTAGTTTGGTAATCCTGAAAGTACGTCCAACATGACTAAATATGTTTATCACTTTTGGGAGCCATTATCAGTGGGAGTAGTAAAAAATATGTCTTCCTGGTTCCTTCCTTCCCAGAGGCCAAGAGCAGTTGAGATAATGTTAACAGTATCATTGGACAACCTCAGGACACAGGTTTGCATTTACTACGGCCATGATGGTTTTGATTGATGGTGGCCTTGTCAGAGGGGCAGCAGATGGCAGTTGACTTCAGGGTGTCTGCCCACCAGAAGGCAAATCCCCGATGAGTGAATCTCCTGTAGACAAGGCCCCACAGACTCCAGAATGTCTTTTGCTTCTGCTGTGCCTTTACATGTTTGCCGCTGCCATCTTTCTCTGATATCTGGCATGGTGTGCATGGGTGTGGGGAGATCCCCACTGCCTGTAATGTAGTGTGTTTATCTCACAGAAACATCCTGTTCTACTGGGCATTTTAACCTGTGGATTATTATGAAGATGATTTCTTCCTAAGCTGTACTGTTTAATTGATAATAATAATGTTAGTTTAATAGAGTTTTGATGGTTAAAAATAAAACAAAGAAGTGTCACACAGCTAGAACACATGAGTTTCTATTGAGGAACGGTATAGACTGTGGCTTAGATTAATGATTAAGAAAAACAATTGAGTCCCAGTAGCCCAGCTAGTTTAATTTTTTTTTTTTAAATCTTAATGTTGGGAGATGTGTTCACAGGTTTCAGAGTGCATCACATCTGAAACAAAGCTTTGAAAATAACTTAAAGTTAGACTAAGATGTTTTTGTTAAATAGCTTTGAGGTGAAAAACCCAAGGAAACAATCTAAAGTTTTAGAAAGGCACACAGTTGAGTGAGGAACTCTTTAAGGTCAGGGAACAAGAACAAAGCAGCCCAATTATTATTAGCTGACATGTCTTTCTTGCTAGGATTGGTTGATGATCAAAGATGATGATTAATTCCTTGTACCAATTTTTGCCCTCCATCTATTGATAGAAAAAACTATTGGTGAGCAGGTGTGCAATTTAAAGCAGAGCTGACTGGTTTTCATGTATAAAAGTTTAGATTTGTGATTCCTTTTAGATTCCTTATAAGATTACCTTTCAAGATAAATAATAAAGTGATTGATTCTTTCTTTGTAACCACCATGTGCAGCCTGCCAGTAAAAGAAATGGCTGCGAAAAAAATACCCCCCTGTTTACTTACATTCTGTTAATTTGTAACAAGTTATTTAGATGTAAATGTCCGTGGGTTCTTGGGATGACTTTGTTTTAATCACATAAGGGAGATGAAACCCATGTTTTTTACCTGTATCAATTATAATCATTCACTTGAAAAATAGAATGGAACCACATTGTAATTTCTATATTGCCTGAAAAATTTTGTCAGGGGTATACAAGCTGTAGACAGAATACAGGAAGAGAATGCACCTGCCTTCTCTGTCTGAGTTCTTCAACTTGAAGTACAAGAAGTACATGCCTTCTCCGTCTGAGTTCTTCAACTTGAAGTACACAAGAAACTTGCCTAAGTCTGCTTGCTATGCAATGAATATATATTCATTTTTAGAAGTCCCTGAGTACATTCAAGTCTATAGGGCCATGCTCACTTTTGCTCAAGGCTCTAAAGATAAGAAAGGAAAGTACCTCAATGAGCAACCAAAGACCTCCTCCATGCAGAGAAAAAAGACTTTTCACATAGCAGAACAGCTGCACGCCACTCTCTCTCTTGTTAGTTTTTCCAGGTCTGAGACCTGTCACTTACAATTCCATGTCCCTGTCTTCTGGTTTCACATCTCTCCAAGGGAGCAAATTCTTCCAGGGCATGAGCTGAGCTTGCAGTGTTTGCTGGATGCCCCTCTTTGGTGACAGGGGCTGCTGTCTTCCCTTCATCTCCAGAAGCCAGCTGGTCCAAGAAACTCTGGTGAGTACCAGGAAGGAACTTTGAGTTTATGCTCCACCTGGCCAATGGCAGGCCTGTCAGCTAAGCCTCTGGTTTCTCTTTCGGAGGCTTCTCAGGAGGATGGGATCAGCCACACCCAAAAATCCATCTGTGGCTCTGAAGGTGACCACAGGAAATCTGTGCAGCCACTGTGGAGATCAGCTAGGGAGGATCCTCAAAACTAAAAACAGAGCTCCCATACGATCCTGCTTTGCCACTCTTTAGCATAGACCGGAAGACTCTAAATCAGCAGACCGTAGGGAGACTTGCACACCCATGTTTATTGTAGTGCTATTACAAGAGCTCAGATAGAGAAGCTAGATGCCCAATGAGATGATGAATAAGGAGAATGTGGTAGATATACACAAGGTGCTTTATTTAGTCTTAAAGAATGAAGTAGTAGCATTTTCAGGAAAATGGATGGAACTAGACAACATGTTAAGTGAAATGAGAAGGACTGAGAAAGACAATTATATTTTCTTTCACATGAGGAATCTAGGTTTAAATTCATGTGCATATACATAATATAAACATGCACATACTCATTGTGAAAGCCTAGGGGGACTATTTGAGGGGAAGAAGGTGAGCAGTGGGAGATGGGATTAAGAACAAGTGAGGGTTACATTACTAGGTCTTACACCAGTCCTGATGTAGTCCTTTCCCACTAGAAGGCAGTGAGCGTATGGAATTTGAAGGTTTCCACCAGAATCCTCCGTTTATCCAAGTACAGGACTATATATTATATAAATCAAGCCTCTCCCATTTAAGTTGGATGCTCACTATTAGATTTTATCACTCATGTTTACTGGAATTTCTGTAATCAGAACGGAACATGTTTTTGCTGAATGTGTTCAGTGCCAGGTTTGCCGTGGTTTATCCCTCACTGTAGAGAGTCTAGAAATATTCACTGAGTAACAAAACCTGCCATGGGAAGAAGGGATTCATAGGAGCTGTTTTTTCTTTCTATTCTCTGTAAGTGGTTCTATTGTGTCAACAAGGCTGACACTAACACTGCTTATCAATTAGAATAAAGACAGGTTCTACCAGCATTTTTTTTTTTTTCTGCTGCGTCAAACAAAATCTCAGTTGTTGAACTCAGATGTTGGAACGTGTTCCATGTATTTAATGTAGGATCACTGCAGAACAAAGGGTGCATGGGAAGATGATTTATTTGCCCAGGAAGTTCTAAGATAAAGACGTTCAAACAGAAGAGCACAGCATGTTTGAGTTTAAGGCGAGATGGAACCAGAAGTTCCCAAGAACAAGACTATTTGGACCATAAATGACTTTTACTCTCTGGTCTCCACCCTCTTTCCTCCTCTTTGATGAGAACTTGTCTGAGATTTTTGGGAAGATTAGAGGCACTACTGCCTGAGTTTGTCAGCTTCCTGACACAGTGACACCTGAGAAAAACCACCTAAAAGGGAAAAAGATTCATTTTGGCTAATGGCATGAGAGATTTCCGTCCATGGTCAGTTGGTTCCATTGCCTTGTGCCTGAGGCTAGGCAGAATATCATGGCAACTAGAGAATGTGGCCGCCATGGCTCTATTTAAATCAATGGTTCTTGACCTTCTTAATGCTGCAACCCTTCAATACAGTTCCTCATGTTGCAGTGACCCTTCCACCATAAAATTATTTTCATTGCCATTTTATGACTGTAATTTTGCTACTGTTACAAATTGTAATGTAGACATCTGTTTTCCAATGGTCTTAGGCGACCCCTGTGAAAGGGTTGTTCAACCCTCAAAGGGGTCATGACCTACAAGTTGAGAACATCTGATTTAAATTAATAACCTCTGTGTCCCCATACAGGACTCTTTTTAACTTCTGACTACTTTAACTACTTTAGCTTTGGCATGTGATTTGCTTTGGCTAGTAGAATATGGCAGATGTGAAGTTGTGACAGCTGGAAGTTTAGATAATAAGTAATCTGAGTGCTTTTTCTCTGTGGTTCTCATGGTAACATGCTTGAATTACAGGCATCCTTTTTGAGAGACACCTGAGCAGACCCAGGTCATTCCATCTATGGTAGATCACTCACTTCCCAGATCTTGGGCTGTCTTACCACAGCCATATGAATGAGCCTGGCCCAAATCTACTTGACCTGGATTTCCAATACTTCTGCTAACCTGTAGGCTCATGAAAAATGATAAAGCATGTTCAACATTTATGCTTTAAGATGACGTGTTAGACAGCATGGATAACTGCTGCTGACCGTTATTCATGCTACGAATGGGGTAAACTTGGAATAGCTTCTCCAAGGGACAATCACAATGGGATTATCAAGTGTTTGAAGCAAATTAAGTTAAGTCAGAGGCAGCATCTGCATCAGGCAGAATTAAGGGTACCGTGGAGTCTTCATGGAATGATAGACAGATTCATTGCAGAGTCAATGTGTTGACAGTGAAGGATGACATTAGGCTCAGGATTATGACATCTGTGAATGGTCTCAAAGTCAAATATGGTAGACCAGAACTCTCACCCTCATGTCCCCAATATGCCGGGACCACATCCCCACCACCTTTCTCTCCCTGCACTCCACTTGAGGTTTCTCAACAAGGTTCAGGACAGGACTCAGCATCTCTCTCCTCAGGCCTGTTCCCCAAACACTGTTCTCTGGGACCCAGCTCTTCTGCAATAAACAGGTGACACACTGTTAGTGTGACAAACACACCATCAGTGTAACAAACACACCATGAGTGTGACACCACACAGCTTCAGTTTCTGCCTCATGCCTGACCTGTAAGCGCCCTCAGACAATCTCAGGTCTTAGTCACCGTGCAGTTCAGTTTTCTTTTCTGAAAATGATGATGAGGGAAAGACATTGGCCAAGCTCTATGGTTTCTCTGCACTGCTTAGCTTCACTGTTAAGGAAAGAAATAGAAGAAAAACAAGAGTTGATTGTTTTTAAGAGAGACCGTCCAAGGTCCTTTTGATCACCGGTAAAGACGCTTTCTGCTGATTTGGAAACTTGGAGTTATGGGCCAAAACTTGGGTAAATATTAACTCTCATTTTACTACTTTTCTTATCAGCCACAGAAACAAAAGTTCAGGCTTCACATGGTGTGGATAAATCCAAAGTCACAGATGTGATTGGAGGTGAGGTCATAAATGTAACAACAGTCGTGATCATCTTTAGAGAGGAAAAAAAAAAAAAAAAACCATGAAAATCTACCTCCTGCTCAACATTATGAAGGTGTAACAATGTTGTTTCTCCTTAGGAAGTTCCTAATTCCACGATGCAACTCCAGACACATAAAAGGGAACTTAAAGACCCTCTCTCAAGGCCAGCCTGGGCTACCAAGTGAGTTCCAGGAAAGGCGCAAAGCTACACAGAGAAACCCTGTCTCGAAAAACCAAAAAAAAAAAAAAAAAAAAAAAAAAAAAGACCCTCTCTGCTCACCTAATTTGATGGAAACCCTCTCTAGGCACCTCATCATCTCAGCTTTTAGGAAAGCAGGAAAGGGCTCCTCAGAGGAAAAGGATGGAGGAATGTGGGAATGAATTTGAAACAGTAAGTAGCATTAATTATAATGATGGTATTTTCTAGAACAACGTGCTCCAAACCTTGTTATCAGAACACTTCGTTTTACGGGATGTGGCTCAGGTCACCCTGTCTCCACTGTCCTCAGTTTTTCATTGTAACACATGGGCTTGGGGACAAATCAGTATTTCCCTAATCTGTGGATAACTCCTCTAACCCGTATAAAAGTTGGGAAATCCTGTATAAAGTTTCTGTTTCTCTGAGAGACCTTGATGAAGGTCACATGTAATAGAGCTAGGCACCTATATTAACCCAGGCTTAACTAATAGAGATCATGGAAACCTATTAACACCTGCTGGAAAAATCTTATTTGAGATATGCAGACAGGGACAATTAAGGCTTTCTTTGGCTGTAAACATGTCTACTTTTGCCAAGGGAGGAAATGGAGGAATCATATTTTGTTTATTGCCTATTTTACCAGGCACCATTCAGGTATTCTGTATTTTTCTTATTTATTCCTTACAATAACCATATGGAGTAGTATTATTTACTTTGTCAATACTGACTTTAACAATTACGCCCCCCCCCAACCAGTTTAGCTTTATGAAGAGAGCAACAAAAAAAATACAGAATCTCTGGGGGTAAGTTTTGTTCTCTTGCTTTACTTTTTGGCTTTTTAAGACAAGGGCTCTTTATGTAGCCCTGGCTGGCCTGGAACTTGCTATGTAGGCCAGACTGGCCTTGAACTCACCAAGATTGGTCAGCATTTGCCTTCTGAGAATTGGGATTAGAGGTGTGCGCCACCATGCCCAGCAAGGCTTGCTCTACAAATGGGTAAGTCTATTACCAGTCTATGACGAATGCCATATATTCCAGTGATGCCCTAACCCTATCATTTCCTGTGACTGACCCCAGTAAATAAAACATCTCAGATTTAATGACCAAAGTAAAAATTTAAATCTCCAACAAATTTTTAAATCTCCTTGAGAACTTTCTCTCTCTCTCTCTCTCTCTCTCTCTCTCTCTCTCTCTCTCTCTCTCTCTCTCACTCTCTCTGTATGTGTGTGTGTGTAACCTTTCTTGTCACAGTGTTTCTTCATCCAACTGGGTGATGGCAGAGCAATGTAGACCATGCTGATGCCTCTCATTACCTCTGTCCTCACATATCATTAACAGGCATTATCAGCTGTGCCTTCAGAACATGCCTCTAAACACCACTGCTCTGATGCATCTGCACCACAGCATCCAGGTCTGTTTGTCATGAATGTGCTCTACACAGGGTGATCTTAAAAGACAAAATTAGTTATGCCCTTTACCCCCAACCCCACGCTAGGGATTAAACCCATGGCAGGCAGGCACTCTACACTGAGCTACACTGCATCCATCAAGCTTTTTTAGCTTTCATATTTTAGACATGGTGGTGGTGGTGCTGGCAGGGTGCTCCTCAGTGTTACCAGACTGGCTTTGAACTCCTGGGGTCAAGGGATCTAGCTCTCTCAGCCTCCTGAGTATCTGGGTCTCCAGGTGTAACCATCATGTCTGACTTTATTCTCCTTAAAGTTGCCAGATGGTTTCATGGATTGCTAAAAATAAAATGGAAATGCAACCTCTGGCCCTGATGAGATCCCTGTCCTCATCTACAACCTTACTTGGCTCATACCTACTTCCATTGTCTTTCTTTCTGATCAGCGACATTCCATCCTCGTCCCTAGACTGCGTACCAGCTCTGCCCTCTGCTTAGACACCCCCCACCCCACCTCCAGCTCTTGCCCGATAGATATTTCTAGAATTGCTGTGGTCTGAATGTGCTGCCTATACAATCTAGGGGTTGCTAATGTGATACTGTTAGGAGGCAGAGCCTTCAGGGCTGGTTAGAGCACAGTGGCTTCTTACTTGTTAAACTAGAGGAGACTTCACACAGGCCTTAGTCTGTTTAAACTCCTGCTTTACTGTGCAGAAGACCCTGACTGGACAAGGAATGCTGGCAGCCCCCGGAATAGTAAGAAGATAATCCTATCCTTTATATGTTAGCTATTTGCAGATATTTTCTTATAATAGCACAGACTGATTAATTAATGAAAGAAATAGGGTTTTTTTTTTGTTTGTTTGTTTTTGGTCTCAACTTTGCTTTCTCGCCATTTCTGATCAATGGGCATTTTGAAAATAAACACATGTAAAGACAAATGCAGTGTCCTCGAATAGATTTCAAGCACAGGGGCTCAGAAACATTTTGGATGAGATTGTTTTCCCACATAAAATTTAATTTGCAAAAAATGAGAAGGAAGAACTAAATAGTCAAATACATTTGCACAGAGACAACAGGACTTAGCAGGACTTAGGGAAAAAAAAGGTTATCATTGCATGTGTTAGAAGTGGGGTTTTTTTTTGGGGGGGGGGAAAAGCAGAAATAGAAAGTATACATGATTAAATTTAGACACTGTTAAATTCTTATCCTGTTGCTCATGCCTGGGAAAGGCCTTGCCCAGTGGCTTTCTTCCTCAACACAAGTACCCTAAGTGAAGGAAAGGAAGTAGCTGAAGGGACTTCTTCCCCGAGACCCTCGTGGGAAACACCTGTGTGTTACAACCAAGACAAATACACGGAGAGCCAGCTAAGTTGAAGCTAAGTGAAATGTTTCTATAAGTTGGCTAACTGGCAAGGAGTGACGTAATGAAACCAGTTATCAGGACGGTCCCATCTTTGAAGTCCTGGTGCCATCTAGTGGCCAATAAATCCTGATTTCTAGATCCATGCTTTCCCCAAAAGGTACCTCTTAATGTCTCAGCCTGTTTCAGAATTGAGCAAGGAGCTTGGACAAACACTGTTTCCATGTGGATTCTTTGTTCTATAGGTTCAGTGTGTGAATAGCTCATGGCTGTTTTAAAAACAAGCATGCTAGATGCGTCTGCTTAGCTGATTTTCAGATTCAAGGCTCTCTTTGGAAGTCAGTTCTGTTTGTCTGACTTACTCTCTGCACTTCCCTTGTTTTTCTTAATAAAAAGTATTACAGAGTGCTTTATATTGTAAAATCAAAGTGAGTTGTGATCAACGATACTGACATTTTTGACATAATCAAAGCAAAGAGCCTCGCACTGGGGGGTGGGTGGGCAGTTAATCTCTGCTGAAGTGAGGAGAATCACTGGTGTTCTCAGCCACGGGCCAGCCGAGCATGACGGCAGGTGACTTGGCTAACCTTAGGATCCTCGTTCATCTTCCATCCTACTAATCTTAATGATTCAATGAGTTTTCACTTCTCATTTTTAAGACTTAAGTCATTTCAGACTTAGAAAAAGTAGAATCCTCATCTTTCATTCAGATTCCTGAAGTGATAACATTTTCACTTATTCATAGCAGATCTATCAAAAATTTAAAAAGTGTCTCAGACACAATAATATTATTGCATAGTTTATAGACTTCATTAAATGTCCCTACTGTCTCGTGAATGTTCCTGATTTGTAATCTATCTGGGGTTTACATTAAAGTATGTAGGCTTGACCTCCACCCTGTAATAATTTGGAGTCATTTTATTGTCTTTCAATAGACATGGCTCTTTTGAATCATTGTAGATAGCTAATTTGTATAAAGCCTCAATTAGACTTTCTGATGTTTCTTCCTGATTATGTTCAGGACCCATCTTTAGTGAGGACGTGGCAGAAACCATGTTTCTGCTGTCAGCCCAGCAGGTCAAGAGGTCAGTGATGCCAATGGGTTCCAATCATGTCAATTTCAATTGTTTGGGCTTTGGAGGTGCCTCTGTGGTTAGGTGTCCACAAAACAGTCATTGCAAATGGCTCTAGGGAGGCGTTTCTGTGGAAAGCTTGTCTTGGGAGGAATAACCAGACCACAGGCAAGCTTAGCCAGGATGACATTAGATGAGTTTTTAATGGTTCATGGAGTTTTGAGGGTATGTGTGACACTCAGGAACCCGAAGATACTTGGGAACTTCCTCAGACCTTTTATGAAGCTTTCTAAGGAGAAGAGTCTTCAGCTGGAAAACCAGATGGAAAACAGCAGACGTTGCTGGCTCACACGTGGCTGACGTGCCCTCCGCTTGCAGTGTGGCTATCCTGGACAGTCCTGGCAGATGTCTTCCCAGGAGTTCTTCTGGTGCTTTGTTTGATACCAGGAGCTTTCTAGACCAATACTCATCTTAGAAACACAAGGAAGTTCTATGAACAGCCTTGGTGAGTAGAGCATTGGATCGATGAGTAGATGTTCCCATGCCTCCTGCACCATGCAGGGCCTCACTAAACAGGGGGTGTGGATGCTGACTCAGCACGAGGCTTCATCTTACAGCTGGAATTGTGTTTGAGAGAAAGAATGCTAGCCTGGAGAATATTAAGTAGGATTCTGTGACTTTGAACATAGAAGATAGATATATTAATAAAATAGATAAATGGACACACACACATGCAGAGAGAGGGCGAGGGAGAGAGAAAGAGAGAGAGAGAGAGAGAGAGAGAGAGAGAGAGAGAGAAGCTGTCTGGATGTGCCGTTAAGTTTATGGGAGCATCTTGATGATTGCTCTGACATACTTATCATGAAGATGTTTGTCTGCAATGCTGGCGGTTTCATGAATCCTCCACAAGCTTTAGAACCTTGACTATTGGAATTAACTGGAAACAGCAGTTTAGTTACTCAGACATTTTGCCTGCAGTGGGAAGATCAAATCCTTGTAAAGAGGACTCTTGATAACAAGTGCTGGTCAGCAGCAGAAATAGGCTGCAGATGCCTGTTTATGTGAGGACTTGTTGGGGTAAGTGTCAAATGATGAGCAGAGTGCTGTGGCAAAGCTTGTTCCCTCACAGGCTCCTAGGATAGAGCTGGAGAGAGTTATGGCAGAAGCTGACCCCTCCTAGGCTCCCGGGGCACAGCTGGAGAGACAGCACAAGAAGGCTGTATTCCAGAGAGGAACGCAAAGACTGCAGGGATCGCCAGGCGGTGGTGGGGCACGCCTTTAATCCCAGCACTCGGGAGGCAGAGCCAGGCGGATCTCTGTGAGTTCGAGGCCAGCCTGGACTACCAAGTGAGCTCCGGGAAAGGCGCAAAGCTGCGCAGAGAAACCCTGTCTCGAAAAACAAACACAAACAAACAAACAAACAACAACAACAACAAAAGACTGCAGGAATCAACACATTGGCAGGAGAAACAACCTGGTTTTCTTTCAAAAGAAGACCCCCTTCAATAGTCCTGACATTTTTGAAACAACTTTTCTGATTCCCTCTTGTTGAATTTTAAGGTGTTATTTAAGTTACTCATTTGTGTGTGTGTGTGTGTACATTTCTGTAGATGCATCAGCATGTGTGTGAAGGCCAGAGGTGACCCTAGGCATCTTCTTCCATTATTCTCCACTTTATTTTGGTGCAGGGTCTCTCACTAAACCTGCGCTCGTTGATTTTGTTAGACTGACTGAGCAGTGAGCCCCAGGGAGTTGTCTATTTTTGTGCCCCCAATCTGGGGTTGCAGATGTGTCCTGTTTTGCAAGGGCACTGGGGATCTGAACTCAGGTCCTCACACCCACACAGCAAGCACCTTACTGACTAAGCCATCTCCCTTTTTATTTAGATTTATTTTGTCTATTTTGCCTGCATGTACCTTTGTGTACCACATACATGCAGTATCTAGAAAAAGGCACTGGATCCTTTGGAATGGGAGTATAGACATTTGTTAGACACTATTGTAATAGGCCTCCAGACCTTTGCAGTTCCCTAGAACTTAGCACAACTGACTCCATGATGGAAGGACTATTCAGGCCTTGGAACCCAGCCCATAGGCAGCAACACCTGCCAAAATGAGAACAAAGACCTAATCCATCAAAGGCCGTAGTTCTGGAACAGTCCCTAAATGTTCTAACCTTGCTTTTGGCTTCTGTAGTTTTTGTGCTTAAAAGCTCGTCCCGGGAAAGACTCAGGACTGCACTTAGTTCCCAAACACCCAGTGTACTTGCCAGCTGGCTAATAAAGGCTTTCTATTGGCCTCAGCCTGTGTCTTAGCAGCCTTCTCTAGTGGATACCTCACAGAGCTATTGGATGCTGGGAACAGGACCTAGGTCCTCTCCCAGAGCAACAAGTACTCTTAACCATTGGGCCATCTCTCCAGGCCCCTTGAGTTTTATTTTTGACAAAAGCATTTGCTTTCTCTGTTGCTATGACAAAATACCTAATGGAAGCAATTTACTCTGTTTTGGCTGTTTGACTGTGGACCTGGGAAGCCTAGTGGCAGGAGTGTGAAACAGCTGCTCACGTTGTATCTACAGAGAGGAACCAGAGAGAGGACACTCTGCTTGCTTTCCTTTCTTCCTCTCTTTATTCAGTACAGGTGCCTAGCCTATAGGATGATACCACTCACATTCAAGGTTAAACCACTCTGGGCACATCCTCAGAGATCTCCTCAGAGGTGTGTCTCCCAGGTGACTCCAAATATAGTTAACTTGATGATAAAGATGAACCATAACACATAGGGAATACAATGTAATGTTCCCATACGGGCAAACATTGGGGAATGATCAAGTTGAGCTAATTAGCATCACACAGAGCTCTGCTTATCAGCCTGCCTCTCTTCTGAACCAGCTGCTCAACACCAACTTCACCATTTGCTCTTCGCACATTACCTCATGCATGTCAATGGACGTTTTGTCATTTTAATGCTGAGGTCCAGATATGTCAAATGTTCTCCTCTGAACTATTTGCTTGGACCCTTCTGAAGTCGAAAGGCAGCCATGACAAAGCACAATTACTGCCCTGTGCAAAACCAAACATGGAACTCACCAACAGTACATGGGAAGAGATGGACAAAGAATGTTCGCTCATTTTACCAGAGTTATCCAGAACTGGGAAACACGAGTAGCTGATCTACAGTTACAGTACCAGGGGGTCACGAGGGGAGGGGTTGCTGGCAAGTGGGGTTGGAAGTTATCTTCCCAGTGCTGGTTACTTGGGGGGGGGCACGGTTTGCTTTGAAAATTCATGGAGTGCTGTACTTACTGTTTGTGCTCTTTTCTGTTTGCTTTAGCTGGTTACAGAGTAGGACATTGAAAGACAAAAAGATTTTTCTCATTGACTTTCATGGGAGGCCTGAGACTAGGCACCTCCAGTGCTTTTTTTTTTTAAAGGAAAAAAAAAATAAGCCTGGAACATTTATCTTTGCAGACCTACTTTTTTTCTTTGCAGTGCTGATTTTCAGTTTCTTGGGTTTGGATCTCTTTCTAAGCTACATTCAGGGGGTCAGACACTTACCACATTAGTAGCAACCAGCACCAGAAAGAAAATGACACACGTCACCAGGAAAGAGAGCACAGCAGTAAGGCAGAGCCACAGGACAGCTTTTTGTTGAGGAAAGTTCATTGCACTCCAGTACATGTGGAAGCCACCAATAAAAGACACCCCTTCAGAAGCCACCTTAAGAGGAAAGTGAAAATTGGACATTGAACACCGAGTTACTGAAGCCAGTATTTCTAGACCGAGTTCCACCCCGAACAATGCAGACGGCTATACCATTTGGTGTTTCTTGGAGAAAAGTTTTAAGCAGAAATGTATATAATTTCTTTGGAAGGGAAATAGAATTCACGGGGTCAGGCAATATTCATGAAGTAGTCTGCCTTTGCCCAATTAACATTTAATGGTAGCTCTCGTGGGCTTACCTTTGCCCAGGGGACTGTGTTAGTAGACTCCACTTTCTCTATAGCAGTGGTTCTCAACCTGTGGGCTGCGACCTCCTTGGGACACACATATTGAATATTTACATTGCAATTCATAACAGGCAAAGTTATAGTTATGAAGTGGCATCGAGATAATGGTTGGGGGTCACCACAACATGAGGTACTGTATTTAAAGGGCCTAGGACAGCTCTCAGTTGTTTTCTCTGTTTTTTTTGAGACTGTGGTAGGATAATGGACATCCTGAAGTGGTCCTTCTTGCCGGCGGAACTGTCCAGAACAGCAGCAGCCAATCCTTGACCCTCTGTCCCTTAAAACCAGGGATGCTATTCTTCTACCTGCAAGTTTCAGGAGGAAAGATATCAGTCTGGCTTTCTGGTGACTGACAAGGGACATAGCTGGGATAGAACTGATCACTGGGGAGTTTTAAGGTTAATTAAACACTTGAGTCCATGTGATAAGCCTAGCTGGCCCATGAACGAGAGATTAAATTCCTCTCCACAAAAATTTATTGGATGACATTTATTGTGTAAAATAGTAGCACTGGAAAGATAACTAAAGGAGAGGTTTCAGAATTGGGAAATAACTATGTTGTCTTATTTTTGTGGGGGTGTCAATGCATATGAAGAAATTCAGAAATGTAGAAATGGCCCAACAGTTGGCAAAGAGGGAATCTGATTATACTAGAAGCAGGGAAGGCTATGAAGAAGAGGAGCATCATGGGAACTGTGTGAGAATGTTCAGGTAGGCAAGGTGGAGGAAGACATGCCGGAAACAAGACTAGGGACCCAGAAGCTTGGCTTTCCTTGGAGTGTGCACAAAGGGCTGAGAAGTTGGGGATGTTCAGGGTTGCATTGATGGGGTGGCTGGGACAGGAGTAGGAATCTAGGCCAAAGCTGGATGTTGGATCCCAAGCTTGAAGAGCACCAGAAGGATTAGGCAAGGGGGAGTGGTATGCCTCCCTGTGTTTTAGAAAGTTAAGTCAGCAGTCATGGGGATTGTGTGTTACAGAGAATGCAGACAAGGAGACTGGTCAGGAACCTGCTGTAGGGTTCAACACACTGAACCAGATGCAGATGAGCAGCTTCTTTGAATAGGGAATTCATCCTGGGTTTAAATAGCACAGGCATGGTTGGTTCAAAGCTTACAAAAGCAGGCTATAGGTTACATGTGGGGTGGAGCTGAGTGACCACACTTGCCCAGTGTATGAATTCCTGGGTTTGATTTCCAACCCCGAACAACAGCTTAACAAAAATAGGAGCAATTCCCATGTTATCTACACAGAAGTGAAGAATATACAGCGTGTGATACCACGATTTATATTTTCATGCTCACAGACTTCTGGGTAATTGGGTGTGTGTGTGTTTTCTGAGGTATGCTGTAAGAATACATCATATAGGAGCATTGAAAACTGTTTCTATATTGAGACCCTGAGGGAAACCCAGTGGAGAGTCTGGCATCTCAGGATGAGAGAGGAACACACTGAAACATGGAACTCTGAGGAGAACAGAGGTGAGCCAGAGGGGAACCTGAAAATGACACGCAAGAGTGGAATGCAGAAATGGGAGTGCGGAACGGAGAAGAGGGGCGACCACTAAAGTTTGTCTGAGAGCTTTTCAAACCTATCCTCAGGGGAGCCTGGATGTGGCTTCCTCAAGATGAAGGTGATGTGAACGATATCTGAGGACACTTCAGCTGGGATTCCTGTACCATCTTCTCCTGAACAAGCCCAACAAGGGAAACCAGTGGTGTTACCTCAAGTATTTTTTAAAAGAACGCACGCTTAAAGACACGTTTTTCTTTTTCTTTTTTATTTTACAGGGTTTTCTCTGTAGCTTTGGTGCCTGTCCTGAAACTCTCTCTGTAGACCAGGCTGGCCTTGAACTCACAGAGACCCCCCCTGTCTCTGCCTCCAGAGTGCTGGGAATAAAGGCGTGCGCCACCACTGCCTGGCAAGACAGACTTTTCTTTTAAAAAGTACATATTTCGTATCCAAGCATGACTTTCCGGTATCAGGAACCCAAACTGGTCACAGATGAGAGATCAGAGTGATGTTCTGGGATCATCTGGTCGCTACCCAATTGTGTGGGGTCAAACTGATGTCACTAATTCAGAGCGAGTAGAACGGCGGGAGTTTCTGCTAGAAGAAAGGACAGAAAAGGTCAACGGACTGGAGGACAAATGTGTTTATGACAAAAAGTCCCACATCATCTCTAACTGTTACAAGAAACACAGCTCAAAAGAAGGACCCATGTCGGGTTATTATATCCACTTAGAGTTTTCCTTACGTGTTAGAAGGGAGCCAGCTCTTATCAGTGTCTTCCGGGCAGTGGAATAGTTTGAGGTCCCCCCTCCCCCCCTCTAGACCCCAGATGCTGTGTGTCTGCTTGATTTCTTGGTTCTACCATTCTCTCACCTGTGTGTTTCTGTTTCTCTTTCTTTCTTTATCTAGCATTTACCAGTGTACCATTAGCAGGGGCCGCACATGTATCACCAACCATGAGCTCTGTAAAGCCGATCGCCGTAGCTTTCTAGGTTAAGTCAGGGTGGGGATCGCAGGTTTTCCCCTAGCTCATTTCACTCTCCTGGTTCTTTCTAAAGGGTTCCGCTGAGCTGGTCCATGCTTCCCAGAGTCAGGTGAGGGCTGGTGTACCCTGACGGTAATAAAGACTCCGAGGGAATGCTGCTGAGCGCTGTGTTTTCAAATGGGTTTGTAAAGGAGTCCGTGTTCTGATCACCTGCTAGCGAGTACCCAGGATGAGTTCTTATCTTGGACAGACTGCAATGTAGCCCTCAGACTGAGGAAACCTCCTCCTCGCCTGCTCTCTCCTGCTGAGTGTCCAAGTACCTACACTTCATTTCCTCTCTTCCATCAAGACGCAGTGCGGACCTCTGACGGAGTCATACACCGCTCTGAGGGTCAGGGAGGAAAAGAAGGAGCTAAACTGCCCTTCAAAGTGACATCTTCACTTGGACTTGATGGAGTGGTTTGAGATCTCCTGGGCCTTGATGTCTCCGAGTCGCTCCTTGTCTAGGGGAACACCTTAGCCGCTCGCCTTCCAAAGGCGCGAGCGAAGGAGAAGACATCATCCATTGTCAAAAGCCTGCCTCCCCGCTGCCATTTTGCCTCTGAACGCGAGGTATGAAAGGAGTGTAGGATTTTCCTCCTGTAAGTGGAACAATCTGATTGTTCTGTTGTTAGAGATCCGAGCGGCTTCCACGGGTGACCCCGCGCCACCCACCAGAGCCACTGCCTGGCATGGCCTGCAGAGCTTGTAGCAGCTCTGAAGGATGATTTGAGGCAGCAGAAACCTCTTATGTTACAACCTCTCTGACCTTTCCTGGGGCTCACTCAAAAGCTGTACCTGGGACTGCTTTTTGCTGGGCTTTGAAGCGATATATCTTCATTAGGACTTAGGAGTAAATAATTTTTTAAACCCCTCAGAAGGAAGCAATCTGTCTTGAACACAGTGGATTTGATCTTTAGAGAGAGGTGAACAGTTCGCCTTTTTCCTCAGCAAAAGCTGAAGATGATGAATGAATTGCCCAGGGCTCAGAAAGCCTCTTTACAATAGGGAGCGTTATCTGTGGGGGGATTTTTAAATCGATGCGAACGTTGTCCTTGCCTAGGACTGCTGATTTTCACAACACAGCATTGCAACCGCTCACCTGAGAGGGTTAGGATGGAGGATATCAAAGGAATAAATCTTGCAAATTACAAGTGTCCACGCTCTTCAAGGGAAGGATAAACTTGTGTGGATTAAATGCATTGGTAGTTAACTCTGGGCCACCAGTAATGGATCGGTCTCCCATTAAAGAAAGAAATCAAAGCATTTCCCCTTGGAGCCATTTAAACAAGAGCGAGCCTGGGTTTGAATTCTCGACCTCATGTACCCTGTGTCTTCAGTCCTGTCTGTCTGTTGTGGGAGTCTGAACCTGTGCGTTTCTGAAGACTGCCTTGTGAATCTGTCTGTGTGTCTGTCTGCTTCTGTCTGTCTATCCCTAAGGAAGGGCTTTGCTCTGTATTTATTGAACATTCCAGAAAGTATCACATGGGTGGAGGAATAAGGTACTCTTTGCAGAAACCATAAACAGATCTTTACAAGGGATTAAGTCACAGGCTCCACCTGACCCAGATAACAAACAGCATTACAATATCATTGTTTATCAAGTAAAAGCCAAAATGTTGAGTTCAACATTTACAGTGGAGATTTGCTTTGTAGTAAGATTGCTCTCCGCCTCTATATTTGCTATTTTCAGCAAGTGATGATTAGAACACACATGCGTTATTCTGGGCCAGGGATGTGGGAGAGTACATAATTTAATATTACAGCTATGCAATAGCTTAGGTTGTAAGTGCTGAGTACATGGGAAACTCCAGGCAAGTAAGGCTGATTGTTACACTGTTCTCTTAAAGGCAGGTTAAACAAACGGGCTAGGTACACAGCAGGATAGCAGTATTAAGTCTTATGTGGCCTCGAGGTGTAGTATTAACTTTGACTGTGAGGTCCAGAAAAGTTCCAGTCACTTAGACTGTAAGAGATTTTTTTTTTTTTCTGAAATCATAATGCACTGTCTTAAGCTCTCTTCATATGCCTGGTAAACACTTTATAAACTAGAAGGCTTGTTCTCTGCTGTTGTATGAGGCAGGCACAGTATTAGACTCTTTTTGCATGTGGACGCTTTTGTGGGGAAAACATACATGGGCTTTGCCTGCTAGTGATATGTAGAGCTGGTTAAGATATCCTAAATAGGGTCTTCTTTATTTAAACCAAGATAGGTTTGATTGGTATAGTAATAAGGAATTTGAGACACACTAATATTTGAATCGATTACGAAGGTATACATTTATCACATTTTTGTTCCTATAGCATTTTGCTAATTGAGCAAAGAGTCATTTGAGGCGAGAATTTGATCAAACAAACAAGCAAACAAATAACAAGCAAACAGACAAAATGCTATCAGCATGTTGTGGTGTGAGAAAGAATGGTTTTGGTTGAGAAAGGCCTGCCATGTTACCTGATCAGATGGGATCTGTATACACACTATCCAGTGGTGTGTGTGTGTGTGTGTGTGTGTGTGTGTGTGTGTGTGTGTGCCACACACCTGTAGTTTGTGGAAAGGCAGACAGGACTGGAAGGGAGACTTGACTGATGCCTGCCATTCCCACAACGTCTTTTCTAAGATTTATCACTTAAACTCTCTGTTAAATATATTGAGACTTACAAAGGAAGCTGTTCTACTATTAACACAAATCCATTTGACAGAGGGGGGGCCTGCTTGATCTTCCTCGTTTGTAGAAGGACCATCTTCCACACACATGGCAGTTTTCTCTGCACTAGGGCAAGGATGGGCATTTGAAAACCTGCCGTAGCTCAGCTTCTTTCCCACGGGCTAGGAATGTCGGGAGCCACAATTTATAAAACTCCAGAGCTTTGGGCCAGCTTCATCGCTTTCTATAAAGATGTTTATTCACTGAAATCAGTACAGCAGACGCCGCGTGGATGTTATCTGCGTCTCTCTCCCCAGTGTATCAGACACAGTCATGATTCTGGATAAGGCTTGCTTAGTCACCCTGCTGCCGACTTGGGTTTCTCCTTCCCAGAAACGCTCTCTTTGCTGGGACAAGTTGTTGCCAGTGGTTTTAGTTTTATGGTTACTCGTTCAGGCTGGTAGGTCCCTGGTGTTCCCAACTTCCTGTCCTGGTTGTTGACTTTAATGAGCAATTAAGTGGGCTTCAGGTGCCTATGTCCAAAACATTTTTGGTATGCAATAATACAAATACATACTTTTATTTTATTTTTAAAAATGAGAAAAAATAAAATGAAAAAGGAGAAAATACAGATCCAGCCATTCTTGTGCAACTCAGACGCAGCCCTGTCTATGTGTCCTCCAGGATATGTTATGGACACAGACTCCTGGCACAGACTATTTTAGAGGCTGCCTTTTTTGTTTGTTGTAGAAAACATGTTTTGGTATTGTCCTCAGCTCTTATCAGACTTTATCAAGGGCTGCAAATTTCACCGTCAGTTTAACTTCAACTATTAACACTGTTTAATGTCTAATTTTTCAGTGTTGTGAGCTGCCATGTGGGAGCCGGGAGTTGAACCTGGGTCCTCTGGAAGAGCAGCCAGTGCTCTTAACCTCTGGGCCATCTCTCCAGCCCCTAATTTTTCAGTGTTGTAAAAACCACCAATGAGTGCCCGTTGGGGTGTCAATGGTGACATCATGACAGCTTTCTAGAGGGAGAGTCTTGTCTTCAGAAAGGTCGTCAGGTTACTCTGCAGGCTGCCTGCTCTGCTTTATGTACCCCAGCCCCCTTCATGTGCCCTGCCTTCATGTGCCCCGCCCCCTTACATGACCCCCCTCCTCCTCACTTCACTGCCCCGCCCCATTCACATGTCCCGCCCCCTCGTGTGCCCCTAACCCCCTACCCCCCATGTGTCCCTGCCCTCTGCATGTGCCTTAGATTTTCTGGATGTGATTTTGATTTCTTATTCTGTCAGGTGTTCTGTAGATTTCCTATAGGTTTTGTCATGGGGAAACAAAATAATACAAACTAAAACAAAAAATGAGCAAATAAGCCCGCTAAGAAGGCATTTGGGTTGAGGAAAGAGGAGAACTCCCCATTCTTTAAAACACCTGTAGGTGAGGTGGAAAATGCCAAAAGGCCTTTACTGTGGGGCAAAGCCTAGCTCCCTGGCACCCAGGATTCCTGATCCCAGCCACTCTGTTTTATCGCAGGTGTGTGTGTGTGTGTGTGTCTCATTACAGCCTTCCAGCGTTCCAGGAGTCTTAGAGAACAAGTAGGCATCTTCATGGCGTTCAGTGATGCACTGCGTCAGCTTTTTATCTCCAGTGGAAAGAGACAAAACCTCTTCTTCGCAATTGCGATAGTACTGAGCTTGTGTTAGGGTGTTCTGGGAATCAGTTTTATTTCTGAAGTCATGGCTGATGGACTTGGGGACGCAAACGATTCCTCCAATTCTGTCAGCACTTAGTTTCCATAAATCCGTTCAGAATGGAGGTGGGGAGGACTTGCCTCCATCTCAGATTGGGTTACTTTGGGGTGACCCCTCAGGATGAAACAGAGGAAAAGTCATCGTGCAAAGGCAAGGACTCTGCTCCAAGGGATTGATTAAGGGAGAAAGGACCAGTCAGAGAAAAGGCACTGAGTGTTATTTTGAGCATTTCATAAGAACCAAAGTTGGGCATCAAGGCACATTTCATAGTCCCAGCTCCTCTGGAGTCTGAGATGGGAACTCTTGGCTTCGAGACCAGTCTTGGTGACACGGTGAGACCCCCTCTCAACAACAAGATGGGGACTTTTGCTATGGTTTGAATGCCTCTCTCTCTACAGTTTGTATGTTGAAAGTTAATTATCAGGGTATGTAATGAGGTCCATACTTATTCGGATCTGAAGATTCATATTTTATTCCCAGTGCGTAGGAAGCCATGGATCATGGGGAGCTCAAGTTTGAGACTAGCTTGGGCTGCGTAATGATTCTGAGACACTTTCTCAAAAAAATAAAATAAATAAAATAAACAAGAGAAGCAGGGTGGGCAGGACTTTAGGAGTTCAAGTCATGAGGCTAGAGATGTCACCAACCGGTACAGTGCCCCTTTGTTATAAAACAGAAAGGCTGGACTGGGCATATACAGCCCTGTGAAAGAGCACTTGTCTAGCATGCTCACAGTTCTGTTTCTGAAATCACAGCAGTGCAAGAGCCGTTTGCTGTCATGCTGTGTGAGGATGTAGCAAAGGGCACTCACTGCCTTCGAAGCAGAGAGTGGTCTTTGCCAGACACGGAAACCTCTGCTGTCCTGATCTTAGATTTCCTACCCTCCGCCACGGTGGGGGAATCCATTTCTGCTTTTCCTGTTCTTTATAAGTTAGCAAGGTATAACTGGTTCCAGCATCAGAAGTGGCCAGAAGCAAAGGTACCCAGAAGTGAGCTGCTGTTGGAATGGATCCCTGAGATGCGGAAACGGCTTTGGAACAGGAAATAGGTCCTGGCCCTGGGATAGTTTTGTAGTGCATGCCGGGAAAAGCCTGCCCTGCTGTCAATAGATCATGAACGGCAGTTCTGGTGAGGGCTGGAAGAGACCTGTTAGGAAACCCAGAGTTTGCCTAAGTGATCATGCAGCATGCTTCTAGAATAAAGAATTAGGGGCTTGGGATGTGGCTCAGTTGGCGGAGCGCTTGTCTATCACGCTCAGAGCCCTCCATTTGGTTCCCTAGGACCACACAAACTGGAAATGGTGATGCATATCTAACCACAGTTCTTGAGAGGTGAGGCAGGAGAGTCAGGAGTTCAAGGCCATCATCCTCAGCTACTGAGTGAATTTGAGGCTAGCCTGGGTTACTGGAGACCCTTCCTCAGAAGACAAGAGGGAATACAAAGTAAAGGTTGTTCTCATGGAGCGTGGTGTCTTAGAAATGAAGAGTTCATCATTGGAGATGGGAAGGAAGAGCATCCTTGTTTTAAGATGGTAAAGAACACCGCCAAATTGTCAGCCTGCCCACGCAAAGATGGAAGAGTGTGTTTAGGGGAGGATACCAGGGTACCAGTGTGGCTGAGCAGCTGCCTGAAGAGATGACAGTGGATTGAAGGAAGCCTGTGATGATATTGTGTTCTCCAATATATTGTGCACCTTAATTAACTTATCTGGAGTCAGATAACAGAACAGCCACTAGATATAGAGGCCAGAAAATGGTGACACACACGCCTTTAATCCTAGCATTCTGAAGGCAGAGATCAGTTTGGATCTCTGTGAGTTCAAAGCCACACTGGAAACAGCCAGGCATGGTGACACATGTCTTTAATCCCAGGAAGTGATGGCAGGAAGCAAAAAGGTATATTAGGCGTGAGGACCAGGAACTAGAGCCTGGTTAAGCTTTTAGGCTTTGGAGCAGCAGTTCAGTTGAGATCCACTGGGATGAGGACACAGAGGCTTCCAGTCTGAGGAAACGAGATCAGCTGAGGAATTGGCGAGGTGAGGTTGAATGTGGCTTGTTCTGCTTCTCTGATCTTTCAGCATTCACCCCAATACCTGGCTCCAGGTTTGTTTTTATTAATAAGACCTTTTAAGATTCATGCTACAGGGGCTGGAGAGATGGCTCAGAGGTTAAGAACACCGACTACTCTTCCAGAGGTCCTGAGTTCAATTCCCAGCACCCACATGGTGGCTCACAACCATCTGTAATGAGAATCTGGCGCCCTCTTCTGTGTACATAATAAATAAATAAATCTTAAAAAAAAAAAAAAAGATTCGTGCTACAGAAGCCAGATGCTACTCAGTGGGATAATGCAAGAATGACCCCACGGGCTGGGGCAATGGCTCCGAGGTTAGGAGCACTCGCTGCTCTTTCAGAGGACCCGGTTTTGATTCCTGGCATCCACAATCATGACTCACAAACTCCAGTTCCAGTGGAACGGATGCCCTCTTCTGATGTCTGCAGACACCAAGTACTCATGTAGCACACACACACACATACATGTAGGCAAAACACTCACACATAAATAAAGTGAATACATCCAATAAAAAAATTAAAAAAGTCAATGACCCCCCCCCCAAAGGCATTTCAGAGATGGAGGCTGCCAAGGTCCTAACCCTGTCTACTGTGGACTTTGGATTTAAGTTGATGTGTGAATAAGACTGTTGGGATAAAATGAAGATGTTTTGTGTGTGAAAGGTAAACAATTTTGGGGGCTGGTGGCTATGGCAGACTCTATGCTTTGCACGCTCACCCCCCCCCCCTCCCTCGACCAAATCTATATGTTGAGACTTAATTACCAGGGTGTTAGTAAAGACGGCAGGCTTTAGGACAGAGTTGATTCATGGGGTTGCAATGGTCATGAATGGGATTAGCACTCTCACAAAGGTGATGTGATGATTCACTGCCATGTGAGGGTTCAGCAAACGCTGTCCATTTGACAAGAGAATAGCTCCTAATAGAGACTGAACCTGTGGGTCCCTCAGCTCGACTCTCAGCCTCCAGAATGGTCAGGAAATAGCTTTTTGTAATTGCCCAGTAAAGACTAAGGATAACTGAAAATTAATGTAAAATTCTTACTGAAGTCCATGGCTTCAGAGTGCCCGACTAGCTGTATAGGAGTCCACTGAGATGTATGGAGTTCGGGCCTGAGCACACGCTTAAGTGACTACCTTCATTTAGCTGTTGGGTGCTTTTATTTGTGTGATACAACAATGTGACTTTTATTTAAAAGAATTAGAACTATTCAGGATATTTGATAATATGGAATTATTGCTTTTTGGATAGAAGATGGCATCATGGATTTACATATATATGTAAATACATATTTACACATATAAATTGCTTAAATGTATTCACACATATAAGTATATATATTTTTGAATGTGCACATGTGTACGTGTGTGTGCACATTCCTCTCTCTCTCTCTCTCTGCACATGAGTGAACATCAACTGAAGTATCCCCTCAGTTCTCCCCATCTCGCTCTGTCCCACAGCACTGGAACTGAATCTTGGGTCTTCACATGCTAAGCAAGCATTCTGCCACTGAATTATATATATATATCCTTACCCTCTGTCTTAGCTATTGTTCTGTTGCTGTGAAGAGACACCATGACCAAGGCAATTCTTATAAACGAAAGCATTTAAGTGGGGGCTTGCCTAGAGTTTCAGAGGTTTGGCGCATCATCATTATGGTGGGGAGATGGTCTTGGATGGCATGCGTGGTGCTGGAGCAGTAGTTGAGAGCTTTACACCCTGGTCTGCTGGTGGAGGCAGAGATAGATACGGTGGGCCTGGTGTGGTCTTTTGAAACTTCAAAGCCCATCCTCAGCAACACACCTCCTCCAACAAGCCACATCGTTTCCAAGGGCCACACTTCCTAATCCAGTGGTTCTTAACCTTCCTAACGCTGCGACCCTTCAATACACTTCCTCATGTTGTGCAGACCCCCGAGTTGATACTTCATAGCTGTGACTTTGCTACTGTTATGAATCATAACGTAAATATCTGATATTCGATCCCCAAGGGGGTCTCGACTCACATGCTGAGAACCACTATCCTAATCCTTCTAATTCTCCTCAAACAGTTCCACTCCCTGGCGACTAAGCATTCCAACCTATGAGCCTATGGAGAATTTTCAGTCAAACCCCCATGACCTCTTACATAAATGCACTTTCAATGGTAAAATATTTTGTTTCAAATTTGTGAGACAACAGTTTATTTTGGTGGACAGAAACCTTGGTGAGAGGGTGATAGAGATGGGTAGAGAGGCCTGGGCCCCTGGTGGGCATGGCTGTGTGAGCATCCCAGTGAGTCTCACGCTGAGGTAGGGTTTCCCGAGCATGCAACATGCAGCTCTGTACTTATTTGCAGTGCTGGGGACCAACCCAAGGTCTTGCACATTAGTAGGCAAGGCTCTGTCACTGAGATACACTCCCAGCACATTCTTGCATTTTAAAGTAGATTTTTTTTTTCTTCTTGTCTAGGCTCTCTTGAGCTGCTGGACTGTCCTGTTGGGGTTCTAGACCTCAAACCTTGTTGTCTAGAATTTCCATTACAGAAGTGAAACCATTGGCACCCCCGGGAGTCTATAAATAAGCTAATAACAATTAAGGCTACTACTTCATTAAACTACTTCCTAGGTGATTTCAATCCGCTTAGTTCATACTCTGAATAGTGTCAGTAACTGAGCATTTTAAATACAGATGGCCTTTTGAAGAATGAATGGCTTAAGAGCATTAACAATAAATTCAAATAACAATAGTTAAAAATTATAAAAAAAAAAAAAAAAAAAAAAAAAAAACAAACAAACAAAACAAACAACAACAAAAAACCAACCCTCCAGATAGCATGAGATGTAGAGAGATGTAGGTTGATTTGACACTGGGCGGAGACAAGGTTTCAAAAACAGACCTTAAGTTCAAGGTCAGAGAGCCTTTCACGTTACAATGCTGCCACCTGGTGGTCATGATGTTTTACTGCGGCAGTATTCGTGACTGCATCGTTGACAGATTAGAATTTTCTGCCTCTCTCCCAGAACAATTATTTGCAATCTTATCTAAGACTAAAATCTATTTTCCACAAAACACACATTACAACAAACGACAGAAGCTTTTCCATCTTTTTACACCCTAATTCCCTCCACAGAATCACAGAGGATGAATTCGAGGCGGGGCACTTACCAATGATCATCTGTATGAAGTCATGATGACTTTTCTCTCTATTCTAGTCATTAGAATCAAAGCCAGCTTTGCCATCACAGCGATGTGACGACTTGATCTAACAGTTGACATTTCACTGGGAGTTATGTTTGGGGTAAGAAGGAGAAATTAGAAGAAGACCTGGTGCAATCTGGGAGTGTGGAGGAGGCCAAGAAATTCTGAGTAGGGTTGAGGTAGGGATGAGGCAGAGGAGGTCGTTCAAAGGTGCAGGGTCTGAGTGCTCCAGGCTTTAGACATACAGGATCTGGGCCAGTCTGCACCACACGTTGGCAATAGGTGCACTTTGCCCATTGCTTTAGATGCTAACAATGAAAATATCTCTTAAATGTCCTTGAAAATTAGACCATTTCCACTTCATAATCCTAGCTGGGCTGTATCTTGACTCTTCCCAGCCCCCACAGGTCAAGTTCTCCTTATTCTCATATTTTCTGGCCTGGACTCTGGAGACATTTTTGTTTACAGTTCTTCCCACTTCTCGATTTTACAGAGCAAAAATGGAAATTGTGACATTAAAATTGGAAAGGAAATATGAGTGTTGAGACGGATTCCTTCCCTTCTGGGAAATGAGGAAGAAAATTGGATGTGAATAAGATGCACTGTTGTGGAGAGCCAGGGGCAGGGCTCAGGATGCCCTAGGCTGTGGGTGTGTGCTCAGACGTGGTTCTTTGTGGAGATCTGGTACAGGTCATCTGGCCACTCTTGCAATGGGCACAGTGTTGGTGATAGTTTCCTCAGAGAAAATTTTAACTCAGCTTTAACACTCTCTACCATGCATAAGAGGAGCAGGGTCCCCACCATGCAGCAGACTCAGATGTGGAGCAGAGTCCAGATAAGCACAAAGAACTCTTGGGTGTCTAGATCTCCTTTCACTGTCCACTATGGTGTTCTTTATAATTGGTTACTTACTTTGCACTGGAATTAATTGGAACGGGATAGGATTCAGTCCTTCAGCAGCATGGGCCATTTTGGAGAGCTTAGATAGAGAATGTGCCCGCCATCACAGGGCACTCTGTGGCACAGCACTTACGTTATTGAAAATGTCTCCCCACCCCCACACTTCGGAGACTCTTTGTGTAGCTTTAGCGCAATCTCCCAGTGATTCTGATTGATTCTCTCTGTCACAAAGGGCAAGAATGGAGAGTTAATGGATCCGGATTCCTGTCGGGGAGCATGTTAAACCAGGTACTTTCTGAGCAATGGATCAGCCTCCGCTGAGTCTGGAGGCCGGGAATTCTGGGGAAGCTGGCACATGGGTGTTTTTCTTTGTGAGTGTGGCCTCAGAGCAGTGGTTCTCAACCTCGCTAATGCTGAGACCCCTTAATACAGTTCTTCATGTTGAGGTGACCCCAACCATAAAATTATTTTGTTGCTGTTTCATAACTTTATGCTACCGTTATGAATTTTGCTACTGTTATGAAACTGGGTGGTGGTGATTGTCAAATAACCCTTTCATAGGGGTCATTTAAGACTATCAAAGAAATCGCGGATATTTACATTATGATTCATAACCACTGCCTTCTAGGCTGATTGCATACCACCATCTTGCTGTGACCAGGCATAGTGAATGGGCAGATACTTTTCCTCAATTTGGGGTGGGGGTGTCTTGGTTACTTTTCTGTTGCTGTAGTACGGTTCCAGAGGGACAAGGGTCAGTCGCCATCATGGGACAGTGGCAGGCTTGGTGGCTGGAGCAGCAGGCTTCTAGCGCTCTCCTTTTGAACCACAAGCAGGAAGCAAGAGGACAAACTAGCCGTGGACAGGGCCAGGCTGCCTGGGGGACGTACCTCCTAACCCTACCCAGACAGTGCCAGCAACTGGGGACCACACATTTAATTACCCCAAACTATGGGGCAACTATCATTCAAACCACCCCGAGGGGGTGGCTGTGAGCAAAGCCCATGATGGACATACATAAAATGTCACAACGAAACCCATCATTTTGTCCAATGGCCGTCCGCTGACAGTGAAAGGGCCACTTACCCTCCCCAAGAGAGTGCCGCCCTCAGAATCTCGTCTCACAGGCCCGTCTCCGTACCGTCCCCCTGAAGACCGAGTCTCGATGTGTGAATTTTGGAGAGTCACAAATGCTGTGGAACCATTCAGTCGATTTTTACCAACATCACACGATGTTGAGAGCTCATTCCCTCCTGACTGTGAGGTTCCTTGCATGGTCCGGCTGCCTTTTCCCAGCTGTTCTTACCCAAGCTCACCCATGGGCATCCCTGGCTTAACTATCACCCCGGCATTTACTTATGTCATAGGTGACCTGTTCTCAACCTTCCTAACACAGAGACCCTTTAATACAGTTCCTCATGTTTTAGTAAGCCCAACCATAAAATTATCTCATTGCTACTTCATAACTGTAATTTTGCTGCTGTTGTGAATCGTAACGTAAATATCTGATATGTGGCCTTGAAAGGACCAAGCAGAAGCCATAACAGGCTGCTCAGTCTTCTCTCAGAGATCAGGCCTCAGTTTCAGTTTCCTGAGACTTAAGGAAGCAGTTTCTGGGAGGGCCATGAACAAAAGACATAGTCCTTGCAGTAGCTCCCTTTCTGCACCTACTTGTACTCTGACTACTCAAGGTTCAGTCAGTTGTTTACTGTCTGAGACCTTTCATCAACTTAGAGCTATGTGAACGTGATAGGCCAGCCAGCCCCCATGGCAGCTCAAGGACAAGGCCTGGGACTTGTCCAGGCCTGCCCCAAAATGATAACTGTAACCCCCAACCAGTAAATTCAAAGGTTACACACCCTCACCCAATCATATGACGCAAAGCTTGTATCACCCTGCTTGCGGTTTCCCCCTTTAGAAACCCCTCAGCCTGAGAGCTCAGGGCTGTCCTCCTCCACCCGCTGTGTGGAGTGTTGGACACAAACCAAGCCCAGGCTTGCTTGTTATCAATAACCCCCTGTGTGTTTTGCATCGGATATCAGCTCTGTGGGAGTCTAGCTCCGGGGTCTTGGGACTCAGGCACAACAACCTCTAGAAGTCGTGTGTCCCACAAGTTGAGAACCAAGGCATTATCATCTTCACCTGTGCCCATTGTGTGTCCTCCTGGAAACTAGGTAATTTATAAGTCTTTGGACTGCTACATTATTAACCAGGTCTTAGGGAAGCAGACGACTCCCCTTGGCCTGGGAGAGGTGAGTGAGGTGGAGTTTAAGCTTGTGGCTGAACACGTAACCCTGGACAGAGAAAATGAAAAGCCATGTTGCGGGCTCCCGAACCGCTAATGACCTGTCTTACCGATGTTTTATGTGTCCCTTCAAAGCTTCCAGCTGTCTTTTCTCGCTTCCTTTAGCTTTCCAAGGTTTAATGTTTCTGCTGAATGCCAGGCTCTAACAAAGGCAGAGGGCCTGGCTGAAGGTTGGTTTCAGACCCTCCAATAACCCTTAGAGGCTGCGCGGGAAGCTTCTGCCTTTACACCAAGGGAAATGGTTCTGCCAAGAACTTGAGATGTTGAAGTTCATGAACACCCAAGATGGAGCTGAGCAGTGGATGGACTTCCCGTGCGTCATGCAGCAGTGAGGTCCAGAGGGTATCTGTAGGGCTGAGTGCATCAGTGTGAAGTTTTGCTGATTAGAGATGCAAACTTTTCCACAGCTTGTGACTTCATGTTTAGTCACCATCAGACTTTGTAGCTATCGCTTTCCTATCATGGCCTTTGTCAATGACTGTACCCAGAAATCAGAGTGAAAAACCAAAGAAACTTCTTTGGTTAAAAAAAAAAAAAAATCAGCGCTATAGGGTATGCCTTTAACCACAGCACTTGGGAGGCAGAGCCTGGTATCTAAGAGTTTGAAACCAGCCTGGTCTACATAGTGAGTTCCAGGCCAGCCAAGGTCTATATAGTGAGACCCTGTCTCAAAAGAAACCACATGTACAAAAAGCAGCACCAATTTGAGCATAGGCTTTTCAGCCAAAGCCGCCCTGCTGAAGGTTCGTTTCTTCCTTCCTAGTAATTATGAGGGACACAGCAGGCAGAGAGGCTTGAACATGAGCTGTGTGCATTAACAGTCAAACCAAGGTCATGAACATCAGTAAATATCTCGACCAGGACTGGAAGATGATTCACAAGTTCACTTATGAAGAGAAGTTAATCATTCACATCTGGAAGCTGAGGTCAAAAGATTGTGAGTTGGAGGCCAGCCTAGTACATGATAAGATCCTGTCACATACACACAATTCCAAAAATGAGATCATGTTCCCTAGGGCACATATACAAATGCCCCTCGGCACCACCATCTCGCGCAGTGTATTGCTTTGAAGTCTCACTTCCAAGATGTGTGGTTTCTCTATAATCACAACTTGAATAGGAGAAAAAGTAAACACAACAAACTCCGTGAATTACAGAGGCCCTTCCCCGGGACAGAATTATGTCATCAGTTGAAGGTTAGCTTCCAAAGCCCTCATCTCAGGCTGTATTTCTTGGAAGTCAAAGCTGCAACCAGAAGACAGGTGATCATGTGCCACGGTGATATTAATTCCGTGTGGAGTGAGACCAGCTAATGGCATTGGGCAAGGACAGCTGAGGCCTCACGCGGCGTTGCTACCCTCCATTTCATGCTGTACCTGCGTGTTTCCCTCCTCTCCCAGCAACATTGATTGATTCGGTAACGCAGGGTGTTTGCTTTCCAGCTGGCAGATCTAATTGTAAATAAACAGCTGCTGGCTGTGTGCAGACAGTGATGGTGTTGGCAGGTACATGAGCGGGGTGTGCGGGGATGATTTAAAGCCTGTTCGGTGGACTGTGGGCTGGCTGGGGAAGAACGGGAGGGAGGATGTTTAGGCCCAAAGTCCACCATGGCTCACCTTACTGTAATGGGAAAGCTAAGTTATTAAAGTTTAACTTAAACTAAAGACTGGTTTGTGACACTGTAAGGGTTGATGATTATGTACAAGTCATGCGAAATACGTAGGCTCTATGTTATGTCAAAATCTTTTGTTCTTGAACAGAATCAGGTTGTAGTGGTTTGAACAAGAATGGCCCCCATAGGGTCATATATTTGAAAGCTTAGTCATCAGGGAGTGGCACTACTTGAGAAGGATTAGGGGGTGTGGCCTTGTTAGAGGAAGTGTGTCTCTGGGGATGGGCTGTAACACAGATTTCTCCTTTCCTTTCCTCCTTCCTTCCTTCTTCCCTCCCTCCTTCCTTCCCTACATCCCTCCCTCTCTTCCTTCTGTTGATATTCTAAGATATCTTTCTTTCATCTGAATAGTGACTTTCTGTTGCAGGGATAAAATACTCTTGAGACAAACAAGTTAGGGAAGAAAGGGTTTACTCTGCCTTACGGTTCCAGAGGGATGGAGTCCGTCATGGCGAGGGAGGCATGGGAACAGATAAGGAAAGTTTGGTGGCCGGAGCAGGAAGCTGGCTAACCACGTTTTCGTCCTCACCCATGATGCATAGAAAGAAATTAGGAAGTGGGGCAGAGCTACAAAGCCCATTCCCTGTGCTGTGCTTTATCAAGTCTCTACTTTCCAGTCTCCATTAGCTGCCCAAACAGTGTCACCAACTGGGAGTCAAGTGGTCAAATCCATGAGCCTAAGAGGGACATTTCTCACGCAAGTCACTACACTGTCCATCAATGAAAGAAACTGTTGTTTACTTGTAGATAATGTTTGCTTTGTATAACTAGATGCTCCAGTATTGGGATATGTGTGTGTGTGTGTGTGTGTGTGTGTGTGTGTGTGTGTGTGTGTGTGTGTGTGTATCACATATATAACACATGTATATGATATAAATATATAATATAAAAATAATATATTAAGTAATAAATATAATCTCCTTTGGTTGAATTGATTCCTTTATCATTATATAGTGATAGAGTGACCTTTTTTGTTGTGACTGAAAATTTCTGATAGAGGTGGAGTTACTCATGCCTTCTTTCTGTTTTCTTTAAAATTTTCCTTATCACATTTATTCATTTATCTAATCTATTCATGGGGGGGGGGAAAGAAGCACATTCCACAGTGTGCTTGCAGAGGTCAAAGGAAAACTTACGGGAGTCAGTGGGTCCTGGGGTTTGAACTCAGGTTGTTAGGCTTAGCAGCAAGCCCCCTTATCCACTGAGTCCATCTTGCCAGCCCTTGCTCTGGCAGTTTCTACTTGGCAGGGTTTGTCTTCTTTCCTATTCCTTCATTTGCATTTCATTTCTGTACCCTCTGGAGAAAGGAGTTCTTGTAGGTGACTTATCGTTAGCTCTAGCTTTCCTTTTGAAAATCAGTTCAGCTCATTGCTACATTTTAATTGGGGGAGGAACTAATCCACTTACATCGAAGGTTATTTAACAATGCTACAGGAAGAGTATGTCTATTGTCTTCTGGTTATTTTGTATGTCCCTTAGTTCATCCCCTGTTCATTGTTTTGATGCTTTTTGGTATTATGTTTTAATTTTGCTTTGTTTTTTTACTTTGATGTGTTTTCAGGAGAGTAATTACCTTTCTTTTGCTTGGGATGTTGGGTTCCTTTAAATAGCTGTCGAAGGCCCCACTGAAGTGCGGCACACACTTTCAGCTCTTTATTTGTCTGGGAAAATGTTTCTTGCTAATTTTTAAAGAATGGTTTTATAGATATAATACCCTTGGCTGGAATTTTTTCCTTTCTCAGGACTTTAAATAAATCAGTCTATATTTTCCTGGCTTCTGATATGTCTGCAGAGCAGTCTGTTAGTTTAACGGGGGTTTCTTTAGAAGCGACTTGATGTTCATCTTACCATTTTTAGGATTCTTTACATTGTCGGATGGCATAGGACTTGGAGAAAATCATTTTAAATCAAATCAATTTGGGGTTGCTCGAGAGTCTTAGAACTGGATATTTATGTCTTTCTTAAGAGTTTGAAAGTTATCAGCAACAATTTCTTTGACTGGAGTTTCTATGCCTTTCCCTATCCTTCTTCTGGAATAACCGTAAGGCAAAAGTTTGCTCACTCAGCAGTAAGTCTCCAAAGTTTGGTTAATTAGCATTTTTCCTTAAAAAAAGACATAACAAAGACATGCATATTTTTCCTTTATGCTATTGGATTATTTCAAAGGACCTACATTCAAGCCCC
This sequence comes from Peromyscus leucopus, assembly GCF_004664715.2. Lineage (NCBI taxonomy): Eukaryota > Metazoa > Chordata > Mammalia > Rodentia > Cricetidae > Peromyscus > Peromyscus leucopus. Next base: position 43,637,769 of record NC_051079.1, on the reverse strand, counting down.
AAACATGCTTTTCCTTCCTCCTTCCATCCCTTCCTCTCCACTCCAGCCTTTTTTCCCTCCTGGCTTGCTGTGTATCCCACACTGCTCTTAGTCTTGAAATCCTTCTGCTCCAGTCTCCAGGATGCTGGGAGGACAGGCACGTGCCACCCAGCTGACAAAACGTTCTTCTGTCTGATCATTCTGCTGAGGCTCTCAGCTCTATGTGTTTCATTTATTGAGTTATTTAGATTCAAGATTTCTGATTGGTTCTCTAGGGTTGTGTTCTCTTCGCTGAATTTCCTACACACATCATGTATTGTCTTCCTGATGTCATGGAATTATCTGTGTGTATTCTCCTGTGTCTCATCAAGTTTCTTTAAAATAAATTATTTGAATTCTTTTTCAGGTAATTCATCAGTTTATTTGGGTCTGTTGCTGTAGAATAATTATGTGCCTTTGTCTGCATCCTATTGTGCATTTTGAGCCTTAAGTGTGTACCTTGGTATTATGCATCTGGTGGTTGAGTAATCTCTATTGATTTTGTAGAGCAGCTTTCATAGCAAAGGGCTTTTAGCTGGCAATGTGTCTTATATACTGGTTTAGGTATGCCCGACTTTTGTTCCAGGTGTGTGCACTCAAGTGCAGGGTCAGTATATCAGCTTCAGCTACAACCAAGTTGGTGATGTCTGCAGGGTCTTAGTGGTCTGAGCTGTAGCCATTGTGGGGGCACACTGCCAGGTTGGCTTCAGTTTGCTTAAGTGGGTTTGGTTCATGGCAGCGCTGGGCTTAGTGTGCCTGCTCTCTGTGTACATGTGCACGAATGTGCAATGTGCCCATCAATTTTAAGGGTCATGTGTGGAAGTGAGGCATACTAATGTGCCCAGGTAGTTATAGCACAGTGCCTAATAGCAAGGTTAGATGAATATCAGAGTCTGAAAGCGACATAGGAGATTTCATGGGTCTTCTAGAGGCTGGCCTTGCCAGAGAATTCTGCCTGGCTACTCCTGGGAGATGAAAGTCTTCTCAGGGCTTCAGTGAGCTGTGCTATACAAAGAGGATCTTTATAAAGGTCTTCTCCAGGCTTCAGTGAAATTCTAACTTCTTCCTTGCAATTTCCAACTGAATTTCCAGGAGGCCTCCTGTTCCTTTTCTTGTTTCCTTGCCTTTCTGTTGAGTTTTTCTTTGCAGCAAGGTTGAGGTCCTCATCACCTTTCCTCTAAGGTAGGATGTTTTTGACCTGCGTCTTAACAAAAGGTCTCCTCTTGCAAGTCCATTTTCTTGTTCATAACTCCTCTCTGCCATTCTCGAACACACCAGCCTGCTAGAGGTCAACACACTGTGTTCTTTGGAAGGAGATGGTTTCTTTTGCGCACTGAAGTTCCCCGAGAAGCCATGCCGTGCTAAAGACTACAAGGCCAGTGAACTGATCAGAACTGTAGAGAGCTGGAATGTAGATTCAGAGCTTAATTATCTTGGGCTGTCTTTAGCCTTCTCAATGGTATCCTCTTTTTTTCTTTTTTTGTTTTCCACTTTCGTGCCTGACACATCATCCTTTCAACTATCAGGGTTAACCTTTGGAATGTATTAACGTAGTAGATCAGTAGCTTCCACCATCCCAAAAGCTATGAATGCCACCGAATAACATCTAAAACCTATGCGTTTGCTTTGTTATTATAATGTGCCTACGTGATGCTCTCACCAAGGTGCCTTAAAAAATGCCTTGATTGATGCCTCTCCTGTCTTCTGTAACTGTATAGTTCATGCAACTGCTTCCATGTAGGAACATTTTTTTGGGGGGAGAGATAGAATTGTAGCTTGAGATTCTCAGGCCATGGCCCCTTGGCTCGGAATAAACTCACTTACCTCCTCGGATGTGAGAGCAGGGTTTTGCATTGACACATTGCTAAGGCATCAGCCAAGAGTAGGAAAATGGAGGTTTCTAGACACGTACCCGTGCTACAGATATCATGAGACAGCCTGGTCTGTTCCAGTCAGCTGATCTCCAACAGCTCTTCTTCACTCCCCTGCTGTGGAGATGGTCAGACAAGGGGAAGAGTATCCAGTCTTCTCAGCTCAGGGGTGGGGGGCATCTTCAGTGTAAACAGATGTGTTTTAGTTTGTAAAGGCTGTTGGCTTGGGCTCAAATTCCATTTCTGAAATAGCCCAATCTACAACAAGGAGGATTTGATCTGTCGTCTGAATTTGCTTAACAACGTCAATACCGACTGTCACTTCATTTAGAAGCTAGCAGGGCTTATCCGAGGCACAGGCAGAGCTGGCCATTCCTGTGTTAGTATGCACCACAACACACTCTTAATTTTAGGCCTAACTGTTTTTCCAGTCTCATATCTCTGCATTTGTGATGGCAATTAAGGCTGGAGGTAGCTTGTGGTGTCCTTGAAACTGAGGGAGAAGAGAAATGATGACTCTAAATAATACGGAATGAGCCGAGTCCCCACTGCAGTAGAAGCCACTCAGGAAAGTTAATTAAACTCAGAAAAATAGGCTGCAAGATAATTAAGTTGAGGACTAATTTTGCTCTGCAGGCATTCTATATTGTTTTTGCAAGGGTCCAAAGGAACACGAGATAGGAAATCTTCAGGTTGTGGGCGTGATTCAGAAAGAATCATTACCAGTAGCTAAAAGGCCAGATAAAATGGTAATGTGGACTAGGAAAATTATATTTGGTAAAATAAAAGTGATAATTATGCTATGCATATTAGACATTTAGAATTTCTTCTAGCTACAGGAGAGCCAACTTGTCAGTGTGTCTAATATAGGAGGCAATAAACACGCATAGCCTAAGACAGATGGCGTGGTTCACTTGTTCTCTTTTCCTTTAAATCATAGCAGAGGGCTGACAGTGATGTTGAGCCTTTCTATAAGGTGATTGTTTTCAATTTAGGGAGAGGCAACTGTGATGCTTTCCCTTTAAGATTACTGATTGGGGGTCGGGGGAGGTCCAAAAGCTGATTATGTGGGAGGGATCCATTTATAATGACCTTCAACCCTCTAATTTTGAACTATCTAACATTCACTAAGTATCATTAAAGCCAGCTCATTATCACATTACCTCGTTGACCTATTACTTTTGAGTTAGCATATTTGAAATTCATATATTTTAGTACATACATTAATATTGACTGAAATTATCCTGTTGATCAACAGATTCAAAATTTAATCCTACTACTCTTTTTCCTTTCCTTTTTTTTTTTTTTTTTTTTTTTGTGTGTTTTGAGACAGGGTTTCTCTGTGTAGCTTTGCGCCTTTCCTGGAACTCACTCTGTAGCTCAGACTGGCCTCGAACTCACAAAGATCTGCCTGGCTCTGTCTCCCGAGTGCTGGGATTTAAGGTGTGCGCCACCACCACCTGGCCATCCTACTGCTCTTAAACACTGTACAATGTGATTTTTTTTTTCTCTCCAGCTCTCTCTCAACCCTGGCCTAAGTTTGCATGTATAAAATTCTAGGAATGGAGGTAGTTTTGACTGCATACCTTCTGTGTGATCGAGTAAGAACAAAGCCATCGATTCCTCTCATCACTTCTCGTTCCAGGAGTGGCTATTTGCATTCTAACTGAACTTGCTGTTCTCAAAGCTTTGCTGGCTGTTATTTAGTAGCCTGTGGCTTTCAAACAACTGATTACATTTCACTTGTCTTGCCCTTAGTTTTCTTATGATTGATGTGAACTTGACATTGGATTTGGATAAAGACGTTAATTTAATAGTGAACTTGGGATTTGCTCTATTCCTCTCTCTCTTTTTTTTGGTTTCTTCTTAAAAAAGCAAAATAAAACAGTGTTTGGGTCTGGGGCTGTCACTCAGTTGTCAGGGTGCTTATCTAGCACGCAAAAAGCCCTGGCTTCAGTCCCAAGCCCCACATATAAAGTTGGGCATGGTGGCATATGTCTATAATCCCAGTACTTAGCAGGTGAAGGCAGGGAGAACCAGAAGTTCAGACGATGCTTGGTTACAGAGTAAGTTAAAGGCCAGCCTGGGCTACACGAGAGCTAAACAAATCAACCAACCAATAATCAAAACAAAATACCAAAATACTTGAAGCCATTTTTCTCCAGGAGGCTCCATCTTTAAGCATCAGTGGCCTCTCATTTGAGTGCAAATGTAGAGGCCCCCACCTGGACCCCATAAGGAGCAGGACACCGGTACTGTGACAGCGACAATCTTAGCTTGTCATTCACCAACCTCGTCTGGGTATTAAGGGACCAACAAGTTTGAACTACTGATTATGCTAGGGGCTTCAGCTTGACTTGGTCACTTTCTTGCTGGGACCTACACAATTTGCCGTCTTTCCTGTTGTCTGTTTGTCTGTATGGACCGGTTCTGCTGTATTTCCTGTCTTCCCTGACTTCAGCAGCTCAATTCAACCTTAAGTCTTGACGGACTCTGCAACAGAGCCTCCAGCCGACTTCCAGCAGGAAGTGTGAACCAGTTCCCATGGAGATTCCCTCTGCATCCCTACCAGCTGTCTGCTTGCCTTCAGTCGGCCTCAGCTCTGGCCACTGTAACTCATTGTAGCCATTCTGTAAATACACACACACACACACACACACACACACACACACACACACACACACACACGTTTACTGTGTGATATATATTGCGTGACCTGAGAGTTAACATGGGATTTGTGTTGGTCTTGGCCAGAGATGCCAAGGGAAATTGGGACCATGGGCAAATTGTACCTAGTGAAAACAATACAGTTTGGGAGTTCCTATTTGGTAAACTGTTTTGTAAAAATTTCAAGTAAATGTAATCATGAAAAACTTGCAAAAAAAAAAAAAATCATGCACCAAAGTTAACGAGATCCGAAGTCTATACATCTCAGTGGACATCTATACAGATGAAACAGCCATTTGGAATGAAAGCTGTGGAGCCTTACATTGGTTTGTACACTTTTACTACTGAATAAACTTTATGAACCTATTCACCAGTAAAAATGAAAAATCCATGACAGAATTAGAACGAGAAAAACATTTAGTTCTATATCCTCTTTCATAATTCATGCCCTTTACCTGCATTCGGTCTTTCCGTATCTCCTCATAGTTAACTTTTTTTTTTTTTTTTTTTTTAGTTAACTTTTCTTATTCTCTTTTCTTCATGTTAAACTTTACCCGCCTATATATTTGTTTACACATGCATTATTGGCTAGACCACATATGAGGGAGAATATGCATTTTTTTTTTCTTTCTGAGATTGTGTGACTTTGGCATTAAGGTAACAAAATGGGTCATACCATTGTTAATATCAGACTTGGGAGTGTTTTATTCTGGGAAAGGTACTCAACACATCCCGTTAATATTCAGTAACTAATGTGGCCAATTTCAGACTGACTCCCTGAATCTATGCTTAAAAACATGACCAGCAGCTATTTGCAACTGTGCACACAGGACAGTAATAGATTTTCACTGTCTTGCCTCAGGGGTGTGTAAATGTCTTTGCTCTCTGTCAAACTGTTGATAAAGGGATTTTAAATGGTAAGGACATTTGGAGGCTTTCTATTCACCTATTACAGAGATAATGTTTTAATTAGACACAGGGAAGCTGTTTTCTGTGCTTTTTCTTTTCTTGAGCTTAGGACTTTAGAATTGGTGACAGGACAAATGAATTATGATCCCCCAGATGGTCACTGTCCTGGACGTAAAACTAGTTGGGAATCTATGAAGAATGACCCATTCAACCCAAACTCAAACCTCTATCTTGCAACTAAAATGCCTGTATCTTTAATAATGGGTTTTATTGTAATCAGTGGACTGGGGCAGGGGGTGGTGGTGGTGGTGGTGGTGGGGTGGGAGCTGGAATAGGAGCTTCTCACCTTTCTAGACAGACATCGATTCACCCTATGGTGTGGTTCCTTATGATTAACTTGAAGTCCTTTTGTCATGAGGCTCTCACTCTGAAATTCCCTCAGCTCCGGAGTTCTTTTGATCACCATTGAAGAAATTTAGATGAGACACCCCAAATCCAATGGAGAAGAGATACAGAGTTTACTAGAGAAAGAGGAGCACCCTCAAAGGCTGAGAGTGAACAACCGAGCGCTGTGCCAACATGACATGTAGGTGATGGTTGATACCATCAACGTGATAGGATCCATATTATCACCAAAGAGACAAGCTTCCAGGCATTCCTGTGAGAGATTATTTAGCTAACTGTAGAGTTTGGGCATGCCTGTGGGGGATTATCTTGATTGGTTAATTGAGACATGAAGACCCACTCTAAAGAAGGGCAGTACTGTTCCTTGACTTGGGGTCTTGGCCGGCATAAGAAAGGAGAAGGTCTGAGCATGAGTGTCCAGGCTTCCTGACTGGATCCTATGTGACCAGCTGTCTTAGGCTTCTGCCACCAGGATACTTCTGGCTATGACTGTAATCTTAAATTATGAGTGAAAAGAAACCCCTTTGTCCTTAAGCTGTTTTGGTCTGAGTGTCTCATCACAGCAACAGGAAAAACAGCATGCTGCATTTTTGGCATGATTTACACTATTTCTAAGGTTTTTAGAATTGGCAGTTTCCCTAAAGGGTATTTCCCTGCCCAGGTGATTGGCAGGCCCATTTGGATGAATTCTCTCTTACTGTCTTTATTTAGCACTATTAATTATACGTAGTAGTGGGTTTCATTATGCTCTTTTCGTGTGTATATAATGTATTTTGGTTGTGTCAGCTCCAGGTGCCCTCTTCTGTCCTCTCTCACTGCCACCCCCCTCTTCCTGGCTAGGCTTCTTCCTGTTTCCTTTGGAAATGTGTTCATGACCTAACGGATTTCATTAAGGTTGCTCATAGGAGCACAAAATGTTATTTATAGGGGCGTGGACATCTTAGTGAAGAAAATGTTTCTTTCTCCCTTCCCAACCAGGAACGGCCTAGAAAATTTCCAGGGAGGAAGGGGTGTGTGTGTGTGTGTGTGTGTGTGTGTGTGTGTGTCGTGTGTGTGTGTGTGTTTAGGAGCTCTATCCCCACTCAATGACAGGACCATTCTTATGAAGGCTGTGAGTTCAAGAGTGGACGACCATGTTGTGCTCCAGAGACAGTATTCCATAATGCTCCACCCCATGTGATTTATTGGGAATATCATGCACATTTATCAAAACAACAGTGGCAGTGTAAGGAACCTCAGTGTTGGCTCAAGACACCCCAAGACCAAGTTCTCAGTTCAAAGGAGATTTGTCTGTCCCAGAGGGACAGAGGGCAGGGGATAAGAGACAACCATAGGTGATAGAGGATGAGGGAGAAGGGGAAGGGAACAAGGGAGGGGACAGAGGTATTTATCCCAGAGGGACAAAGGGCTGCCTCTGGATAGAGAGGAGACAGACATGGCCCATAGGAAAATGGTGGTTTATAATCATAACAGGGAAACCATGGTAGGATGAAGTGTTTAATTTTGATTGGGAATGTTAGTTAGGTGAGCCAAAGGGGGCTTTGTTTGTTTTTAAACATAACCTTTTATTGATTCTTTGGGAATTTCACATCATGTACCCCAATCCCACTAATTTCTCTGTCCCTCTACACTTGCCCTTCACCCTTGTAGCATCCCCCTCCAAAGGAAAATTTAAAAAGAAATCAAAATTAGAAAATACACAAATAAACAAAACCCCCAAACCCCCAAGAAACCAAACCAAAAAACCACTTGGAGCCCAGAGGCCTCTAGCCAGACCAATGATTTGGGCAGTGAACACTTGCAAGTAAAGATGAATGGACCAAAGGTCAACTGTGTGACTCAGTGGGCCACACTACAGCTTCCATGACAAGATTCTTCTCTCTCTCTTTTTGTTTCTGTTTTGTTCAGTTTTTGGTTTTTCTTTTAAATTTGGTTTTGTTTTGGGGGTCAGGTTGCAAAGGCAGAGGGCAGATGTGAAGGATGGGGAGATAAATGGGATCACTGACTGGTGATAAATGTAATGATATTATAATAATGGTGATTATGGAATACTGTCTCCATAATGCACATGATCCACAAAGAATCAATAAAGTTAAAAACAAAACAAAATAAAAAAATCTCTTCGATCCTCCATCTTTCCCACCTCTCCATCACCTCTTCCTTTGATTCAGTAGCATTGGGAGCTGCTGTGTGTCAGGCAGTACATCCCTTTCTCCCAACAGTTTTACCTGCAATTGTTCATTGCATAATGTGTTGTTGGTCATGTTGAAGGCCTCTGGCTTCTGCTACACCATCAATACTGGACCCTCACTGAAACTCCTCTTGGATATCCTGCTATTGCCCTGAATCATGGAGATCTTGTGGCTATGGTTCCACAGGACCAGTCCCCTTCACAAGCTCCAGAAGATCATAGATGGGGTAGATGTTGGGTAGTGCCAACCCAGAGCCTGGGTGGTATCTGAGTTAGTCAGTCCTGGCCTCTGGGACCACCCTTCTCAGATGAGGGGTAGAGCCAGCTCTCCTGCACCTATGGTAAGGGGTGGGGCCAGCTTTCCTGTGCCTTCATCCCTGGGCAGGTGAGGGATGGGGTCAGCTCTCTGGTGTATGTGTGTGTGTGTGTGTGGGGGGGGGTGAGGTGCTCTTCCAAAGCCAGTGAGGGACAGGGCCAGCTCAGCACGGCCTTGTACTTCAACATATAGTTTAACACATGATTCCCATGGGCCCCTGTGATAATATGGGCAACTGACATCAACACAGACCTCAGCTGCAGCAGTATCATGGACCCAGGTATGGCCATCAGCAGCAGCTTGGTTCTGGATCATGGCCCCTGGTGGCAGTGCAGGCCACCCTGGTCTGTATGTATGTTAGTGCCCTTGGACACTAACATGGAATGGGGGTTGGCCCAGACTCGGGGCATGTGTATAGCCTTCAGTGGTAACAGGAGCCGCAGACATTGACCCAAGCCCTAGTAGCAGACTTTAGTGTAACACTACTTGAATTCTTTCTTTCTGCTTTTAAATACAGCCTTGTTTTGAGATGGTGACTCACTCTGTATGCCTGGCTGGCCTGAAGTCACTGTGTAAATCAGGCTGCTTCCTTTTCATAGAGATTAGTCTGTCTCTGTGTCTGCTGGGATTAAAAGAGTGTGCCACCACACCCAGCTGTTAAGAGAAGGTGGTATTCCTGTCTTCTTGAACAGAAAGTCTCCAGACTGATACCAATCCTACTAATCTTAGGCTGGTCTCAATTTTGTGCTTCTTTCTACCAAGGTCAAGAGGCCGACTGAGATCTTATTATTTTCTTTTTCTTAGAATTAACACATATCATGCATAATGATATTATGAATTATATTAAGAATTAACACATACCATGCATAATGGAATTCATTTTCATACATGTATATAATATATTTTGATCAGGTTAATTTCCATATGCTCTCTTGTGCACTCCACCCAGCACCCAATGATTCCCCCCACCCTATGTAGTCACAGTCTGTTCTTTTGAGCAGTAGCCTGAGCTCTTCACTCTCAGTCCTGACTTTTACATGCTGCTGATGATGAAGGGGAGGAGTCTGTCCTCCATGACCGTCAAGGCTGTTAACATCTAACTAGCTATGGGATACTTTGTGTCTTGTTTTAAATACTCTGGGCAGTGTGCAAAAATATTGGAGATGAGTTATGATGCGTTGGTTGGATGAATGAAGAGGTGGCTAGGTACCAGGCTCTTGGAAGTGACCATCAGGCAGGAGGCTGAGGATGCAGGGTGTATAGTTGTATGACAGTGAGGGAAGAGGCTTTCTTGTAGGATTGGGTAGTCAACAGCCCTGTTGACTTCGAGACAGGGTCTTACTATGTAACTGTGGCTGGCCTGGAGCTTGCTATCGCTATCAGGCTGGCTTGAACCACTATTGTCTTAAATGTTTTAGAAATTTTCCCTCTGGAGGGAGCAAAGGTGAAGATGCTATGCCCTGTCACTACTAGGGGAAGGCACCCAAATAAATGTCTTGATTTGAATTTAGCGAAAAAGTCAACCCAGAAATACTGGAGAAATAGTGATGTTTCCGGTGTACTGGGTCGCAGAATGGGCTTGGATTTCAACATGAAACAGGCACTTCCTTAGTTCATCTCTTCTATGTAGACAGGAAGGCCTGAGGAATTAAAAGGAGTGGTGTACAGAGCCAGGTTAGAACCTGTCTCCTGACAACAATCCTAATGGAGTTTTAGTGACTGTATGGATATATTGGTTTGTGGAGTCTCCAGACAGTGCTGCTGGAAATGATTGCTTCTTTTCCTGGTAGTTACTGACTCCCCTGGAGAAGGAACACCCACACCGTGTTGCCTAACAAGAGCATCACTGTTCTCATTGTCTGGTTGCCAAATGGCAGAGCATCTGGCACATACTGCTTGGGACTAGCCCAGCTCTGCCGCTGACTGGAGACTTTAGCTGTTCTCATGGTATATGGGACGCAGCATCTTCAGCTGCAAAACATGAATTAAAGAAAACAAAAAACAGTGTGCCAACACAGGGCAACATCATCATCTCATGTTACTTGAATTTAATAAGCAATGCATTAACATGGGCCAAAAAGTAACACAGATGTGCAGAATGGAGTCTTTGTACTCTGTCCCATAGTCCCCAGTTCTGTATCTTACTGGTGGTAAGTTTCTGTTACTTTTGGGAGTGTATTCCCCTCAGATGCTGAGAACAACAGTATTTATAAGGAAATATGAATGCACATCTTTCAGTTTTTAAAGTCTAAGTATAATGTGCAATGTGTTCCGTGCTTACTTTCATACTTAATGTGTCATTGACCTCATATGTATTCATATTCTTACTAACTTTAGCTGCAACTTAGTGTATGGTATAGATTTATCATAATTTATTTTACTTCTGTTGAAGGACATTTAGGTTAATATAAGTTTTTAGTATTATTTATCATACCCTGGGCGTATGCTATTTGCATACATCTGAAGATAAATTTCTAAAAGGGGAACTGAGTCAAAGGGTGTGTACGTCATTTAGTTTTGTTAGTCATTGCCAAATGTCCTTCCACAGGCTTCTATTTTCAGTCTTCACAACTTTGAAAGCTGTGTTTTGTCTTAAAACTGTATGTTATCTGACTTTAGAGTCATATTTACCACATGGAATAAAAAGTGGTCACTACATAGTTTTGATTTTATGTTTCTTTTTCTGTGGGTGAAACTGAACAGTAAAAAGTATTTGAGCCAGGCAGAGTGGCACATGTCTTTAATTCCAGTGCTTGTGAGGCAGAGGCAGGATGATCACTATGAGTTTGAGGCCAGACTGATTTGTGAAGCATTCTTATGTTGGGATAATATTTTCATACACTGTGAAGATGTGTCTATGTCCTTTCTCACTTGCCTAAGCCATTTTCTGATTGGTTTACTAAAGAGCTAAATGACCGATAGTTAGGCAGGAGAGGATAGGTGGGACTTCTGGGAGAGATTGGAACTCTGGGAAAGAATCTGAGGTGCAGGATATTTGCCAGCCAGACTCAGAGAAAGTTGGATGCATGGTAATGAGAAGAGGTAATGAGCCAAGATCAATATAAACAGGTTAATTTAAGTTTTAAGAACTAACTGGGAACAAGCCTAAGTTAAGGCCAAGATTTCATAATTAATAAAAAGTCTCCATGTCATTATTCGGGAGCTGGCAGTTCAAAGAAAGTCTTACTATATTCTTATTGACTTCTGAAAACTAGATTTTCATATTTTTTGCTCATTTTTGTGGCTTTTGTTTTTATGTTAATTTGTATTTACTTTTTTTAGCATAAAAATGTGACTATAAAAATGAAAATGTGTACATATGGAGATCAAGTTATAGATTAAAAATGCCCAAATTTGTTTTTCCTCATCATTGTGACTCTTTTTATACATTACAATTTCTGCATTTCTTTTTTATTTGTGAATGTGTGTATACAATGCATGTGTGGGTGCCCCTTACAAAGGAGGGACCAGCTTTTCATTCTGTTTTGTTTATGTTATCTGGATATCATCTACTGTCAGTATATGTACACAACTGCATTATTAATAATTACATGTATACATACTGATGTCTTAATTACATTCACCTCAAGAGATCATAGGGAATGAGCAATATACAGGTCATCTTTCAGCCATATCTATTTTTAAAACTTAAAATAAAAAATGGTTCTTTAACATGTGTTATGTTGATCAAGCAAGTACACACCTTGTAACACTCCCCGCTCCAAGTGAAGTATATGCCATATATAAAAATCTTTGGAGACAATATTCATACTTCATTTAATCAGCAATTCATGAATATATATTTAAGATTTTTCCTGGGGCAATTTAAAAACATGTCCACAAGTTCTTTGGCATTTGTCTTTTCAAAAGGTGGAACCAAATTTCCCCCGAGTATAGGCCAAATTTAGTGATTTTTCTTCCTAAAGAACAGAATGTGGTAGAAATGGAAGCATGTGATTTCTGGACAGTACAATAAAAGGCAAGAAACGATGGCTTCAACCTTGCTCTATTGGGTCACTTTTGATGGTTGCCATGTTTCAAGCATGCTCAACAAGCAATGAAACCTATCATCAAAACCCAGGACCAGGGCATTGTGGCAGAATCCTGTAATCTTAGCACTTGCGGTACTAAGGAAGGATTGCAAGTTCAAGGTCTAGAAGAAAGAAGAAGAAAACAACAACAGTAACACACACACACACACACACACACACACACACACACACACACACAACCCCCCAAAAAACCATAATAGAATAGTAAGGCAGAACCAAGGAGCCAAGGAGCAGGGAATATAGGTCATTGGTAGAGAGCTCGCCTAGTATGTACAAGGCTCTGGGCTCAGCCCTAGAGCAAGCTTAGCACATAGAGGGGTCGTCTTGGATGCAAGTCCTTCAGCTCCTCCAGCAAGGCCATCAGACCCCTGTAGCCCTGGATGATACCTCACTTGCAAGTTCCTGGAAGATGGTGAAGATGGTACCTTGAGTTATTCTCATAGTGTCTATGATGAAACCACACCAGGTTTTTTTGTATTATTATCTAGTAGAACTGCATTGCTGACAGCTGATGCTTATCAGATTTAATAGCTCAATGAGCGCACCAGAGAAACAAAGGCTTCAGGGTGGATGGCGGTGAGGAGGGACAGATCTCTGCAGATGGTATTTTTGGTGACTGATTAAAAAGGGGCCGTTAATGAAGCACCATGTTTGATGGGCTCTGAAAAGAACAGTTGTACTGAATCAAAGGAATAGGCTAGGGTTCACTGACAAAATCAAGGTGAACAAGGCTTGGAAAGGGATCATGGTGAAACTGAACTCACGTTGAAAACACAGACTCAAGTTTCATTTAAATTGTAAACACAATGATTTCTCTCTTGATACATTTTTTTGGAGCCTGTTATTTTATTAGATGTGTTATGTTTCAAAAACCAATGTCTACGTAAACATTTGCCTTTGAAATCTTTACTTGGATCTTTTTAAGTTGTCTTCAATGATTTTTATTTTTCTGTGAGAAAAATGCTACAATAATGTGGTGCATTTGATGTTTCCTTTTTGAGAAACTGTTTCTATACTCAACTGGTGGAACAGTACCAAAGGAGAGTCCCTTGGCCCATGCCACATTCCCATGAAGATATAAGGCTTGATCTCTGTAGGGGACATCTGCTGTGCCTGACACACCTCCCAAACGATGTGGATAAATATACACAAATCCAAGACTTCTCATCTGTATTTTCTTAAACATGTGAAAAACAAGCAAGTTTTTCAGCCAATTCCAGGTTCTCATAATATCTATTCAGACAACTAGAAAAGCTAGAATTGTATTGATTATGGAGGATGATGAAACAAAAATAGGAAACACCTCTGTGTTCTGTTTTGTTCATTATGGGATAGGCATAGGAACCTGGGAAACCTTTCAGATCTTTTTGCAATATGGTGTGTTGTGAACTGGATACGTCTTTCCTAGTTTCCAAACTTCAAAGGCTGTGTTTAGAAAATGCAAGTAGGCAGTCCTTGCAATGGCAGGATTTTTTTTTTTTCTGGACTAGTTCTATTGAAAACAGACTTTTCTCTGTTCTCAGAAGAGTCACTATTGAAGTTTATGAACTAAATTTCACATTATAAACAAAATCTCTGTGTTTTTCTACTTTTCACAGCCATACAAGTACTACTGCTGGAATGACCTTGTGAGTGAAGCCATAGGCTCTGAGCGCCACCATGTTTCTCCAAGTGGAAGATTTTTTTTTTCCATTTTCAATTAGAACAAAGCACAGATACAATTTGCACAGAAGAGCTTATTCAAAAGTCAAATTCCAACTGCAGCCGTTTCCTCCAAGGTGTGGGAAACCTTTTCTTCCCGAGCTCCTCAACTAACAGTGCTTTGCACAAGAAATTGGAAGAGCTCTTCCTCTTTCTGCATTTAAAAAATATATCCTCTGTTCTGTAGGACATGGAAATCTCTGGGTATGACCATAACGCCCAACACCCCTGTGCTGGCTACTCTTCTGTCAACTTGACATATAAATTAGAGTTATCAGAAAGGATGGAGTCTCAGTTGAGAAGCTACCCCCATGAGATTCAGCTGTAAGGCATTTTTAAAAATTAGTGATCAATGGGGGAGGGCCCAGACCATTGTGAGTGGATCCATCACTGGGCTGGTGGTCCTGCATTCTATAGGAAAGGAAGCTGAGTGAGCCAGGGAAAGCAAGCCAGTAAGCGGTATCCCTCGATGGTCTTTACATCAGCTCCTGCCTCCAAGATCCTGCTCTATTTGAGTTCCTGTTCTGACTTCCTGCAATGATGTACAGTGCTATGGAAGTGTAAGCTGAATAAACACTTTCCTCTCCGACTTGCTTTTTGGTCATGATGCTTCATCACAGCAACAGAAACCCCCAAACTGTTTAACCTGCCTCTCTTATTCTTCTGAACCTCTTTCATCCCTCCCATACTCAAATTTGTTTCATAGACTACAGGGAGCCATCCAGGGAAGAGTCAGTCACAACGTGTTCATTCATATCTGGGAAGACATGTCTTTGAATCCCACATGACTGTGCAAGTGGAGATTGTATTAGAACTTACTGCAGAGTACTCGAGATACAGCTGGACATTAAGACCTTTGGGAACTATAAGAGGACCTGGGTGCAAAGACAGTGATGAAGGCCAACAAAACAAGAAAGGTTTTAGACTGTAAGTTGTAGAACAATAATGCTTTTGACAGAAAATTGGTGTATTATTTCACTCCTTCCTTCCCCTTTCCATTTTCCCTTCAACCTTTCTTTGTCTCCTATACCCCAGGCTGTTCTCAAACTCTGTGCAGTCAAGGATGACCCTGAACTTCCAATCCTGCCTCTGCCTCCTGATTGCAGGCATGCACCACCATACCCAGTTTTACATAGAGCTGGGGACTGAGCCCAAGGCTTTGCGCATGCTAGGCAAGCATTACAACTGAGTTACATCCTGGGTCCTAAAACTTGGCATTTTATGAGGAATATTTGGGCTTTAAAAGGTGAGGTTTTTCTACAACTGCAGTCTACCATGCTGATGAGTTACACATCATTCTCAAAAGGAGACTGTGCAAAGATCCAGTCTTGACTCATGATATTAGACAAGAAAGGAGTTTCAGACTAGGAATGTAGATCAGTGGTCAAGAATTTGCCTGACTCCCACAAAGTCCTGGTTTCCACTGACAGGTGCAGTGAACTGCTTTTCAGGTACCTTAGAAGGAGTGTGTAAAGGCAGGAAAGCAAACAAGAGAAACAGAGGAGCATACTGTTGACAGGAATGTAGCTAGAGGAACTTAACACTCTTTACTGGGAATATCAACACACTAGGGTCCATCGAAAGTTGAATAAAGTACTCAAAAGGCTTGCTATAGCAACTCAATATAATATTCTAATTTATCCAGAACCACCTTTTAATCGCAACTGTGAAATTGCTCATTACCAGATGGCATCCTGAGTACATGTTGAAGACATCCACGTGCATTGTCCAAAGTGTGTGTGTGTGTTTTTTCTTTTTGGATTTCATGTCAGTCTATTTCTTCCAGAGGTAGTGTTCCCTCTTCACATCTTCCATTATTTTTACATTAAATTCTAATTAGTCCAATACAAGTATGCTCCCCTTTAAACTCCAAAATTATTAATTAGTCCGAGCCCCTTATGGGCAGCCTGAAGTCTCATAGTCTCTACAGGCCACTAGATGCCAGCACTGTATAGGACTATCAGGCAAAATTTAAGTCCTAACACAAACTTATGTTATTTTAAGAGTCAATACAGTTAATTTCCAGATAGAGTTTATCAATTTCTTGGTCAGTTGATTCCCATTTCTTCTTCTAAGTTTCTTCTTTTTGCTAGCAATAGCACCACTAATGAAGGTCTGCCGATAGTAAACATTTCTCTTTTGAGCCCTTCTGAATCTGAAATGTGCTATTTTGCCTTCACTTCATAATGTCAGCCTCTTCACAGTTGTTTTCTTGTATGAGTGTGGAAATACACCATTAACTTCTGCTACTGATGTATTTTTTTCCTCTGATGTTATATTCTAAGATATGTACTCTCAAGCTGCTGGTTATTTTCTTGGTAAAGTCTTTTCTTACTGAAAAAAAAAATGCAGAAATTTAAGATCAGGGCCGTGTTCCTGTTCCTTCCCTCCCTCCCAAGATGGAGGTGATTTTTGTAGTAGCAGTTCAGTAAGAGCTATGACTTCAACAGAAGCCTTTTTACCAGTGTGGCCATGTGCTAGAGCATGCGAGTTAATTGGGAGGGTGGAGCCATCTCGCTTTATTAACGGTGTGCTCAGGTATGGACTTTTAAAAGAAATTGATCTTTCCTGGCAATCAGCCAGAATTTCAACCTGAGATCTCACGTCTTTTTTAATTTTATGTAGTACTCTGTTATCTTTTTATTTAGATCTATTTTTTTTGAGAATTTCATACATGAGTACTGTTTCACATCAAATTCTACTCCTCTCTCTCTTTCTTCCAACTCCTCCCATGTCCCTACCCAACTCCTCAAATTTTTACTCTTCTTATTATTACATATAGATATGTGCATGTGCATATATTCATTATGTATGTATATATTAACCTACCTACCTATCATCTATCTATAACCCTCTGAGTCCAGTTAGTGTTACTCACATATACACGTGTTTAGTGCTGACCTAAGATCCGATAATATTGGCAGCTCATCCATGGGCAAAACTGGTTCTCCATCTCTCAGCAGCCATTCACTGCATACAGCTGTTTATCCAGGGGTTGGACCTTATGAAAGTTGCCACATTCACACTGGCATGTCAACTGGTGTTCTCATGATGTGGGTCTTGTTTAGACAGCACATTGTTTGAATCTCACGGGTACAGCTTCCCTGTCACGCCTAGAAGGCACTTTGTAGCCACAGGTGCCCCGGTCCCTTGGGTCGTACAAACTTTGCACCCCCCTTCTGTGGTGTTCTCTGAGCTTTAGGTGTAGGGGCTATTCTGTAGCTCTATTCATTAGGGATAGTATCCCATGGTCACTTATTCTTTGCATATTGTCCAGTTGTGAATCTGTGTAGTCTCCATCTACTACAGAAAGCAGCATCTTTGGTGAAGGCTGAGAGCTACATTTATCTGTAGGTATAAGAATAAGTATTTAGAATGCAGTTAGGACACTGGCTTAAGAAATGGCAGGAGTAGGTTCTTTAGGGTCTATGGCCTCCTAGGCTTAGGTGATTGGCTAGGTTTCTGGTACCAGGCATAAATTTCCTCCTCCTGAGTCCTTAAGTCCAATTAGACAGTTGTTGGTTACTCATGTTGGTTAAAAGTGCCATGATTGCACCGTTGGAAATAGCTCACCAGACTGGTCATTGTTGTGGTTAATAGGCTTTACGGTTGGGTAGGATTATTGATTGCTTTTCTCCCTTAGTAGCTGGCATTTCACCTTTGGGTAGTATATGAGCAATCCTCAGGGAGGCTTCTAGGTCTGTTTCAGCTCGATTTTTCCAAGTCCCAAGTCCCAAGAACATAGTGTCTTCAGAACAGGGTCTTGCCTTCAAGTTCCGAGAGGCAAGCAAGGACAGTGGCAATAGTCTACATTGCTTTGGAGGTCTCTTGGAGGCCCCTGACCAACAAACTCAAAGGGAGATTTCCTATGACTGGCAATGGGGTTTTAATTGACAGTCTATGGCTTTTGTGGGGAGTATTATCATACTAGTATAACTCCATTTAAACTACATGTATGTAGAAACATGCATTTATTTGTATTATATATATATTTTAAGTAAGCTTATAAAAAATGTTTCTTTATGACTACAAACATCCCTAGTGTTATTTATCTTTCTTCCTTCCTCTCCCTCTATATTGCCCTTTCTCTCTACTCCCCAGTTAAAATCCCCTTTGCAGTTAAAATCCCCCCCCCCCCCCCTTCCCCCGCATCATAGCACCTGTGTCTGGCTGTCCACCTTTCTATACCCTTTACCCTTTTACTTTCCTGGCTTCTCTGGTTACTTCAGGTTATATACTCAAATCTAAAGATTTGGGGCTAGGATCCATAGCTAAGAGAACAGGTAATGCTTGTTTTCCTAGGTCTGAGTTACCTCAGTATAACTTTTCTAGTTCCATCCATTTATATGCAAATTTCATGATTTCCTTTTTCTTTACAGCTGAATTGAGTTGCATTGTGAGTATGTACCATATTTTTATTATCCATTCATCAGTTGAAGGGTATTTAGGTTGTTTCCATTTCTTAGCTGTTGTGAATAGTGTCAGTGAATATGGCTGAACAAGTAAGTATCTCTTTAATAGGATACAGAATCCCTTGGATATATACCAAGGGTAATTATCTTCTTGTTGTGTGTGCATGTGGACATGCATGTACCATGGTGCTTGTGTAGAGGTCAGAGGACAATTTCTTGTGTAGAGGTCAGAGGACAATTTCTGTGTCACCTTGTACGTTGTTTGAGGCAAAGTTTTGTTCATCAGGCTGCCTGGGCTGTGAACTCTTGAGGATTCTTCTGCCTTTGCTGCCTAACTCACTGTAGACGCGCTGGGATTATGGATGCAAACCACTGCACATGGCTTGACCTGGGTGCTAGGGATCTGAACTCTGTTCCTCATGCTTGTGTGGCAAACAGTTTATCCTTGCATATTTTTGTGGTATCTTTATTTTTTTTATTTTTTATTTATTTTTTGTTTTTTTTTGAGACAGGGTTTCTCTGTGTAGTTTTGCGCCTTTCCTGGAACTCGCTTTGGAGACCAGGCTGGCCTCAAACTCACAGAGATCCGCCTGGCTCTGCCTCCCGAGTGCTGGGATTAAAGGCGTGCGCCACCACCGCCCAGCCGTGGTATCTTTATATATATGCTAAGACTTCTTTATAATTTTTAATTTACCTTCTTATCACCATTATTATCATTTTTAATTTTTTTTTTTTTTTTTTTTTTTTTTCAGACAGTTTTCTTGTAGCTTTCACTTTTACTCACTTGTAGCATTGACTCACAGAGATCGTGGTCTGCTGAGTGT
The DNA here is from genome assembly GCF_004664715.2 of Peromyscus leucopus. Taxonomy (NCBI): domain Eukaryota; kingdom Metazoa; phylum Chordata; class Mammalia; order Rodentia; family Cricetidae; genus Peromyscus; species Peromyscus leucopus. Next base: position 43,618,403 of record NC_051079.1, on the reverse strand, counting down.
GGATTAAGCATCGCACCGCCGCATTATTGTGTTTTATACAATGTTTTTCCCTCTCCCAACTCTTTCCAATCTTCCCCATCTCCCTACCTATTCAACTTTATTTTTTTCTTCCTCTTAAAAAAACACCACAAAAACCCCAAAATGAAAATCAAAACAAAGAATCAGTAAGAAAAAAAAACGCCAGAGCAAAGCAAAATGAAATAAACTCCCCCCGCCCCCAAACTCCCCTAACAACCCAAAACCATGAATTTTGTTTTGTGTTGGTCAACTATTGGGCCTGAGGCCTGCCCTGGAGTGTGGTTTATATACCCAGTAACACTCCATAGGAGAAAACTGATTTGCCTTTTGCCAGCAGGTATCAATTGCAAATAACTTTTTGGTTAGGGGTGGTACTCCATGTTCACTCCCCTGTCTCAGTGCTGGGACCCTATCTGTTATCCTTCTTCTTTCACTCTTAGATCTCTCCTCTCAGGTTTCTCCTTCTATTAATTCTTTCTGCCCACCAGCCCTGCCTATCCTTTCTCCTGCCTCACTATTGGCTGGCTGTTCAGCTCTTTATTAGACCATCAGGGCATTCTAGACAGGCACTGTAACACAGCTTCGCAGAGTTAAACAAATGCAACATAAACAAAAGTAACCCACCCTAAAAATAATATTCCCCAGCAAATACTAGAATTTTATTCAAATATTACTTAATGATAGGGAACAAAGGATAGTTGGATTGATTTTTATATTAGTTCTTTGGTTTCTTTGTGCTAACTTTTGTCTTCTAATTTAATAGAATCAAAATTAGATACATATGTCTCAATGAAGAGAAGCACTGTAGATATTGTTGTGTCCAAACCCTTGTCAGCTCAGCCACATGGCATGAGGCCTGTTTCTTACAGCTTATTTGATCATGGTGTCTAAACTCCACACAGACCAGGACTAGGTTCTGTGTCTTATGGGACTATTTCTTCCCCAGCCACAACTGAGGGTATGTAGGAAGAAGTATTTTCAAACAAGTAGTTCATGTCTACATAGCCTGACTTTTGTGGAGGTTAGATAGTGATCTTATTAGATCTCTGAGGCCCTATTCTCAATACCCCATGGGCATTCCCAAAGTCCTCTGAGTGTATTACTTAGTTGTCATTGTGGTTTCATGGAGATCTTGTTTTCCTGATTTTAACTAAATTCTATGTGTATATATTTCACCCATTTCTACTGTATTCATTTTGCTGAATTAAGTACTAGCTGCTGGAAGAGGGAGGATTTTAGTGTGCTGTCAGTATGCTATTCTGATACTCAATTAAAACTGGTAAAGTGCATTCCATTTTCCTATAGTGAAGTTTGTTAGGGTTAAAAAGGGTTTGCTTGGGACTGGACCTGCCTGGACTGAGTCTACCAGGTTGATCGCAGTCCTGGGGGTGGGGGAGGATTTGCCCTGGAGGAGGAGGTGGGAATGGGGGGTGGCTGGGGGTAAGGGAGGAGGTGGGAGGGGGAGAATAGGGGAACCCGTGGCTGATATGTAGAACTGAATGGTATTGTAAAATAAAATAAATAAAATTAAAAAAAAAGGGGGTTGCTATACAATTGACTTTTTGGGAGGCATAGAATTTAAATTCAGATGATCGACCCATCTTTCCCCATAGAATATCCCGAACCATATGTTCTTCTAGAGTTGACATCTCACTTGGCCATAACTGCCAATCTCAGGTGACCATCAGCAGGTTGTTTCCAGGTTGGAGGCAAAGGATTGTAGTGGCCCCAAGTCCAATCATGCATGTCTCCATCGCAAGATAGTCAATGGGGAGGCAAGTTGTAGGACAGAGTATTTGTATTTTTATTGGAGGGCAACTGTTTAATTCATTGGGAGTGAGGCCAATTTCCATTCTACTCATTATGCATGCAAAGTTTCGTATGGGAACATGAGTTAATTGGCACCATATTTCTGATGTGTTTCAACTGTGTTGAGGGACCCTTTATAGATCAGATCCCTTGTAGCTGCCCTACGACCCATCTTTTAAGTCCAGCTTGACTTTCTTCTTTGAGTTTCAAGTCATTTTGCTGTGAAGCCTACAGTTTAATGAAAGGAAAATGCCATCCGTGGCTTTTGACGAAATGGATGTGACGAGCCTTTGAGTTGGTGGACTGTCCTTGTAGTCTTTTCTTGGTAGCAGTTAGTGTAATGCGATCTTTTCATTCTATTAATAATGTGTTCTGCATGGTCACGTTCCTGGTTAATTAGACTTACAGTTTTCAATTAACAGCATTTTTTGATGATACATTATTATCCTTATTAGTGAGGTCATAGACTATATTATAACAAAGACTGAAGACTCTATTGTCAGCATAATCTTGAAAGAGCTATTTAACTTATGAAATGTATCCGGTGAAGGGACTTCATGCTTGGCTTGATGTATAATTTGACCCCTGTAAAGAACCAAATGATTCCTTTTTTTCCCCTCTTCATTTCAAAGTGTCCAGTACTTGAGAGAATATGGATATTTTTCTCAGTAGAGATGAATAACACTGCCACAAAATGAAATTCAAATTTTAAAATTTCGAGCAGATGAGCAGGCAGATATTCTTATTCAACAATTTATCTTGTCTTTGGATGAAATTTATAGTTCTATGTGAAACTGATTAACTCTATTAAATTTTAATTATTGTTCTAAAAATCAATACTCTTCTGCACTTCAGGCAATTTCATTCACTCATCTGAATAAAGAGGTGGATTTGGGGTGGAAACAATCTTTTAGTTGACTTTAAAAATACTCTAGTATGGATTGTTGTTGTGCATTTTTTTCTTTGTTTAAATACAAAAAAGTTAAAGCATGTGATGGGTTTGTGATATATTTTTTAAAGTAAGCAAAGTCAAAGAATTTTATTAAGAAATAATGCAGTTTTAGGGGTTATTGTGGGGATTAACAAGGCAACTCCATGTAGTTAAAAAGGAGGCTTATTTTGGGGTAACTCACAGCCAGTAAAGGGGTTGGTTACAGGATCCGGGAGAGGTGAGGTGTAGTCCAGCAGGGTTCTCTGGAGAACTCTGCTCAGTCTGCTACCCAGCATCCAGGATCACCAGGAACCAAGAGACCTGGCACATCCAGATCTTGGGTCTTAAGCGCTCCTGGTTCGGCCCCTGCCTCAGGGGCTCGTCATAGGTAGTAGGTGTGGCAGTTATCCGAAGCCTCACTAGGGGTAGTACTTCCAGGTCAAAACTGGAACAGCTACCCACTACAAGGGGTAGAGAGAGGACTCAGCACTTGAGAGCACTGGCTGTTCTTCCAGAGGGCCCAGGTTGAGTTCCCAGCACCCACACAGGGCAGTTCAGAACCATCTGTAACTGCAGCTCTAGGGGACCTGATGCCCTCGTCTGCCACTTGCATACTCAGGCACATACACATAAATAAATAATAAAATAATATTTTTTTAAAAAAGAGTATGTTTTCAAGAGGCGGGGAGTGAGCAGATCAGGAGAAGCTTAGATGTTCAAATGGCAATGATGCCTTACAACATAGATCCTGTATCCTAGGCTGTTTGCATCATTGTGTAATATGGACTTGCTCAGACAGGTCCAGTTTATCATGAGTCACAGGTCACTTTCATTCATGCTGGAGAGCCTCTCTACCCATGCCAGCGATGCCAGCCAGTCTTAGTTGGCCTTTGCTGGGGGGTTTGCCAACCCACTTTTCTTACAAGCTAATTTCCTAGCTTCTGTGTAAGCCCCCCCAGATCTCACTCTCTTCTCTCCTGCCTCAACTCTACTGAGATTTGTGGTCCCAGAAATCTTTTCAGGGAGCTGGAGGATGATCTACCTTCTTAAATCTCCTGCTATGAGTACTGTAGCCTCTGCCTCAGAAGAATGATGGAACTTTCCTTCCTGTTCTATAAAATGGCTGGAAACCAGGCTCTGGATCCCTGTAGCAGGAAGTGATCGGAACCCTTGCATCACAGAGTTCAGTCTGCAGCTGATGTATCCTCCCAGTGGGTTCAACTGGTACCAGCAGCTACTGGGGTCGTGTGGGCACCCACCATTTCTGTCCCTGGATGAGGAATTTCACAGACAAACAGACAGCAGTAAGCAAAGTGAGGGGATTTACTAGGAAAATACACTTCCAAAGACAGAAGCAAGCAGGCCAGACCTCGGGGAAAGTTTAGAAGCTCAAATGACCTTGTGGATTGCATCTAAACTGTGCTCCAGCTACCGAATGGCCGATTGCACTTTTTTCTTTCCAGCTCAGGGAGCGTTCGAGTGATTTGATGTTTTCACATTTGCCAATACTCTCTGGAGTGTGGGAGGTGGAGTAAGGCATGGGCGCTCATCTGTACTTCTGCTTTCTCCGTCTCCATTTTTTATTTTTTATATATTTGCCATCTCTCAAGTTTATTATCGAAATATAAAACCATTAAAACTTCCTGAAGATTGTGCTCTCAGCTCCTTGCCACCTCAGGGTAGCAGTGCCTCAGGGCAGGATGGAACTCAGAGAAGGAACCCAAAGACCCCATGAGACGTCAGGGTCCCAGCACTACTGTGTACTATATCGCTGGGCACAGGTCCTCCGAAGATTGGGTGCATCTTTGTTAATTTCTTTTGTACTCTTGCAGGGACTGGAGGACTGCTGAGTAAGAAGAAGGAGGAAATGTCGAGTTGTCGTATTTATTTTCTCACTGCCGTGAGCTGACAGGAAGCCACTTGAGGCAGGAGGGATTTATTCTGAGTCACAGGGCAGACGATGAAGTCCGTCATGGAGAGGAGGGTGTGATAATGTGTAGTTGAACCAGAGAATGTGGCAACTGGTTACTTTGAGTGGGCAGTCAAGAAGTAGAGGAGCAGGAAATGTGGCCGGAGTATTGTAGATGTAACCAACCGTCTTATTAAATAAGAAACACAGAACCAATGTAAAGAAGAAAGCCAAGAGGTCAGAGCTCAGAGCTAAAACCTTACCCTTCCTCCTGCGGTGGTCCTACCTCTCCGAAAGAGACCTACTTCCTGTGTGTTTGTCTTGATATAGTCTTTCTGTTCTGCCTTCTCATTGGTTGTAAACCCAAACACATGACTGCCTGTCTGTACAGACCTCCAGGTCTTTTATGGTATATGGTATTGAGATTAAAGGTGTATGTCTCCAATGCTGGCTGTATCCTTGACCACACAGAGATCTACCTAGCTCTTCTAGCAAGTGCTGGGATTAAAGGCGTGCGCCACGAACGCCCAGCTCTGCTATGGCTTGCTATTAGCTCTGACCCCCGGGCAACTTTATTTATTACCATTCAATTAAAATCACATTTCAGTACAAATAAAATGCCACCATAGAGTATAATTCTCACGACCTGCCCCGCTCCCCCAATGCCTCACTGTCACTGTCACCAGCTAGCCTTTACCTCTTGAAGGTTTCACAGCCACCACAGACAGCGGAGCTAGCTGGGGACCAACTGTTCAAGCATGTGATCCTATGGAGGGTGGCATGCTACATACAAACCACGATGGTCGCTGTCTTCACATAGATTGATGCTAGCACAGCTCATATAAGAAATGTCCTCAGCCTGGTGGCCACGCCTTTAATCCCAGCACACTGGAGGCAGAGCCAGGCAGATCTCTGTGAGTTTGAGGCCAGCCTGGTCTACAGAGCGAGATCCAGCACAGGCACTAAAACTACAGAGAAACCCTGTCTCAGAAGAACACCCCCCACCCCGCCCAAAAAAAAAAAAAAAAAAAAAAAAAAAAAAGAAAAAGAAAAAGAAATGTCCTCTACTGTGTTCAACTTGGAGCTTCTTCAGACTATGGCTTGTTTTGTTTCCTTCTGGAGCTTTGCCTTCCGGTCTGTTTCTCCCCATGTGAGTTATTTTCTCCTTACTCTGTCTAACCACCTGAAAGGATGGTGGAGCCACTCAGTTCATGGCAATGGAAGCATCTAACAAAAGCTGGTGGGCTAGGAAGCAGCCAGAGGCCAGGCACAACCTTCCAAGGCCCATCGCTAGTTACCCACTTGATGGAGCGGTCAGCCTCTGTCTGACAGTGGTGTTTTCCCAATGGTCACAACAGCCTTTCCTGGAGAGGCATCACCAGGCAACGTATGGATCATTGAATGGGATTTTGCATGTCAACTTTGCATGAAAGTCTGTCTGCATAATTTTTTTTCTTCCTCAGGCACGACCCCTCAATTCGGGCGCTTCCTGCTTTTCAGAGTTATGAGCCATGGTCTTGATATGTTATCTAGCCTGTCATGTTCTGTTGTAGCAATAGAAACTGGATTAAGACAGCATGTGTAAGGCAGGAAAACAGAGTGCTCTATATTATAGTGAAAGAGGGGAGGAGAGGACCACAGAGGCAAGGGGGAACTTCATGCCCACTAGGTCTAGTGCAGGCTAGGAAGTCTCCCTCCAACCCCAGCTGGTCTTACACACACCAGGCTCTTGTCTTTTGCTGCACGTGATAACATTGTGTACTTTAATCAGCGTTTAAGATGACCCAAACAGTGGTCATGTAAGTCTTCTTTCCTTAGCCCATGATAGATCAAATAGTGGAAACAGGAAATGTGTGAGTTGCTTCTCTGTAGTCAGAAGTGGAAAGGAGATGCACAGGAAGTGAAAGGGAGATCTGAAACATCGTGAGAACTAGTGTGGTCTTCAGAGATCTCAGACTGAAATATAAAAACACTTAAAAACATTTCATTATTTTAAGTGTGTGGGTGTTTTGCCTGCATGTATGTCTGTGAACCATGTATGTGTAGCATGAATCTTAAAAGGTCTTATTAATAAAATCAAACCTGAAGCCAGGTATTGGGGTGAATGCTGGAAGATCAGAGAAGCAGAACAAGCCACAGCCACATCACCTTGCCAATTCTTCAGCTGATCCTGTTTCCTCAGACTGAAAGCCTCTGAGTCCTCATACAAATGGATCTCAGCTGAACTGCTGTTCAAAAGCCTAAAAGCTTAACCAGGCTCTAGTTCCTGGTTTTCACACCTTACATACCTTTCTGCTTCCTGCCATCACTTCCTGGGATTAAAGGCATGTGTCACCATGCCTGGCTGTTTCCAGTGTGACTTTGAACTCCGAGATCCAGACAGATTTCTGGCTCCAGAATGCTAATATTAAAGGTGTGTGTGCCACCATTTTCTGGCCTTTATGTCTATCTAGTGGCTGTTCTGTTCCCTGACCCCAGATAAGTTTATTGAAGTGCACAATATATTGGGGAACACAATATGACCACATGTATGTGTCTGATAGAAGACATTGGATCCCCTGGAATTGAAGTTACAGGCAGTTATGAGCCACCATGTGGGTGCTGAGAATGGAACCCAGGTCCTGTGGAAGAGTAGCCAGTGCTCTTAACCACTGAGCCCCTCCCATTTTTTTTTTTTTTTTAAGAAATAATACAACTTTTTTGAATTCTTACAATGTAGTGAACAGCACATGAAAAGAAATCATCTGGAAACTTCTATTTTATTGTGTCTTTCTTTTTACTGTATATCATACAAGACGGTGGGTTTCATTCAGTATGTCATCTTCATACATGTGTAGACGGTACTTTTGTTTTACCCCCTCTGCATTCCTCATACTCAGCCCTCTCCTCTCTTGCTGTGCCATTCCTAGTCCCCCACAGCCCCTTTTCTAATGGCCCCCATGTTTTCTTTTTTCTTTTTTTCTAAATTCCTCTGAGGAGAGAAGACAAAGGACGTGTCTTTCTGAGTATGGCTTATTTTGCTTAGCATAGTGATCGTTAGCTCTAGTCCTTATTCCTATGAATAACAGGATTTTTTTTTTTGACCAAGATAGTTCTAGTTTGCATTTCTCTGATGGCCAATGAGAGAACAGCCCTTCTTTCTTTTTGCAGAAATCTAGATGGATTAGCAAACAGTTGAACTCAATGTTGAGAGAAAATGCAGTAATATTTAATGATGGGTAATCCTCTAGAAATTGCCTTGAGAATAGGGAACCTGTCTGAATTTGGTATTTCCCTGTCTCTATGCTTGTCCTTTGCTCATAGAGAGTACTTAGTAAATGTTTATTGACTAAATTAATGAGACTCAGCCAGTGTGTCAAGAAGCAATAGTCTCCAATGTGTATTTTATGGAGTATATGGACTGATAGGTTTTTGATTCAGCCATACAAATATCTTTTATTTATGTAAAATGGTCTCTATTATTATTATTATTATTATTATTATTATTATTATTATTTTGGTTTTTCCAGATAGGGTTTCTCTGTCTAGTTTTAGTGCCTGTCCTGGAACTCACTCTGTAGCTCAGGCTGGCCTCGAACTCACAGAGATCCGCCTAGCTCTGCCTCCTGAGTGCTAGGATTAAAGGCATGGGCCACCACCGCCCGGCTGGTCTCCATATTAATATGGATTTTTTCCCTCATCTTTTACTAGGTGTGCTTCAGCAGGGCACAGATTTTATCAATTTAAACTGCTGCCGTATTCAGTGTTTGTGGCAAAGGGATCCTTGACAGGCTGATGAAAGCTAGAGCTGATGGCATGTGAGTCTTAAGTTTTTCTTAGAGCAGGACAGTACACATACCTGTGTTGCGACAGAGTGGGCAGAATCAGCCTTTTGCAGCAGATGCCTTCTGTTTGCACATTGGTTCATTTGTAAATGTGACCCCCCATTAGCTCAGTGTTGTGTACATAGGTATAATCTGTGTGTACAGTACATTTAGCAACATCTGTAAAATTGCATAGGTGGTCAACATGGCTTAAGTACAACCTTTAATTCTATTATTGTTACTGGCTTTACACTATCCTTATCAATTCCTACCTGTGTTTTCAGTGTCTATCATAGAAATTCTGACATGAACTTGGCTTCAGTGCATGGCAAATAATAATGGAATGCAAAAAGCATCAGTCAGGTTTTAGGCCAGTCTTCATCCCTTGTGGTTAGAAAATAAGGTCCTTTCCAGGAAAGGCGCAAAACTACACAGAGAAACCCTGTCTTGAAAAACCAAAAAAAAAAAAAAAAAAAAAAGAAAATAAGGTCTTGAGTTAAAATAGCAACTGTAACATAAACAGCCAGCTTTGGTGGTTTTAGGGGCACTAAAGGACCTACACAGGTGGTCATTCAGGACCCATCCTGGGCTTGGTGTCATGACAAGCCAGTGATATCACCCCTGATTTATTTTTGTCCCAGTGAGGTGGTATTGTTTTAGAAGTTCGCATGTCAACCCCCCCGGTGTGTGTGTGTGTGTGTGTGTGTGTGTGTGTATGTTCTAGTTGTGATTTAGTTGGTTTAAATAATACATTACATGGTTTAAATGTGTGTCTGAGAATGTGGGCTTTAGAGTTTAAGTTTCTCCCTGCCCCCCACCCCATAGATTTAATTGTCAACTTGATACAACTTAGAGTCACTGGGGGAAGAATGTCAGTGAGGGGTTGTCAGGTTGTCTGCACTGGGCTAGTCTGTGAGGAATGGTCTTAGTTAGTTGAGGTGGCAAGACCCAGCCCGCTGCGGGTGGTACTGTTGTAAGGCTGGTCCCTGAACTATGCACAAGTGGAAAGCTAGTGAAACGTTCTCCATGCATGCCTTTCTTCTCTTTGCTCTTAGACGTGATGTGACCAGTGGCCTCGAGGTCCCACCTTAGCTTCTCTGCAGTGATGAACTGGAACTTGGAATTGTAAGCTGAGTAAACCTTTTCTCCCTGAAATTGCTTTTTGTCTGGGTATTTTATCACAGCAATGGAAATGAAACCAGGACAGTGGTGTACACGTGTGTGTATGTGTGTGTGTGTATATGTGTGTGCATGAGTGTATGGATGTGTGTGTGTGTGTGTGTGTGTGTGTGTGTGTGTGTGTGTACCAGGGAAGGACTTATGGTATTTTCTGTTTTTAATTTTAATTTTTACTTTATGGATATGGATGTTTTGCCTGCATGTATGTATGTGCACCATGTGCGTGCCTGGACTCTTGTAGGCCAGAAGAGGGAGTCATACCCCTCAGAATTGGAGTTACACATGGCTTCCTATGTGGATGCTAGAGATCTGAACTTAGTTTCTCATGTTTGTGCAGCAAGCACCCATACCCAGAGCCATTGTCCCAATCCTTAAAATTTGTCTCGACTCAATCAATGAAGCTTATGATACTTCTCAAGTTAAATAACCACACCGAGTCATGATTCCCACATTTGTAAATGTGGGGTTAATAACGGTAGTGTCCTCATCTAGCTGCCGATGGTCATAGGATAGGTTAAAACGCACAGGCAGCATTTATCTTTGGCTCTGGCAGTTCAAAATTGTTCAGTAATCGCCAGCTGTTATTATTTTTATCTCTAGTAAGTCTACTGGCTTTTCTGTCATTTAATCTCCCGTGGAAGAGATGTCAGTCTCATAGATAGCCATTTGCAAGAGCTAAATCACCAAGGCGCTGGCTCTGCCTTGGCAATGCCCTTTAAGGCCTGGGTGATCTTTCTATGAGCTGAATCTAAGCACGTGACAGAGGGGCATGAGGGAGGCACAGTCCCACACTTCTTGACTAGAAGTCAAGCCCACTCCGATGTGAGCAGGGAAGATAACCCGTAGGCTGATAAAGTGGCACAGATCGGCACCCACCTGCAACCAGACCTCGTGCAAATCCAGTCCTCCAGAACAGCCTTTTAGTGGCAACTGTCCTACAGGTGATGCCGGATTCAGGGTCCCACAGAGGGACACCTGGCACAGAGACAGAACCGTGTTTCACATCCCTGTGCCTACTTCTGTGTGTGAGTGCACATAAAATGCACATCCTCACATGTATTTTAAGGAACCAGAAAATTCGAGTTTCAAAAAATTTTTCTTTTGGTGTGTACGGAGGGTGTGCAGGGTGTGTGTGCGTGTTCCAGTACACATACATAGCATGACATCTGTGGTGTTGGTACGAGGTCAACACAGAGCATTAGTCCTCAACATCCAACTTATTTGAGGCAGAGTCTCTCCTTCACTTTTGAGTACGCCAGGCTAGCTCACCTATGGGCGTCCCTGGCGTCTCCAGCCTCTGTTCCCATCTTGCGACAGGAGCTCTTGGATTACAGAAGCACACCAGCAGGTCCAGTCTTATGTGGGTTTTGGGGATTCAAGCTGAGGTCTTCAGACTTGTGTGGCAAATACATCCCCCACTGGGCCATCTCTTTAGCCGTGTTTGTGTTTAAAAATCTCGCTAGAGTCGGTTTAAAGCCATTTTAGAGAGAACTTCAGCTGAGGCCGTAACGCGAATGCTCGTTTCTAAGCAGAACACAGGTTTTGTTTGATTTCTCTTAGTCAAAGGAAAGATGGTGGCAATAGAGTTGCAATACAAAGCGTTCTTGTCTTGTTTCGGCGCTGTAGTGTAACAGTTCGTCTTGTCTTATTTAGCTATCAGAAATTAGACGATGTACATGCGAGTCTACATTGGAGGCAGGAGGTTTGGGCAGCAGTCTACCCTGTCTCCTTCATTCTCACTAAAAGGAAATCTGTTTGAACTTGACATCAATCAGAATCGCACACTGACATCTCACAAGGCCCCGTGCAAGCTCTTCCCCAGTTTAAAAAAATCTCTATTATCTTCAGCCACTTGAAACAAAATTGGTTGTTTTAGTCCAGAATTCTGCAATCTAACGACCAATGCTTTGAGCATCAACCCCTTTGATATTGTCTTTAAACATTTGTAAACAACTTTAGATCGTGTGGGCTTTTTTTCCACTGGACATGCCAGGCGAATATTTTGATTCAGAGGTCGGCATTCCATTGCATCAGCAATACATTGTGGTGGGAGGAAAAACAAGTGGCACTTTGTATTTCTTACATGGGATGTGGAGTGGGTGCAAAATGTTTCTGAGGAGTATTTTCCTAGGCAGAACAACTTAGTGTCTGAATACTGAATGTGATACATCATCCCAAAGAAAAACATCTCTCCCCTTTGAGATGGAGCTTCTGTGAGGTCACTCTTAACCTTGATGGACTCCAGCACATCAGGGGAAATGTTACAATTAAAAACTCATTTCATAGCAGCTGATTAGGCCTTGATTCACAATTATCCCATCTTTCAAAAGTCTCGTCTGTCTGAGCATTTGGAAAATGTGATAGCTTCATTATTTGTTTTATTTCCAAAGTTAGGGCTTCAGAAGAACTGCACAAACTTTCCCAATCATGCAGGAAGTCATGAATAAAACATGCACATCCAGAATTTTAAATTAGAGTAATTAGACCATATTAGAATCCAAAAAAAAAAAAGAAAGAAAGAAAGAAAAAGATTTAACATCCATGTCAGTGTGAGGAAAGATGCCCTTCATTAAATATCATCTTCCTGTCCAACATTTTAAACTGCCACTTTTAATGTAGCATGAGAAAAATAATTACTATGTACTGTGATAAAGATAATTTTTTAAAAAGTAAATGTTAGAATATCCAGGCCACAACATTTCCAGACTTGAAAGATTTTTCCTATAAATTATTTGAAATTGGATAAGCAATATATTGAAATTGACACCAATATTTCAGGACTAATTCTCATAAGTAAATGATACTCTTCAGTATCATCTTTAATGACACCAATCAAGGGTGTGTGTGTGTGTGTGTGTGTGTGTGTGTGTGTGTATTCAAAGTGATATATCACCCCAAAGGAAAACAGTGTGATGTCACTTTCTTACCCTTGATAAGTGTTCACACACACACACACACACACACACACACACACACACACACAGCTGGGTTGGGGAATCTTCCCTGGACACAGCCCGCTTTGTCTGTTTAACCCTTCCATCTACCCTGAGCGGCACAGAATTCAAGGCTGTACCTATCTCCTTCACAGTGGCATAGTTAACGCAACACTACTGCAGTCCTAGGCTATTTGATTTCTCCTTACTGCACAGTCTGTGAGAGATTCCCCATTGCTCACAACGTCAGCTCAGCTCTCCAATGGAGAGCTTCCTGTAGCTCTTCCAGCTCCTTAAGACGTAAGACTCAGTGCGCCCCTCCCTATCAGAGCCCCACTAGCTGACCAGAAGGCAGGGCTCCTGCCAGCAGGCAGACCATTCCAGCTCCACCACCATCACCACGACCCATCAGACCCTGTAATTTACAAATGCCACCCTGCCCCCCCCCCCCCCCAACGCAAGCGTCCACCAGGGCATCAGCGACCCCTGGAGGCACTGACGCCGCCTGCACTGACTGGAGGAAGAGATGGGTAGTCGGCAGTGTAAGAATACATTCAACAACATGAAGAGCAATATGGCACCACCAGAACCTAAAGGCTCTACAACAGCAGCAAGACCTGAACATCCCAACAAAGAAGAAGCAGAAGAAAACAACCTTAAAAATAACTTTATGAAGATGATACAGGCCTTTAAAGAGGAGATGAGAAATTCCCTTAAAGAAATCAAGGAAAAGACAAAGAAAAAAATTGGAAAAAAATATTAATAAATCCCTTAAAGAAAGCCATGAAAACCCAGAAAAAGCAATCAAACAGGTGAAGGAAACAGTTCAAGACTTGAAAATTAAAATAGAAACAATAAAGAAAATACAAACCGAGGGAATTCTGGAAATGGAAAATCTGGGTAAAGGAACTACAGCAAGTATAACCAACAGAATACAAGAGATGGAATAAAGAATCTCTGGTGTTGAAGATACTATAGAGGAAACAGATTCATTAGTCAAAGAAAACATTAAAGCCAACAAAGTCATAACACAAAACATTCAGGAAATCTGGGACACCATGAAAAGACTAAACCTAAGAATAATAGGGATAGAAGAAGGAGAAGAATACCAGTTCAAAGGAACAGAAAATATATTCAAGAAAATCATAGAAGAAAACTTTCCCATCCTAAAGAATGAAATACTTATGAAGATACAAGAAGCTTACAGAACACCGAATAGACTGAATCCCCCCAAAAGTCCCCTTGCAACATAATAATCAAACCACTAAACATATAAAACAAAGAAAGAGTATTAAGAGCTGCAAAGGAAAGAGGCCAAGTAACATATAAAGGCAGGCCTATCAGAATAACACCTGACTTCTCAATAGAGACTCTGAAAGCCAGAAGGACCTGAACTGATGTTATGCAGACACCAAGAAACCACTGATGCCAGCCCAGACTACCATGCCCAGCAAAACTTTCATTCACCATAGACAGAGAAATCAACATATTCAATGACAAAAACAGATTTAAACAATACCTATCCACAAATCCAGCCCTACAGAAAGCACTAGAAGGAAAACTTCAACCCAAAGAAGTTAGACACACCCACTAAAACATAGGAAGTATGTAATCACATAGCAACAAATTCCAAATAACGGAAACACACACATACTACTACAAAAAATAACAGGAATTAACAATTTAAATAGAACTATAACCCCTAAGGAAATAGAAGCAGTCATTAAAAGTTTCCCAACCAAAAAAAGTCCAGGGTCAGATGGTTTCAGTGCAGAATTCCACCAGAATTTCAAGGAAGAGCTAATACCAATACTTCTCAAAGTGTTCCACACAATAGAAACAGAAGGAACACTGTCAAACTCTTTTTATGAGGCTATATCTACCCTGATACCCAACCACACAAAAATGCAACAAAGATAGAGAATTACAGACCAATGTCCCTCATGAACATTGATACAAAAATACTCAATAAAATACGGGCAAACTGAATCCAAGAAAACACACACACACACACACACACACACACACACACACACACACAAATCATCCATCATGATCAAGTAGGCTTCATCCCAGAGATGCAGGGATAGTTCAATATAAGAAAATCTATCAATGTAACCCACCATATAAACAAATTGAAAGAAAAAAATATGATCATCTCATTAGATGTTGAAAAAGCCTCTGATAAAAATCCAACACCCCTTCATGATAACAGTTTTGGAGAGATCAGAGATACAAGGAACATACCTAAATGTAATAAAGGCAACTTCCAGCAAGCCAACTGCCAACATCAAATTAAATTCCACTAAAATCAGAAACAAGACAAGGCTGTTCACTCTCTCCTTATCTATTCAATACAGTACTTGAAGTTCTAGCTAGAGCAATGAGACAATAAAAGGAGATCAAGGGGATACAAATTAGAAAGGATGAAGTCAAACTTTTCCTATTTACAGATAATATGAGAGTATGCAAAAATGACTACAAAAATTCTACCAGGGAACTCCTACAGCTGATAAACACTGTCAGTAATGTGGTGGGATAAAAGATTAATTAAAAAAAATCAGTAGTCCTCCTATATACAAATGATAAATGAGCTGAAAAAGAAATCAGAGAAATATCACTTTTTACAATAGCCACAAATAACATAAAATATCTTGGTGTAACTCTAAGCAAACAAGTGAAAGACCTGTATCACAAGACTTTAAGTCTTTGAAGAAAGAAACTGAAGAAGATAGCAGAAAATGGAAAGATTTCCAATGCTCATGGATAGGTAGAATCAACGTAATAAAAATGGCAATCCTACCAAAAGCATTCTACAGATTCAATGCAATCCCCATCAAAATCCCAACACAATTCTTCACAGACCTGGAAAGAACAATACTCAACTTCATATGGAAAAACAAGAAACCCAGGATAGCTAAAACAATCCTGTACAATAAAGGAACTTCTGGAGGCATCACCATCCCTGACTTCAAGCTCTACTATAGATCTATAGTAATAAAAACAACTTGTTATTGGCATAAAAACCTACATGTGGACCAATGGAAATGAATTGAAGACTCTGACATTAATCCACACACTTATGAACACCTGATTTTTGTCAAAGAAGCCAAAACTATACAATGGAAAAAGAAAGCATCTTCAACAAATGGTGCTGGCATAACTGGATGTCAACATTGTAGAAGATTGCAAATAGATCCATATCTGTCACCATGCACAAAACTCAAGTCCAAGTGGATCAAAGACCTCAACATAAATCCAGTTTTACTGAACCTGACAGAAGAGGAAGTGGGAAGTAGCCTTGAATGCATTGGCACAGAAGACTACTTCCTAAATATAACACCAGTAGCACAGACACTGAGAGAAACAATTATTAAATGGGACCTCCTGAAAGTGAAAAGCTTCTGTAAGGCAAAGGACATGGTAAATACGACAAAACGACAGTCTACAGAATGGGAAAAGATCTTCACCAACTCTACATCTGACAGATGGATGATCTCCAAAATATATAAAGAACTCAAGAAACTAAAAGCAAAACACCAAACAATCCAGTTAAAAAAATGGGCTATAAATCTAAACAGAGAATTCTCAACAGAAGAATCTCAAATGGCCAAAAGACATTTAAGGAATAGCTCAACATCCTTAGTCATCAGGAAAATGCAAATCAAAATGACTCTAAGATACCATCTTATACTTGTCAGAATGGCTAAAGCAAAAATACTGATGACAGCTTATGTTGGAGAGGATGTGGAGTAAGGGGAACACTCCTCCACTGCTGGTGGGTATGCAAACTTGTATAGCTGCTTTGGAAAATCTCAGAAAACTACCTTAAGACCTAATGATACCACTCTTGGGAATATACGGAAATGAAGCTTAATCACAATACCACAAGGACACTTGCTCAACCATGTTCATAGCAGCATTATTCGTAATAGCCAGAACCTTGAAACAACCTAGATGCCCATCAATGGAAGAATGGATGGAAAAAATGTGGTACATATACACAATGGAGTATTACTCAGTTGTAAAAAACAATGACATCATGAAATTTTCAGGCAAATGGATGGAACTAGAAAAAAATCATCTTGAGTGAGGTAATCCAGACTCAGAAAGACAAATGTGGTATGCACTCACTCATAAATGGATACTAGATGTAAAGCAAAGGATAACTAGACTACAACCCATAGCTCCAGAGAAGCTAGGAAACAAAAAGGACCCTAAGAGTGATGCATGAATTGCCCTAGGAAGGGTAAATGTATGAGATCTTCTGGGTAAACTGGGGGTAGAGAGGGAGTAGATAAGTGAACACATCAAGCTCAGCTTTTTTTTTTTTATGTGAATTATGAGAGATTGAACTGAAGTCCTCATGCTTATAAGGCCAATACTGGTATGACTAAGCCGTCCCCCTAGCAAGGGAAGAGAGACTTTAATGATACTTCCTTGGCAGTGTGCATGGGCAGAAAGAGACAAGGTAAAGAGTTTATTAACCCATGGTGGTAGTTTTGGATAGCCCGTTGATATCAAAGGGATGATGACTCTTTGAGTGCCCAAACATGTCAGCACCGGCCCAGAGAGGTCTTCCCTTGTGATGAAATGACCAGGTTAACAGAGGCTTAGGTAAAATGTTGCTATCTCCAGTGTTTCTTGCCCCTCTGAAAAGCCATGCCCTGTGTTCTGTTTTAGCTGTTGTTAAGAGTAGAAGAATTTCACTGGTTGTTATTTTCTCATCAAACCACTCAACATGTGGGTGTCTGGCTCCAGAGAGATGCCAACCTAAGCCTGGGGCCGGGGATACTCCGAGGTAAGGAGTTGGGAACAGGCCTAGATGTTAGGATGACCACTTCCTGCTCTACCTGGACTCCTTCCCCTGCTCCTTCTGATCCAAGCAAGGCCTGGGGTGGGGGTGCTTGGCCAAGTTAGAGCATGGAGGTAGGAAAGTTCCTGATGGAGGGAACGCCAAGCCACCCTCTCCTACCTTTGTTATGAGTAGTAGACTAGGGGTCCATCATCAGGAACTATGCTTCCTCTTAGTGAGCTTGGAGTCACCCCCAGATGAGCGGCAGGGGACTTCCCATGATGGAGTGTCTCTGGTCTGCCCTGAAATGAGGCAAGTTGGGATTGAAAAGAAGCAGTAAATTCTAGGGTGATCAGTCTGCAGCATCGATTAGGGGAGCTTGACGTGTGCTGCGGCAGGCCTGTGACAGGAAGTGAAAAAAAAATGCTTCTACCCAGATCTGTCTCCTGCAAGGGGGTCAGGATATGGAGTTTAAAGGTTCTGGTGCTCCGGCTGAAGAAACGGTTTAGCAGTTAAGAGAGCTTGCTGCTTTTGCAGAAGACTAGAACTTGGGGCCTAGCAACCAGGTTTTAGCTGTAGGCATACATGTGTCTATGTATGAACATACACATGCATATAAGTAAAATAAAACAAATCTTAACAATGTTTTTTCTTCTTCTTTGCTCAGAGTGAGAGTTAGTTTCTTTCAGTGCTTTAGGCAACAACTTAAAGGTGTTTATCAGTATCTAGGAATGTCTACATCCCCTCTCGGGTCCAAGGCTGCTGGGAAAACCCTGCAGTTGGCAGAGGCACACAGAAGTGGAGGCATCCTGGGATTTGATCAAGACCCAGTTACCACAGCATGGGTGTATAGAATAGTTTATTTACATTATTTTTTGTAACTGCTCTAGTTTTTGTAGTAGAAATTCAGCCTCTCGGGACTCTGTGTGGCGGTTTGAATGAAAATGGCCCCCCTAGGCTCACAGAGAGGGCACTATGGGGAGGTGTGGCCATGCTGGAGGAAGTGTGTCACTGTAGGTGGGCTCTGAGGTTTCAGATGCTCAGCTCAGCCCAGTCTCTCTCTCTCCCCCTGCTGTCTCTTGATCCAGGTGAGAACTCTTTGCTCTTTCTCCAGTTCCCTGTCTGCCCACATGCCGCCATGCTTCCTGCCATGACAATAATGGACTAAACCTCTGAACCTGTATGCCAGACCCTGGTGGTGGTGGCACACACTTTAATCCCAGTACTCAGGAGACAGAGACAGGTGGATCTTTGTGAGTTCAAGGCCAGCCTAGTCTACAGAGTGAGTTCCAGGACAGCCAGAGCTACTCAGAGACACCCTGCCTCAAAAAACACCCCCCAAACAAACAAACAAAACCCCCAAACCAAAAAAAAAAAAAAATAAAACAACAACAACAACAACAACAACAACAAAAACCAATCAAAAACCAAACCAAACCAAACCAAAAGTTTTCCTTTATAAGAGATGCTATAGTCATGGTGTTTCTTCACAGCAATAGAACATTGACTAAGATAAGTTCATCCCAGGCAAATCAAGCCATTTGAGCATCTTTTATGTATAAGCCCCAGTCACAGCTACCATTCAGCATGCTGCCCTTCTTCTAAAAGGGGGTAGCAATATGGGTTGCCATGATGATCAAATGAGCATGGGAGGAGCTGGCACTTTCAGGCACATTTGCCCTGTAAAACATGGTGTTTTCTTTTTCCAAGTTGTTTAAAGTATCCCTCAACATTTTACATAGAAAAGCCCTAAGAAACTGAAATACCAAGGAGGCTGAAGAGTGGATGAGCTCGTATCCCATTTGGGAAAATGACAGATGATGAAGTATGTGGGAGACGTTTTCAAATGGAATAAAAAGCAAAATGAAGTAGAGTCCAGGAAACCTGAATTGTTCCGGACTGTAGAACTTGGGGCATTCGGTGCAAACAAATGGTTACAGCAGCAGATCAAGTGTGGGGGTTCATAGTGAGGTTGTGGAGTCAAGGTGAGGGGTGGGCTGATTCAATGCACAGGCGCCAATTGCAAAAGTGTGAGGTAGTTTTGTTTTTAATGGCAAGCATAATAGGTCCAAGAAAAGCCACAAAGTGAATCTGAGAGAACTTATTAGCATTTTCCCTTCAAGTCAAATTTGGATTCCCCAAACAGGTGCCAAATATTTTCCAAGTGGAGAGAAATGCCCTTGAGAGGTTGTCTTATTAAATGTGTACCTACAAATAGCGGAAATCAAGGACACACTCTCCTTCTCTCCTTCGCAGTACTGGAAGGGCTTATTCTCCAAAAATAGCTATCAAGTTGTGAGGTGTCAGTCAATCATTCAGATTCAATTCTGTTCCAACTCTGTGCCCAGGAGCTTACCATGCATTAAAGAGACAAAATGATGGATAAAGGGCACACTTCCTGCCCCCGAGAAACCCAGTCTAGTTGGGGAAGAAAGATGAATGTCAGTGAAGAAATTATCAAGAGGATCGCAACAGGTCAGCCTAGGCCAGCTAAGTGGTTTAGAAGTTACGAACCTGGTACACTCTGGTTCTCAGGCCTGATGGTACGTCTTTCTTCAGTGCCCAAGCTCAGCTGTGTTCATAACATTTGCCTAAGCATGGAAAATGGAGTGCAAATTGCTCTCGCAGAAATTTTTATTTTGCTCACAAATACATAAACCACAAGATGCTTCTTAAAAGCTCATCTTAGGGAACAAAGTAACATAGTCCACAAGCAATTCAGTGACCTGTGCTCATCTCACTTAAAAGCATCTCTACTTTAAGGCAAGCAAAAAGTTCTTTTGGGGAGATTGAAATGCATCTTTCTTCTCTCTCTCTCTCTCTCTCTCTCTCTCTCTCTCTCTCTCTCTCTCTCTTCCTTCTTTTCTCTTGCTCCCTCCCTCTTCCCTTCCTTCCCCTGTGGTGATATTGTGTTCCCCAAAATATTGTGCACCCTAATAAATTTATCTGGGGTCAGAGAACAGAACAGCCACTAGACAGACATAGAGGCCAGAAAATGGTGGCACTCACACCTTTAATCCTAGCCTTCTGGAGGCAGAGATCCATCTGGATCTCTGTGAGTTCAAAGCCACACTGGAAACAGCCAGGCATGGTGACTCACACCTTTAATCCCAGGCAGTAATGGCAGAAAGCAGAAAGGTATATAAGGCATGAAAACCAGGAACTAAAGCCGGGTTAAGCTTTTAGGCTTATGAGCAGCACAGTTCAGCTGAGATCCATTTGGATGAGGACTCAGAAGCTTCCAGTCTGAGGAAACAGGATCAGCTGAGGAATTGGCAAGGTGAGGTAGCTGTGACTTGTTCTGCTTCTCTGATCTTCCAGCATTCACCTCAATACCTGGCTCTGGGTTTGTTTTTATTAATAAGAACTTTTAAGATTTGTGCTACATCCCCCCTAAATCTTCCTTCCTTCCTTCCTTCCTTCCTTCCTTCCTTCCTTCCTTCCTTCCTTCCTTCCTTCCTTCTTTCTCCCTTTCTATTTTTCTTTCTCTCTTTCTTTCTCTCTCTCTTCCTTCCTTCCTCCCTCCCTCCCTCCCTCCCTCCCTCCCTCCCTTCCTTCCTTCCTTCCTTCCTTCCTTCCTTCTGTAACTAACTCAGGTGGTTCTGCCTTGTATTTGAAAGCTGGTGTCTTGCCCACAAACTTTAAGAAGTTTTAACAGAGGACGTGAGACTCAACTCATGTCAAACCATGAAGAAAAGAAAGAAGTAATACTTCTCAACTTGGAACCAGAGAAGGGTTTTAGAGCATTGAATAACATCGAAAACAGAAAGCTTCCAGAAGGCGTTTCGGACAGCTTCTGATCCTACAAAAGCAAGGGCAGGTGCAGGCTGCTTCCTATCAAGCACTGGAAAATGTCCTCAGGAAAAGCACATTTCGGTATTCCCAGGGACTTTTCAGTAAGGTGATGCTGATCTACATGGATAGGGACAGCAGGCAGCCCAGAGAAAATAGTCAATACCAAAAAGAGAGTGAGTGTACTAAGAATGCTTGTTGGTGTGTATTTCTAAATATTTCATTCAAATGACCCATTTAGCTCTGACAAAGTCATCCTGGCTCCGACTGAGGAAGAGTTAGTTGCGTGTCTGGAATGGGAGTGGTTTGGTAGCAGAGCGGAGGGAAATGTTGGCTGAAAATGATTGGGGGCACATTCCAGTCAGCAAAGCTGCTTCGCAGCAGGCAGAAGCAGGCTCTGCCGCGCCCTTCTGAATACAAAAGTGTTGTTTTCTTTATGGTTTGTATACACCATCAATGGTCCAAAGAGAAGCAGGCTGAGGGGGCGTGTCAACGATGCCATTGAGGACTCAGGTGTCTTTACAGCCACTCCCTCATTCTTCATGGTTGGTCATACCTCCAGATGTCATTAGCTGTAAGAAGAAAGGGGGATGGGGAGCTGTGGTGGTTTGAAAGAAAATGGCGCCCAAAGGGAGAGGCACTATTAGGAGGTGTGGTTTTGTTGGAGTAGGTGTGGCCTTGTTGGAGGAAGTGTGTCACTGTGGAGGCAGGCTTTGAGGTCTCATATACACTCAAGCCATGCCCAGTGGTTCAGACCACTTCCTGTTACTTGTGAGTCAAGATGTAGATTCTCAGCTCCTGCTTCAGTACCATGTCTGCCTGCACATCACCATGTCACATCATAATGATAATGGACTAAACCTCTGAAAATGTAAGCCACCCCAACTAAATGTTTTTTCCTTTATAAGAGTGACTGTGGTCATGGTGTCTCTCTTCACAGCAATAGAAACCCTAACTAAGACAGGAATCAAAGACCAAGGGGCTTGCCACTTGGCCTTGTTGAAAAGCTTTAAAATCTTTTCAGATTTATTTATTTACAATTCTGTATGTAGATGTATGTTTGTGTACATTCATGTGGCACCTAAGGAGGCCAGAAGAGGGCATTGGATCCCCTGGAATTGAAGTTTTAGGTGATTGTGAGCCTGACAAGGATGCTGGGAACAGAATCCCAGTCCTCTGCAAGAGCTATATGAGCTCTTAACTGCTGAGCCATCTCTCCAGCCCTCATGAAAGCTTTCTAAAGGGCTCCACCCAGCCAAGTCAGCTTGGAGAGTGTCTTAGTAAGGGTTTTTGTTGCTGTGATGAAACACCATGACCCAAAAGCAAGCTGGGGAGGAAAGGGTTGATTTGACTTACACTTCAGCATTGTTGTTCATCACTGAAGGAAGTCAGGACAGGAACACAAACAGGACAGGAACCTGGAGGCAGGAGCTGATGCACAGGCCATGGAGGGTGCCGCTTACTGGCTTGCTTCCCCTGGCTTGCTCATCCTGCTTTCTTATAGGACCCAGAACTGCCAGCCCAGGGATGCACCGCCCACCTTGGACTGGGCCCTCCCCTATTTGATCACTAATTGAGAAAATGCCTCATGGCTCGATCTCATGGAGGCATTTCCTCAACTGAGGCTCCTTCCTCTCTAATGACTGTGTCAAGTTGACCCACAAAACCAGCCAGTGCAGAGAGCATTGGCTTAGAACTAGGTTGTGCGGTCACCTACCTAAGAAGGAAGACTAGAAAGGGTTTTGACTTTGCAGCTGTAAAGCCGAGGCAGGAAGAGGAACTGCATGCAAACTAGAATGGTTCTTGTACAGCTCTTGATCTGCATAGGGACTTCCGCAGTTTTATTAAGTTTGGGAGAATGTGTGCTTATTTCCCCCAAGTGAGCCTCTTTTTGTACCTAACCTCTCAGCATTCTATCAAGTTTAGTGTTTACCACACACTTCTCTTTTCGTTTTATCATTTTAGCTTTCGGATCAAAAGCATTAAATAGGCCTCCATTTTGTGTTTCCAGATGCTTCTGTGGTCTTGGCCAATGGTATATGGAATATGCAAATAGCTTAACAATGTATCTTACGTTTCCCCTTTGAGAGAAGTATGCTAAATGGTCTGGTAAAAGTGCAGTGTCCTTGCTTATTTGCGACAGCCAAGGAGCAGTTGCTTGCCATTTTGGGTGCTGGTGGGAGAGGAATCTGGGGCTGTTGCACCTTTAACTTAATAACTCGTAAGCCAGGCAGTGACCAGCGATTCATCTGGGACACCATGGAGTGACTAGTCTGTCGGTCAGCAGGAAATTATGAAGCAGTGCTGGAAAGACAGGAAGTGCATTTGGTGAGCGACCTGGATGGTCTCGGACAGGAACTTTGTTTGTTGCCCATTTTACACTATAAATCTATATGTGATGTTCTGATAATGCCATAAGCAATTGTACAGCAAACTCTCAAGTCACCAAGGAGCTCCAGGGAATGGGAGCTTAGGTGTAACAAAAACTAAAGACTAACCTTTTCTTAAGCAACTTTATATTGTCTGGGTGGCAAATGCCACAAGGAGCCATAGTGGTACCACTGACCACTAGAAGACCAGAAGGTCTCACCTGCCAAGAGACAATCAGAGACCTGCTAGTTGGTGGCTTTGGGAGGCTGTACCCAAAGGTGTGTGTAGCTATGATGTCATTGTTCTAAGGAGGAAAAATTTGCTCAGATCAAATGAGTCATCTGAACTGATCTTGGTCTTTTTCAATTGCAAGTATTTTTTATGGTACCCATAGAAAAGTCTATCAACAGCTTCTGTATTATTGGCTCCATTAGCAGAAGAATTTTGCCAATGGCTTTGTTACATTAATATTTTCTAAGTGTCATCATGTGCTGCAAATAGAAATCCATTAATTCAGCTGTCACTCAGCTTTCTTTCCATCTGTGGAATGAAAGTTAGTGGGACTTCCCTGCTACTTAAAAAAAAAAAAAAAAGAAAGAAAGAACTAGGTGACCTTGTTGGGAATGGTTTTATACGATTCAACTACAAAGCTTGGCACTGAAGAAAAAGTTACTATTTGCATTCATGATTTGAAAGTGAATGCTATGGTGGTGGGCAGATTGAAATAAAATGTTTTCAGTGAATTAGGAAGCCTATGAGGCTGCAATGTGCTCAGAAGTAAGTGTGTGCACATATAAAATTCATGATGCCTCTCTCCTGTTCCTGCAGATACAGCATGATAAGTATACAGCAATGCCCATCTTATTTATCTTTTTAGCATAAGTCATATCTCAAATAAAGTAATTTATTTGAATTAGTCATGGGATTTTTTGTTTGTTTGCTTTAGTTTTTTGTGTTATATAAACAACCTTATATGTAATAATTGTTGCATACATGCATAAAGATATTTTGAAGGTTTAAAATGTTATTAGCATATATTACTTATACATAATAATGTATTTTCTTACAACATTTTCATTCAGGTACACATTGTATTTTGATCATATCCTCATAACACCCTTTACCTCCCTTGTTCCACCCCCATCATTGCTAATAATGCTCTTCCTTTTCCCAACAAACCTGTTTCTGTGGTTAAAAAACTCAGTAGTTATATCGAGACCATATGGCCTACAAAGCAAAAAATATTATCTGGCTTTTTATGGAAAATTTCTACTAGCCTTTATGCTGCAGCATTAGGAGAAGCTGAAGTCCCTTGATGCTATTAACTTTTAGTTGTATTTAGAATATCACAGTGATACTTCTTAGTTAAGTGAAATGGTAACCCTCTGGATTATACATAGCCACTCATGGTGGTTTTTTTTTTTTTTTAAATGGATAACCAGATTTTCAGAGGTGGCTGTTTATTTGGCAAATGTTGAGTTTTATTTGTAAAATCCTCTATATGTTGAAGGTTCTGGAGGCCTACTGACCTTGATCTGTTTTTCTAGTGAAATTCTGTTTTTCATTTTGCATGAACTCATTTCTACTTCCACTCCCAGTGACCAAGGCCTCCCTTACAAAAGTTCCTAGTAGGGGTTACTATGTTACTGACATAATTGTGATAAAGGAAAAATACATAATTCACATGCTGGTTATGGTCTATGTCTATGACTTACATGACCATATTACCCTTGTGAGTTCTTCAACTGCCTGTTAGGCAGGTCTATTAGTGAATGTGAAATTATGAGTATGATAATTTCTGATTATTTTAGACATCATTACCAGCAAGATAAAAAATGTGGTAGTCTTTGAATTTTAGTTTTTGTAATTGTAAGAAATCTGGAAATAAATTAGGAAAAGGTTACAATAAGTAACCCTTGACTATGTTTCAACATTTAGTATAACTTTCATCTACTTTTAAAAGAATATGTAATTGGAACTGGGGAGATGACTCAGTGGGTAAGAGTGTTTGCTATGCACACGTGAGAACCTAAATTCAAAACCCTCCAGCATTCATATAAAAAGCCAGATGCTTGTCACTCCAGTGTAGTGGTAGACAGAGGCAGGAGGATCCCTAGGGCTTGCTTGCCACCAGCATACCTTCGTTCTTGTTGATTTGTCACTCTTTTGGGGGCCTGCCACTCAGCTCCCAAGTAAGTCACTCACAGACGCTCATTCTTAATTATGAATGCCGGGCCTTAGCTTGGCTTGTTTCTTGCTAGGTTTCCTTAACCTTAAATTATCCTGTCTACCTTTGGCCTCTGAGCTTTTCCTGTTCTCTTGCTTCTGTAAGTATTATTCTTACTCTGTCGCTTGCTGTGTAGCTGGGTGGCTGGTCCCCGATGTCCTCTTCCTTCTCTGGTTACTTCTTTGATTTCTCTCCTCCTAGATTTCTCTATCTATTTATCCTCTCTGCCTGCCAGCCCTGCCTATCTTTTCTCCTGCCTTGCTATTGGCCATTCAGTTCTTTATTAGACCATCAGGTGTTTTAGATAGGCACAGTAACACAGCTTCACAGAGTTAAACAAATGCAACATAAACAAAAGTATCACACCTTAAAATAATATTCTATAACAACTTCCAGTTTCAGCAAGAGACTCTGTCTCGAGAGAATACAGTAGAGAGACACTTGGCATCCTTCTCTGACTTGTGTGCACACCCTTACTCACATATTATCCCCAACACACAAATATGTAACTGTTCATGTAATTGAGAACAAATTGTGTTTATGTATCTGATTTTATTCATTCAGCAATGCATTATGTTCTTGTACCATAGAATTCAATGGTTTCTCTATGTTCCATGCTATGATTTATAAAATGCAATTAATCACAACTATTTTGGCATTTCCACAATTATTAATTATGAATACTAATGCTGTGATAGATATTTTCCTGCTTATCAGTCTCCATTTTGTTTTAATCTTTTTATCTTCCAACAATTCTTTTAGAATCTGAATAAAAAACTAAAAGCTATGTTATTTGAACTTTTATGCCAATATATGTTTTCATATATGTACTGGATATATATATATATTAAAAATAAGATCTAAAATAAGCAGGATGTGGTGCTACATGCCTTTAATCCCAGCACTTGGGAGGTAGTGGCAGGCAGATCTCTGTGAGTTCAATGCCAGTTTGATCTACAAAGTGAGTTCCAGGACGGCCAGTGCTACACAGAGAAACCGTCTCAAAAAAACCAAAAAAAAAAAAAAAAAAAAAAAGAAGAAGAAGAAGAAAAAAGATCTAGCACTGATATAGATATATGAATTATTTCTAGCACAGTGGTGTGTGTATACAAGAGATGCAAAATAAAGATAGCTGATTTTGGCATTTGAAGGTATCTTTTGATCACTTTTGTACTTTAAAACATTTGTCCTTCTTGAAATGTTAAGTTTCTTACTTAAATATCTGAATTGGTAGCTTATAAACTAAACTGATGGCTCTGGGCTGTTACTTCTGCAGGGTAACTGTCTGCCCTGACCAGTAGTAAGCAGCTTCCCCTTTCATATATAGGTCATGCTCCCTATTTTTTTTTTAGACTCCACAAGCTTCCCTTTCCAGGGACCTTGCAAGAATTCAAGCCTGTGATTCCTGATGTGAGAAGAGAGTTTGTTTAGATAATAAGGGGTTCCTCCAGATGTCACAGAGACACGATCCACGAAGAGTTGAGAATGAAAGCCTCAGTACAGCCTGACTTGAGTCTGCCAGGCTGGATCAAACCTATAGAGCGTCTGATGCCAGGTGATTTATTGCCAGAATATTTAAACACAATACAATTTGGAAAATGTTTCCTGGTGTAACACAATTTCTGGTGCACAAAGAGACAATAATAACATTGAAATTTGATTCAAAGTACATGTCATTTCTTCCAAGAAGATGAGTTCTAGAAATAGAACTACCTGTTCTAGCTTAAGGGCCTAAAGAAGGAGCTGGTCTGGTCTCAGTCAAACATACAGCCTAGAGGTCATTTGGGCTATTAGCCATCTCTGGTCCTGGTTGTGGGAGCTTGGAGGAATCCCTGGCTGGCTATACAGATAATATAAGGGTCATAGAGACTATTAGGTATCTCTGGGCCTGGTTGATGAGCGCTTGGATGCACAGGTAGTAAAAGGGTTATATAGATTACAAGCCACCTTCGGTCCTGGTTATGGGAGCTTGATAGGGCATGGTCCAACATATAATGTAGATCACCAGGCTATTAATCACCTCCACTTTCCAGCCTTCTGGAAAAACTGGTTATAAGTCCTTCCCTTTGGAAGGAAAATCCTACATGCTTAACTTTCTTGGTTTCATGGGAGATATGTGGGCACAAGGACCTTCATGCTCCCAGCAAGACAACACAGAAAAGCCTTTTGATTCAGAAACTTAGATTTCAGTTTAATTGTTTTCTGAAATCCAAAGCCTGCTCAGAGTTAGGCTGTTGTTTGGAAATGACTACAAGAGAAGCCACTGGCAAATCACCTTTGGGCGAGTTAGCTTGAGCCACTCCCAAGCGATGCATCTTGTGTTGAAAGGCCAATAGAGGGGAACTGTTTCCCTTCTTAAAGATGTGGATACTAAGCCTGAAGGCAGCGGCGCACACGCCTTTAATCACAGCACTTGGGAGGCAGAGCCAAGTGGATCTCTGTGAGTTTGACGCCAGCCTGGTCTACAGCAAGAGATCCAGGACAGGCACCAAAACTGCACGAGAAATCCTGTCTTGAAAACAAACAAACAAACAAACAAAAAAAACGTGGACACTATTCTGGTACAAGAGAAATGAGAAGTTGGTAGAAAATAACTATTTCTAAGCTGTTGAACAGAAATGAAGTCCTTGTGGTTTCTGGCATTTAAATATATTTGAGTTGAAAACAAGCAGAAACACCTTTCTTTAATAATTCCCCCCCCCCTTTGCATTCCTAGCGTGCTCTGAGATGAACTAATATCACTAGCATTTTCTAGTTGATCTTGTTCCCTGTAGTTACTGGAGAGTAAGTGTAAGTCCATTAGACTTTAATGACGTCATTGGGATATTGTTGGTTTTTATGCGTGCAATGTTATTCATTAAGAGGCACTGTTACTATGTGAGAAAAGCCATGAGGCACAACAAAACTCACTATCAGAGTTTTATTAGGAGAAGGGAGGGACAGAAGAGAATGTGATCAGGCCTGTGGAAGACACATGCAGGGAGTTGGGGGGGAGGAGGAGGGGGAGGAGTCTGTGACCCACTTTTTATGGATTCCCCTGTACGTGTGCATATGGGTTATGGAGCTGCACCATGCAAGGGCATAGATTGCGTGATCACATTGCATGCAAATTACATGACCACACAGTGCACAGATTACGTAGGACGTAAAGCCCTGGAATGACTAAACATTACCGGCACCTTCCAGTGGGATATTCCAGATCCAAACTCTAGAAGTGTCTCATTTAGCATAATGTCTTTAAGGTTTGCCTATATTGCAGCATACTAACGCTCACTCCTTTCCTATCTAGTAATATTCCAGTATATGGATGTGCCAAGTTATGGTTATCTGTTCATCGATTAGGCAGACGTGTGCTATTTCTCTTTGGCACTTGCACATAACACTACAATGGACATTCGTGTACAATTTTTTTTTTTATGGTCTTACACATTCACTTCTGCTAGAAACAGAGCTGCTGGAACGCACGCCAACTGCATGGCTAGCATTTTAAGAAACTGCCAAACTATTGTCCAAACTGACAACAGTATTTTTCAGGCCTGCTAGCAATGTATGACGCTCCTCTTCCCGCACTTGATCTGTGAAACTTGCTATTGTTTTGGATTGTAGCTATTCTTGTGGTTTTTGTCTCCCCCCTCCCCCGCCCGCCCATAGCTAACAATGCTGAGCCTCTTGCTATATCTTTATTGAGTATTTGCACAGCTTTGAGGAAATTCCTATTCACATCTTTCACCTGCTTTGTCTTCTTAGTGTTACATTGCGTGGAAAGTTTTACAGTATTCAAGTTATCAGACATGTGATTGCAAATATTTTCTCCCATTCTATCTATAGGCTGTCTTTTCACTTATTTCCAGCTCTCCCTTTTTTGAGATAGACTCTTGATACATAGCTCAGGCTGATCTCAAACTAGCCATCCTCCTGCTTCAGACTTCTGAATTCTGGAGTTACAGACACATGTCACTACATCCAGCTTGTTGTTTCACTTTCTTTCTTTTTAAAAACAATTTTTAAGATTTACTTTTATCTTTGTGTGCATTGGTCTTTTGCCTGCACGCATGTCTGTGTGAGGGTGCCAGATCCCTTATATAGACAGTTGTAAGCTGCCACATGGGGTGCTGGGAATTGAACCCCAGTCCTCTGGAAGAGCAGCCAGTGCTCTTAACCACTGAGCCACCTCTCCAGCTCCTTGGATCACTTTTTTAAATTACATTTATTTGATTTATTTACTATGTGTTCTGCCTGCATATAATCTTGCAGGCCAGAAGAAGGCACCAGATCTCATTACAGATGGTTGTGAGCCACCATGTGGTTGCTGGGATTTGAACTCAGAATCTCTGGAAGAACAGCCAGTGCTTCTAACCTCTGAGCCATCTCTCCAGCTCCTCGGATCACTTCTTAATGATGTCCTTTGAAGCATAAATGTTCCCACTTTGGACAACCAGTTTATCTCCTTTTATTCTGCCCCTTCTGTTCTCATTATGATTTCACAGAAACCATTGCCCAGTTCAGAGAGATGGGGAGAATATTTTCTCCTAAGAATGTATAGTTCTTAGTTTAGGCTTTGAACTACTTAGGATTAATTTTGTCTATGGTTTAAAATAGGGGTCCAAATTCACTTTTAATATAAGATGGATGTCTGTTTGGTCCAGCACGATCCACTGACAAGGTTGTTCTTGCTGGGTGTGGTGCTGCCCACCTTTAATTCCAGTGTTCAGGAGGCATGTACAGGCAGAGTGTGTGAAGCCAGCCTCCTTGTCTTCAGTTACAGGCCAGTCAGGGCTACACAATGATGCTGCCCATACCCCAAAAGAAATAAAAGCCTACACTTACCCCATTGATTTGACCTAGCTTCTCTTAAAAATATGATGAACCCGAAAGTAAAAATTTACTTCTGAGCTGTCATTCTGTTATGTCTGTATGTCTGTCCTAAAGTCAGTGTTTTGGTACTACACCTCCTTGGTTATTGTAGCTTTTTTGGTACTGTTTATTTGTAATTTGAAAGTATAAATCTTTTTCTTCTTATTTTTTTTTAAATAGAGTCTCATGTAGCCCAGGCTAGCCTTGAACCTGATATGCAGGCAAGGATAACCTTGAACTCCTGATTCTCCTACCTCTAACTCTCCAGTGCTGAGATTACAGTTTTCTGTCACTGTTCCAGTTTCTGTGGTAAGAACTGAACCCAGGGCCTCATACACAGTAGGAGGACATCCTACCAATTGAACTGCATCTCTAGCTCAGGTTCTTTTGGGCCCCTTGCATTTCCACATTGTTTTTAAGATCAGCTTGCTGATTTCTTCCTAAAAGGCAGCTAGGATTTTGGTGGGCACAGCACTCATCGACTTGGGAGAATGGACATTTAATTTGACATTAACCCTTCTGATATATGACTGTGGAATTCCTTCCATGTAGCACCCTTTAGTTTCTTTCAGTGATCTTGTTCTCATCCCCCTGCCCCTTTTGTGTGGCACATTTGCCCATGTATGGGCACACATGTGTATTGGTATGCACGCATGGGAGCTAGAGGATGAATGTTGGGAATCAACCTTGATGGCTCACTCTTCCACCTTATTTAGAGAAGATGAGTCACTTGTTCAAGCCCAGAGATCACCAATGGGGGATATGGCTCGTCTCACTAGCCAGTTCCCCTGTGGGGATTCCCTCTTTCTGTCTTCCTAGGATGGAGTTACCATATCTACTTGGCACTTACGTGGGTTTTGGGGATCCCAATTTTGGTGCTCATGCTGTGTGACAAGCACTTTAACAAACACCGAGCCGTCTCCCCAGACTCACCTCTGTTGCTATTTCGTTTGTTACATCTGTTTCAAAATAGTTTCCCTTCTGGTACAATTGTACATGGTGATAATTTTCATAATTTTACTGTGGTGCATTTGTAGCGTTTTCAAGGAACTTATTAGTTGGAATGCTTTCATTGGAGAGTGTCTTAAGACTTTCCACACCCAGCATCATGCCATCTCTGACTATAGCTTCACTCCATTTGTGGTGTGGGCGTCTCAAGCTCGGTAAATATTTAGATCCAGGCTCTGTGAAGAGGAGAGAAGGCCTACTGGCTTGTAAGTGGGATTCCCTGGGCGGAGGGAGTTCCCAGAAGCTGTGCTTTTCGGGGCTATCGTCAAGTCACAAACAACTTCGCTTTATGTCTGTGTATCAGCCAAAGAGCCTGCTGTATTAGCAGTTCTCTCTGCCTGCCTGGAGCTTTCATGGTTAGCCCTCTGGGAGATCAGATATTTATGCCATACCTGGATGACAAAGAAACTGTGATCTTTTGCTGTGGACTGTCTCCCATCCCCTCCGAGTGTATGATCAGATTTCCAAGCAATTGCTTTTACATTCAACCTCAACACTTGCTGCCCAATTCTCAGAAGTTCTGTTGCCAGCAGCTTGGATGTGGCAGAGTGCTGATTTAGCTCCTAGGATACATTGAACCCCATCACCATGGTTACCAGCAGACAGCCCTGAGAGAGGCAAGGCTGCAGCGGAACAGTAGCTACAACCCAATAACAAATCAAAGGGAAGCCTTTCAGGAGAGCCTTTCTCATTATCACACGTTTGTCCTCCCAGCCAAACTGGGATGCAGAAGAAATGCACTGGCATGTTTAGGTCACCGAATCCTGTAAACTCTCCTGAGCTCTTGGTGAACTCCACAGAGCCTGCTGCTTCCCGCAGTCTATTGAAATAGAATCTTACATTGACCTTTTTCTTGGAGTTACCATCAATTCCTTAGCCGTGAAAACTAAAACGCTGCTGAGCTTAAGGTATTTTATGGCCAGCAAGGAGGCAATTTCAAACAGCCTCACATCTGGGAGCCTGAGAGCGCGCCCCATCTGCAAGGCTTCCCTGACATCCTGAAGAGATTGCCTTGATGTTTCCCCCCTCTCTGCATTCACTGTAATGTAACTGAACTAACCTCAGTAATCTCCAGTGTGAGCACAGGACAGATGACATGCTTATGTACAAATCCGTGTGAAAGACGTTCTGGAGCAGCAGGCTGGGTGATGACGGGTAACATCTACACTTGTTTATGAAGACACGGCTTGAGGGTGCGGGGCCATCACTGACAATTTACTAATAATTTACTGGTGAAATCATTGCAGAAATCCTTTTCTGGCTTGTAAGCATACAGAGATCAAGGCCGTCGAAGTCCAGAGACAAAGAGAGAGGTGACAGACGAAGACCCGGCACCACACGAGGAAAATTCCAGCTGACTTTGTTAAGAGGGCAGCTATGACCTTCTCCTTGCCGCTGGAGTGAGCGGCACAGGCACCTACATTGGCAGGGCTCCTCAACATCGCTTCCGAATTAATTCATTTCTGAATGGCATATGCTGGAGGCTGGCCTGGCTCACCTTTGTTTGATTAAGGGTGCGTTTAAGGTCAACCACCACTAACTGTGTTGTTAAATATTGATTTAGCCATTTGAATTAATGTAATTTTTAGTCCTTCCCTTACTTAATGTACACGGGTATTCCTGTGACCCAGGTGGACAGAAGATCAATACATGGACACTTGGTTCCTTCTGAAGCCGAGGCCGGGCTGCCTCCTGTGTGCTTGCTGATTTTTCTGCAGAAGTCGATGTAGTCAGGATAATGACCTACTCGCTTTCCTACTTGCCGCCTACAAAACTGAATGCTTTTATCACTTGCAGGATGGTTCTGACTTGCTTGGTGGTCCGTGTCTCCCTGGGTTCTGGGCATAGATATCCCTCGGATGGGGGAACATAGATCAAGTCAACTTAGAGACAAGCAGACAAACAAGCTCTGTGCAGGGTCCTGACAGCAAAGGCAGCGTTACATGGATCCATTACAGTTCAACCCTTGAAGGGAAGTGAGCCTGAGGCCTATGCTACCCTGCATCTATCTCATTGTGTTGGTGCTCTAACAGGATTCAAAGGAGCTTGGAAGCGCTGGGTAGGAACTGTAGCATCGGATTTCCAAATACTCTCTTTTTCTCATACTTATCACACTCTAATACATTCGTCTTTCTGCAAACTGGGGCAAAACAGGGGGATTTTGGAATTATACTCATTACAAATATCATGAGCTAGTTTATCATCGTGGAGACTGAATGGATACTCTGCTCCCACAGTGCTCTCATGGTCACCATGGCTGGAAATTCTCACCTTGGCTCCTTATTCACTAGGCAACACTAGCTTGGCTCCTAGTTTACTCCATTTTGATATAAAGATTTCCAGAAACTATGACCTTGAGATTGTAATTCGTGGTTGGCACATGGTCTTTTCTTGCTTGGTTCAGTTAAAACCAGAGCTTCCAAGGGGTCATCTTTGCCACTGTATTAAAATAGCTGCCTATGGATTCAGGAAACATTTGAGGAAAAAGAGCCCACAGGTGGAAAGAGAGGGGATGAGCCTTGGCAACTTGGCACATCTACATCAAGCTGGGCTCCAAGCTATGGGCTCCTCACAAAAATTTATGCTACTCAAATAAGATTTATTGGTTTGTGTTGAATTGTTTGAAACGGCATTCATGAGCCTCAACTTCCTGATTTGATGCAAGCTGAGTTGTTCATTTGAAAGATACATGGGTCTTGATGGGTGCAACATCATGTTTCCTTCCAAGTTTCCTGTAACATTTCTCAATGTGTTATCAGGATTAAGTGGAGGCGGTAAGGCAGCATACACAAGCCATCCTAGCTACTGTGGTAGGCTGCTGGTCTTAAACACAGTAAGATCTATCTAAAAATTATATATAAGAAAGAAAACCATTAAGTACTGGGCCTAAGGTGAGTATTCACATGTGAAATCTTTCACTTCAGTTTATAGCTAGACAAATAAGAATCTGACTGTAAACAGCAAGTCACATTTTACATTCAAAGTCCTAACGTGATGCTACCACTTTGCCCAGGCTACCTGCTTTATTCCCAAGCATAGTTCATTTAGTTCTTTACCAAACTTAACTTCAGAGGGGTCACATGGTTCTTTTTTTTTTTTTCTTTTTTTCTTTTTGATTCTGGATTTTATTCAGTGGCTCTCCGAGTCTAGAAGAAGGTATGGGGCCTCTTGGTGGTGGAGCCTCCCAGGGTGGGGCAATGGGAACTTGATCTTGGAGTCATGGAACTTGATAGCTATCTGTCCGCACTTGCCCACTGCTATCTCTTCCACCTTCATGATTCTGACGGAGGAGGGCTCACCAGCACCGTGCCGGGGACCCATGTCGCGATAGCACTGTGGGACAGTGCCAGCCTTGGTCAGGTCCCAGGACTTGTGGTACACGTTATGTGTGCCACGGTGGGAGGGGTTGTGCAGATGCCCTAGTCCTTCACCTGCAGCGGCTACTTCAAAACACCTGCCGGCAGTACACTATCCCCCCCTGATGACTTCCTCTTCTTCAGCTGCAACACAAAATACCAGAAGTGGGATTTGGTCACCGCATGGTTGGGTGTGAAAATATGCACGTGCTACAGTGGTGGCTCTCCAGGGTGGGCAGGCAGCTCTCCACCACCTTGGACTCCCCAAAGTGTGCCCGAGGCCTTCATGGCGCTCCGTCTGCATTCTCTACCCATAAAAGGAAGGCTGTCCCAGCAGTTCTTAAACAGAAATGAATTCTCACACACAGAAGCTGAGGATGTGGCTCAGCTGACGGGGTGTTTGCCTAACATAAATGATTCCCTGACTGTATGAACCAGGAATGGTAGTAACACGTGCCTGCAATCCCAACATCTGGGAGGCAGAGGGCAGGAAGATCAGAAGTTCAAGGTCATTTTATGGCTATATAATGAGTTCACGACCAGCCAGGGCTATGTGAGACCCTGTCATGGCTGTGGAAAAATCCTTATGTACACTGTGACTATGCAGTACTCTCATTTGGTTATAAAAAGCTGACAGGCTGGTAGCCAGACAGGAAGTTAGGTGGGAAAGCCAAACTGAGAATGATGGGAAGAAGGAGGGCAGAGTCCGAGAGTCACTGGCAGATGCAGAGAGAGCAAGATGGGCACTCTGTATGGAGAAAAGGTACTGAAAGGACCAGCCAGACACCAGAACAGGCTGCTCAGTCTTCTCTCAGAGATCAGGCCTCAATTTCAGTTTCCTGAGACTTGAGCAAGCAGTTTCTGGGAAGGCCATGAACAAAGGACAGTTCTTGGAGTAACTTCCTCTCTGCACGTACTCTGACTGCTCAAAATTTAGCCAGTTCTTTATTGTTTGGGACCCCTCACCAACTTAGATTTACGTGAATGGGTCAATACAAATGAGCGAGGCCAACCAGCCTCCATGACAGCTCAAGGACAAAGCCTGGGACTTGTCTAGGCCTGCCCCAAAATGATAACTGTAACCCTCAACCACTAAATCCAAAGGTTACATACCTCCCCCAATCATATGATGCAAAGGCTTGTATCACTCTGCTTTTGGATTTTCCTTTTAAAAACTCCTCCCTCTGAGAGCTCAGGGCTGTCCTTCTCCATCCGCTGCATCAGAGTGTTGGACACGGACAAAGCCCAGGCTTACTTATTATCAATAAACCTCTGTGTGTCTTGCATCAGATATCGGCTCTGTGGTGGTCTTGCTCAGGGGTCTTGAGATGTGGGCACAACTGTACCAAGCCACATGGCAAAGTATAGAGAAGAAATATGGGTTAATTTAAATGTAAGAGTTAGTAACAAGCCTGAGCTATTGGCCAAGCATTTATATAAGTAATATTAAGCCTCTGTGTCAGTTATTTGGGACTGGATGCTGCGATTAGGAAAAAAAAATCTGCCTACATGTCAAGGACTCTTTGCATCTGTGGTTATCTGCACAAGATCCACACAAGATTCGGTCCATCATCATCGTTTCATCATGCGTGGGGGATTCATGAGGCCCTCCCCATCACTGAGGGACTATGGGTAGTTAATGGGTGCTGAGGAAGGGGGTGTCATTTTCTTCAGTTGCCCGTGTTTTAGTGCATAACCCTGCACTCATGTTCATGGGAGCCACCTCATTTATGTTCAGTGAGGGGAGGTAGGGTGGGGGACAGACATCAAAGGAGGGGCTTTGTTGGGGAAACGGTTTCAGTAGTCAGTGAGAGGGCATGAGAGAGGTTAATTTGGGCATGAAAATAACCAAACATTTAAATTTAGTCTATACCTGAATGATATCGTCAAATAAGAAGGAAAGCATAGGGATTGAAGTGACAGATTTTAACACTGGAAGAATAACATTAGAGACGATCCCAGATTGTCCTCTACAGCCAGCACTGAAACACCCCCCCCCCCTTTAGGTCATTGTGCTGGGGAGCTGTCGTTATCCCCCTCAACCCCACTGCAGTGCCATCCCTGACCCCCTTCCTCTCACTTGGTGGTATGCTGGGCAACATCCCTGTTGTCAGGCTGCCCAGGGTGAAAACACTTGTGATGTTTCAGTGGTACGGGACAGTAATGCGATTTACTGACAGTCATCAATGTAATTTAGCTTATACCCACATTTTCAAAGTTCAGGCAAAGGTGTTTGTAGTCTTGGAGGTGCTCAGGAATGTAATTAGAAAATAGAAGTTTAAACCAGGCAAAAAGAATTAAATTAGCTAGAACAAACACAATAAACAGAATCAAATCTTTTGTCTTGGCACGGAGCTTCCACAGTGAAAGCCCAGGGATCAATGACAAAAAGCAGGGAGGGGGCCTTTTATGCATCCCTACCTCTGAAAGATGGTCATGGGAGCAGATGAACTCATCCTGGTTCTTTGGATGGTTTTCATTTGCATAACACAGACCTCCCCCAAATTCTGCACTTTGGTGCAGTTAAATGAACTCATGTATTGACACAGGGAGGTGTGAGATATAAAGCAGTATTAGATATTGATGGTTTTTTGCCTCTTTTTATGTATTGGATATGCAGTGTATGCAGAGCAAAGGTCTATAAGAATGATTAGATGCCATCAAGATTAGAGACGGTCTAGATGTGAAGCTCAGAGAGAGAAAAAAAAAAAAACCTACTTTTTTCTTAAACAAAGGTAGATGCTTTCTGTAGCCGGAGATCTCTTTTTCTGTGTTCTAGGCATTTCCTTTCATTTTTTGAAATCTTTAAAGTGCTACACGAGGTACCTGGCCCTGGAGTGAAAAGAGATTAAAAACACCTTGGGGAATCTTAATTCCCTCGAAATCACTTTTTTTCCTCTCTTAATAAAAAGAGAGAGAGAGAGAGAGAGAGAGAGAGAGAGAGAGAGAGAGAGAGAGAGAGAGAGAGAGAGAGAGTCTCAAATGAATTGTGGAGCTTTATCTACCTTACGAATAACCTGCTCCCCCCCCTCCCCCAGCGCCCCAAGTTCCAGGGCTCACTGACAGATAGGTGGTGATTAAACATTCTCATCATGCCTGTGGGCGGCTCTGTGGCCTCTCCTTTGTCACTCAGCAGTTGAGTATCAAAGCTTTAGCGTCTATGTTCTTTGAAGACTAAGCAGGTTGGACATGCAATTTAGATGAAAAACAATTACCCCGTGTTAGCTTGCTTTTGGCAAGAGTGTATTAAGGCGCATCTCGCTGATGGAAAACAAAAAGCCTCGCTCCATCTTCATGAATTTCAAATGAGGGGGAGGGAAGCGGTGGGCTTGCTGGCAGGAGGTTTTCCTGTCTAACCTTTCTCCATTGAGTTGGTTCCTTTCTTGCTGGAATCCCCTCAGCACTAGCTCAGATAATAATACACCTCTCTCCCAGGCACCGACGGTGCCCAAGATCACACAGCGCTGCTGGTGGGGAGCTTTTGAAGCGGGGAGAGGACTGAGCACTTGAAGGTACATGCTGTGGCGTTTTTCTGAACTCAGGAGCGGATGAGAATCAATAGCCATATTGCCCTCGTACCTTTGGTTCGAAATGTGTTTAGTGTTGAGAAAGCAAGCGGGCACTGGGCTGGTTAGTGAATCTGCTGGGCTGTAAATTAAGTTGGGCCTTAAGGAAGGTGTTTTTTTTTTTTTTTTTTATCGTCAAGGGGTTGGTTTGAAAAAAAAAAAAATCTCTGTTCAGGGAGTAATGCTGTATCACCAACTTCCGAATAATGTGTTAAGCATGGCTTCTGATGTCAGAACGAGTCTTTGACACTGACTGTCGGAGGCAGAGGTTTCTGAGCTGGGTGGACAGTTGTTGAGTGAGGACCTCATAGGCTCCTGAGGTGCCTATGCTTTCCCACAATTGTGTCCACTTAAAAAGCACGAAGGGGCGTGGCCCTACCGCAGTCAGAGTCTGTGTTGGGTGTACAAGGCTCCTGTGACTATCAAAGGCCACGTGGATGTCCAAGGTCTGGGCCACCACCTGGGGCCATATTAGTATCCGAGGGCCGTGCTGCTGCTGGCGCCATGCCGATCGGAGTGGCCTGCGCTGCCACCTGGTGCAATGGTGACGTCCAGTCCTGGGTACTGCCGAGGGCCATGTCTGGGTCCATGGTCCTACCGCAGACAGGGTCTGTGTTGAAGTCCAAGGCCGGTGTTGCCACCAAAGGTTACACGGAAGCCTGGGATCGGGGCAGCAACCTGTGGCCTTGTTGGTGTCCAAGGGCTGTGGAGCTATGATGTTGTCCCACACGAGCTGCCGGCAAGGCCATCTGTGTTTTACCATAGAGATGGCCTGTGTTACCATAGGGGACCGTAGGAACCATGCTTGATGAAATCTCTCAGAGGGCCATGCTGTGCCACACTGCCCTTCATTGGCCCTGGGAAAGCTGGCTCCGGCCCTGCCTGAACACTGCAGCTAAGAACTGATCTCCTCCCCCTGCACTCGGGAGAGATGGCCCCATTCCTCACCACAGGCATGCGCATAGGAGAGCTGGCTCTGCCCTTTGCCTGAGGTGGGTGGGGCAGCCCCAGTGGCCTGGACTGACCAGCTCAGCTTCTACCCAGACCCGCAGCAGGGCCTTGGGTTGGCCCTCCCTAACATCTATCTACCCCATCTAGGACCTTCTGGAACCCATGAGGGGACTGGTCCTGCGGAACGATACCTGAAGGATCTCTACAACTTGGGGCGGCCATGGGATGGTGAAGATCCATTGATGATGGTGGACCAGAAACCAGAGGTCTTGAACCAGACCAATGACTCATTTGCAAGTGAAGCTGATTAGACAAAAGGCTACACTGTGTGACACACTGAGGCTCCCAGTGCCACTAGGATGAATGAAGAGGTGTTGGAGAGGCGGGAAAGATGGAGGAGCAGAGGTTTTTTTTTTTTTTTGTTGTTATTTTATTTTATTTTATTTTTTAAATTTTCTTTTCCAGTGGATGCTGTAGGGTTGAGGTTGAGGGGTAAATATGGGGAAAATGGGAGATGAGCAGAATTGGAGTGCATGGTGCGAAATTCCCAAAGAATCAGTAAAAAAAATCATGTTAAAAAAACAAAACAATCTGGGTGGCGGGGCGCACACCTTTAATCCCAGCACTCGGGAGGCAGAGCCGGTGGATCTCTGTGAGTTCGAGGCCAGCCTGGTCTCCAGAGCGAGATCCAGGACAGGCACCAAAACTACATGGAGAAACGCTGTCTCGAAAAACCAACCAACCAACCAACCAAACAAAAAACAAAAACAAACAAATAAACAAAAACCTAAAACCCAACCAACCCAACCAACCCAACCCAACCAACCAACCCAACCAACCAACCCAACCCAACCCAACCCAACCAACAAACCAACCCAAACCAAACCAACCAAACCAAAACAAAACAAACCAAACCAAAACAAAACAAGACAAAAAAGCCCACAAAGGAGCAGAGGGAGGCAGTCCTCTGTGAGTTGAAGGGCAGTCTGGTCTATGTAGGGAGTTCCAGACCAGCTAAGACTCCATAGAGAGACCTTGTCTTAAACAAAACAAAACCCACAAAAGAGAGGCTGGGAGATGACTCGGTTGGTGACGTGCTTGCTGCAGAGACCCTCAGCACTCAAGTAAGAAACCAGACAGGGGACACACTTGCAACCCTAACCTTGGGGGTTGGGGACAGAGACCGGGCTGCATGTACACATATGCACAGGTGTGCCTGCCTTCATGCACACTCCAGCGCTCTAGGTAACACACACACACACACACACACACACACACACACACACACACACACACACCATAAAAGAAATAACAGAAGCAGTATAAAAAGGGAATTAAAATCTCCTTATCCCAGTAGGCATTGTGTGTGTTTGTAGGAATGTACGTTGGGAGATTAGGGCCAAACTGTTGGCTATGAGACCAATGTAGTCACCCAGGATCAGCTGCGTGAGGACCCCAGTATGGGTAACGCCGTGCTGTGACTCTCTGGAAACTTGTGCCACCTTTAAACAGGGAGTCTGCACTTTTCCTTGGCACTAGACCCCTCTGGATTTAAAGAGAAAAATCTTATTGTGGAGGATGGAGGAGCATTTCCGGGGGACGGCTATCCCTACTTTCTGCCAGACATTTTCAGTTACTTTGTGGTACAACTTTCATGGTGTTAGCTATGAACTTTAGACCAAAAATGTCAAATGCTCCAAAATTCAAACACCTTTTGGAGTGCTAAACAGTGCTGTAAGCGAAGAGGTTGACGCTGCCCTGTAACAAGTGGCAGTCAAAACATACCATATAAAGTTACTTGCAGTCTACATAGGATGCATGAATGAATTTCATGTTGTGAATCTTGGGTTCCAATACCTCATTATGTGTTTGTGAATTTCAAAGTCTGAAAAATACCCCAAATCCAAACATTGCCTGTCCCAGCGTTTCCAATATGTGAAATATAGCCCATGTAACCAGTGTAGTCAATGGCTTCCTGCAGGCAGCCTGTTTGTGGTCATCTTCAGGTGAGGGGGATCTTGCTTCAGTCCGCTGTTGTATTTCTTTCCATTCCTTGCATGTCACATTCTTTTTTTCATAGTTGAAAACACACTGTATCCCAAGCTCATAGGACGTGGTGACTTGTCTTCAAAATAAGATGTGATAATTAACTCCTGACTAATTGATGGCACCTGTCTCCTAGGAAAGAGACATAGATTTCAGTTTAGGCTATGAAAAAAGTTTTACGTCTGCACAGCATCTACAGTTTTCTGTTAATTTCAGCTTTCTTCTTAGCCTTCAGGCTCACAGGCAACATGCAGCCAAGGACACCTATATAAGCAACTCAACACAAAATGCTAAACTTACTCCAAACACTATGAGATTCCCTCCCCCCCTGTTTTTTTGTAACATGATAAGAAAGTTTTCTGGGTTGAACTTTGGTGACCATATCATGTCACAATGTTGAATGGTTGGACATGCTATTGAATCAGTAAGGTTATTATTGAATCAGTAAGTTGGAGTTTTGGTAAAACCCTGCTGAGTTCTCAAATGGACCCATATGGTGTAGTGAAAAAGCAGCTAAGGATTTGGTGAGGTCTGCTTCAGGGAGAGCGACGGTATGGCCACAGAGACTCATCAGTGAGAACAAAGATCCAGATTTTGGTTCTGCTGGCTAAAGAGAGATGTGCTTTTAGGAAAGTCATTCCATTGCACTAAGGCTTAGTTTCCTCGATAGGAAAATAAAGATAAAAATATTGTCTTTTAGGATAGTATCAGTATTAAAGGAAGTAATATAGTGATGAAAACAATCTTGAAAGTATTAACTACCTTTATTTTTTATAGCGGTGTCCTCTTCTTGGGGCCTCCTGGTGTCACTAAAGGAAAAGAAACCTTGGTAAATATAATGAGCATAGTTATAAGTGCCATATGCTAGTTACAGTACAGTGTAAGATATTAGAACAGTGTAGCAGTTTTGGAATTAAAAAAAATCAGTTTAGGTGTGTGTGTGTGTGCATGTGCATCGAGACCGGAGGGCAAACATGGGTGCCATCACTTGTGGTTAATTTATTGTGTACCCTAATAAACTTAACTGAGGGTCAAAGAACAGAACAGCCATTAGATTAGATACAGAAGCCAGAAAATGGTGACACACACGCCTTTCATCCTATCACTCAGGAGGCAGAGATCCACCCAGATCTCTGTGAGGCCACACTGGAAACAGCCAGTATGGTGACACACACCTTTAATCCCAGCACTTGAGATCTCATGTCTTGTTTGGGAAGGACACACACCTTTAATCCCAGGAAGTGATGGCAGGAAGCAGAAAGGTATATAAGGCTTGAGGACCAGGAACTAGAGGCTTTTAAGCTTTTAGACTTTAGCAGCAGTTCAGCTGAGATCCATTTGGATGAGGACTGAGAGGCTTCCAGTTTGAGGGAACAGGATTGGCTGAGAGGCTGACGAGGTGAGGTAACTGTGGCTTGTTCTGTCTCTCTGATCTTTTAGAATTTACCCAATACCTGGCTCTCGTGTTTTTTATTTAATAAGACCGTTTAGAGATTTGTGTTACAATCATTTCCTCCTAATGTTTTTTTTTTTTTTTTTTTTTTTTGAGCTAGAGTCTCACTAGCCTAGAATCCACCAACAAGGCTATGCTAGCTGTCTAGAGAGGCTCAGAGATCTGCCCATCTCTGCCTCCTCGGCACTGGGATCACAAGGGCATCACCACATCCAGAATTTTTTTTTTACCTGGGTTCTGCTATCTCTCCAGCTCTAACTTCACATATTTTTAAAGGCTTAAAAAAAAAAAATCAAGTGTTTACCAATGAGCTTAGCAGTGTAGAGGCTGTACATGGAAACTTGTTTTGCATTGATTCTGAGGAGTCTGTTGGTATTATACAGCTTCTCAAATGTCTACATGGTATCAAGCCCAGGGAAAATGATAAGAAATTCTCATTTTAAAATGTAACAAGCTAATCGTAAAATCTATAAGAACATCACAATATAAAAAGCCACCATTTATCTGGCCTTTGGTTTCCTTTAGCATCAGTTGTGAATGACTATCCCCACCCACCTCTACTGGGTCTTTGCCTTAGAGAGCTTCCTTTTCATGGTTCACAACACAGTGAATTGGAAACCTGTTTCCTTCCTGTAAGTGAGACCCCTGCCCTGTTTAGAAGGGGTTATGAAAACACAGGGCGTTTACAAATTTCAGATGAAACCTAAGAATTATGTAACTTGAATATGAAAACAGCAAACCACTTTGTAGCATTTCCAACATGGTCCAATTTGGGTATCTAGAATTCAGCGCCACTGTTATCATCTTGGTTTTCCAAGCGAGTGAAAACATTTTCCCCTTGGTATTGAGTATTCCATCAACTTCTTCTGTGCAAGTAATCCTAAAATGTGAGGTTTATAAGGGTCCTGTAGAGGGCTGGAGAGATGGCTCAGTGGGTAGAGCACTTGTTGCTCTTGCAGAGGACCTGGGCTCAAGTCTCAGCTCCCACATAGTGGCTCCCAACCATCTGTAACTCCAGTTTTGTGGATTTTCTTCAGAGGACTTCACCGATGAAGCAGCAACAGTTCAAATGAACATAGCTCAGGAAGCATGATTAAAAATTAAGGAAATCGTCCTGACAATGGGAATTTTTTTGTGTGTATGTGAAATCCCAAAGTAATACCACATACACGGTGTGTATATTTTACAATAAGGATCAAGAATTCATGCTTTCCCGAGAGCAGATAGCAAGTAAAATCAACATTGGTAGTAACACGTTTTCACTACAGAAGTTTCAAATGATGTGCTGAGGAAGTCATGGGATGGTTCAGCTGGGAAACTGCTCACTTTGCAGACACGGGGACATTGGTACCCATTCGAAAGTTTGGTGTGCCAGTAAATGCCAGTCATCCTAGCCTTGGGGA
Source organism: Peromyscus leucopus (assembly GCF_004664715.2). Taxonomy (NCBI): domain Eukaryota; kingdom Metazoa; phylum Chordata; class Mammalia; order Rodentia; family Cricetidae; genus Peromyscus; species Peromyscus leucopus. The sequence goes on along the minus strand of NC_051079.1, from coordinate 43,574,000 downwards.
GGCAAAGACAGGAGGATGCTGGGACTTGTGGGCCAGGTAGTCTGATCAAATTGGTGAGCTCGAGGGTTAGTGAGAAATCCTGCGTCAAAAATTAAGGTGGAGAGAGATTGAAGAAGACATTTGATGTTGACCTCTGGGGATGGAGTATGTGAGAGGTCTCTCTCTCTCTCTCTCTCTCTCTCTCTCTCTCTCTCTCACACACACACACACACACACACACACATACACACACACACACACGCCACCTTACATGTTTACATACCAATTCTGTGTCAACATATACACACATTTAACATCGGTGGATAGATTTACTAAATGCATTTTCTGCTTTCCAAGGCACATATAGTTCTTTTAAAAAAAAATCAATAAATTATTTAAATAAGCCGAGTAGTTGGTGTGCTGGGGATGGAGACCGATGTCTATCACTTTTAGAAAATATATCACCTCTCTTTTATAGAGGTGTCCTCTTCTTGGGGCCTCCTGGTGTCACTAGAGGAAAAGAAACCGTGGTAAATATAACGAGCATAGTTATAAGTGCCATATGTTAATTATAGTACAGTGTAAGATCTTAGAACAGTGTAGCAGTTTCGGAACTTAAAAAAAATCAGCTTAGGTGTTTATATTTTCAAATTATCTCAGGTCTTGGTTGCTTAAGAGCTATTAATTTGGATAGAAGAATTAGATCTGTTTTATATGCAGCAGGCTGTTGACTATAACTAAACAAAGGCTTGGAGTTTTCTGGTTGAATGGATATGGCCAGGAATCGGTGATCAAACATTGTCGTCAAATGAAACACTCACAGCAGATGATATCTGCACTGGCTCAGAAAAACCACGTGATTCTGGTTTGGGTATGCTTTTCTGTAACCCTGAAGTTTCAAAGAACCTGGGAACTGTTTTTGTACCGATTTTTCCCCCCTGTTTGGTTTTAAGGAAACCAGTGAAGCCCGTTGACAGTGAATGTAGGGTTGCCTGAGGACGTCGGAGGGGTCTCAGTCAGCAGAGTGCTCCCTGAGCAAGCATGAAGCTCCAAGTTCCACCCTCAGCACTACAAGGGCTTGGTGTCATCCTAAATGTCTGTCATTACAGCACTGGGGCGTGGAGGCAGGAGGATCAAGTTCAAAGTCATCCTTGGCTACATGGTGAGTTCAAGGGCCAGCCTGAGATACAGGAGACCTTGTTTCAAGAAAAAAAAAAAGTATATTAAAAAGATGTGGCATTTGCCTGATTTCTAATTCCTTTATCTGGGAGGAAAATAGATTCAGGAAATGATATTAAACACATGCTAAGATAGTGTTGGAGTCTGAATTTATTTTAGCATGGAATCTTAATATTTCCGATAGTAGTCAGTGGAAACCCAGAGCACTGTGTGGTTCTAACACATGCACTCTTTTTTTTTTTTTTCTTCTTCTTCAAAAAAACCAGGTCTGGGGGATAGAGAAACAGTTTCATGGATAAGAGCTCTTGTTCTTGCAAAGGACCCAGTTTCAGTTCCCAGCACCCACTTGAAGGTTCACAACTATTCTAACTCCAGTTCTAGAGGATCTGATGCCCTCTTAGGATTTCTGTGGCCATCAGGCTTGTGTGCAGTGCACATACAGGTGAGCAAAATGCTCACGCACATGAAGTAAAATCTAAAAAAAAACAAAACAAGACAGAACACTCTCCCCACCGCCCCCTCACACTGTCACTCAGCCCCATGTCCCGCCCCCCTCATGCCTGTCACTCAGGACATCATGGGCTGCCCCCATGCCAGGTCCGGGCTGGTGTCAATGCTGCTTTGAGATAGTTAGGGTGGAGCTGGCTTGAAGTGAAATCTTAGGTTCCTCATATCAGCTTTCCCACTAACCTAAATACTGTTCCTCCAAAGTTTTGACAGAGTGCAGTTATTTTGCTTTTGAGAGGTGGTGTGCGTTTGTTTGAAAAGGTTACTGGTAAAAGTACCTGCTGCTGATCAGTATTGTGTGCTCAGGTCTGAGCTTGAGATCCACTTCACAGCTGCACTTTTCTAAATAAGCTGGGGTGGGGCTCGATGCCGATGGATGTGTAGCAGCAGCTGGCTCTCGCGGTATTTAGAACTTCCGAAAGGATAGTCTTTGATTTGCTCCCTTGGGTCTTCACAGCCCATGAAGACTCCAAAAGCATCCAAGACAGGAAGTTTAAAAAAGAAGAAAAGAAACCTTCCGTTAAATATGTTCAAGTCTCAGCGGATGAATTTGCTCTCACATTGGTCTCCTGCAACACGCTTCATTTTTCTATGGGTATTTGAATCAATTGTTTGAATGTGTCCAGGGGATAATAAAAAGCTTGCTGATTGTGCGTTACAGATATGAAAATGCCTAGGTCAAAGTGCTTCATCTATGAATAGATACGCACTCTTTGTATGCAGTTTTTCCTGCTAAGAATGTAGATTCTGGGGGCTGGGAATGTAATTCAGTTGGTAGGGGGTTGCCTAGTATGTACCAAGCCCTGGCTTTGATCCCTAGCACTGAATGAACCTGGTGTGGTGGCATAGGCTTCTAATCCCAGCACTCAGGAGGTGGAGGCAGGAGAATCAGAGATGTGAAAGGTCATCTTTGGCTACTTAGAGAGTTTGAGGCCAGCCTGGGCTCCATGAGACCTTATCTCAACAAAGTAAAATAAAAAGAAGATTCTGGAACCTGGTTTGCAAATGTGCTTTAAGTAGCTGTTGCACGTGTTTCTCTGCTTGCTTTTGTTTCCTCATCATGTATAATGTGAGCATTAGTAGCACCTGTTTCATTAAGAGTCATGAGAACCAGAGGCAGGTGGATCTCTGTGAGTTCGAGGCCAGCCTGGGCTACCAAGTGAGTCCCAGGAAAGGTGCAAAGCTACACAGAGAAACCCTGTCTCGAAAAATCAAAAAAAAAAAAAAAAAAAAAAAAAAAAAAAAAAAAAAAAGAGTCATGAGAACTAAGTGAACACACAGAATTTAGAATACAGGGACTAACTTTTGTATGCATGCACCTATGTGCTTACACATGTATGTATTTGTATATATTAATAGTGTATAAGGCAATAACTAACTAACAAATTTAATAATAGATAATGTCATTTTCAGTGTCTTACACCTGCTCCCATCGTTGGTCTGTGAAAGTTACTCTGTTTGGTGCCATTTTAGGGTAGGTTGACATTTTATCACCTGTATAAAGAAAACAGATGTAGTAGAATGTGCTGAGGAAAATGTCGTCAGCTCTTCTCTCATTTTATCCTTAACTACTTCCAAGGTCTGGAGAACACTTGGGAAATTGGGTACATGGTAAGTTGTTGGAAGGAACTCCATGATCATGTGATTACATCACAGATGATGATGGACCAGATCACTGTGAGCAAAAAACATAGCAAAGGACTTGACATACCTTCTTCATTCTTCCGCTTAACGGGAAAAGAGAAGTGTTGTTTTCTTTTTTCTTTTCTGTCTAACAGCTTTTGCCTTTCCATGGATTTTTGGAGAATTAATCCTCTTGTTCTTTTATATGTCTAGTGGCTCTTTTATTGAAGGGTGGGTGTATAGTGTGTTATATTCTTGTGTGCACGTGAGCATGTGTATGGAGGCCAGAGGATGTACAGTGTCTTTATTACTCTGCCTGATTCTCTTGACTCGTGGCTTTCACTGAACCTGGAGCTCTGTGTTCTGCTAGACGCGCTGGACAACAAGCCCCAAGTGATCCTCTGGGTCTGCCCTGCCCAGGACTAGGGTTACAGGCATGTGTGGCAACACCAGGGTTTTAGTGTGGCATGTGCTGGGGATGTGAGCTCAGGTCCCCGGGCTTGTTCAGCAAGCACTCTTACCTACTAAGCCATCTCCAGCCCTTGCGTTTTTGTTTGTCACATCTTGTGACTTGGAACTTGATACAGATGTGCTGTAGGGGTAATACACAGAGAAATGGACACAGTGAGACCCACCCTGGAGAGAGAGAGAGAGAGAGAGAGAGAGAGAGAGAGAGAGAGAGAGAGAGAGAGAGAGACTGCTCCGAGTCCTTGGCTGACAGAGGTGACGTCCCCCATCTTACCAAATCTTAACATGGACTCTTGTTTGAGCTCGTGTGCTTAGCTGCACTTCCTCTGTGACGTTCTCAGATTGACTGCTTAGCACGGAGCCCGAGCAGTACGGTCCCTACTTTTCCTGTTGCCGGTTTCTCATTTTAAAGATCCAATTACCTCTAGTTTTTTTCTTGAATGCTGCCGCAGGCCTGCTGACCTAATCATTCCCTCCCTTCTCAATTTCTGTCATTATCTGTGCTTACAGCCGCAGGGCATACACTCCTGGTCCTGAGAGCTCCTATGAAGGAGAGACTGTCCCCCCAACTCCTTTGCATGAGAAAGTGTCTCATAGCGTCTTAGTGCGTAGTCTCAAGGACAACATTAAGGTCATCTCCTCATTTTCAGTGGCATTTGTTAGGTGTTATTAGACTTGCGTGTGCCATCCTTAGTTCTGTGGCACAGCTGATCTGCTCTTTAGAAATGCTGAGGCAGGCAGCAGCCTGGGGCGCTTGGAGTGTCCATTGCTCTGAATCTGCAAATTCACTAGCTGAGATTTTTCTCTCTAGAACCTGTGGGTTGTGACTTGCACAGGGGTTGAATATCAGCTACCCTTCCTATTAGATACTTACATTATGGTTCATAACAGTAGCAAAATCACAGTTATGAAGTAGCTGTTGGTTAAGCCATGCTGACAGAAGTGCTCTGGATGCTGCAGTGGCGGAAGAATCATGAGCCATGGTTACCTTCCTAGAGCTTTGTTGAGAGAGAGAGAGAGAGAGAGAGAGAGAGAGAGAGAGAGAGAGAGAGAGAGAGAGAGAGACCGAGTGGAGGGGAGAGAATACAGAAAAAGAGAGTGCGGAAAGAGAGGGCACAAAGAGGGCACGCCCACTTTTTAGGCTGGGATGCCGCTGTAGGCTGGTGATGGAATTAAGGACATAATCGTACAGTAGCAACAAAAATAATTTTATGGTTGGGGGTCTCCACAACACGAGGAGCTGTATTAAAGGGTGGCAGCATTAGGAGGGTTGAGAACCGCTGCTCTAGATCCTTGCCTCTTTGTGACTGCCGAAGCCAGCCAGCTATTTGTTATATAGTCATCCCCATAGCCTATTGTCAAGTCTCTGCTAAATTTATAATTTCTTGTTCTTGGGAACTTATCAATCAGAAGAGATTTCAATTTTCTTGAAAGTGTTTGAAAGTACATCTCTTTGAACTCCATTTCTGGAAGATGTAGTGCTGATAAGATATATTATTGAAACTATTAAAATATTAACAGCTGACAGTTCTTGAGGGGCTCTTTGGTGTCAGACACCATTTTAAGTGTTTCATGTGTCAAACATCTTTCAAGCGACACTGTCGTGTAACGGTCCTGCAAAGTATTTGATTTTACTCCTGCTCTATCACTGAGCAGCTAAACCCAGAGGTTGGAGCATTTTTAAGGAGATGTATTACTGGGGAGAGAAGAAAGCTTCCTGGGGCCAGCCTTCTCCCTGGGCAGAGAGGTATGGCTGCCGGGCTGCTCCAGTGCATTTTTGGGGTCTGGCTTATTTTGTTTTTTGGAGGAAGTGCCTGCTGAAGGAAGTACCCAGTGAAGGCAATGGTGTCACAATGAGCCTGAAGCCTTGTGCTTTTCAGTTGCTTTGGGTCATCTGTCAGTATGCAATCTTCAAAGGAGCATGTGACGAGGATTGTCAGGCAGCTGGGGCTTGCTTTTTTTTTTTTTTTTTAGAATGTGCTTATTAGAGGACGTAATCTCTCCTCCTTCTTCCTTCCTTCTCTGTTTCTTGTCATTCATCATCATTGTCATCACTGGTATCATCATCCTCATCCTCATCCTCACCATCGTCTCTGTGTGTATAGGCTATGCATGTATGAATGTATGTGTGCACATGCCTACTGCAAGCACATGGAGGTTAGAGAACAACTTTCAGTTCTTGGTTCTCCTCTCCTTCCACTGTGGGTTTCTGAGACTGAACCCTGGGAGTCAGCCTTGCAGGGCAAGCCAGGAGCTCCTTTTCCCACTGCCCCCTGCCCCCCAGCACCCACATGCATCCTTTCCACCGCCATTCACACCCCATACATTTTCACTATCTGCGATGAAAAAGTTTATCCTTATTCAGCAGTGACTCCCCCTTCCTCTGTTTCACATTGCCTGGTAACCTGTCTCCGTGAGTGTGCCTGTTCTTGTAGCTCTGCAGCTGGAATCACACAATAGTTCTTTGGTGTCAGGCTTATTCAATAAGAATGTTTTCAAGGTCGATTCATATTATGGCGTATATCAAGATCTCATTCCTTTTTATTGAGAAGCATGCTGCTATGTGTGTAGAACTGCATTTTGTTTTTTTTCACTCCCCGATGCTGCTGTTCATCCACTCAACTGCTAGGCCCTGGGTTAGTTTTTAAGGGGAGGTCATTGGCTGATTTCCTTTCCTAAGTCCTCAGGGAATAAATACCATGTCGCATCCAAGGACTGGTGTAGGGCAGTGTGTAGTGATTTCTGGGACTCTGACCTTTATGATGGCGTGGGTACAGTAAAGACTGGTGGTTGGAAACCAGTTTCTACCAGATATTTATTGAAGTTCAAGTAGACATTGGCAGTTGTATTTGTCAGCAGATGATATCTATGGCAGTTCCAGCACCCCCTCTCTGCCCATGTGCATTCTCTTACTTCACACCCCGGATCACTCTACTGCACACAAAGATCCTCAACAAGTAGTCTAGTGACCACGGACGTATGCATTCAGGTAAGCCACAGCTGAATTGAGAAGTCCAAAGACAGTTCAGATGTTCTTGTGAGTGGCCAGGTATGCCTTTGCGATGAGCCATACTTTGAACTAGAGCATGAGGGGTGGGTAGGATCTGTGAAGGTCTAATGGGGGTGATGGAGAGTGCAGCAGGAAGAGGAAGCCCTTCAGAGTGTGGAGTTGGGAAAGTGGGGTTATGTGTATGGTGGAAGGGTCATGTCAGGAAAGAAGTGAGGTGTCCCAATGTTGGTGAGATAGCAGAAAGGTGTTGATTCTAGGCTCTGGCGGTGCACCTCACTAACATCTGGGAGCCCTGGGGCAATGTATGACAAAGCTGCTCTGAGCAGCAGTAAGTTAAGAAGAGCCCCACATTTGTTGAGGGTTCCTATGTTCAAGGGTTATGTTGAGTTGGGTCCTAGGAAAGCTGAAAGGTAGAATCTGGGGAGGACTAAGTTCAGAGGTGTGTGTGTGTGTGTGTGTGTGTGTGTGTGTGTGTATGTGTGTGGTGTCTGATTTTGTATGCCAGTCATAACAGAGGGACAGCAAAAGAAGGAATCCAGAAGAAATGCAGAAATGAAGGAAAAAAAAAAACAATAAAAAGTATAATCTCAAAAGCTAGAGAAAGTTGCCCCAAGGGCATGTGTAAAGCTGAAATAACATTTCAAAGAAGGATATCTGTGCTATTAAAAGGAATCTCTATGTGTACACAGCATATATGTGTTTATTCCTGTGTGTGGCTACTATGATACATGTGTGGAGGTCAGTGGACAACCTTAGGTGTCAGTCTGGCCTTCTACTATGTTTAAGACTGTGTCTCTCATTGTTCTCCACTGCGTATGCCAGCTAGCTGACCTGCAAGCTTCTAGAGCAGTGGTTCTCAACCTTCCTAACACTGAGACCCTTTAATACAGCTCCTCATGTTGTGATGACCCCCAAACCATGAAATTATTTTCATTGCTACTTCATGACTAATTTTGCTACTGCTATGAAGTGTAATATGAATATCTGTGTTTTCTGATGACCTTAAGTGACCCCTGTGAAAGGGTCCCTCATGCTTTTGCAGCAAGCTGTTTATGCTCTGAGCCATCTCCCCAGCCCTGCTCATTAATGGTGTTGACCAGCAGCAGCACAGAGGTCGTGTGGTGGGTGGAGTCTCAGAGTAACCTCCAGCAGTGGAGTGAGAGTAAATCCAATATGCAATGGGCTGAAAGTGGAAGGTAAGGCTGAGGAAATACAATCAAACTCAAGTGGTTGAAGAAAAAGAGGCACCTGCCTCAGTAGCTAGAGGGGACAGGATACTTAAACTAAGTTGTGAGTCACTGAGAGGTGATTAACGTCATCAAAGAGGGCTTCATTTGGCTTGGTGTTTATTATAATTTGAATATGATTCATCCCTCAAAATAAAACCTCATGTGTTGAAGGCTGTGTTTCTATCTGATGGTGATGCTGAGAGGTGACTGGACCCTGAGGATGCAGATTTCATCAACAGGTTAATCGTCGATGAGTTCATACTAAATGAATGGCTGTTCAGGGGCTGGGCCTTGTTGGAAGCATTAGGCTGTTGAGACTATGTCTTTAAAGATTATTTCTTGTCTTAAGCTCCTCCTCCTTCCTTCCCTCTCCTTTCTCTGCTTCCTCTCTACAATGAGGTGAGCAACTTTCCTTCCTGTAGCTTTCTGCCATGATGTTTCAGCTTAACCTCAGGTCCGTAACAATGGAGCCATGAACTGACACCTCTGAAACCATGATGATATGGTTTCTACTGCACTCCTAATACTGTTCAGGCTGACTCTGACATGACTTGCCAAGGACCACGACAGCAACCCTTAAGAAACAGTAAGTTTTGCTTTTCTTTGAATTATGTCCTCGAATATTACAAGCTCTTCCCAAACTAATTTTCCCTGATTATTGTGCATGTCCTTCCTTCTTACTGTGCCTTCTTTCTTCTTTTGAGTGAACAGTTATTAAAAACAGGCTGGGTCCTTAGGGGAAGGGAGAAGACTCAACAGCTCTGTCTTCTGGGACTCTCTGCAAAGCTGGGGAGCCTTGAGCTGCTGCACAATGCGCCTGTTCACATGATCATTTTGTTGTCAGAGATGCATTTCCCCCTCCTTCTCTTTGTTTCGGCTTCAAACTTATTTTTGGACTGTTTTCATGACCTTGAACATGAAATGAAATGGTGATGCCACTCCTTTGGGGAAACGCGTTTAAGATGTGCTGGCTCATGAAAGAGAATCATCAGCAAGCGCTCCCCAAGGGCTTAACCTTCATCTGCTTTTCAAAGAGAAAAGCTGTCCCCTTCCAGTCAGGCAGAAAGAGAAAGCTCTCCCCAGGTCCCTTTTCCCTTCTTCCCAAGGCTTTCCTCATAACAGTAGATTTTATTTTTTAAAATCTTTGGATGTGCCATATATAGTTAATAATGAGGTGATTTTTTTTTGTTTCTTTTCTCTTTCTTGTACTTTCCTGACATCTGGCCAGTTTGTCCCCTTACCAGGAATGAAGGGTGAACATGTTGAAATTCTCTGCCCCGAGTGCTAATTCAGCTGTTTCTCACACTTGGGTATGTGTTTGGAAAGTCTCGGTTTCTATAGTACAGTATGGGATATACTTCAGTGATGGTAGTGATTCCCCCCCCACCCCCTTATTTGTAGGATTCCTCCTGTAAGAAAGAGTCAAGCTGGAAATTCAGTACATAAATACAACTAAGACTTGTCTATTAAAAAATTATTTAAAGAGTAACTTTTCTAAAACCTGAACAAACCCAAAATCCCCACCACCACTAACAAAGGGTGATGTGTTAGGGTTAAGAAGAAGAGTCACACAACCATGTTTTCTAGGTAGCAAGCATGCTTGTCTTCACTACTGCAACCCCTAGCCAGCCAGCTATGATGGGAGCCATTGGGTGTCGTTGGTGCTTGCAATTTAAATCTTAGTCTGTAGATGTTTGTCATGCCCTCTGAAATTCATCCAAGATATTATGAAAGGAAAACAAAGTAGTAAGACTTTATGTAGGACTGGATGAAGAGGAGGTTGGGAAGCTGGTGAGTCTGAAGAGCAGAGAAGGAGGTTGAATGGATACTGCTTGGAGTTGGAATTACCAAGATGGCTGAAGCAGAGACTACAGGGAGGACTGAACTAGGTCCCATTGTTCACAACTGGGCCAGGTCTCAGAAGGCCAGATATGGGGTTAGTCTCGGGGACACCATTTTTGGAATTTGAATTAAAAGAGAAAACAAGACAAAACCAAACAAACAACTCAGGCTGGAGATCTTGAAATCTGCAAGGAGGGAGTTGGATAAGAGGCTGAGAGTTAGCCATATCTGAGTCCCAGGTCAGAAAAGGAGGCAGGTTCTGAAGTGGAAGTCTGCATCAATTGCACTGTGTGTGTGTGTGTGTGTGTGTGTGTGTGTGTGTGTGTGTTAGAGAGTAAGGCCCATGGTGTTAGGATTTTGGCTGCTAACTAAAAAGGGGACTTAGAAGGAGAAAAAAAGAAAAAGAAGATTTCGAAGTGAGGATCTGTAAGTGACTGCCCTAAGGGAGGGGCTTCTGGGGGCCACCAAAGCCGACTGCCTCCACCTTCTTTCCTTTCATATATCTTATCTTAAATCTTAAAGAGCCTTTCTGATGGAAACTTGAGGAGGGAAGATTTATGACTCTATTTCTTAAAATTGATGTGTTAGGAAGCAACAGGAAGTAGGGTCCAAAGCTGGTTCGGAGGGACTGGTCCATAGCAAACAACCTCCAAGCCTTCTAATATCTCACTAGCTAATGAAGTTTGTTCTTCTGCTGGAAATTCCATGGGAAAATTGCTTTATGAAGCATTAAACACAAACTTCTTTCAGACTTGATTCTTTCTCAACTGCAAGACCCAAATGATCTAGGATTATTTTTCAAATACGTATCATATATATATATATATATATATATATATATATATATATATTATGAAAGAAGAAATTACATTCTCTTCCCTGTCCTTTCCTCATACGTAGTCCAAGAATAACCATAATAAAAAATAACACAATCTATGAGAACACCAGCAAATGTGTTAATTTATTTTATGTAGCCAGTGTGAGGATAATGGAGTGGCTATGATTGACAGTTATTACCTGATACTGGTAAAATTCATTATCTGTGTGATGTTCCCTGTACTGCAAGTAGATTTACTACAAACTGGTCCTGTATAGGCAGGCATGTGGGGGAAAATGTAGCAGCAATTTAGAAAGGGAAATGGCCTGGGATGATAGCCCAGCTGGAAATAAGGATGTTCCTGAGTTGAAGCTCAGGGCAGTTAAAAGGATTTAGCAGCCAGATTATGAAGTTAATAGCTGGAGGGCTTAATCACCAGCCTCCCTGTTTCCTCTGCAGTGGTGACTTAAATGGGAAGGACGAAGAAGCAGTCACAATTCCCTGAGCAAGACTGGAATCTCAACTCTGCATCAACCAAGCAACTCAAGACCTGCTCAGGGTGGAAGTGCTGTGGGGCGGGAAGAGGCTGGAGGTATCAGGGGCCCACAAAAGGCCCATGTGCAGAAGGAGGTCAATAATAACTAACATTTGTTTTTGTAGGTCTTAAAGTTCTAGAGAATTCCTCTGGAATGCTAAAGATGCACTCTAGATTTGTAACGAGTTTGAAGTTCAGGGGCTGTGGTGGTTTGAATGAGAATGTCCTTCCACAGACTCAGGTGTTTGAAGATCTGATCTCCAGTTAGTGGTGCTGTTTGGTGAGGTGATGAGGCCTTGTTGGAGGAAATCTGTTACCAGGGGCAGGCTCGGAGAGTTCTCAGCCTTGCTCCGTTTCCCCAGTCTCGGCTTTAAGCTTGGCTTGAAGATGCTCTCTCTTAGCTTTCTGTTTCGGTCCTCCACTGCCATGCCTCCGCCTCCATTTTAGACCCCCCCACCTCCCCATCCCCCACCCCTGGACCAAACAAATTCTTTCCCTTTAAGTTGTCTCAATCATGGTGTTTCATCACGACAGTAGAAAAGCGTCACATTTGTTCCGTAGTCTAGAGGTCTACTGCTAGTCATACCTATACCGTAAGTTAAAGCTGTATTTTAAACATGAAGATGGCAGGTAGAAAGGAATGACCTTTTCTCTTTGAGTTAGAGGATGCAGTTTCCATACCTGAATCTGCTTCCTGCCCCTCTCTGAGCTGGGGCAGTTCACCTAGTCTCTCGATGCCTGTTATTGTGTTTGTAAGATAGCATTATGGCCATTGTTTTTACCTTTTTCAGGACAGGCTACAAGATCAAAGAGGACAGCAGCTAGAGAGCATCCCAACATAGATAAACAAACCAGATTTCCCTCCCTGCATTTGTCTTTATTATTATTATTATTATTATTATTATTATTATTTTGTTCCTTTACCATTTTAATAATTAGAATAATTTTTTTGTCATATAATAGGGATACACTGTTGTGCCCTGGGTGTGAGACCCCTGAAGAGACCACCAGAGACATGAACCCACTGAAATGCAAAAGCAAGGTTTACTGAAGCAGTTCAAGCTGCAGCAGGGACCTTGTCAAGCCATCCAAAACAGTAGAGGCTGGAGGATGTGCCCGCCCCTCTGCAAGCTCAGGTTTTAAAGGCAAAAACCATAAGGTCACATCATTTAGGGGTACAATTCTGATTGGCTCAAGTTTTAGGGGCTTTCTAGAATTTCTGTGTTATCTTACTTTGTAGTTTTAACCGGTTGTTTGTCAAACTTTATAGATTACCTCCAGCATTGGGTTGTTCTGTGGTTAATCAGTTGCTACCAGATGGTTCTTCAAACATCCTGACTTTTGTCCTGGGACCTATGTCAGTAGCTCTGAGAATTTTGAAACTCAGGCCTGTTTCAAGCTGGGGTGAGGGGTTTGCTTGAAATGGGGGTATTTTGGTTCTTCATGCACCATTGATCCAGGACATCTTAAATTCCTTTTTTGGAACCTTACATAATACACTTTAAAATGAGCTGCACATATGAAGAACGGGGAGCAAAGAGCCTTTACGTTTAATGTAGCCTTTTTCCAGCGACTCAGGGAGCTAGGGTGACAGATTGGCAACAGCCACCAAAGCCACCTCAGGGCCAGTGGCTTCTAGATCCTCTGCCTTGTGAACTTGAGGAATACATTTCAACAGAAGGGTTGTTTTAGAAGCAAGTTTTATTACATGTGGAAGGTTTGGAGAAAAGAGGCAGACCTCACAGCTGCTATCAGGTGCTGTGGGATAAAGCTCTTTTATACTGGTTTAATAAAACGCTGATTGGCCAGTAGCCTGGCAAGAAGTATGGTCGGGGTGAGCAGATTAGGAGAATACTGGGAAGAGGAAGTGTAGATGTAACCAACCGTCTTATTAAACAAGAAACACAGAACCAATGCAAAGAAGAAAGCCAAGAGGTCAGAGCTAAGAGCTAAAACCTTACCCTTCCTCCTGCGGTGGTCCTACCTCTCCGAATGAGAGCTACTTCCTGTGTTAAAGTCTTTATATAGACTTTCTGTTCTGCCTTCTCATTGGTTGTAAACCCAACCACGTGACCGCCTTGTCACTGCCTGTCTGTATAGACTTCCAGGTCTTCTATGGTTGGTATTGAGATTAAAGGCATGTGTATCCAATGTTGGCTGTATCCCTGAACACACAGAGACTTACCTAGCTCTGCCTACCAAGTGCTGGGATTACAAGCATACACCACCACCACCTGGCTTTCCTATGGCTTGCTAATAGCTCTGACCCCTGGGCAACTTTATTTATTAACATATAAATAACATTTTAATACAAATAAAATATCACCATAAGGAAGGGCTGAGTCAGGAGTTGCCAGCCAGACACAGAGGAAGCAGGATGACAAGGCAGAACTGAGAAAAGGTACCAAGCCACGTGGCTAAACATAAGAATTATGGGTTAATTTAAATGTAAGAGCTAGTCAGTAATAAGCCTGAGCTAATAGCTGAGCAGTTATAATTAATATAAGCTTCTGAGTGATTATTTTATAAGCAGCTGCAGGACTGCAGACCCCAGTGGGACCAGAGAAACTTACGACTACAAGGAGTAGGTCCTAAGGAAGGGTTACCATGGAGGGTCCCTGTTGAGAGGAAACAGAGATTTTACTGGGTTGAGGCTCAGGGTATGTGTGTGGTGTGGCGGTGTGGTGGTGTGGTGGTGATAGTGTGGTGGTGATAGTGTGGTGGTATGGTAGTGTGGTGGTGGTGGTGTGGTGGTGGGGTTGTGGGGTGGTGGTGATGGTGGTGGTGGTGGTGGTAATGGTGGTGGTGGGGGAGGCGGTGGTGTGTGGTGGTGGGGTGGTGGGGTGGTGGTGGTGGTAATGGTGGTGGTGGTGGTGGTGGTGGTGGTGGGGTGGTGGTGGTGGTGGTGATGGTAGTGGTGGTGGTGGTGGTGGTGGTGGTGGTGGTGGTGGTGGTGGGGTGGTGGTGGTGGTGATGGTAGTGGTGGTGGTGGTGGTGGTGGTGGTGGTGGTGGTGGTGATTATGGTAGTGGTGGGGTAGTGGTTGGGGTGGGGGAGGAGAAGCAATCTAGTGAGTCCAGTTGTCCCATCCAAGCAGTGTCCATGTATCTCTCCATCCTGCTGGCTGGACTAGAGTTTCATTCACACCATCGAGGGCCAAGGAAGTACCCCATCACACATGTCTTCCAGGCCGCCATGTTCATTAGGTTGCTATGTAAAAGGAGAAGACAGAGAAAAAGAAGACACTAGACCATGGACCAGTATTCCTAAACACTTTTACCATTTCCAGCCTGTGGCCAGGACATACGTGTTGGTAGAGCCAAAGGCATCTCTGGCTCCTGAGGAAGACAGCTAGTCGTCAAGGAAAAGAGGAGGACCCGCTCAGTGTTTGAGGTTGATGCCCTAAGTGGCCTGACCAGATTTCTTTTTTCTCCTGTTTCTCATCACTACTTCTAGCACATGGGGGGGGGGAGATAGAGATAGAGATAGAGATAGAGATAGAGATAGAGATGATAGAGTTAGAGAGAGAGAGAGAGAGAGAGAGAGAGAGAGAGAGAGAGAGAGAGAGAGAGAGAAGCACAGGATTAACATATGCAAGAGGCCACTTGGCAGAGGACTGGAAACCCTTCCCACCTGGACCATATGAGAGGCAGCACAGAGCACAGTCACGAGAGAAGCCCCTCAGTCAGAGAGGCGAGTGCTATGTAACAGCCCATCAAGAGTCTCGAGCACCATGGCCCTGTACTTCGGAGCGGATGTCTTCGCCTGTCTTACCAGCCTTCTCTCTTTCTGAGGAGGGCTTTCCCTTATAAACTGCCTCTATTTTTTTCAGCTACCCTACTCTGTGTCCCTGATGCAGGCATTTGTCTTGTGACAAAGGAAGCTGGAAATTGAAGCGAGTGCTCTCTGAACTCAGATCCACACCCACAAAGCCACCTCTGGCATTCTGAAGTGGGGCTGGGCAGAGGCGGCTGAGAGTATGGACTGCTCTCACAGAGAACCTCTGTTAGCTTCCTAGCACCCATGTCAGATGGCCTCACAACCAACTGTAACGCTGCTCTAGGGAATCCAGTACCCTCTTCTGGCCTCTGCAGGTACAGGCAGAAGTGTGCACCCAGGTACACACGCGGGCACGGGCATGCGCATGCGCGCGCACCCCCCCCCCATTAAAAATAAAAATGAAACCTGAAAGTCCTGAAGTCTGTTATTGTAGCTGCTAGAAATACTCAGAGAAAATATGTTTCTAAACTGGTGATTAAATAACATATGTTAATAATATATTTTGCCTCTACACTAGGACGGTTTTTGGAATGCAATTTATGGATGTTGCATATGGCGATACAGGAAAAGAGAAGGATTAGCATTGCTCAGCCATGGGGAAACGTACAGTTGACTAAATCCCTCTCCTGTATTTGTGTAGTGAATGGAGCGCCGGCTAGGAATTCGGTCTGGAATCATGTTCAGGAAGTACTTCAAAGCTCTCGCCAGTTACACTCCTGATGAGGTTGGAAATCCAGGCCCATGGCTGAACTCCCTAGAAAAACAGGTCAAAGCCTCTTTTTAACGTAGGGAAGTCAAGTCCCTTGGCCACAAGCCTGTCGGCCCTTAATGGAAGGGGCTTGATCGAGAGGGTTTAGAGTGCTCATCGCATTTCAGCATCCTCTGGATGGGACTGAATTTGTGGAGTCGCTGGAAATAGGATGCGAAGGAGCTGCTGGCGGGTGGAGCTGGAGTGGAAGAGCTTTGGGGGAGACATCTGTGTGAGATCTGCAGGGAAAACAGTCAGGGAGAAACTCCTGTGGACAGAAACAGCCCGATAACACTTGAGGACTCTAGAAGCTTATTGCATATGTTATAATTCCTCTGTAAGTCCCCAACCCTCAGGAACAGGCTGTTAAATTCAGCATATTCTCTTAGTGCAGCAGTCTAGGGAGTTGAAGAAAGGAGAGTTGTTAATTATATCAGGGCAAGGACAGGATGTCCTGTGGCTTAGCGGTCATGGCTTAGATATTAAATCGGAAATAAAAAATACCATAGCTAGACTTGGTGTGCTGGCCTATGTTTCTAGCTACTGAAGGGGCAAAGGCAAGAGGATTAAAAGTTCAAACCCTGCCTGGGGAAACTAAGTGAGATCCTATCTCAAAAAGTAAAAGAGAGGTGTAGATCTAGCTCAGCAGGGGATACTTACTTAGCATGCGCAAAGCCTTTGCTTCTCTGTCCATTCCCTTAGAATACAAGAGTATAAACACAGAGGATTTAGATGGTTTGGGTCAGTCTAGAGTGGGGACACACAGATCATAGTAGTGGGAAATGTACAATATCTGTAAATAGGTATAAAGATTACTGAATGATAGAGATAGATCGAGTCTCTAGTCAATCAAATGGTCCCTGTTGAAGGAGATAAAAATAAACCTTGTCAGGTGGGTTAGCAATGCATGTGATGCCCTCCCCACACCACTCCTTCCTTCCAGGATGATTCCAAACAGCAATTCCCCTTCAACACTTGCTATTTTTGTACCTCTTAGCAAATTCATTTCGACATTGCCAATGTATGTGCACATTCACATTCACTTATTGTTCTTGACATCTTACAGATTCTCTTTTTAATGAATGAGGGAAGTGAGACCTTAATACACGTTTTGGAGTAGTATGAGCCATGATCTTATCCTTTCAAGACATCTCTTGTAGTACAGGTTTGCGCTTTGCTAACGTGACCAATTGGATCCTGCAAATGACTAAACCCTTGATTTTTTTCTTTTCTGACTTTTTCCAGTGATAGTTGTTGAATGACTTGAACCTCTGACCCTTTCTCATGAATTACTGATCACCAGCTAGATGCCCTACATTCACAGCTCCTATAGAAGGCACAATGGGCCAATGACGAGCCACCGAATTCCCACCCTGAGAGGCAACAGCTGAGCAAAACAAAACAAAACAACAAACCCCAACATTCCCCAAGTCATAAATATGGATGGATGTACACACATGTATAAAAGATTAGCATAGGGCTGAAAAGATGGCTCAGGTTGTTAAACACTAGGCTAATGATGAAAAGAGAAAGATGAGCGTAACCAAGTCAGCGCCACACAAAAATACTGGGTGCTTGACTTTTAATTCCATATTACGTTTTAGTAAGTTATTGTAGCTACACAATGGTGTGTAAAGAATTATTAAAATAGGAATGAGTTATACTACATGATGATAATATGAATTTCAATAGGTTAAAAGGACAGAGGTTTCAGGAAGAAAGCCTGTACTCAGCAGGTCATGGGAAGATTTACAAACCCCTTTCTTGCATGCTGACTGACTCAGTACTATGCTTTAGAGAGATACAGGTATGGGAACATATGATTTCCTGGCATATGAAGAGGAGGGTCAGAGTTCATGATCATTCTTGCTCAGAAATGATGAATGGAATCTATTTCTAGCATGCCTAGTCTAATAATAAATATGTTTTATGTTGTGCATTGTAAAAACGTTGACACTTATTGAAGAAATTAGTAAAGTGTCCCTTCAGAAATATTTCATTCTCCAACAGTTAGGTGTAACCCAAATATTTGTATCTCTCCAAAATTCATAGGTGGAAGTCCCAAATCCCAAAGTGATGGTAATAGATGATGGAGCCTTTGTGTGTGTGTGTGTGTGTGTGTGTGTGTGTGTGTGTGTGTGTGTAAAACTAAGTCATGAACCATTAGTGACCTTACGAAAGAGTCCCTGGAAAGCTGTCTTGCCTTGCTCTGTTCACTGTCAAGGGCACAGTGACGACACCATGTATGAATGAAGGAGTGGGGCCTCGATGGACACCAAATCTGCCAGTGCCTTGATTTTGGGACTTTGCAACCCCAAGAACTGCAGAAACAGATTTCTGTTATTTTAAGAAGCCAATTCCTCAGCTTGTGGTATTTTGTACAGCAACCCAAGAACTACGACAATACAATGACCCATTTTAAATGTAGCTATAGGACTCAGAGGTAGTGTCACATTTAATAGTTATCTCATAGTTTTTCCTCTAGGCTTTCAGTGTTTCTCTTTTCTCCAGTTTTGTTAGAGTATCATCTCCTCTGATAACGTTAACTCTGTTTTTAGTACAAAAAAGGAACCATTTTGTAACTCCAGAGTGATCTTGTAAATGCCTGATTACTTCATCTTAAATCTTTAATAGATAGTTGTGGGCATTTATGCACAAATAGATTTCATAGAAAGCATATTACTGTTCTTTTGAGTTTTTTCCTCCAAAAGTATAATGAGATCTTTCCGTGTTCGTAAACGTAAGGTCTGGAGTTGAACTGGTTCAAATCTCTGTCATGATTGTGTGATGCTGAAGTTATTTCAGCATCTCTGCTGACCTTCAGGAATTTAATTCACAAAGTAGATAATAGTAAGTCCCTATTTTCCATCTTTTTTCCCCAGAATTGAGGACCAAATCCAGGGCCTTGTGCTTGCTAGGTAAGCTCTCTACCACTGAGCTAAAACCCTCACCCCTATTTTCCATCTTGTTATGAGCAAATATAATAATCCCTGTAAAATCTCCAACACACCAAGACATCAGATGAATGTGAGCAGAATTTCTTTTTCATTGTGTTTGTGTTTGGCTAGTTGTAGTGTGAATTCTAATTGGTCTTAGTAAAAAAAAAAAAAAAACCCAGAGTCAGGTATTGGGGTAAACACTGAAAGATCAGAGAGACGAAGGAGCAAGCCACAACCACCTCTTACCTCGCCAACTCCTCAGCCTGAATGAGGGCTGACTGTTTATGCCCCACCTTATCACTTCCTCTCTCTGCCCAGCCATATTACTTCCTGTTTTCTCCTCCCTAGTCCTGGAATTAAAGACATGTGCTTCTCAAGTACTGGGATCAAAAGCGTGAGATCCCAAGTGCTGGGATTAAAGGTGTATACCACTGCCTGGCTTCTATGGTTAATTAGTGGCTAGCTCTGCACTCTGATCTCCAGGCAAGTTTTATTTGTCAGAGCACAAACAAAATATCACCACAATTAGTTTAATAGGTTGAGAGGATTTGAGGAGACTGGTTTGTTTTCATACCTCTTAGTGATCATGTAAGGCTTATGTCTGGTAACCTGTCGACCTATCAGCACTCATGAATAATTCTTCTGGTGCCGTTATACTGGGTCAGTGCATTTGATCTGCCTGCCAGAGGGCTATGGGCTCCATTCTGTGTGGCTGTTGCTAGCTGAAGGTGAGTTACAGTGCTTATGACTCGATCAGGCTGCAGCACTCACATCCCAGAGACAAGTGAAGTGCTGTAGTTGGCAGCTGTGGGAATTAGGTTTTGGTGGAATGGGGCCATTAATGGTTAACAAAAGAGCTATATGCTTGAGTTCATCTTAATAGCTAAGCTCCTACTGGGTTTCTGGAGATGCAGAAGTCATGGTAAATTAAGTCACGTCTAATTCTAAGTAAAATTTATTGCAAACTGGTCATACGATTGATTAAAAAAAAAAAAGCCTTTCCTCTATGGCAGTAAGGAGAGTTTTGAGACTGGAAAATACCACATTTCTGGAGTTTGGTCTATTCTGTCTTATAATGATGTAACAATGACTTAAGTTCCATTTAAAAATAAAGTTTAAACAATAGACATGCTTACGTGAATAGGGAAAGCCCATCAGGCCTCAACTCTACACAAGGAACACCAGGAAACTAAGGGACACTGAGAGTGGGAGAAACAGTCTTCCCCAGGGAGGAGCACACTGATTGGTTATTCAACACCAAATGGTCAGCCCTGAAAAACATGTACAAGTAACATTATACAGACGTGTCAGGTTGTACTTATGTAATTAGGTGTGTGTGTGTGTGTGTGTTTGTAACAACAATTACTAAAAAAAAGGTCATGAATTTGAGAGTGAGAAATGAAGGCTATATGGGAAGATCTAGAGAGAGAAAAAGGAAGGAGAAAATATTATAAATTATGATCTCAAAAAATAAAGAAATAATTTTAAAACTAAAAAAATAAAGTTTGGCTTGTACTGGTATTTCTTCTTTTTGCCTGCATTGCTGATAATCTTACAGTGATTTGAAAGTGGACTTTAGTTTTCAAGACACCAAGAATTTCATTTTCTGTCCTAATTGAATGTGCCAGCTCATCTTGTTTTGAATAAAGTCAGGTATGTGCTTTTTAAAACATATAATTTTTGATGACATCCTTTTATAGTGTCATCTTTTTTGAAAAAAAAAGATCTATCAATTTAAAGCTATTTTTGAAATAGCAAAATTATTCTCAATAACATAAAGGATAAGACTTGGAAGAATAATGCAAATTTGAAGGGCAGAATGCCTGGCTACATTCACCCTTCTGGTCATTTTTACTGTGGATTTCTAGAGTTGGTTATACATTAGAGCTAGGAACTTTCTTCATCTAGAAATGTCCTATAAAATGCATGTATGGCTATAAAAATCTGTGTACATTGCAGACAAAATCCAGTGCTCCTTGAGCTCACACAGGGAATGAATGTGCTTATTGTCATTAACTGCAAATACTTATCTTTTAGGCCAACTAGAAATGAACTCTGCGTTCATGTGCCTCTTGAAGGACTGAGTGGCTTTGAACTCACACTGTTTTCATTGTTATTGAGAAGCAGAAGCACTGGCCGATGCTCCTTTCATGGTTTATCTATGCAGGTCTAGGTAGGTGTTCAAAGATTTGCTTGAGCCCTTTAGTTGTGAGAGTGTAGACATCTCCAGCCTCCTGCTCCTTCCATCCCCTGCCCCAGACACAACTCTGTGCAGATCTATACCCTTTCTAGTGTTCCACAGAGCTTTTTTTTTATGACTTATGATATAATTTATATAGATTATGAAGTAATCCATGAAATGCAATAAAGCTGTCCTCTGTTCAGTCCTTCAATTTTGACATTTTATAGATTTCATTGATGATTTTAACTTTGATATCCATATGTAAATCATATAGAAAATGAGAAATTCAGCTCTTCATGCCTTCTAATGTGTTGAGAAACTCTTTAGTATAAAATCACACACACACACACACACATACACAGACACACACACATCATATATATGAAGGGCAAGCAAAAAGTTTAGGAAATAACTGCAACAGGGCAGATTCTTGCACATGAGTCACAAATGGCTTTTAAAACAGAGTAGCTGGGTGAGAACTTTCTAACATTTGTGGAGCTATTTGATACTTTGTCCTAACACGAATTAATTAGTAATGTTGAGTTCATTTAAGGCTGTCTTTTGCAGGGTAGGGAGATAGCTTGGTCAAGAATTTGCTTGCTGCTCAAGCGTGAGGCCCTGAGTTTGATCCTGGCACCCATGTGAAATGCCGTTTGTGTCAGTGCTGGGGAAGTGGAGACAGGCTGATCCCCAGAGTTTTCAGGCTAGCCAATCTGGTATAACTGATGAGCCTTAGGTCCCAGAGAGACACTCTGCCTCAAAAACAAAAAACAAACAAACAAACAAAAAAACCAAACCAAACCAAATAAAACAAAAAACACACAAAACAACAAGAACAAGAACAAGGTGATGTCTATGGAGAATCACACCCCAGAGTTGACCTGTGGTCCATACAAACACATGAACACAGAGCTATATCTGTGTTTGATCACTTTACTTTTTCATAATCCACACATTTGTTCATGTTTTCAAGGAGACTATATCATTACACCATGTCACATATTTTCTAATATGAAACTATAATAACCAAAAGGCAGAATATTGAAATATGTTATAAGCCAAACAAAAATAGAAACAATCAAACCAATTGTAGAACTTCAAGCATTTGACTTTAACTAAACTTTCAGACTTTTGGTTCTTTTAAAAGTTTGCTTTAGTGCTGTTCTTCTTGTGATTATGTCCCTGCAGGTGACAAATTAAGAACTTGTTCCAGCCTGATACCGCTCTATTATTACATGAGCACTTTTCCCATTGAGATGACACTTGTCACTTGTATACTGTGCTAGTCTGGTCAGTAACTACATGTAAATGATATTACGATGGCAGAAACTTGTGTTTAGTCTTTGAGTTGGTGTTTATGAACTGCCCTATACCACACAAGTCACCTGATCTGCTTGCCAGGGTTTTCACAGTAGAAAAGGTTTTGTGAAGAGTAAAGATGGAGGACTATAAAAAACATCACAGTGTGCTCATTGTTTCTTAATTTTTTAAAAAATAAGCGAGATAGATGGAAAAATAGAACCTGTTATGGGTGAATTCTGTCCCACACTTTAGACAAGTGAACATCCTGACTCCGAACAACATAGAGTAAGTTCTGACTCGGTGGAGTTCATCACAATGAGATTACATTGGAATAGTGTAGGCTTGCTCAAAGATAACCTTTTTGGATCCTATTTATGATTTTCATTCTGCAGGCCGCTGTGTGAATTGTGCAGAAAATGGGAAGCTCAGCTTTTCATGATTTCCAATGTATTAACATACTTAGGCACATTAACATCTTAAAAAGTTTATTTGAACAGTTATCCGTGAATTGGACAACACCAAATCACAGGCAATGAGGGGAGTGAGGAAAAGCAAGAGAGAGAAGGTATCTCATAGGTTAAGGGGGGCTGTGGCTTTAGGGTCACTAGAAGAGGTTAGCCAGCCATTTCTGATTGGTTAAATGCAAGTTTCATTTTTATCTCTTACAATATGTTGTTTCCATTCACTGACAGTACACCAGAAGCATGGAGCAGCCATCTTAGCTAATGGCCTCCCAGTTAACCTTTAAAACAGTTCCTGAAATGTGACTGGCACGTTTGTAGGAAGAGTACACTTTGGATACAAACATACACAGGCAGGTGGTCATATGAAGACAGAAACACAGACTAGTTTTATTTCTACAGTACAAGGCGTCCTTGGTGGCTACTAGAATCTGGAAGAGAGAAGAATGAGCTCCCCACTTCTTCACTCCCACCCCGAGGCTTTGGAAGGAGCTTGGTCCTGATGACAGTCTGATTCCAGACGCGTAGCATATAGAACTGGGAGTCACGTTTCTGTGGTTTGAGCAATTTGTTAAGGTAGCCCCAGGAATGGAACATGGTGGCCAAGCAGATTGCATGTACCTCCTCCTTGGATGACTCTTGGCTCACATTTTATCATACGGCACTTGGTGTCCTGAGAGACTGGTTGTATGCACAGCCAAGGGTGGCCAAAGTACACCACAGTTGTCTGCATAGATGATCATTGATCTGGGGACTGTGGGCACTTTTGAAAATTTTATGAGTGCTTTTGATACCATGCTAAGGAGAAGCTAGAATCATGCACAAATACTCAATTTTGGGTTGAATTTTATGACATTCTTAATCCCCTAGGGCAGTGGTTCTCAGCCTTCCTAGTGCTGTGATTCCTCATGTTAAAGAAGGCCCTTTAACACAGTTCCTCACATTGTGGTGACCCCCAACCATAAAATTATTTTGTTGCTGTCTCATAACTGTAATTTTGCTATTGTTATGAATTGTAATGCAAATATCTGATATGTAACTCAATAGCGGTGAGAACCACTGCTACATGGGTTTATAATCCCAGGTAAAGAATTTCTGCTTTGGAATTAAATTCTCAATGTTGCTTGTGAAAACAACGAACAAACAGAGGTAAACAGCTGTGAAACAAGTGGTACAATCAACTTCACATTTAACAGCCATGATTATTAGAAGTTACTGGATGGAGAGATCACCTTGGGACTTGTATGTTTAAACACAAAACTTAAGGTGCTTGATTTACATATTTGTTTTGTAGGGTTATGGGAACAAGAGCTAATTACCGTTGAAGTTGGTGCTTTATGTGTTTGGGTGATGATGTAGGTGCCGTACATTCATTTTCTCAGAGTACAGGCTCATATTTCCTGAGAGGGTGTGAGGAGGGCCAAGTGACCTTGTTCTCACTTGCATTCAAGGACTTCAGGTTCAGACTTTTGAGATCATCTCCAAATTAGGCTGTACAGACACAGGAACACATGAGGAGAATCTAAGAATATATTCATTATACAGCAGGCCAATGGGGAATTTTGAATGAATATTTGAAAATCTTGAGCATTTGATATGAGAGGCACAATTTTTAAAATGCATTGCTTCAGATATTAGTTCTTGAAACATAAATATTTAAAATAGCTTACCCCATTTTGAAATCATGTTTTCACATTCCCACTTCCAGTGTGCTGGCAGTCTTAGACATTGGTAGTGGTCTGGACCTTTCTTAACCTTGAGAGGCTGCCCTCACTGGGGTTCTTTGAGGCTCTGTGGAGCCAGAAGAAATTACTCTCTAGTTTCTTACATCCTCTTGGCTTCAATAGGGCCTGTGTGGAATCCGGATGATGTGTTTAGGTTAGAAGACCATCATACTTCAGGGAGAAAAGCAAGGGTTTGAGCATTCCATTGGGAAGGTTTTGGTACTCCTATGTGGCCAGCCCAGAGTCACTATGCATGAGAGGCCGTGGGAGACACGGCTGAGATTCCCTACAAAGGTTTTCACTTAGAAGATCTCAGAACAGTGAAAGCTGCTTGGCTTCACGGAGCTCCTACATCAGTTGAACAAACAAACAAGATATAGAAACCTGGAAAAGAAACATCAGGGTCCAGGTCTGTGTCTGAACAGCTTACTACTTAGCTCCTGGTTCATTTGATACCATGAAAAAAAAAGGGGGAAACTGTTATGACTGTTGTTTCATTGTTCTAAGAGAAAACAATGTGTACAAGTGATCAAAACCCTGAAAGTACTGGAATAGACAGTAGCTCAATTCAAGTAGCACTGCACCAATATAGCAGGATGGCAGAGTAGAAGAGAAAGGACTCTGTGTGTGTGTGTGTGTGTGTGTGTGTGTGTGTGTGTGTGTGTGTGTGTGTGTGTGTGTCTCGAGGGGAGTAGGGGCAAGCAGATCATCTGGATGGGACAGGTGGTGCTGAATGCGTGTCCAAGGCCGCTGCCAGTCCAATAGGGTTACCCTTAAGTAGAAGGTGTGGAATCTTGACTATCCACCCGGAAAATAAACACATTAGAAAAGTGCTCAGGGCAAGTGCCCCTGCCTCACAGTTAATTGTTTAAAGGCAGAATTCAGGATGACAAGGCACAAGGGCACCCAGAAGGCAATAATGTTTATTAGGCCTGGCAGCTTAAAGCACCAGGAAACGGTGTAGCTATCAGAAACAACACAAAACGTGGAGCTTTCTTTCCTTTAAGCATGCTTCTAGGGGCCGGGAGTGTAGCTCAGTAGTAGAGCACTTGCCTAGCATATATGAGGCCCTGGTTCTATGGCCAGCACCATGAAAACATGTCAACAACAACAGCAAAAGAAAAATCTGTTGTCTGTCTAGTGTTGAGATCCACTCTTGTTCAGACAGATAAGTCGGGGCACTGTACCTATGTATTGATACTCCGTAAAATGAGAGTCTATTCTCTCTCACCCGGGGGCAGGGAGGGGAGACGTCACAGCAGTCACAACAAGGAGCCGGGTCTGTGGAACAGTTTCCTCAGGAGCTACACTCATTTTGGTCGGACTTGAACTGTCTTTTGTTTGCTTTCCTGGCGTGGGTTTCACCTGGTTTCTCTCTCTGCTTTCACCACTATGTGACTGTGGGAACTCGGATTTCCCGTGGAACTCTTGCTGACATCCTCATGTAGGGGAGTTAGAGAACGTTATTTAAACAATTAGGATCATATTTCCTTTGAAATAGGATTCCCAGTTTGGCTCTACAGCTGTAATTTTAATTAGTCCTTTTGTTTTTTATACAGCTCTATTTATCTTTTCTTCCTTTTTCTTATTTAAAGAGAACCGGCTCCATTGTCTCCTTTTACTAAAGACAGCATTAAAGCCACGCTCTTCTTGGAAAAAGTAACTATAGAGATAATTTTGTATAATCCCATGAAGTTTGATGTACATAGTCCATGAAATAACTGTTATACTTTTAGTGCTTTGTCTTCCGGAATATTTATGTATGTATATGTACCCCATATAAAATACACAATGCACGGCAGTCCTGTGATGGTTTGCATGAGAAGTATGCCCCATATTGCTCATAATGCCCCCAAATGCTCAGCTATTTGACCCCAGTGAGCGGCGCTGTTTGAGGATGTTATGGAATCTTTAGGAGGTGCAGCTTTGCGGAAGAGCATACGTCAGTGGGGGTGGGCTTTCAGAGTTCATAGCCTTGCCTCACTTCCAGTTCACTGTCTGTGTTGCGTTCATGGTTGATGATACAGTCTTCAACCTCTTCCTGCTCTTTCTACCTCCCCGCTGACCATTATGGACTTTCACTTTGGAAATGTAAGCCCAAAGAAATTCTTTGTTTTTTTAATTGCCTTTGATCATGGTATTTTTTTTTTAACCAAAATAATGGAACAGTAACTAACATATTCTACTCCTTTGTTAAAAATCTTTTTATGTTATAAAGTGCACCCCAAATGCCAATTTTAATGCCAGAAAGACATTTCACCATGAGGATATCCTGCAGTTTATGCCACCCCATGCTGATGGGTGTCTAGTGTGCTTTGGAGTTTTTTGTTCAAACAATGGTAAAACACCTTGTGGCTCAATTTTTTACATAATTCAATTCCTCCCTCCCTCCCTCCCTCCCTCTCTCTCTTTTTTCCTTCCTTTCTTTCTTGGTGTTGCAATGAGCATAGTGAAAAAAAATGTCTTTAGACATGTAAAAGTAGCTTAGTCAGGCTCCTCACTACACCCAAGGCTGCACGTTGACAGATTCACAACACGCCCCCATGGTTGGGCATGTCCGGCGGACCTAGACACTTCTGCCTAGCCAGTTCCAGGTCAAAATAGCCATTTCCGGGTCAAGGCGTCATGTGACCAGGACCCAGTGGCTTTGCATGGTTTACGTAAGAGCGCACAATGCAACCATGTGATCTATATGCATGTGTGGAGTAGCCACATGGACCTGTGTATGCGGGCGCCACCCAGCCTTTATAAGCCGGCGCCATATTCCTGGCCTTCTTCTTCTTCTCCACACAAATGTCTCTTCCACAGGCCTGAGCACTTGTCTGTCTCTCTTATCTTAATAAAACTCTTGTTAGTGGATTCTATCGTGTTTCATGACGTTTCCTTGCAGGGTAAGAGCGCCGCCAAATAACTAACACAAGTGACAACCTGAACTAAGTGACATCATTCACTCAAGATAGCCAGACACTCCTAGATCCCATGACACCCACTGGACAAAATATAAGCAGAGATCAAGAACAATGCTCTGCATATCTGGAGAGATGTCACCTTGTTCTGCCCTGTGACTGGTGAGTCTCCCCCAGGATCCTGACCCTCAAATCAGAGACTTCTGTTAGAGATTGGACCTGGTCTTCAGCTAAGATACATCACACAGGTGAGCAGGCAGCCTTGGGAGATAGACTTGGGACCATAGTTAGGAATTTAGAGTGTGACTCTTGTGTGATAACCCTC
Organism: Peromyscus leucopus; assembly: GCF_004664715.2. Taxonomy (NCBI): domain Eukaryota; kingdom Metazoa; phylum Chordata; class Mammalia; order Rodentia; family Cricetidae; genus Peromyscus; species Peromyscus leucopus. The sequence continues at coordinate 43,546,445 of NC_051079.1, read as the reverse complement.
AGCATAATAAAATACAGCTTTTGTTATATTAACTATGTCAAGTATCTACATTCTTGCTCAAGACAGGTGTTTTCAAGATAGGATTTCTCTATGTAGTCCTGGCTGTCCTGGAACTCACTCTGTAGACCAGGCGAACCTCCAACTCAGAGATCCACCTGCTTCTGCTTCCAGAGTGCTGCAATTAAAGGTGTGTGCCACCACCGCCCAGCTTTTCTTTTTCTTTTTCTATTTTTTTGATGCTCTGCATTCTATTGCAACTTCTACAACAGCAATTTAAACTTGCTGATGTTTTCAAATGTTTTGAGCATTTTACGATTCAATAACTCTTTCTTAATCTTTCCTTGAAAGCAGACGGTATAATTATTGTTGATTCAACCTTTTGATCCCGTTGTTGAGCCTTGTAACTGATCAGTAACATTTTACGTCTTTTAAAAAGGCATCTAGACATGGGTCTATTGTATTTTGTGCCTGCTATTTCAAATGACCCTTGATGCAGTGAGAGGTTTGAGTTCAGCTCACAGCACACCGGTGCTCATCCATGCAGAAAAATGTATGAGTGGAGACAAAATGAGAAGCAAGGGCCTGTTTCTCTGCTTTCGCTTGGGCACCCCTGACCTTCCTGTTAGGACCCACAGACAGCATGTGAAGTAGAGATTTCTCAGACATTTTTAGGCCACAACAAAACAGTTATTTCATACAGGACTCAAGCTCCATTGTCCCTGAGAGACAAGTCACTGCTTTTGAGAGTCTGCAGAAAGTGAGGTTTATTTGTTTGTCTTTGCTTTGTTGACACTGAAGCCACATGGCAGGACTTGTTTAAAAAGGTAGTGGTGTCGAACAGACTAGCCAGGAAGCAAATTGAAATGGCCAGAGCGTTAGAGTTCAATAGAGCGTGGGCTGAAGCTGAGACATTGAGTAAACGAATACCTGAGCGCAAAGAGCCTAGAATGTGGCAGTGGAGAAATGTTAATAGACAGAGGGAGGTCAGAGGGAAGAGCTGGGAAGGGGAGGGAGGTGATCCTGTTGATGAAATGCCTGGAGGGGTGGGGGAGGGTAGGGAAGTCAAGACAATGAATTGGAAGGAGACAAGGAAAGGGCATGGGTCAGCCATGTTCATTTGAGAGAACTAACTTAAAGCTTGAGGAAGCCACTGAGTTTGTCCATTAGGAGAGAATTACCAGCCAACTTTGGGGGCACTGGTTAGTAGAGGTCTAGGCACAGAAAAGAGACAAAGAGTTCAGCAAGGAATGGTTGTTAACAGAAGAGTAGAGCCCATTGGAGGAGCATTGCTAGCAATGTGCTTTTAAAGACTGATGAAGAAAAGGATAAAAATAAGAAAGCTGATGAGAGACCAGACTCATTTATCTAGTGTGCTGTGTGGGACTCCAGGCAATTGGACACAATCCTGGACAAACCATTACATAAGCTCTGAATTCAGATGATGGCAGCTGGTTGGTTGTTATTTATTTGTCAACTTGAAACAAACTAGAGTCACCTGGGAGGAGGGAACGGCCCCTGGACAATTGTTTTCACCAGATTGGCCTGTGGGCATGTCTGTGGGGCATCTTCTTGTACCACGATTGATGTATGAGGGCCCGGCCCACTGTGGCAAGTGGTCCTGGCTGGGATGAGAAAGCAGGCTGAGGAAGCCGTGGAGAGCAAGCCAGTGAACAATGTTCCTCTGTGGTCTTTGCTTCAGTTCCTGCTTCCAGGTTCCTTCCTTGAGTTCCTGTCTGACTTCCCTCAGTGTATAAAATGTAAACCAGTAAACCTTTCCTCCTCCAGCTGTGTTTTGGTTAATGTTTTATCCCAACAACAGAGAAACAAACTGATACCAAACCAAGAATCCCAAACAGCTAAATGTTGGACAAACACTATTCAGGAAGAGTGTGACAAAGGCTGGTCTAAGATGGTTGCTGATATCAAGGAGAGCACGATGACAGAATGCATTGAGGTAGGGGTCAAAGGAAAAGGAGAAGCTTGGACAGGAGGCTGTGGAGAGGTGTAGGACAATAGGAAAGAGCCTAGTATAGGGGGAGGATCCCAGGATGCAGAGTGGGAGCTGGTTGCATGGCCAATCACAGGATAGGGATAACAGCAGGGATAACGGCAGGTCATCTTTTTCTCTATTTGAGGTCCTTTATTCCAGGGTCAATTATGTGGAAGCAAAAACACAGCCCTCATCTCAAAGAGGACAGAAGATAGTTTATTCTGGATCCAAATATGAGTGACCCTGACCTGGGGACACAGATTTAGGTCACCCCAAATTCCATGTTCAAATGTAGACATAGTTTCATAAAGCTTTCATACTAAGAGAACATCAAGGCACTTTTCAAATGCATTGGTAGAAACATTAAGTGGGTTACAGGAAAGTGAAGAATCTCAGCTCCAGGCCTCAGATGCTATCTGATGAAACCTTTGGCCTTTTGGTTGGTGGAAATGATGGTTTTTGATAAGTTGATGCATTCCAAGAGATTTCATCTCTTAGTCACAGGGTGTTAGGTCAGACATGGAGGCAAGGAATGGTGCTGGATAGGGTACAAGTAACCCAAGATAAATTGTAGCTGCGCTCTGAACTTGTAATTCTTCTCAGCCTTTGAAGTTCTAATTAATCAGCTTTGCAATAGGCTCCGTAAAGTATGTAGTTTCTTTCCGGGAACTTTGGTTTATAATTAAAGAGGTAGATTGTGGGTCTGCCTGGCTGGGAGCAGCCATCACAAGTGGGAGGAAAATGGAAGACTTCAAGAGTCCTGCTTCATGCCACATTAACTGATGCAAGCCAGTAATCATTAAATCTGAGGTCTATTTCATTCTACTGGAGAGCCTGAAGTGCATGTTTCCTGGGGACCAATTTTCAGACCTGCCCTTTTTAGGGGTGTACCTTGTTTTAGGCAGCAGATGCACTCAAGAGCATCATGGTTAATTCATATTTAAAAAACCCACATAATCAGCTAACCAGAGCTGGTAGGGGCTCACAGAGACTGAAGTGGCAATCATGGACCCTGTATGAGTCTGAACTAGGTTCTATGCACATATGCTATTGTTGTGTAGTTGGGTGTTCTTGTGGAACTCCTAACAGAGGAAGTGGGAGGTGTCTCTGACTCTTTTGCCTGCTCTTGGGACCCTTTTCTTCCTACTCGGTTGGCCCTTCCAGCCTAGGTTTATGCCTAGTCTTACTGTAATTGGTTATGCTGTATTTGGTTGATATTTCTGAGAGGCCTGCTTCTTCTTCTTCTTCTTCTTTTTTTTTGAAAGGAAACTGAAGAGGAGTGGATCTGGGGGAGAGAGGAGGTTGGTGGGGGGGAGGAGGGCTAGGAAGAGGAAACTGCAGATAGGATGTTATATATAAGAGAAAAATAAAAGAAAAAAATCATAAAAATTGAAAGAAATAGGAAACAACAGCAGCAGCAGTAGCAGCAGCAGCAGCAACAGCAACAACTTCACCCATTCAAAACCCAGCAGGGAGACTGGTTTTAAAAAGAAATCTATGGGATATCCTTTAATAAAGAACAGCTTTGTTTGTTGTTTTTTTAGGCAAACTTCTCCTCTATGGAAGGAAGTCAGGGTGCAGCTGTGCTGAGAAACTTATTTGCTTACAAAGTCTTTGGACTTGATCACTAGCAACTAAGGCCTCTGGAAACAAGAGCACCTCCCTTAGATTCCTCAGTCTGTAAATATATGAATAGGAAAGCCCCAACTCCATCTTACACATCTTATTTTATCACATTCTTCGATGTGAGCAGTCCCTGGTTTCATTTTAATTGGAGATCACAACTTAAAATTCTAAGGAAGTGGCTTCAGATGAATGGGGCAGGTGCCTGTAATTGTAAACACACACACACACACACACACACACACACACACACACACACACACACACATTTCTTTCTTCATGTTCTGTGTATAGCAGCACAGAGAAAGAAATGATGTCTTTGTGGAAAGCAGGCCATCTATCTCCTTGATTGTTCGTTCTCAGGCAGCTGAGGTAATAGCGCTTCTGCAATGCTAGTCAGCTGTGGTACAATTGTGTTTCTGGGGCTTCCAGGGTGACATTTTGCAGACATTATCCCCAGAGAAAGATTATAATATTTTTTCTTCTTCTTTTCTTATTGACTTCTCGATCTACTTGATATGGGATTTATCCAGAGAAGAGGACTTTGCCGATTGCTTCTCTTCTGCTGAGAATTATGGATCTCATGAGTTCTTATGTCTAGTCGAAAGTTTGTCAGGACACTTAACATTTGATTAAGAATAAAACAAAAAAACACATATAACCTTTATCCAGCCTGCATGATAAGTGTATTAGTCTATTTGCTTTCAGCTACAGTTAGTTATATTAACAACTTGTTACTGTAAAAATGTCAAGAGTATTTTTGTCTCTTAGGATGATTATTTCTCTGCTGAAAGCATAAGACTTGTTTTAAAACACTTTGACAGGAAGGAAAAGGAAAGGAATAATTTAAGGAAATGTTTACTTTTTATGTATTTTTTTTGAGATTAGTTAAAAAGCTATGGAGATGACATAAGCAACATGCTAAATAATATGTAGCTTTGAACTGGCCCTTTTTCTCAGTTGGTTTTTACAGAGGACATATAGAACTTTAAAAATTGTGCATATGTGTCTGTGCAGGTGAGTGTAGATACCTGCAGAGGCCAGAAGAGGGCACCAACTCCTATGGAACTGGGGCTACAGGAGGTCATGAGTTGCCTGACATGGGTGTTGGGAACTGAACTTGGGTCCCCCAAAAGAGCTGTATGTGCTCCTAACCCCTGAGCCATTTCTCCAGCTCTAGAACACAGCTCTCTTGGTTGGCAACTGCTCTGTCACACTGATTTCATGATCTGTAAACAGGTTTGTCATTTTAAAAAGAGCAAATAAAATGTTCCACATGTGTTCAAGAAGAGAAAAAAAAAATAATCTCCACCTTTCTCTGCATCAGAACATTAATTCTTCTTGGGCACGACGAAGTAAAGATGTCTTTCCTGTTGTAAGATCACAGGACCTTGTTACCAAATGTAGTCAATAGCTCTTGGGTTGAATCATTATATTGGAAAACCAGAGGACCCAACTCTATATACAAGGAGGAAAATTAACTAAAGGGAGACTGAGAACAGAGTTTGATTAAGTTGAAGAAAGATAAGTGGGAATCTTTTTACTGTGGTTACACAGGGCAAAAGGAGATACAAGTTCATTAACACCCCTCTTTTGGAGCAAGAAGACTGAGTAAATTCCATGGTTCCTATGACAAAAGGCAAAGGATGAGGGCAAGGACAGAGGCCATGTAGGAAGTCTATGAGTACTTACTTTGAGCATAACAAGTTGCTTGCCCATGAGCTGTGGTTTGTCCTCAAGGTTTATGGTTGGGAGTGTAGTCCCTGGGGTGGAGGTATTATGGTATAGCACAGAAATTTTAGGGGTTGGGTCTTACAGGGACAAGTTTCTAGGTCATTGGGGCTGCTGTATTCAAAAGGAATTGTAGGACTCCAGTTTCTCTGCCTCCATGTTTGGTGTTGGTGTTACTTGTTCCCTAGTGTGCATCTAGCACTATTACCCACAAAGAGCTGGCACAGCTAATGATTTTTTTATGAGCACCTTTATAATGCTATTTGGATACTTAGCATATAAAATTGTGAGCTTAATTAACCTATTTTCCTTATAAAGTTAGCCTGATTTAGATATTTAATTATAGTATTGAAACATACCAGAATTCTCCACTCTGTTTCACAACACCAGGGTCCCAGTACTAATTGCTGAACTTAGAGCTGTAAGTTAAACTGTCCATCCACCCAGCCATCCCTCCATTCCATGTATTTACATAAACTGATGGCTGCCTTATATAACTGAGGAAGGAGAAAGAAGTTGAACATTGAAAGGCCACGACTGCTGATCTATTTAGAAATTTCATCTAACAAGACAAAGGAATAGTCTAGATATTTATTTCATATATTTATTCACACTGTCACAACTTGAAAGAGGCAGGTGTTCACCATTGTCTTGATCATGATAAATGTTCCTTTCCAGAGAACTGAACATAGTCATTGACTACTTGGTAACAGCCCAAGAAACAGGAAATGGGAAGGAGGGACGGAAGTTCCCTGGGGTTTGTGGAAACAGGATGAAGGGCAGTGAGTTATCTTGAGTACTTCTATCAGTCAAGGAGAAGTCTGGCAAAGTATTCCTTCCCCACCAAAGAGTTAATGATGTGAAGAGGTTGACTGATGGTTGTGACTTCTCCCATGGAGAAGCAATTTGACCTACAGAAAGCTTGATGATAGAAGGTTCAAGGATTGGGGAGGGCCAAGGAAGATATAAGGCCACCAGGGTATTACTTTACAGTCTCAGCCACTTTTCTATTTCTGCGATAAAACACCATGGCCAAGGTAACTTATAAAAGGAATCATTTAATTGGGCTTCTGGTTTCAGAGGATGTAGTATGAGTCTTAAAAGTTTTTATTGAGAAAAACAAACCTGGAGCCAGGTATTGGGTGAATGCTGGAAGATCAGAGAAGCAGAACAAGCCACAGCCACCTCACCTTGCCAGTTCCTCAGCTGATCCTGTTTCCTCAGACTGGAAGCCTCTCAGTCTTTATCCAGAATGAATCTCAGCTGAACTGTGCTGCTCAAAGCCTAAAAGCTTAACCAGCCAAATGCTTCTAGTTTTCTGATCTTCATGCCTTACATACCTTTCTGCTTTCTGCCATCACTCCCTGGGATTAAAGGCTCACTTCTTGGGATTAAAGGTGTGTGTCATCATGCCTGGCTGTTTCCAATTTGGCCTTGAACTCACAGAGATCCAGAGGGATTTCTGCCTCTGGAATGCTAGGATTAAAGACGTGAGCTACCACTTCCTATCCTCTATGTTTAATATTGTGGCTGTTCTCTTCTCTGACCCCAGATAAGTTTACTACTGTGCACAATATTTTGAGGAACACAATACCACCACATTTCCTCTTTTTTTTTGTCTAAAATTAAAAAAAGCTTATAACTAATACAAGAAAAATTATATCCAATAAGTATATACAATATACACAGTAAAGATTACATTAATGATGTCTAGTCCATTAACATTTGACAGATACAGACAAAAAAACTCCATTAATATATAACAATGTCCAGTCCAGTAACATTTGATAAACTCAGACAAAAAAATTTCATTACTTATCCTATTTAAAACAAGTAGTTCCTTTTTAAAAGTAGATTCCATAATCTCCCTTTTTATCTTATCATTATTCACCCCCAAAACAAAAACAAAACCAAAAAACCATCAACAATTTCCAGAATTTAAAATCCTGAATCATGACATGACACTAGTGGAATTCAGGTGTTTCTGGTACATGGACTGCTCTCACCCAATGTGAGGTTGAACTGTTGACCTTGTGTACATCCTACTTCACAAATGAGTCTGTCAGATATGCTAAGCCTATAGGCTGAAGATGATGCCCCAACACTGCAGAAAAACCTCAGGTGACTGTCCAGGTAGCTGGCTGTTTCTGTCAACTCATATTTTCTTTTTTTTTTTTTTAGAAGCTGCTTGCATGCACTTCCTGTTTTTATTTTTTATTAGGTAATATATTTCCTTCTTGGGTCTCTGAAGTAGTTGAAGATTAGTTAGTTATAGTTGAAGATTAGTTAGGATAGAAAGTGAATCAGATACATTTTGGACTTACCAAAATAGGATAGATAATGGAATTATTTTCTCTGAATTTGTCAAATACAAATGGACTAGACATTGTTTAGGTAGTTATTGCTTGTATATGTGGTATATAGTTACTGTACTTTTATATATAGTTTTTCTTATATTAGTTATAACTTTTTTCCTCTTATTAAAATAGAAAAGGGGAAAAATGGTGACATTTTATTTGTACTGAAATGTGATTTTATTTGTATGCTAATAAATAAAGTTGCCTGTGGGTCAGAGCTGATAGCAAGCCACAGCAGAAGTCTGGCAGTGGTAACACATGCCCTTAATCCCAATCACATGACAGGCAGATCTCTGTGTATTCAAGGATACCACCAGCATGGAGACACACACCTTTAATCTCAATACCAACCATAGAAGACCTGGAGGTCTGTATAGATAGGCAGTGATGAGGAGGTCATGTGGTTGGGTTTGCAACCAATAAGAAGGCAGAGCAGGAAGTCAATAAAAAGGACAGACAGACAGGAAGTAGATCTCTTGCTGAGAGGAAGGACAGTAGCGGCAGTGAAGGGTAAGGTTTTTAGCTCTTAGCTATTGCTCTGACCTCTTGGGCTTTTAACTCTGCATTTGGCTCTGTGTTTCTTATTTAATAAGACTGTTCATCTACAAGAGGGTCAGAGTTCATGACAACGGGGCAAAGACATGACAGCAGGAATGGCCGAGAGTTTACATCTTGATCCCTAGCAGGAGGCAGAGGGCATGCTGGGTTTTGCATGAGTCTTTTGAAGACTCAAAGCCCACACCCCCCAGTGACCCATCTCCCACAAGGCCATACCTCCTAGTCTTTTCCAAGCAGTTTGCCCAATGGGGACCAAGTATTCAAACACAGGAGCCTGTGAGGACCATTTGCATTCAAACCACCATGCAGTGTAATTTATTTTCACTGAAGTAATGTGAATTTCCAATGGAAATAGATAAGTTTGTATTTTTTAAAAAAGTATGTGTGTGTGTGTGTGTGTGTGTGTGTGTGTGTGTGTGTATGTGTGCCTGCGCACGCTCGAACATGGTGTCAAAGAGGTTTTCTCTTGAGGCTCTCTGGGAGAGCCTAAATGGCTTCCCCTCAGTGGATCCTGAGTCAGGTGACTCTTACCCTCTGTAGCGGTGGTTCACTAACTCAACAGACACCAAAAGCTACTGGCATTCTGAGTCTGGAAAGGGTAGAATTGCAGAGCAGAAGAAACAAGGAGGATGAATTCATCCGAGGAGTCAGGTAGAGGCTCTGGGAGATAGGTTAGGGGGTGGGGAGTGAGTGGAAAGTAAAGAGAAAGAGGAGAGGAAGGGGATGAGGGTGGAGCCTCCTATGGGTAAGTGCAGCTCTGGAAGACATCTGTTTGTATAAAGAACAAGTTGCTGGCTAGAGACAAACACTGTTTCCCCTGCTTCTCCCTACCTCTCTTAATCACTGGTCCAGAAGGCTGTGCCTTGGGCTCTGGGCTTCCATCCGGAGGTGGTGTCTGGTCATACTCCCATCTAAAACTGGGAGCTGGGAATACTTGATGCTGGGATCAGACTTGCTTCTCTGCTGATAGCTGTGTGAGGAAGCACACATGGTTTCAGACACATCTGCGTATGACCTCTGCAAGACACCCTTACCCATCCGTGTTGGATTCCTTGAAAGCAGGTGATTGAACTGTACAATAGACAGAATGGAGGATCAATAAAGTCCCTCCCAAACTTTCTTCTCCCCATAGTATTGCTGGAAACGAACTTCTAGTGCCTGGAAAAACAAAGCAAAACAGTTGATAGTAAAGAGTGTAATAAAAATAATCCACGTCTTAGTTGAATAACTGCTTTGTGACTAGCATATTATATTATCTAATTTAACTCTTCGAATGACATTGTGTTTGTAGGGATTAATACAATAGTGTACCTTAAAGAAAAAAACAGGATGGATAGTTAAGTTGATCTAAGAAAAAAACAGGTGACAGATGAGTTTACTTACCTGCAAAGTACTGTCATTATTGCTGACCTGAATCATTCACTCAGGGACTGTCTGTGCTCTGCACTGTGACGTCAGTTCCTTAAGGACAAGGGCCTTGTCAACCTTCCTTAGCACTGAGTTTTTGGTTCCAGGGAAGTGCTCAAAACAAACAAACAAACAAACAAACAAACAGGCCAGCACTTCATAAACACTCCATGAATGCTTGGCTAAGTAAAGGCTGTCATGGTGTCCAGAAGTCCCAGAAAATAACAACATCAAATATGTTACACATCTTTTGCCTCTGCTGATTATTTTTCTGCACTCAAACCATCATTGTGCTCTATAGTCTTCCTCTATATTCATGCCCATCACCCATGTAATCTGCAACTCCCTTGCCTCACAATGGCTTCCCTGCTCCACCCTGCGCAGTTTCTGCTTCCTGCCATTTGAGATAGTCACGGAGCCTCTACCTATCGTCTTGACCCATCTAGAAACTTCTCTGCACGTCTCCTAAGTTCACTTATCTGAACGTGTCCCAGTAAAAAACATTTTACTCTTGAAACAAGATCCTGTCTTTTAAAAATCCCCTGGGGCTATCAAAGTTGGGCCACCCTTTGAAGAACCCTGGCAAAGTTTCTTAGAGCTGTGACCTGCCAAACTTTGAAGATATCCTGGTCATCATAGAGTTTTGATGAGGCGGATGATGGCTATTAGATACTTCAAGAGGGGGAAACAAAGGCAGAGATTGGATGTTTACATGATCCCAAAGTGCAGAACTATAATTGGGGAAGAAGCTATGTGGAGGCAGATTTTAATTTAGGATACAAAGAAACTTTGAAATACTTTGAAATAATTAAAAGTTTATGAATGGAACAGGCCGCTAGGACAGGGGATGGGAGGCAGCCGACCCTGCTTTGGAGGGGATTCAAACATGTGGCAAGTGACTGAGCTAAGTGAGCGTGCGTTCATATCACAATCTGTTGGCTCCAAGCTCCTCACTATGATAGAATGTTCTGCAATACGTCCCGTGTGTAAGTATGACATTCTTTTTTGCATTCAAATTAAGAAACTAGGGTTGAGAATAAGTGTGCAGGCAAGACAGCATGAGAACAAAAGAGAGCATGAGAGAGAGAGAGAGAGAGAGAGAGAGAGAGAGAGAGAGAGAGAGAGAGAGAGAGAGAGAGAGAAGTCTGAAGGGGGAGGGCAGCAGGGGAGTGGAAGGGAATGTGAAGGGATTTGTATGTAAGACCTAGAAGTGATTTTTTTTTTTGTTTTTTCTAGACAGGGTTTCTCTGTGTACCTTTGCGCCTTTCCTGGATCTCGCTCTGTAGCCCAGGCTGGCCTCGAACTCACAGAGATCTGCCTGGCTCTGCCTCCCAAGTGCGTACTGGGATTAAAGGCATGTGCCACCACCGCCCCGCTGGAAGTGATTTTTCAATTCAAAACTTGTTCCTCCTTCCTAAGGAGTGCACATTCTTTGTATTCTCTGTGCCATCGCTATCACACCCACTGTGGGAAGATAGAGTTTCTCCCTAGTATGGGAAATGGGGGGCCATCCCTGGGCTGCTTCTTTGGCAATCTAATACCTAGGAGAGACATGCTCTGTGATAACAGAGTGGGGAACCCGTGTCAGCCAGACGCTAGCTTGTGCCGTGTCCTGTAATAGTTAATGCTTCCATCCAGAACCCTTACAATCACTGCCTGAAATCCACAGCATTTTTGACAGGTAAGTGGCGTCATTCCCAAGTCAGGGAGGAAGCAATTGGAGGGATTTAGTGCTAGGTGTGGGCTTCAGGGCTGCAAGCAGAAGCTGAACCTGGCAGTTTCCTATTGGTGAAATTATTAAGGCCACTCCATTAAGGATATTTATTTAATGGCGTAACTCACAAATTAAGGGATAGGTAGCTCGCAGGGTCTGGGGAAGGTGTATCGCAGTTCAGCGGTGTTCTTCCTCCCTCTCTCCCTTTTTAAATTATGGACTTTAAGCCTGAGTGTGTTTGTGGGGATTACTTTTTTTTTTTTTTTTTTTTTGCGTGTGTTCTAGAATGTGTGTGGATTATCCCTCCGCCCATCCTTTACCCAGGGTTCCTTGCTTTCTACTTTCAGAGAAAGACTTCTCATTGTAGTGTTTCTGATAGCAACTTTCTGAATGTGAATAAGTGAAAATTATTTCCTCCTCAAAAAATATTGCTGTACTTACTGACGTTTCTGGCAACTCCTTTTCTACCCACAATGGGAAGTTTTGATAAAGTAAATTATCTTTTGTGCAGAATCATTCTCCTTTGTGTTTCTCCTTGCCTACTATTCTCCCGGTTTCCTATTAAATGACAGTTTCTCCGTATTACTTTACAAGTCATAATTGCTTTGCTCTCCGGAAGAGAAAGGTAGGTTCATTTTCTCTCTCTATCAACAAGCATCTGGGTGAGTGCATTGCAGCACCACTCATTATGGTAGCTTTGCTCCGCTCAGTTTTTTTTTTTTAAATGATAATTGCCCTTGTCATTCTTTGTAATATAAACTATAGAAAGTGTCTGTTAAAGAAGTCAGAATTTATTTTCAAAATGAATTGATAAGGAAATTTTGTGTTTCCTTCCAAAGTATTAATTAGATGACAAGGAACTCATGAAGTGAAATAAACAAAGAGTGGACATACTTGACATCGATACAGGCCATCTGGAAGGGAACTCGGAAGTGTTGAGCTGCCTGTCAGAACTGGGGGCCTCATTCTGCGGTCCTCAATACTTACAGTCTCTTCGAAATCCTAACACTTGTCTCTGTTTTTCACATGGGTGCTTTCTTTTCATAGTTGTCTTCTCAGATGTCAACTTTCTCTCTGAGTTTGTACTTGTGGGTCTGTGTTTATGTTCGAGATTCTTATAGTCGATCTAAAATGGGCAGGGCGTACACCAGCCAGCAGCTCCGCTCTGCCTTCCTCGGTCAAGAGCAAGAATTGCCCGTCAAAGCAGCCACTGTTCGAGGTGAAGCAGGACACAAATGATGCAGCTATGTTTGCTACTCTGGGGCACCTTAAGGAGGTCAAAGAATAAAGCTCGTGGATTTCCTGTCGAGATTAACCATAGGGAAATCGCTTTGCAGAGTTCCACAGTTTCCCTCTTTGGTTCACATTTTCCTCAAGCTTAAGTTCCGCCATTCTCGCCAGACACTATGATGGTCCAACTTCAGAGCCTCTCTTTGGAGAAAAGTTTTGGACCCTCGGTGTCTGTTGCTTTTACCATTTTGACCATGGTAAGAAGAATTTGTTCTCCCAATTGGATGAAAAAAGTTGTAGTTTCCAATAAACAGTTTTGTTTATTGGAATAAACAAAAAACGTCTCATTTATGGTTGAACATTTAGCAGTCACTTATTCTCATTACTTTGGTCTGCTATGCGTCTCAGCAGTCACTACAACCCTCTGCAAAGAGAAACTTATCTAAAAAAAATTGAAAGGCGACACTGATATATGGTCATTAACACAATTATTTAGAAAGCAATTTGATGGGCATACCATGTCCATTTAACAGCATAACATCAGTAGCTTTCCCACTGAGATCTATGAGTGCCCCAGCCGTGGGATTTTGACCAGGTTCACAGTACCAGACATGAATTCCCTCCCCTGGAGCAAGCCCTACTTTCAATCAGAAAGTATTTAGTTACCCCTGTAACAGACTAGCCACTGTTGCGTCACTGGGCAGATCTTGCCTGGCTGGTTGGTAGAGTTGTGTGCAGGGGTCACAGTTGAGTGAGACCCTCAGTGACAGTCCTCCCAAGAAGCCTTTGCAGCATCTCTAGAACTATGTGGGCTAGTCAATAAGTAGGGAGGAAGCTTTCAGCCCAGTTCCAGTTTGATTTCTCTACATCCTGTGACCAGAGTATGTGGTGTCCTCCAAAATAGAAAGAATGTTACTGTATAGTCTTGGTGGGTAGCTAACAGCAATGACAATTATATTTACCATATATATATGTCATATACATATACACATACCATATACACACATATATACCATATACATATACATATATATACCACACACACACATATACTATATACATACACATATCATATACATATACGTACCATACACATATACCACACACACACGCACATATACATATATATATACATATATATATATACATGCTTTGTCTGCATGTACATCTGCCCATCAGCAGAGGGCATTGGATCCATGGGACTACAGTTATACATGGTTGTGGGCTGCCACGTGGGTGCTGGGAATTGAACTCAGGACCTTTGGAAGAGCACCCAGGGCTCTTAATTGCTGAACCATCTCTTAAGTTCTCCATCCCTCTGTTGGTTTTAATGCGGTGGCACAATGTTATTCATTAAGTGGCGCTGTTACTGTGTGTGAAAAGCCACGAGGCACGACAAAACCCACTATCAGAGTTTTATTAGGAGAAGGGAGGGACAGAAGTGAATGTGATCAGACCTGTGGAAGACATGCAGAGAGGGAGGGGGTGGGGAAGAAGAAGAAGGGGGAGGAGTCTGTGAGCTGCTTTTTATGCATTCCCTTGCACATGCGCATATGGGCTTATGGAGCTATGTCATGCATATGCATGGATTGTGTGATCACATTGAGTGCAAATTATGCGACCATGCAGTTCATGGATTAAGTAGGGTGTAAAGCTCTGCAATGACTAAACATCTGAACAGCACATGTGCGGCCATGCAGCTGGGGGAGTGGCCAGGAATTCTCTTGAACCTTCCCACTCCAAGTGGTTCTCTAGAGACTTTTCCCTTCATTCCATACCACACGGGTTCTACAACCATTTATACCCTTAAAGTATCCTTTTTCTTTCTCCCATGTCCCCTGAATAGTCTGCTAGGCTCTAACAATACTCACTCTCATGTAAATTTACATCTCTGAAAATTAGAAGCTAAAATTTGCATATTAGAGAAGGCATGCTGTGCTTGTCTTTCTGAGCCTCATTTTTCTGTACAGTGAAATAAAATTTTAATATATACATCCATTTTGCTATCATTAGCCATTCATCTGATGATGGATATGTAGGCTGATCCTGTTTCCTTGCTATGGTGACTGAACAGCAATAAACATAGATGTCCAAACATCTCTGTGGTAGGATACGGAGTCATCTGGGTATATGCTCAGGAGTGCTAATGCTCAGTCACGTGGTAGCTCTGTGTTTTAGTTTTCTGAGATGTCGCCACACTGATTTCTGTAGTGGCCAGACATGTTTACATTTAGTAAGAGTTTCCCTTTATTCACATCCTTGCCAGCATTTTTATCTTGTTTTTTTTCTTGGTGATAGGCATGGCTAACTAGAATGAGATATAATCCTACAGTAGTTTTTATTTGCATTTTTTCTTGTACCTAAGGATATTGAGCATTTAAAAATATTTATTTGCCATCTCTTTCTTTTTGTTCACCTTCCTTCCTTCCTTCCTTCCTTCCTTCCTTCCTTCCTTCCTTCCTTCCTTCCTTCCTTCCTTCCTTCCTTTCTTCCTGTTCCTTGTATATTCCAGATGTTTGTCCTCTGTAGATGTGCAGCTGGCAAAGGTTTTCACCCATCCTATAGGCTGCCTCTTCATTTTATTTACAGTTTCCTTTGCTGTGCAGAAGTTTTTTATTTTAACAAGGTCCCATTTGTCATTTGTTGGCCCCATTTCCTGCGTGGCCAGAAGATTCCTATTTAAGTAGTCCTCATATATACCTGTATCTTCTAGAACATTCCCCCTATGTTTTTCTTTAAGCCATTACAGGTGTTGTATTAAGGCCTTTGATCCACTTGGAGAAGTTTCTGTTTAGGTGGGAGACAGGGGTCTAGTTTCATTCTTGGACATGTAGGTATCCAGTTTTCCTAGTACTATTTGTTGAAGAGGCTATCAGCAGGGACTAGGGTATAGCAGGGCGGAAATGTCATTTTACTCTATTGGACTGCTGTCAAGGACCCCACCAGGCTTTATCACCATTCCCCCTCAGAGAGTGAAATACTGTTCGCAACAACAGTCTCTATCCATGGATAGACCCACTGTGAAAAGAGATTAATAGTCAATCACAAAACAAGTCACCGGCTAAGCCCCAGCTTTGGAGAGTAAAGGGACACTGTTAGACTGTGTATTCTCTAGTCATCATGTGTATGAATGGAAAGAAAGAAAAGAGAGTAAACCATCACACTGGTGATTAATGTGTGAACGACAGAGAGGAAGTAGATGAAAGAATATGAAACTGGCAGAAAAGGTGGCATGGGGAAGATGAAGTTTTGGCACATGTAGACTGAAGAGAGAGGTAGACATGTTCTATCACGTGATGCGGAGTGGCCCTTTCTCAAGATGCCAGGCCACAGAAAACTTGCAAACCATGAGTGCCTGTGTTCTTTGGAGAGAAAGAAGGAAAACAAGGATAATAAAGAGGGGAAAAAGGAATAGTGTAAAAATAGAGTACGACCCAGCTAGTCTGCTAAAATTGTGTTGCATATTAAATGAAAAAGGGGTGTGTGTGGGGGGGCATGGAAAGAGGCTCAGGATATGACAACTGGCTGGTTTGATGGCTGAGTTGTGTCTGTGGTCTCCCGCAGTTCTTCCCTGGCCCCTGGGAGCCTGTCTCACACCCACGGAGTTCCTCCGTTAGGGCTCCTCTCCCAATTATCTCTTTGTATAGACTTCTTTTCTTCTTCACATATATCTGTACCACAATTCTGTTTTCTGGTGAATGATTATTTTTTTGATTCCAACTTGACAAGTTGCAATTGCTTTGGTCCTAATTGTCAACGACCTCCTGCTTTTCTCTCCTGATGAGGGTCCACTGGCCATCTGCTTCTGAGTTGTCTCATGAAAAGCCTCCTGAAGTGTGAGTGGCCCTCCTCACCTGGAAGTAAGGTCCCCCTTTATTCAATTCTTCAAACCCTGCTCATATGAGCACCATTGGTTGTTTTATCTCTAACACCTAGCATGGAGTCTGACAGAGCCTCAGTAAATACGTGTTGAATAAGTAGAAGATATACTTTCTGGTCTTAGGTACTTAGAGCAAAATGAAGGCGCTTATCTTTTCAGTGGCGGAGACCCCAGAATTCTGTCCTTACACTAATCTTAGCCCTTGAAAGTGCTACAGATTTATTCAATGGATGCTTTGGGCTTTTGTGACATTTTGATGTTGCTCAGCCATTCACGCTAACATCTGGAGTTAGTTCACAATAGGAGGCATGTGGAGCGTGTCTGTGCCAACTTTCCCCTGTCGCCTGCAGTAATAAATTACTTCCTTGCTGTAAGCAGAGGCAGATTTGCACTACAGGCCCTGCCTGGTCACGTGTTTGCTCCTGGCTTAAAGACTCCCTTCAGCTTGCTGCTCATTTGTAAAGCAGACATGCCTGATGCATCCAGAGCCCCTTGGCGGAACCAGAGCCAGCAGTAGTGTGTTCTGTCCGCTCACACATTCTGTTTCTCAGGCCTTTGTGTGTGTGTGTGGTGTGTACACCCCCACATCACTTTCTAGATATTTGCTGTCTGCATCATTCTTACTCCTACTGTAATTGTGGTTAAAGTCATCATCCCACCCTCTTTTTTGGTTGTCCAGGGGACAGTAGGAGTAAGAACAATGGCTATAATGCAGATAACAAATATCTATTTGCTTATTAGTCTTATTAATAAACACAAACCCGGAGCCAGGTATTGGGGTGAACGCTGAAAGATCAGAGAAACAGAACAAGCCACAGCTAACCTCACCCCACCAACTTCTCAGCTGATCCTGTTTCCTCAGACTGAAAGCTTCTGAGTCTTCATCCAAATGGATCTCAGTTGAACTGCTGCTCAAAAGCCTAAAAGCTTAAAAAGCCTCGAGTTCCTGGTCCTCACGCCTTATATACCTTTCTGCTTCCTGCCATCACTTCCGGGGATTAAAGGCATTTTCCAAGCAAGACATGAGATCTCAAGTCCTGGGACTAAAGGTGTGTGTGCCACCATGTCTAGCTTCTATGTCTATCTGGTGGCCGTTCTGTTCTCTGACCCCAGATAAGTTTATTAGGGTGCACAATATATTGGGGAACAGAATATCACCACAACTGTACAACATCTGAATCATACACTACCCACTGTGCATCTCTACCATATAGAGACTTGAAAATAGTACAGGTGGTGTTGGTACGCCTGAGCTATTGCCCATGCCTTTGGATCGCTTTGAAAATAAGCATGTGTTTGGTTTCCTGTTCTTGTTACTGATTTTGAAATCCCCTGCTGGGTTTTTTTCTCATCTGGATCTGGCAGGTTGGATGTTCCTGGTGTGTGTTCAACATGTCCTCTGTCCCCAAATTGTCTGATAATTAGAGCAAAACTATCTGGTAGAAATACATAGGGAAAGTCAATAGGTGCTTTAAAGGGTTCTAGAAAGTTCTTAATTACTTTCCACAGGAGTCCTGATACGGTGTGCTCCCTGCAGCACCATGTGCCAGGGGCTTGCAAGCAGTAGACTGAACCATCAATCTTAGAGCTCTGGTCTCTTGAATTTGTGAGAAAGAGCACCACGGTGTAGATTCAGCCTACACTTGTTTAATAACAGCAGGTAAGCATTTTTTGTTATGTCTAGGGGCTACTGACATTTCTTGTGTGAACTTCTATATCTTTTGTCCATGGTCTAGTGGATTGTTGATTTTTTAAAAATATATTTTGTTTTTTTTTTTTTGAAATTACGTGTGTGTGTGTGTGTGTGTGTGTGTGTGTGTGTGTGTGTGTGTGTATCCATCCATGGAGATCAGGAGTTGGATCCCCTGGCACTGGAGTTACAGGTGGTTGTGAGTCACCTGATGTGGATACTGGGAATTGAACTTGGTCCTCTGGAAGCAAGCACTCTTAACCTTTGAGTCATCTCTCCAGTCCTGTTATCATTTTATTCTCCTCTCTATTTCTTCCTTCCTTCCTTCCTTCCTTCCTTCCTTCCTTCCTTCCTCCCTCCCTCCCTTCCTTCCTTCCTCCTTCTCTCCCTCCCTGCCTCTCTTCCTCCCTCTCTTCTTTCTTTTACTTTTCTTGTTTTTCAGATTCTTTCTGTATGAGGAACATTTTTGCTTTGTTTGCCTTTGATATACATTAAATTGCATATGCAGTTTCTGATGGACACTGAGTTATCTTCTCGCCTGGTGTCTTCCTCTGCTGCTCCGTCACAGTACCACTCTGTGGTCTGCCAAGGACAGTGCTTAGCTTCACCCTTGCCATCCATCTGTTTCCTCGGCTCATCCAAGTTAGGAACTAACATGCGTGTGCCTCTTAGTTAGGGTTTCTTTATTATTAATGTAATTAATTAATTTATTTTACACCCCAATTAGTTAGGCTTTTTATTGCTGTGAAGAGACACCATGATCATGGCAACTCTCATAAAGGAAAACATTTAATAAGGGTGGCTCACAGTTCAGAGGTTCAGTCCATTATCGTCATGGTGGGACATGGTGGCATGCAGGCAGACATGGTGCTGGAGAGGGAGATGAGAGTTTATATCTTGATCAGCAGGCAACAGAAGGTGAACTGAGACACTGGGCATGGCTTGAGCATATATGAGACCTCAGAGCCCACCTCCATAGTGACACACTTCTTCCAACAAGGCCATACCTACTTCAACAAATACCTTTTAATACTGCCACTCCCTATAAGCTTATGGGGGCCAATTACATTAAAATTACAACATTCCATACTCTCTGGCTCCCATAAGCTTGTAGCCAAACTGTAATGCAAAATGCATATAGTCCAACTTCAAAAGTTTCCATGTTCTATTACCATCTCAACAATGTTTAAAAGTTCAAAGTTCATATTCTCTTCTGGGATTCACACAATCTCTAACTGCAATCTCCTATAAAATCAAAATAAAAAACTGAATCATGGCACAGGATATACATTACCATTCCAAAATGTAAGGAAGGGAGAATAGGGAGGAGATACTGGATCAAAGCAAGACTGAAAACAAGCTGGGCAAACTCCAAACTCTGCTTCTCCATATCTGATTCCAAAATACTCTCCAGATCTCCAACTCCTTTCATCTTTGTTGACTGCAACATACTTCTTTCTCTTGGGCTGGTTCCACTCCCTGTTAGCAGCTTTCCTCAGCAGGTATCCCATGACTCTGGCATCTCCAACATCTTGGGGTCTCCAAGGCAATCCAGGTTTCTCCTCCACAGCTTCACACAATGGCTTCTGGGCCTCCATTCAGGGACACCCAGACACATGCCTGGCCTCAGCAGCTTTCCTTAGTTGTGGAAGAATATTCCAGAACTCCTTCTTCTATCTTTGACTCTAAAGCCAGAACCACATGGCCGATGCTGTCCAGTTCTGTTGCTTTTTGGGGTGGAACATGGTCCCCTTGTTCAATTACATCTTCACCAACTTTGTGATTTTTCAGTAGATTCCTTCACTGCCTAAGCTTGGCTGTCCTGAAACCGGATCTGTAGACCAGGCTGGCCTTGAATTCAGAGATCTTTCAATGCATCTTCACCAGTTTTCTGTTTCCGATGTTTTCCTTCACTGCCTAGACTTAGCTGTTCTGGAACTTGCTCTGCAGACCAGGCTGGCCTTAAATTCAGGGATCAGTCAGCCTCTGCCTCCGAGTGTTGGGCTTAAAGGTGTACACTTCTACACCTGGCTCTAAGCTTTTCTTTAATTCCCTTTCACAAGTTGAAAACTTAGCTGGGTGGGACCTTGCCCTGAGGTCACCACTCCCTTTATTCCATTTCTAAATCTGTTTATCTCCTTGAACACAGGACTTAGTTTCATTCCACTTTTTGGTGCTCCTTTTTCCTCAAATGTTTCCTTGCTCAGCTTGCTCCTTTTCATTATATATCTTCATTAGAGTTAACACTAGTAACCACATGACAGAGTCTATACTAGGGTGCTTTGAGATTTCCTCTGTCAACAGAATTAATCTCTTCACTTTAACCTCAGGCAGACTCTTTGGACAAGCACAAAAAGCAGCCACATTCTTCACACAAAATCACACGAACAGTCTCTAGGCCACATATTAATATTCTTCTGGTCTGAAACCTCCTGAGCCAGGCACCCACAGTTCAAATCATCCTTAGTACTACTGTCTTCAATCTTCCTAATTAGTAAGGCCCATTAAGCAGTGCTTAAAACATTCTGTTGCTTTCCTAACTCAAATTACCAAAGTTCAAATTCCTCCAAACAAAAGCATGATCAGGCCTGTCATAGCAATACCCCAGTCCCTGGTACCAACTTCTGTCTTAGGGTTTCTATTGCCATGAAGAGACATCATGACCCTGGTAACTCTTATAAAGTAAAACATTTAATTGAGTGGCTTTCATTTCAGAGATTCAGCCCAATATCATCATGGTGGGACATAGCAATGTGTAGGCAGACATGGTGCTAGAGAGGTAGCTGAGAGTTCTATGTCTTGTGCAGGCAATAGGAAATGAACTGAGACACTGGGTGTACCTTGAACATATATGAGACCTCAAACCCCACACAGTTACACACTTCCTCTAACAAGATCACACCTACTCCAACAAAGCTGCACCTCCTAATAATAGCACCCCACTATAAGCTTATGGGAGCCAATTACATTCAAACTACCACAGTACCCAAGCTGAACTCTTCAGTGGTGGGACTTGTATAAACTTTTGTGTTTCTCACAGTGGTTAACTTCAGTGAGATAATTAATAAACTGGCTGAAGTTTTATATCATGGGATTCAGAGCTTATACCTTTTTGCTCTATTTCTGGTATATCGTTGCTCATGTGGTTCTTACTGCCTGGAGTTTCTGTAGACTTGAGATCTGAACTACTGAGATCAGATCCTTCTCTCAAGGCTCATTTTCTGAACCATTTGCTTCCTCTAGGAATGCTTTCCTGGTTTCTTCAAGTGGATCCATCCTTTCTTTAAAGTCTTTTATAATGAATATCTCTTTCCCAGTTCTTACCATGAGTCCCCTCCCTTTGTTTATGTCTTTTGCAGAACTAAGCATGAGGTGACAGTTAAAAGCTATTTATCGGATTGAGACTAAATCTGAAGGACATTGTACTTTCTACATTTTATATTTCCCATCTAAATTCCTGTTACAAGGTTCTTGAAGATATATCAAATTAGACTCCAAGACTGGAAATATTTCAAACACTCGATTAACACCTTATTAAATATAAATTAACTAGCTTTAAAAATAGACTGTAATAATTTTAGTGTTAGCTGTAGGTCTGATGGCTATTATTTTAGAGGTGGTAATGATGCAGCTGGAAGGTATCATTTCTGGCCCAGAATGAGCCTTAATTGGCAAATAGTAGTTTAATCAAGTTACCTGAAAAAGTTGATTCAATGGTTTAAAAATGATTTGGTTCTTTGCTTTTTCCTCTGCTTAAAAAGTGGGCACAGAGTTCATTTCAAAATATTGGGTTACTTGGCTTATAGGGTATTGTTTTTCATAATTGTACAGAGATCTTTGCTTTCTCATTAGTTAGTCTTCACCCTGAGGAGCTGCTCTCAGTCCTGAACACCCTGTATTGTATGCTTGAATGTTGGGTACATATCTTCAGATATGCATATAGCCTTGGAAATTATATAATAGTGTTTTGTATAACTTTGGTTTTGTTTGTAACTATTTTGAGAAACAGAATTAGGGAAAAGTGATCATATAAGCTTTCAGTCTAATGCTTAAGGATCTTGCCCATTCTTTAAAAAATAATTTTTACTTGTGTTTTATGCCTATAAATGTTTACCTGTGTGTATGTATGTGTACCACACGCATACTTGGTGATCATGGAGGTCAGAAGAGGGAGCTGGATCCCTTGGAACTGTAGTTACAGGCGGATGTGAGCTACCATGTAGGTGCTAGGAACCAAACTTGGGTCCCCTGGAAGAGAAGCAAATGCTCTTAACCACTGAACCATCTCTCTAGCTCTGGTTCATGCCCATTCTTATTTGTTACCTTTGCTGTTGCTGTCACTAAACGACACCAGTGCCGTCCCGTCTTACCTAGGACTACTATTGCTATGAAGGGACACCATGACCATGGCAACTCTTATAAAGGAAAACATTTAATTGGGGCTGACTTATAGTTTCAGAAATTTAGTCCATTATGGTCATGGAGGGAAGCATGGAGATATGTAGGCAGACGTGGTGTTGGAGAGGTAACTGAGAGTTTTACATCTTTGATACACAGGCAGCAGAAATAGGCTGCCACACTGGACCTGGTTTGAGCATCTGAGACCTCAAGGCCCACTGCCAGTGATATACTTCCTCCAACAAGGCCACACTTCCTCCAACAAAACTAGACTTCCTAATAGTGCCACTCCCTATGGGCCTCTGGGGGCCATTTTTATTCAAACCACCACATGTCCTGATGGTCCCAGGAAGAGGATGACCGTTGTTTTCAGATTGTTGATTTTAATATAATATTTGTGAAAATATTTTGTTTGCTATGATTATGGAGAGCCATAAATAAGTATTATCTTCCAGGTACATGATAAGGAATTCTGTGGAAATTGATTAGGAATCAACTAAACGTGCAGGCTCCTTTGACCTGTCAAGAGGTTTTGGATGAGAAACCCTATGGAAGGGGCTAGCAAATCAAATGAAGGTGGTTCTTGAAGGACCTTGGGAAGCACTGTTTTTTTTTTTTTCTGTTTTTCATGTGATGT
The DNA here is from genome assembly GCF_004664715.2 of Peromyscus leucopus. NCBI lineage: Eukaryota > Metazoa > Chordata > Mammalia > Rodentia > Cricetidae > Peromyscus > Peromyscus leucopus. The sequence goes on along the minus strand of NC_051079.1, from coordinate 43,523,230 downwards.
GAAAAAGGGTAGACATGTAAAAGTTACCTTTCTTCTTTCCCTCACCAGCCTGTTAGTCTTGCTCATTATCTTAAACATGTTAATCACAGCACATTTAATTAGTAGTTTTTTAGAACAGGCAACCTCACGTAGGTTTGTAAAGGAGCTTTGACACTTTGCAAAGGATGGGTGCTTGAAGGATGTTCATCAGGACTCTCAACTACCATCTCTATAGACTGAGTTGATCCCCCTCAAACTCATTTCTATCCCAGAAAAACCTCATCGGGCCTCTCGATGATCAATATTTAAGCCCCTCATCAAAGTCTATGGTGTCTGATTAGCCTATTCAAATAACATTTCTAGTCTTTGTATATACAAAATAGAAAAGCCACAGATGATGTGTCTTTATAGTTATGCAGGGCCTCTTCATCATGAACTATTGTCTCCTCTGCTTGGTCACAGGATGTTCAAACCCTGATGAAATGCATTTGGGTTTGAGAAGGGCTAATCTGTTTTCCTTCATTGCAACGGAAAACTTTGGTAGAAAAAGCTTTGGTGGAAATAATTTCTTAGATTTTTTAGCCAGGTACTTAACAAGGATGAAGAGACTGGGTAATTTTGATTACATAATAGGGGACTAGAAATATTAAGAGTATGGATAATTTTAGGGACTTTAAAGGATGTGTCTGGTAGTTTATTTACTGAACCTAACCGCTCAAAGGCAGAACTAGTAGGGAAGAGGATTAAATGGTCTTTTAGACTATGCTTCTGGACTCATTTCTTCTTTTGTTTTCTTATGGAAGGCAGATGACATTGATAATGGTGTTTTTTTCTATTTCTTATAATGGGTGTTTCTGTTTAGCTAAATAATGGTGCATACAGTCCTTAAGTTAAAAGGTAGAAATTTAGGAAATAGTTTGTAACTGCTAATACAGTTTTAGTATAAAAATTAAATAAGAAAATAATTTTACATGGAATCATGTCTCATTTTCATGGTGATTATGAAGTATATGAAGATTGGGGCAGGAATTTGTTAAACAAAAAAAGCTTTGCATTTAGATTAGATACACACACACACACACACACACACACACACACACACACACACACACACAGAGAGAGAGAGAGAGAGAGTCTGATTAGTGTTTGGAGACAGTCTTTACCTGGAGAAACTCTGGAGTGACTGAGGAAGGACTGGTCATGTGTGAAGATCTTAAAGAACTTGAGCAGACTTCTCATCCGTGCTCTGTATATACTTTGCACATGCCTGGGGGTGTGATGGCGGGTACATGATTGCACTTCTTATTCTCCATTAAGCTAAAAGCAAAACAAAATGTCTCCCAGAATCTGTTTTTTTTTTTGGTGTTATACAGCATTGATCTTTTTGTTGTATTTGAATAAAGTAGATTTCTCCCACCCGTCCAGGGACTGTTCTTGCTCATTTCTTTAGCTCTTGACTCTACCGTGGTTTGTTGGAGGTGGCTTTTTACTTGCTTCCTTTTGTACCTGGGCATTGAAATTATAGTAATGTATTTGCTAAGACCATCTTATCCAATCTTGGTGGTTTAGGAAGTTGGGAGGCTTTCTGTTTTAGGGTGACCTGTCAATTGCTTTCCCCCATCACTTGTGACTTTCATTCTTTTTGATTATGTTGTTAATGCTATCTAAGATTTTATTTAGGTTTGCATTTTGCTGACAAATATAGTTAGGATTTTAATGAAGAAGTTCATTTGATTCTTGAATTATTCTTTAATGTACACTGTCAACTCATTACAAAAAAAAAGAAAGAAAGAAAAGAAAAAAATCTTTGTGGAATAGACAGCTAGGCCTCAGGGGTACCAAGTTGCTTAATAAATACAATTTCATAGCAATTAAAAGTGACATTTTTCAGCAAGCCATCAATGTTCAGTGCTAACACTCATGTTTCTACAGTCACTTATTTGAAGTACCAAAGCATCCTTTGGAATCCATGTCTTAAATTGGAAGTTAGCATCACCTGCTGTTGAGAGACAGCCTCAGGTTTGTCCCTTAATGTGCTTTTCAGAATGCAACAATAGAATGTAGAGTTGAAGCTACTTAGGGATCTCATTTTGATGGAGACGTGGGAAATCAAATATATTAGCTGTCAAGAAAGGGCCTCACCAGGAATAACTGGCTTCAACGCTTGACTTGATTTTGTCTCTGAAGGGAATGATTTGTCACAGAATAGGTGTACTTTAAATCTTATTTGACCAGATTCTAGTTAAAAGTCCTTTGACTATCAAGAATTACACTGTAAATGTCAATAGTATTTTATTTGATATTAACATGAGCAGTTTAAGTTTAAAATTATGTGATATAATTTTATTAATTGGAAAATGTCTTATGTCTTATTGTCTTTGATATTTTTGTTCAGGGGTAAGCCAACTACAGCTTGTGAGTTTGGAAAAGTGTTTTTTGGTTTGTTCCTTTTTTTTTTTAATACTGACTACAGTAGAGTCTTAGCTTACAAAGTTTAACAATATATTTCTTAGCCTTTAGCAGACAAAGTTAGTTGACCCTTGTGGTTGGAGTAATGTCTTAGTAATGGAGCCTGTTAGGGTTTTTTTGTCCATATTTGGAAAGGGTAAGATTAAATTTACCATTTGTTCCATATTTGGGATCCTTGAATACACATTGTTTTTTCCAGACTGAATTTTCTCTCTGTTTTTTTTTTTTTTTTTTCTTTTTTGGTGGTGGTGGTGGTGGTGGGGGCGGGGGCAGCGTCTCACCCTGTAGTCCTGGCTGGCCTGGAACTTCGTATGTAGACCAAGCTAGCCTCAAACTCAGAGAGATTTGCCTGCCACTGCCTCCTGAATGATAGAATTGAGGGAGTGCACCACCATGCTCAGTTTAGACTGAATTTTATCCGAGTATTGGGGCCCATGGAGCAGTCCTTGCTAGGTCTATGTTGTATGTCTCATCTGATCATCTTGAACACAGTGCAGAGGGTTAACTGTGTCCAATCTGTGGAAAGGATTTACTGAGGGAGAGGGGTCAGCGTCAGGATGGGACTTGAATGCAGTTAGTCATTTTCATTACTTGCATTTGCTGTTCCCCTGTTAGCCTGTCTCTTCCCAGATCAAAGTCTGTTTTCCATACCAGGTTGTAGTTTCGGACCCAGTCAGAGTTTGGGAAGTGGAGACAGTTGGTATATGAATATGTATTAACTTTTGGTCTTGCTATTACCCAAATACTGTAGTTTGGATCTTCAGCTTCCTCTAGTGGCTCATGCATTAAAGACCTGTTCTCTGTAGAGGGGCTAGCAGGAAGGTGCCTTATCTCATGACAGGTGTTCTGGTCATGGTGTCTGTGGAGATGTCTATTGGTGAAATTATTAAGGCCACTCCACATAGTTAAAAGGAAGATTTATTTAGTGGGTAACTTACAAATTAAGGGATAGGTAGGTCGCAGGGACTGGGGAAGGTGTATCGCAGTCCAGCAGTGTTCTCTAGAGCTCTGCTAGGTCCATCTCCACTGTTCAGGGTCCTGGAACAGAAAGCACTTGCCCATCCAGATCTCGGGTCTCCAGGCGCCTCCCCTGGCCCCGCCTTATAGGCATGACAGTTGCCAGAGTCTCAATGGGGGGTTGGAACTTCCAGATCCAAGCTGGAATGGCTACCCACTACAGATGTCTGAGACTGGTGTCCGCCAGTCTCCATTCTGTCTCTTCTGTTCCCTGGTCATGCATCTCATGGACTTCTGTCATGATGTGATTTGGTGCCTTGTCATAGTCCCCAAAGTAGTGGGACTAGCTGACAATGGGTGGAGACCCTCAAAACCATGAACCCAAACAAGCATCCTCTCTTTGAAAGATGGCTGTCTCAGGTTTTTGACTTGGCACCAAAAAACATAATAACCCATTAAGTGGTATTCCCAGTGGAAGAAACCAAGGATGCAAAGGGCTTATGAAGAAGCAAGAGCTCCTGCTGGCTGATGCCCTCCTTCATTCCCACCAACACCTCCTTTAGCCAGTTTCCAAAGTGTTTCTTGTAGTTATTTAAATAAGATTTGTCAGTTCTTGATTTACTGACTACAGGCAATGTCTACTTCTTAGAGTGAAAGATAAAGGTTTACCTAACTCACCCACATGCTCCTGCTCTTGCCTCACACGTTGATGGTTATGTTATTAGTCTTACCTTTCTAACTAGTTTTCTTTATAACTTCAGAAAATAGATCAATGATTCTGTTTCTTTCTACTTTTATTTCAGTTGACTGGTTTGATTTTTCTGTAAGCTGGAAAATTGGTCCCCCTATGATTTTCTCTGCCTCCTTCTCTTCCTACCTCCCTTCAGGTTAGTTTTTACTTTATATTGTTGAGGTTCATAACATTTACATTCTGATCTGCAATTACAGCCACACTATCTGTGTTTTCTGTTTTATGCCTTTGAGTTAAAAATAAAAAATCTTTGTATCACTAGGAATTCTTTTTCATCATCATCATCATCATCATCATGCTGTCAAAAGTTGTAGCATGCTATGATTGTGTTCCTCTGATTCTGATTCTGTTCCATACTCCTAGGCAGCTCATCAAGGTAAGATGGAATCCTTTCCTTTATTTTTATTTATGCATGTATTTATTTATTTTTGTTTTTTTGAGACAGAGTTTCTCTGTGTAGTCTTGGCTATCCTGGACCAGGCTGGCCTTGAACTTACAGAGATCTGCCTGCCTCAGCCTCCTGAGTGCTGGGATTAAAGGTGTGCACCACCACCACCACCACCACCACCACCACCACCACCACCACCACACCTGGTGGAATCCTTTCTTTGATATCTCTCTGTTTTCTTTTTTTTTCTTTTTCTTTTTTTTTTTTTTTTTTTAGATTATTTGAAATACAACTTTATTCTGATTCTAAACAAAAAGAATGGGAATGACAGTAACAAACAAGATTTCACCACTGACTGAATAGTGTGATGGGACTGTAGCAGTCTTATTTTTGAAATTCAGGAAGGAAATAACTGTGTTCCAAACAGCTAAATATGCAAGTCCAAAAAAAAAAAAAAAAAAAAAAAAATGAAGGTATGTTTTAACTGCCACATTCACTCGAAGCCCATTCATTTCCTTCAGTATCCCAATGAAGTACACGATCTGCTTAGCTAAATAAGGTGGCACACATGCTGCACCGCTGACGTCACAGGACAGTTGCCTATAAAACTAGACTTCTGACTCAGGGCTCCAGTTTCACGTTCTCACAGGTCATCATCCTCGTCCGGGAGGGCAGTCGTTTGAGCAACCTCTAAATCATGCTCATACTGTGCTGCCAAAGCTGGGTCCATGACCACCTCAGGAGGGGCAAGAGGCATGGCAACAAACTCCAAATTAGGGTCTCCAATGAGCTTTCTGGCAAGCCAGAGGAAAGGCTTTTCAAAGTTGTAGTTACTTTTGGCGGAAATATCATAGTACTGAAGGTTCTCCTTTCGGTGGAAGACAATAGATTTTGCCTTCACTTTTCTGTCCTTAATATCCAGTTTATTGCCACACAATACAATGGGGATGTTTTCACACACACGCACCAGATCTCTATGCCAGTTAGGTACATTCTTGTAAGTGACTCTTGATGTTACATCAAACATTATAATGACACACTGGGCTTGGATGTAGTAGCCATCGCGCAGGCCTCCGAACTTCTCTTGGCCGGCCGTGTCCCACACGTTGAACTTGATGGGCCCTCTGTTGATATGGAAGACGAGCAGGTGCACCTCCACGCCCAGGGTGGCTACATACTTCTTCTCGAACTCGCCCGTCAAGTGGCGCTTCACGAACGTCGTCTTCCCGGTGCCTCCGTCGCCCACCAGGACAAGCTTGAACTGGACCTGCGGCTCTCCCTGGGCGGCCATCGCGGCGATCCTTCCAGCAAGAACCTCCGCACTTGTCTGACTGAAGCTGGAAAGATGGCGGAAGCGCGATTCAAAAATCTCTGTTTTCTTTTCTTAGGATTTTTGTTAATCAGATGCTGGCTAACCTTTATCTTTATTAATTTTATGCAGCTCTCTGCTTTTTACTCAGATTAAATTTCTATCCTGTTCCGCATTCTGGTGAGTCCATACAAATTTGTTTTCCACCTATCTCATTACCTTTCAATATTTCAGCAGCTGACCTTGCTGTTCTGTTTCCTCACTGCTTCTAGAATATACCATCATGAATCGTACTTCTTGCTACAGGCCTCTTCTGATCTTCTCCAAGCAGTGCTCTTCCTCTGCCTGTGAAAAGCCAAGCTACCCTATTTATGAAACCTGTAGAACTCTCTGGACCATTGATGCCCCACATGGTCTCACCCTATTGTGGCCTCTCTTCCTTGTGTCTTTTAAACTGATATTTAGTGAATGTCAATGGAGAAGTGGCAAAGAAAGGCATGTCCTGGGTCTGCCATCTTGAACTATATTCTGCTGAATTTTCACCTCACTGTTAGTTTATCACTTTAAAATAAGTGCCAACACATTTCATAGTGTTTCTTCTTCTATTCTTTCAGTTAGGAACATATTTCTTCTTGAACGCTTGATCAGAACTTGGGTTCTTATAGTGAAATGAATGCATATTTTAGTTTTACTCTTTGTAAATTTTCTTCAAGTCAATTTATTTTTTTTTCTTTTTATACACTTACATATATTTAAAAAGCTTGATTGCCTACAGAATTTTCAGTGTGCCATTCAAACTCACTTTTGTTTTTTTCTATCACATGTCAGCCATGGATTTCCCATGCAATCACCCACTGATACAGCTTCTTAACACATCCTGCCCAGGCTTTTGCTTGTGCCTGTTTCTTCCTGCGATTTGTTTTTCTAATGAATTTCTTTTCTGACACACTTGGGCACTTGCCATTAGCATTTTTTACAGGATGCTTTAAGCACACATTTGCTTACTTCCCCCTCCCCCTCCAGTGTATTTCTGGATGAGAAAATATGTATATGTTGGTATAGATCTCCAGTATCCATTTTTTCCCTCTTTGCATTCTCTGTCTTTCTCAGTTATTTTCACAACAATACTGTGATGAACTGAACTTTCCCCTGCAAGGTCATGTGTTCCAGCCCTAACTCCGACATGACTATATGTGGATACAGGAATGTTATGGAAATAGTAAGTTTGGATGAGACCATAAAAGCAGGGCCTTGCATTGACATGATGCGTGTGCTTACAGGAAGAGATGCCAGAAAGTTTTTTTTTTTTCCCAATGCCATGTGAGGATATGGAAAGAAACAGTTATTTGCAGGGCAGGCGAGCCCTCCCAGGATCTGAGCCGGCTGGCACCTTGAGTGTTTCGTATTTTGTCTCGGTGCCTTTCAGCCACATAGGTTCTGGCAGAACTAGTAACAGATTTGTTGACAGAGCTGATCTGGTTTAACCAAGAGTGGCCTTCTCTTCTGCTACCATACTTTTCTCAGAGAAAGTTCTTTTCCTGCCTTGTGTCTCTCTGGGATGTCTATAGTTGTCTGATCTTTTCATTTGTAAAACATCCTAGTTGAAAGTGGCTGGAGAAAGTGCATCTAGGCACTGCTCAGTGGGTGAATCACTCACTGCACTAGTGTGAGGACTTGAGTTCGGAGTCCCAGAGACCACTGGAAAGTCACACAGTGCATGCCATCCCTGTTCTCCTTATGACAAGATGGGAGGTGGAGGCAGCAGGAGCTTAGGAAGTGGGAGGGCTAGCTGGCATGGCATGCACAGTAGCAGATGAGACACTTCTCACACAAGATACAGAAAGTGATGACTGTCACTCAGGGTTGTCCTCTGACATACATATGTGCCCTATTGCAAGGGTGTACCCACACCCCTTCATACACCGCCCCCCCCATTTAGTTTCTGTGCAAACTTCAATTTTCTACTCAACTCACAGATTCTAGATGCCTTTGCAGTCCAGTTCCTTGCTCCCAGCAGGGTCAGTGGGGTGGAAAAAATGAACTTAAAAGGACAAAGGATGATGTGGCTGCTGCTACTACCTGGCCATTGATACCTCCTGTTTGTACCAGGGTTCAAACAGTGTCCATCTCTCCATCCTCTTGTTTTTTTCTCATGTGAGTCAATGCACATGCCCTAGCTACAACCTCAGAATCTTTATGAATTTGCATCTTCCAGTTACGGACTGGGACTTAGCAGCCTGAACAATAGAAGCTAACTTTCCAACTGCTCTGGAGGCTGGAAGTCCAGGAAAAAGGGGCCAGACAATTTGTGTCTTTTCCTGGCTTGCAGATGGTTGTGACCCTTCCTGCCCCAGAGGGATTCACAGGCTCTTCCTGCCAGAGAAAGCTTTTTTTCAGCAGTGAGCTTGTTTACTGTGGACCTTTCAAGGCATTTTCTTCCTTGCTGCCATTTAAAGTATCCTCTGACCACAGGAAACATCAAACATCATCACTGATGTCTGAGTAAATGCTGCCCCACTTTGCCCTGTAATTTTTGTTCGTTTGTCATTTACCTGAAACAGACTCCCATTTCGTGCCTTTTACAGGTGTGGAGCTGACATAGGCCTTTGCTGAGTGAATTTCCCTCAACTTTTTAGAGATTTGCACTAATTTCCTCTCAAGAATTTTTTTTTTTTGCATTCTGTATCCGTATTTGCATAGGACTGACTGCTTATAAATTTAGCCAGAAACCATCTGTAAGGGCTTTCCCTGCCTACAGAAAGTCCAAGGATCGCTGATGAATTCTTTTTTCCTAGAGATGGTGCTCCCATTAAGTGGCAGAAGGGAGGGCACCATACCCAACACATCTTTTAAATAACAGCTTAATTAATCTCTACCTTTCTCTTATGTGGGCTAGAGGCGGGGGTGGGGAGGGAGGACGACTGGACACTGATGGGCTGTCCTGTCACCATTGATAAGTCTTAGGAGAATAATCCAACATCTCTATAGATGATAGTTTCTTACCACCCACTGTCCTTTGTGTTCGTATTTCTGCTGGAAGTCTGCAACCGCAAAGAAGTTCCACTTAACATCTGTTACAGGATGTGCATGTCTCACATTTGCTTTGACCCGAGAAGGACCAGTGTCTTCTCCCAGTTAAACAGGAGTGTAGGAAATGAGTGGGAGGCTAAGCGTGATTCTTTCTACGGATATTCACATTCAGTGAGTTCATTTTATATACAGAAAAAGAGTGTTTTTCTAGCTCTTTACATTCTGTCTTCTGCCCAAATTTCCTTTAGTCGAACAATCTGCACAGGTATTTATCCCTTACCAAGCAGTAGTCATTTGCCTCCGATGTCCCATACCCATAGCAAAGTGCTGGTTGGGTGATTGGCAGTGAGCTGAGATGGACACGTAGCAGCCGCTTAGAAAGAAATTCTGCAGCTCTGAATTGGCTGATGAAGTTGCAGGAGAAGCAGGAGGTTGTACTGAGTGTGAGCACTGAATCCAGAGGGGAAGGTTGTGTTTATTTGGGCAGAGAAAAATTGAAAAAGGAAATCAATCTCTTATTTTTGTGAGCACCTCAGAATATTCTGAATTTAGAAGAATCCTAAACTCACTTGTATGACTGCATTAATCTAAAACAAACAAACAAACAAACAAACAAACAAACAAACACACCACCACTGAGGATGATAACGACAACAACAACAACAACAACAACAACAACATGCACTTTATAAACCCCAGGGAGCAAGCACCACTAAAATGCTCTTCTGTATCTACAGACTTACACTGGTGAATCACCTAACACTCTAATAACCCCATCTGTGTTCCATACTTAAAAGGCTGCCCATCATGTACTTTGGCTAGGAGGAACGTTCCTTTAGAGCCCCATACTTTGTGCTTATGTGAAAATGACAAGATCCGCAGCCTCTTCTGAGGACTGCGTGGCAGAATATTATTTACCATGGTAACAGATCTTCGAACTAACAATATGGGAGTGACTTTGCAGCTAGTTCAAGCAGAAGTGCATCTTGACTTGGAGGGAATTGCTGTTCTCTTAAGTTCAGCGATTTGGAGCAGGTACAAGCCCAGCGGAGAAAAATGACATTCTGTATAGGACATTGCACAGTCAGCTTGCTCCAGCTTACAAAGACTTTGTGTGAAAACGTCATGTTTGAACAATCTAGTAGAGGCAGGGTGTGTGTGTGGGGGATCTGAGCGAGAGTGGAGGGAAGTGCCACTGCCAGAGAGAGAGGATGAGGGAAGAGCAATCGGTGGTGCTTGTAGGGAGGGGGACAGAAGGGAATTGTCGGTGCTTATTGATGTCTAGGCAAACTGATGGCAGTAGTTTCTACCCTACCCTCCAGGATCAAAAGGACAGTAGGCTATCAATGTTCTGTTTATGTAAATATAAAAGCATTAGCTGAAGAAAGACGTGTACTTATCATGCTCTTAAAACATCTGCTCTTGCCAAGCACTTGAAAATAATCATGCCCCAACAGGAGCAAAACAGCTGTGCAGGAATCCATAGCCCCCACCATTTGTGCGCCTAGAATATATGTACGATAAACTGCAGAAATGGACCCCGGGGGTATTTGAATCAGTGGACAGACTATTGATTATGCATAATTTTCCTGTGAGCTGTTGTTATTTAGCAGCGTGGAATAGACTGTGCCGGAGTCCAAGGGAGAGTTTCTACCAGGCGTGTGTTACTTAAAGCCTTTTAAACTAACTCTTCCCAAGTGCTGCACAAGCAAAAATCACCCTCAAGGGAAGTTGACGAAGCACCGGGAGGTGATGTATCCAAAACTAAGTAGAGCCGTGCAGGTGGAGTTGCAACCCAAACCTTTCCTCTCCGGCACCACCAGCACTAAATTGTATCCCAAGGTTAAATTCTGTTCTCTGTCACCTATGCTATACCCTGTACTGTGACTGGGTTTTCTTGCCTGGCCTCCAAAGGCATAGCCTATAGATTGAATCCATGTACTACCTTCCTCATTCTGTCTTGAAAATGTTGCCACATGAAAATAAGTGGAGAGGTTTGGGAGATAGCTTAGAGGGCACACAGTGTTTGGGGCACAAATGCGAGGACCTGAGTTCAGATCCTCAGTGCCCATGTAAACATCAAGGCCTGGTGGCATATGTCTGTCTGTAACCCTAGTGCTGAGGGTTGGAGACAGGTGAACTCTTTGAATTCTGGTCAGGCAGTCTAGCCAATGGATGAGTTCCAGATTCAATGCGAGACCCTTCTTCATAAATACAGTGTGGAGAGTGATTGAGTAGGATGCTCCACATTGACCTCTGACCTCCATGGGCAGGTGCACCCACGCACCTGGATGCACATGTTGGAAAAAAGTCAGTGCAACTTTCCTTTCCTTAGGCAATAGAAAGGGTATTTCAGAGAGCAAATCCCATCTATTCTTTCCTCACTGTATCTTTTAAAATCATTTCTGGAAGTGCTCACTCAAAATCATTTTAAAAGCCATAACCTATTATTTAAGGGCTATGATTCCAGTTAACACCTCAGAACATATGGAGCAGCTCATGTCCTTCAGGTACTAATGATAACTTGGAAAAGGATGGGGAAGACTCTGTGTGTCTCCCTCCGCACCCTATTAGATGTATGCTGCGTGCTGTGATACATGGACTGCCAGGTACAGAGAACGGTAGTCCATGGTCCATCTTGACGCTGCTTTCCTTGTGTTGAAAGAACATTCCACATTTTGTCAGCCTTCCCCAGATTCCACCAGGCAGCCACTTGAAGCTGCTCAAGGGAGAATTGTGCTTTTCAGGACTGACATGTGGGAAAGCAATCAGACACTGAATTATACGGCTGGCTTTCTTTGTCTTCATCTGTTTAAAGTACTCAGTGAGCCCCAGTGAAATGACAGAGCCGTGTGTAAAAGCCCTTGGAAAACCTCATTCATCACCAATTTCGTAGAAACTGAGCAAATAGCTGAAGGGCTGCCATCACAAAAAGCGACGACAGACAGTGTTTTGGTATTTTCAGGGATCCTACTGTGAACAAGGTTTTGCCTTTTCCAATCCCACTCTCACTTTCCAGACCTTAAACATTTGGACCCTAGGCTTCTGTTGAAGACAGACAGACAGAAAGTGGGCTACTCGCAGGGTAAGAACCATGGCTGCTAAAACACTTAGGGCTTTCTCATCACTTAGAAAGAATTAAATACAGTATGAAAAGAACTCTCTCTCTCTCTCTCTCTCTCTCTCTCTCTCTCTCTCTCTCTCTCTCTCTCACACACACACACACACACACACACACACACACACACACACACACACACATTCTTTTTCTTTTAGGATCTGCCACAAGCAAGTTTAGCTAAGTTCATGTAAGTAGGAGAAAGCAGATTGGTGGACCACAGGCTGGAACAAATGGTGGTTCAGAGCTGGCCCCTGTGGGATTAATGCTCAGTAGGTTATTGTTAGTCCTTTAAAATTTCTTTGTGGCTTTCTTCTAGGGCTCAGCATGATTCTGGCTCATATCCAGGTCTCTTCAATTAGTGTTTAGGTTTAGGGGGATATAAAGAAATGTTAGTATTTGCTAAAGTTATATATGAGTTCTGCAATTTGGTTTCATAAAAATAATGTATTATAAAACCAAAGGTATGGTTGGTTGTTTTTTAAAGATTATTTGCAGTTTTGTACCCATACAATGGGTTCTCTATAGCATTACAATTTGAAGCAATCTTAAAAGGGTTAGAAATGAACTGTGAGTTAAGCCTTATCTTGGAAGAGAAGAGTCATTAGTATTGGCTTTCTTAAGATATAATAGAGTCCCTTCTATCTAAGGACAGGTAGAGTGCTGTGGGATGTCTTTCTGTATGCTGTGAATATGTATTGCTCCCACTGGCTAATAAATAAGCTGCTTTGGCCTATGGCAAGGCAGCTTAGAGGCAGGTGGGGGAAATCCAAGAAGAGATACAGGAAGGAGAAAGGCAGAGTCAGGGAGATGCCAGCATGCACACCACCAAAGGAGCAGCAAGATGCCAGCAGACCAGTAACACCACAGCCACGTGCAACTTATAGATGAATAGAAATGGGTTGACTTAAGTTATAAGAGCTATCTAATAAGAAGCCTGACCCATAGACCATACAGTTTGTGAATAATATAAACCTCTGTGTGTTTACTTGGGATGGAGTGGCTGTGGGACCAGGTGGGACACAGGAAATCTTTGGACTACAATAGAGTTTAAAGAGAACCTGGGGATAGGAGAGATGGCATTAAATAGGATTCCTGCTTTGGATTTGCAAGCCACTTGGTAGTAGATGTGAGCTGGTGCATGTGTGTGTGTGTGTGTGTGTGTGTGTGTACCAGGCTTTTCCTTTTGGGCCACCAACCAGCTCCTAAATCATGATACAGAGACTTATTATTAGTTTTGAATGCTCAGCTTAGCTTAGACATGCTTCTGGCTAGCTCTTTTAACTTAAATTAACCTGTTTCTCTTTATCTACCTTTTGCCTCAGGGCTTTTTACTTTTCTTACTTCTGTCTATTTTATTGTCACTGCTTCTCTGTCTGTCTGTCTGGCTAGGGACTGCCTGGATGGTCCTGGATGTCTCCCTCTTCCTCTCCTCCTCCTTGTTCTTTTTTTTCTCTTTCTCTCAAGCCTAGATTTCTCCTCCTATCTATTCTTTCTGCATGCCAGCCTTGCCTATCCTTTCTCTGCTTAGCTATTGGCTATTCAGCTTTTTATGAGATGATCAGGTGCTTTAGGCAGGTAAGATGAAACAAATCTTTATATAATTAAACATCCATCCTTACATCATTAAACAAATGCAGCATAAACAAATGTAACACATCTTTGCCTAGTTAAAATAATATTCCACAATGTGTGTGTGTGTGTGTGCATGCATGCACATATGTGTACATAAACATGTATACTGTAGTGGACTGAGTGCACATTCATGGAAATCCCCATTTTTCCTATTAGTTGTCTTTTTTTTCCCTATTGGTTGTCTTATTTTCTCTGTTTTCTGCTGCTGTCATAAGACATCATAGCCAATTTATAAAAGAAAGAGTTTAATTTGGGTCACCATCCCAGACGGTTGGAGTCTATGATGGTGGAGTGAAAGCACGGAACAGTAGCTGGGACCTCATATCAGATCCACAAGCAGGAGGCAGAGACAACACTTGGAATGGCATGAGTCTTTTAAAACTTCAAAGCCCACCCCCTATGACACAACTGCTAATCCTTCCCAAACAGTTCCACCAACTGAGTGGAGACCAAGTATTCAAACATATGGGCCAATAGAGGCCATTCTCATTCTAACCACTGCACACTACTATCTGGTCCCCATAGGCTTATGGTCATATTGTAACATAAAATGTACCTAGTCCAACTTCAGGAGACCCCATCATTTCCAGTTTGAATATTAAAAAAATAAAACAAACAAACAAAAAAACCCCTAAAGCTCAAAATCTCTTCTGAGACTCGAGGCAATCTCTTAAGTGTAACCCTATGTAAATTAAAAAAGCAAAGCACATACTTCTAACATATGATGGCACTACTATTCCAGAAGGAGAACTTGGAGCATAATGAGGAAATGTTCCACCAAAGTTAAGTCAAAACCTGGAATGCAAATTCCAAAGCCTGTACCTTCAAGTCTGATGTCAGAGGGCTTCAGTGGCTTAGCCCTCCCTGGTTTGCTTCCTGAAGCACACTCTTCGCTCTTGGGCTGGTTCCACTCCCTGTCTGTAGCTCTCCTTGCCAGATATCTCATGGCTCTGGTGTCTCCAACATCTTGGGGTCTCCAACTCCAGTCAGGCTTTGCTTTCACAGCTCCACACAACGGGCTCTTTGGGCCTCCATGTAGAGGCCTGTCTGCCCAATACCTGGCTCCAGCAGTTTTCTTTTGCCAGGGGAGAAGGTCCCACAACTCCCTTACTCATGCATCCTGCATGACCCTAAGGCTAGTACCACATGAACAATGGCGCCAAGTTTGGCTGCATGTTTGAGATGAGACCTGGCCCCTTGAATCCTGTTTGCAGATCTGACTTTTGTTGTTGCTTTTTAGGAACAGAAAACTCTCTAGGCCATTTTGTTTCAAAAGTTGGAAGCTTAGCCAGGTGGAGTTTATCTCAAGGGTACCCCCCCCTTACTCTAATTCAGATCAAGCTTCTCTTTCATCTCCCAATTCTTTCAGCACAAGCCTGAGTTCCAACATTATATTTTTGGGTGCTCTCTATTAATATTCTGACCCACCCCTTGGTGCTGCCCTGTGTCCTGACATAAAAGCCTCATTTTAAGGAAAAACCCTCCTTGTCCTCTCTTCTCTTCTGCTTTTCCTCCCATGAGGTGTCCACCCTCAACCCCCTCTCTTCCTCTCTCACTCTCTTCTCTCTCTCCTTTCCTATCTTTCTCCTTATCTCTCTATTATAATGAACTTATTTCCCTGCAGATGCAGCATCTGAGTTGTCAATATCTACCCATCACTGCCACAGTCATGCCCGAATGGCATGTCGGGACTCATCACTGCATCTGCCCAGCATGCCACCCTGTTTTTCTGCATGCATGGAACACCCTGTTCCAGCCAGCTGAGGTCCCTCACACAATATATCATAACACCCTTCTTGTCCTCAAACTGTGCAGTTTGTATTTCCTTCCTTTTGGCCCACTTGCTCTTTTTCATTGTAGACCTGCATAAGAGTGATTGCTAATAACCACACGACAGAGTCAATATCAGGCTGTTCTAAAAATCTCCTCCATCAAGGACTCAGTCCTTTACTTTTCAATTTAGCTTCAGGTAAACTCTCCGGCACAACATCCCAAGAATGGTCTCTAGCCCAGTTACCGGTGTTTCCTTCTGCTGACTTTTGAGCGGGGCCTCCATAGTCCATACTGCTGCCAGCACCATTGTCTTCTGAGCTCCTACTCAGATGGCCCATAAAGTTCTGATTATTGCAGCATTCAACAACTTTTCTGGTCCAGTGTCCCAAAGCTTTCCACATTCTTCCCAAATACAGCATGGTCAGGCCTGTTGTAGTAAGAGTCTACTCCCTTGTACTAGCTTCTGTCTTGGTTTCTTTTCTATAAGACACTATGATCAAAGAAAGAGTTTCGTTTGGCTTATAACTCCAGGGCCTTGGGGCTTATGAGGAAAGAGTGAAGAATAGCAACAGTTCTCTGGAACAACAGCGAAGAACTCATAGAATCCATGTGTGCAGGAAGCAGACAGCATGTTAGGAGTAGTTGGAGTCCTTTGAAACTTCAAAGGCTGCCCCCAATGATGCACCTCCTCCAAGAAGGCGATCCTTCCTCATCCTTCACAAATGATTCTACCAACCTGGTGGGGAGCAAGTATTAAAATGTTTTATATGAGTTTATGGAGTCCATTCTCACTAAAACCAACTCAGTTGTGGGTTGGATGGAAAGGTAGGCGACTTGTCAAAGAACGACTCTGAAAGATTGCCTATCATCACATCATGCCTGATAAAAGTTTAAAAAATTAAGAATTCAATCAGAGAGAGCACAAAGTGCTCAAGTATTAGTGAAGCCATTTTAGAAAGAGATGTGATACATCAGTGCCAGGTGTGACATGCTTTCGAAGATAAGTGAGTCTGAGGAATCCCATTGGAGCACAGACATCCTAGGACAGTGCCAGCAGTTGTTGGGCGTAGGCCGTGATAGCTTCCTTTAGAGAGAAAGAAAAGCATATGTCTGATATATGAGGGTGACACGAAGCAAATGTGTTCATGCGCAGAAGACCATCAACAGTGCTTGGACAGTTCTAAAAGAAATCGGTTTCAAACTGATCCAATCAGAGGCTCAACTGTAACGATTTGAAAGACACAAGGAACCAGAAGTTGCCACTTACGACTGGATGAAAAGTTCTGCCATGTGTTACTCTGCTTAATCATGTAATATGTAGTCATCACTGAAAACTAAGTTCAAGTCTTCTAAAGCAATCCTTTTCTTTGTAGAGGTTCAGGGCTAAAGAAATAGCCTAGTGCTATGTATGCACATTGATGAACTGGGTTTTGTTAGAGGTCTGAGGGTCTAAGTGGGAAATGCGACTGTGTAACGCTATTCAAAAGGATGTTTCTGTAATGAAGTACAGTTTCCCCAAGGATGCTTTAGCATGAACTGATCGTATCTTTATGTGCTAGTCTTTGAGCTGTTTCTCTTCTGTGGTCTTCTGTCCACCTTAGACCTAATAAATTATGAGACCCCCAAGTAACCAGATATAATCCAGAATGATCTTTTCTTAAAACAAAGAAAAAATATTGTCACTCTATAATAGAAATAATACTCAAAATAATCAGTACATATTGCATGATGGAAAGGACATTGAACTAAATGACATTTAATCCCTGCTCTGCGCTGTTAGGTAATGGGCCACAGTGGTCTCCTAACTCATCTGAATATCATTTCCTCACTGCTAAAGGAATGAATTTGAAAAAGATAATGGCAGTTCATCCCTTATCTATAGAAATTATGTTCCAAGATCCCAGGTGGAGGTCTGAAACTATGGATGGTTCTGAGCTCTGTATATACTAGATGTTGTCCTATATTTGAATACCTGAGATAAAGTTCAATTTATAATTATTACACACAAGGAAATGAGAAGTGATAGCAATGCCAATCAAAAACTAAAATGATATACTCATGCTTTGGGGCCATTGTGGAGTGGAATAAGGATTATTTGTAAGCACTGTGAAGCCATGATAGTCAATCTGATAGGTGAGAAGAGCTATTAAGTAGGAAATGGGTGAATAGCACATGCATATTAGATAAAAGTGATTAAGTCCTGGGGAGGATGGGGACAGTGTGAAATGGTGCCATGCTACTCAATACGGTATGTATTGAGGCTTGGGGGTAAAATGTCCACTGTAGCCTGATGTGTTTGCATGCTTGGTCTGCAGCTGGTGGTGCTGGAACGTTGGGAGGTGGGGTCTGGCTGGAGGAGGGCCTTGTGTTTTAGAACTTGGTCCTGACTACGGCTCCATCTTTGCTTCTTGGTCCATCAAGATGTTAGCTGTGAAGCTGAAGTCTTAGGTTGCAGCAGAGACTGCTGGTATTGCAGATGCCAGAAACATGTGGTGTCAGTCAAAGGCTGCAAACACTAAATGGAGCAGGCCCAAGAGAAGTCATGTGCCGCAGGCAACGGGACTAGAGGGATATGGTGTCGGGAGGGCTACTCAACTCAGTTAGAGCCCAGCTGATGCTATACTGAGCTCCGGATGCTCAACACAGAGCTGCAGGTAGTTTTCATCTGATCTTTATTTACCGGGTTCCCCATCCCATTCTTTGAGGATGGGAATGCTTACTCTGTGCTTTTGGATACTGGACGTACATTAACTTAAATTTTCTTTTTCTCAAAAACATGTTACAGGAGCTGACAGGTAAGAGAGATTGCGTCAGGTCTAAGAGACGTTAGAATTTTAGACAGCATTGACATGTAATACTGTAGCAAAGGCTGAAGGGGAACAGAGTAAGTTTTGCATCAGGATAAGGCATGAGTCAATGGGCACTAGAGGTGGAACGTCATAGTGTAGATGTGAAATGTGGGTTCATATGAAATACTCGGTCCCCAGCTGATTGCATTGTTTTGAGAAGGATGAGGTGGACCTTATGTTGCTGTTTGTCAGGCATTTGGTCACAGTGTTGAGAAAAGTAACCAATGCAGTGTGCACTTTAAGATGAATTCACTGGTTGTGTGTTGCTGTCTTTTTTTTTTACTTTTTTTGGGGGGGTCTTATTTGGTCAGCTCCGAAATAAATCACACACAGAGGCTTATTCTTAATTATGAATGCCTGGCCTTAGCGTGGCTTGTTTCTTGCCAGCTTTCCTTAACATAAATTATCCTATTTATCTTTTGTCTCTGGGCTTTTCCCATTCTCTTATTTCTGTAAATCTTACTCTTACTCTGTGGCTTACAGTGTAACTGGGTGGCTGGTCCCTGGGTCCTCATCCTTCTCTGGCTCCTAGATCTTAGATCTCTCCTCCCAGAATTCTCCTTCTATATATTCTCTCTGCCTGCCAGCCTCACCTATCCTTTCTCCTGCCTTGCTATTGGCCAGTTCTTTTTTAGACCATCAGGTGTTTTACACAGGCACAGTAACACAGCTTCACAGAGTTTAAACACTTGCAACATAAACAAAAGTAAAACACCTTAAAATAATATTCTATAACAGTTCTGGAATTTTCTGTTTAATATTTACAGACTAATTTTTCAAGGTTAGGTAAAATTGCCCAACAATAAACTAGATGATGAGAGATTACTGTATATTTTTATCAAATTTTCTTTTTCTGCTTAAATCAGAAATGAGATATATATTTATATATTTCTCTATCTACACATACAAATAAGTATTGCTGTATCCATATATATGTGAAATTCCTACTTTAAATTAAAAGATTCTGCCACTGACACAACTTGATAGAAGTGATCAGCCAGTATAGTAGTCCTATGTAATGATTTCTTCTTATATTTCATTCCCTACAGTCAACAAGAAGGGTGTGCTATGCAATAAAGTGTTTGGGAGCAAAGTGTTAGTCACATGACAGTTATTGCCGTATTTTTGTTATAATTGCTCAATTTTATTATTGTCGTTAATCTGTTTTTATGCACAGATAAGGGATCGAAGTTTGTCAGATACATCTGCAGAATAGATCAGATTTGGTATTATTCACGGTTTCAGACATCAACTAGAAGCTGTGGAATATACCCCCTGCACAGACTGGGAAAACCACAGCAGCTTTAAAACTTCAAAAACCAGTTGGGAGGCTGTATGAAGAGAAGCAAAAAACATGTGGAACCTAGTGCCACAGAAGGTGTCCCATGAGGGCACCGCTGCTGTTCCCTGTGAGTCAGGGCTGTTCCATGCCTGTGAGCTGCATTTCTTTGGCTCAGTCAGTCTTCTATGTGTGACAATTCACAGGTTCCACCTCTTTGCACACTGCCCTTTAGTTTAAAAGGCAGAGGATGAAGATTCAATCCTGGCCTGTAAGACTGAGAATATTGCTAATTGTCTAGTAGCTGGTTATGAATACAATACCCCAGTTTGTGGTGAGCCCCTGAATGCATGGAATCCAGGAATGGCCACTGTTACACTTTATAGGAAATATTGCAGTGCTTCCACACATCAAACGGGCTCCAGCTCAAATTGGAAAATGCCACGACGATGCCATAAAACAAAACACAAGGCTCCCTACTCCAAGCCTGAAGAAGAGCCAGGAAAATGACTGCTAATAGCGTATTGTCAGTGATGTAAAGTGGCTGACCTTTAGGTGTCAGAACTGGACCTTTTCTGAATTTATTATAATATCCACAGAGGGAAAAACGCTCATTCATTGCTAGTGCTCAGAGCATCTGGTAAGGTAACCTCTAATTCTGCTTAAATGGAAATTGACAAAGCAGGTGCATGTTATCCTGGTTCTTGCAAACTACTCCCAGGAGATGGCTCTTCCAATTCAGCGTTCCTGAATTATGTGCCATCATCAGAACAAGGCTGGGACATGAAATGACACTCAATGGTTCAATTGGTGTAAATAAATCTAAGCTGTATGACTTGGACACAAATTGCTTCATTCAGTGAATTGAGTGATTGCAAAGGACTGGCATGGCCTAACACTGCTTTATGTGTTATATTGGCATTGCAGATCTAAAGCCCTGCTTAGGCAAGGAAGTAAAAGCTCATGGCCATGAGGTGTTCATATTGCATTTTTAAAAAGATTTATTTATTTATTATGTATACAGTGTTCTGTCTGCATGTATGTCTGCACGCCAGAAGAGGGCACCAGATCTCATTACAGATGGTTGTGAGCCACCATGTGGTTGCTGGGAATTGAACTCAGGACCTCTGGAAGAGCAGCCACTGCTCTTGACCTCTGAGCTATCTCTCCAGTGTTCATATTGCATTTTTAATACATAACACTGTCTAGTCACATTACAGACCCTAGCAAGAATATGAAGCCTTAGGTAGGAAACAATTCCTCCCATTAAGGCAATAGTTGTTATATATAAGGACTCATCAGTATCTTTCTGTACTTGAAAATACATATGCAGCAAATAGTTCTTTTTTCTTCAGTGGTGTAGCTGCCCATAAATCTCCCATGTCCCCATAAGTAACTCTATAAAAAACATTGGTTCATTAAGAACATAAAAGTATACAAATCTGTAAGAGAGTGAAATGGCTTCCCTTCACAATTCTTGATTCTTTAGCTGAATAAAAACTTGACAGATTAATGAGAAAAGGTCACATTTAGTTATACGCGCAAGGGAGTCTCCACAAAACATCAGACATAAAGGGCTGATGATTGAAGTTCAAGAAGCATCCTGAGTTACTGAAGGGACTTGGACCCCTTCTTCTCAACAAGCTCTCCTGCTTTCATGTCGTCTTTGTGTGTTTGGCCTGCTGAGGTTAACTAATTTCTTGTCTAAGCCTGGGTGAGGGTAATTTACTGGAGCGTGGGCAACTCATCAGTGGCCACACCACTAAAGAAAGTGGTACCCCTCACCCAACAAGCATTAACTGCCTGTAGTCCTCAGGGAGAGATGAAGTCTCGTAGCTCCCTTCCCCATTCACAGTGCAATATTCACAGGCTCCCTCTTGTGCTGGCCTTGTGCAGATAATGACCTCTGTAGTAAGTCCTTGAGTGGAACAGCTGTGCCATATCTATCAACAAGACATCTTTTTGCTGCTTATTTCCCCATCCTCTGGCGCTTACATTCTTTCTGCTCCCCTCTCCGCCTGTGTTTTCAGAGGGGTGACATAGGAGGCCCTATTCAGGGATGAGTATTTCACACTTACCACTTACTCATTCTTGACATTTTGGCCAGTCATGAGTTTCCACCAGCTGTAGAAAGACAGCTTCATCAGAAAGCTTGGATGAAGGCCGGGCACAGTTACCAAACTGCCTTATGAATGAACTGGATCTCTATGTCTAGGTTCAATGATGAATGGGTATCCATGTAGAAAATGGAATAAATAGGGTTTGAGTTAATGGCAGCAATACATTTGAGAGAGAAACCGACCAAGAGCTGTTTGTTCATATTCTTCTTGGCTTGTCTGTGTGACGTTTCTTCCCCTTAGATATGAGACTAGACCCTTCTGGAATGAGGAGCTTAAGGACAAAGACAAAAGAAAGCAGTAACCGTTGCTGTTTGCATGTGAATGCCCCCTGTGTGGCTCGTGGGTCTGGACACTTGGTCCCCAGGTGATAATGGTTTGGAAAGTTAGAGACATGGTAGCCCTGTTGGAAGAAGTGGGTCACTAGGGCTGGGCCTCGAGGTGTTTCTGGCCATACTTCGTTCTCTGTTTCCTGGGTTCAGTGTGACTATCTGCCTTGTGTTTTGACTGCCATGACTTCCTTGCTGTGGTGGACTGTGTACCCTCTTAAACAGTAAGCAAAAGTGTTGCTTGGTGTCAGGCATTTGGTCATATCAATGACAAAAGTCACCAGACAGTGATCTTTCTAGGTCTCAGGGTCTGCTTTCTCCTGGGAGAGCTCCTGCCCTGGGGAAGGAGAATTCTGGTTTCTGTGACTCCCTTCAGGGAGGTAGGAAGGCTGGAGAAGAGAGGAGCAAGAAAGGCTGTGCAGTCCACTGCAGTTCAAAGTTCTGAGCAGGACAACGTGCTGTAGTTTTGGGTAGTTTTTCTGAGTTCCAACATGGTAGAATGCTAAATGTTGTATTTTCTAGGGGCCAGGGGTCTAGTCCAGCCTCCCACCTCAATGTGTGACCAGCTACCAGCCAAGGCAACTTGCACAACTTTATTACTAAAAAGACATATCATGGTTTAATCCATGGTTGTATCCTTTTAGATATAATATTTATGAATTTAACAGTAGTTAATCTAATTTTCTCATATCCTGCATTATATAATTTTGAAGTTCTTTAATGCAGAAATTGTGTTATTTGATTTGTTATCTTATTACATATAGAAGCCCAATATAATACCTTATATATAGTGGGTGCTCAAAATATTTGTTGGATTTTGGTGGGACTACCAGGACTTAATATCATTAGAAGGAACTCTTTTCAGGTAAGAAAACTTTTAATAAATCAATATTATAGGTAAGGAAAACATAAATAAAAACTCATGAACCCATATGTTTTCAGGAGCCAAGAACTTCCTTTCTGAGAGCACAGAGGGTCACATTGGATTTTTGTTCCAAACATCAAGCAGATCCCCAGTGAGGGTCTGTGAACAGAATTTGAAAGTGTCCAGAGCAAACCCAGCGTGCGCTTGGACCGTTTTTTCATGGGGTAGAAACACTGAGCAAAACAGCGGTTTATTTTTCTTCTCCCTCAGAAGTAATGTTTTCCAATTTCTCACTACGGAAGTTCTCTCTTCTCATCCTTTCGTATGTGGGCCAGGTGGGCTTAGTCTTCAAAGGATGGCATGAAATCTGAAAAGATAAAGATGTGAAGGTGCATTGCCAGGTGGTGGCGGTGGTGGTCGCGGCGGCGGCGGCGGCGGCGGCGGCGCCCAGAAAAAAAAAATCCTAAAATTTATGCCGGGCGGCGCAAAGCTACACAGAGAAACCCTGTCTCGAAAAACAAAAAACAAAACAAAACAAAACAACAACAACAAAAAGATGTGAAGGTGCCAGAGCTTCATATCTTTTTGCCTTTACTTCTTTATTTTGGAGCAGTGTCTCCAAGTTGCCCTGTTGTTAGGGGCGCTGTTTCTGCGCATCACTGGGAAGTTTAACCTTCACCTTCTCAATCTTTGTTTCTTTGTAACAATAGACTCAACTGCAAAATTTGGGGTCATATGTATACATACACAAATGCGTAACATTTTATTTCAGAAAGTTAATTAACTTCGAAGTAGCTTCAATGAATACAGTTCAAAGAAGAACCAAACCATAAAGAACAATATCTTTACTGAATGGGAAAATGTCCAGTGGGCACGTGTGAGCAATGAGCTTATCATCAAGCAAGGATAGAAGATGACCTGGGCTTGGTGGATGAGAAAGTTCAGTAAAAAGGATAAGGACTTTCAAGTTGTAGAACTGTGTAGATAACTTTGTGTATGTCATTCCTTGAAAGGTTGAAGCAGGTGATTTCCCTTCTACGCCTTTCTACATCTTTATGTTCCTACTCAGGATCTGAATATCCAGGTGATATCTACACATCTACATGGAGCACTGAGTAGAATAGCAACCAAAATGATGAACGGTCAACATTATCATTTGTGGAAACAGAGGAAAGGACAACTTATCCCTGGATAATTTGGAGAAATTTAATCCCACTGAGGCATAAAAATATCCCTTGAAGGGGTAGGTTTTAAAAAGCCGGTCCACAGAGATACATCAAGTTTATTTTCTCCATGCATATTGACATTGTGTTAGATTGTGTTAATCCAATATCCTGCCATTTTTCCATCTTGTAAGAGAATGTGGGATTTTCTTCTAAAGACCTCACTCAGGTCTGAGGCTGTCATTCTGTAATGATGAAGCTGTGAGCAAGTCTATTCCAACTATGGCATGTGTCCCCAGGTGAGGACATGGGTGTGCACTGTCCACTTTTGGGGGAGCTGTGTTAAGTGGAGCCACTACATTGCTGTCAGAGCTACTGTTGGACTATGACCCCCAAATAGTCCTCAATACCATCACTCTTATCTTCTATGCCAACACCTGTAAAAGGAAACTGGGCTCTTAAAGAATGCAAGAGTTATAACAAATATATCTTAATTTCCAATTACTCCTATTATCCTAAAGGAATTGAGTATAGAAAGAGAGGGGAAGTGACTTTTGGAAGTTAACCTCCATCCCCTCACATATTCCTGAATGTTCTTGACAATGATAATCACCCTGAGGCAAATAGACAGGCGAGCAGAGAGCTGCTTGCCATTCAAGGTGGATGGTTAGCAGCATATGTTTATTTATCCCTATGTATATTCATATTTTACATTGGTTTCTTGATAACTGTGAATATAAAAAAGGAGCATTTAAATTTGCTACAGATGTTTCATGAAAACCATTATTAGCATGAAGGGAAAATGCCTTTGGAAGCAATTGTGTAGAGGTTTAATTTTTATTTCTAAAGGAAAATGTGCACATGCAGTAAAGTAATAAAGGAGATCTCAGAGTCCCCCAAGGTATACGAGGCTGAATAAAATCTGCCGCATTATCCTTCAATCAACCACTTAAAATTTTTTAATTGTATAGACTCTTAATCACCGGGAAAGCAACCTTTGCAGGCACATTGCTTTGTCTCAGGGTGGGGGAGGGCATGTAGTCCTTTTCCAGTTTCTTAGGAAGAATCTTTTTTTTAATTGCAACATTTTTGAGTCCTCCCATGTTTTCTCAGTCTCCAAGCATTGACTTTCAGGCTAGTTAAGATGTACTGCATAATAAAAAGTCCAAGCAGTTTTGGTGCTTAGAATGTGATCCCTTTGGAAGCAAGAGGACCACAAGTTCAAGGGTATCCTGGGTAGGCTTTGTCTCGAGTGTGTGTGTGTGTGTGTGTGTGTGTGTGTGTGTGTGTGTGTGTGTGCATCTTTGCAAGTGTGTATATGTGCATGTATGCATGTGTGTGTGTGTGTGTGTGTGTGTGTGTGTGTGTGTGCGTGTGTGTGTGGAGGCGGGTATTGCTCTTGGCTGTCCCGAGAGCTTTACACTGGAAGGCACTGGAAAGGCATCACGAAGCTGCTTTGACCTTCCCTGCCTTGCTGTGCTCTGGCCCCTTGCTCCTGCTAAAGCAAGCCATAGAAACTACCAACTGCTCTTCTCTAAGTCAGGTCATAGGAAACTGGCCATTACTCCAACCCTTGCACCCTGTTCTGTGTAGGAACTGCCAATAAAGACATCATTGACTTTCTGGTTGTGAGCCGAGCTGGTAAAGTTGAACCATAGATGGCGATAGGACCCTCGCTCCAGACATGGAAAGAACTTTTTCACCTAGAGACCACACAGGACAGGGACAGAAAGGCCCTGTGGGTCTTTGTGCCCCCAATGCTATTGGCCTTTTGGTCCATTATCCTCCTCTACAGCTGCCTATTCACTGAATCCAAACACAATTGACATGCTTCCCAGGTCTTTGGATCTTTATTTCTGAGTACTCCTGTACCAGGTAATATTTAGATCAAGTCTGATGTGGTGGCTCTTTCCTTTAATCCCAGCATGTGGCAGGTTGAGGTAGGAGAATTGCCATGAATTTGATTGAGGTCAGCCTGGGCTACAGAGGAAGAGTCTCTTTCTAAATAAACAGATAAAACTAAAACTAAAACTGAACTAAACCAAACCAGAATAACAACTTTCCCCCAAACCAAACAATAAGACCTTAGATAAATAGCTTTGATGTTTTTCCTTGTTAGTTGGTGTTTTGTTATAGAAGTGAAGGTTGTGAGCCTTGAGTATGGGGAAAGACACATACTGTTCTGTCCCCACAGCAGTAATAGCAAAGCTTAAAGTAAGGATATACACTCTATGCACATGCACCTGTGTGTGTCCGTGTGTGGAAGCCTACATGCATGCACCTGTGTGTGGAAATCTATGTGCATGTGCCTGTGTGTGGAAATCTATGTGTATGTGCCTGTGTGTGGAAATCTATGTGCATGTGCCCATGTGTGTAAGTCTATGTGCATGCACCTGTGTGTGCCTGTGTTTGTAAGTCTATGTGCATGCACCTGTGTGTGCCTGTGTGTGAAATCTATGTGCATGTACCTGTGTGTGCCCATGTGTGGAAGTCTACATGCATGCATCTGTGTGTGCCCATGTGTGGAAGTCTACATGCATGCATCTGTGTGTGGAAATCCATGTGTATCCACCTGTGTGTGGAAATCTATGTGTATGCACCTGTGTGTGGAAATCTATGTGCATGTGCCTGTGTATGTAAGTCTATGTGCCTGTGCCTGTGTGTGCCTGTGTGTGTAAGTCTATGTGCATGCACCTGTGTGTGCCTGTATGTGGAAGTCTATGTGCATGCACCTGTGTGTGCCCGTGTGTGGAAGTCTATGTGCATGTACCTGTGTGTGCCTATGTGTGGAAGCCAGAGATCAAGGTTGCAAGTCTTCTTTGATGAGTCTTCACTTTAGTTTTTGAGACAAAGTTTCTCCCAGAATCTGTAGCTCACCCTTTCTACTCGGCTGGCCAGGAATGAGCTCCAGGAATCTGTCCATCTGGGTGTACGAGGGCAGGCCTACAGACACACTCCAGGGCACCAGGCTTTTCATGTGGGTCTTGGGAACTTGAGCTCATGTTTTCCTGCTTGCACAGTGGTCACTGTGACTGAGCCATCTCTCCTCTCTCCAGCACTCTCTGCTTTTTTATAATGACACAGTCTCTAACCACACACAGACATCGAGCAGAGCTGCCAGCCTTTGTCCATTCTTCATCCTCCTCCAGCTGCAAGAGTGACAGTGTGACTGTTTAGGAAACCCCCTGCAAGATGGCATGCATGCAGATCTTCTGATTTGCAGTTTATACTTTCAGTAGCAATAAAGAGAGCTGCAGAACGAGCTAGCATTCGGTGGTGATGATTTCATGATGTCCTGATTTTAAATACGTATCTAATGCAAAACCTGCAGCTGTTGAGATTCACAATTTTCTGGGCTTGGGATGAATTTGGAATCCAGGGGGATGATGAAAATCAATGAGGTGACACATCTGTGATCCACACGGTGTGTGTGTGTGTGTGTGTGTGTGTGTGTGTGTGTGTGTGAGAGAGAGAGAGAGAGAGAGAGAGAGAGAGAGAGAGAGAGAGAGAGAGATACTAACCAGATAATGTCAGCAAAGCATGTCTTTGCTTAATTCAGGTTAGTACTAGTGCTGCTGCTTTGTGCTAAGTGTCTTTCTGTGTCTTTAAAGGATGACACTAGATAGTGAGCTGCTGGGCTTCAGGGGGGCTTGTTGCAGAAGTTTCTTGATTTTTTTAAACATGGCTTTGTGATGCAATTAAATACAATTCACAGAAAATAGTATAAGTAAACAGCTTGGCATGCTTTGACATGAGGATATAGGCACAAAACCACCATGACAACCAAGAGAACCAACAGAATTGCCACTCTGACAAATTTCTTTTGGGGCTGAAAAGATGGCTCAGCAGTTAAGAGTATATATCCTTTTGCAGAGACCCAAGTTTGCCTGTGATGGAAGGCTTACAGCTGCTGGTAACTCCAGCTCAGGGGTATCTGATGCCTTCTTCTGGCCTCAGTGGAAACACACACACACACACACACACACACACACACACACACACACACACACACACACACTGTTTTATCACAATGGCTCCAGTATGACTATGTAAGGTGTGGTGATATTTTTTTGCATCATTCTTACTACTCAGGATTAAAAAAAATACTCTGGGTCTTTTGTGTATCCATATGAATTTTAGCATTGTTTTTCCCAATTTCATGAAGAATGGAATTGGAATTTTGATAGATGTTATAGTCAATGTGTAGGTTGATTTTGAAAGGACAGCCATTTTCACAATTTTAATTCTTCTAATCCATGAACATGAGAGTTCTTTCCATCTTCTAGCATCTTCCTCTATTTCTTTCCTTAGTGTGTTAAAGTTTTCATCGTGTATTTCACTTTCTTGGTTGTTTAGCCAGGGTTTCCCCTTCCTTCCTTCCTTCCTTCCTTCCTTCCTTCCTTCCTTCCTTCCTTCCTTCCTTCCTTCCTTCCTTCTTTCTCCTTCCCTCCCTCCCTCCC
Source organism: Peromyscus leucopus (assembly GCF_004664715.2). Lineage (NCBI taxonomy): Eukaryota > Metazoa > Chordata > Mammalia > Rodentia > Cricetidae > Peromyscus > Peromyscus leucopus. Next base: position 43,494,759 of record NC_051079.1, on the reverse strand, counting down.
TCCCTCCCTCCCTCCCTCCCTCCCTCCCTTCCTCCCTCCCTTCCTCTTTCTCTTTTCTTTCTTTCTTGTGAATGGGTGTGCACAGATAGCTTTGGCAAGGGGTGTGTGTGACAATTTGGGATAGCACACCATTTGTTCTTAGTGTTTCCTCAGCCAACAGCCAATGAGCTTTGTTGACAAGCAGTAATCTGAGCTGGCATCCCATGTATTTTATTTTTCTGTTCTCAAGATAACTTTAGCTTCCTGTTGGTTGAACATTTTGGCATTTGTGATCAGTACATCACATCTTATTTTGTTGACTTTTGGACTTGGCAGAATCAAAATCATGACTCTGAAGTTTGATTGCTGTGTATTTTTCTATCTGCTCATTAATGCAGCCAATAGGCATTTAGCCCCAGTCGTCCGTAGATGACACTAGCCTCTTGTGTAGTGTATGTGTCAGGGTAACTGACACTTCAATCAGTTGCCTTGGATACATGATTCACAAGTTCACACTCCAGAGATTCATAAGCTCTGTGGGCACATTTGGAGTGGATGGTATATGCTATACTTCCTGGTGTTTTCTTGACATCTAGCCCTTGACTAAATCCTGAGAGGGGGGAAAAAGTGCTCTGAGCAGGTGTCCAGTGGGCCCTATTCATGAAAAATGACCTTCGCTTTCTAAAATACTGTTGTTTACCTTGTATCTTCTGCCCTAGAGGGCAAACTCTATAGAGGGGGTCACCATGGCTCTTTCAATCCAAGTGTTTCCACAGTTTCCTGTGAGACTTTCGCATTTGTTGAATGAATGAGTAGTTGCCTCAGCAAACTTCTTAGCTTGAATTCTGTGGTATTCTTGAGCGCAGTCGTAGATATATAAATTGGCTCAAAAGAGTCGTTCCTTGCTCTGGTGCAGCATTGGGAATTGAGACAGTGGTGAATGAAAAAACACACAGATTGGCATTAGAGGTCGTGATTAACTGTTATGAAGAGATGTGATTAATGATGAGAGATGGACTGGAGGGAACAGACAAGGCTAGGCAGAGAATTAAATAATCAGAATAAACCAGCTGCTGCAAAAGCTAGAGGTGGGCATTGCAGGTAGTGCAGGGATGTGTGGGAAGCATAGAAGACTGGCATGGCTAGGGGGTGATGGGTAAAAAGATGGGATGATTGGGGGAGATGGTAGTAGGCAGGATTCTCCAGAGAATACAGCGCTGGTGTACACTATATTCATATAAAGTGTTGTGTTCTTCATTGCAAGAACTTCATTTGACAAGCTAAAAACCCAACTGTATGCTGGTATATAAGTTCCATTATAAAATAAAACAAGAGTGATTCCCCTGTTCAAAAGGCAGGCAATGGTGAGATTCCTCTCACAAGGTTTTAACTAAATTAGGGAGGGAAATCTAGTCATTTTGGTTCATGGTTTAATCTCTTTCCCAGACATTCTCATGTACACCTAGAATAATGAGTCATCAAATGTCTGGGTACCCTGTGACCCAGTCAAAATGACATTAAACTAATTATCACAGAGGGACAGATCTTGTGCGGCAAATGCTAGCTTGTGTGTGCATATAAAATTAAATGTTTTATATATGCTGCTATTTTGCATATATGGATTCTGTTGGAGATTCTGATATTTGATAAACACAAGAGTTTGAATTGTGTGTTTGGCGTAGAAGTTGAGGGAGCAAAGGAAAGATCTGAGCTGGAGGCATAAATGTGGAATTGTGGCAGAGAGACAGTCTGTCCACTGCCACTGAGTATCTTTCTTCTCTTGATACCTATGAAGACAATTCTGACTGTTTTGGTAACATGAAAGGGTTCATATTTAGAAACTATAGTCCTGACTAATGCAATATATTTTTGGATTGTTGTATGGCACTTACAAGAAGGCTCTTTTAGTGAGACAGATTATCATTGACTTTGGCTATTCATTCCTCTTCCCCCCCCCCCCCACTGTTCAAGGTTTATTTGGTGTTTTCATTGGCATGACTTGGGTAGTTGGTTGCATCATCCATATGCACATCTTACTTTTTATATATTTCAATGCACACTAGATGCCACGAACTGGTGCCAACAAGGTGAAAAGAAGGTCACTGGAGGGTAAAGTGCAAGAAGCCTGGGCTATGTGTTACTGTGTCATCTTTGGGCTGTGTCTACCTCTAAATGTTCTGTTTCCAGAGAAAAGCTGGACTCCTAAAGTGTTTAGACAACTGTTAGAGAAATTTGCATTCTTTCTGGCTCATTAATTACTAATACTAAGCTATCAGTCAGTGTGTCTCCAGCCGCAAATAAAAGAAAACCTGTTTTAAGCAGTGAGTTAAAAAAGTATCTTACCTAACCAGAAGTGCAGAGGAAGAAAGGCTTCCCAGACCACGTGTTCCACACGCTGAGCAAGGACACCAGGGACTGGTGTGTCTTTCCGTCTTTTATTCTGCTGTCCTTTTATTTCCTTCCTGTTCCTGTTCAGTGGGAGAGAAAACACCTTTCCATTGAACAGTCAGCATAAATGCTCTTCTTCATTCTGCTGGAGACAGTGAGGGACTGGTCTCATCCCTAAATCAATCACTGGCTTAGAGACAATTAGCTGATTGGTTTGATCCTGGGTTTTGAACTAACAACCACAAATAGGAACAGAAAGTCCTCATTTACTTGGGTAACTGAGCAAACTGAGGATCAATATTTAAACTCTAATACTTTTAAATAGAGAGGAGAATTTGTGATAGATGTTGCAGATTTATTCAGACGTTAGATCAAATTTATATTTTTATTCAATATCCAAATTTAGCACTAACTCAGATAAGTGAAAAGCATCACACAGTGGTCACACTGGCCGGGACTGCGTTTTTCTCCCCTCAGTTGGGATACCTCAAACTGTCAATTGTCATGACGCTGGTCTGTGACTGGGTTGCTGAGTCTCTCATCCAGATTCAGAGTCTCCTTGTATTCACTCTGGAAGTTTCTCTGCTTCCAACTCAGCTGACATAGAGGATAAGGAACAGTGTAGCACGGGGAAGAGGTTTCTGGGAGCAGGGCAGTAGCACATAGGACTTACTAGCATGTAGCAGAAACCTGCAAGACACAAGATTTCCTGGTCGTGTACTGGCATTCTGCACCACATACAGCAGCATCTAGCTTTGTTCTGTGGAATAAAGTCTTTCTTCCAATCTTCTCTATCACCACATATGCTGATGCCTAGGGAGACCTCTCATCCCCATGGTTTCATGGTTTTCATGCAAGATGGATGCCCATTCTGAAAACCCAGCTTGATCACCTTCCTTTTTGTGGTGTGTGGATGGGGGATTAAAGACTAAGTCAGAGCTCTTCAGAGATGTGCTTGGGGTTTCTTTAATTTGTGATGTCCTTCCAATTTTAGGAGACATGTATTTGTAATTTACATTACATACATAGTAACGGTGCCAAGAGATATATTATTGTGGCCATGACCTTTGAGTTTGGAACTTTGGTTTCCTTGGCAACAAGTTTCTCTTTCCTAGAATCTTAGTTTAATGGCTTCTCTTTATATTTGGTCAGTTCCTGGAGGAGATCCCAAGCAATAGCAAACAGCATTGAATTCCTTTTAGGACAGCAAATGTTTATTATGGGAGTTGTCTGATTCTGTATTTATCTTATATCTCAGTATATCCTTATAAGTCACCCACCTCCCCATCCAGTCTTAGTATCAAAATTTGCTAAGGTAAATAGTTAAGAGTTTAGCATACATAATTTCATAATTTTGGATTACAGAAGCGATTTTCTTTGCCTTTATGCTCTCAGTGGGACATACTCTGCCATTTGTCTTTTTATATACAGTATTTCATTCATGGCTTCAACTAAACATTTTTCTTACCAAGCTCCTGACCTATATAGCTTTGGTAGGAAAGCTGGTTTTACAACACAAAAGAGGCCAAAGTTCGAGACCTTCAATTGGGTCTGAGTGCTAATTTATGGTAAAGAAAATAATACAGCTCTTTCCTGCACCCTTTATCTTTGTTTTCTATAGAGTCTTGTTGTCTTGTGTAAAAATCTCTATTAGCGGAAATGCACTTGGCTGAAAATAACAAATTTTGTAGTAGAGGCACAGGTCTCATTTCAAGAGAGGGCCAGCATGTGCCACAGGCCCGTGGAACTCTACTCTCTTCAGAGTGGTCTGTCTTCATGGCAATCACGATCGATCAGGGTTCTATGTTGCAGCCAAGCTAGCCCATCTAGGCAGGGAGAATCTCTGGAGATTATGGTCCTCGAGCTGCCAAAGGCCATGATATGAAGCCAGCAGCAGAAGGCAACTCCGTAGAGGAAAAGCTGGGAGCTGGAGGGGAGCCAGGCTGTGATGCCATGCCTGGTCTCGGACTCTAATCCTCAATGGAGGCTGCGTTGCTTCTGCCCTTTTCAACTCACAGAAATGATTTTTTTTCCTTTTCAAGCTTATTTGAAGTGGCATGTCTGAGTTCACTTTAGTAAATAGATTATTAGAAATCACTAAAAAGTACCTGGATAATTTTGGGGGGAGGAAGAGGCTATTAAGATTTCTCAATGCGGCCTCTGTATTTGGGGTGAAAACTCACATGGCTACTGAGCTGAGAAGTCATCTCAGGTGTCCTTTCTCCTGGCTATTCCCAGGAGCATTCAGGATTTGATGGCATTTAAAAATGACAGATCTAGTGGGGGACACTCCGTATTAATCTTTCTAGAAGCACCTGTTATAACAATTAGTCTTGTGTCAATGGTGGATCTGATTTCCATGCATTTCTCAGCTGGGGAGATTTATCTATGTCAGCCCTTTGTTTCCTTTTGGCCTCTTAGACTTTGTTTTCAAACCAAGTGCTTACGACAGGAAAATATGTGTTTGCTTTTAGGAAGTTTTTAAAATAACTTCTTTGTTCTAAAAGGGCTTTTAGATTTACCGACTTTGTAAGGATGATCAAGGCCTCACATTACTGAGCTCAATGTTAGGATCAGGTAGAATCCCAATACAGCCAGGACTAGAAGATTAGCCTTGGTGAAATTCTTTTAAGCAATAGGATTTATTCAGATTTCTCATTTGTTGTTTCATGTCCCTTGTTAACAATAGAAACAATCCTTTGTAAACTTGTCTTATTTCTCAATCAAGAATTTAAACAATCCTTGGTAACAGCCATTGTAACAGATGTGGGGGTGCTGGTTTATTATAGTTTTAATTTGCATTTCCATAATGATCAGAAATCAGATCATTGTCTTCTTTTTAAATTGGGTGATTTTCTTGCCCTGGAGTTGAGTTTCTTACATGTTTTGGATATTTGACACCTTACCTCTCAGTGTGTGGGTTGTCTATACTCTGCTCCCTCCTCTGTACAACTTTTTAGTTTGACACAATCCTACTTATCTACTTTTGGGTTAGTTGCCTGTTCTTTGGGAGTCCTAGCCAAGAAGCTACTGTCCAGGCCCATGCTATAAGCATTTTTCACTCCTTTCTTCTAGTGACATTATTGCTTCAGGTTCTAAGTATACATTTTCTATTCATTGTGAGCTCTCTTTTTGTCAACACGATGTGCAACAAAGACACAGTTTCCTTCTTCTGTAGTGGGATTCAAATTTTTGCAACATGATTTATTGGTGAGATTGTGCATTCTCCTACTGTATATTCTTGGAACCTTTGTTGAAACTCTATTGACAGCAAACAATTGGGTTTAATTCTGTGCTGTTTTGTGGGTTTATGTAACTATTTTTAAAGCTAGGACCATGCTGTTTTGATTATAATATCTAATGATGCAATGACTTTATTATCCACCTAAGAGAACTTAGAATCACCTAGGAGACACACTTTGAGTGATATCTGTGAGGGAACTTCCAGAAGGTTTACATTATATGTGTGTAACTGTGGTGCTGCTTGAGAGGGATTAGGAGGTGTGGCCTCAGTGGAGGATGTGCGCCACTGGCGGGGGGCTTTGAGGTTTCAAGGGCCCAAGCCAAAGGCGCTCTCTCTTCCTGCTGTCTTCAGATCCAGATATAGAACACTCAGCTTCTCCTCTAGCATCTCTGAAACTGTAAGCAAGGCCCCAGTTCAATGCTTTCTTTTATGAGGGCTGCCTTGGTCATGGTGTTTTTTTTCCCCCCGCAGTAATAGAACAGTAACGAAGACAGTAACATAATTCCACAGGCTGGGGTTTTGGTCTGCAAATTGTGATGACATGCATTGACCCAAAATACTAAGACTGAAAATACGGTTTTATCAAGAAGTGGTGCTAATTACAATGTGTCGAATGTAGGTCTTCCTGCCCCTCCCCCGCTTTCCCACTCTCCTCTATTCTTCCCCCATTCCCATCCCTCCATGGCAAAATCTTTAAAAACGTGATAACATAAGAGAAAACCAACAGAAAAAAAGCTGTAGTAAACTGTTTTTTTTTTTTTTTTTTTTTTTTTTTTTTTTTTTTTAAATTGCTAGGAATTTTAAAATTCCTATATCAAGCATGCTCCCAAATGGCCGTGCTCCTGACGGGGCTCAAAGATGGCGACCAGAGCGGGATTCTTTTTTTTTTTTTTTTTTTTTTTTTTTTTATGTATACAGCATGTATGACTGCGCCATAAGAGGTGCCAGTCTCCTTACATGGCTGTGAGCCACCATGTGGTTGCTGGGAATGAACTCAGGACCTGGAAGAACAGTCAGTGCTCTTCACCTCTGAGCCATCTCTCCAGCCCCCCCAGAGCGGGATTCTTACCAGGTAAACAGAAACCTAAACTCAGCATTCCTCGGAAACCTTCCAGTGCGGGTTTCTGTTTGTCAGGAAATCCACTACTTCTCTTCTCCACCCTTGATGCTCGACGACCACAGGCAAATGCGTTCAGTTCTCGATTCACCAGAACAGTTTGCGTCGGCTCAGAGAGCCCACCGTGCTGACTATCATACACATGCCTTTAATCACAGCACTCGGGAGGCAGAGGCAGGAGGATCTCTGTGAGTTCGAGGCCAGCCTGGTCTACAAAGTGAGTTCCAGGAAAGGCGCGAAGCTACACAGAGAAACCCTGTCTCAAACCCCCTCCCCCAAAAAATCCATTTGCTCCCCACTAAGCGGCTACCCTTTATTCTTATGAGACAGCCCTGCAAAATGTTCCCCTATAAACTGTTTATTTGTTAATTAATTAATTAATTAATTAAAGCTATGGAGTAGTCTAGTTTGTTTGCTTTTTTTTTTTTTTTTTTTTTTTTTTTCTGTGCTCACACAAATTACCAGGTCAAAGGTTACATGCGAGCTGTTTTTGTAAAAACCTAATGGCGTCCAAAGCTTCACCACAGAACCAAGAACATTTTGTCTTTTTTTTTTTTTAATATCCCCAGTTTCCCTGTATTTCTCCTGCCCTCTTTCCTCTCTTCATAATAGAAAAATTAAAACTCCTTTACAACTTTCTGACTTTGCCTCCACGTTTCTAAAACAGATAAGCATATAATGCTTGATTCATTTTCAGCCGACTTTATTCTACGGTAGCCGAGGACTTCCGCTTCATTTTCTCCTCACTCGTCCATACATTACAATTGTGTATGATTTAAAAAAACGGGGGCTTGTGAGATGGTAAAGATGCTTGCCACCAAGCCTGATGACCGGCGTCCAGTTCCTGGAGCCCATGTGATAGAGGAGAAAATGGACTCAGGAATGTTGCTTTCCGACCTCTACATGAGAGCCTCGGCATGCAGGTTTCCTGCCCACCACCCAAACAAAAGTTTAAAAAAAAAAAAAAACTAGATTCTTAATAATAATATTTTTAGCTTTTCTAATTATTCACATTTTTTATTATTGTATGAAATCACTTTGTGGGGACAGTGACATAGATTCCAGGTTGTCGAACGGGGCCTCGAGGCTAAGCCTCCAGACGCTGGAATTCCGAATGTAAAGAGTTTATTATCTGTCTTCTTAAATGAGTAGTAGAATCCACTGCGCAAGACTTTAGGCAAGAAATACTTCAAGTAACGTAGTATTTCTTAAAACCAGAGCCTCCCACCAGTCACTGGGCATTTCTCAGCCACGTGACCAGCAGTGGACTCACTCTTTTGGTCTCTTCCCTTTCAGTTAGTAGCTCGAAGGGAGGACAGGGTCACTGGGTTCTGACATCCCGCGGTGGCTGAGCACTGTAGGATCTACCAATGCCACTGGAATCTCGCGCAGAACTCTGACAGTCTATTCGGCACCAACTGTTGTTAAATGTTCTCAGTCATTTGGAAAAGTATTTCTGACACTTTACTGTCTACCCAACAGCCACTTTTGTGCTGAAAATGAAAGAACCCTAAGGTACTCATCACGGCTTCTGCCAAGGGGAGGAGCTGTTAGTCACCCGATTGGAAAGTACACTCTGCCACTTCTCAAACAGCAATGACCACAAAAGGGACAGTGGGGAAAAGACTTCAGAAAGTCACTAAAAAGATTGATAATTGTATGCAGAAACCGCCATTTTCATGTTTAATAATTAAGATAACTGACCAAGATGTGGAGATAGCAATTTGAGAAATGGGGGGACTACATGGGGTACCCTGTGTAGAGCATGCAGGCTGTGGTAAGAGTGCAAGCTTTATAAGCCTGTCAACACATAGCAGTTAGTTGCAGAAAGCCACTTGTTTTTCTCTTGGCTTAGGAAAACAACATTATGAATTCAGTGCGAATAACAGCAGCTTTCAACTCCTATGTGCAGTTGGAATCTTTTTCACCTTCCAGGTCTTCCACTCCAGCCTGGGTCATGAGGTCAGCAATATTTTTCTCCAGATGGTCAATGCGACTGCTCATGTCATTGATTCTTCCAATGATCTGGTCCAACATGATCTGAAACTTGTCTTGCCTCTGCCGCAAGAGCGTCTCCACCACCAAGGTGATACACTGTATGGTTTTGGGGTCCATCTCGGTCATCTCCCTGGTGCCTAGCTTGGTGGTGATGTCTCAGAACTGTCACCTACACTTCAGTTTCTCCAATAACAATTATTTTTAACACTATTTTTCTTAGGGTTACTATTGCTTTGATGAAACATCATGACCAAAACCAACTTGGGGAGAAAAGGGGTTATTTCACGCACATGTAACAGTTCTTCATCAAAAGCAGTGAGGGCAGGAACTCAAACAAGGCTGGAACCCGGAGGCAGGAGCTGATGCAGAAGCCATGGAAGACTGCTGTTTCGCTTACTGGCTTGCTCATCTGCTTTCTCACAGAACCCAGGAGCACCAAGGATGGCACCACCCACAATGGGATGGGCTCTCTCCCATCAATCATTAATTAAGAAAAATACCTTAGAGCCAGGTCTTATGGAGGCGTTTTCTCAATTGAGGTTCCCTCCTTTTAGACAATTCTAGCTTGTGTCAAGTTGACATAAAATTAGCCAGCACAGGATGCAAAATACCGATGAATAATTTCATTTTATTATTTAAAGTCATGTTTATCTTGGAATTAATAATGACCTCATTTTTTCATTAGCCTGGTTTTGTGTTTTGAAATATTTGATAAAATGATCAAATGTTGCACCTGTTGGGGAACTGTGGGAAATGACCCCTTTAAATGAAATTTTTGTAAGAGGTAAGCCTGTCATATATCAGTCTTATGCTTTTTCTTGTAAACACCTTTACTGTTTCCTGTGGAATATAATTTTAAAAAGAGTGTCCTAGGATTTGGGTCTAGGTTTACAGATTTTTACGTTGTTGAAAACCTAAGTGCCTGAATTTATTTTTAAAACATGAAGTTTTTTTTACACACACATTACTAAAAATCCTTTAGTAAAGGTTCTGAATTAAGGCTTTCGGAGATTTATAAAGACAAACACTCTCTCTGATAGGGTACAGTTCTGACACTGAGGGAAATGAGATCATCTCACAGGCAATGGTGAGGTTAGCAACATGATTTGCACTCATGTAGTAAAGAACTTGAAAGGATTTTGATATTTTTGCAGCTTTTATGAGAAGGTAAAGAGAAAGAAGGTAAACACAGAAAAAAGTGCAGACCAAACTTGACAGGCGATTCTGTTAGTCTACATGTAATTGTCTTTGAATGGTTCTGTAAGATAGGAAGTTACTATTTCCTGGTGGCGATTTGTTCCCTTTGTCTTATTCAGCAAGAACCCCCACTGACAAAGTATAGTAGACTAGATGAGATTGCGAGTTTTAAAATAACTGCTTGTATCGGGCTTAGTACAGTGTTAGTTATAGGTACACATTTTACCCCTCCTGATTTTTGTATAGTCTATTGGATGGAAAATCAAAGTCCTCTATCTTCTATAATCTGCATAAGTCAAGCCTGGATCAGCACACACATACCTTTCTTGATATTTTTATTATGTTTTAATATCCTTTTAGTACTGGACTCAGCTATTGTTTCCTTGAGGTAATGTATAAGGTCAGGAATACAGTTTCATCATTAAGTTAGCTATTCTTTGTAAGCTACTGTTCAAAATTTGGGAAAATAAGGCCCATGCAAGAAGACAATTGCCTTTATTTAGCATATAAATGATTATAGTACTTTGGATTAGCTGAGGAATTCTTTGAATGGCAATGACCTGAGAAAACTTGGATTTGAATCCAAATTGCTCATAGATTTAATGGCATAGCAAACATAATTTAAAGGTTGATAAAAGAATTCTAATTAATTGATGCATTTTTACTGAAGATAATATTGCAAATTCCAACCTGTTGAGTATGTGCTCCAGAAATTAAATCTTGAGTATTTAAACTGATGACTTTATGTTGAGGCTGGGGCTAATGCGTATAAATTAAGTATCAATATGAAACAGTTCCTGTTCCAAAGGGAATAAGATATTTATTAGTCACAGAACAAAAGCAAGTTAAAAAAGAAAAACCCACAAAAATTCTCATAAAACACAACAGGAAAACCCAATGCATTATTAAATACAAGGTTGGGGGCATCAGGTAGGCGGATTATAGCAAAGCTAGGAAGCATGTCCTAGACTACTGATGATGGCTTAATCATCCTTAGTTATTGGGGGTGGGTGGGTAGACGTTAACGGTCTGCTAAGTTCACATACTCCAAAGGATTTACTTGATAATCACAGAGTGTTAGCCACAGAGGCCAGTGTTAAAAGGCTGTTAAGGAGAGTAAAGACAGCCCAAGGTAATTTTGGCTCTTCATCTGTGGCTCCTCATATACACCAAGTTCTAGTTAGTAAGTCTGCAGTCACAGGTGTGACTTCTTCAGGGACTTTTAGTTGACATCAGTAGACTGAAATCTAGTATTATATAGTAGTAGCAGCACTGGAGAGCACTGCACAAAATTTTCATTTTTAAAGTTAAACCCAAGAAGAAAAGATTAAGTAACCTGCTCATGTCAATTACGATGAGTTTACTCAGAAAGCAATTGTTCAATTTAAATGTGCCTTTTGCTTTTTTTCTAAGCCTTCAACTTAAAAATCCCTAATGATTTGAAGCCTTTTCAATAACATAAAATTGTATAAAAGTAATACTTAATTTAAAACAAATTGAGTATTAATTTAAATTTTCAGTTCAGTTAAACTCAACAATAGGAATGTAATAAATGCTCATTGAAAGAACAAATTATCATGAAATAAGTCAGACAAGAAGCATAGTGCTGAATGCCTGGGGTGACAAATTGTGACACTTGCTTCAGGAACTAAGTGACAGCTCTGACTTCCTTCTCCTTGTCTCTGGCGCACATGCAGTAATGACACCCAGGACTGAAAAAGATACGTTCCAATTCTGCAGAGACGTCTCTCTTCCTGTCTTCGTCCCATGTCTTTCTCATACATATAGCAATAAATTCTTCACCACAACCCACTGCCATCATACCACGCACTATCAAAGAACTGTATCTGCATGTCTCGGGCCTTTCAGGCTCCTGGGAAGTCCATTTTAATTTATTTCACAATGATAGACTGTCTATGTTCCCCAGCTTAATAATTTTCAGTGTACTATTGGTGGAGAACTTATGTCAGAGTAGCAAAGACTTTTGTAAAAATGTACATTTTATTTATTTATTCATTTTAGATTTATGACATCTCTATAAAGAAATTCATACTATATAAGTTGTAAACTGTAAAATAAAAGAATAACACATTTAAGGCAAAAAATCCCCCAAACCTCATTGCATCATAAAATAAAAAGTACAAAGGTAAGCAACAAGCCAGAGAAGGTATTTTCATAAGTATAATAATAAAAAAGTTACTAATTCCTAAGAGAAAATAATCCAATAGGAAAAATGAGGAAAGGAATAAAGAACTATTTAATAAAAGTAGACATATGAGTGATTAAGACAAAACAAATCTCAAACAATCATGCAAGTCAGTACAGAGGGATATACCCTTTATGCCCTTAGATATACACGATCACTGTCTACTGACAATGCTGTTGGAATGAGGACCAATGTGTGGCCAAGAGCCTACTAACCATAAAGATGCACATTTTAAAATACATCTCTGAACTACTGAGTCAGTTTCTTGGTGGTGGGGCAGTTCCAGATGCCGGCCTTTTCCAAGGCTACTGTGCCATACCAGAACTCTGGAAATCATTACTCTACTCACAATACAACTTTCTCATACTCATCACTTCAATCATGGACAAAACGTAACCTGATGTAGACGTGTGTCTTCCAGTTTATGCTCTAATTCAGATACACTAGTGAACAGGGCAGTTGTTACAGTAGGAAAGGGGTGGGTGCCACAAAATGGGAAGAGCTGAGCTCCTTCAGATCAGGAAACAGAAACTCTTGGGTGCTTTGTGAATCTTTGATGGTTGTGTGGTCTTTCTTCTCTTTTATATATAGAACCTTCCTCTTCTATTTCCATGCAAAATATTTCACAGCATATGTCTATGTTCCTGCTGCCATACTTGCTCTTCTTATCCAGAGAATGATCTAATACTCCTAAGTAATACAGCAAATACGTATGAAAACCCAAGAGACATTTCTAATGAAAGTCAACACAAGGAAGCATGGCTTGCCAGTCACTCTGATGTGAACAGGATTTGAATTATATTCTGCCCTCTAAACAAGTATCTCTTAAATGAGCCATAGACCTGGAATGTAGGAGTTTATGTAAGTTTAACATTAATTGCAAGGGTGTTCGCAGGGGGTACTTTTGGGGACCTATGACTCTGTTATTGCATTTCAGGTGTTTGAGAAATTTTAGAATATAGTCAGTCTGGATGTCATATGTTTTTAAATGGGTTACAAATGTTTGTAACATCCAGATAAACACAGAAAATGTTAGAAATAATAGAAAAAGAAGCAAGAGATAACACCTGTCAAAGTAGAACAGCCCCAAGACCGATGCTCACTGTGCCTGCAGCCCGATGGTAAGGTACCAAGTGAAGTCAAGTACAGGATCACTTCATTTCTTTTTTGTGAAACATCATTTTGAGTGAGAAAGCCTTGGAATCTGAATTGTTATGGCTTGTCAATGACATGCTGCTTCTGTTCTGTTTTGAAGACTGTTTTCTAAATTTTCCATCTTCAGATTTTTGGTTATGACACAGCAGAGCATGCATTTCTTTGTGTTTTATTTCATTTGAAATGGTTTATTTTTTTTCCTGAAGATTTATATTTTATTTAGCTAACTAGGGAATTTTTTCAGCTATTGTCTTCAAAGACAGTTACATATCACATAACAATAGGAATGTATTCTGAGAGATGCCTTGCTAAGCAATTCTGTCCTTGTGTGTATGCCATGGCAGATACTTCCACAGACTGCAGGGTGTGAGCCAACAACTTGAAGTGGTTTCCCGAAGCCATCGAGAAAAGTAAACAGGAGATGTATGAAGCTGCTGTTGGTGGAACACAATGTACTGTTTTGCAGTACACAGTTAACAAATATAAGAAGCAGTCCAATCTGAAATAATGGCAAAAAGTCTAGCATTATAAATACATAAACCAATGGTGTAGTTATTTATTGTTGTGCTGTGTGTGCAGCATGTAATTATGTGCACTCTGTAGGCTGGCAGAGATTTGCTCTGGCATTGCTGACATTCAGCCATTGAATGATGATGTTCCAATGGCCACAGTGTCACTAGATGAGAGGGATTTGTCAGGTAATAATAATCTTATGGGAGACCATTGTGTATCTGATCTGTTGTTGGCTGAGACATCCTTATACACAATTGTCTTTAGACTAGAGGTCCCTAGTCAGTCTTCAGGTTTTTTCCCCTCTATCATTTATGCTCTTTTGATAATAACAATCAGCACTTAGCTTTTATATTCTGACCTGGATATTTAGTTGTAATTAGTATGATTGGAGTGGAATGTTCTTCTTGCAGCATCTATGTAGAAGTTGTGACTCCTCTGGTGTTGAGGTTATGTCAATCTTTTTAAAGGAATGAGTGGGATGTGAAGCTTTAACTTAACTATCTTCACACTTACAATTCATTTTAAATTAATTACCCAAAATGAAAGCAAATCATAATTTCAAACATTTTATAAACTAAGAAATATATAAATATGATGTCATAAATGTGTTAATTTAGGCTTATAATTTTTATCTTACTTTACTTAAGTAGGCTTCTTGGGCTCATAATACAATCCTTTGTACACACAAATATATAAAAATTATTTCCTTCCTCTCTCTTCCCTCCCTCCCTTCCTTTTCTTCTTTCTTTCTTTCTTTCTTTCTTTCTTTCTTTCTTTCTTTCTTTCTTTCTTTCTTTCTTTCTTCTCTCCCTCCCTCCCTCCCTCCCTCCCTCCTTCCCTCCCTCCCTTCCTTCCTTTCTTCCTTCCTTAGAATTAGAATTCATCCCTACATGCTAGCATCTTTGGTACAGAAAGGTACTCTGCATACTGCCAAAAGAGAATTGTAAACACCAACCCAGCCACAAGCCCTTTGATCCAGAAGGGTGTCCTGCCTGGAAGATCTGCTAGTGCAATGCTGGCACAAAGGTTGTGGGAGTAACTAACCAATATTTGATTTGACTTAAGACCCACTCCACAAGATGGAACCCATACTTGACACTGCTTGGGTGACCAAGAACCAGAGACTAGATAGCCTAGAGACCTAGGGTAAAACCAGATAATGGTATAAAAAGAGAAGAAGAAGAGTTGGAGGAAGAGGAAGAAGAAAAAAAAAAGAAACAAAAATTACACAGAGTGAGAAAGTGACTCCTCATGATATTCTGCTTTACTCACAGAGCAATGTCTTGTTCAGCCATCATCAGAGAAGCTTCCTCCCACAGCAGATAGCAATATGGAGACCCATAGTCAGACATTACACAGAGAGCGAGAGACCTTGGAACATTCAGCCCTAAAGGAGACATCTCCATCAAATTCCATCCAATTCCTCCTCTCGGGGTTCAGGGAACCCTGTAGAAGAGAAGATGGAAAAGAGTTTAAGAGTCAGAGGGGATGGAGGAAACCACGAAAACAAGGCTCTCTACATCAACACAGTTAAACCTCATAAGAACTCATGGGAACTGAGGCAGCATGCACAGGTCTGTATCAGGTCCTCTGCATGGATATTATGGATTTCAAGTTTAATGTTTTTGTGGGATTCCTGTGTGTGAATGAGTGGGCCTCTGACTCTTGTGCCTTCTCTTGGGTTCTTTTCCTTCTGCTCATTTGCTTTGTCCAATTCTGTTGTGTTAGCTTTTGTTTTTTATCTCATTACATTTTGTTTTATTTTATTATTATTCTTCAGAAGCCTGTTTCCTAACGATGAGACTGAAAGGGAGTAGATCCAGATGGGAGGAGAGGTGGTGGGGGTGACTGGGAGGAGTAGAGGGAGAAGAAACCGTAATCAGGATATATTATGTGAGAAAAAAAAGTCTATTTTCAATGAAAAAAAATGTAAAAAAAAAATCATAGAAGTCTAAGAAAATAACACTCATCAGGTCCTCATCCTCTACCATACAGAGGTGAGCCCAGGCCAAGACAGGTTCCAGACCCCATGTTCCACCCTAGGATTTGAACTGTGCTTCAGGGGCTTTGCATTTCCCCATGCTGGCTGCTAAGGACCCTGTACAGAACTTTTCCCTAAAAGTAGAGCTCGGTTCAAGGAATTGTGGGTAGGATGTTTACTTTGGGAGTGGGTTTCAAACAACAACAGCATGGTCCACAGTAAGGACAGGAGGACAGCCTACCTAGGATGGTATTCTCCAGCTCAGTTCTGTCCTAAGGCTTTGATCTTTTGAGGGACCAGATTCTATCTTGTTTAGGGCAGGACAGGGTCATTACTCCACCACCGACTCATGTCCCACTGGTTACAATGTGAGTGTCCAGCTGCTTCACACTTCAGATTTCTGTGCCCCTTGGTATCAGGAGGCGTCCCATGAGTCAGCCAAGCTCCCGTAGGGAATATGCTGTCCCTTTATACCTGTCTTCGCTTCCCGAAGCAATGACTAGAAAAAACTGATCCACAAACCTGTGAGGTGAGGCCAAACCAGCATCACCGCACACTTCCAGCAGCTCCAGTCTTGTGTTTCGTGCCCTTCTTCCAGTAAATCCAGTAAACTATTCCAAGATCAATGTGGAGCAATTATTTATTTGCTTAGGCCAGCCAGAGTGAGTTTCCACGGATTGCAACTGAAGGGCCTTCACTGACACATACTTTAATTTGCTGCCTTTCAACTGGGTGATAGCTTTCTCAGGAGTAAGGCCTATATATGCAGCAAAATCTTGGCACATCTGTCAAAATGCTTAAGTTATGTCTCCAAGGCCATCTGAGTATTGTTAAAATAGGATCTCCGACCCAAGATACTGGAAATTTCCATTTAGCTTCTGATCCTTTACGGTCACACTGAACTTATGTGTATGGCATTTAATAACGTGCAGTGCTTCAGGTTTGAATAGATACAAACAGGCGGTGGATTAAAAAGACAAGTTAAAGAGATGCAGGTGGATGCTATCCCATAAACAGCGTCTGATTTCCTGAAATTACAAATGTGACACTCCCAGGTGATCGCCAGTCCCACTGTATTATAATGTGACAGAAGAGCATTGCTGTGATTTCTCCAGCGATGCTTGCTATTGCTTCCTTGTCATCTTTAATCACAAAGCAACCGGACAGGTTCAGTTGAAATGATTTATTCTCTGTGAATGCTCCAGTCAAAGCATGCCGTCACAGGAACAGGGTAAAGCTTCTCTGCTTGGAGATGGGTATGCACCGTCAGGGGGTGTGGTGAACAGCTCCCTGTCATCCATTATGTCTGTGGGTTAACACAGCACAGTGAATGTCTGCTTAGGAATTCATGAGAGACCTTTGTGGCTTACCGAGTCAAAATTAAAAAAAAAAAGCTAATTATGCTAATGCACCGCCATTTGAATAAATGCACATAGCGTAAGTGTAGATGATAACCTGTAAAGCAGTCCCATCAGCACACCCAGAACCCAGGTCGAGATACAAGACCTCATCAGTACTCCAGTAGCCTTTGTCAAGTCACAGGTCTGTGTCTGGATAACTGCTATCCTGAGTTCATGTGTGTTTTTTTTTAATTAGTGAAATCTACCTATGCCTTGTTTTTTTTTGGGGGGGGGGCAGTGTTGAGGATAGAAGTGAGAGTGTTCTCTTATGCCAGATAGGTGTTCCACCCCTGAGATAGATCACTAGCTGTGGTAAAATAAATCTTAATGATGAATTTTATGAGTTCTATCAAAACAGAAAACAATTCCCACCACCCCAGGTTTTCTTTTGCTTTTCTGTAGTTTCTCAAACCAGTGGCTTTATAATATTCCCCATTAAACATTAATTTTTTCCTTGTTCTTCAAAGGTACAGAAATGGATTCAAGAAGCATAGGCTCTTATATGTGTCTTCTCTTTGGTTAGCATACCATTTTGTTTTTTACTTCTTTATGATGTTATTTGTATACTTAATCCACTTTCACTATTGATGACCACTATTTCCTGATATAAATATCCAGCAGTTTGTAGATCTACCTTCCTTTTGGTGACAGTGGCATAGTTTCAAGCTTTGGCCATAGAAGGGAGATGTCTCTATGCTGGTTCTTGAAGACATCTCCTGGTAGAAATAGATTTTTATTTTTAATATCTGCAATTTCTGGTTCATCAGCGTCTGTCTAACTGTATCAAAAACTTCCAAACCATTTTCTAAAATGGTTACTCCATTTTAGTCTTCCGCCAGTGACACATAACAATTCTTATTATCTTCAGTCCTTATTAGTAGTTGGCGCTGTTAGCCTTTTAAGTTTTTGCTATTCTTCTGCACTGTGTTTTTCAGTTACTGTTTCTCAGTCATGTACTATTGCTAACAATGTTAAGTGCATCAAGTATTTTAATATTTATGCTTTAGACTTCTGGGTAAGATGCTATTCTAGAGCAGTGGTTCTCAACCTGTGGATTGCAGCCTCTTGGCAACCCTCTGGCTCCAAAAATATTTTCATAATGATTCATAACAGCAAAATGACAGTTATGAAGTAGCAATGAAAATAATTTTATGGTCGGGGATCATCATAACATGAGGAACTGTATTAAAAGGTCATAGCATTAGGATGGTCGAGAACCACTGTTTTAGTATAAGGTGGTAAAGGAGAAAGTCAGGCTACACACACACACACACACACACACACACACACACACACACACACACACTTTATCTCAAAGAGAGAGATGGAAGAAGAGCTTTAGAAATTCATGAAGTGAAGGGATACCGAAAAAGCAGAGAGAGAAAAAGACAGAAATGAACAGAAATAAGTGAACCTGGCCTTGGCAAGAGTTCCCTGGTAGGGAGAAGGAGCAAATGCTTCCAGAACAGAAGCTCTTGAAAGTTGCGTAGTCTTGCTCTCAGGAGCAGCCATGTTCTCTTACAAGTCTTGTGGGTTTTAGTGACAGTGATTTCTCTGATGAGCAGGTCAGTTGTGGAAATAAATCTCATTTGTTTTCCACTAAATGACTCAGAAGCCAGCGGTGGGGGCCATCTTGGGAGAGAATCCATTGTTAATTTTGAACTACCTTGCCAGTCTGAGATCAGGGAACAGTCACAGGTCGGGAGCCTCACTCTGCCCTGTCACAGTGTTTGGGGGACGGAAGGCACAGAGAGGCGGTTGTGGGGAGCAAGGTCTCGACACTGACAACATGCAGGTGCCAAAGAAAACGCATAGGAAGACATGTACCCACCTTTAGTGTACTTAATTTTTGTTTCTTATTTTCTTATTTTTATTCATACATTAATACATTTGATTCGTGTTTCTTCCTTTCCCCTTTACTTAGTGGTATTTGCCTTTATCTAATTTTAATGCTCCTATGTGGATCTCTCTTCTTATGTTTGTCTACTTTTGCTTTTGAACTTTTCCATTACTGGTGCCTGGTGCACGCAGAGGCCATAAGAGGGACATGGATCCCCAGAACTGGAGTTACAGACAGTTGTGAGCTGCCCTGTGGGAACTGAACCTGGGTCCTCTGGGAGAGCAGTCAGTTTCTTAACCTCTGGTTGTCTCTGGAGCACCCAGGAAATCTGTTTTCTACTTAATCTCAGTTTTATTTTTCTGACCGCTTTCTCTGTCCTTTCTGTCCACAACTTTCTTTCCACTTCTCTTCTTATGGTTGCTTAGCTTCTTCTCATCCAGTTTTCCCTGTCATTCCCTGCTTTCATCTCTTTTATTTACTCTTAATACTTACCCTAAATACATTTTCAGCTCCACAGCACATTGGACAGTAGTGCATTTTCAGTTTCATAGTCATTGCTGAAATATCTATGGTATGTGACTAATCTTAAGTACATTTCTACATCTTACGTGATTTGGTATGTTGCTTTTTACTCACTGAGTAGTACTGGGTGTGAACTTTCAAATGTGGACTATGTAGTGAGATGATCTCTACTCCCCCTTACCACACACACACACACACACACACACCTCAAAGACGTTTTAAATTATGGTACAGAAATTCAAGAAACAGGAAAAAAACACAACAAAATATGAAAGACCACCCCCCCCAAAAAAAAAACCTCAAGAAAGCAGCAGGAGTCTTCCAAAAGATCCTTCTTCCTTAAATACTAAACACAAAAATGCTAAAGTAGGTAAAATCATATGATGATTTCAAAGAGACGCACAAACAAGCAGATATACTCAAACCTTGAGAGGAAAGTTTGCAACCTATAGGAAAAGGTGAGCATAAAAAGTGAGAAAATAAGCAACAGGGTTGAGAAAAATTGACATCATAGAAGAAAAATCAGCAAGAAAACTGGAATTTCAAAAATGAACAGCAACATTAGAAATAGAAAAATCATGGAAGGCTTGGAGATGGCTCTGCAGATGAAGACACTTGCCACCAAAAAAGATCAGCTGTATTCAGCTCCTGGCACTCGCAGTGGAAGGAGTGACTTGCAAACAGTTTGCTGACCTCCACAGGCGCACAAGGGTATGCTTGCTGCCCCAACTTCCCCACACCTCTACGTGCAATATATAAAGTCAAAATTAAAAAATGAAATCAAGTAAACACGGTGAGACGCATGATCAGTACAATTAGCCAAGCAGAGGAGAGAGTATTGAGGATGGAGCACAAGGCTGATGAAATGCTGCGTTCAGACACCAATGGCGAAAAAAATTTGCAAAACCTCAGGGTGCAAGAACTCTGGATATGATCAACACACCAAACCTAAGAATTCACAGGAGAGAAGAAGGGGCTGAGATAACTACCAAAAGTGTAGGTAAAACATTCTTCCAAACCTAGAAAAAGAAATAGACATTCAAACACTAGAAGGCATTTAGAACTCCAAACAGACAAGAGTAGCAAAGAACCTCCCCATGGCATATTAACAGTCAAGATGTCAAAAACTCAAAGCAATGAAACAATATGAAGTTATGTAAGGGAATATACCAACCCACAAAGGCAGAAACATCAGAATACATCATCTCATTCATCAACATCCCTCAAAGCTTTGATATCATGGAATGATATATTTCAATCCCTGAAAGTAACTGGCAATACAGAATGCTATACCAAACAAAGCTATCTTTTAAAATGGATGGGTAAATAAGGACATTTCAACACACATGTAATGAAGGCAGTCCATGATCCCTAAGCCATCATTGTAGAAGATGCTAAAGGAGTACAGAGAAGAAAAAAGATCCCAAATAACCTCAACTGTGAGACTAGAGAACAGACTGCAAGAGAAGAAAAACGTCACAAATGAAAGCTAGGAAGGAACTAATTATGTCTAACACAATTAGCTTGTAAACCCCTGACACTAATAGGAGAGGGTGTGAAGGACAAACAATAATCCAATGAACCAGAAAGAGAAAACAATTACAGAATCCATACATATCTCTCAATAATAACTTTAAGTATACATATGCAGATATCTGCAGACTAACTGATTGGTATACAACAACAATTAAATCCAACTGTGTCACCTCCAAGAACCACACTTCATTAGCAAAGACACCCATAGATTGACTGTCAAATTATCAAGAGCCCAAAGGAGCAGAAACTGAGTTGGTTGTATCCATTCAAATACTGACAAAGTAAATGTTAAATCAGTAGTTGCCAGAAAAGATAAAATCATTCTATATTTAAAAAGGACAATTCCTTAAGGAAAATATAAGTTATAAGTATATGTGCACCAAACATTGAGGCTTCTAATTTCTCTTGTAAAATGTACAGTTATAAACATAAGAGGACACTAATAGATAACCATAGTAGGTGATTTCTCTGTCCCACTCTTATGTCTATTAACAATGAAACCTCAGCATTAAACTACATCATAGATCAAATGGACTTAGATACATACAGAGCATTCCATCCAGTAGTAACAGAATGCTTATTCTTCTTAGCATCCCAAAGAGCCTTCTATAAATTAGATCAGTCTTAGGCACAAATCAGGTCTCATTCAAATGCAAAATAATTAAAAATATTAATAATAATAATAAATTGTATTTTTATCAGATCATGGTGGCATAAAATTAGAAATCAATAGCAAGAGAAATCATAGAAATTACAAAGTACACAGGTACTAAATAGCACACTCTTGAATTAGATAAATTAGTATGGAAATTATTAATTTCTTATAGTCAAATGAAAATGAAAACACAACTTTTGAGATTCAGCTAAAGAGATTCTAAGAGGAAAGTTCATAGCTGTGAGTGCATCCAATAAAAACCAGAAAGATTTCAAGTCAATTACCTAATGATGTATCTCAAGGGCCTATTGAGAGAAGACCAATCCAAATCTCAAACAGCATATTGCAAGAAATAATAATGGTCAGAGTAGACACCTGAAAAAGAGCCCAAAGGAACAATACATTCAGTTCTTTCAAACAAAGAGTTGTTTCTTTAAAACAAAATAAAGATAATTGACAAACTCCTAGCTATGCTAATCAGAACAAAGAGAATACATCCAAATTAATAAAATTAGAGATGAAAAAAAAGGGAGAGAGAGAGTTTACTACAGATGATGCTGAAATACAGGGAATCGTGAGGGAGTGCTTTGCAGACTTACCTTCTAAAAAACTGAAAATGTAGATGAAGAAATGGATAGTATAAGTTACAAATGCAATTTTCCTAGACACATGTGACCTACCAAAATGAAATCAAGAAGATGTAAACAACTTAAATAGATCTATAGCAACCAGCAAGGCTGAAACAATTATAAAATTTCTCCCCAAGTTCAGGACTAAGTGGGATCACTGCCAAGTACCATGAAACCTTTAAACACGAGCGAACACTGCTGCTCTTCAAACTGCTCCATAAAATTAAAAGCGTGCTGCAGTGTCGAAACCTTACTCTGAGGCCAGTATTGCCCCATACAGAAAAAAATCTGTAAGGACACAAGGAAAAAGAATATTACAGATCTATTTCCTCAGTGAACATAAATACAAAACTTTTCAACGGAATTCCTGCAAACCAAATTCAAAAACACACCAAGAAGATGATACACCATGGCCAAGTGGGTTTTATTCTAAGGATGGAGAGTTAGCTCAAAATATGCAAATCAGTAAGTATTATTCCACACACAGTTACATTTAGGGCAGAAACAACACAATTGATAGAGAAAGGGACTTCGACTAAGAGAAACATTCCTTTGTGAAAACTGTCCTGAAGATTAGCAATAGAGGAACATATCTCAGTAAATGTTGCGTATGAAAAAGCAGTAGCCAACAGCTTTGTTTGTTCATTATAGGCAAAAACTGGATACGACCCAAATAGCAATCAACATATATCAGACAAGCTCCCATTCACATAGGCAGAAACATACAGCAATGAGGTAAGGATGATGTGCAACAAAATGCGTGAATATTTTTGCTTGCTTAATTATTTTATGTATATGAGTGTTTTGCCTGCACTTATGCAAGTTATGCACTTGCCTGGTGCCCATAAAGGTCAGAATATGTTCTCAAATCCCCTGGAACTGGAGTTGTGGATGATTGTAAATTACCGTGTGAGTACTTGGAAGTGAGCTGGTCCTCTGTAGAGCAGCAAGTGCTCTTAACTGCTAAGACATCTGTCTAGCCCCAAGATGCTTGAATCTTAAAAAAAAAAAAAAAATCATTCTTAGAACATCTAAACAGGGGGCAAAAAAGTATGTGTTAGATGATTCAATTCATTAAGTATGAAACAATGCTAATCTATGATTTAAAAAAAACAGAAATGTTTACATGGAATTGGGGAAATTATTTGATTGGAAAAGAGTCTGCAGAAATATGTGAGATAGTGAATATGTTTCCTACATTGTGTGTGAGACACACAGTGGGTAGTGTAACTGTCAAAATTCTGTGCGATTTATTATGTACTAATTTTTAAGATATCATGTGCTTTGCATTTGTCTGATACCTTAGTTCTGTCCAGTTTTTATTTTTGCAGTTTGAATATTCTTGGTAGAGATTTATGCATTTAAGATTTCCTTTCCTTCCCCAGATGACTGTGTTGTCCACTAATGATTATTACTTTTCTTCTTTTCTTGGGGAGGGAGTAGACAGGGATAGTGAGTCCTCTCAGCCTCATGGCCCTGGTTTCAGTTTTATTTTAGTTTTGTCTCAAATCCCTAATCTTGGTCTGTGAATAAAGTCATAGTCCAAAGTTGTAAGATGTGGCCTTTTGGGGTCTCAACTGCATGACGGATGTTGCACTGTGATGTTTTTGCTCCTTGGCAGGTCGAGAACACTGACATTTCAGGCAACTGCCTCACCAGTCTCCATTCCACCCTACTCCCCAGAAGCAGCTGTAGTGCGGACAACATGGAGTCTATTTTTCATGCTCACAACTCAGCTCTCAGCCATGGACCAGATGCAACGCTCACATGGACTTCTGCGACCTTTGATTCCAGCTTTCCCTCTCTTTTCCTCTCTGTTCTGCTACACACACCTAGCTGTCTCCGCAGACCTGAACTAGCCACTTAGGTCTCAGCTCTCTACCACCCTGTGCTTGCCCTAACCTTTATGTGCACAGCTAAGACATCTTGCAGGGTAGCAGGGCAGCAGTCTGAGTCAGTTTTGTGCTGTTGTCCATTTTCTGAGAAAAGTTGCTGTATATGCTTTGTGTTTCTAGAGGGTTTTATTTAATGCAAATCCACATCAGCTGTATTTACATTATCACAATCAGAAAGAAAAGTTTCCCTGACATTGAAAGGTAACGTGCAAAGTTTATTTACTCCCCCCCAAAAATGTGATTCCACTCTAAAGATGTGCTCGTGTTTAGAGGAGGCAGCCATGCGTTGACTGTGGTCAAGTTTCAGTTAGATGTCAAGATGGATATTACTATGAACTGATGTACTCGACACTGTAACTCTGTCACTCAGTATCAAAGATGAAGCAAATTTATCTGCTAATAGCAGTCATCAGATTGGGGATCTTATAAAGAGGTCAGGTTATTTTACTGCTCAGTATGGCTAGCTACACATCAGGAAACATAAGCAAGGGAACAGATGCCAGGTATTAGAGAAGGAGGGCAATCAGAAAACTTAAATGCTGGTGAGTGAGATTTACCTTAGTGACATTTAGCGATGCCAGGAGACGATTTTGATGATCTCAGTTGGCAGGTGGGTGCTGTTAACATGTAGTGGTAATAGCACAGAATAGCCCCCACCACCAAAAATAATTTGGTTCAAATTGTCAGTAGGGCCAAGGCTAAGAAATCTTGCTGTGTTCCCAGACTTGGATTCAGATTCTCGGTTGTGTTCCCTATTGTCTAGGTTATCTTGAGAAAATTGTTGAAGCAGGACTCGCACTTCCATATGGTGAGGGTTAGTGATAGATAGTAAAAACAATGCTAGAAAAATAATACGCCTTTCATAGTTAACTGCCACTGTTTCTTTGTGTCATATTAGTCTTATGTTTAGGTGACAGGCTCCTCAATGTTCAGTTTGTAGTTGTTTTACCTTTGGGAAGGAAGAGGAAAATTTAGTGCAAAAGATATGAGTTTGCATTTAAGAGGTTTCCACTGTTCTCTTGGCTTAAAAACAAAAACAAAAACAAAAACAACAAAAAAAACCCAAAGTAACAGAAATACAGAAAAGGAGGGGAGGTAAAGTGGAGGGAGGAGGAGGAACAGAAAGTATGTGGGAGAGAGAGAATCTTCCACACTTAAAGACTTCTCCTAGACAAAGGACAACTGAGAATCTTGCTTTAGTTCAGTCTGTATAACAGAAGATCAACTATAGTATCAAATAGGAGCTTCTTACAGAAATAGGCATAGTGTCTTAAGGTTGAGCTCTGATGGTCACCGCTGAATGCTATACCCGAATAAGGAGGTCTTTTCCTTCCTTGGTGTTCACGAAGTGTCTGCTGTTCCTGGACCTGGCTAGCAGGTAAATTAAAAGCATCTGGTGACAGAGGCAGGGTTCACTGCAGTGTAATAGGAAGATGGAGTTCCAAGTTACAGAAGTCCTGTAGAGGAAGGTGAAGGGCATCCAGCAGAAACACCCACACTCTTAGCAAATTTTGAATTATCCTCAAGATGATTTGTACCATTTCCTCGCTTTGCTCATTTCTATAAAGAAATCTTTAGTAAACCTATCCTAGTCATGCTTCAGGCACGTTATGCATCTGGAGAAAACTATAAATAAGATAACCATTGTATCTTTAGGAATTGGTGGTTTATCTATTTCAATGACCAATGGTTTTATTTAAAAAAAGAAAAGTTGCTTCTTCCCTTGAAAAATCACAGAGGAAGAAAAACAAAACCCATAAATTACTTGCCGATCAAATTAAATCACCCAGATATTATGAGTGCTACCAATTATACGCTGGTCTCTTTGACAACCCTGGGCTTGGCCTGCCATTTACAATCAATGGTTTCAGGATAGGGAGGCGACTCCCTCGCCATCACTAATGACCTCCGTGTCAGTACAGTCTCCTAATTATATTGTGGCTTCCTTGCAGCATAACGCTGTCTCTGAGCAGAAGGCCCATCTTTTGTCATCCATTTCTAAAATCAGTTCTATTCATTTAAATACCCACAAAACATATAATTTCCTGTGTGGTCTCTAGTAAATACAAATTACAGATTGATTTAAAAATAGCAGGCCTCAAATTCAATAATAAATTTTTATAAGTGATTATTTGAAATTCCATTAGTCAAGACTTAATTGCTGTAAGTTCTATATGAGTCCATTGCATAACTTCTAAACATATCCAATTATATGTAAATTTTAATGACTAATAAGAATGGTCTTATTAATTTTAAATTAAATGTACCTGTACTTTTGAAAATAAACTTCAAGTGCCACTACAAATAACTCCAGAAGTGACTTCAATCTTACATATACCTTAGGATGTTTGCTACTGTGAATATCTTTTTTTTTTTTTTCAGGAAGAATACAGATGGCTGATAGAGTGAATGTTTTGTGTGGTCTGTATATGTTAGGCCATTGGGCACACTCTGCGTGGATTCTTTAACTGGCCTGGAGGAGGAGAAGCAGGCCGAGTATAAGTCTAAGATGATGTGAACAGCAGATTTGGAGAGACTGCGTGCTGAACTCGGACTTACTCCCCTGGGTTGATGAGAGGATTTAAATTTGAGGGCCACTGTTTAACTTTGTTGTTGGACATTATTACTTATTTATAACTAATTTACAGTTTATTGGTCACCAAAGCCTGAAATATTCTTGTTGAATACATTACCGAGAGACCTTGGCTTTTTCAATAATAGCAAACTGGAGGAAAGGAATGAAAGCTGAATGCTTTTGTTCTTTAGAAACTGGTGTGTGTCAGCGGGCCTGTACTGGACTGAAATAGCCAGCTGGGAAGTATTAAGCAGTACACCACCGAGTGCAGCGATCACCAACAGTGAAAGTTCAGGATGTGTGCTGGGAAAGCAGGTTTCTGATGTCCTCCATCTGCGTTAAGTGGTCATAACATTTCTTGATTATTCAAGTGTTGCCGAGGGTTTAACCCTTGGCAGACATTAAAAATGTCTTCGTACTTTGATGTTGGGTCCAATCACAAGCCAATCTTAACTACATGCCCCACGGAAACTGAACAGAACAGAATCCTTTTCTACAGAATGATTTCACTTTTGTAGCTCACCTCAATTTTACTCATGATTCACTGTCGTTAGTACCACACACTCATGTCTAGGAAGAGCGCCCTCTGAGGCAGGTAATAGTGGCACAAGCCAACACATTTTTAATGGTATTACATATTTTAATGTGTAATATTTAACGGCACTGTAGAGAAGGACACACACACACACACTACACATTACACACCCAGGTACACACACACCACACATACACACATACACGCACATACATTAAACTGATTCTAAAACAAGATGTCTCTAGCCTTGAGCAGCACAGGAACGTCTTTGGACCACCCCACTTGCTCTTCCTCCCTCTCACATTTCCCATTTCTTCCACCTCCATTTTCTTTTTCCTCTTTTTTTTTCCTCCCCAGTTTTCGTCCAGTAACATAAACGCCATCTTAGTGGGGAGAAATGAGTATGCTGTGGTGGGCTTGTATCAGTCTACAAAACCACTGAGGAGGTTTGAGTGCCTCTTAGTTTTGTCATTGAACACAGCACACTCTTGAAACAAGTAACATGTTCCTATGATAACTGCTGCAAGTTAAGAGCGTGCATTGCCTCTAAGTGTAATAACTGATTTTCAAATGAATGCCCGACATATGGTCCAGGATGTAGACAGAGGGCTGGTTGAATAGGAGAGTTGTCATGCACAGTTTCTGTAGAAAGGCAGCCTTTTTGGGTTAATGTGCTTAAGTTTCTGTGCTAAAATATTCAGCTGTTGAGAGCAGCCTTTATTGTACAAAACTGTATTTTCCTAGTACTTCTATGTGCAGTACTTGAGGAAAGCCTTATTTTGGACCCATGGTTTGGAAAGATTCTTCCTTGAAATAAGCACGATTAAAACCTGAGATACTGATTGTCTTAGATTGATCTCTGCTACAGCACATTAGCTGGAGTTGACCGTCCAAACTGTGTTGTAAGAACAACTACTGTTTCACAGACAATCTGCTTTTCCAAACAGATACAGCTTTGAATCCAAGCCAAGGAACATGACAGCTCATCTCTTCAATAAAATGAGAAGTCCTGAGGGTCTAGAATTCCAGGTTGTCAGTGCTTGGGGGCTTAATTCTTACAGCAGATTGCTGTTTTCTCTGTAAACTATTACTTTGACTTTCCAACAACATAAAGCTTCATCCTTGTTCTTCAATGGCTTTGGTGGCCAAAGACAATTTTTCAACAATTTCAGTTCTTTGATGAGCAATGTTATTGCTTATATTTTGTCATAGTGATTGATGGTCAAGTCCATTTAGAATAATTTCCCTTGATGAGTTTATCCTCTTGGAAGCTTGTCCCATACATTGGAATCATTCTTAATGAGAAATATGCCTTATGTTCACTAAGAACCCAGCACTTATCTTTGAATAATATCCTATTTTTTCCTTCCATATTTTCTATAAAGATGCAAAACATCTGCCCACTGATTTTTCTGTAGTGCAGACTTCCATGGTGACAGTTAAGCTATCCACTAGTCTTTCCCTTCTTAGCCTTACATATTTTTATCCCTTGAAGAGTAAACAGTTATCTTAGCACTTTATAGAATGCCATGTTTTCCATTCCAGTGTTTCAATTATTACCCAACATGGAGATAAAGTTTTCAAAATACTCTGATGTACACAATTGCGTTTCCTTTTACAGAAGGCTTGGGAATCATTTGGTAAGCTTCATATTGCTATTGATTTTATTTGCATAGTGGAAAATATTATCCTCAAAGTTATACACTCAATGGTATACAAACTAGAACTGAAGACCACTCTCTTACCTGTTATTTTCTTAACCCCTCAGATCTCTTTGCATACATTTTGAGATAAAATGCTCTTTTGTATTCAATATATAAAGTTCATAAATTTAGGCAGTCTCAACACATATTTGCTAACCATTGAACAAGCAATGGAGCTTGGCCTCCTACACAGTTAAAAATGGGAAAGCACTCTGAAAACACTCATGGCAATAGGAGAGTAGACTTGGAACTACAAAGTGTGAAAGGCTTTGGGGGAGGCACTAACTGTGAGGGTGTTTTGATGGCAGTGTTGACCAGCCTATTGATTGGTGTGACTGGACTAGTTTAGTGGGCTAGCTGGGCATCAGTCTTTCCCCTTCACCTCTTTGCTCCAGTCAGAGCCTTCAGAGTCTTCTCACAAATGACAAACCTTCTAACTGGGACAGGGCTACTCATAAGACAGAAGTATATCAATTTTCATATAAAGTATTGTAGGGGCAGCTCAAGGAATGTCGCTTGGACAAATCTTTGAAGCAGGAGCACCATGTTGACAGTGAAAGGTGAAGTCAGGCGTAACAGTCCCCTACATACAAGGAGCAGCAGAGGCTCAATGGAAAGATCCACAGCGTTTCAGAAGGTGGAACTGTTAGAGCAGTAGGAATGATTGCAACATCTTTTTCTTAAGAAGTGAGCTAAGAATGCGTTAATGTTGACAGAACTTGGGAATCATTCATAGTCAAGAATTTAACTTGTGGAATTAGCAGCCACAGAGTGTTTACAGGGTGACAACAAAGGCTGAAAATGTTAATGGGAAAAAGTGAAAGAAAATTTGGGAGAAGAGATGAGAGCAATGTTGGAGCTAGAAAGTTGCTAAAACATAAGTAGGAAATAGTCACATGACATGTAGTTGGTATTTGCAGAGTCACCTGTGTGTGTCCTCTACCTAACATGGACCAAGTTCTATGATAAATCAGGACCTTAGTTAATCCTCCAGGAACTAAAGTGAACTACAGACCTTAGGATACTCCTTAAAGTATAGTGAATTTTAGCGCCATGAACAGCACAAGTATTATTTCAGAGGAGAGAACATCAAATTTAGTGTGGAACAAGACCATTCTTGTTTTGTTCTTGTCTTCGACTGTGAGTGCTCAGAGAAAGCCACCACACCCTTGCTGAGAGCTGTGCATTGCAGTATGAGCGACATCAGGTTAAGGAATGCTATACTGGTATTTACATGTACATGGGTTCGCTTTCCCTTGTGAATGTGAGTGGGCCTTAGACTCTATTTGGTGTGGGGACAGTCCATGCTCTTGAAACTATGTTCCTCAGGAAGCGATTTTAATTAGCAGGAAAAACATCTGTTTAAATCTGGATCTGCTAATAATCACTGTATAACAAACACAGCTCCACAATCCTGCCTTTTATTTCCCTGGGGCTTAGGCTTTCCTTGTGGTTAGTCATGTGCAAAACAGAAGGAAACCTCCACTGTCAATTTCTGCTGATTTCCATCTGCTGTGAAAGGCAACCTCTGATCTCTCCCGTGCTGGGGAGTTCTGTTGGGTTCTTGTTGCCATTTTACCAAGAATCTGCAGTCACTTTATCCTGCGCCTCTCACCCAGTTCTGAAGGAGAGGCAGCCCTCGAGAACAGGAGACCAGATGATCTCAGGATGCAAGAATCCTTCAGATGCTTGCCGAGAGCTATTGAAGGATGCTTCAGCTTGACAAAAGCAGGAAATGTTAATTTTCAGCTCGTTTATAAATAGAGGGATGATCTGTGAAGAGAAAACTGTTGTCACAGCAAATGTACACTTGAGTGATTCAAACCTAATTAGTGGTTATATGATTCACTTTGAATATATTTACTGTAACAACTGGTAAACTGCTTTTCAAATTCAGCTGTTGAATAGATGGCATTTTTTTCCCCTCCTTTTTCTTTTCTGAAAGCAGCAAAAACAACTCTGGAATTTTATTTTCAGGTTTTCCTCAACCAAACCAACCTTCCTTACTCCCCTGTCCCCTGTGGATGTGACATAGGTGACCACAGGTAGTTCCCTGTTCTTCTTCTGTCCCGAATTCACCTTTCCTGGAACATTTCCAACATGTTTAATTGAAGAAAACACAATAGCATCATTTGCTTGTTCTGTGCAGTGTGAGGACATAAATATTAAGCAGCTTAAGTTTGGATTAACAATAGATTTATATTTTTGCTTTATTTTAAATTTTATGTGAGTATATTTTGTACACTGAGTACACCCCTTTTTTTTCTATCCGTCCCCTTCCCTTCTTATTAATCCCTTGGTTCCCCAGATAGTTTTTCTGTACTTTTGTGTCGTACATGCATCCATGACTTTTTTTGTGACAATGTAAAAATGTAGGAATTATTTAATTAGGAATTCCCTAATGCCCCACTAAAGAAAATATTCAAGGCAATGGAGGTATTCTTTGCCATATCTTGTTTTGCCATGTATAAGGTTTGAATGTGCAAGAAAAGAGATATTCAAGCAAAATGGTCATTTGGTGACTCTAACTGCAAGTGATTTGCACTATGCCTAATCAGGAAAAAACCCTCATATGAAGCTGATGTGTGCATCTCTCAGTTATACCACACACTTACCTTGAGGAGAGAAGAGGCTCATTCTGGACAAAAATTTTAAAAAATCCAGATAATAAATGCTTTAAGCCAGTTATAATCGGAGAAAAAATTCTTCCTCAGTACTCTACATGTTAAAAATAATCTGATTATAAAATAAGCAAACCGGTGGATAGAAAGATACTTTGGGGAAAAATGAGGGGAAGAATAACCCATGTAATTACACAAGTCAGAATGTTGGGAGGTATTTTGTTCCCTAAATGTTCACTTTCCGAATGTGTGATAAATGGCGTCATAGACACACGATTTCATAGGCTGCTTTGAGAACATCCCCCTCCCCGCAGCACCTTTTGTGTTTCTGTACCTCCCTGGGCTCTTTGAAAACCTCTCTCCCTTTCCAGAGACAGACACAGATCCACAGGAGTGCCACTGTGTCAGTGACACACCAATAGACATTCTTTGAGAAATATGCGATGTTGCTTCAAAACAGTAACTTTAGCCGCTGATTCTGTGAAGGTTTAGACGTTAGAAGCGAACAACTTTTAAAAATCATCATATCAAAAATGCTACGTTAAAAATTCCCCTAGGAGGAAGGCACCTAGCAGGTTCCTTAGATGGTGAGGACGGGTTCCCTGAAAGATGCCACCACCTCCCCCTTGCTCCCTGCCCTCCAGAGTCATCAATGATTAGGAAGTCCAAGCTAGCTGGGGTGTAAGCATCACATCTTCTCCTTCACAGAGAGCAGAGGTTTTGCACTCGGCTAGGTCCTCACATTGAGGGACCCGTAGAGGAATTACCGTGGGAGATGTGAGGGTTGTGGGAATGACACGATTCGTGATTCGTCGTGTGTAGACCAAAGCTCTGGGCAGGAAATAAAGTAAAACTCCTCTCCCTTTTGGCGGTGACTGTTTCAGCACTGTTGAGGTTCTTTGTATCCCTTTGTATTTCATTTGAACTTCTGACAAACATAAAATAATAATAATAAAAAAGGACCACACTGACAGAAAGAAAATTACATGGCGGGTGGATAATGTGCTTGCTATGAGGCCAGTCCCTTAAATACTGTGGTTGGAATCTTAAAATTTTTTTTCATAAGTCTGAGTGATTTTTATTACCGCTAATAACCCTTGTGGCTCTGAAAGCTAAAATGATTTGGGTAATCAAAATTTATGCTTTGGCAGGGAGGCTGATTCTCTACAGATGAGAGGAAGGAATCCCTCTCTTCCCAATGCATCTCTGCTAACTGCACTGTGGGTGAAGAGCTGCACAGAGCCCTTGGCTGGCCATCCTGTGGTGGAGGTGGAGCATCCATCCTTTGGAAGATGGCTCTGTTGGTGGCTGTGGCAGTGACTGAGGCCAGTGACTGAGTAATCAGAAGCCATGCTCAGGAAAGGAACACACTGGAGACTGTAGCAGGGGAAGGACGGGGACTAAGAGACTCACTTGCCCTCCTCTTTGGAGAGTTCATTCCTCTGACTGCTGAGGTTTTGTTTCCCCATAAGATCATGGTCCACAAACTGCCATTTATGATGAAGATCACATTTACTTCACTGTACTGTGTCTTGACATTTTTGAGGATCTGTCTTCCTCACGTTAATTCAGATGGCTGGCTTAAGGATTTTAAAATACATTGGGGAGAATAGAAATGTTTGCTAGGCTTAATATGGATTCAGTCAAAGACAGGGCTTTTTGTCTTTGTGTAAAAATGAACAACTTCTGTTTTGGGATTTATATCCAGATAGTTAAAATAAAACAATCCATAGCAGAGCCAGTAGAGTATGCAAATTTCCTCCGTAATGTTTGGTGAAAAGAAGCACATGATTTTTAAAAATAAATCTGATTAAATACAATCTAGAGCTTTTGTAGGGAATAAGAAATCTATTCCTTCAGTTGAAACCTGTTTTTTTTTTTTAAATGATTTCTATTCCAGTGTTTTCCCCCAACTTAGAAAAGTAATCTCAAAAAGATTCTGATCATTTAGAATGCTAATGTATTTATTATAAAAAGTGCAAAAAGAAAAATAGACATATACAATAATCATCTTAATCATATTTTAATTTTTATCATTAATGAAATAAACCTTCATTGCGATTATTTATCAAGTTACTAGTGAATGAAACTTGATTGAACATACTTCATTGATTTTAAAAATTTTAGTTGAAAAGTATATCTATGAAGATAAGCAGATTCAGATGCATAGAGTGTGCACTTGATGCTGCTCATGAATTCTAGCCATTCTTCACATTATCCAATAACATTTTGTCAAAATTAATTTTGACTCATCTCTGTGTCTGTGGCATCAGTGAGTGAGCAGGCACATGCCTCCTTGTTACATTGACTTAAGGTTAAGGTACCTTCTTTGCCTTGTGTATAGCATGCCACTCTAATAAAGAACTAAAAATTCCAATGATTTTTAAAACAGACTTGAAAATTATATTTCCATGTTTCTAAAAATACAGATATGAATTTTTAAAAGTACATGACAAGTATACTTAGTTTTGGCAGCAAAGTGATAGGTCTGTTTTGTCCCCAGACATCTATTTTCAAAATGCTTTCTACATAGCTCAAAAATTCTTTGAATATATATTTATTTTCCCCCCACTTAAAAAGTGTCTCCTTTACCCTGAGAGAACAAATTTGTGTCACTATTTTTGAAAACTCTTTTTGAAAGTGTCAAAATGTCAGTAACTTAATGCCGATATTTATAAGGAAGGATAAAAAAAATGAATTGCCATTTTTTTCCAACAATATTTTTATTGATTATTTGGGAATGTCACATAATGCACCCTGATCACACTCACTTCCCAATCCTCCTAGGTCTGCCTCTACCCTTGTGAGCCCTGAAAAAGAAGAAAAAAACATACAAATCACCCCCCCCCCAAAGTCCAATTTGTGTTGCCCATATACTCACTGGAACATGGTCAAACTCCTGGTGACCAGCCCCTTAAAGATAATGAAGTCCTTCCCCACCTCCACCAGAAACCATCACTTGTGAAGAGCTACACTTCAGCATCCTTATCACATTTTTAACGAGTTCTCTTCAATGGCTTCCTGTCTAGGCTGTTACATTTTTGGGGTGAAGTGAGGTGGAGGTAGGGGTTATCGCAGAAGCCTTCTGTGATTCTTTTCTCAACTTCGCTTCTGGAGTCATCAATATCACTGAAAAAGTAGCTTCCTTGCCTTTTACAGTCAGTGAGAGCATGGACAACGGAGATCCACATGACCTCCCGTGTCAGCACGAGCCACAGACACCAACATAGCCTCGAGGGGAATATGGGTTATTACTGGTAGCCTTTGGGAGAGCCTGCTCCAAGACTGCACCCAGGGTATGGAAACAAAATGGCCAATGGGGCAAAGACTAGACTTTTTCTATCTGAGGGGCAATAAAGAAACACATGCCTTCTGATGGTAACTTTCTCTTTCACTTTGTCTTAAAAAAAATCTCTTTCTGAAAATCTGTCTCCACACATGTACATTCTTCACACAGCCACATTTTCTACATACCTCTTCTACTCATCTACATAGCTCTCTCTTCTATCCACACTCTTCTCTCTTACATAGCTTTCACATAACTCTCTTTCAGTTCTTTCATACAGCTCTCTCTCACTACCCATCTCTCCCACTGCACATCTTTCTACATCTCTCTTCTACATCACTCACTCACTTTTCACTTCTACACATATTTCTCTTCTATACACATTTCTTCTCTACTCTGCTACACTCCTTCACACACTATTACATCATTCACTTTCTCTCTCACTCACTCTCTCACTCTCCTCTACACACACAGTTTTTGCTCTACATATACATCTCTGCCTCCTCTATACATCTTTCTCTGCACCCACACCACACTACCTTCAACAGCCAAACTCTGGACAATTATGAGTCACAAATACAGGTCTGACCCGTTTTATAACACATGATAAGTCACACAGTTTCTTTCAGGCTAGGGAGGTCATGCTGACAAGGCATAATGAGTAAAGCAGGCATGTGGCTCTGAGTGGTCAGTGTCCTCAGAGAGAGAGAGAGTGACATTGAAATTCAGGACTTAAACCATAAACAGTTAGTTGGTTGAAACTTAAAGTTAGGAGTATATGCAGAAAGCCAATTGCTGCAGGGAATTTATGTCTTAATGTGATCAGCCTGACTTTGGTCCAACCATCAGACACCTGGGAATCTGCCCAGCCCTTGTGCAATTCATCTCCAGGGGCAACCAGCCTATTTCGGATTTGAAAAAGCTGACTTTGTAGCTGAGAATATTGTCATTTTCCCATGTCAATCTGCGTAATGAAAAATATCCTAGTATTATTTCTATTCATCAGAATTATACAGCTTAAGCAGAAATCGCCTTCTTTGCCATCCACAGCTATATGTGTGCCCAGTAAATGAAATAAATTCATGAGATAAACACCTAAGCAGTGGGAAAAATACCCATAGCTGTTTTTAGTGAAGAAATGTAGTGGCACATGAGAAAAACTACAGACAGAAGTAATCACTTTCCAGAGTCTGTAGTCCTGTAAGCCTTGCTTAATGAGATTCCTCCATCATAGAATTATTCATCAGGTGGGACGACACCTGAACTATCAGTTGCCATCTGCTGCATATTCTTAATAGCCACTGGCAGACCATGGACACTAATATGGCTCCTGGTGGCAGAATGACCCATGGACATCAACATGGTTTCAGTGGGCAGCACAGACCATGGACATTTGTCTGGTCTTTGGTGGTAGTGTGGGTTTTGAACACTAACATGGCCTCCTTAGTAGCATGGACTACAGACATCTACATGAATCCCAAGTTTCCATACAACTTGGGGCAGCAGCAGGGACCAAGAACACCAACACAGCCTCTGTGGGCAGCACGGACCACAGAGGTCTTTTGAGGAAGCCCAATCCAGAAAACGAACCATTCCTCATCTCGGACATCCTGTTCTTGCCCAGAGCCAGGGCAATTGTGTGGCTGGGTAGCATGTTTAGGAGTGGGGGTGGGGTGGGGGCGAACCTACTCAGCAACAACATATTCTCCTGCAACTGCAGCCTTTTCTACCACTGCCATTATGTCTCCGGTTCTGCCTCTCTCCATGGCACACACACTGCTCCAATCCTCCATCTTTCCCACCTCTCCATTGCATATTCATTCATTGTTGTGGCATTGGAAACTGCAGTATGTCTCACTATATATATTTTGCCCAAACAGCTTTATATGCAAATATTAATTGCAAAGAGTCATCTGGCCTGGTTCAAGGTTTCTGGTTTCTGACACTGTGGTTGATATATTGTGCACCCCAATAAACTTATCTGGGGGTCAGAGAACAGAACAGCCACAATATTAAACATAGGTTTAGGCAGTGGTAGCACATGCCTTTAATCCTAGCATTCTCGAGGCAGAGATCCATCTGGATCTCTGTGAGTTCAAGACCACACTGGAAACAGCCAGGCATGGTGACAAAAGCCTTTAATCCTAGGAAGTGATGGCAGGAAGCAGAAAGCTATATAAGGTATGAGGACCATGAACTAGAGCCTTTTTAAGCTTTTAGCTTTTAACTACAGTTCAGCTGAGATCCATTCGGGTGAGGACTCAGAGGCTTTCAGTTTGAGGAAACAGGATCAGCTCAGTAATTGGCAATGTGAGGTTAGATGCAGCTTGTTCTATTTCTCTGATCTTCCAGTGTTCATTCCAATACCTGGCTCCAGGTTTGTTTTCATTAATAAGACCTTTTAAGATTCATGCTCCATGACACACCATAGATACTGGACCATTCTGAGACTAGTCTTGGATATCCTGCTGTTGCCCAGAGTCAGGGTGAACTGCTAGGCAGGGTATCTGTTGAGGGGCAGGCTCCATGCAAGCTCCAGGTGGTCATACATCTCCCTGTTCTCAGTGTCAGTCCCGAGGTTCATTGGGCTGGACCTTTGTGCCTGTAGCCTGCAGGCAGTGCCACTGCCCCTTGCTTTCCATCTCCTAGCAGGGCAAGCAGCTTGGACTGCAGCGGCAGTAACAGCCATGCTGGGGGCAGGCTGGCAGGCCTGGGACTGGCCCTATTCAGTAATGATATCTGGTTCTGTAGAACCGACTCCTCCAGAAGGACCAGCCTTCCAAGCAGCAGTCCACCCATGAAGGCCTGTTTTTTTTTTTTTTTTTTTTTTTTTTTTTTTTTTTTTAAATTAAAATAATACATGTGATTTGTCCAGGTAAGATACCCCAAGAAAACCCATGGAACTAACTAACCTGGGCTCATAGGGGCTCGCAGAGCTTGAACCAACCATCAGGGAGCCTTCCTGGGACTGACCTAGGCCCTCTGCATGTATGTTATAGTTGTGAAACTTAGTCTTTGTGTGGGACTCCTAGCAGTGACAGCAGGGGTTGTCTCTGACTCTGTGGCCTGATTTTGGGATCCATTCTTCCTGCTGGATTGCTTCATCCCGCCCCGGTGGAGGAGAGGGTGCCTGGTCTCACCGCAACTTGATATACCATGGCTGGTTGATATCCATGGGATGTCCACCTGTATCGGAAGAGAAACAACAGATGGGGCAGAGGAGGAGGGAGGGGAGGGAGGGGAAGCTTTGGTTAGGATGTAAAAACAGGAAAAAAAAATGTGATTTGTTCAGGTAGGGTACTTCCGTCCCTGTCATATTCTTTATTTTTCTGTAGTAATGGACCTCTTTGACAATGGTGTTCTTCCCACTGATGTGCACCCACTCTGTCCTCGCATAGTAACAGACCTCTTTGAGAAGAGCCCCAGGCCCACTAGGTGACCTAGTCACCTCCCACAAGTCTCACCTCCGTGGAGCAGGCTTGGATACTTGTCGCCATATATCAATCAAATGAACTAACGGTGGTAGAAAAGTGTATTTAATCAGTATCACTGTGACAGGAATGTCATACAAGGAGTTCAGCTACCCCAAGTCTGTCTTCAAGGGGCTGTGAGGAATTCACTGCTAAGACTTGAGAAAATGGAACTTTTTATTTCTCTCTTTGTATCTCTTCTTTGGATAATTACTGTCTCAGAGTTTCTGTTGCTAAAACAAAACACCATGACCAAGAGGCAAGTTGGGGGAGGAATGGGTTTACTTGGCTTATACTTCCGCATTACTGTTTATCATTGAGGGAGTACAGGATAGGAACTCAAGCAGGTCTGGACACTGGAAGCAGGAACTGATGCAGAGGCCATGGAGGAGTGCTGATTATTGGCTTGCTCTATATGGCTGGCTCAGCCTGTTTTCTTATAGAATCCAGGACCACTGGCCCAGGGATGGTACCATGGGCTGGGCCCTCCCCCATTGATCACTAATTGAGAAAATGCCTTACAGCTGGATCTCATGGAGGCATTTCCTCACCTGAGGCTCCTTCCTCTCTGATGACTCTAACTTGTGTCAGGTTGACACAAAACCAGATAGCACAACTACAAAAATCTTAAATGTGCTTAACTTACTGACCTCCTGTGTTTTCTTACTCTTTCTCTGAATATGTCTAGCTATCTACCTGTGGTGGTTTGAAAGAAAATGACCACCTCCCATAGGCAGTGGCACCATTGGGAGGTGTGGCTTTGTTGGAGTGGGTGTGGCCTTGTTGGAGGAAGTGTGCCACAGGGGCATGGGCTCTGAGATCTCCTATGCTCAAGCTACATCCCGTGTGGAACACAGTTCACTTCCTGTTGCCTGTGGATCAAGCCTCAGCTCCTTCTCCAGCACCATGTCTGCCTGCACACTGGCCATGCTTCCTACCATGAAGATAATGGACTAAAACTCTGACACTGTAAGCCAGTCCCAAATAAATTCTTTCCTTTATAAGAGTGGCCATGGGCATGGTGTCTTTCATAGCAACAGAAACCCTAACTAAGAGACTACCCATGAAGTTGCTTGCTGACCTCTATTGTTGAATGTTCTGGCTTTCTTGTACTCTTAACTCAGAAGGCGTGATTCTCTTTCTTTCTCTTCTTCATCCTCCCTCCTCTCAAAAGACATGTGTGGACATCTTTCTTTGACTATTAGACAGTTGAGAGGATGGACCCCAAGGAATTACAACTTGCCCAGGAATCTCCTTCTAGAAGAAGAAATGGTCGAAGCTCTGGGGACAGAGGAGGAACTTATCACCTGGGGAAAGATTTACAACTTTCTTTTCTTTTTTCTTTCATTTTTTTTGGTGTTTTTGAGACAGGGTTTCTCTGTGTAGTTTTGGTGCCTGTCCTGGATCTTGCTTTGTAGAACAGGCTGGCCTCAAACTCACAGAGATCCGCCTGGCTCTGCCTCCTGAGTGCTGGGATTAAAGGTGTGCACCACCACCGCCCGGGCAATTTACAACTTTCAAGTGGCCTTGCAGGAGAGGACTCACCTTGCAAGAGAGGTTTAGAACTGGAACTGGTACACAGGGGGTCAGTTATGAATGTCTCTTCCCTTTAATTTAAAACCTTCCCTCGTATCAGGACCCCAGTGACATGTTTAGAGGTTTAACATTGGATCTCATTGTCTCTTTCCAATGCAGACACGTTGAATACATCTTTCTGTTTCTCATCATTAATTTAGCCGAACCTGCCTTGTTGGGGCATAGGCTGTGCCCACAAATTCTGATATCAACAATCACCATCAATTACCACTTATTAACTTAGGAACTTATGAACACTAAATAGAATGTGCATGTTGCAAATTTTAGGCTATTTAATTCCTACTGTGTAAGATGAACCTGCCACCTGGTTTCGATCGACCCCCATTATTTACCCATAGCTCCAGCTCCCTCATTTTTCTATTATATAATCTGTGTTTTTTCTTTAAAAGATATTTAATTGTATTGCTTTTAAATTGTGCATGTGTCTGTGTGTGGTATGTTCATGTAAATGCAGGTGCTCAAAGAAGCCAGAGACGCTGGATCTTCCTGGAGCTGGAGATAGAGGTGACTGTAAGTCCCTGACGTGGATGATGAGAGCTCACCTCTAGTCCCTTGGGAAAGCAGTGCCCTCTCCCACTGCTGAGCTTTCTCTCCAGCTCCATGTGTTATCCTCATCATTCTTTTGAGTCAATAGTAAAAGTTCACATTTATTAGACTGTCAATGCACCACAGATCCAAAGCATTTTCTGTTTATTATTATTCTTTCACATTGTGAAAAATTCTATAGTCCTTTGTAAGGTTTTTTTTTTTTTCCTGTGTGTACACATCACAAAGTAAACATTCTGAATTTGGTGTTCCTTCTTGTATGTTCAAACATACTAGCATCCTCTCAGTTTAATTTTTTGGAAGAAACTTTTCCCAGAGATCACAAACATGCTTCAGTCTGATTTGCTTGCTCTCTGAGTCTAGTATGTAATAGTCTTGGTCAACAGTCTTGAAACTCTGGCTTCCAAGTATTGATGCTTTTGACACCTAGATCATGGCCATCTTCTTTGTTTCTTGGTTTAGTGCCTCACTTTGATGCTATATGATCTCCTATAGGATTCCAAAGAAAGCAACATAGGAAATAAACTCATGACAGCCTGAAAAGAAGACTATGCTTATCTATTACAACTTCAGTAGTATATTATATTTAGTGTTGAAAATTCAGGTTCTCTATTTAGTGAAGAAAAAAACTTCCTAAATGGGAAACACACAGGATGCCTCGCTGAGATAGCCAGTAATATATCCACGAAACAGTCATTATATCTCCCCCTTACTAAAAGCTGGATACAGTCCTTCTGGCCCTGATGGAGATTTACTATTACCATCTAGTAGCAACATTGTCTTTAGAAACAAGGCCCAGATTGTTGTGAGTATGCCTACCCAGGTGAAGGTGACATTGGTACATCTCATGTGATACAATTAAGTTTGGGCCAATAAAATGGCCCACTGAAGAAATGTTTATGATTTCTGTGTCACAGTGTGCAGGATAAAATGACTTACTCTTGATTTCCTGTCTCGTTACCACTAATTGGGAAATCATAAATAGAGCAACCTGGAACTGTGTAGGGAGTATGATAGGTCATGGGACCCCTACTCACATTTGGTCTTCTTGCTCTGGACTTTTAGATAGGAAGGAAACATCTTTCATTTTGTCTAAACCACTGTCTGGTTTGGGGGATTCTATTCAGTAGCTTAGGCAGAACCTCAAATAATTGAGCCTTTATAATTGTCATTAGCTTTTTTTTTTTTTTTTTAAAGTTTTTAGTCAGTACCTGTTTATAAAATAAGCAAACATCAACTTGGCCTTGGAATTGGGGGGCTGGAGTTTAGAAACGAATCCTCAGAGTGGGGAGGAGCAACAGAAGGATAGAGCGGGTACAGTTTGTCAACAGAAAGAGTGGATGAAAACTTTCCCAGAGGACTCCCATGGACAGATACCATAGAGAGCTAGGTGTAATGGCTCACACTTGTAATCACATCACTTGAGCCCAAGGCAGGAGGTTTTCAGGCCATGTTGTGATGAGAAAAAAAAAAAAGACAAAACGTAACATCATTCAAAAGTGCTTTTGAGAAGCACAGTTCATGTCAAATCTTGATCTGATTGAAGTGTCAAGTTTTGTTTTTATTTTAACAATTACAGCAACATTTGGTAGAAATAAAAGCAGCCAATATGTTTTTGAACACTCAAACTGGGTTTAGCAAATGAATCAAAGCCCTTATCAAGTACTTGTGGGGGGGGGGCTGAGGACATAGGTAAGGCTCCCACTTTCAAGGCATCCCCACAGAGTAGAAATAAGCCACATCATGTCACTATACTAATATCAAGAGGACCAAGAAAATCTCTGTCAGAGGCTGTGTGATATGAACTGTGGGATTCAGAGAACAGCAGCCCAAGTCATGGACATTATGGGATACCCAGGTCCCTTTGTGACTTGTTAAGATGAAATATCCAAGCACTGTAAAACGTCTCCTACCACAAAAGTACCACAAAAGCAAGAAGAGTAAAATCATCCTAAACATTGAGGGTGCGCCTAGAAAGTCTGGATTTCAATCCCAGGCTTAACACTCATTGGTCATGTGTGGTCTTGGAACAATAATTTAATCTATCAGAGCACCGCCTCATCTGCAACACGGGTTAAGTGGTACTGCACAGAGCTGTGATGCTAAATGAGATAAATCAGTGGAAGTGATGGTGTCAGAGGCTGACGAGAATACTTAAGCAATTCTACCTGATGTGGAGAGCAGCCTGGGTCCCTCTCTGACCTGAGAGCCACTGTTTAGCTGGAGAGGTGACGCTGCAAATTCAGGAGTACCACTGTCTGCACTTAATGATATATTGCTGTTTCATCTTGTTGTACCCAATTATTGCATGGACAGCAGTCTTTGAAAAGGTAGATTTGCTTTCGTAAGACCTAAGTTCCTCAGCATATATGCTTAGTATAATTACTTATAGTGGTTATCTGGAATTTCTTTTTTTTTTTTTTTTTTTTCTTTTTTTTTTGGTGTATCCTTGGTCATCACACAGACACTTTCTGGACTCTTTCCGAGATTTTCTCCTAACGAGAAGCCAGCTGAACTATGTATTATTTCTATCTTCTTAAAGATGACTTCATCATTATATTGGCTTTTCCTACTAAACATCTTTAATGAGGTAAGACAGTTATTACCTAGGCAATTTAGAGCAGCATATTCATGATATAGTCTCAGTTTTACCTTCTCCTATTTAACCAAATTACAACTTCAGTCTTTATTCATTCATCTCATCCTTATAATTTCAAGGAGGTATTTAAATTGTTTTATACCTCTATGATATTCAAATGATATTTGCATATTTTCTCAACTTAATATATTTTATTTATATTAATTATATCTACTATATCAATCTCTTCCAAGATGAGATTCTTCTAAAGGAAATTTAAGTGTACTCTTTATTGTTAATAGACACACAGTATTGTGCATATTTATGGGTACAGTGTTGCATTCCAGTGCATGCGTACAATGTATAATGATTAGATCAGGGCACTTGACATGTTTATCATCTCAGACATTTGTCATTTCTTTGTGTTGGGAACACTATTTACTATTTTGAAATATATACTTAATTGCATCTGCCATCATTACTCCACTAGGCTATAGAACAGAAGTGACTGCATCTACACCATTACCCATCTACACCATTTTACTTGTTGTGCTACACTGCCAGCAAGCCCTGGCATTACTACAGTCTCTACTGCTCTGAGGTCATTGTTGTAGCCTCCATATGGCAGTGAGAAGATGCAGCACTCGTCTATGTTTGATGTATTTCATTCAACATAATACCCCCCAGTTCTAGCCATGTTGCTACAAATGACAGAATTTAAGTATTTTCATGACAATAAAAACATCCTCATGTACATTTCTCTTATCTATGCATGCTCTCTTGGATACCTAGTTGATTCTGCATCTTGCCTGTTGTGACTAACACTGCAACGCATTTTCAAATACAGATAGTTCTTTGGTACAATGGCTTCATTTCTTCTGGATACATGACCAGTAGCCCGCTACTTGCTTAATTCATAAGTCGGTCCTAGGTCTACTGCTTTCCTTAGTTTACATTCTCATTTGTGGCCGTCTGTGCTCTCACCAGCATTAAAAACAAGGATCTGTTTGGTAGTAGCTATTTTTAACTGGGATTAGATGATCTCTCACTGCTGTGGTTCTGACTGGCAATTTCCTAATGATAACTGACATTGAGCAATTATCATTTCTCGTTGGCCCTCCGCATATCTTCTCTGGAGAAATGTTTGTTCAGGTCACTTGCCCATTTTTAAGTAGAATCATCTCTAATATATTTTTGATGTTGAATTGTTTGAATTTGTTACATATTCTAAAAATTAATCTCATGCCATACAGATTATTTGCAAATACTTTCCTGTGTTTTTTTAGGTTGTCTGTTCATCATTTGGCTTCTTTTGCTGTTCATAAGCATTTTAGTTTCCTTTAATCCCAGTTGTCAGTTTTGTTTCTATGCCCGTGCTTTTGGGATA
This sequence comes from Peromyscus leucopus, assembly GCF_004664715.2. Lineage (NCBI taxonomy): Eukaryota > Metazoa > Chordata > Mammalia > Rodentia > Cricetidae > Peromyscus > Peromyscus leucopus. Next base: position 43,450,207 of record NC_051079.1, on the reverse strand, counting down.
AATTAAAAAAGAAAAATCTTTGCCCAGAACATTATCTGTAAGACATGTTCCCTGGGTTTTCTTCTCATCATATTTTATGTGATTCACTGTGCATTTTTAGTTTACTTTTGCATCTCGTATGTGAAAGCTGTTTGCTTCCATTCTTCTCTACATGAGTGTCTAGAATTCCCAACACTATAACTAAGGGAAACTTTCATCCCTGCTGGTGGATATTCTTGCTGCCGTTTGTCATAGATGCATGGATTAATTTCTGGATTCTCTATTCTATTCCATTGATCTGTGTACCTGTCTTTATGTTGGTACCATGCTATTGTGCATAGATGCGAGGCTTTGTAGTATATTTTGAAGTCAGTTACTACAATGTCTCCATCTTCTTCCCCTCTTAGGATTACTTTGACTCTTCAGTGTCTTTTGGGTTCCATAAAATTTCTATAAGGCCTTTCCTCCCAATTTCTGTGAAGAATGTCCCTTGCATTTTAGTAGAAATTGCATTACCCATTTAGATTACTTTAGTTAGCATGAGCATTTTAATAATATTAGTTCTTGCAAACTGTGGATAAGCAATGTTTTAATTTTTATACCTCTTTCAGTTTTTTTCTCATCACTGTTTGGCAATTTTCATCATGGTCATTTATGTTCACTTTTTTATGAAGCAAATTCAATGTTTATTAAGAAATACATTTAGGGGCTAGAGAGAAGGCTCAGCATTTACAAGGACTTGCTGTTCTTGCAGGCATTCTGAGTTCAGTTTTCAACATCTGTGTTGGGTGGATCAGAACCACTTTGTAATTCCAGTTCCAGTGGATATGATGCCCTCTTCTGGCCTCTTTTGGCACCCACACATGATTCACATGAGCACACACACACACATACACACACACACACACACACACAAGTAAAAGCGAAGTCTTAAAAATAGTTTTAATATGGATTGAAGCATGGTTAGAGACAGATAGCAAGATAGAGACCTAAGAGAACAGGAGAAGAACAGTATATATCCAATACATGGTGAAGGCTCCTTATGAGAGTCACACAATTCTACACCTTCACAATGGCTGCATAGATGATTTTGGTGGGTTGTATCTAAGATTATATTGTTGAACAAGTTTACAAAGACCCCCCCCCATCTTTAAAAAATGAGATAATAGCATGGCGTCTGAGATAAACTAGTAGGATTTCAGAATGACAAGATAGAAATAGGTCAAAGTGGTCAAAGTAACCGTGATTGTACATAGCTTACAAATAAGTAAAGAATATATGTTGGCCATTGACCCGATTTATAATCTTGTCTGTGAGATGACGGAAAGGACTCATTAATAGCTAGGGATGGGCAAGATGAAACCCAGAGATCATGTATGCTGAGTCTTTAAGCAAGGATCATTGCTATTTTGACATTATTTTTAGAAATACCTCTGAAACAAAGGATTGTTGTCTCTGTGTGGACAGTCTTCACAGCAAATTTTGTTAGTTGTTCTGCGATTTTTAACTCTGAACTGGTGAAAGATTACAACTAGACCCAGAGTACAACTTATTCTCCCTTTCCATGTCTCCCTAATTTTCTTGATCTTTCCATCCTGTCTTCAATCCTTTAACCTCAAGGTTGATGTTGGCTGCAGATCCATTTTGTGAACATGTCTTAAGTGCTAAACCGGGACACGAACCCTGCTTATCCAAGCATCAAAACTCTTGGCTTGCCTGATGTAATAGGGTCATGAGGAGGTAAGAGATCAGACACTGGGTTTTCAATCTGTGAAATCTGGAAGAAAGGTTTCTATTACATGGGAAATTGAACCACATTAGCAACAAATATACAGGAGGTTGTTATTACTAATCCTAAAATGAACAGCACACACAGGAGGCTTTGCTCTTACCCCGAGGTGTCTGAAAACTGTCATCTCAATAAACCACTAAAATCTGAGGCAGAACCTCACATCACTTTAATTTAGGTATGTAAATCTTGGAAAACTGAGGATACATTACCTAGTTGTTAGGTATATAAACATAGCCCTATGTTCCAGTAATGGCACATATTCTCCCTTGAGTTCTGTCAGAATATCAAGGGCCACCTGGTTCCAGAGGGTGGCATCTTCATGTTGACTTTGAGTTAATGGGCAAGATCTATTGGGCTGGCAAACAAAACAAAAACAAACCAAGAAATCCATACTGATGATTCTATATAGATGATTCTGTATAAAAAACTCAGGAAGCAATCCAGTGGTGGAATAGACTTAAAAGAAATAGTGTAAGATTATACTCATTTATTATATATTATAGCAACAGAAAATTACATATATAAATATACTTTTATAATATATACACTGTTGAAGTATACTTATATACTTCATGTATTTATATATTTCCTCAAATAAAATTATATATATAAATATACTTTTATATTTGCTATATATACACTTCAAGAGATCCCTAGCAGATTAGAGTAGCACTTATAAAACTCACTTCTCTTGGGTTCATAGAGTTATGTCACACAAATGTAAGATGCATAATTTGCTACAATCTTCAGATTGGTGTTCACCCCCTCTTTTCTTTCCTGCCTTTTGAAGAAGGCATAAAATGTATAAAATTCTACTGAGAGTAACAAAGAAAAGAGATGGGATCATTCTGCACAGTATTGTGTCTATTATTTGTGCTTTGGTTAGCCTACATTTTCTCTAAAAGTCATTTAGAAGAAGCTTTAAAATGAAATTTCTCTCTCAGCATTGAGGACAGGAATGGTTATAATATTGGTGGTGGTGGTGGTGAGTCAAGATTCTGAGAAAATTCCTAAATAAAATGAATGCATTCGCTGAGAGGGTGATATCATTCTGTTACCCAAAGGATCTGATGTAAGTGGGGAAGACATGGTTCTTGTTCTTAAGGTTGCTATGACCTAAAGGAAAAGTAAGAAAAGGTTTGGCTGTCACTGGAAGACACACAAATATGCATTTTCCTGACTTGTTTCCCCTTTGAGATCTTCTGAACTAAGGCACATTCAATGTTAGAAGTAATTATTTCCAAAGCTCCTGTCTAAGAGAGCATATTAACATTAAAGAGAATACCAAAATGCTGCCTCAGAGGTGAGGAGTAGAGAGGGCAGTGAGAGGGTTCTGAATATGCCAGTTTGGGTGACAGGGAATACCAGGTAAACAGGAGGGCAAGGCTGCTCCATGAATCATGGAGGGTTAATAGTTTTTTTAGTGTCCAGTCTCTATGCCCCTGTTCCCTGAATAGAAACATCAGTCAGCATCACCCATAGATAGCCTTGATTACCCATTGTCAGTATTTCTTTCTAAGTGATCAGTTCTTCCACATCCATGGATATCATTTAACTGCCTGTTAATTCTTTCAGGGAAGACAAACTCTAAAGACTTACAATCCACTCAATTTTATGTGTTTGTAAGGAAGGTTGTCTAGTTGATATCCCTTTTGTACAGACTAGACCTGTAACATGCAACCAAGGAAATAATTTTTTTCATTGTATTCACTTATTTGTGTGTGTGTTTCTGTGTGCTCACGTGCACACAAGTGGAGGCTAAGAACATCCTCCAGGGTTCATTTTTCTTCTTCTGCCACGTAGGACCTGTTCTGGGCATGGAACTCAGTCATCAGTCTTGGTGGCAAGCACCTTTACCTGATGAGACGACACCAATCCCTTTCCTTCATCCTTTGGAAGGAGGTAAGAATTAGTCTTTAAAAATTAAATTGGCTAGATGTTGTGGTTTGAATGAGAATGGACCAGATAGACTTGTATACTTGAATGCTTGGTTCCCTGGTTGTGGAACTGTTTGGGAAGGATTAAGAGGTATGGCTTTGTTGGAAGACATGTATCAGTGGAGCAGGGGGAGGGGGTATGCTTTGAGGTATCAAAAGCCCATGCCAGACCCAATGTTGCTCTCTTTCTCTGCCTGCTGCCTGTGGGTCGGGATGTAAAGCTCTCAGCTACTGCTGCAGTTCCATGTCAGCATGCTCCCTGCCATGATGCTCATGGTCTAACCCTCTGAAACTGTAAGCAAGGCCCCAGTTAAATGCTTTCTTTATGAGGGTTGCCTTGTTTGTGGTGTCTCTTCACAGCAATAGAACAGTAACTAAGAGCCTAGATGAAAGTAAAGGTTTACAAAGCATATTTTGAAGAGTTAGGAAACTGGATGGAAAATACATTATTATTATTATTATTATTATTATTATTATTATTGGTCAACTGTCATATATTTATACAAAATTTTCTATTTCAAAATTCTTTTTTTCTATGTAATTGGATTTTATTTTCAGCATATATGTGTTTTGGTAAACATAGTGTAAATATATTTATCATCTAAGCACTTTCTGTACTGAAGCATGTAAATTCTTGTTTGAATCAAGATTTCCAGAGCACTGGTGTGGAAATACCAGCCTAGCTTATATACAAATTTATTTATTAAATAAATTTGTATATAAGCTAGGCTGGTATGACAGGATAGCTTGAAAATTTTAGAATCACTAGCTGTTAAGATTTATTGTTCTGTGTTCTATTTAACATTGGTTTCTGAAAAAAGAAACAGAGATTTGTCATCAGATGAATTATTTTCAGTCCTGGAAAGCCATCAATTAGGAATCTGCTTGTTTTATGTCTTAACAGGTCAGGTGCAATGAAAAACTTGAATCTACTTTGGTTTCCTTCGTGAGAACCTCAAACCTAGAGCATCTCTTATGCAGTTAGGTCTCTCCTTTGCATTGTCTAGTCTGATCCTGTTAGCTCTTCACTGTCTTCAGAATGTTCAGGCACCATGCATGTCTGTGAAGTAGTTGTGCTGGGGTAGATGAAATGATTTGGTGAGTGAGTTGATAAGAAAGTAAAAAATACAACAACAACAACATGAATTTTCAAGGTTAAAGACTGTCTTATTTAGGGTTTCTATTGCTGAGATGAAACACCACGACCAAAAAGTAAGTTGGGGAGGAAAGTTTTTATTTGGCTTACATTTCCATATCACTTACTGTTCATCATCAAAGGAAGTCAGGACAGGAACTCAAATAGAGCAGGAGACTAGAGTTGGGAGCTGATGCAGAGGCCATGGAGGGGTGCTGCTTACTGCCTTGTTTCTTCTGTTTTGCTTACCCTGCTTTCTTATAGAACCCAGGACCACCAGTCTAGGGATGGCACCACCCAAATGGGTTTAGTCCTCTCCCATTGATCACTAGTTAAGAAAATGCCTTAAAGTTGGATCTTATGGAAGCATTTTCTCAATTGAGGCTCCCTCCTTTCTGATGACTCTGGCTTGTGTCAAGTTGACATAAACCTAGCCAGTACAAAGGCAATCTAGGCTATGTCCCAACCATCACCTCGCTTCATCATGTATTTTTCCATGGAATGCTCCAAAGCAATAGAAAAGTGATGCTAGCCTGCAGGGATGTTTTAGCTGATTACCATTAGCAGGCCATTGTAGTTTCAATATTATAAAGTGCATGATTATCACCCTCTATTTACTGAACTTTAATTTCCATTCTATATAATGATGGCAGAGTAATAATAATTACTATGAACTTCTCAGGAATATTTTTAATAATTAAAATGATTACATTCCAAGGAGTAATATAGATAGAAAATGCATAAAGATGTATTTAATGAATAATTTAATGTATCAGTTTTCATTGTCCTTGAAAAACAAATTAACAAGATGCAATGAACTTCAATTTATCATTTTAAGTGTTGTCTCTTGAAAGGCACCATAGTATTATCTTCAAGAACAAATATAAAAGATTAGGTACCATTCTATGTACCCAGTGATAGGAAGCTCTCTTTTGTTTTTAAAGTCACAAAATTTATAATTGAAAATAGAGCTCAAAAGGCAGGCTAAATTAAAAAATGTTGCTACATGGGGGGAAATTACCACTTTATGGACAGAATCCTTATTCTCAGACTATTCTAGTGAATATAAATTCCCATTGTTAAGTAAGATTTTTTTCTGTTATGAATTAGTGTCATTTTATTTATACACATTCATATTGTACAACTTGAAAGAATTATGAGTTATTTAGGAGATGGGCTCCTGGGAATTCCTGTGGGAAATTATCTTAATTGCATTAGTTGAGGGGAGAAGATCTGTCTACTGTGGGTGGCACCATTCCCTGGCTGGAATTTTGGAGAGAGGCAGCTGACTACAGCAGCATGCATTCATTCATTCCTCTTTCTTTATTGGGGATGTGATACAACCAGATACTTCAAACTCTTGCTACCTTGACTTCCCTGCTACAACGGACTGTACCACTGTACCTTGAATTGTGAACTAATATCAACTCTTTCTCCCTTTATTGCCTTTGTCAGCATATGCCATCACAGCAACAGAAAAGAAACTAAGACAGTTTCTAAGTCAAGCCTCTGGTGTAGCCAGTCTTCGGTGAAATTTTCTGAAATATTATTTAGGGCATATATTTGGCTGTGTGTAAGAGATCCTCTTATTTACAATTACCTAGAAATTAGGAAAAAGTATTTCTCTTGCTTTATAAAGATCTTATCATTGGGGAATGGTCTGATTTTGGTATTCATCAAGGGACGCACTGTTTCTGTATTGGGATCCCATCTTTCCTGCCTTGTTAGCCTTGTTGGTGGTGTTCAACACAGCTTGCTCTTGTGTCCACAACACAGGCGTGAGAGTGAAAGCACAGTAGGAGCATGGCATATAGTCCTTCCTTCCAAAGCTGTGTCTTCAGGGTCATGCTTATCACGTCCCCTCTGCTGTGAGTTGGATGACTAGCCAGCCACCCCAGGCCCATATGTAAATGCCTGGTCACCAAGGTGGCAGTACTATGAGGTGCTGTGCACCATTGTTGAGTGGGAATTAGTAGAAAGCCCTTCAGTTATTTTATACCTTGTTTATACCTTGCAAAAGTTTGTGGAAGCTCAACTCTGTCTGTCTCTATGTCTCCAAACCTTTCATTCTTTCTCTCCTCCTCCTGTCTCTCTCACACAATCATACATGCTCTGTTCTTGGCTTGTGATCTTACCATTCACTCCACCATATACTCATGACCTTATGTGCATCCCTCACTAGGTACTGACACAAAAGAGATGATACAATCTTGTACTTGAACCCCCAGAACTGTGAGCCAAAAATATGTGTCTTATTTTATAAATAGCCTGTGTCAGGTATTTTGTTACAGTGACTCATGTGAGATGAAGTACACATGTTTAAATCCCATTGGCTAGAACTCAGTTTCATGATATTCCTTGCTGCAAGTAAAATTGAAAAATAAGTTTTATTTTTTCATGGCCATATCCCCAGTAAAAAATTGAAGGGCTCTTTTCGGTGCCAGAATAGAAAAAGGTACTGAAAAGGTGGCTTCTGTAGAAGCTGCATAGAGTACAGGGTTACATCAGCTCATGACACAGCAGGGAAAGCATTATATAGTTACTGTAATAGCTGGCCTTAGCATTCCATCAAGTGTGGGGATTTCTCTGTTCTTCCATTCCCTCCTGGCATTAGTCTCCACCTGTATTTTTAGGAACACTGTCTTACTTCTCTCTTCCTTAGTTCAGCAATCCTTTATCGTACTTTCAATGTCTCTCTTTTTGTCATTAGGGAGTCTATCAACCTATCTCTATACACCACAGAGGTCCATGTGACAGTCTAAACAAGTAAAGTAGTCCAGGGGTGCAATGGGGCTGTGACAGATTACAGGGTACCTGCCCTGTCACTGAGGGAAAAAAAAATTGTACTGTATTCTGGGAATAATGACCATCCCACCTTCCAGGCTGTGTGACTACATTTAATTTTTACATTAGTTATCTGTGAGTCTGACTTCTCAAGGTTAACTTTCCCTGATCTTTAAGTGTTACTAAGTGACTCATACTTAAAAAAAAAAAGTATAATGACATGCAATGTATTCTCACAGGCTTCCCTTGGGCAAGCATTTTACAAACCTGGCCTTAGACCAGCTGAGCATAGCTCATGGGGACTCATCTTTAAAGATGTCCTCGGTTGATATTTTCTGAATAGACACTTCTCAGTCATTCAGTGACTGCAACTGTCTGCTTTTACCTGGTGGAATAGTGCCTGACTTTCCACTGTGCTTCATAATTCTCTAAGAGTTTCTATGCATGTTGGATTATTAACCTTAGTAACAACTGAAGTTTGGCAGAATCCGCCACTGTTTTTATATGCAAGGAAATTAAAGCCATCCTTGCCTGAAAGATAAAACAAAACAAAAAAAAGTAAGAGGCAGAGGAGGATCAAGGAATAGCAGCTTCTGACTCCTTGCCCAGGGCACTTCCGTTTTGCTCCAGTCTTTTGACATCTGTGGATAGTTTAAATCTATGATATACTGTGAAATCTCAGTGGTAAAGCCCTCAAGAAGGACTTGAAAATCATTAAAAACTCATTTCAGTTTTCTGAGAAGCAAACATTATTGTGCTATTTTGTAAAAAGAGGGAAGGGGATTTGGGCCCAATCATCAGGGGAACATTGTCAGTTTCAAATTCTCTTTCTTGCTTTTGTGTTCATCAGTTTGACACTCGACTCTCTAGAATTGTAGGATCCCTGCTATTCTCTGTTGTGCTTCTAAATGTAGAATTTTCTTTGCCATGAGAAATCATTTTAACTACACTCTGAATGTCTGTTGTATAGTGACAGTTGTTGATCGAGGAAAGAGATTGAGACTTGGTTTTGCATGTAATAATTGTGGGAGGATTGTATGATCTGTGATAAATAATGTGAATATTCAGAAGATGTTCAAAAAGGAAATTGATGTGTGCATATATATCAATGCCCCCAACCGAAGGTGCAGAAGAGATGTCTTCATCCGATTTTCCTTGTGAGTAGTTTCTGAGATGAAGACATGCAGAAAATAGTTTATTTCATATAGCGAGGGGAAAGAGTAGGAAGAATGAAAAGGTAAGGATTTATAAAAGGGCACTATTGAATTGGTCTCACTGTGGGCAATTATGGATCTTGTCTTTAGTGTATAGGATGCTCAAAATGATCTATTCTAAGTTTGGCATGGGGATGCATTTGACCATTGACTTCTATATCCCCCAGCTGGTTTGCAGATACCATGTGGGAGATCACTTCACAGTGGTGTCAGAGAAATTCTGGGGCATAGAAGAAAAGCTACCAGAGGAGCACAGACTTGACCTATGGAACCATACTGTGAGATAAAGACCACACAAAATGATCGTGATTGGCAGAGCTGTAAGCAAAGGTGAAGCCAAGCATCTGTTAGGCTGTACAAAAGAGACATCAGATGCAGTAGCTAGGAAATAAAACCAGGAGCCTCATGACTAACTACTTGTGTCTTTATTTTTATGCAGATAAAGCATGTAATTCTAAATAACATTTTTTTTTTACAGTTTCTTAATTTCTCAACATTATATCATTTCTAGTCTGTCCTAGTAACTTTTCTTGTTGCTGTGATAAAATGTCCCACAAAATCAGCTTAAGGAAGGGAGGATTTAACTGGTTCACAGTTTGAGAGTCTAGTGCTTCCCAGCAGCAGGGGCTTGAGGCAGCCAGTCAGTCACATGGCATCCACAGTCAGGAAGCAAAGGGATGGATGCCTGAGCTCAGCTTGAGTTCTTCTTGTTCTTCTTGTTCTTGTTCTTGTTCTTGTTCTTGTTCTTGTTCTTGTTCTTGTTCTTGTTCTTGTTCTTGTTCTTGTTCTTGTTCTTGTTCTTGTTCTTGTTCTTGTTCTTGTTCTTGTTCTTGTTCTTGTTCTTCTTCTTCTTCTTGTTCTTCTTCTTCTTCTTGTTCTTCTTCTTCTTCTTCTTCTTCTTCTTCTTCTTCTTCTTCTTCTCCTTCTTCTTCTTTTTCTTTTTCAGTGCTGGAGCTGAGCCCATCCAATGAGGCTGCCCACAGTTGTGGTACCTTTCCCCACATCAGTTAATCTTACCTAGACAATCCCTCACAGCTATGCTCAGAGGTTTGTCTTCTAAGTAATTCTAGATCCTGTAAAGTTGGCAATAGTAATCACCACACACTGACTCCTTTAATTCATTATAATTTTCAGTTAATTTCTTGGTAACTATGTAGTTTTAAATGTCAAATTTGTTATTTTATTAATTTCAGTAATTTAATGTCTTATTGTTCTTTTGTCTGTATCAATGTTTTCTATATCATTCTCTATCTGCCTCTTTGAATTGATAGTTATAACGTTATTTTTTATAGAATCAGGGTTATTGTTTTTTGCATTGATTTGTACCCTCAATTAAAAAATGTTTTATAGTTTGGTTATGATAGTTGATGACAGGCACCATTTATATATTTTGCTTATGCAAAATTCTTCTGTATAAATTGGGGAAAATACTAGGAGTGTCTCTTTCCAAAATGATCCCAACTCATGGCCTTTCCTAACATGTAAAAGAACATTACAGTTTGTATACGAAATGTTCCCCTTATGAGCATGGATTTGAATATTCCGTTCCCAGGTGACGGTGTTATTTGGGCAGGTTGAAAACCTTTAGAAGCTGGGACCTAGTTGGAAAAACGGTATTCCTGAGGGCTTGGTCTTGAAGATTACAGCCTGGTATCACTACCTGTCTGATCTTTCTCTGCTTCTTGATGCACCCAGGTGTGAACAAGCAGCCTATACTCCTATCATCATGGAGAGTAGCTCATCTTGCTACATTGCCTTCTCTTCTAGGATAGGCTATATCCTCTTGTCTTAGTTACTGTTCTACTGCTGTGAAGAGAGACCATGACAATGAAACTTTCAAAAGAAAGCATTTAAGTAGGGGTCTGCCTACAGTTTCTGATTGCTAGTCCATAATTACACTGTCGAGTATGGGAGTGTGGCAGCATGCCAGCATGATACTGGAGCAGTAGCTAAGAGCTCACATGATTTGCAAGTTGCAGAGATAGAGAGAGCAAGAGATTGAACCCAATGTGTGGACTTTTGAAACTTCAAAGTCTACCACCGGTGACACACCTTCTCCAATGAGGCCATACCTACTCCAACAAGGCCACACCTACTAATTCTTCTCAAACAGTTCCACTAACTGAAGACCAGGCATTCAAATATATGAGCCTATGGGAACCATTTCCATTCAAACTACTATATTCTAGTCCCAGGCCACTGAAGCCTTGTAGCCAGCCAGATCATAATGCAAAATGCATTCAGTCCAACTTCAAAAGTCCCCATAGTCTTTCACAGACTCGACATTGTTTAAAAACCTTAAGCCCAAATCTCTTCTGAGACTGAATGCAATCTCTTAACCATTATCCCCTGTAAAATGAAAAAAGATCACATACTTCCAACATGCAATGGCATAGAATATACATTACCTTTCCAAAAGGGAGGAAAGATGTTTACTGCTTGAGTTGGCAGTGGAACTTGGGAGAATGAAGCCTAAAATGAGGTTGACTAAAGTCTTATGCAATAGCCAACTTTATTCAGAACATCAGACAATTTAAACCCCGAGAGTTCAGAAAGGTCACCAAGTAAAGTTCTTGTGAGTTCAAGCTATATGTAATCACAAGGACAAGCTGCACGTGACAAAATCACAATTTTTTCCTATAGGCATATAAACAAACAATAGCCTGTTGTAATGAATAATCTAAAGTAAACTTATTTCTGTCCACTCCACCTGGGACGAGCACAGAAGCACATTTTAAGAACAATTCTGAGTTTTCAAGAAACTGAGGTCACAAGACTCTTGTCTTATTTTCTTATAAGCACTCAGAATTCCCCTTGCAGAACTCCATTCTTGATCCTTGTTCCAACAGAAAAGGAGCATAGTAAGGAAATACTGGACCAAAGTAAGAATGAAATCCAGCAGGGCACACTTCTGTATCTATGTGCAGGATGTCAAAGGACTTAGATAGGCGCTTTGCTTCTTCTTTGCTTTGCTGTCTGTAACACACGTTTCTCTCTTGGCAGGTACTCAACACCTCTGACATCCCCAACATCTTGTGGTTTCCAACACAATCCAGGCTTCACCTTCACAGAATGACCTCTCTGGGCTCCATGCAGGGACTCCCCTGCCACAAACCTGGCCTCGGTGGCTTTCCTTAACCATGGAAAAAGAGTCCACAAATGCTGGCTTTATTTCCATGTCCTCCATCCCACAACCTTGTTGCTGAAGCTACCAGGTTTTACTTACTGGGGCTGGAAGCTGATCCCCTCCTTGAATTACATTTGCAAAACATTTTTTCTGTTGTTTAGGACTAATGAATCTCTCAGCTCATTTTCTTTTCACAGGTGGCAAGATTAGCTGGGTGAGGTCTTGCCCTGAGGTTACCACCCCCTTTATTCCACTTAGCATCAGGCTTTCCTTAAAACTTCTCATCTCTTTTGGCATAAGACCTGATTCCAACATTTTCTCTGCAAACTGTACTTTTAGTATTTCTTTTTACTCTGTTTGTTCATTTTTCACTGTAGATCTGTAGTAAGAGTGACCACTAATAACCACGTGACAAAATCAATACTAGGCTATCTTGAAATTTCCTTTGCCAAAGACCTTATTATAAAACTCTTCAATTTAGCTTCCAGAGTATTCTTTGGACAAGAGCAGAAAGCAGCCACATTCTTTGACAAAATGACCAGAATGGCCTTCAGTATTATTCCACTCTGAAAACTCTTGTCTGGGCCTCCATAGTCCATATCACCCTCAGCACTACTGTCTTCAATCCTTCCACTAGCATGACCCATTAAGCCGCACTTAAAGTGTCCAACCAGTTTTCTAGTCCAAAGACCCAACGTCCTCTGTATTCTTCCTAACAACAGCATGATCAAGGCAGTCACAGCAATCCTCCATTACCTGGCACCAACTTCTGTATTAGCTACTGTTCAATTTCTGTGAAGAGACATCATGACGAAGGCAACTTTTAAAAAAGAAATCATTTAATTGGGTACTTTTTTACAGTTTCAGATGGTTAGTTCATTTTCATCATGAGGGAGGGAGACATGGTGGTAGGCAGGCATGGCACTGGCGCAGTAGCTAAGAACTCACATGATCTGCAAGTTGCAGCCACACATACAAATACACAGGAGAGAGAGAGAAAGAGACAGAGACAGAGAGACAGACAGAGAGAGACAGAGACAGAGAGAGACACAGAGAGAGACACAGAGAGACACACACACTGAGAGAGAGAGAGAGAGAGAGAGAGAGAGAGAGAGAGAGAGAGAGAGAGAGAGAGAGAGAGAGAGCAGGGCTTGGTATGGGCTTTTGAAACTTTAAAGTCCACTACCAGTAATGCATCTGCTCCAACAAGGCCACACCTACTAATCCTTCCTAAACAGTTCTACAAACTGGGGACCAAGCATCCAAACATATGAGCCTCTGGGGGGCCATTCTCACTTAAACCACCACACCCCTGTTAAGCTTACCTGAGCTAAGCAATCTTCCACAAAGCTGCTTCTGTCAAGTCTTTGGTCACAGCAATGAGAAAAGAAACTAATACAGAATGTTTGTAGTTTTCAAGGGTCAAATGACTTATCTTTCACATCATCAGAATCTGTATATGATGTCTTATAGACTATTGGTGTGCATAGGCATATATAAGTGGCTTACACATTGGCTTTGCATTGCTACCACAAAATACTTGAGAAAATCATGTCAAAGGGGGAAATATTTATTTTGCCTCAAGGTTCAGTCCATGGTAGTGTGAGTCTATTGTTTCTGATGGAAGGCAGAACATGACAGTGGAATTGTATGTCAAAGGAAAGCTGCTGACCACATGGCACTCAGAAAGCAAGGGTCAAGAATAAAGGGGTGTCGGCTTGTCTAGAAAGCTTTATGCTTGAAGGCAATGTCTGTGCACATATAATCTCTTCCCCAAAATCTCCTTAAACCCTCTTTGGATCTCCAGTATCTTTACCCTTGAATCTCTGACATTTAAAACACCTTACATTTAAATTTTTGATCTTTGCTTGAAAACTTCCCATCTGCCTAAATCTGTTAGAGCTTGGAAGCAATATTCTCTAAACACCACCTGACAGATGGCCCCAGAATTCTTCACTGGATGCTGTGGAATGAACACAGTCCTTGTGCTAAGTAAGTTAGTAAAGACTAAAGACTGGAGACTCGAGACTTTCTTCTTGGATTTGTTCTTCTCTGGTGCCTCTTTTCCTGGGATGGAGGAGTTACAGACAGTTGTGAGCCACCTGGTTAGATATTTTCTTCTTGGATTTGTTCTTTTTTGGTGCCTTTTTTTCCTGGGAGGGAGGAGCTACAGACAGTTGTGAGCCACCTGGTGTGGTGCTGGGAACCAAACTCAGGTGTTTTGGAAGAGCAGTATCTGCTCTTAATTGCTGAACCACCTCCCTTTCCTCTACTTATCAGTTTTTTATACTAACAGTAAAATGCATGCTTGCTCCTGGTGAATCTGACTGATACCTAGTTAGCTCCTTTAGTCCAAAGATTTATGGATCTTTATAAATTTACTTATAAAATAAACACACAGACGCTTATATTATTTAAATTGTTTGGCCTAATGGCTCAGGCTTCTAGCTATCTAGTTCTTACATCTTAAATTAATCCATTTCTATTTCTTCCTCCCCTATTCTTTTTTCTGTCCTATAAAAAATATAGTGTAGAGCCAATACTTGGATTACTGTCAGAACACAATTCAAAAGTGGACTCGTGTGAGGGGAATTCTGAGTGCTTGTGAGAAAACTCCAAGAAAACAAGAGTTTTCTTGACCTCAGCTTCTTCAAAACATGGGATTGTTCTTGGAATGTGTTTTTGAGCTCCTCCCAGCTGTGGTGAATAGGAGTGAGTTGACTTTAGCTGTTGTTATTCAGATGCCTCAATGGAAAAACATGTTTTTGCTGCGTGCAGATTGTCTTATGACTGTACACTTTATTCAAGTGATTCTTCTTAATCCTCAGAATATAAACTGTCTGATGCTCTAAATAAAGTTGGCTGCTGCACAAGACTTTAGTCTGCCTCAGTTTTAGGCCCCACTCTACCAGGTTCATGCCATCAACTAGAGGGGTGAACAGTCAACCAGGCATGGTGTTCCCAGTTGGGTTATGTAATCTGTCAGGAGATGGTTTGTTTGATGCATTTTCTTGGACTAAGAATTATCACCATGTGTTGCCTATGTGTAGGTAATGTAGGAAAGTGTGTTGACATGGTGTATAGTTGCCATCCTTAGTCTCTTTCTCATTTCTGCTGCTATTCCTGGGTTTTTCAGAGATGAGCAATAATGATTGAATCCTACCCTTTTTAGAGCTTCTGCTGAGACATACTCTTTACTTCAATCTCCTTTCAACAGTCAACATGCTTTCTCCTCAGTTTCTGTCTTCAACAGAAATTTAACTTGGGACTGGAGAGATGGCTCAGAACTTATGAACCGGTCCTGCAGAGGACAGCAGTTCAGTTCCTGTAGCTCAAGAGTTTTCTCTCCAGGTCCCACCAAGCCCCAGCAGTCTGACAGCCCACTTATAAAATAAACACACAGACGCTTATATTATTTAAACTGTTTGGCCTAATGACTCAGGTTTCTAGCTATCTAGTTCTTACATCTTAAATTAATCCATTTCTATAAATCTATACCTTGCCACGTGGCTCGTGGCTTACCGGCATCTTCACATGCTGCTTGTCATGGTGGCGGCTGGCAGTGTCTCCCTCCACCTTCCTGTTCTCTCAATTCTCCTCTCTGTTAGTCCTGCCTATACTTCCTGCCTGGCCACTGGCCAATCAGTGTTTTATTTATTGACCAATCAGAGCAACACATTTGATATACAGACCATCCCACAGCAAGTTCCCAGCACCCACAACAGATGATGGATGATTCACAATGGCCTATAATTCTAGTTCTAAGGGATCTGATGCCCTCTTCTGGACTCCACTGGCACCTGCATACACATTTGTACATACCCCTTGTCTTAGTTAGGGTTTCTATTGCTGTGAAGAGACACCATGACCATAGCAACTCTTATAAAGAAAAATATTAATTGGGGTGGCTTGCTTACAGTTTAGAGGTTCAGTCCATTATCATGCTGAGACATGGCAGAGTGCAGGCAGACATGGTGCTGTAGCTGTTGCTGAGAGTCCTACATCTTGAAGGCACCAGGAAGTTGACTGAGACACTGGGTGGTGTCCTGAGCATAGGAAACCTCAAAGCCAGCCCTCACAGTGACACACTTCCTCCAACTAGGCCTTACCTACTCCAACAAAGCCACACCTCCTAATAGTATCATTCCCTATAGGATTATGGAAGCCAATCACATTTAGACTACCACATCCCCTAACTGCACACTATATGTATAACTAAAAATAAAACAAATCTCTTTTTTAAAAATTTAACTCTTTAGCCTGCTTGTGGTTCTGTTCCTATGTATTTCTCTTTACTTGCTTGGTTTCATTCCATCTTCTAGTCCTTTGAGTTTATTTTGATGACATCTCCTGGGGAAGCTTCAATAGCATTGAATTATATTTTTCTTCAAATATCTTAATACAACAAATATCTTTAATACAATAAACCTAAGCCTAAATTCTGTACTTAAGGTTTGGCTTTGATAACTTAGATTTTTATTTTCATTATATTATAATTATATTTTCTTTATAAACTTATATTTTCATTATAAACTTAATAATGGAGACATCAGTATTCACTCCGGAGAGAAAGAAAGGTAGTATTTGCAAAAGTAATCAATATTTTTTCTAATTTTTCCCTTTCCATACATATTGTATTAAAAACTTTTCTCTCTCCCATTTGAAAATTTTAGTATTCTTATCACATATGAGGATATTTTTGATTTATGAGTTCAGTGTACAAGGATAGAAAAATGTAAAATTAAATGCAGTGTTGTATAAAAGTTGCTGTTATGTGGCGGGGCTGCTTTTCTGTCAGCTGGGAGACTTGTGTAGATAATAATTTGCCATCAGTGATTTAGCCTGCATAAAACACATCAATCCTTTTTATTATATTTTGTGAGCCTTGACACTTATGATAATTTCCCCATCTATACTTAAAACTCTTATGATTGCATTATGAAAGTGGAGTTTTTGCCCTTGTTGCCTTATCTCATTAACATGTGTTTATCATATATTTCAGGCTAATTACCATTTGAGAATAATGTATGCAACATTAAATGGATTGTCTGGTTTTAAAAAGTGTCAAGAAAAAGGGAGCAGCTTTCACCCCTCCCATCCCTAATCCCCATGCCTTCCCAAGACTACAAAGACGTTTTGATTTCTTGACACTTGGGTCAACTGGATAATGGCAAGGATATTCGACCCCCTCCTGTGTGTTCACAGTTGGTCCTAGGTGGCTAAAGAAATGATGAGAACACATTTGTACAGCATCCTCATTTTCAATGTCTCCGTTTGCTGTCCATCAATCAGTGTTAGGGTTTCTGAGCTGAGGAGAGGACTTCATCCTAATTGATATTTATATGGAAGGGGAGAATCTGTTTTCTCATCATCTTTTGAAATGAGAGTTTGCTGTGACAGTACAATTTAGGGAAAAGGTCTCTGAGTTTCTAATGTTAAGTACTATGATTAGATGTACTTCTTTTTGGTTTTTGTACAGACAATTAAAACAATCTTTTCATTTGTAAATATATATATAAAGTGGGAAGCTAAGGTTCTATGCTGTCACTCAAGGATAATGTGAACTTCTGGAAAATACCTTTGTGAACTGTCAAAAAAAAAAAACCAAAAAACAACAAAAACTTAAAATGTAAACCTGCAAAGTAATTCTCTATATAATTTAACTATTGTCTATTGTGTTGTTGGCATTTATAATTTGTTAGATTGTAATGGGTAAGAAATAAACTTTAATGTGCTTTATGTTCTTTGTAGGTGTTTTTGTTTTTGCTGTTGCTAAACTTTGATTTCCATTTAAAATCTTGGATTAGTTTATTGAGAAAAATAAATCAGAGGATAAATTCAGAATGCACTATAGACTTGAACTATAATTCTGACACTCACTATTTGGAGTAGAGAGAACAATTTAAAAATAATGATCTATCCATTACATAAAGAATTCCTCCAACTTAAAATATCAGCTTGCTAGTTAGGTCATATTTAACAATTACATTCACTGTATCATTTTAATTTTTTTCCTTGCCATAGCAAGGGTTTATTTAATACACAGTAAATATTTGCAAGTGATTGCCATTAATCTCAGAAAAAGCTCCAGAGGAAATTTGTTGAAGAAAGTCACACTACTATTTCTTTTTGTAAAACTTTACAACAGATATAAAACTTTCTAATTTAATGATCTTCAAAATAAGATGAAGAATGAGAATGATAGGGACTGGGGGAGATGATCCAGAAGGTCAAGTGTTTGCCATGTAAGCACCAGGACTTGGGTATGATCTTTAGAAGCCACAGAAAAAGTTGGGGTATGGTGCATGTACTTATGATCTCAGTGCTAAGGTGGAAACAGGTGGATCTTTGGAGTTTGGGGGTCAGCCAACCTAATACAATTGGTGAACCCCAAGTCTCACTGAGAGACTCTGGCTCAAGAAACAATGTGGACAGTTCTTGAGGAATGATCTTAATGTTAACCTCTGACTACCAGATGAATATGCACATGTGTACATGGTATACACACACATTATAAAAAATAATGAGGATGATAGACAAAGTATGTATGTCCCAGATTTCTACTGAAGGCACTCTTTATGCTCAGAACTGTGTTAGTTACTGGAAATAGGAAGGCTTTGTGGTACCTAGTCTCCCCAAATCTATATCCACTAGAGCAGAGATAAATAGAGACAAATAAACAAACATAATGAAAACATTATAAGCAAGATGATAAAAATAAAGAACTATTGATATTCCCTAACATGGTGGTGTACCCCTGAGCTGAGGTACAGTCATTGAAGAAAGGCCATCTAAACAGATGGTGTTTATGCTAAGATAGGAGGATTGAGAAGGCTTAGTCATGCCACAGGCATACACTAGTCGTGGGAGGCAGGACTGAGCCGCAGTTCTAATGAGACTGACTGGAGGCTCTTTTAACCATCAGCTGTGGACACCTGGGAGAGGAGAGGGAGTTCATGAGACAGGCTTTGGGGACAGTGCATATATCAGTAGACAATGGCTAGTCATACATGAGAACATAAATGATCCAGTGTCTACAGTATCTACTCAGGCAGTCTGTCACTGACTTGTAATCACAGCTTGGGAATCAACCTGCAATAAGTCAATATTGCAAGAGTAAGATTGCTATTTCTTTTATTGAATCATACATTATATCCTGATTATGGTTTCCCTTTCCTCTACTCCTCCAGTTCCTCCCCACCTGCCTCCCATCCAGACCCAGTCCCTTTCTGTCTCCCCTTAGAAAACAAACAGGTATCCAAGAGATAATAATAAAGTAAAATAAGAGAAAACAGAAACAAAGACATTGGAATAGGACAAGACAAACAAACAGAAGGAGAAGAGCCCAAGAAACAGATACAGATGTAGAGATCCACTTGTTTGCACACTCAGGAATCCCATAAAAACACAAAACCAGAAGCCACTGTATTTATCAACCAGTCAGAGCAACACATATTCACAGCATATAAAACATCCCACAGCATATATGTCAAGGACATGTAGAGTAAAACAAAAAATTAAAAAAGATAACAAAAACACACAACAACACAAAAACTGCCCTGACAGGTCCTTATGAGACAAGGAACTTCCAAAGATGCAGGTTGTTATTTCTAATGAAAATCCAGGAAGCTGAACAGGAACTGGCAACAGTTGGTGAACCATGGCTAGAGTTTGAGCAGACAGTTTCCGTGGTTTTTGTTCCTATTTTCAAGTGCAAACGTGTACTGCTTACCAGTCATACAGGATACCCTCTTTCACTAACCTGCTTTCAGTCTCACTGTCCCAACAGCCGCTAATCAGCGGGTACACGATGACTTCCTTCTTTTACCACTGTGAACTTTTCTTTTCTCTGCCTGCCTTCGTGTGCCTGCCATACACAAGTGATGGCTGCCCCTTTGCTACAGAGAGCTCCGAGTGAATACCCCATGTGTGTCTCCTTTGATTGGTCTTCTTTTTTTTTTTTTTTTTTTTTTGTTTTTTCGAGACAGGGTTTCTCTGTGTAGCTTTGCGCCTCTCCTTGAACTCACTTGGTAGCCCAGGTTGGCCTTGAACTCACAGAGATCCACCTGGCTCTGCCTCCCAAGTGCTGGGAATAAAGGCGTGCGCCACCACCGCCCAGCTTTGATTGGTCTTCTTATACACTAGATGTGACAGCAAGGAGGCTGCAGTTGTTCTGAGTGCCACGGATGTCATGGAAGGGTGGTAAAGCTCTCTCTCTCTCTCTCTCTCTCTCTCTCTCTCTCTGTCTCTGTCTCTGTCTCTCTCTCTCTCTCTCTCTCTCTCTCTCTCTCTCTCTCTCGTGTTTGATAATTTTAACAATGTCTTAAGACACTTTGCACAGCTTTGCTCAAAATGGATTAGGATGAGGCAACAGAAGAAATGGACAGAGCAGATTCGAGGCCACTGTAGTGAAAAACGGTTTGCCCATGACTGTGACAGCAGCAGAAGTGGAGAAACGGATGGATTTAGAGTGTGCGTATTTGAGGAAAAATTTATCTATAGGAATAGAAATAAAATGTGAGTGACTTCTGGATGTTTTTCTATACTTTGAAATGTCTGTTTAAGCTAGGCACAGTTAGAAAGTGGTGGGGGACCCTACATCTGACACCCTACACTTGCCTGTATTGGAAATGGTAACTTAGGATCTTTAGATTTCTGTTGTAATCAAAGTTTTAGTTTTTAAAACATGTATTTACTTGTGTGTATGTGTGCATGTTTGTGCCACTATGAGCATGGGGAGGTCAGAGAGTAAGTTTAGTAATTAGTTCTCCCCATTCACACGTGGGTCCCAGGCATCCAGCTCAGGTGGCCAGGCATGGCAGCAAACAAATACCTTACTTTGCTGAGATACCTTACTGGCCATCCCTGGTATAATCACGTATTCATTTCATCAGCATGCCCCTTGTTCCAGTCCTTTGTTGGGAAGTATTTTTGAGCTTTCCTCTGGTTCTCTTGTAGTACTAATTTTCCCTAAGCATGCCGAATCTGGAGTTCTCCGTAGACTGAGTCTTGGGTTAGGATTTCAGCTTGAATCAGTACACCAGCCTCTTTTTGGTGTAACCAGTATTTCAAATCTTTGCTTTAAAGCAATGGCTCTCAATGTATGGGTTGCAACCCCCACGGGGGGTGGGGTCACATATCAAATATCCTTCTTATCAGATATTTATGTTACAATTCAACAGCAGCAAAATCACAGTTATGAAGTAGCAATGATATAATTTTATGGTTGTAGGGTCACCACAACATGAGGAACTAACTGTATTAAAAGGTGACAGCATTAGGAAGGTCGAGAACCACTGCTTAAAGCATCCTTGTTAAATATGTGTAAGAAAGCAGTAACAGATAGACAAACTCCTAAACCTGTTTTCTCTGCCAAGATTTAAAATAAATATGATTCCATTGGTCCACATGTCAGTTTTCATGCCAATATCAAGCTGTTTTTATTACTATAGATCTGTAGTAGAGCTTGAAGTCAGGGATGGTGATGCCTTCAGAAGTCCCTTTAATGTACAGGATTCTTTTAGCTATCCTGGGTTTTTTGTTTTTCCATCTGAACTTTAGTATTGTTCTTTCCAGATCTGTGAAGAATTGTGTTGGGATTTTTATGGGGTTGCACTGAATCTGTAGATTGCTTTTGGTAAGATTGCCATTTTATTAAGTTAATCCTACCTATCCATGAGCATGGGAGATCCTACCATTTTCTGCTTTCTTCTTTGATTTCTTTCTTCAGAGACTTAAAGTTCTTATCATATAGGTCTTTCACTTGCTTAGTTAGAGTTACCCCAAGGTATTTTATATTATTTGTGGCTATTGTAAAGGGTGATGTTTCTCTGATTTCTTTCTCATCCCATTTATCATTTGTATATAGGAGGGCTACTGATTTTTTGAGTTAAACTTGTATCCTGCCGCCTTACTGAAGGATACTCCCCAGGTGTAGGAGTTCCCTGGTAGAATTTTTGGGGTCACTGACCCTGGGAGGGAACACAGGGATCGTCCAGCGAAGTAGAAGTGGATGGGATCTGCATGAGCAGGCTGCGGGTGGGAGGGTGGCAGAGGGCAAGGAACGGGGGTAAGAACATGAGAGGGTCGAGCTGGAGTGGGGATGGAGTGGGAGAGCAGGGAAGGAGATACTGTGATAGATGAAAACATCTTGGAAGTGGGAAGAGGCAGGATGCCAGGGAAGCTCTCAGGAATCCACAGGGATGACCCCACCTTGGACTGCTGGCAGTGATCGAGGGGGTGCCTGGACTGGTCTACTCTGGTGACCGGTCTAGTGAATACCCTGTCATCATAGAGCCTTTGTCCAGTGACTAATGGAGGCAGATGCAGGGATCCACAGACCAGAGCCAGGCTAAGCTCCGAGAATCCAGTTGATGGGAGAGAGGAGGGATTCCGCGGGCAGGGACATTGAGATCATGATGGGAGGACGTGCAGAGATGACCGGCCACACTAGTGGAAGCCTATGAACTATAGACTAGTGGCTATGGAGCCCCCATGGGACTGGACTAGGCCCTCTGGATACGGGAGACAGTTGTTTAGTCTGAACTGTTTGGGGGACACCCGGTTGGGGGGATCAGGATCCATCCCTGGTGCATGGGCAGGCTTTTGGGAGCCCGGTGGCTGCGGTGTGGCACCTTGCACAGCCTTGGTGCAGTGGGAAGGGGCTCGGCCCAGCCTCTGTTCGGTGTGTTGGGCTCTGCTGACTCCCCATGGGAGACCATGATTTGGAGGATGTGGGGATGCGGGGTGGCTTGGGAGGGAGGGCTGGGGGGTGGGAGCTGGGAGGAGGTGGTATGTAGGGTGAGTAGAAAATTTCTTAAAAATAAAATAAAATAAAATAAATACGACTTAAAACCTAGAACCAAGAAGAACCCTCTTCTGTATTTCTGCAAGTAGCTAAATTTATGATGCACGTTTATCCAATTTGTCCTGGGAAGGAGACACACACACACACACACACACACACACACACACACACACACACACACACACAGTATATATAGTAAAGATAAGCAAGTGAAAGGGAAGTAGGGAAGACCCTGAGAGAAACCAAGTGGTTTTTTACTAAAGACAACATGGAGTTGCTTCTCTGGAAGATGGGAGCATTAGATCAGAATTAGATCAGGCAGGAAAGACTGAGTAGGTTAACGGAGAAGGCACATATAGCATGTCTGTGCCATAAAATACACTCAATTGAAAGAATATCCACCGAACATCAAAAAAAGATGGTCTTCAGTCCTTATCTGTGGGGTACAAATG
The DNA here is from genome assembly GCF_004664715.2 of Peromyscus leucopus. Classification (NCBI taxonomy): domain Eukaryota; kingdom Metazoa; phylum Chordata; class Mammalia; order Rodentia; family Cricetidae; genus Peromyscus; species Peromyscus leucopus. The sequence goes on along the minus strand of NC_051079.1, from coordinate 43,426,980 downwards.
AAAGCCAGGAGATGATTTCACACCTCCCTGTGTGAGTAAAACAAAAAAAAAAATACTGAGAATATTCAATGTTGGGGGGTCCTGAAGTGACCAGAACTCTTACCATGCTGGCTGGTGTGGTGACATATTGTGTACCCCAATAAAGCTTACCTTGGGATCAGAGCCAGCCACCTAATTGGACATAGAGGTCAGGCAGTAGTGGCACACACCTTTAAACCCAGGAAGTAATATGGCAGTACACAGGAAGGTATATAAGGTATGAAGAAAACTCGCTCTCTTGAGGCTGAGGATTTTGTAGAGGTAAGAACTAGTGGCTGCCTCTTCAGCTTCTCTGATCATTCAGCTTTCACCCCAATATCTGGCTCTGGGATTTTTATTATAAGACCTTTTAAGATTCATGTTACAGGCTGGATATGAAATCATGTGGGCACTTGAGAAATATGTAGATTCTTAGAAAACAAAGTATGTGTTCATCTAATGACCTGGAAATGTACATCCACAGAAGACTTGCACAGAAGGTTCATAGCACCTTAAAAATCTGAAACCTGTCTGAGTATCATCTACAGGGTTAAGTTAAAGGAGCTGTAGCATATTAATACAATGAAATACTATTTGATAAAAAGATATATGGATTATTGCCAGGTGGTGGTGGCGCACACCTTTAATCCCAGCACTCGGGAGGCAGAGCCAGGTGGATCTCTGTGAGTTCGAGGCCAGCCTGGTCTACAAAGCGAGTTCCAGGAAAGGCACAAAGCTACACAGAGAAACCCTGTTTCGAAAAAAACCAAAAAAAAAAAAAAAAAAAAAAAAAAGATATATGGATTATCAAAAGACAATTCACTGTACACATTTTATTTACAGTTTTGTACACTGTCTTAATATGAATGGGACTGCTTTTCTACTTGAGCTATTTGTAACCAAAGCAAAATAACCTAAGTAATACAAAGTGTTAAAGTACAGCATAAAGATACAAAAGCAGACATACTAACTCTAGTTAGGAATGTAATTATGGGGTTACATTTTTATAGTCCACAAATATATTTAGGGATCACACAGACATAGATCACTGATTTGAATGAAATGCATAAATTTGTAGCAAAGCTTTGTAGTTACAAAAAAACAAAAAATTACCAAAGAATGCACAAATTTAATGTTTATTCCACCTTTCTGTCATATTCCTGGATCCTTCACCAATGTTACATGAGGAAAAAAAAACAAAAGCAAAACAAATGAAAAACTGAAATCAGAATCACTAATGTTATCAAGGAGGGAAGCAAATAAATTAAACTCTAGCAGCCATCAGCAAGAGGACAGCAAGGAGAATGCTGGGAAAGGAAACAAGGTTGCTAGAAAACTGTACTCAGACTCTCACCAGCAAAACACGCTCCTGCACGGAGTGGAACAGAAACAGATCTTTTCCTGCTAAGGTAACAGAAATGCAAGTTCTTTTTCGAATACTGTGGAAAGGCAAATGTGTGTATCATGGTAATTCTAACCAGCTGGTACGGTGTGGGCCAGGAACACATCTGCGGGTTCTGGGGTGACGTATACTGTAATTCTTTGATTGGGATAGTGGACACATTAACAAAAATTGGGGGCAGGGGGAGGGGGAGAAATGAACACAGAGGTACAAGACAAAGGCGAATGAGACTTCTCTTATATCTTAGCAACATTTAGATGGAATCAAATTCAGTGCAGTCCACTCTGCTTGGATGAGGCTTTGGTTCAGCTCCCCATCTCGATTGCGTGACGCAGTCTCCTGTGAGAACTCTCAGGTGTCTTCTTAAACAACAAACCTATTTTTAGTGGTGGAGCCGCTCTTGGTAGCTGTGTCTGCGTGGAACTGGTAACCAATCACTATCTTTGGAGGAAGTCCTAACCTTTCCTTGTATACCCTCCCTATGTGTGTGACTGCGTCTCTGTTTTCACATTCAGTAGTCCATATTGCTATCTTATCACCTTTAGCTCTAACATTAACAACAGCTCCACATACATCATCGCTGTAGTCATCAAAAGATTCTCCAATAAGGCACAGCAGTGTCTCTAGCCAAAAGCGATCGAGGTCACTTCGTCTCTGCTGTTTGTTCAATGTAATTAGCCATCGTCCTCCCCCGCTTGTTTTTCTCATCTTCCCACATCGGCTCAATACCATCCTTAAAAAGTGAGTAGTCTTATATTTTTGGTTGTGAGCCTAGCCTTTAACGGCTGAGCCATCTCTCCAGCCGGTGGTGGCGCATGCCTTTAATCCCAGCACTTGGGAGGCAGAGCCAGGCGGATCTCTGTGAGTTCGAGGCCAGCCTGGGCTACCAAGTGAGCTCCAGGAAAGGCGCAAAGCTACGCAGAGAAACCCTGTCTCGAAAAAACAAAACAAAACAAAACAAAACAAAAAAGTGAGTAGTCACAGCCAGGCATTAAATTACTAAACAACTGGATATGGTTGTATAGAGCCCAAAAGTCTTCAACAGTATCAAACTTAGAGATCCATCGAAGGTTTGCCTGCCCAAGTTTTGCTTTTATCATTTTTAAAAAACCAGAGTGCCCACCTGTTTTGTAGAGGGTGTTTAATATAGCGCTCTGGGTTGGCAACCTCTTGATTAGATTCTGTTTTTTCTTCTTCCACAGGTGTGGGATTAGTAGTAGGGGTGGTTTCCGGTTCCACAGGCGCCATCTTAGATCGATCATGAACGAATTATTAAAATATCAGATTGAGCCAAAGAAGCAAGACACAAAAAAGTATACATTACATGATTCAACTTACATGGAATCTACATGTAAGTAATGGTATCCTTTAGTTATAAAAATAATAAATTGATGCCCATGAGGGATCAGTGATGGAAATGGACTAGAAAGGAGACATGAGGGAGCTTTTTCAGAACAGTAGTTTTGTTTTATATTTGGATTTAACTTTTTGAACTATAAGTTTTTAAAAGTGGTAAAAATTGTCCTGAGTTGGACACTAAATGGATATAAAATATTTGATTATAATGAGACATTATATAAGTAAAATAAATTTGGAAAAATATTTTAGAAGAAAATTTGACTGGCATATGTTAAAAATGCTATTATGTTGTCAATATATAAAAGAGCTAAACTTTTGCACACATAGTATCCACTAAGCCTGGACCATGCAAAACAGATGGAAGGGAAATGAGGACAGGACATTTGTCCTACTGTTTGTTAAACTCCCGGATTAACGCGGTTGCTGCAGAATTAGGGATGACTGTTAAGCATGATTATGACTAGTTAGTTTACCCGTTAATTTAAACATTGTCAAATCAAAAGTAAAGAGAATACTTTTATACTTTGAGTATCTTATTTAAACTTTCAACCAATAAATAAATGGTCACTCATTTTCTGACTGGATATAGACTTTTGTTTGCCTGTTTTTTTATTTATATTTACTCATTCATTCCTTGATTCTTTCATTTTTGTGTGTGTATGTATGTATGTGGGGAGGTATGCATGTGTGTGGAGATTAGATGATAATTTGAGGGAATAAGTTCTTTCATTTTAAAATGTGTGTCCCAGGGATCGAACTCAGGTTGCTGAGCTTGGCTGCAAGCACCTTTACTGGCTGAGCCCTTTCGTTGGTCTTGATTGTTTTCAAGCTCTTTGAAGTGCATTTTTTTGTTGTTGTTTGCTTTGCTTTAATTTTATTTTTTTTTTGTAATCTCTCTTCTGACAATTTTGGATTCTTCAGCAAGGGTTTTTAAAGATATTTGAAAATGGTTTGAGACCAGAGAATTATGGTTAAAACTTATTTTACCCATACCCAGTTCACCAGCAAATTTAATTACTTTTATCAAGTCTTTCCAAAGAATCCAAGTTACTTTTACAGACTCAATAGCTGTCTTTTCTTTCATACTCATATTTTTTTAGTTTATGTGACATTTAATTACATTTTATAAACATATTAATAGGTACAAATGGCATAAACAGGCTTATGAATAAATAATCTTACCTGAGTCCCGGTAACCATTTCTGGCATACAAATCAACCCAGGATAAGAAATGCTACAGATACTTGAGATGGGCTCCTCAGCCACACAGGATTCTGCATCTTCTCTTAATCTCTTGGACACAAGTTTTGCAGAGAAAATGGAGACTGTTGACTCATTAAGTCTGGCAAGTGGCCACAGTTAGGATAACATCTTCTATATTTTCCCTAGTAATTATGTCTACTTTTGATAGGAAAAAAAAAACCAAGCTCTTACAGTTTATATAATAAACAACTAGAAAGTTAATATATGCAGACCAATTTTCAGAATGACTCCATGTTCTGAGTGCATATTTGATAAATTCGGGGAAAGGAATCTGCACAAAGAACTGTTGGCAAATTCACTGGAACCTTGGTTCAGACACTTCCTGGAAAGAATATTGGATTGTATCCCCAAAGGTAGCTTGAAATAACGTCCTGAAACATGAAAACAAATACTTAGCCTGAGACAATTTGTTAATGTTTCCCTTTGTGGGCCATTGTACATGGGGACATACCAGGAAGTTAGAAATAATGTGTGATAGAAAGGGAACAGGTTTGGAGTCAAGTGATCAAGGCCAGCAGATGAACTTTCCTAGTTTGCTTGATTCACTGCTTCAGAGCCCACTTCATTCCACTCCGAGTCATGGATAGATTCCGATTTGCCTAAACCAATCATTTCTTTCATTTGAGACTTCATCAGAGGAGTCTAGACATTTTATGTGATGATACCATCTACAAATGCAGTGGGTTGAATTCGTATATCCTGGGATGCATTGTAGCTTGAGGGTCACAGGTTAGATATAAGGTAACAGTGCATACGAACCTACTAGTTGAAAAAAAAATCCAAGGACTCAGATTTTTAAAAACATGTTTCCCAGGTTAATAGGTTTTTCTGCACAGGACTATTACGACCCAACCATTCCTGAAATCACAATGCTATTTGTGCCATGTACAATATAATGTCCTCCATAACATTCAACTGGGAATTTTAATATTGAAATGAGCTTCTCACTCCAACCTATCTACATTTAAAGCCGTGAGTTATTTGTTGAATGGTTAAATCCAATTATTATTTTTATAGTTGAATCCAGGAATATTCTTATTGATCTGCTATCAATAAAGAGTTTCAGGTATGAGGTAATGTTTGTAAATCTTTGTATTGTTATGCAATAGTGAGTGTGAATTACCCAGACATTGCTTTAGTACTTCAGAACCTACTTGGCCCAAATTATAATTTGCTTAGTTAAAAAACTGCTTTACAAAACAGATACAACTATGTAAATACTGTGCATATACATGAAGGTTTCTGTTACAGAACAAAGAACTGATAGGTGTTTCGTGCATGATACTCCAGGACAGCTCAGAGTAATAAAAGTTTTTATTGGCTTGAGTAACATGATAGGAAGTCAGGAAAATATCTGAACTATTGAAATGACTACTTACATTGAGGAAAAAGTTGAAAAGGAATTTTTTTGTTTTTTAAAAATTGTTTTAACATGATAAGCAAATTCTGTTTGTGTTTAGATTGTTAATTGATGATATAAATAGTCTAGGAAAATTAATAGTTGAAAAGTAAGTTATTTACTATTTAAAACTATAATTTAATATGAATATTCACTATTTTCCTAAGAAATTAAAGTGCAACTTGAAGTTGCAAATTTGCTTTTCATATGAAAACAAATGCTAATATTTTGAAAGTTCTGATTAACCAATACTAAAAGTGGGAAATGTCTCAATAGATACCATGTCTGATTTTCTATTTTAAATTGAGTATCAGGTACTAGGAGGCAGCACAATTGATAATATGCTTTCTTTGCAGGCATGAGGACCTGATTTTGATCTTCAGAACCATTTGAAAAAGGCGGACATGATGATGCATGCTTGAAACCATGGCTCTGGGGAGTCAAAGACAGATCCCTGGCTTGCTGGCCAGCTTAGCCTACTGAGTAAGCTCTTGGCCAATGAGAACCTGTCTCAGGAAACAATAGACAGCACCAGAGGTATGACAGCCAGTCTTGATCTCTGGCTAATGCATGCATGCTCACACATGTGCAGCCCTACAGAAACATACACCCACATGTATACACATACACAAATTAATAGAATATTGGGTTTAACTACTTAAAAATCATGCTCAATTATACAAAGGGTCAGACTGGAACTACAACTTACTTTTTCTTTTTTCTTTTTTTTTTTTTTAGTATTGCTATCATCATGTAGATAATCTGTTCTGAATCTACATATGTTAGAATGCTACATAGATGACAAACTTTAAACATTTTAGTAAGCCCTGGAATGCTTGCATGAAGAGACAACCTTCATCCATTTGTTTGTTAGGAATGTTCCCTTTAGTGCGGGTTTTGCAATGAATGATCAGCCAGTAAGAATCAGTCTTCTCACACTTCAGGCTAATTTTTATCTTCTTCCCCGAAATCCTTTATTTATAAAACTAAATACGAATGTGTATTTTATTTAATATTTCAGAAGCAGTGGGCTAAAAACTGTATTTGGACAGTTTTCCCATATGTTAAAGCTGTGCTTAGATTCCGGCCTAATTATTTCTCTAAGCATTTATCACAGACACATGAAAACACACGCCAGTAAATGACTTAGCTTCTGGAGCTACTGGTGTCTTAACGCACAAAATTGAATGCCCAGGCTGCTCATACACAGTAGAAGAGATAAGTGCAAGGTTGGTAGGAGGAAAAGCAGGCCTGAAAACTTAACCGAACACACCAGACCAAGCAAAGGGGTCCTCACCTAGATAAAGAGGTGGACACCCAACACTGCAAAAAGATGGCCCCACTGACCTGTCACCTGACCATCCTATATGTGGGAAGACCAAGTGTACCCCATGAGCTGAAGGATCCGTGTCCCACCACGCCTGCCACAAGCCGTCTTTCCCTCAGTTCACATATAGGACCTTGGAGGAAACTCTCTGATTAGGAAGACAATCATTGAAAATAATGTGTACAGAGGTACATTGTTGACTGTTTACACCAGTGGGAGGTCCATAGCTGCAATAATAGCCCCAATTAGGAGTACCCCAATGATCGTGGGGAAGGAGCAATCCCAGAGGGCAGAGCTTATTTTAAAATAATTTGTTATTACAGATATAATTCACATACATTTACATTCCAGGATGTTAAGGATGCGGAGTGGATATGTGCACAGTCAGCATCCGAAGAAAAAAGTGTGTCCATCCCTTTCAGCATTCCTCATGTTTTATAGTCCGTATCCCCATACCCAACCTGTCATCTCAGGGAACCAGTGATATGAGCATTACCAACTTAGACTAACTTCCCCTATTTCACTACTGCATATAAAGGAAATTCACCATACTTCCCATTCTGCCTATTTTATCTTGCTCCACATGTCTGTACAGTTCGCTTACTTTTTATATGAATCAGTGGTGACATTTGCGTTAGTCATATTTCATGGTACATACACATGTATGTCATAATGCATCTATCTGCCTGTTCTTTCCTATGGCAGAATTTCTTGAATATCAAAAATCTCTAGGCTGGTTTCAATGAAAACAGTTTGCCAGGTGGTCCTGCTTTCCTTGATAACCCTGACCAACATGAACATAGGTTCTTTTATTTTAATCTTAATTACTGTTAACTTTTAGCTTATTCTGTACATGTCATGTAGTAAATAGATTTCTGTCTATCATCTATCTGTCTGTCTATCACCTCTCTATCTATCTATCTATCTATCTATCTATCTATCTATCTATCTATCTATATCTATCTATCTATCATCTATCTATCTATCATCTATCAGCTTTCTGTCCATCTACCTAGGTTAAAGAATGGCTGTAAAAGCTAAAATAGACAAGCAGTTTCAAGGCCCATGAAGCAGGGAAATTGATAAAATGATGTAAATATTTATCTATTGTTGTGTGGTTAAAACCAGCCAGAGACCTTCTGGGAAGGCTGTTAGAGAATTCTAGGCTCAGAGTTGATCTGCAGATCTCATTTGTCTCTGCAGTTGGACTCAGCTCTGCAGATCAATTCTGAGTCCAGATGAATGAATAAGCACCTGGATGGATGACCAGTCTAGATGGGTGAATACAGGCAATGACAATTAGAGTAGGCTGTGCCAATACTGGTACTTAGCTGAGCTGAAATTCCTGGAAGACAAGTTGGGAATTCAATGCCTGTTAGTCCCTTGACACACTCACTGGATGGTCAGATGGCTAGGACAGTGGAACCATCTTTACTGCAGTGTTGGGTGTCTACCTCTTTACAGAGTCTAGATGAGGAGCCCTTTCCTTGGTCTGATGTGCTTTACAAGTTCTTAGGCCTGCTTTTCCTAATAGGATTGTAATACACTGATGTGTTCCTCCAGTCCCTTTCTACTTTGAGGAATAAGTCATTTATCAGTGTGCCTCACATGAGTGGTGCCAGACAGATGCTGCTTTTCATATGTCCACTCAGTTCAGAGTCATCCTCCATCCTCAAAATGCAACCACAATCTGCCTCTAAAACAGACTCTCCCAGGGCAGAACACAATTTGAAAAGCCACTGTTTTGCTCAGGATGGAATGATTGGATCAGGGAAGAGACTGATATCAAAAGCATGTGAAGATTTTCATTGCTGGGATGGGGAGAGAGCTTAGTGCTTAAAAACACTGGTTATTCTTTCAGAGGACCTGGGTTTGTTTCCCAGCGCTCACATGGTGGTTTACAGCTGTCTGTAACTCCAGTCCCAGAGGATCAGATACCTCCAAGGGTACCAGGCATGCTCAGGGTAAACAGACATATATGCAGGCAAAATACCAAGATCTAAAAAAATATTAATAACATAATATATATATACATATATATATATTTTTAAAGATTTATTTATTTATTATGTATACAGAAGAGGGCATCAGATCTCATTACAGGTGGTTGTGAGCCACCATGTGGTTGCTGGGAATTGAACTCAGGACCTCTGGAAGAGCAGTCAGTGCTCTTAACCTCTGAGCCATCTCTCCAGCCCCATAAAATATATTTTAAAAGATCCATTACCATTATGATAGAGCAAATTATCGTCTGTATCATTCTGCTTTTTTCTTTGCTATACCTGTGGGCCATGGTCCTCTGTAGGCCACCAGAGCTGCTCTGCTTCATAATGCCAATGGTTATGTCAAATCCAGAGGACATGTATACTGCGGTCATGGTCTCCCTTCAGACTGGATGAAGAAGATGGGTATAAATGCCATGGTATCCAACAATTCTATTTGTCTATTAGAAGTTGCAAAATATAGATGCTTATGTAAGAATGTTAGGCTATAGATTTGGCTACTGTAGTGGAAGTATAAAATTCTATGAGGACACCTATGTTAAAGAACATAGAATTTATTTCTCTTGCTGTAAGTTTTTCTGGCTATATCATTCTGCAAAGGCATCAGTTTTGCAGACAGTTCTTGCTGTGTTGTTCCATTAGAACAGAATATCAGAATGATGCTTTAACGGTTTTATTCTCACTCACATGTCCCTAAATAAGTTACACCTTTCCTAACTTATGTAGCCCAGAGGATGACCTATTCACATTCATATGCCACTGGTCCAACCTACCTGCTAATGGCATCTGTAGGCTTTCTTTTGGGTCTTCCTATGCCCCACAGAAATACAGGCATTCTGTTTGTTAAGCACTTTAGGCAAATTAAAACGGAAAGAGTTTAACTGTGCAAAGAATGGTAGGTGAATGGACAACACTCAGAATCAGAAGTGGTTCAGAGAGCCCTACCCAGCTGTGTTAGAAAGAGAGCTTCTATGCACTGGACACAGGAGCAAAGCAGAGAAACCACACAGCTGTCTACACTTAGTATATGCTTTATTTGTGCATAAGCTGCTCAGTTGGATTTCCATGAGTGAAACTTGGATATTTATTACAACATATACATCTAAGCTCAGTTTCAGTTTGTATACTACATTTGGGTGTGATGTGCTAATGTCAGAACTCAGAAGCACAGAGCTATCTCTGTAGAAATAATTAATCTCATGCATACTCAATTTAATTATTGTCTGGAAGGAAAAGACAGACAGTAGATATTTGAGGATGCTCAGAAGTCTATTCTGTAATTATTGTAGGCCGAGGTTAAACCTTCCTAGACAAATGATAAAGGTAGACTTTGAATGAATGAAGTCACATCTCAGTCAACGAAACTGGAAGAGGTGTTGGGGTTGCTGACAGTTTAGTGCAGTGAGCTGAGAGCAGCGGAATAAAGTAACATCTGTACAGAAGTCATGGTATGGGATCGAAAGGTAAAACGAGGAAAAACAAGTGAGGATTTATAACAAATGAAAGGTCCATGTTTTTCCTAGTTCTTGCTCGTACCATACTTTGTAAGAGCATCGAGGATAAACCAGGGAAGATGCTTCAGTAAACGCATCCTCTTCTACTATGCCTGGCTTGGGCTGAGGCGCTCTTACATCTTCCGTCTTTCAAGAGCACCACAGTAGATCAGGGATGAGCCTGGGAGGGTCTGAATTTTAGAACCGTCTGGAAGAGAAAGGAGGTGTGTCATTCTGTGCAAAGAGCTGGCAGGCCTTATTCACAGCCTTTTTAACGGTGGCAAATTAAGTATCAGAGTCATAGATGCCTCCAGGGTTTTGAGCCTCCTTGGCGGTGGAAGAGAGAAGACTGGAGAGAAGGCCAATTTTCCAAAGCTCCCATTCAGTTTGAAATGAGAGTGCATTATCCAAGCAGAAGCATCAAGAAGGAAATTCAGGATGCAGGGCTGGAGGTGTGCAGGAAGCTTGAAAAGCATCACCCCACTGTTAATCAGATGAAACGAAATAATTTTGGTGAGCAGAAGATTGAAGGGAAGGGAGCACGGGCAACACTCTAATTCTCTTCCTAAGGTTCTGTGTTAAAAAGATGATGTCTGTAGACAGCTGGCAAGAGCAAACTTACAGCTAGGTGTGGAGAGGCAGGATCTTGAAAGCAATTAGTGTGGCGGGAGAGGGGAGCAAGCCAGTGGCATCTCTAATTTCCTTTCCGCACCACACTTGAGTGATGGTGGGATCCGAACTCATGAGTGCTGCTCTCCCTAAGAAACTGACCGGAGGGGAGCAGCAGGAGGAAGCTGGTCTCCCATCCTGACACTTGGGTTTTGGCAAGTGTAGGGGTCCAGGACTGTAACTTAAGATGTAGAGAAGATTTAAGATACCCCTTCCCTTCTGGAGCTGTGAGGATTTTAGTTTATGAAGTAAACCAAAACAACCTGGATTAATGGGACAGCACACAGCAGTGTATTAACAGGTGGGAATACAGGAAGCATACTGTAAATATGAAGACTCGGAGGAGTCACAGACTGCAGATTATACAGCTGCAGAAAGAGATAGGGAGGGGCTTGGGCTTCTGGGAGAAAGTGAGGTGGCCATAGCAGATGGAAGGCATGTGCACAGCTGCCTGGGTTGTCTCGCCACACAGTGAAGTGTTTGGGGGAAAAGCTACTTGACTGGGCGAAGTACTAGACCTCCCATTTTATCTTCATTGAAAAGGATCTTTTCTAGTCAGAAGGGGAACTATAGGACAATACAGCCTGTTTACAACTGCTCGGCATTTACTTCAGTAGATTTCCATTACACTTGTAAACTTCATTTGCAAAAGGACAGCCTTTCAGAATGAAATCTGCCTGCAGTGTCTCCGAATAGCAGTCTTGAGAGATGACAAGAAACTACATCTAGGGGTGGCATATCTTGGCGTCCCAAGAGAGACACTACTCACTTACACATCATCTGTTCATACTACTTCCTCTCCAAGTGGAAACTTTTGACACATGTGTTATAAACCAGGAACTTTTGCTAGAGAAAATACCTCTGCAGCAACTGTCAATCATCCCAGTGTAAGACTGAAAGTGAAACATTTATAGTCAAATCTCCTTTGCTTTTGAGCCCTAAATCAAAAAACAGCTAGAACTGCTGCAAACTTATTTTGTGGAAAAATATAAATTGAACCCTTGTGGGGGTATTTACCATCATTTTCACATTTGTAAATCAAAATTTGTGCAAATGTTACTGTATTTATTGTAGAAATAAAACATAATAAGTCTCACTCCAGAGCCCACTGGTAATGGTGTCTACATCTGGCATCTGTATTGTATTACATCTTGAAATTCCTAAAATAAATCTGAATACTTAACTATTTCTGTCTTTGAGGATGTTGGAAGGGGAATTTTAAACTTGCATTTTGTAGGTCTGGTATGTATGATCACAGTTCACTGGTATTGCTGGGTGTGTGCTTTGATATTTTCAAAACACTGAAGGATAGAAACGTGTGTGTGTGTGTGTGTGTGTGTGTGTGTGTGTGTGTGTGTGTGTGTGTGTTTATATACATATGCATATGTAAGATGATGGAAGATAGACAGACAAATACATAAATAGATATCTTCAGAGCAAGAGCTCTCCTGTTGAATTCTAGGAGAGAGCATCAGCAAACTCAATCCTGAAGCCTACAGAATCTTTAGGGACATTAATAATCTGATTATAAATATCATTACAGTGTAAGAACAAAGAGCATTTTTTGATCATGGAAAAACTGCCCACAACCTGAGAACTTATGTGATATTCTGAGTTATCCATACATAGTATTCTTCTCCTCTCCCAGGGCTCCAGGCATCAGTGGTTGCAATGCTCTGTTCTTTGTGTCTTCAACAATGAATTGGACAAGACACACACAATGGTAGTAGTACTAAAAGGATAGGTTTAAAGACAGTGAGAAGGGAAGCACAGAGCACAAGCTGCAGAATGAGACCAGAGGTCCAAGAGACATGTGGTTCACAAGCTTTGAGGGTTTTTTGGTGGGGGCATTGGGCTTCTTTTATGAGTTTAGGCGAAAGAAAAACCAATCCTCAGAAGTAGGAATGGGATAGGGCCTTACCTTGATTGACATATGGACTGTTTTAGAGTGGGATGACTTGCATACAAGAGGGATGTACATCCCATAGTTTTAAGCACATAGACACCCCATTATACATGAGATGCTGAGTAGTTATTTCCTGGCAGGTCACCTGAAGGGCAGATTAATCAGCACTGCGTTTGAGGTGAACATCATTTACACTGGTCTGTTTGTCTCCCTGTTTACCAGGAAGTGCCTAATAAAACTCCCCATGTGGAAAGTCAAGGGCAGGTTCCTGGGTACCACACTATCATCGGGATTGCCTCGGTGGTGTGATACAATGTGCAATATTTTACACACATCTCTTCTGTGCTCTACTTTTCTCTCGCTCTTGAGGATCCATTTTAATCAATTTGTTTATATTAAATTTAAGATGCTTAGTTGATACTTTTTTAAATTTCACATTTTAGCAGGGAATGAATGTTAAATGAGGCAACTCATTCATTGTGGTATCTCAGATCAGTCAGCTGTTTGGAGAAATTTTGGAAGAGGTAAGAAAAATGCTTGCTTGAAGTGCCTGAAACCTTATTGTTGTTATGACTCCTTTGTCCATGCAATGAGACCAGTGGAGGATGAGTTCCGATGTAAGTAATAGATGATGAAAAGAGAAATTTAAGAGATGTAATAAATGAGTCACTGTTCCAATTCTGAAGAAATTTTATCCATAAGATTGTTTTTACAAATATTCTGCAAAAGTGACTGCAGGGTTTCTATAGTTGCATATATACACCCCCACATTTATTGTGTTTTTTTTTTTTTTTTTTCTGAGAATCATATCTGAAAGGCATGTGTGAATGTTGGATAAAAGCAAATATCGCAACTAGCTAGTGACTGTAAAGAATGAAGCTTATGTTGCAAATTCTCCTTTCTGCAATTCTCCCTGACCCCGAAACCACACAAATGTTGGATTTAGCACAGATGAAGCAATCCAGGCACCTTTCGGGTAGCATAGGAAGAGAACTCCTGCAAAGCCTGGCATTCCTTAGCATATCAACACATAAGCTCAGGCTTGCTGCAGCTGGAGGTGTTTGGAGTAATGAATTGATTTCGGCGAGGGGAAAAAAATACCCAGAATGGAACAAAAGTTTTAACTTCATTACCTACACAGGGCACACATGCCAGAGCAGACACTTATGCCATGGATAGCTGTTCAGCATGCCCGTGAGTAGCCGACACTCGGCTTTCCAGACCATTCCAGCAAGTACACCACCGTGGCCCATACTTCAGTCATCAGATTTCCTGATGTCTTAGGACTATGCAAGGGGGTGCTATGCTGGGCTGGCATCGTGCGTGGTGCTGTTCTTTGTATCATTTGTCATGCTTTTGCTGCATGTTGCATTTCATAAGCACAGCGGCCCACTGAGATCCGCATGATGACTTTCTAAGGCCTGGTTAGGTGAAGTTTAAGTCCCTGCAATGGTCTGAAACACACTGTTTGCTCCGTCTCTGTCACATACTTGCTTCCATTCCATTGACCTGATGTGTTATCACAGCCACTGAGAGTCGTGAATTTTCTCACATCCACACGGAACAGGCCTTCCTATCCTCTTATTTGGTTGAACCAGCAGTGTGCAGAAAGGCCAAGGGAGAGCAAGGAAAACCCCCCCAGCTATGCGGTTAAACAGCATCTTAATGTCATGATTTTTCTCAGTCTGAAGCATTTCCCTTCTTGTTTTCTAGGTTCATCAAGCAGTTGTGTTGTGTAGGGGTGAATAAAATAAAACTCTGACTGGTTGGAGATTTGAACAAGAACTAAACATGTGAAGAAAATTGTCTGCCTTAATATGTTCTTGGATGAATAAGAATTTTTTTCAGAGAAACTAAGCTTTTTCCCATCTTTTTCTTTCCCCCACTATGAGTGGACTAATTGAAACAGAAAGAGATTTCAAATGATATAATTAATATTTAACTTAGTTTCAGTTACTTCAACTAACCCCTAAATTTTGTGGAATCATATCATTAATATTTAAGACTAAGAATATCCTAATTTTTCATAACAAATATTAGTTCTGAAAAATATGCACTGCTATACACCCTTTAAAATGTTGACAAATGACAGGCTTGTTATTAAATCCCTCAGTCCATTTACAAGCTTGTTTGTTCAGTGTTATATGTACATAAGATATAGATGGAAGATGCTCTTTCTTTAATAATTTTCTTTTAATTTTTATGTCTATATATGCATGTGCATGCATGTGTTCGTATATGTAACTTACATGCATGCAGATGCCTGTGGAGGTCAGAAGAGGGTATTGGTTCTTCTCTAACTGGAGTGACAGGTGACCAGGAGCTATTTTACAATTTCCTCCCTGTAGCACAAATTCTAATTGGTCTTAATAATAAAAACCTGGAGTCAGATAACAGGGTGAAAGCTGAAAGATCTGAGAAGCAGAACAGCAGCCATTAGAAAGACTTCTTACCTCTACCAAACCCTCAGACTGAAAGAACCAAGCTCCTGTCTCCACCCTGCCTTATTACTTCCTCTCTCTTCCCAGCCAAATCACTTCCTGTTTCCTCCTCCCAAGTGCTCAGATTAAAGGCCTGTACCTCCCAAGTACTGGGATCAAAGGCATGATATCCCAAGTGCTGGGATTAAAGGTGTGAGCCACCACTGCCTGGCCTCTAGTGGCTAGCTCCACACTCTGATCTCCAGTCAAGTTTTATTTCTTAGAGCGCAAATAAAATATCACCACACTTCCCCTCCCCCCTGTTCCACCAGGAGAGTGAGAAGAGTGCAGAAAGTCATCTTTTTTCCAAAGCTTTTCAGTTTAATTCTACGTCTCCCCAGTCTCACTTTACTTCAACATTTGACCAAAAGCTAAAAGACAAGCCTTATATTGAGGACCTCCAATGCTTTTAGCTTTATCACGGCATTTTCATTGTTCTGCTAAGAGCCTAGAGAGGATGGCAAAATTTGTACCAATCCACGGAGCAGCCTGTTTAGTAAGACAGGGAAAGAGTCCACTTTTTATAAGAAGAGTATTGGTTTTCGATTGCCTTTAATCTGCAGTGCATAGTTTAGAGAATGAATTGTAATCTTTTGGCATTAGTATAACAAAGTATACTTTGGGCTAATTTTACAAGGAAAGTTGGCTTAGCCCTTAAAAACTATTCTTGAAGGCACCACACACTTAAATCATAGAATATGGGAAAATCAAATTGGTACTGACCTGGAAGGAAGCTTCATCCCAACTGGCTAGCTTTTATAGTGCTGGGAGATGCAATGCAGGTCATCAGAGAAGAAAAGTAGTCCTTAATATTACCAAGCTGTGAACCCTGCAAGCTATAGTAATGATTGGCTCACTGATGCAATAGTGTCATGGACATTATGGGAGTAACCAACCACTTTCTGATTGGATTTAAGTCTAACTCTACAAATTGAAACCTACATTTGGCACCGTTATTGGGCCATGAAACCTGTGCCTAGATAGGTCATAGGCCCTAGGGGAGAATCTACTACTATTATTTTACTAAATGGACACAGTATTGAACTAACCCCTAATGACTTATAATTATACCCATAGATAATGAATCTCTCAACCCTCACCAGAGAGGCTTCTATTTGGAATATATGGTGATTAGTTTAGTATAGAGATCCAAAGCTGTCAAATGTGCAGGGAACAAGACACTGGAGAATGATCATTCCTAAATGTAACCATACACTCCTCTCCTTCCTCCCAAGGCTTAGGGATCATTGCAGAAGAAGGGGTAGAAAGAGTGTAAAGACTGTAAGGAAACAGCACTCTTGGATGCAGCCGGGTAGCTGCTCAGATGAACTCACAGTGGTGATGGCGGCATGCACAGCACTGTGCAAGCCCATGCTAGACCAAAGCCAAGCATGGAGAAGTGAGTTGGTCATATAATCCCTCCTATAGCTGGAACCCATCGGCAATTGTTATCTGCTTAACAAGGAAGAGTCTTCTTTCTCTAAGAGTGTGGTCCCTGATTAGTCAACCATGTCTCATTGTAAGAGACACTAAGAACATTTGGGAAGCACAAATTGATCTTGATCAGAAAACAAAGCACAACAAAAAAACCAAGTTGGATGAAGAGGTAAGGAGGGTAGATCTAGAAAGAGTTGGGAAAGGGCATGAACAAGATCAAAACACATGATACAACAATTCTCAAAGAGCTAACAATACTGAAAAGAAGAAAGACATGGGGTTATAACAGCAGCAGTATGTGTAGGAAGAAGTCAAGGCCAGAGAGAAATTTAGTATTTGGACTCTTTATTGGCTTCTTTTCCTGGTGCTGTGACAGAATATCCCAACAACAGCAGTTTGAAAGAGTAAGCTTTTATGTGGCATACAATTTAAGGATCAGTCCAGCACTGAAGGGGAGTCAAGATGGCAGGGACTTGAATCAGTTAGTTATCTATAATCAAGAACAGAGGAGAGAGAGAGAGAGAGAGAGAGAGAGAGAGAGAGAGAGAGAGAGAGAGAGAGAGAGAGAGAATACACGCACACTAGTGCTCAGCTTTCATTCACCAATGAAAGAGTGCTACCCACAGTGGCTACATTCAGGTATTCTCAAAAGCCTCCACAGACATGGCAACAGGTTAATATGGATGATCTTCAGTGAGATTCCTTTCCCAGTTAATTTCTAGATTGTCAAGTTGACAAAATTAACCATGACAGGTTCCTTATAACACTTGTCATGAGAATTTGAGGCCCCGTGACAGTTACCTTTGGAGGGCAGCACCTTCAATGACCTAACAACCTTTCACTAGACCCATTCTCTAAAAAGTCCACGGAGTGTCAAGATGAAACACATAAACCCTGGGAGGAGAAATGATACTCAAACCCATAGCAGTCATTGTAAGACTGTAAGATAAGACATACAAGTGTATCAAATAGTTTCTTTAAAATATTATTTAATTTTTGAACATATATCCATTTAATTATGCAAACTAAACACAAATAAATGTTTGTTAGAGATTTGAAAATCCAAAATGATAGAGACCTGTATATGACAAAAATAAGATTTCCTTCAGGATTCCTCCCCCAATCTCTCTCTTTTCTGGGATTAAAAATCATTAATAGCCTACTGTGTATCCATCTGCAACTTATGTGTGAATTTGCATGTCTGTATATCTCTTGCCGTGTTACATTTGGCCCTGATATATTTGATGCTGGTTATGAAACCTGCATGCAGAAAACACATTTAAAACAAACAAATAACAACCAGAGCATCTACCTTGGCCCTAGTTATTCAAGTTTATTGTCATTCTTCTTTTCAGGAAAATACTGTCAACTTTTAAACAGCAGTTTCATGAAATTCAAATGCTTCAAGCAAAGATAGCTTTTGCTTCCTGGAGACCATTTGGTTTCCACCAATCACAGGTCTAGATTGCATGTCAGAAATGTAGGTGGGCGATGTGTCTCACATAAGGTGAATGTCAACAAGCTTGACTTTACATCTAAGTGCTATTTGTCAGCACTTAGTGTTAAATATTTACCTTAAAAACTAGTGACTCCTGGCTTTTCAGACATTAATGAGCAGCCTACTTACTTTTAATATAATTTCCATATAAAATGATTTTGCTTTGAAAATTCTCATATGTATATATAAATATTTAAATATTCCACACTAATGAAGCACAGAGAAGAAAGAAAAATTATTCATCAGTTATTTCTTTTGGGGGTAATAAGTTTGCACAAGTTCAATAAGCATGTACCATTCTGTCCAGCAGCAAATTATCTTTATCAGACTCATGAATAAGAACATTATCTCTTTGGGTCAAATAATTGTAATATCTACAGAGGAAAAATGGCTTCCTCTCCCTCAGTAGCCACTAACTGAAAATGTCTATTCGGGAGGGTGGCACTCTATGAATTCTTTCAAAATCCATGCTGGTGTGTCAACAGGCTTGATCTCGTACAAGTAACCACAGCTGCCCACTGCTTCTCTGGCAAGGCTGAGTACAGAGGTGATCCATGTGGACATAAACACAAATATTTAGAAGGCAGTTTGACAGTGTGTTAATTTACTAGAACAACAGTGGTAATGTCACCCCTAGAGCCATGGGCTTTTGACCAGGTTGACAGTAAAAAGCATGAATTCTCTTCTATGGAGTTGAGCCTTAAATTCAATCAGAAAGGGTGCTGTTACCCTCATAACAGAATGCCACTACTGTACTAGTGGGTACATCTTGCTTGGCATGTTGGTGATTGTACAAAGGTCCACCAGGGAGTGAGACCACTGATGATCCCCCCTCATCTACGCTGAACTTAATAGCACTTTCCAGAACTGTGAAAGCCAGCCACAGGGACATAGCTTGTCACTCACTTTTAGTTTGATATCTCTGTATTCTGCAACCAAAGTGTGCTGTGTCTTCAGCAATTGGGATTTACTATCTAATTCTTAGATCACAACAAGATAACAACAAATATTGCCAACAGGAGCAATAGCAAAGGCCTAAAATGTTTTGGGGAACTTTAGCTCCTCTCTGGCTGGGAGGCCACACTGGGGATTAGTGTATGCTAGGCAAGCACTCTACCAACTGAGTCATGTCCCCACAAAGGCACACTGTGACACTGACTTCCTCAAGTCACAGGCAAATTCTCTAGCACTTGGCAGCTTATCTTCCCTCCATTACTATGGTTTTATAATGTGGTGGATTCCTTCACAAACGAAATGCTATGTGCCACCACTTCAGTGCAGTTTGTTTACTTGACATCATAGCCTTAAGTTCCGTTCATGCTGCTTCATGTATCAGTAGCTTTCCCCTTTGTTCTGAGTAGTATTCCTTCCTGTGATGTGCATTATTTAAGCATTTACCTATGGAAGAGCATACTTGTGGTTTCCAGTTTCTAGGTATTTCAAACATCTGTCTGGATGGACTGTCATGTTGAGGTTCTTATGTGACTATAAGGTTTTACTTCTCTAGTATGAATGCCATTCAGTTCATTGTCTGGTTCTGCCACCAGGTTGCTTGCTTTACTATTGTCAAATTTTAAGATTCAAAAAATATATCATTGGTGTATCAGTTACTTTTATGTTGTCATGATAAAATATCAGGACCCAAATCAACTTAAGGTAGGATGGGGCTTATTTGGTTTATGGACACCAGAGGACTAGAGTCCATCATGGCAGGAAGGCATCAATCCATGGCTGCAGGACCCATTTTCTATCCACAATATCAGAGACAGAGATAGAGATAGATAGATAGATAGATAGATAGATAGATAGATAGATAGGTACACACACACACACACAGAGAGAGAGAGAGACAGAGAGAGAGAGAGAGAGAGAGAGAGAGAGAGAGAGAGAGAGATACTAAATTCTCAGTCTTCCCTCCTTGCAGTGAAGTACTTCCTTCAACAAGGCTTCACAACCTCTCCAAACATCACCACCAACTTGGGAACCAAGTGTTCAGATACAAGAACAGGTGAAGGACATCTTTCATTCAAACCACTACACTTGGCATACGCCTTATCTCAAGAGACATTTATTAAGATGTTGTTGCTACTTGATACTTTCAACTACTGCATTTGGCCTTTGATAGGGTAAAGGTTTTGCATTTTGATAAAGTCTAATTTGTGATTTTCTCTTATGGCTAGTATTTTGAAGGATCTGCTTGAGATCCCCAATCCTTTATCCTGACAATTTTCCTGCTGTGTTCTCCTTGAGTAGACTTGTGTTTTCCATGTAGAAGAGTGTCCTCATCTAGTGGCTTTTTTTTCTTTCTTTCTCACCCAACATCTACTGGACAGAGTTGTGTGGGCTATTTTTGGGTTCCCCATTCTGTCCCATTGGCATATATGTGTCTGTTTGATCAAGTATATCAAACTGTCTTGGTTCCAATAGTTATAGTGATAGAGCAGATCCTCAGTATTAAGCATGCTGTACATATATTATACAGTTACTTGCCGATGATCTGAAATTTCATTTCAGTCTGGCATCTGTGGTAGGTTTATTTCTGTTGCTGCATTAAAAGACCCTGACAAAAGCAACGTAAGGGAGAGTTTGCTTTCCTTACAGAGGGCTTAGAGTTGACTGTGGCGGAGAAGACACGGCAACAGGAACGTAAGAATACACAACCCATCACATTACATCGGCAGTGTGGAAGCAGAGTGAGCAGGAAGTGAGGCCATGTTATAAAGCCTAAAGCCCCCCCCCATCATCTGGAGGCCAAGTGTGCAAACACAAAAGCCCATGGGGATATTTTACATCTCAACCACAGCATCACTTATACTTTACCTGCTACCAGGAGGGAGGAAATCCACTTATTTGGATGATGTACACATACCTTATTCCATTGTGTGTACTATTGCCACCTTCTTACCTTCAGCATTTTCTGCATTATGTCCTTGGAACTTAAGCTGAAAGCTGAGAATTAGCTTTGTGGTTGTTTGAATGAGAACTGTCCTCTGCAAGCTCAGGTATTTGAACGCTTGGTCTTCAGTTGGTGGTGCTGTTTGGGGAGGCAGTGCAGCCTCAGTGGAGGAAGTTCATTCCTGAAGGTGAGATGTACGAGTCCATAGCCTCACCCAACTCCCAGTTCGTTCTCTCTGTTTCGTGTGGCTGGAGATGATATTGCTCAGCTTCCTGCTTCTGCTAGCGTGTCTGCCCCTTGCTACTATGCGTCCTGCCAATTTATGTTGTTTTTGGTCATGGTGTTTTATCACAGCAACTGAAGAGCAAATATTACCATCTTTAGCTGCCTTCCCTCTTTCCCTGTCTTCTTACCTCTCTATCTGTTGCTATTATTTTCCAAAATTCTTACAATCTCTCTTACAAATGACATTCTGTCCTTCAGAGTTTCACTCTTCCAGTTATTCCTCTGCATTGCTACCTAAGTTACATATCTTGGACATTTTTCACTATCCAAAATTATCTTTCCTCATTTTCTCTTGCAAAATTATTCCAGAGTAATTCTTTGTGGTATGGTAGTGCAAGGAGAGCAAGCATGCTTGGATTTGCTATAGATGACTAATAGATGAATTTAAATATGAGAGCAAGGCTAGTTCTGTCATGACAGTTAGTGGGGGATGGGAGTTTCTTCAGTTTATCAGCTTTGGTACAGTGGAAATGGAGCATACACATTGAATAGAAGTAAAGTAGAAGTTCTAGACAAAAGTCCCATGACATTGCAGTGATCAATACCCATAGGAGTGTTGGCAGAGCATGGACCAATATGCATCATGATTCATTTAGCATGTTTTCAACAGCAACAACATGCAGCAATAATAAGCAAAAGACAACTGAGAAATGTGACTCACAGTATAGGTCATCATATTGAGCTTGTTTTTACTTTTTCTGTTGTCTGCCCCTTAACCAAATTATGCTTCCCATTTGTGTGTTCGTTTGTTGGTATCTGGCTGTTTATATGGGTTTTGGGGATCTGAATTCTGGTTCTCTTGCTGATGTGGCAGGGACTTTACCTACTGAACCGTTTCCCTATCCCTGCTTCTTGTGTGTCGTCATTGTTTCTGAGACAGAATCTGGTACATATCCTGAGCTGGCCTGGAACTTGCTTTGTAGACCAGGCTAGCCTTGAACTCACAGAGATCTGCCTGCTTCTGCCTCTTCACTGCTGAGATTAAAGAGATGAGTCATCACACCTTCTGTTTCCTGTGTTAATAAAGAACAAACTCCAAGTCAGGAGATAGAGCTTAGTGGCCTAGGCCTTCCAAAGCATGTAGTACTTTGGGCTTAATCCCAGGCCTAGAGAAAAAAAATGAACTATTTATGCCTTGATGATATTGCTAGTATGTGGATTTATTCACTAACCAAATTCTGTAAATAGATGGTAGTGGGATCTATACCTACAAGGGTTATAGTTCACACATGAATTCTGGTGAGCCCACCCCTCTATCCTGACCATCTGTTTTAGAAACATCAGTAACTCCAGTTGAGCTGTCTTGACATGGTCATGTGTAGCTGAAAGTTTTCCTGTGTCCTGCCTGGTCCTGCAGCCCCGCGGGGCTGTAGGACCAGGCGGGACCAGAGAAAACTTACAACTACAGCCATGGAGTGATTTCACAATACTAATTATATCTTTCTTGTGTGACTTCTGATAATGATACATTTACTCAAAGAGAATTCTTTCACTCACATATTGGGAGACGTTATTGACAGCTAGAATGCCACTAAGAAAATTCATCCTCAGGCCTTCTGTTCTATGTGTATGTGGTCTATGTGTATGCACATGTGTGAGACTGGATGTGAAGGCCGGAGGTGGATGTTGGGTGTTTGTTGCTCTTGACCACAGGTGAGACAAAGTCTCTTCAATGAATGTGGAGCTTGACAACTTGGTGAGACTTTCTGGCCAGAAAGCTCTGGGAAATCTGTCTGATTCTGCTCCTGCATGCTGCAATTACAGATGCACAGCCCTTGTTTCTGGGTGCATACTGGGGACCGGAGATCAGGTCCTCATGGTTGTTCTGCAGATACTTAACTCACTGAACCATCTCCCTAGCCAGGTTGTGCCACTGTAGCCCCCTTTACTATATTCTTTGCTGCCTTTCCTCTTTGAAGTGGATACCTGGCTGAAGTCCACTATGGCAGGAATTTACACACATAAAAATCCCATGGCAAACAGAGAAAATGTTTGTAGCATGTTTTGTATCCTCCCTATCTTTCACCATATTTTCTTATATCATATTTGATAAAGAGAACCTACCTGCTTTCTATTTGTGTGGGAGTTTTATCATATCTGGTCATGCATGGACACTTGTGAAAAGGCAAGGGAGTTTCTTCTTCCAGTGAGATCATTTCTGTTCTCTGTGCTAGGGTTCAAAAATCTTGGGAGGAGACATGCTGATTCATTGGATAGCCACACAGATGTCCACTGCAGAACGTATCCTTAGGGAAGAAGAATGTGATATGATAAGATGGATACAGTGGCCTTTCTTTACCGGATATGGTGACCTTGAGGACAGTCCTGTTGCATTGAACTATCTTGTCTTTGGATCAATTCCATACAAATATGTTTAGACCTTGGGAAAAGAGAAAGGCTGAAACCAAGTATAAGGAGAGGACATTGAACTCTGAAACATTACTGAGGATCCAGCTCTATTGTGGGTATCCAATAACAAAGTAAAAATATAAGCCGTCTCAAGCATTCCCATAGCTCTGAAATGCTGAGAGTTCAGACTCCTCCCTGTAAAGAAACACTGACCAGAGAACTGTAATGGAAGGAACCATTTCTGATACAGTAGGAGGGAGGCTGAGTCAACTGACCAGAACAATATCAAATAAATACATGGCTTGGAAAATAGCAAGGGAGTTGGAGAATTGCTGGAAGGAGTTGTAGTGACTAGCTGGCACCTGGTATGGCTGTCACAGTAACATGGCTGCATGAAGAGGGCTCCAAATGTCTTTAGAGATATTTGAGATACCATATGGAACCCCCAGGAGGAACTGGAGAAAGGAGTAGTGTTTCTTTTATAGACTTGGGTCTCCTTATATTTGGAGGATAGTTATTTAGAACTTCAAACCTCCTCTTTCTGCACTTTTCCTTTGATGAGTATATAGTGTTCTTCCCTGTCTATCCTATAATTTTGGGTTACCTTTGAAGTGTTGCTTCTTAGGTCCATTTGCTCAGAATATCTTTTTCCATCCTTTTACTCTAAGGTCATGTTTATCCTTGATGTTAAAGTGTGATTCTTGGATGTGGTAGAAAGATGGATCTGATTTTTGCATCTATTCTCTTAGTCTACATCTTTTTTATTGGGGGAGTTGGGACCATTAATGTTGAACATTATCAATGATCACTGCTTGTTGATAATTTTGTTGTGGTGGTGTAGAGTTTTTCCCTCTCTTTTGATTTGCTGATCTGAAATTATTTATTCCTTGTGTTTTTCTTGGGTGGGGTTAAACTCTTTAGGTTGATGTTTTCTTCCTAGTACCTTCTGTATTTGGATTTGTAGATAGATACTGCTTAAATTTGGTTTTATCATGGAATGTATTTTTTTCTCTATCTATTCTAATTGAACATTTTGCTGGATGTAGTAGTCTGGGCTGGCATCTGTGGTCTCTTAGAGTTTGTAGAACATATGTCCAGCCCTCTGTGACTTTTTGAGTCTCCATTGAAAATTCGGATGTTTTTCTATTAGGTCTGCCTTTATTATGTTACTCAGTCTTTTCCCCTTGCATCTTTAATATTCTTTCTTTGTTCTTTACATTTAGTGTATTGATTATTATGTTCCATGGGAATTTCTTTTCTGGCTCTATTTATTTGGTGTTTTTTATGCTTCTTATACCTTGATAGGCATCTGCTTCATTAGATTAGGGAAATTATCTTCTATGATTTTGTTGAAAATAATTTCTATGACTTTTATCTGGGTTTCTTCTCCCTCCTCTATTTCTATTATGCACAGGTTTGGTCTTTTATAGTGATCCAGATTTCCTGGATGTTTTGTACCTGGGTTTACTTATGTTTAACATTCACTTTGATCAAGGTACTCAATTTCTTCTATCTTGTCTTCAATGTCCTAGAATCTCTCTTTCATCTCTTGTATTCAGTTGGTGAAGTTTGTCTCTGTGGTTCCTATTTCTGATCCTATATTTTTCATTTCCATGTTTCTTACAGTTTGTTCTTTTTTTTATTTTTTTTTAAAGATTTATTTATTTATTATATATACAGCATGTATGGCTGCAGGCCAGAAGAGGGCACCAGATCTCATTACAGATGGTTGTGAGCCACCATGTGGTTGCTGGGAATTGAACTCAGGTCCTCTGGAAGAGCAGTCAGTGCTCTTAACCTCTGAGCCATCTCTCCAGCCCCAGTTTGTTCTTTTTATTTTGTTTTTTTTTGTTGTTTTTTATTAATTCTTTTTTCACTTTCATGTCTTGAATAGTTTTCTTCATTTCATTCCACAGGTTGTTTGTGCTTTCATAGATTTCATTGATGAATTTTTCCTATATTCTCTCTAAGGCTCTTGAGCATATATTCAAGACAGATATTTTGAAGTCTTTGTCTTGTGCTTCAGCCATATTACATTTCTTAGGCCCCACTGTGGTAGGGTTACTGAGGAAGAGATGAAGATCTTTAGTTAGCCTACCTGATTCACTGGGTGGAGTGGTCTGTAGGTTCCCAGGGAATGACTGATGGAGTTGGGGGCTGGCTGAGTAGAGGGAGTGAAGTTAGAAGGGGAAGATTTGTGTGATTCCCTAAAGATGGGGAAAAGGGGGTGCAGTGGGAAAAGATGCCTCAGCAAGTGTTCTGCTACAGAGCTATGGATGAAATGGGAAGAGGATTGGAGGTGGATTTGGAGGTTTGTAGGTAGAAGTGAAGATCTACAGTTAACCTACCTGTTTCCATGGCCAGAGAGCTAGTTCTTAAATTACATTTAATCAGTAGCATCATTAATATTACTTATATAGCTTTTTTCCCCTCTTGAGACAGTCTTATTATGAAACCATGGCTCTCTATATAGACATAGTTGGCTTCAAACTCACAGAGATCCTTATGTAGACTGAGTTACTTTTATAAAACACCATAATGACCACAGAGAAGTAATTTAACAGGAATTACATTTTCCTCAACCTTGGGGTATTATGTAGCAATATTACACAACACAATTGAGTCCATAATAATCCTATTTGTCTAATTAGGTGATTGTTCCTATACACACACTTCCATTGATTCTCAAATTCTTTTATTTATATGAAATGATGTGGAGATCACAAAAATTTGATTAGAGCAAATTTTCTGGTTTAGACACACTGTAGAAAGAAAAGAGTGATTGGGGTGAATATCTGTCCTCATAGGTTTTATTCAGTGTCCAAATCACATGTGTGCATTGGACCAGACTTGACATTCATTTACTTCTGCTTGCAATAGTGCCCTCACTGTTAAAAATCTCTGTTATACAAACCTTTTCACCCTGACAAGTAGGTACATCCTTTGAGTAGCTTTAAAAGACTCATTCACAGAAAGGCACCATAAAATAGATTTCCATTTTGATCAAGTGTTTTCCTATCACCGTTTTCCACTCATTCTTTAAGTTGACTTAGGAAAGAGAGCGTATTACTACTAGCATGCATTCATAGGTTTGATATGCTAGTTTCCCAGTATTCAGGGAGAAGTTTCAAGGAGATATAATTTACTAACCTAAAGAACGATGGGTGTTTGTATTCGTATTCATCATTTACGCACATATAATAAATCAACTTTTTGTCCTGATTATATGGATGTGTATGTAAAAATGTGTCTTATTTCCAGTGTACACTAAAAATATGCTATAATAATTGGAACAATATAGTGCTGGTCTAAGTACAGACAAAGGCTGTGTGGAATAGAATGAGATACCCAGCAATAGATCCAAACAATGAAAACATGAGACAGGATTGAAACTCACCAGGGAAAGCTTTGCATGTTGACAGTATAACTAGGTAGTCATCTGGGGAATAAACAGATGCGGGGATCTCAAACTATGATAAGTCTCAAAAGGATTAAGTAAAATGAACATGATAATAATCATAGAAGAAAACATAATATGATTTTAAAATCTAATTCTGAGTATAATGGAAAGTCCTATAAAAGATTTTGTTATAAGGGCAACATAGAAATATTCTACAAGATAATTTGCTATTAAAGTATGCAATCAAATTAAATATATATTTTTAATTAAACTATATATATATATATATATATATATATAGTTTTAAACAAAAATAGCCACTTTAGTGAATGATACTACTTACAGAAGATGGGTTATCAAGTGAAAATCTCAGTGCCAGGCTGTGGTTACTCTCCTAAGTGTTATTGGTCAGAGGGACCCATGGCAACACAGGCTATTGCCATTATACTTGGTTAGCCATCATAACTAGGTGGTGAGACCCTCTGCTGA
Source organism: Peromyscus leucopus (assembly GCF_004664715.2). Taxonomy (NCBI): domain Eukaryota; kingdom Metazoa; phylum Chordata; class Mammalia; order Rodentia; family Cricetidae; genus Peromyscus; species Peromyscus leucopus. Next base: position 43,399,307 of record NC_051079.1, on the reverse strand, counting down.
AGACATCTCATACTTTAGTTATGGGAAACAGAGAAACAAATCTTGAACTGAACAGGAAACTCTGCCAGATAGCTAGCTTTCATAGTGTTAGAAGGTGCTTGCAGGCTGCTGGAGAAGAAGAGACATCAGTGGTCTTACCTGGTGTGAAACCCTGCATGTTCCAATAGTAGGCTACCAGGCAAGAAGTGCCCACTGGTACACTGGTGGCAACATTGTTTAAGGATGTAACTAACCACTCTCTTGATTGGATCTGAGCCTTCTCCACAGGTGGGAATTCATGCCTGATAATATCAAAGTGGTCAAAACCTTGGCTAGGGAACTCATAGGCCTTTTGGGAGAACCCACTGATGTTATTTTCCCAAATGGTCATGTCAAACTGTCTTATAAATACGTATGTTTATATTCATAGATATCTGCTGCTCCCAACCTTTGTCAGAAAAGATTCTTACTGCAGTTGAGAGTGGTTAATGAAGAGATACACTAGTATTTAAAGTGCTTAAAATCAGCAACTGTGAATGTTCAGCCATAGAACAGGCATCTACGCATAGTCTCTCTCCCCAAGGCTCAGGGAACATTGTGGAAGAGGGAATGGAACTAGGGTGAGAACCCGAGGGTGGAGAGGAGTGTGACATGCTTTCCTCTGGGCATGACGTGGCTGTTAGCTCATATGAACTCATAGTAACAGTGGGTTAACTACACAAGACCTATACAAGATCAAGCCTGTTACAATTCTTGAATGTAGGAAGGAGGGGGTCATGAAGCCCTGCCCCTAACTGGAGAACCATTGGCAGCTGATGGTTTCTGGGGAAGGAAGAATCACTTTTCTTTTGAATGTGGCAACTGTTAGTTCCTTATGTCCTAGTAGATGATCCCACATCGTTGAGCACATGGTCAACACAAATTGGATTCAGTGACTTAAAATAAATTATTAAAAATATTACATAAGGAAGATATGAAGTTGGGAGGGAAATATAATGGGGGATTTGAGGGGAGAGGTTGGAGGGAGTGAGACATAGATATGATCAAGGTATAGTATACACATGCATAAAATTTTCAAATGAAAACACAAAAGCATAGTCATAGGGGAAAGTCTTGTAATGTACATTACAATGGAGAATTTGGTTAATACTCTTTAAAATCCAAAAAACAGCTGGGCAGTGGTGGCACATGCCTTTAATCCCAGAATTTGGGAGGCCAGGCAGACAGATCTCTGGGTTTGAGGCCAACCTGGTCTACATAGTGAGTTCCAGGACAGCCAGGGCTATACAGAGAAACCCTGCCTTGAAAAACAAAAGCAAACAAACAAACAATTCAAAAAACAAAAGTGTAATTGAAAAATGGTCAAATATTATGATCAAGAAGAGAGCTCTTAGTCTGTAAGTTATATGCAAATATATAAAATATCAGTTATAGTCAGTTATAATATTAAAGTATAAATTAATGCAGAAAAATTCCTACACAGCAAGTTTGTAAAGAGCTGTCAACCCATAATGTTGAAATGGTTGTAATCACCTGGTAAGTAGAACCCCCCAACACACACACACATGCACACCTAGTCATCAGTATAATAGCACTTAGTTAAAATAAAAAATATGTGTATCTTTTCATGAGAGCTGCTGCTTCTACATAGAAATACAGTTTTAACCATAAAGGGAGAGTTACAGTGCTGCTGATGAAAGATTTAAAACAATTTAAATGCATTTAACAAGAAACTGTGTTTAAACGTTCATGTTCATATTGTGGAATACCATGTAGCAATTTAAAATGATGAATCAGCTTTAATCCATCTCCAAAGATATGTTATTAGATAGAAAGCCAAGATTCAGTATGATATGCATCATATGCTGTCATCTATGTATGTATATGTTTTCATCACCTGCCTGCAGATTTGCTTCTTTAGGACTATCCTCAGAACTCCACAGAGTATCTTAGAAAGTTGCCCAAGAAACTTGTCTGAGGACCTGAAGTGGGTTAGGGCAAAGGTGGGAGAAAGAGGTCTTTTCTGGTTGCCATCTTATGTTTTTAACTTTATATTCCAGTCATGAGCTGTTTATTCTAAATTATAATTTCAAATTTAAATATATGAATTATGGACCCAGTTCTTGGCTACTTAACTAGAGAGTTTATGTATCTTTTCCCTCTTGAACTATAGGCTATTGGGCAGACTTTTTTGTTATGATTTCCTGGGGGGTATCTACTTAAGAAAGGTCATTTGAAAAGTGACATGGAAACTTACTATTCTAGAAGCTCCCTAAAATATATACATATATGGAGTCACCAAATAGCAGGTGTGATAATGCCTCAACTAGATAGACATCTTATGCCACCAAGTAAAACTTCCACTGCTAGGAATGGGTTAAATCTTGTTGAGCCATTGGCCAAATAAGGCACTATTAAACCCCCAAACATCACAGGCTTTTGCCAGTGCTAGTGGCTATTCTTTATAACCTGATCAAAGTGCCAAATTGCTGAAGACAACACTTATGTATATCATCAAACACAAAGAAGTTGAGTTGATGCCTAACCAGACACCTCGCCCCTTACTGACTAGCATTTATGGTACTAGAAGGTATTCTGCAGGCTACTAGAGGAGAAAGGTAATCACCAATATCTCCTAACTACAAATGCTGTGACCTACAACAGTGACATGCCTGCAAGATATATTGATGCAATAGTGGCACAAAGTTATAGAAGTCACCAAATACTTTCAGATTGGATTTAAGGCTCACTCCATGAGATGGAGTCCATACCTGACATTGCAAAAATGGCCAAGAACCTGAGGTTAGTCATAGACTCAGGGAAAAACCTACTACTATTATTCTGCTAAAATGAACATAGCAATAAAATGACTCTGAATAACATACTGCTATGCACAGTGATCAGTGTCTCACTCAGCCCTCATCACAGAAGTTTTTCTTAGAATAAATGGGGATTTAATACAAAGACTCACAACTGGAAAATGTGCAGAGAGTGAGAGACTGGAGCACTCAGTCCTATATGGGATGTCTTCATCAATTCCCACCCTTCAAGGCTCAGGCTCTATGAGGAAGAGGAGGGGGAAAGATCATAAGAGTCAGAGATGATGGATGACTCCAAGGAAACAGAGTCTTTCAGACACTACAAGATTGGTGACATATGAACTCACAGAGACTTTAGTGCATCCAAAAGGCCTGCATAGGTTTAAGCCAGATGGGGGTCCCAGGACTGAGAAGGGAAAGTGGATACAGGCCTCCACCCAAACCAAAAATCTATTGGCAATTGATAAATACTAACAAAGGAAAAGTTATGTTTCCCAATAGAATCTCGTTGGGTATATTAATTATACTTCAGGACAGTCCTTTTGCCCAGGAGTAGTTGACCAACATATGATGAACTCAATGGTATCTTTGTAGACTTAAAAAAAAATCCCTCATTTTGCTTTGAGTATTTTTTTGTCTTTTTGCTTATTTATTTCCAGTTTTGTGATTTTATTTTTAAATGTTTCTTGCTTTTTTAATGTGTGTGTGTGTGTGTGTGTGTGTGTGTGTGTGTGGTGTGAAGAGAGAGAGACAGAGAGAGAGAGAATGAATGAATGAATGAATGAATAAGAAAAAAATTAACGAAGTTGGGTAGGTAGTAAGGTGGGGCAATGATCTGGGAAGAGTGGGGGGAGGGGGAAACATGATCAAAATGCCTCTTATAAAAATGGTTTTTCAATAAAAAGGATATGTCTAGCAGCAGTTTATTCTTGGTGCTCACTTAAAAAATAATAACTAAGATTGACAGACTGCTTAGAGATGCAATTTCATATGTTTTAAGAGTCAATTAGCCATAAAAGTATATGTTCAATTGTTATTGTACATGTAATTAGAAGAGAATATCTCAGTCTGGCACTCACTTGGCATTTTGAGTTGGTTAGTTACTCTGGAGGATGCTTTGTGTTAGTTGGATATTTTGAGTAATTCCCAGAATCTTCCTACTAAAGACTAGTATAAACTTATCACCCACAATTGTGACAGCCCACAGAGCCCCCTCTGCAAGTTGTGCAATAACCCAGTTTCCCTACATTTTGCTATGTGTCCCTGTGTTCATCTTTCCCCAATTACTTGAGAATTACTGAATTAGAGTCAGTAAGTGTTCGGCCACCCTCTGCACATACAAGGCTATGAACTAGTTTATGTGAGACCTTGCTGTTAGCTCCTCCTCACCCCTTCTTTTGTTTAATGCTTGTAGAAACAATATAAGGCAGTTTCATTCTGAGCTAAGCTTTGTTTATCCTTTGGTGGGAATAGTCACTCTTACAGACACTTGGTCTGCAAATGAATGGCTATATAATATTTAATTTTTTTTAGATGAAAGATACTACAGTGTTGTAGATGTTATTGAAGATTATGATGTTAACCTGAAGATTGTGTTAAGTGAAATAAAGAAAGACGAGCATGGTATGACCTCACTCATGGGTAAAATAAAGAACTGTTGAACTCCTCAAATTTGAGAGCTGAATGGTAGTTTTGAGCAACAGAGAAGTATGGGGAATGGTGGGTCAATTGGTATTGCTATATTTAGCTACAAGCAAGATGGTCAGGCGTGCTTTTATATAACAGGGTGACAATAGATCACAGCAATATACTGTATATTTCAAAAATCTGGAAAGATTATTTTAAAAGATTGTTGCAAAATATTAGAGACATGTTTAACATTTTATATATATATACATATATATATATAATATTCACATACAACACATACCACACTCACATGTTACATGATACTCCAATAAAATGTATAGCCTTTATGTTCTCATGTATTCATTCAGAAAAAATGACGAATGTATGTATAGGGTCTAAGTAGTAATGAGGAGTGAATGCAGTTAAGAAGTGTTTCCCCAGAGTTAATAGAATATGCCAATGCTAGGTTGGGACTATGATAAACTTCTTTGCAAATAAATGCTAAAGAGTTGGCATTGCACTTCAAAATTGTATTGTCATATAAGTTATATGAAAAATAGAACCTATCAAAATAAACACACTGAATAGATGAGACAAAAATAATCATCTTAATTAATGGTGCCTCTCAAGCTGTTATGTCAGACTTTGGGGAAAGTAGACCCAGTGGTGAGCTACCTCACTGAATCATGTGGCTTTTATAATGTTAAGCCTGACATGCTGGGGATGTCTTTCTGTATGCAGTGAATGTGTTCCTCTGATTGATTGATAAATAAAACTGCTCGGCCTACCACTGATTAGCTCTTACACTTAAACTCAGCCCATTTCTGTTAATCTATATGTTGTCATGTGTTCCATGACTTTACCTGTGTGCCTGTTACATGCTGCTCCGTGGACAGCAGGCTGGTGTCTCCTGACTCAGCCTTCCACTTCCCAGAATTCTCCTCTCTCTTTATCCTGCCTATACTTCCTGCCTGGCTACTGGCCAATCAGCGTTTTATTTATCAATCAATCAGAGCAATACATTCACAGCATACAGAAAGACATCCCCAGCAGGCCCAGGTGGGACTGGAGATAACTCCAGCTACAAAGACATGTTTTCTGAGCATTATAAAATAATTTATTTTCATAAAATAGGATGCATTTATTCTTATTTTACATTGCAAAAGTACCTTCTATGATTCTGACGTGTTTGTTCCTTGAACCCTGTGTTTAATCCTGGGCCATATGTTTTAGAGAAGTCCTTGACTATGGTTTCAGGTTTCACTTGAAGTAGGATTTTACATTTCAAATTAAAAAGGCTTCTGATTTGTTCCTTCTGTTGCAAACCAGGCATCTTATTAACAGAAAAAGAGTTCTTTGATAACATGCTTCATTAAACTTCATCTTCAGATGTGTGCTTAATCCTGATGACTCTAGATAAACTGTTAGATGACTCTGTGGTCGTTGGCAGTCCTGACCTGCCTGTGTACATCCAGAGGCAGCCTCATCCATTAGAGTTAGAATTATTGAAGGGAGCTGTGTTGGCAGACAGCACAGCTTGCCCTAATTCTTTTGAAAGGTATTATAGAATCTTTATTATCCACCTTGACTGTCTAGACAGCAGATCCTCGGTCTTCAAATACTGCCTGCAAAACTGGACTTGGTAAGTTTCTGTGAGATTGGATGTCCTTTTTCATCAGAGTCCCCAGCCTTTTTTTTTTCCCCCAGCTTCATTAATGAAGGAGAGTCTCCATGCATGGAATATGCTCATTACATACAAATTAGAGTTAAAACAGTGGCTTCTCAACCCTAGAATTGTAAGTGCTAATGAACACAAAGAGGGTCGCCAGTGAAAAATAACTCAGGCGAGCTGTATCTCCACGCCACTGTTTGCAGCACTCTGGGAAAAGGTTGTAATATTAATGCCTCTTGTCAGAACACCCTTAGAAGTGCTATTAAATCATCTTCTCTATCGACGGTGCTGTAGTTATAAATAGGCTCACAATGAATTCTGAATTCTCTACATGTAAATCATGCCACATACCATTATCTGATATCCTTGAATTAGATATGCATGGCCTTGGGGGCAGTGAAGGATAGGTCGATGCAGTCAGCTGTCTCCTTCAGTGGGAACTGCTCGGTGTTAAAGACGAACGGCCAGACAGTAAATAACATTTTCAAATATGCACCTAGACTTTGAGTGGGAGAGAAATGAATAATGATTTTTCTCTTGTTAGATTGGACTCAAGCAAAAGGTCAAACTTTTCTGTAAAAGAAGCTACGGCTGTAGGAAACAGTTAATCACAGACAAACGTGGGCGTGTAGACCTAGAAGCAGGATAATTATTGGGTCTGCTGGCTTTTAGTGCACACCATTGTGCCGTCTGATTCTCGAAAACCTTATTTTCTTTCACCCCTGTTGCTAGCTTCTACTCCCGTTGAAGGAAGGTGAGAGGTTAACAGATTAAATCCAGTTTAGAACAAGGAACTTGGAGTAATTGAAATTATAGTTGAATGCTGCATTTAAATTAATCAAGTGCATCTTCTCAGAGCAGACAAGGCCTTTGTTTATGTATTCTACTGAGATAGTTATTACAGTGTGTGTGTCTGTCTGTGTGTGTGTGTGTGTGTGTGTGTGTGTGTGTGTAATATGCATGCATGTGTGCAGGTGCATTTGCCCATGTGTGCACATGTTGAGGCCAGAGGTTGATGTCAGGCATATTTCACCATGACTCTCCAGATCATTTTTTTTTTTAAATAAGGTCTTCACTGAACCCAAATTTCATCAATTAGAATTGACTACCTGGCCAGTAAGTCCCAGGGCTGGCATTACAGATGTGCAACACTGTAAAAACAAAACAAAAAACCAAATAAACCAACAAAAAACAACCTAGCTTTTACTTGTGTCCTGGGGGCCTAATCCTAGCTCCTCCTGTTTGTGCGGTGACTGAGCCATTCTCCCTAGCTAGCCCTGTGGTACACACGTTCACAAGTGTAGTGCAGTATCTGAGGCTATTTGTGTATCTTCCATGAGGCTATAAATAATTCTGATATTGGCCACATTTAGTGGAGAAGACACATGCAGAAAGAAGCAATGTTCTTAAATTAATAAAAGGATAAATTGTTGCTGTGAAAACCCTGCTGTGAGATTTTAATTTTCTTCCTCTGTATAGTTCTGGAAATATCACCTACATCAGAAGATTGAAGGCATATTTCTGTTTATTTTATGAGAGGAAAGACCTGATGAACTGTGGTTTATTTGGGAATAATATTTTATTTTATTACTTTATTTGTACGTGCACCCCTTCTCCGTGTGTGTGTATACATGTGAGCTCTGTTTTAATTAGCTGTGGTACCGGATCTCAGCTTCTAAAATATGTTCTCTTCTATGCAATAAACAACTGTAGACTTGTTCCCTCTCTCAGCTTGATTCCATCACCTTAGCTTGGTTTCTGAGAGAATAGAACAAGCATGCCCTGGCTGCATTCCCCTTTTGGGAGGATGTTTTTCAGTAGTGATACAAATATTGTTGTTTTTGCTGGTGAGTAATTCACCAGCGGCTCATTTCCATCAGCTTTTACTTCACAGCAATTGTAAAACAAACCATTCGTAGCGCATGCTGTTAATGTCTGGTCCCTGGGGTGTGACTGATGTTCCCTGGTATGGGTCATGGTCAAGCTAAAGTGTGCATTAAAAAGGGAGAAATTAATAACATTACCGCGGATCCAAGCTAAATGGTATTCAATGGGCAATGTCCTCCATTTAATAGTATCATAACATATTATTTTGTTGGTTTCTTTTACACAGAGTCTTGGTTGTGGTTCAAATTTAAGAGAAAAAAAAAAAAACCCTGATAATTTAATGCACACTCAGAGCAGGATTGGTCAGATGTTGAAGTTTCATTTATATATTATAGTCTTTCTGTTTCAATTTTGGCCACTTTCTGTTTGGAGTGACAGGAAAGCCAGAGCATAACCACCCATTCTGTTTCCAGAGAACTTCACAGAAATGGTTATTTCATCACGCTTGGCAACTGCTATTAAAATGCTGGCATTTAAGAGTAAAAATGACGACCTGTTTTTAAAAATTACATACTGATTTTTTGGAATATAGAACATACAGTGGCCAAGTCTGTATAACACATTATGAGCTATTTTTAATTGAACAATATTTTATCCTATCCACAGTAATTAAGAAGTTCACGTTAGCGCAATTACTATTTTTTTTTTAAAAAAAATTCTCACCACATTTATATATTGTTACCTTTGGCTGCCAGCATTCCCTCAAGATGGATGGATGGCACACGTTCATCTTCCAGATGAAGACAGTATTGTACCAAAGAGAGCATTTGAGCACATAGAGGCGTGACATGACTGCCTGTCAGACCCATGCTCTAGTTAGGAGTGTCTGCATCATATGGAACTGGTGTTCTTCAGCCTTGCCTCACCACCTAGGAGCAGAAGCCTTGGCTTTATCAGCGCAACGTAGAAAGGGAACCCACCCTTTATGCTAATGTACACCCCTGTCTCCCTTCAAAGATGGATGCCACTCCTAAGCCCTCTGTATCGAGACGGTTGATGCTTTTTATTCTAGGTATTTCAAAGTCACTTTGAACACCAACTTAGCAAATACAGAGTTACAGATTCTAGAGGTTGTATAGGAGTGGGTTTCCATGAACTTATAGTCAAATTTTAATCACCTGGTTTCATGTGTGTTTGCTGAAGGACACTTTTTGGAAGCCTGTGTTGTTTATTCATTAACACTGAGCTTGTGGCCAGCAGCATAGGAACTCGCGGCTGAATGACATTTTTATCTATGGTGCAGAGCACAGCCTTATGTGATTAGGGACATGAGCCAGCACTTGGGCACTGTGCCCGGAGGTCATAAACAGCAGATTTTTAAGTAGTGGAACAACCAGGAAAAAAACCACAGGTGTGCAGAAACCACATCACTCGCAGAGGAGGATAAGGGTGCTTATTTGCTGCATGAGAGTGGGAGCAAGAAGGCAGAGCACCACCTTGCTCAGCCTCTGCAGGGAGGGCCCGCTTCGGGCAAGGGAAATTGTTCACTGGTCCCCGAGCACGTCTGCCATTGGCTGGAAATGCCTCTCGTAATGATTTTGGTGTTACAAATGTATTTCGGCAAGCATGTGAATTTCAGATTCGGAGCCTATGAATAATGATGATCAGCTGCATTCAAAGATGTGGAAAGCGGCAGGGGCAGAGCAGGGGGAAAGAGCTGAGGGGGGGAAGGGGTGTGGCGGAGTAGTGGAAAACACTTAAAATTAGATCTCCACATCTCCATTTAAAAAAAAAACAAAACTATTAAGTTTTATGACCCTGCCACTGCATCAGCTCGCTTCTCCTTTCCAAGTCTCTTGTTCTGATGTCTCCCCTCAGTTTGCGTCTTGATTTCCACACTGACTCTGTATTCCTGGGTTCTTTCTTCAGCACACCCTTGGTACAAAGGAGATTCCTGTGCGATTTTTTGGAGGTCACCTCCCCCACACACACACATACTCTCTGTCTGATTTTCTCCTTCATTTGGATGTGGACAGGTGAGCAATAGACATTACTACATTCTTCTCTGCTAAGACACTGCTGTTGGGGAATTCTAGAAGTTTTCACCATTGTCCTACAAGCTTTTCCCTCTATTTCTTTGATGCATAAGATCCTATCTGGTGAGCTGAAGAGTTGGCTCAGGGGTTAAGTGCATTTGTTGTTAAGTGCGTTTGTTGCTCTTGAAGGAGTATCTAGCTATAAATCCTAGCACTCATACAGTGGTTCACAACCATCTTTAACTCCAGTCCCTGGGGATCTGATTCCCTATCTGACCTCTGTGGGAACCAGGCATGCACATGGTGTACGTACATACATGTAGGCAGAACACTCATACACATAAAATAATAGCTTGCAACTAGCTTGCAACTCAGGCAGGAGAACATGCCACTCATGTTGTTTTTGTTAATTTAGAAATGCACAGAGGAATCATCCTGATTCCAACTTTGAATTACAGAGTGGCATCTCCCCCCGTGTGTGTATGTGTGTGTTTATGTGTGTATGTCTGTGTATGTGTCTGTATATGCTTGCATGTCTGTGTGTATGTGTAAGTGTGTGTATGTCTGTGTGTGTATATTTCTGTATGTGTGTGTGTGTGTGTGTGTGTTGTGTGTGTGTGTGTGTGTGTGTGTGTGTGTACTTTTAAGTCCTCACGTATGACGGTGTCCTCACTGTTTATGTGGGTCAGGTGAGCCCTGTCTCCACATCTGGGCTCAGTGAGGATGCTCCTCTGGAGTGATGGGGATGGGAAGGCTGCTTGCTCCTCCTCTTTACAGTTCAGTCTGTCGCTCCAGTTTTGGCCGACTTATTTTAAGCCTTTATGTTTTTCTGGTCATCGTGCTGGGTGGCTATAGCAGGAGACTGTCTCCCTGGTTGTACTATCACTGTATCACAAAGGCTGGGCAACTTCTTGACTTCTATCTACAGGCTCTCTAGTGACTTCCCTCAGCTTACTAAGCAGGCAATGCTGTTGATTAATTTTCTCATTCTAGGGCTCTGACATTTTTATTTGTTGTTTGTTTATTAAATAATTTGTTTCTTAGGTAAAGGAATGCTACTATTTCATAAATTCTGATAATCCTGCTTATTTCTTTTGAGCTAATACTATTAAAATACATAGTGTAATGAAAAATTCTTCTGGATTCACCTTGCTTAGTGAAAAGTATGGAAGATATGCTTTTGATCCTTTCCTGAGAACCATTGCCTTCTGTGAGAGCATGGGATGTGACCTCGGCAGTGCCACTCCAGGGGATTGCTCTAGTGTGGCCCCTCTGTGCTGTGCACTTACTCAGTATGGGTTTGGGATCTTTCCGAGGCCGACTCTCAGAGCAGTGTCTGGAAATGGACATAGACAATAGAGGAAGAGCTCACCAGGTGCCATTATGCTGCAAATGCAGTGTGCAATGTTGGAAAGACAGACAGTAAGGAGCCTCCAAATCCTCACAGTTACACAAGGGAAAACGACAAGTTAATAGTTGTAATTAGGCTGGAAAGTGTTTTAATTGGCAGGTGTAAAATTGCTAGGAAAGCAAATATTAGGGAGTGATTAATTCTGCCTAAGGGGTCCAGTGACATTTTTAAACGCTTAGAATCCTGAACACACAGTATTTAGCATAGAACCTTGGCCTCTTGTCTGCAAGATGCATCTCTGCAGAACTCTGAATCCCTCTTTGGAAGGAGACAGTGCTCTGTCAAAATCTGTAGATCCTCTTATTGATTGACATACATCCTCAGAGTTAACTAAATATATCAATGTCTGGGTGGCTCATATGCAGTCTGCAGTTTGGCTTATAGGCCTTGAATTATTCACTTGGTTCATGTTTCAACTGGATTCATTTCTTTCTCCATGCATTTTCTAGAGAAAGACAAATGATACTGTGCTCAATGTGCATGAAAAAAAAAATGGTCCTGCTTCCTCAATTTATCTTATTGGAGTCACAGTGGTGGAAGGCTTGTCATTTGTTTTTAGTAAAATTATCTGTAAAACCATCTCATGAGAGTGTTGCCATCCCAAGCATTTAGGTGTAAATGCAGGTTCAGAAAGGAGAACTCAAATTTCACAGAGTACTTTGTTAATGGATGATAATGCTTTGTTACCTTGTAGAAGAATTCAGCTATCCTTTCAGATGTGAAAAATAATCATCACTAAGTGTATACATATTAGAAAATGATATTATTGTTAGAAGCAGTGCTAGATGTTCATAGTCCTTTTAGTTCCTGAGATAGGAAGGGATGTGGTTTCCTACCAATAGTGTGGCACATCCCCAAATGTAGGAAAAACAGCATAATAAATTGCAAACCTTGGAAACAGCAGTAAAGGTGAATTGATACTGAATCCCACGGTGTTATCAAAAGCAGAGACAGGTCTCATTCTGTTTGTATTTTTATTACGTGCATGTATTTGGATCTGCGCAGAATTGTATGAGTCAGATTACTATTTTTTTTTAATATGGCCTTCTGTGCACTCTATGCAGAACCAGAACCAGATGGAAGACATTTGGTTCCCATCAATTCCTTTCTACCCTTACTTCCACCCCGTTGCTTTAAACTGAACTTTCATTCTCTTTAACAATCTGCAGGTTTTATTTTGTTCAAAGAGAAAAGCCACTCAAACATTATGAGCTCTAAGTGATGGGCTGCAAGATGGGGGTCTCTTAAACCCCAGAATATAGGTTGCACGTTGATCTCATTTGTCAGTGGCCTGCTGTTGGCTATGAGCCCAACTGCTGACAATCTGCTTCCTTTCATCTCATTGGTAGGATACTTACAGCGTGGTTGGCCTCTCTCTTGTGGTCTATAAAGAACAAATGGAAAGATTCCCTTTGCAGCCTTGTTATTAGGATGATTTCTCCCCCTACCCCAAGCCTGGAATTTGCTTTTCAAAGAGGGTGGATGTTTTATATGGGAAACGCTTGTTAGGAGATTTTCCGAGATTAAACTCCAGTGAATAGCCCTTTTAAAGTGATATCAAGACTTCCCTGTAAAGATCGTGGATAGACCAACACGATTATGTGCTAACCACTGAATGGGTGTGTGTGTGTAGCAGGGGGTAAGGGAAAAATATCAAAGGCTTTCCATAATGAAGAATTTCAAGACCGGGAAGGGATACCATGACAGCTACATCTGAACTTTTAGTTCCCTGTTACTATAAGTCTTTTTCCTTCCTAGCCTGGCCCATCTGGTTTTCTTCAGAGAAAACACTAAAAGAAGCAATACAAATGTTATTTCCCTCTCTGCAGGAATGCTAATCAACATGTGTATTGTGACAGAGAGGCAAGCAAGCATCCGTTCTAACCAGGAGGTCAATTATCATTTGCTACAAGAATTGAAAATAACCTTGCTCTGGAGGAATTTTGTAAGAGAGAGGCAGAATCTGTCAAGTGAATGGGATTTTAATTTCAGTCAACATTCTGTCATTTAAAAATGGCATTATGAGTAAATGCATACTTAAAAGGTAGCTTCCACTTAAAGTGCCTTAAGTAATGTAGGTGACTTCCGTTAAATGACAGCTTCCTTCATAATGCAGGAGGAGGATCATATGTGGCTGTCAGTAGTTCTGCTTTTACATCCTTGCATAGCAGATCAGGTGGCAGATACTTTCTTATAACACATTTATTTCTCTGACAGAACTTGAGGGCAGGCTAGGAAATTCTTAGTGATTTTTTCGGTAAGTTCATACCTTGCTCAAGTTTACCGTCCATGACGGCACCCCATCCCTTGCCTCGTACTTAAATTTCCTATGAAAATTCTACTTAAAAAAGCTTTATTTTGCATAATTATAATTGGACCCAACCTCAAATTATCCAAAATTAACTGTAATATTTTAAAGCTCTTGGATATACTTCTAAGATTTTTAAACATCTTTTTTCTTTCACCATTGTAGAAAAATGTTTTTAAGTAGCGTATCCAAGAGTTCCCTCTTCCTCCACTTCCTGTCTTGCACTGTAGCAGAACTGGACAACCCTCTCCCGCCCAGCTAAGTTCTCATTTAACTACTTTATCTTGATCTGACCCAAGCTTTCTAATGTATGGTCCTCGGCCCTTCACTTTGCTGAGCACCATTGACTTGAAGCCTGCATACATTTCACACTGTAGAGTGGAGCAGCGTTTTGTTCATAGTAATTCTTCATCTTGTCTCTGTACTTTAAACATCATGAACAGCCCTCTATTAAGTTAACTGAAAATAGGAGCATTTAAATAATTATAGCTCACAGCAAAGATAATCTAACTGGCATGTTTTGAATTACAGTTCTGCCCGATGTGTTCCTGTATAATGTAATGGCTAACTGACCAGACTCATCTTGGGGTCTGGGAATATGAGTATGTCAGTTAAAATGGGAACTATCAAAAGGCCATGGTATTTTTTTTTTAACTTGAAAGTGCTTGGGTATTAAGGAGGAATACTATAAATGGTGTTCAATAAAGTCTAACTTAGGAAGGTTGCTCTGGCACTAGAATAGAGCTGACACAAATATTTAAGTGCTTGGCGTTGTGACTTCCTTTGCAAATGAAAATATTTTCTTTTAATTCCACATTCTTTCATTAAAAAAATACCACTCTCAGAAAATTTAAAAGACAATCATTGCAGGCACATGGAGAGATGGTTCAGCAGTTAGGGATGAGTGCTGCTCGCACACAGGGTCTGAGTTCAATTCCTAGCACCCAGGTCTGGTATCTCACAGCCAGTTAGAATGTCAGTGCCAGAAGATCCAACACTGGTCTCTGCGGGCACCTGTACTCACATGCACATAACCCTCACATACATTATACATTACTAAAAATATAAATACAGGTAAACATTTAAACCATCTTATACCGTCAGTCACACAATTGGTATTTGAGAAAATCAAATGGCAAATACAAGTGCATTAATTATATCATTAAATTAGCATGTGGTGTATTACAGAGGTACATTACTCTAACAATGGCTTTCTCTTTAATAGGTTACAATAATAGCTTGTAATGAAGATACACTTGTATCTGCATACAATGAAGATATCCCATGCCATCACTCCATGTCATAAACTAAATCAATATAGTCAGAGCAACAAAGGGTGACTATTTTTATAAAAATGGCATTTTGCCCCCCACCCGTGTGTGTGTGTGTGTGTGTGTGTGTGTGTGTGTGTGTGTGTGTGTGTGTGTGTTTGGAATGTCACATTTCGAAAGCCAGATAAACTGCACTAGAGAAAGCAGGGTTGCTTGGTTGCATCTGCTGAAAACAATCTGCAGTGTGTATGAGCGCTCATGTCAGCCCAGTAATTACCACAACTGAGATAAAGCCTGTGCTAAATGTCACCTGCCGCTGACAGGCACAGGAAGCCAAGCACTGCTAAATGGGTCCGTTACTCCGAGAGTGCCTGGTTCCCCTTGCAGGCTAAAAGCATTTGTCTTGTGTATACAAGAAAAAAAATATATACACCATGCAAGAAATACATCAGAAGCACATTTGATAATGAAACCTGACCGAAATTCTCTGTCACTGGTTTGGAAAGACAGTGGGAAGAAGACTCACAGATGAGGTCAGGTAGACAGATAAATTGTAAAGCGTTAATGAATATCCAAGTCTGGCAGGTCTAGCTTCTACCACAAATTGCTCATTAGTCAGCTCAGTGCAGTTTCCCACAGTCTAAAATGATCCTCCAAAGACAGCTGAGATTTTTATTGACAACAACCAACCAATAACGCATCAGAAATGCTTTCCAAAGTCTGCATAGGAAGCCTGGACATAAAGCGCATTTTTAAAATTCTTAAATAGATGGGAGTTTACTGCTGTTTTAATAATTGTTAAGGTAGAAGCAGGCTTTAAAAATGCCAGCATGAAGAAAATGCCTCTCTCCCATTTTTTCTCTTTAAAAGTCATTCTTCTTAGTCACAATTTTGTTGTTTGTAGAATGATCTGATTACCAAATGATGCCTCACCTGATCACCTAATCCCTTCCAGACTCTTAAGTGGAGAGCTCACTCAAGCAAAGGATTGAGGATCACCACTGGGGACTGTAGAATGATCTGATACAATGATGCTCACCTGATCATAATTTAGACTCTTAAGTGGAGAGCTCACTCAAGCAAAGGATTGAGGATCACCACTGGGCACTCATCCCCAGATGTATACATGATTCTAAGTGGGCTTGCTTAGCAGCCACATGGATAACCACATGGAGAGAATGGATTGGAACTGTTACATGCTTAAGGGGAGTCCTCCCCACCCCCTCAATGAGTACTCCCATCCCCCTCCTGCTGAATCTTCAGAGCTTCAGGGGCTGTGTTCAGCCTGAGAATCTTTTCAAACACAATAGGAGGCTTCCGCTGTTGAGATGTCTTTCCAGGATGATCTCAGGATAAGCTGCCTGAGTGAATACTTCTAATCCAGTGTTAGTATTTTCAGCCTAAAACAATGAAAATAGGCAGCATGAGCAGCCACATTATTGTTAGAAGATATCTGATGACGAGACTAGAACAATAATTGGGAGAATTATACAAATTAAGAGTTCATTTTCATCTCTCACTGTTAAGATGGTCTTGCCAGGGGTGTGGGAATAGGAGAAGCATGCTGGCTGTAGCTACAGACATCTGTTTTCACAGTAGGAGGGCACTTGTAAACAGGATAAGAGAATTGTAAGCTATTACTTTTCTATCATTATTGAACTCTTATTAATCAGGTACCTGTTCCAAAGTTCCTACCCTTTAGTCCCCCTCCATGCTAACTGACCAAGCACTAGGTCTCAGCTTCCAGGATCAGGCTAGAGAATTCATGTATTCATCATGGAGATCTGTGGGGGGAAACATCATAATTATCCCAACTTAACAAATAAATTTAATCTCAGAGCACGTGTTTGAAAGCAACATTCATTTCATTTTAATCAGTCACTTATGAATTGGTCCACAAAAGGGCCATTAATTTTTAGACAAGTTAAACACATTCTTTTTGTTAGAAGATAAATGGAAGTAAGTTCTTTGTCTTCTAAAATTTAGGTCAAAATTCTGCACTCACCAATTTTTGTATGACTTCTGAGGATTCTACTTCTTAGCATATGCAAATAATGGGAAATTCAATTTTAGTGTTTATGAATGTATTTTTGGAAGCACAGTCATATTCATTTAGGTATCATTTATAGTTGTTTTTGTGCTACAGTGGCAGAATTGAGTAGATGTGATATGGATCATATTATCTGCAAAGCGTAAAATGATTTATTACTTGAACATTTTAGATAATTCCTATTAACTCTAGAGGAGCGGTATTTTTGTGGGGTTTTGTCCAAGTACATCTATTTGGACTGATGGTAGCAAATAGAAGCTTTGGATCATACTTCATGTTTAGAATAGTTCATTTATTTATTATAAAATTGGGATACTCTACAGGAGGCCATTGAAATGGTTACATGCATTTCATAGTTGTAGCAGATCACTATAAATATTTCAATCATGAACTCAAAAGTGGCGGTAGACTTTTACTGGAAACCATGTCTAGAGTGTTCAGATGTTTTAATAAGAAGTAGAAGGTGGCTCCTTTTTTTTTGTTGAGGCACCTCTCAGCTTTGTTTATGATGAACTTTGCAGTATAATTTATTACATCTTGGGACATTACTTGAGTAGCACAATGGGTGGAACCAGAAAAGATCATTTTGAGTGAGGTAACTCACACCCAGAAAGACAAATGCTGCCTGCTCACCTTTTTCTGTTTTTCCCAGTTCCAAATCTTCAGATGTGGTTATACAACCTGGGATAACCATGGAAACCAGCAAAGTCAACATGGACCATGGGGTAGAGGGAGCTTTAGAGATGGGAACAGCAGGATACAAGTACTGTGAAGGGGGAAATTGAAAAATGCAGAGGGGTTTTCAATTAGGGAAAGGAGAGGGAAGTAAATACAGAAGGAAAGGAAGGAGGAGGATTAACTAACACAACAGATGTTTGAAGACCCTTAAAGAATTATAATTTTTATATTTACCTAAAATTACACATTATATATGTGTGTAGATACACACACAAATACATATACATACATCATATACACATATATCATACACATAAAATTATATCTTGTACATATATCTTAAATGAAGTTATTCCACTTGTTCTTGGAGTGCTCCCCTCCAAGAGCCATAGACAAATCTAACAAAATCCCTAGTACAAGGCAAGAAAAACACCTTTCGTGTTGTTGCTCAGGAGGGTCCAAGAGATTCCTCTAACAACAGAGGCCATTGCTGCTGTGCTTGGTTGTCTTCCAGAGGTTGAAGGTAAGTCCCTATAGCTGGAGTCACTGCGTACTTCAAATGTAGCTGCTGGGCTCCCACAGCCCCGCTGTCCCAAGTAAACACACAGAGGCTTATATTAATTAAAACTGCTCAGCCATTAGCCTAGGCTTCCTACTGACTAGCTGTTACACTTAAACTGACCCGTTTTTGTTAATCTATATGTCACTACATGTTCCATGGCTTTACCTGTGTGCCATTACATGCTGCTCCCTGGACGGTGGACTGGCATCTTCTGACTCAGCCTTCCTCTTCCCAGAATTCTCCTTGTCTGCTTATCCCACCTATACTTCCTGTCTGGCTACTGGCCAATCAGCATTTTATTTATTAACCAATTGGAGCAACACATATTCACAGCATACAGAACATTCCACAGCATTCAAACACAAGCTGGATTTGACCTGAATGCCTCCTCCCTGAAGCCCAGTTCTCATTGCAACAGAGGATGCTATGTGAACTGTCGGGGGAGAAAGCAGTCATCAATTCTATTAAAATCCTGTGAACCACAACTACAAATAGCATGTCATGATAACCCTGATGGTGCTAGAGTGGAGCTCGTACCTTGGCAGCAGCTCTCTCATTAGATTTAAGACCTGCTCAACAGGAGGGAAGTCATACTTGCTGCTGCTACAACTACCCCATAGTGACATCATGGATCTTAGCAAAGAACCTGCTACAGCCACTTTACTAGACCAGAAGAATTCCTAACTGCATCTTAAATGCTTATCTTTGTATCTATAGATATGTGTAGCTCTCACCCCTCATCAAAGAAGCTTTATTGCAAGCAGATAGAGACCATTGCAGAAACCCACCACTGGTCAAAATGCAGTTAATCAACTGATCCTGTAGCACTCCTTCCAAGTGGATATATATATAGCACAACTCCTACACTGAAGGCTCAGGGAATATCACTGAATCAGGGGAGGGAAGATTATAAGGCTTGAGCCTGTGTCTCCTAGAAATTACAAGGAAGCTACACCCACCATACCACAGCAATATTGCTGCCTAAACAAGACCCAAATGGTGACAACACCAACAGTAATACTATCATGAAAGGGGAAAATCTAACACCACACCACCCCTAGATAAAGAACTAAAGGCAACCAGTGGTTGCTAAGAGAGGAGAATTAATCTTCTCTATGGAAGAACCCTCAAATTGGCCATCCAATACTAAGTGGTCAGCTCTGAAATTATATACCTACAAACCATGCTAAACAGACTCAACAGAATGTATTTATACGTAAGCATATGCATAATAATGGTAATAATAACAATAATAATCAAAGACAAATAAATAAAATCCAAAGAGGCATGAATTTGAAAGGGAGTAAGGAGTGAGAGGGAAGATGAGAGGCATTGTAGGGAAGAAATTGAAGGGGGGATGACATCATATTTTAATAACTAAAAAAACTTTAAAAGATTTGGAATAAAATTTATCATAAATATATTTTTCTAATATATTAAAAAGTATAAAAGTTAATTTCTTAGAGATTAAGCCATTGGTAGCTATGTTCTCTTGTAGAATATTATCTTAAGGTGTGTCACTTTTGTTTATGCTGCATTTATTTAACTCTGTGAAGCTGTGTTACTGTGCCTGTCTAAAACAGCTGATGGTCTAACAAAGAATGGTCAATAGTGAGGCGAGAAAAAGGATAGGCAGGGCTGGGAGGCAGAGAGAATTAATAGGAGAAACCTGGTAGGAGAAGAATAAAGAACAAGAGAACAAGGAGAGGAGGACACCAGGGGCCAGCTGCCCAGTCACTCAGCTACACAGCAAGTCACAGAATAAGAAATAATGAAAGGTATACAGAAATAGAGAAAGGTAAAAGCCCAAAGGCAAAAGGTAGATTTGATAATTTAAAGTCAAGAAAAGCTGGCAAGAAACAAGCCAAGCTAAGGCCAGGAGTTTATAATTAAGAACAAGCCCCCATGTGTGATTTATTTGGGAGCTAGGTGGTGGGCCCCCCAAAAGAGTAAAGAGCCAAAAGGGTAAAAAACAACAAACAACAGTGTTCAATCATTTCAGAATAATGTCAAATATATGTTTGCCATATGTTGTCATTATTGTATAGTACAGTGCTCGGGTATTTTCAGTTTCTGTAATTTCTCTTGCTATTGATTTCAGTTTTTCCCGTACTATGATCTTGCAGGACATAGTATATTATTCAGTTTTTTAAGACTTGGTTTATGTCCTAATATGTAGCCTGTTTTAGAGAATGTCCTAAAGACTCCTGAGAATTGCATTATTTTTGGAATATTCTGTGCATGTATAAGTCCATTTTATCTGTGGTGTCTTAGTTAGGGTTTCTGTTGTTGTGAAGAGACTCTGTGACTATGGAAACTCTTATAAAGGAAAAACATTTAATTGGGGTGGCTTACATTATCATCATGGTGTGACATGGTGGCGTGCAGCAGACATGGTACTGGAGAAGGAGTTGAAGGTCCTATATCTTGACCCACAGGCAACAGGAAGTGGTCTAAGTGTCACACTGAGCAAAGTTTGAGCAAAGGAAACCTCAAAGCCCACCCCCACAGTGACACACTTCCTCCAAAAAGGCCACACCTACTCCAATAAAGCCATGCCTCCTAATAATGCCACTCCCTATGAAGTTATGGGGGAAAATTACAATCAAATTACCACACTCCCTGGCCCCCATAACCTTGTAACAATACTACACTACGAAGTACATTTAATTCAACTTCAAAAGTCCTCATTGTCTATCACAGTTTCAACAATGTTTAAAAGTCCAAAGTTCAAAATCTCTTCTGAGACTCATACAGTCTTTTAATTGTAATCCCCTATAAAACCAAAACAAAAAAACAAAAAAACAAAAAAACAACAGATCACATACTTCCAACATATAATGGCACAGGATATACATTACCATTCCAAACCCTAGGGAAAGGAGCATAGTGAAGAAATATTGGACTAAAGCAAGACCAAAAACCAGCTGGACAAACGCCAAACCCTGCATCTCCACATCTGACATGAAAATACTTTGGATTTCCAACTCATTTTCAGTTTTGTTGACTGCAACATACTTTTTCCTCTTGGGCTGGTTCCACTCCCCGTTGGCAGCTTTTTTTGGAAGGTATCCCATGGCTCTGGCATCTTCAGCATCTTGGAGTCTCCAAGGCAATCCAGGCTTCTCCTTCACACCTTCCTGCAATGGCCTTTCTTGTTCTCCATTCAGGGACATCCCTGACACATGCTTGGCCTCAGCAGCTTTCCTTACTCACAGAGGCAAATTCCATAACTCCTTTCTTCTATTCTTAAGGCCAGAACCATGTGGCCAAAGCTGCCAAGTTCTGCTGCTTGTTGGGGCTGGAACATGGCCCCCTCATTCAATTACATCTTCAGCTTTCTGTTTTTGATAGTTTCCTTCACTTCCTAAGCTTTGCTGTCCTGAAACTGGATCTGTAGACTAGGATAGCCTCCAACTCTGAGATCTCTTAAAATTCTTCTCCTCTCAAACCTCTTGAGGCAGGCTTTCACAATTCAAATCACATTCAGCATCACTGTCTTCCATGCTCCTCTTAGTATGGCCTATTAAGCATCACTTAAAGCATTTGACTGCTTTTCTGATCCACAGTTCCAAAGTCCATATTTCTTTAAACAAAAGCATGGTCAAACCTCTCACAGCAATATCCCAGTTCCTGGTGCTAATCTCTTTCTTAGTTAGAGTTTCTATTGTTCTGAAGAGACACCATGACCATGACAACTGTTATAATGGAAAAACATTTAATTGGGGTGGCTTACATTTTCAGAGGTTTAGTCCATTATCATGATGGTGTGACATGGTGGAGTATAGGCAGACATGCTGCCGGAGAAGGAGCTGAGAGTCCTACATCTTGACACACAGGTAACAGGAAACGGTCTGAGTGTCACACCGAGTGAAGTTTGACCAAAAGAGACCTCAAAACCCACCTCTACAGTGACACACTTCCTCCAAAAAGGCCATACCTACTCTGACAAAGCCACACCTCTTAATAATGCCACTTTATGGGGCCAATTACATTCAAACTACCAGATATGGTAAAGTGAAACTCTGAAGTTTATTGTTTTTTTTTCTGTCTATATGATCTGTTTTTGACAGCTGGTATTGAACTCACCTGCTAATACTATATCCCAATCTGCCTGCTTTTTAGTGTTCAGTAGTATTTGTTTGATCAAGTGGGTGTCCAACAACTGAAGCCTATGTATTTAAATTTGTTATCTGTTCAAGATGGTTATTCCCTTTATTTATATATAGTGACCTTATGTATCTCTTCTGAACAACTGGCTGAAGTCTCCTTTGTCAGGTGTACTATAGCTGCCTCTGCCTGTTCTCAACTGCCTTTTGCTGGTTATGCTGATACTATCTTTTCACTTTCAGCCTTTAAATTTCTTTACTAGTGAGGGTTGTTTATTGCTGATGGCAAGCAATTGTATTTTCTTTTTTGTTCAAGTCCAGTCATCTAGCCTTTGTCTTTTAATTTGAGAATTAAGAGAGCTTTTATTTAGGGAAGTAATTATGTGGCTCTATTAAAATTGTTCAGTCATCTTTCTTTTTGACAATTTAGTCAGCAAAAAGGCATCTTTATATTTAACACAACTTTAAATATAGATTGTGGATGAATATGATATCTCAAGGCCAGCCTGGGCTACAGAGTGACTTTTAGAACAACCAGGGCTACACAGAGAGATCTTGTCTTGAAAAAACAACAAAACAAAACATACTGAAAAAGTAGAAATATGTTTGAGTACACTTCTTCCACTATATATAATTCCATTATCTTCACTAAAAAAGATTTTATCAGCTCCACAGAGAGTTTACCAAGCTGTCACCTGATCACTGTGAATTAAGTTTGGTGCCTTATATAGCTTTAATGTGCATATTGTAAAACTCTATGCACTCTTTGTAGCTTGATATTTTTTATTCTGCTGTACATGCCCCCCATTTAATACAAAAAAAGAAAGGTTTTGAAATATATTTAGTAATCTTTCTATGCAAGAATGATATTACTTTTCTCTTATTCCTATTACAAACACTTCAGTAATATATAGCTTAGCTTCTATTCCCTTGCATGTATCAATCATTGTTTCACTAGGGACAATCTCTGGAAGCAGAGTTGCAGGAAGTTTGCCCATTTTAACTTCAAGAGGTATTCTGTACTGTTTTGAAAAATGCTGAAAATACTATATTGTCGTGAGGGTAATGTGAGAGTGCCCACGTTCTTCAGAGTGTTGTAACCGATGCAAAGTAACAGGAAGAAATAGTACCCACTGCTTCTAAAGGGCTAAATAGCTGTATATGCTTTATTAAACATTGAGTTTCCCCCTCTGAATTACCTGATTATATGTTTTTGTTTATTTTTCTATTGATCTTATTCTTTTCTAATGTAACTAATACAATTGTCAATATTTTGGATGAAAAATACTTTACCTCATGATTGCTTTGCCTATATAGAGTCTTTTATAGTTCCATGTGAATTTTAGGATTTTTTTTCAATTCCTTTGAAGAATGCTGTGGGTCTTTTGATTGGGATTGCATTGAATCTTTAAATTGCTTTTTGTAGGATGGTCATTTTCACACTCTTAATTCTGCCTATCCATGAACATAGAATGTCTTTTGCAATCATTTTCATCAAAAATTTGCAGTTTTCCTGGTAGAAATCATTCACCTCCTTGGTTAAATTTATTCCAAAATACTTTATTTTCCTTGAGGCTGCTGAAAATGGACAGACATGTATTCAGGGGTCTCCTTTACAGTGTGCTTGTTGTTGGTGTATGTAGAAAAGCATCTGACTTTTGTGAGTTGATTTTTGTACACTAGCACTTTACTGAAACTGTTGATTGTTTCTACAAGTTTTCTAGTGGAAATTTTGGCATCTCCTATGGATGATGCCATATCGTCAGCAAATAGGGATAATTTGACCTCTTCTTTTCCTGCATGTAACCCTGTAGTTCCCTCTCTTGCCTTATTGCTCTGGCTAGTACTTTCAGCACTGTATTGGAAAGTAGTGGGACAGTGGACAGCTCTGTCTTGTTCCTGATTTTAACTGGTTTCTCTGAGTTTTTCTTCATTTAGGATGCTCTTAGTGGTGGGTTTGTCATATAGAGTCTTTATTGTGCTGAGGCTTGTTCTCTTCAGTCTGATACTCTCCAGAACATTTATCACAAAAGCTTGTTGGGTTTTGTCAAAGGCTTTTTTTTGCATCTATTGAGATTATTCAAGCTTGGTCTAATCTGAAAGCCTCCTTCCTGTGGTCTAGCTTTTGTGGTACCAGAAAATACTATGCAAGCTGCCAGAGGAGGAAAGCATTTAATAGTTATATCTAGCTACAGTGCCTGTGAACCATAGCAATGACCAGCCTGGCAAGATATCTGCAAAGGTGTAATAAGTGGCACTCACATGTTGGTGGTAATTACAAGTCTAATTGGACTTAAGGCACACTCAACAGGAGGGAAATTATGCCTGGTAATAGAAATCTAGCCAATCTTCCTAGGACTAGTGAGGTCATGAACGTTAGAAAAGAACCTACTACTACTTTGCTAAACCAGCACAATTCCTTACTATATCCTAAATCTTATCCTTATATCTATTGATAGCTAGCACCCCTCCTCAAAGAAGGTTCGCTTTACACCAAATTGAGACCATTAGAGAAAGCCACAACTTGACACTATGCAGAAATCCGTTAGTTGTGGGGATCCCAGGCCCAGTGGATACATCTACATCACAGTTCCTGCACCCATGGCTTAGGGAATATCACAGAAGAGGAGATGGAAAGATTGTAAGAGCCAGAGCACCAGAAGTCTGCTGTGAAACCATTTCTCTTACAAATGACTGCATAAAAAAGCTGGACACAATGACCACAATATCAATAGACATGCTAATAGGGAAAAGGGAAATTACTGTTGATCCCATCTCTAGAGAAGGAACTATAGGTGATGGATGACTGCTGGGGGAGGGAGGATTAGCATCTCCCAGGGATGAGCCCCCTTATTGGTTATCCAACACAAAGTGATTAGCCCTGAAACCATATACACACAGATAGCAAAAGTGGACTCAGCAGGTTGTATTTAGACATCTGTGTATACTTATACATACATACACATATGGGCATATATGTATGTGTGTATACTTATACACACATATACATATGGGCATGTATGTATGTAACAATAATAGTCACAAGAGAGGAGGGTATAAATTTGAAGGTGGGAGTCATGAGTGGGTTGGAGGGAACATACTTGGAAGGGGCTAGAGGGAAGAAAGGGAAAGGGGAAATTGACATAATCTGTTTTAATTAAAATATATTAAAATAAAATAAAAGCAATAAAATTAAAAAATGCATGATATTGCTATAATACATTCTTATTGAGACCATAGCCTCACTAGATCTGTTCTATATTTGTCAGGATATTAATTAAGAGTAGTTCTCATCAATGTAGTAGGATCAATTAGGATATTGAAGGATATTCATTTCTCATGAGCCTTTATCGATTGTTTAAGCCCACCTCTATGCCTAGTTCACTGAGGAGTGGAGTGTCTCCTCTGGCTTGAAGATAATATACCTCCCTTCTAATAAGCAGATATATGGAAAGAGTTAGATCCTGGCAGGACCCAGGGGTCCAATTGTAAAATCAAACCTGGGAAGAAGGGAAGGACTGAAAAGCAAAGGAACTTCTGTAATTTCTAGGAAGAGAGGTGCAAGAAATGTGTATGAGAATTAATTCTCAAACTTCGTATCCAAGAAGTAAGAAAAATCCATTTTATATCAGGTTGAGTTTGACAATATATAGTAACACATAACAATTCTAGCTAATAGATGAAGGAGGTCTTTGTTCTGATTGGGGATTGTACCCCGGGCAACTGTCTTCACTTTCAAAGAGATTGTTAGGTGTAGGGTTTTTTTTTTTTAAATGAAATCTTAAAAATCTCATATAATATTGTACATCATGATTAAAATTCCACTTAACTCTTTGGCCATACATTTCTTGAGTTCTTAATGAAAACATTTATTGAAATTATGGACACAGTGTTTTGAAAATGGAAGCCCCATTATTCTTGGTAAGGAAAAGCTTGAGATATTGTTTGCATACCCTTCACAATAAAATTTAAGTTCAAAGGATGGAAGGGTCTCAGCAGTTAAGAGCATATACTGTTCTTTCAGTGGACCTGAATTCATTTCCTAGCACCCACCCCAGGCAGAATACAACTTCCTGTAGCCCCACAGAGATCTGATACCTCTGGCCTCCATGGGTACCTGAACTCAAGTATAGATACTCATACACATATTAATATAGTTGAAAGTGAAATTAAATCTTAAAAAATTAAGTTTATGTTTCAGTATTAAGGGGCTTGTTTTAACAGTTGCTTTCTAAGGTTTATGATATACCAATTTGTACATTATATTTGGTATATAAATTACATTTACTAAAACACCTGTTTGTGTGATAAAAAAAAATTCCATCATGGATTGGGGAAGGGCCTATGAGGCTTCACCCTTAGCTTAGGACCTATTGGCAGTTGGTAGATGTTGGGGAAAGAGTTTCAATCTTCTTCAGTGGTGTGAGCCCTGGTAATTGGCCATGTTCTAATGGATGGCTCTGTACTCATGCACGTATGGGCAGCACTAATTGGGTTCAGTGGGCTACACACACACACACACACACACACACACACACACACACACACACACACGAATGGAATGAACCTAGGAGGGTAATGTACATGGGGAGACCTGAAAGAAGTTGGAGGAGAGTAGCGGAGGATGTATAAGATCAAAATTTATTATGAAATTCTCAACAAATAAGTAAAAATGTTATATTAAGAATCTTTAGTGAAAGCAAAGTATTAATGTTTCTTCTATCCTCAATCAAAAGAGATTAAATTTCTTCCTTACCAACTTTGTGAAATTTACTTCCTTGATATGTTAGTATTAATTGGACAACTACTGGTAGTGTGTTCTTTTATTTTTTTGAAAATAAAATGATACATGATCTTCATACTTTAGTTTTTTAAACACCATCGAAATGTTTTTCTCCCACTTTGGTATTTGAGGAAGCAAGAACTGCTCTGTGATGCATTATGTTTCTCCTACCACTTTCATTAAGACATTAATAACTATACAAAGGATGAGATCATAGGCATCTGCACAAAGAGCCATGCTGGCTGTGTTCTCCACTGTGGACATACTGGGAAAAAATACTGTGACTTATATGGGCTGCATGATTTTGACAGAAATTGAGCATCCAGGGCATGACAAAGATCAAGGAGCATTTTAGTTAACAGTTAATTTAACAGTGTAACTTTTAAACACAAAGAAGACAGATTATCATAGATGGCAAAACCAATCTGCTAAGTTTTACAAACCAAATCTTGAGTTGCACCTAATAAGAAAGGGGACCATAGTTGAAATGAGAAACCATGCTGCTGTGTCCTACTATTCAGGTTATGAGTTATACAACATAGATTTTTTTGTGTGTGTGTGTTCAGACCATCTCCAGTAGACATAGTTGGATCCTCAATTTTGTATATTTCTCTGATGTTTGAAAAGAGTCAGCTGGAGTCACGTCTGTAGGGTCTATGGTGTTTCATATCACATTCTGATAGCCTCACCTAGTTCTTAAGACATTTATGTCTCTCTGTCTTTTTTCTTCTAGAATACTAGATGAGGTCTAATGTATCAATGAATGAAATGAAATCTTCCTTTGAATGATCCTGTGCAGTCAACAAAGATGGAGACAGTAACTAAATGCAAGGGGTGGATAGGTGTCCTGGAAAAGTTTGTCTTATTTTTGATTACTTTTCTTCTCATAGTGAAATGGGATCTAAATTTGACACGAAGAATTGAAAGGATACCAAAAGCATCAAGTAATAAGTGGAACCACCCAGGTGAGTGGAAGAGTGAATGACCTTGGAAAATATACTCAAGTTGCTCTGTAGTGTAATGGGCTCATTTGAAGTGCTTATAAGTTTGCACTTAGTTTAGTCAGCCTAGTTACAATAGAGTTGTGGTGTGTGTGTGTGTGTGTGTGTGTGTGTGTGTGTGTGTGTGTGTGTAATATGTGTGTTTCTTATCTAATTGAAGTAGGTGATTGCAGGTATAAAGGAGGTAGAAATTATAAACTTACGTAAAGATTTTGTTTACTCAGACAGTAAGAGTCAAAGCAGGAGAAAAAAATTGAAGGTACACTCAGTGGATAGGTTTTTATGTCTGGGTAGGTAGTTTAAGTTGCATGTGCAGGGGATAAATACATAAGAAAGTGAAAGAAAAAGATTAGGTAGCAGGAGCTGTACTCTTAGGCAGGAATGACTGCTTTGGTTGGAGAGACCATGGGTATGATAGGAAAATGAAGAAATTGAAATGACAATTTGAGAGGAGAGGTGTTAATGTTTGGTAGTTACAGAGATCTAGGATATGGTTGGTGGCTATAAGACAATGCCATTAGATACAAAAATGTAATGGATTAGAAGGTCTATGGTCAGAAGGAGCATCTACTTGTTTTAGGAAACACCAATAATTGTGGGCAAAGTGATTTATTACCTAAACTGGAATACTTTTGAGAATGTACTGTGGAATTAATAAAAAATATCACAAAGCAAGTAACATTGGGACCACAGCTATGTAAGAAGGAGGGGTGCTGATGAGGAGGAGATGGCATCTCCAAATAATGAGTAGAGTAGCCTTAAGGTTATTAGAAGAATAGAGTGCAAAGCCTGACAGTGGGTTTTACTCTGGTGGGTTTCTAATCTAGCCTGAGATTAGAAACAGAAGCAAGGAGGAAGACCACTTTATTTCCAAGATCAGTAATACAAAACTTTTTGGAAACAGTAAATAGCTGCTATTTGAAAGGGTGAATTGGAGGCACTGTCCTTATAGATGAGCTAGATTTTGCAAGAAGTAATTGTGAACATTCAGAGGAGTTACAGATATACTTAGGGTGCTTAAGGCTTTCAGTTATATTCTCAACGTTCAATGGAGCAGTCCTGGAAGTTGGAAGAGAAGAGATGAAGGCAAAGAAGCCTTGGGTAATTTAAGCACTGGAAGAAGCCTGCGGACATTTGTTTGATGACCCAAACAAACAGTTGCAGTGGGATAATCTTTTTGTACACTGTAAAGATGCATCTCTGTCTAAGGTACTTTCTGATTGGTTTAATAAAAAGTTGAATGGCCAATAGATAGGCAGAAGACTATAGGTTGGGCTCCTGGGCAGTGATAGGAACTGGGAGGAGGAATCTAGGTGCATAGATTTTGCCAGGAGACTTGAGATGTGCTATACTGAGGAAAGGTAAAGATCCATATGACAGAATGAAGATTAAAAAATATGGGTTGATTAAGCTATAAGAGCTAGTTGGAAACAAGCCCAAGCTAATGGCCAAGCTTTCATAATTAATAATAAGTCTCTGTGTCATTATTTGTGGGCTGGCAGTCCCACAAAGGAAAGTCTGACTACATATGGCACTCAATGTGGGGCTTGAACTCATGACTCTGAGAATGAGAGTCCCATGCTCTACTGACCGAGTGATGCAGTACTTAGTGTGTGCAATAGAGGAAAGAACTTGGTAATGAACTCAAAGGAACCTGCTAAAGGCTGTTCACATGACTTTGATTGTGAAAGTACAGAACTTGGGGATGTAGGGATGTAATATACACTGTTTCCCTTCACCCTGTCCAGGGGAGCCTACATCCACTAATCATCATCACTTTTTCCAGATTATGTACTTCAAAGATTCACTAGCAATACACATCAAATATAAGGGAAAATGGAAACTGCAGACTCAACATGAAGAAAAAGTGAAAATGTACAAAAAAAAAAAAAGAAAAGAAATCACACTAAGTTGTCTGTACATAACATGCTCTAATCATCAGCTTTTGGAAACAGAAGATTCTGTATAACTGGTTCTCTTTGCATCTTCTGTCATTAACTGAACCAAAGTATGGAGGGGGCAGGTGAAACTTTCAGGTGCATTGTGGGAAAAGCCTCGCTGCCTTTCCCAGCAGGTTGGCTTATGTTATTGTTTAACTCAGAAGGAGATCTCATTCTTTTAAGGGAGAAACGGAGCCTAGTGCTGATAGTGTAGTAAGACTCCTGAAGCAAATCCTTTTAGAATATGTAAATAAATGAAAATCATTTGCTCTCTGTCACTCCTGTTTCTCTCCGTCTTTCATATCTCCCCATGAGGTTCCAGGCATACATTTAACCACCTAAATAACTTGAGCTGCAAATAAGTGTACCTGGGGAAAATCCTGCACATCTTTGGCAGGCAGCCCCAGTAGGATATTAATGTATTTATTTAAATGTAAACCCATTTCAAATTTTTAAGAGGCTCAAATTTTTTCTTTTAGCTGTATGGCAGTGCATTCCTATACTGTATAACTCAAAATAATTTTTTTTTTTGCTTTAGCCTCTTTGTTTTGAAGAGCAAAGTAGGTAAAAAGAGTGAGTTTTTAAGAGTGCTGTATAAGGCTTTTTTCCCCTTGAATATTTAACTCCTTAGCAAGAAGCATGGTGAACACATAACCAAGGTCATTTTGATATACTGCTGTTCCCTCCTTTGCCTGCCTAGCATCTAATTGTCCTCCAAGCCTTATGTATTTATCATTTCTTACAAGTCCCAGGAATTAGATGCTTTTTCTATCAAAGCCTTTTATGTTCTCTTTTTCACAGTGCTCTTCCTGATACACCTAGAAGTTAAGTTGCAGTTCCCTTTTATGTACTAAATGCTATTCATTTTATGTGGTCTATAAGGGATACTCAGTAAATGCTAGTTTAATTAAAATCTAGAAAACACTGCTTCACTCTTTCTCCCATTGTCAGCACTCAGGTTCTCTTTGTTGTATAGAAACAATTATAGATTGTAGTGGCTGTTTTATATTTGCAAATCCTAATCCACATCGCAAAATTCTTCATGTAATTAGAAGGTAACTTAAATGCTGAGAGTTCAGTACAGTACCACAATATGCACGTGCTGTTGTTCAAATGTATCCTTGGTATACTGGCTGGTTTCATATGGCAACTTGACAAAAGCTAGAGTCATCGGAGAAAGGAGCCTCAGTTGAGGAAATAACCTCCATGAGATCCAGCTACGAGGCATTTTCTTTTATTGATCAATGAGGGAGGGCCCATCCCCTTGTGCGTGGTGCCATCCCCGGGCTGGTGGTACTTGGGTTTTATAAGAAGGCAGGCTGAGTAAGCCATGGGAAGCAGGCCAGTAAGCAGCACTTCTCCACAGCTTCTGCATCAGTTCCTGCCTTCAGGGATCCTGCCCTGTTTGAGTTCCTATCCTGACTTCCTTCAATGATGAACAGCAATGCCAACATGTAAGCCAAATAAACCCTTTACTCCCCAGCTTGATCTTTAGTCACAGGGTTTCATTGCAACAACAGAAACCCTGAGACATTAGGCAAAACAAGATGAACCTGAAGTGTTTGAACATCTGGGTAAAGCTGTAAACAGTGGACCTTGGATTCTGATAACACTGTCCTTGTCCTCTCCTTAAATGCCCTCAATTGCTACTTTTCTTTCAAGTGGATAGAGAGAAGCATCTCCCTCTAAAATCATGCCATACCTTGCATGATCAGACTTCTTGCTAATGGCGTTTTATGCTTCTTACTAAGACCCTCCACTATTTCATGTTGCTCCCTGATTGATCTCTTCACAGGTTTCCGTGAAGTGGTGGCCAGGTCAGTGGTACTTCTTTTTCCTCTTGTGTATTTTTATTTCTGCTAAAATAATGTATTGTGTGGTCTAGCTATGACAGTTGTGTTTGTAACTGATCTCCATTGATACATGCAAAAAACAGGGAGAAAGGATCCAGGCCAAAAAACTATGCCTGAAATATCAAGGATAATAGGCTAAAATGTGACCAAGATTCATTAATGCTTTGCATAAAATCCAAATCCTGAATGAACCAAATAGTCCTGCCTCTTCCCCTTCTGTGTTGATAATTGAGTGAGATCATACCACTGAGGAACCACCATAAGAAAGTGAATAGGTTCCCATTTCAGATTAATTGTTCATAGTCTCAACTGGGTCTTCAAGTTGTCTGGTGGTTTTATTTAATTCCTCTAACGCTCAGAGCTTGGGGAAAAGATCGATATTTCTTATTAATGATGACGAGCAAGTCCAAAGGGCGAGGATAGTGAGAGGCAAGACACAAATGGAAAAAAGAATACAACTTAATGAGTCCTCATGCTGTGTACTTGCTTCATGACTGGCTAGGACATAGCACAGTAGGTCACTCAGCAAACATAATCACCCAAGAGAATTTTGATGGCTAGATACTAAGATCTATATCTCACTCGTGTGTGAAATGAAAAAAGAGGTGGAATGTTCCCTCTTTGTTTTCAAATTTCTGTGCATTTGGGGGTACATTTTTTCCGTTAACATATATATTCACACAAATACATATTGATAGATGTTTAGGAAGCCCACAGTTGTGGGATTTTCCTCATTACCAGAGGTGGAAAGATGGCTTAGCCTGGGCGGGTTGTGTCGGGTGTGGTCACGCAGGTACCCCACTCCTGCTGAGTCTATCCTGGGAATCTGGGAAGGCAGGATTTTAGCGGTAGATGCCCCTTTTCACCCAATTCTAAAAGGAATAATGACCAAGGGAACTTCAGGAGGAAGCAAAGCCACTGTGATCCTCAGCATCTGGTCTGCTCTTTGCAGCTCTCCCCGCCCCCCCCCCAAAAAAAAACAACCCTGGGGACAGGAATTAGAGAAAGGAGACAGGCTTATTTAGAGTTTCAGCCACAACTGTGGAGAGAACATTTCCCAGCTTCCCTCTGCCTTGCTCGTATCAGAGTTATAACTTACAGGGAAGCAGAAGCAAAGGCCAAAACACGTGCTTGTGCAGGTTTCCTTGTGGGGAAATCGTCCAGGTTTCCTTGTGAGGAAACCGTCCAGGTTTCCTTGTGAGGAAATCGTCCAGGTTTTCTTGTGAGGAAGCCGTCCAGGTTTTCTTGGGAAACAGTTTCTTTGGTCTCTCCTCTGGCACCATGGCTTCAGGTTCTTCTACCCCAGCACAGGAGTTCCTGGAGAAGCATTCATTCTTTTGGGTTTTGTGAAGTTACCGCACTGTGTTGTGTCCACTTTGTTAGCATGAACCACATTTCTTGGAGCGCTTCTTCATATAGGACTTTTAAATGTAAGGCGTAAGGCCAGAGTGAAGCATGTTGGTTTAGCACTTAGGAGTTTGTGGCAGAAGATTTCTCTCTCTCTCTCTCTCTCTCTCTCTCTCTTCTCTCTCTCTCTCTCTCTCTCTCTATCTATCTATCTATCTCTACTCTATCTCTCCCCCTTCCTTCCTTTCTTCTTTTCTCTTCTATTTTTCCCTTTTTCTTACTCAAAAATTTTCATATAATTTATTTTGAAAATGTTTTCCCTGCCCTCAGCTTCCCCCAGATTATCCCCACCTCACTCCCCACCCAAGTTTATGTTCTTTTTTATCTTTCAAAACAAAACCAAAAACCAAAACCAAAACACCCCAACATCATAAAATCCCTAAAACAAACAAAATTCAGAACCAACAAACAAGGGTTCACAATAAAATTTGGTTTGAAGTGACCAACTGCTCCTGGGCACGGGGACCTGCCTGGGAATGTGGTTGATGTACTCAGTGACAATCCAGTGATGGATTAAATGTAGGGGAATGGGAAAGAAAGATACACAGGAAACATGTGGAGGGACAACTAACACTAAAGGCAATTTGAAAATCTACTACTGTAGAGGCTTCCTAAAATATGTACCTGTATGAAAGGAATCTAAAGGGATTCACCAAATAATAAATGACAGTGCCCCAGCAGAGCATCCTAGGTTAGCAAGTAAAAACTCTACTGTCAGGAGTGGGTTATATTTTGTTGAGTTGTTTGGCCAAAGGTGTCCCATTACCCATCTACTCCTCCACCCCAAATGCTAAAGGCTGTTGCCAAAGCCATTGGTTGCTCTACAAGCTGATGGTAAGACTCTGTTGCTGAATTCAACACCTACTCCATTGAACATGGAGAAGTAGAGCTGGTGCATGTCTAGAAGCTTCACCCCTCCTGACTGGCATTCATGGTGCTGAATGGTACCCTGTATGCTGTCAGAGGAGAAACCATCAGTACCACTCAGCCATAAACCCTGTGACCCACAACCAGTGACCTGTCTGCAAGGTATAATTGTAGTGCAAATGTTATGGAGATAACCAACTACTTCCTGATTGGATAAAGCCCATCATGACATGGAACTCATACCTGACACTGCTAAAGTGGCCAAGAACCTGAAACTAGATAGGCCATGAGTCTAGAGGAAAAACCTACTATTCTGCCAAAGGAATGTAGTAATAAAATGACTCCTAATGACAGACTGCTGCACACATAGATCAGTGCCTTCCGCAGCCCATACCAGAGACACTTATTTGTACCATAGATGGAGATTTGACGCAGAGACCCACAACTGGACAAAGTGCAGAGAGTGGGAGACTTTGGAGCACTCAGTCCAAAGAGGGATGTCTTCATCAAGCTCTTCCCCGTCAAGGCTCAGGGATCTATGCAGAAGAGGTGGGAAGATTGTCCATGCCAGAGGTGATGGATGGCTCCAAGGAAACAAAGTCTTCCAGGCACAACAGGATAGATGCACATATGAACAAGACTGTGACAGCACACACATGATCTGCACAGGTGCAAGATAGACAGGGTCTCAGCACTGACAAGGGGAAGTAGACATGGAGTCCAATCCTCTAACTGAGAAGCTATTCACAGTTGATATATGCTGGCAAAGGGAAAGTCAGCTTCTTCCAAAGGAGATTTTCTAGCTCACATATATTGTTGCCTACCTGCTGACTCAACACATTTACATAGACTGTCCCATCTTCCTATGGGTTTCCTTCACCTTCACTCTCAGACCAGTGTGGGTTCAGTTCCATGATGAAAAGTGCCTGCTTCCTCTAAGAATACCGACATCATCATCACTGGACATTAATTTGTGAAGTTGGGTGGGTTTCAGTTTTCTTGCATTCTACCCTTGACCTTCCTCCTCTTTCAGATTGCTTTCACGTTGCAGTAGCAGACATGAAGATACCATCTTTAACAAAGACTGGTGAACCAGCATCTGTAGATGTGTACAGCTGGACATTATTCAGTGGTTATCTCTTTCATGTAGCTTGATCTACTATTTGTACTTCCAAGATGTTTTCATGAATTGGTTTTTCTTTCTAGTTCCGTGAAGAAGGTTATTGGGATTTTGATGGGGTTTGCGTTGAATCTATAGATTTTTTGTAAGATAGCTGTTTCCCCAATATTAATTTTTTTAAATCCATGAACAAGGGAGATGTTTCCATCTTCTAGAGTCTTTTTAACTCTTCACTTTATTTCTTCAGTATTGTAAAAATTCTCATTGTAGAGCTCTTTCAACTCCATGGTTAGTTTTACTTTTAGGTTTTTACTTGTTTTATTATGAGTGCATTTTCCCCCTGATTTCTTGCTCACTTAGTTCATTATCAGTTTATTTATTATTTATTTATTTATTTATTTTGGTTTTTTGAGACAGGGTTTCTCTGTGTAGCTTTGCACCTTTCCTGGAACTCGCTTTGGAGGCCAGGCTGGCCTCGAACTCACAGAGATACACCTGGCTCTGCCTCCCGAGTGCTGGGATTAAAGACATGCGCCACCACTGCCTGGCTCATTATCAGTTTTTAGAGAAGTTAATCTTTTGCATGTTTATTTTATAACCTGCTGATTAGGATAAAATTTTCGTTAGCATCTTTGGGGTCTTTTTAATTATAGAATTATATTATTTATAAATAATGATGATTTACCTTCTTTCCCATTTATATTCCTTTTATGTCTTTCTTGTGCATCTCTCATCTTGTTCTAGTTAATATTCTTAATCTTCCTCCCTGATTTTTATAGGAATGCTTTCAGCCTTTTCTCTTTCGTGTACTGTTGGCTATAGGTTTCTCAATATAGCTGTTATTATGTTAAGTATGGTACTTTTATTACTAGTTTTTCAGGGGGAGTTGTTATGAAGGGCTTTTAAATTCTGTCAAAGCCATTTTCTATTTATCAATGAGATGATCATGTGATTTCTGTCTCTGAGTATATTTAGATACTGTATTACATTTATTGCTTCATATGAGCTGAACCATTCCTGCATCTCTGGAATGAAAGTGACTGCTATGTATTTAAGTATTGCTGAGTTCAGTTTGCAAATATTTTATTTAGAATTTTTGCATCTATGTTCATTGGGGTTATTCATCTATAGCAATCTTTTCTTTTGTGTGGTTGTCTTTACCTGGTTTGGGGATCAGCATGGTAGTGGCTTCATTGAATGAGTTTGGTAGATTTTCTTCCCTCTCTGTTTTTATGCAGCAATTCAAGGGCCATTTGTACCTGTTTTTAAAAGGTCTGCTAGGATGTGACAGTGAATCTGCTGGGTCCTCATCTGTTCTTTGTTATTTAACTAGTTGCTAATGCTCCCATGTCAAAACTCATCGCAGACCTGTTGGAGTTCTTTAAATAATATTAATTTAACTTTGGGAAGTCATATACATTTAGGAATTTATCCATTTTTTTCTAGATTTTTAGGAATATAAAATTTCATATTTTTCTGGATTTTACTGGTATCTGTTGTCATGTCACCTTTCACCTTTAATTTTATTAATTTAGATCTTGTCTCTTGATTTAATTAGTTAGGGCATTGTCCAACCTTATTAATCTTTTCAAAGAACCAATGCTTTATTTCATTTTTTCTTTGTATTATTCTTTTAATCATCATTTTATTCATTTATTCTGTGATAATTATTCTTTCTTCTCATATGCTGACTTTGGATTTGACCTGTTCATATTTTTATAAGAACTTTGTGCACATCAGCAAGTCATTGAAATATCTTTGATTTTTTTTTTAATGGAAGCACACACAGCTTTAAATGTTGCTTAGAATTTCCTTTGATGTTCTGATAAGTTATGTGGCATCTTCATTTGATTCTAGGAATATTTAATTTCTTTCCTGCTCTCTTCTGTGACCCACTGGTCATTAGAGGTTTTTCATACAATGTTCATGTATTTGTACAGTTTTTGTAGATTTTGTCTCTATTGATTTCAAGTTTTATCCCACTGTGACATGATAAGATACAAGAAGTTATTTAATTTTTCTTATGTTTTGAGAAATTTGATTTATGGCCTAACATATGACTTGTTTTTGGAGAAAGTTTCACGTACTGTGTGAATAATGTGTACTCCACTTTTGCTTGATGTGGCATTATATAGGTTTCTGCTAATTCTCTTTGATCTGTGGTATAATTTATCTCTGAAATTTATTTCAATTTTTAATCTAGATGATTTCTGTTGATGAGAATAAGGTATTAGAGTCACCCAAAGTTATTGTATCTCAACCTGTCTGTTGTTTATGTTTAATAGTGTTCCATGAAATTGGATACTTCAACATCTAGTGTATATACACTTACAATCGTATCATCTTGATGAATTATTACCTATATTAATATGTAGTGACTGTTTTTTCTTCACATGTTGACTTGATGATACTTGGTATAGCTATCCCTGCCTGTGTTTGACTGCTACTTGATTGGTTTGCCATTTCCTATTCTTTTCTTTTGTGTCTGTTTGTCTTGTTAGGGAGATGGATTTTTAAAGACCCAAAACAGGTGGACTTGCTTAAAAAACAAAGAAACATAACATAACAAAACAACAACAACAACAACAACAACAACAAACCCAACCAGTGAATCTGAATCTGTATCTTTTAATTAGAGAGAAAGTATCATTTACACATGGCATTATTACTGACAGGGGTCTCCTGATTCCTGTGGGTTTTATTTTTCTGGTGTTTGTTTCAGCTCTTGTTTATTCAGAGGTTGACAGGTTTATTAAACAACCATCTCAGGAGTCCAACCTGCTGTCATATCAGTAGGAACTGGTATGAGGTGTCAAAGTACTGTGTGCAGCAAGAAAAGGCAAGCGATAATCTATATAACAATTGTTTCAAAATATACAATACTTGATTCCTAACAAGTTTCCATTTTAGATCCAAGTAAAGAAAGCTCCCAAATGCACCTCTGTCTAACACATAGGATAGGCTGGGTGTTTCTAGCTTTCTTCCCCATGCCCAGACCCTTCAATGCTATCATTCTGAGGTACTCCCCACCCCCACCCCATTATCTACAGAGCTGTCCAGTTTCTCCACCTGGCTGAGTCACTGCAAATGAAAATAAAGTCTGTAACTTTCTTTCACCCCTCTGGATCATCTTCTCCTATTCATATGTGGGAGGTCCTTAATATTTCCATAACATTTTGTAGTTGTTTTTATAGAAGGGGTATTAGCCCTTATCTGTGAATCAAAGTACAACCACATATTTTGACTCCATTAGAGTGTTTTTGAAATATAAGCTTTGAAATGATGGAAAAGCTGGGTGTATGAAAGTACCCAAAAATATGAATGTCCCTCTTCTAAGTAAACATTCAATGTGAAGTGATCAAGAAACAGTGTAGTTAAGACGCCAGAAGTCCACTTCTTCTCTCTTCCTTGCAACAACCCACCCTCAGCTGTCACCTACATCCTGTCAAGTATTAAAAAGGTTATTACCTTTTTCTTTTTCTCTTTTTTTCAAGACAAATTCTTGCTGTATAGCTCAGGCAAGCCTAGATCTCCTAGTCCTCCTGCCTTACTGTCTTGGTGCTGGGGTTACAATCATGTGCCACTATGTCCAGTTGGTAAATGTTATCCTTGCCCTCAGAACTAGAACACAGTTTTGATCTTGAGCTTGTATGAGCAGAATCATATGCACACATTCTTGTTTCTGGCTCCTTGTTTTTAAATGTATGTGTATGTAAGTAATTTATGCTGTTACATATGTGTAAAGACATTCTCATGACCTTCACATTTTGTATGAATACAGGGAAGTGTATTTATTTGGTTTATTTTTAAAAATAGAAATTAAATTTCATGAGAAGATGGAATTTTAAACAATTCCAGTGTTTCTGTCTTTCTTTTCTTCTGTATCTCCACAAAATATGAAATGTTAGTGGGAACTATGATCACAAAATGACTGCACTTTGGTTTAGAGCCCCCAAATCAGAGGAGCCACAGAAAGATCAGGGATAATGTCTCCCTCAAATGAACCTATTTTTGACTGGGCTGAACATCAGAATTACAACATGCTAGAAGATGACTTGTTGATACTACCATGTCAGAAATAGCTGAGTAGCAATAAATAACCAATTGCTTGTTCTGACCAATTTATACAGCTGTAGTTTATGCTTTTTACAACTCTGTGCTTCTCATCATTTTCTCAGAACACAACTGCATTGTTATTAAACACTGTGTTTTCTGGTACCTTAAAGAGCCCATAGAATGCCTTCATTCACGTGGATTTTGATTGTGTTTCAGATTCATTAACTCCATATGAGTTGAAGTAATTGTTTAATAAATGTTGAATGAATTCCCTTGAGGTGCTGAGTGATCCTGTGTATGAGAAAGGCATCCACTCACTGAATTCCTTTCTCACACTTAGATACAGCCCAAAGCATCATAATGGCATTAATCTCTTCATGTCTATCTTGTTTCATATACCTTCATATACCTGAGTGGTAGAGAAACCAGATGACAATGAGGAAGTGAGAATAGCATGGGTGGACTGGTCTTCTACAGTGGCATGCTGTTGGAGAGGGTGTGTTTCATGTTGCTACCTGAGAATCAGCATATAGTACCTTTAAAAAAATCCAACATGGGTCTATTGAGTATGTATAATGAATTTTATGCTCAATAAGTAGCAGAGATTGTCAAGTTCAGTTGTGATTTTCAATACAGTGATAACACTATGGGGGAACTCTTAAGTGGGAAAAGAATGTCTTACAATATAGACCAAATGATTAGGATTAAATTCATTAATTTGCCTTCCTTGTTTCACATTTTAAAATATTATTATTATCTGTTATTAAATTAAAATTTTAAATTTTGAATTAATTCATTTTCCCTTTAAGAGGATTAAAATAGGTCTGGGGAGATGGTTCAACACTTAAGGGTACCAGGTTAGGTATATCTCAACCATTCTTAAGTCTTGTACCAAGAGATCCAGTACCCTTTTCTGGCCTTCATGGGCACTCACATAGGTGTGTGCACACATGTGCACACACACACACACACACACACACACACACACACAGAGAGACAAACAGAAACAGAGACAGAGAAAGAGAGACATGATAAAATAAATCTTTAAAAAAAGATACCATCTTACACCTGTCAGAATGGCTCTGATCAAAAACACTGATGAGAGCTTATGTTGGAGAGGATGCAGAGCAAGGGGAACACTCCTCCACTGTTGGTGGCAGTGTGAACTTGTACAGTCACTTTGGAAATCAGTATGGCATTTCTCAGAAAACTGGGAATCAACCTACCTTAAGACCCAGCTATACCACTCTCGGGTATATACCCAAGGAATGCTCAGTCATACCACAAGGGCACATGCTCAGCTATGTTCACAGCAGCATTATTCATAGTAGCCAGAACCTGGAAACAACCCAAATGCCCCTCAACCAAAGATAAAGAAAATGTGGTACATATACACAATGTAAAAACAATGACATCATGAAATTTGCAGGCAAATGGATAGAACTGGAAAATATCCTGAGTGAGGTAACCCAGGCTCAGAAAGACAAACATGGTGTGTACTCACTCATAAGTGGATACTAGATATAAAGCAAAGGATAATCAGACTACAACCCATAGCTCCAGAGAAACTAGAAACCATGGAGGACCCTAAGAGGGACGTATAGATCACCCTAGGAAGGGGAAACAGAGGAGATCTCCATGAGTAACCTGGGGGCAAGGGGAACAGTAGAGGGCAGGGGGTGGGGGGTGAGAACATGAAGGAACAGAATGTTCTCAACCATGAGAGGATGGTTGAGCTGGGGGAGGAATGGAGTGGGAGAGCAATGAAAGAGATATCTTGATAGAGGGAGGCATTATGGGGTTAGGGAGAAACTTGGTGCTAGGGAATTTCCCAGGAATCCACAAGGATGACTCCAGATTAGACTACTAGCAATAGTGGTGAGGGTGCCTGTACTGGCCTACCCTGGTAATCAGATTGGTGAATACCCTAACTGTCATCATAGAGCCTTCATCCAGTAGCTGATGGAAACAGATGCAGAGATCCACAGCCAAGCACCAGGCCAAGCTCCAGGAGTCCAGTTGAAGAGAAGGAAGAGGGATTATATGAGCAAGGGGAGTTAAGATCACGATGGGAAAATCTACAGAGACAACTGAACCGAGCTCATAGGAACTCAGGAACTTTAGACTGACAGCTGTGGAACCTGCATGGGACTAGACTAGAGTCTTTGCATAAGGGAGACAGTTGTGTAGCTGGGTCTGTTTGAGGGGCCCCTGGCAGTGTGATCAGGATCTATCCCTGGTGCATGAGCTGGCTTTCTGGATCCCATTACCTATGGTCTGACACCCTGCTCAGCCTTGATGCAGGAGGGAGGGGCTAGGTCCTGCCTCAGCTGAAGGTACCAGGCTTGGCTGTCCCCCCATGGGAGAACTTACCCTTTTGGGGGAGAGGATGGTGGGGCTGGGTCAGGGGGAGGAAGTTGGGGGTGGAGGAGCAGGAGGAGGGATAGGGGGATGTGTGGTTGGTATGTAAAATGAATAAAAAAATTAAAAAAAAAGAATTGAAATGTCATGTTTTCTTTAGAGAATTACTTTTTTGTAACCTGTTCTTCTACCACAAAATATTTAAGAAATTGATTAGTATGAATGAACTCCTTGTCTTTTTCCCTCAGATTTTAAGGAAAATTTTAGGAATATTAATTTAAATATAGTTATATTGTTGTAGGAGGAACCTTGATTTTATACGAATATATTTTTTAAAGTAAATCAAGTTGAAGTTAAATAAATTTGTAATATATAACAATTTTAAAATTAATTCACAATAGTGTTGCAGGTATATCACTATATGTATAATTTTACCACTTCATTATTACTTTTGTGAGTTACTTAATTCCAATTATTATTTTTATATCATTTTACCAGAAAAACTTTTATGACATTCCTATCGTATCTGCAAGTAATAGAAGCTGGATGGAGTAGCATCTACTTGAAATTCCAGAACTGGGAAGTCTGAAGCAAGAGAATTATGACGTTGAGGCCAGCCTGTGTTATATAGTAAGATGATGTCTCAATAAATGAAAGCAAGGAGAAAGGAACAGAGTCTTAACGGGCAGTGCATTTGATGACACCGGTTCCCTGTACCCCTCTCCCCAGTATGCATAGCTGTAGAAAAAGGTGCAGCCAGTGGTTTTTGTTCTTCTTTCTCTTCCACACTAGAGTCAAGTTACTTTTAAAACTATTAATCAATTGGGAATTTAGCATGTTTGTTCAATGGGAAAGACACCTATAGCTCTTTATGCTAGGCCTTACATAGGGATCAGGCTGTAGTTTAGACACCATACATTTCAGATTCCCTCTGTTTTTATAAGTAGATTACTTTTTATGGCCTAATGGTTCTTTAATAGGCTATAAACAATCTGCATGTTTTCAGCTTTCTTGATAACATAGTCAAAAGAGGTATGACGGACCTCCAACTGAAGTTTTTAAAAACACTAGTAGTCTGTAAGTCGTTAGAAGAGCTAAATTTTGTTGCTGTCACTTTGAAATGTTATTTTTGGCTAGTATTACATGCAAATATAATGAGTTTATTTGATAATCATTTTATGAAAACAAGACTTTCTGGAAATTTGACCTGAATAGACTGAAGAGATTTTGCACAAGGTACTATGGGTAAAAATCTTGCAGAGTTCTTTTGCTGGCTCTTGCTGACTACTGGCTTTTGCCTCAAAATCATTCTTCTGGGATACTTCATTATAAGATTGTTTTTAACTGTAGTTACCATACCACACTCTTTTTAATTTCAAAGGGCCTATTTATTTTCAGGAGTAGAATTTGAACCAGATGCACTGACTGGTGATATAGAATTTTTTATAGTCCATTTAGAACATCCATCATTGTTTGTCATTATTCTCCTAATGGCCTTTAGGGAAGGAACAGAAGTGGACAGTGGAGTACCTTAATGTTTGGTAGAGAGCTTTGTGTGTGTGTGTGTGTGTGTGTGTGTGTGTGTGTGTGTGTGCGCGCGCGCGCGTGCGTGCGTATGTGTGTGTAAAAACTCCAAATCTAGGGCTGTAGAGATGGCTCAGAGGTTTTGTTTTTTTTTTTTTTTTTTTTTTTGGTTTTTTGTAGCTTGGTTTCTGTTTGTAACTTAACTCCAAGATCTGGCTTGAGATGGCTCAGAGGTTAAGAGCACTGGCTGCTCTTTTCCAAAGGTCTTGAGTTTAATTCCCAACAACCACATGGTGGCTCACTACCATCTGTAATGAGATCTGGTGCCCTCTTCTGGCCTGCAGAGATGCATGCAGGCAGAACACTGAATACATAATAAATAAATCTTTAAAAAAATTCAAATCTATACATTTCTTGATAGGTAATGAAAGACTGGCAATTTAAACTGAAATGGATGTGTTGCATTGCCGCAGAATTTGGAGAGGTAATTACTGAT
This sequence comes from Peromyscus leucopus, assembly GCF_004664715.2. NCBI lineage: Eukaryota > Metazoa > Chordata > Mammalia > Rodentia > Cricetidae > Peromyscus > Peromyscus leucopus. Next base: position 43,355,548 of record NC_051079.1, on the reverse strand, counting down.
TCAGCACTAATTCCACTTTTGTAATTTGTAGAGAGTTCAGAGTGACCACTTCACTGCTAAAGTCCCACTAGTGTGGATCTCTTCTGGAAGAATTGGAGGCCAGGTACATGGCCTGTGGGTTGATCTGCTGTCACTAGAAGTCTCGCTTTCCTGGGCAGCTGGCTGGATGCTTTGTGGATGTCTGCTGGGATGCCAGCCAGCTGGAACACAAAGCCACGGCTCTGTGTGCTTGTCTGGATAATAGACGCAAAGCACCCTCTCATTCGCTCTGAAAGCAATTCTATATAAAATGAAATAATACTCAGTTCATTCTCCCCCACCCCATCGCTCATCAGCAAATAGCAATAATGCGTGAAAAGGATGTTGCTCCATTGGTGCTCTGGAAAAACACTTTCAGGAATTAGAATTCAGTCAGCATTTGGATTTTGTCTCCTCCTGTGCTTTAAAATCCAGCCAGCTGCAAGGACCTTGCACCACACTCTTGTGGACCACTCACAGGTGGTACCTGATGCTGTGTGTCACCCTCGTGTGTTGAGGTTTGTCTGCCCAAGTCAACTTGGATTTGATAATATCCTGTCAATTAAACTAAACCCTGTTTCCAAAGCCAAATATTACAAGTGCCTCAGGCACCTGTGAAAAACCCAGGCACACAGCCTCAGATGGATAGTTAGGTGTTCAATTGCTTGATTTATACACATGTGTGTTTCTGAAATTACAGCTGCAGGGTTTTGTGGTCTCTGTGGGGGTGTGAACAGCTTTGCTGGCAAGACCATTATGCCTTACTTTGGAAATTTGGCTCCCAACACGCCCCCCCCCTCCGCCCCATAATTGGTGCAGAACAAAGTCTGTTAGTCACTTTTCCATTTGCTTTCCATAATGTTTCCAAAAGACTACAATTCATGTTGCTGTTCTAATTGGGAACTGCTGATTCATCATACAAGTCCTGCCATCTTCAATCTTCACTATAAAAATGCCAGTCAATGACACTGTAGATGAGGTGCAAGTTGGCATGAGACAGTCAGGCTCTCCAGCCCCATCACTGACCCCACTTCTTGTAAACTTGCTGCCGGGAACACGTCTTTCCACAGCATCTTACTTCCTCAATGGAAGAGTTTGAAACAGTTTGAACCTTCAAAAGAAGGTTCTGTCATGCTTTTGGTTTTTCAGCTTTTTATAAACAATGCTTGCCTGAAAATTCCATGTATGCTTTTAACCTTTTGGCTTAGCTGTGGGAAAACTTATTATTGCAGCAGTTACTATCACTCATGATGGTACAACACTCTGGAGACCTTATCACGGCGCTGTCTCATTGAGTGCTTAAATGCAAGGTAGATCCGCAGTTCAGTGGATTTGCTTATGGTAAGGTGGCAGCCATGGCCCTCTCCCCTTGGAATCTCTTCAGCTTTTCACTGAAGCTTTGTATCAGGGTGAAGAGAACATGTAAAATCAAATATTTAAGAGCAAATATAGACTATGAAGGTTGGTGTAGTGGGAAAAGACAAGGACATTGAAGGATTCTGCTGGCCGAGCAGAGGCAAATGGGTCTAACATGTATAACTTTGTAGCTTGGCTACTATTAGAAGATGTTGCTATTATTAGATACCCTGTTCAGGAGGAAATTAAGCAAGGTCGTTTCAGTAACACTTAGAGAGCTCACACTTTCTACAGAACTCTCATTTCCTCAAGGGACTAATAGAAGCTCAACATGGAAAGAAAACCCACTCTTTTCATCTCCTCTCAGAATCGTTTCAGAGAATCATAGTGGCTGGAGATTGAAAAGGCCCATTCAGCTTTCAGCTGCAGCCTCTGGGAATATGGGCAGCATTTTCCCTCATACTGTGGAAATTTCCCACTGTTCTGTATGGTTTTACGTTAACAGCCTCAACATTTTTTTCCACTTCTTTGGAAAACTTATTCTAGGTTGCAGCCAATCTCACCAAAAGAATTACTTAAAAAAAAAACCCAGAAATTAAAAGGTATCTCTTTTTTGTGTAATAACTTGTTAGGCATAATATGAACTGAGTGATTTAGTATGTTTAAGCTAGTTTAAGATTCTTAGGATTATGGGAATCCTATTTTTTGTTCTAAGACTGTAGCTCAGGCTAGCCTTGAACATGAAGCAGCCTTCCTATCATGGTCTCACAAGTTTTGGATTATAGGTTTGTGCTACCATGCCTCACACAAAAGTCCTTTTCTTTTATGCCAAACTTGAAGCAGTAAAATATTTAAGTGGTTTGTGTTGAACAACACACAAATTTCAATAATGCAGTGTGTGTGTGTGTGTGTGTGTGTGTGTGTGTGTGTGTGTGTGTGTGACTGCCTTTTGTTATAAAGGGACTGGAAAGAAGAATTGAGATACCAAAGAGAGTGGAGGCTACTTTGACCTCTGTCCTAGTTTGTTTTTCCTGCTGTTGTTATAAACATCATGGTCAAAAGTGAACTGGCAGCAGAAAGGATGCATTTGGATTACAGGTTATAGTCTATCATTGAGGGTAACCAAGACAGGAATTCAAGGCAGAAACTTGAAGCAGAAACCATAAAGAAATGTTTCTTAATGCTTAATTCTTAACGCTGGGTTGCTCTCTGGCTCATGCTCAGCTAGCTTGCTTTATAGGCCAGGCTCACTTTTGAGGCATGGTACCACCCACAGTGAGCTGGGTCTCTGTACATCAACTAGAAATCAAGACAATGTTCCACATGCATGCTCGCAGGACAACCTGATCCAGGCAATTGGCAATTGTGGTTCTCTCTTCCCAGTTGGTTCTAATCTATAGTCCTCAAAATAATGCCTTCATGGGGTTGGAGAGGTGGCTTGGAGCTTAAGAGTGTATGAACATGGAGCCGGCTGCCTAGAGTTTCTTTCCTGTTATGTTGCAGAGATCGGCTCTGAACCGTTCAGACTGATTCTAGTGTCCATGCTCTTCATCAGGACAATACCATATCTGCTATATAGAATATAAGTGACTGAACAGAGGAAGAGGTAACTGGAAATATCCACTCTATATCCATTATTTGTTGCACTTTCTTTTCCATGTGTCAGGGAAGGATACTCTGTCCAAAATGCTCATATTTATACCACTTGAGGAATTGCCCTAAAAAAGACTTGACTTTGAAAGCCTTCATCTCCTGCATGGTTTTCCTAATGAGTTGTCAATGCTGAGAACAGGATTAACAATTCATAGTTTGTATTGTGACAAACAGTTTCTAACATTATCGATGCAAAGAAATGGTCATTCTCGTCTAAGGGCATGGTTTCCCTTCTCATTCCACAGATAAATGTTACTCCCAGCCTTAATCACAGAAACTTCTCATTGCAATGAAAAGTGATGGATGCTGAGAGTCATGGCTGCTTAAGATGCTGAGAATAAGTGATGGTTGGGTGTTGAGTCCTAAATAGGACATTTACACCACCATTCTAAAACTCATTGTAGAAAAAGGAATGGAAAGAATGCAAGAGCTGAAAGATAAGAAGGGATATGAAATGCTGTTTTCTGATTACAGCCAATGCATCCATGACTTCATAGCTGTTGCAGATGCCTGCAATGGATCTATGAAGACTGGACCTATCAATAGTCAATTATGGATCAGGGAGGTGATCATGGGGCCTATCCCTCCCTACTGAACTATTATTGTACAGTGATGGATTCTAGGGGAGGAGAATCTTCATCTTCAGTTGTATACCCACTGGGAAGACCACTGAGCTGCAATGGATAGTTATAAACCCTTGGTTACACAAATGATCCTGGTTAAACTCAATGGGGTTTAAAAAGACATGAATGTAGGAAAAGAACTCATAGGAGGGATAATAGAGATTGGAAGCAGATTATAGAAAAGGTGAGGGTTAATTAATCAGAAAGCTCTCTCTCTTTATACATATATACACATATACATGGATATTTGTACATATACATATATACTACACACATATATGAAGTTATTAACAAATTAAAGTGTTTTTAAAAGATACTCTATCTGAAGAGCTTTCTCTTTTTTTGTAGCACAGAGAAGTTACTCAGGAGTAGAATAGAACTATGGGTAATTAAATTATACATTTGACCATATGTATGAAAATATTTTTTCAGTGGAAATCACTTTTCTGTGTGCTTGATCACAAATCATTACAATAATCAACTCTCATTTTCAAAAGCTGTTTTTTTTTTTTTAAATAGAGACTTCAGACACTTTGAGAGCCAAGGGAGGAGAAGTGACCTGTGCTAAAGTGAGTCATTCTTTGTAGGAGTCCCTTCTGCTATTTCAGAGATGAGTTCATTTCCCCTCCAGGCTTGAAAGTCTCCATTAAGTTGTTAGCTATTTGTGAGCAGGTGCTTTTAGTTAACTCTTCCTGGTATGAATTTCTTATTGAATATTCCAGTTCCTGCCTGTTCCCAGATCTTGGTCTCCTTAAGCCTTTTGAATAACATGAACTACATCCCTGTGGTAGCACTAGGAGGAAGATACTCCTGTTGTGTGATCAGATGTAGACACATAGAACTGCTTCTCTCTAGTCGGAGACTTGTATCATTTCTTTCTAAATTTCATTTCTTAAATGATCCTAAGGTTATTGGGAAGTATTTTCTTACAGGTAGTATTTTATTAATATATCTTTGTTATTGATATGTATTTTTATTGCTTTATAGATAAAAACTATATGATACTGATGATAAAAATTTTTTTTTTTTTTTTGCTGAGACAAGGTCTTGTGTATAACCAAGCTTGACCTTGAAATCATGATCTACCATCTTCAGTCTTCCAAGATTATATATGTGCAACACAATGTCTAGCTGATTCTTAGAAATTTATTGAACTTCGTGACTTTGTATGAGGTTAATTGTACTAAATTTTATAATTTTTGTTGAAGAAAATATGTATTCTCTTGATATTCGTTAGTGCCTTTTTCCTTAGTCTATGTGAAACACACTTGTCTTATTGAATCTGTTTGGTTTTTCATTAGTTGTTAATAATCTTTTTCTATCTTTGTTGACTGGGGCATTTCCTACAGTTCTGCTAGTAGCTGCATAAGATCTTCCATGACACTAGATGCATAAATTTATAGCAATTATAGACAATAATTAATTGTATCTTTATTCTCATGATGGTTTTTACTTTCAATTTTTGTACCTAATTCTGAGTTTCTTTGGTTTTGTCTAGTATAGTCCTCATCCTTCTCCTTTTTTATTTCATGTGTTTTCCTCTTAATACTCTGAATTTTAAAATGAAATCTACCAGAGAGTCTTTTGATAAATGACCATGACCATTTTAACATTTCCTATTACCAAGTTGAAATTTCCTACTGACATTGTGTTTTTTAAAAATTTTTTGAGTTCTTTTTTTCTCTTACTATTTTTGTAATATTTCACTGAATATAGTGAGATTTCTTCAGCTGGTTTGAGAAGTACTTACCCTTTATGCAAATTTACACTAAAGCTTATATTTTTTTCTGCTGACTTTAAGTATATCATTACCTATAATTTCTAGTTGAATAAATCAAGGAATCGCTATTCATGATACTGAAGTTTAATTCTGAGTTGTTATATATATTCACTCCTTTTTAAATCTCTCTTTTTAAAATATAGCCTTTGCTTTTTTTTTAATCAATGAAATATTTTCCCAAGGTATTTACTCGCCCTTAATTCTCACGTGCTTGCAATACATTTTCCTTATGTGTTCTTCGGTTGTTGGAGAACAGGTCAAAGGGGTTTCTGCATGACAAGATTTTAGAAGCCTTATGTGCCTGACAGGGTTTCTACTTTATAATCAGAGCTAAATAAGATATTTAGATACAAAAAGAATTTTTGGTTTAGTGTGGTTTCAGTGCTAAAATAAAAATCCATAGTCTTCTTAAATAGAATATTATCCTTGAGAATTTTGCTGTCAACTGTGATTCTAACTCATGTGATTGGATTTGCCTCCCTGAGCCCTCAGGGAATTTTTATCTTTATTCGGTGTTCTTTCTTGCTAACATATCTCAGTATGGAATTCTTATCTGTCTACTTTGTCATTATGCATTATTTTGATCTAAGTTCTTAAATTTTTCCTTAGTACTGACAAATTTAAATAGTTACATATCCTAAAACATCTTGCCCTTGTAAAGTATTTTTTTCCACTATAAAATTTTATGTATTGTTGATTTTTGTAGTCTCTATATTCTTACAACCTCTTTTATTCTTCCTACCCTTTGGTTTCATCATTATAATCTTAGGGGCAGTACTCTTTTTAAATCTGGTTGTAGGTGGAATTGGTGGTCTATAAAACAACTATTTCCATGTCTTTCTTACTTGATTTGTGTAACAACGTACACAGACCTATAAAATATATCAATATTGATCTAAAGAAGTCAAGACAACTCAATTGTGATAATAATTAAAGAATAAGACTGTAAATTTGAAAAGAAGGTAGGGGCACATGGAAGGGAGCAGAGGTAGAAATTCTCAATAAATAGATAAGTAATAAATTTTAAAATGTAGTTCAATTGACATTGAAATCTAGGAGTGGCTATATGACCCTGTTGTGTTTATTATTAAGGATGCTCTGACACTTTTCAAAGATCAGACAGCAAGGAAGAGAACAACTGATATGATTGTCAGTGTCTCTTGTCAGTGCTAGCAAATGGAATCCTGGTGTTCAAACTAGAGTTATTTTAAGGGCACTGAAGGAATGTGTTGTATCCCATCTGCACATCACTGTTCATTCCATTACCATCATCAATGTGTTGGAATGAGCTGTCTTATTTGACTCATTCTGGCTGCTAAGATGCAAAGAAAGGTATGCCAGGACTTTGGAGATAACTTTTCTTTACTGCTCTTATTGATAGCATAGATGACAATCTGTAAGAATTCCTGGGAGCAGGATGTCTTGGCTTTTGTTATTTTGTCTTCTGGAATATTTGAACACACACAATGAGTTATTTATTATAAGGGAATGGGGCCAAAATCTAAACATGAAGTTACTTATGTTTCATTATAATAGCCTAAGGATAATTTTACACACTTTCAGTAAGTTTGTGTTTTGACTGAGATCGGTCACATGAGGTCATATGTAAACTTTTCCACTTGTGTCAATATGTGAGTACTCAAAAAGTTTCAGAGTTTCTAATATTGTGGATTTGGGATTTTCAGATAATGGCTGCCTGTAATAGTAATGATCATTACAGTTAGTGATTGATGCCAGTACAATTTATTATTATAATGGTAAGTGTGAATTATAAAGGTAGATTATAATTACTATAAATGCAAAGATAATGCTCTTACTTTTAGAGCAAAGGCCTTTCCTGTTCTGATCTCTAAGCTTCTGGCTGGAACATCTTTGCAACAAGTACCTGCTGATGTCTAGATTCAACCCATGAGATCCCTTTATATTTAAAGAATGCTTTTAGCCTGGTAATAGGTTTTGACATCACTCAAGAATTCCTATTGAGAACACCCCCTACACTGAATTTTATTACTTGAACTAATGATCAACATCCATAGGCCCATTTGTAGATTTGATTTTAGCTACCTTTGCTTTACCATCTCTTTTTTTCTGGCCTAGTCTTTCTATGTGTTCCAACATTGACACTTTATGTTATCAGGAACACAGGTATAAATCAGAATAATACCTGTCATCAAGGAGATAATAATCTTTGGATGAGGTGGGAAAATAATCAGATAGTAGAGCCTCAATTAATTTTCATACACCTGTTATGTTATATGTGCAACATTTCTCTGATGTTTTTAAGGACATGAGTATTCCAGATTGATGGTGAAGAAGAGTAAGAGGTTACTACGCTAAGAAATGTTTGAAATTAATTCACAGAAGTGGTGAGATACGCACCAAACTGTGAACACACAGTGTTTTTAGTGTAAGCGAGGAAGTATGTGCTGTCATGGAAGTGAGAATACAGAAAAGCACAGCAGAGTTAAAAGTCATAGAATACAATTTGTCTGCATCCTCTGAGCACAGGTGTTATGGGTGTAACAAAGAAAGGTGCTGCTAGTTTAAAAGCATGGAACACACCAAATGAATCACACTGTTCATGTTCTGACTATAAAAATTTTAGCTTTGTCCTTAGAGAAAGGACACTACTAGTTCAACATTCTTGGGTTGGCATTTTCAGCTCTCAGAATAAGTCAACAGGTGTTCACTGGTTTACAGTTTAGAGTCTGACTCCAACGAGCCACTTCTCTGTGCCATTATACTCAACTAGCAAAGGAATTGATGAAGTGGGAAATACTGGGTCTTGTTCAAGGGTAGGAAGAGGACAGTTATTCGTACTGATGGCTATCCTCAATAGAGAAGAAATGATGGGACCAAGCAAGTGGTGTAAATTTAGGGGGTGAGGGAGGTACAGCACGAACTCAATTACATAAATATACCCTCATTTAAGAGATTTGGGGTTTGATCAGTGAGTATATTAGCCCTCGGAAGCCTCAACAAAGGTCAAATGGGAAGGATGAAGGATGGAATTGTCAGGCAATGATTTAATGGCAGAGTATGATGGAATGAATTGTAACATCAAGAGAGCCCTATCTACCGAAATTCAAGGTTCTCTGATCTTTTCCTGGGACCAAGAAAATGAGAGTGAGGGGGACTCATAAGACCAATGACACCTTTCCTGATATCAGTGGCAAACAGAATTTGGGGATCTTGATTAGATTAGATTTCAGAAATTTAAGAAATACGTCTTTTACATCCTACCCATCACAGCATATATCATCTCTTTCGTCAATGTGAGTGCATTATTTTATGTTTTCTCATTTCTTAAAGATGTGTGGACACTTGGAGGACAGACAGATGCTGAATTTTAATTGCTTTTGTAACTATTCATGCTGTGTTGAATAGAACCTCAATGCATACTTGTTGGCTGAGCAAGTGAGGAATTCAGAGAGGAAAATCAGTGCCATTGTATAAATGTGACTTCCAGGTCTCCTTTCACAGGATTGAAGAGCTCTATGATTCAGTTCTTCCTAAGGGATGAAAGAATGCAGATTCAGTTATAATGACAACTTTGTTTAACTTTATGACCCTGAAATGACTGTTAATATAGAGAAAGTTATGTGGACTTATGGACAATGTAATCATCATAAACATTATGTAAGGAATATGTTCCTTAACTGAGGCTCCCTTATTTGTATGTATATACAAATTTGTGTGTGTGTGTGTGTGTGTGTGTGTGATGTGTGTAAATTTCAAGCCTGTACTCCATGATGCATCAAAAAATGTGTTTGTCCTCATTTTTATTTTAATATATTTTCACTTTCTAATATCACTGCTAATTAAAGGAAGATTTTTAAATTTCACATATATAGATTCTCAGTATTTTGTTACTGGATATTCTACAGGAGGGTCACACCATGTATTAATCAGATCCCCTTCGGTTACTATCTTTGGGTAACAGTCACAATAAGTACTATAAATCCCTTGCAGATTTCTGTAGGAAAAAAATGCAATTCAATGTCTGTTTCCTGGGTCTTAGGCCTGGTGGCACATGTTGGTTGATCATGAGGAGGTTAGTTCTTTCTTCACTTTTGACAAGTACTTATATCACTGAATTATTGTGAAAATAAATAAATAAATAAATAAATAACTTGTTACTGTATTTTTGTTTTGTTCTTTTTTTTTTTTTTTTCAGATGGAATCATACCATATAGCTCTGGCTGGTTTGGAACTCTCTATATGGACCAGGTTGCTTAAAACTCCTAGAGATCCTCCTGCCTCTGCCTTCTGAGTGTTGAGATTAAAGGCATACACCTGACTACTTGTTGTATTTTCAAAAGTGAATCTGCCCATCTTTTCTCTATTATTAGAAGAATACTGGTTTAATTAATTCAGTGCATGTTGCGGGATGGGTAGAAAAAGATACATCTTTTTTTTTTATTAAGAGATTTTTCTATTTGTTTTACATATCAAACATGGATTCCCCTGTCCTCCCTCCTCCCACTCCCCAGCCTCCCCCCCCCACAACCCATCCTCCATTCCCATCTCTTCCATTGCAAGGTCTCCCCTGGGGAGTCTGAAGAGCCTGGTACATTCAGTTGAGGCAAGTCCAAGTCCCTCCTTCCTGCACCAAGGCTGAGCAAAGTGTCTCAGCATAGGCAGTTAGGTTCCAAAAAGCTGGCTCATGCACTAAGGACAGGTCCTGGTCTCACTGCCTGGGGGCCCCCTAAGCAGTTCAAGCTAAACAACTGTCTCACTTATCCAGAGGGCCTAGTCCAGTACCATGGGGGCTCCTCAGCTATTGGTTTACAGCTCATGCATTTCTACTAGTTTGGCTAGTTGTCTCTGTACTTTTTCCCATCATGGTCTCCCTATCTCTTGCTCATAGAATCCCTCCTCTCTCTCGTCGATTGGACTCCTGGAGCTCTGCCTGGGACTTGGCCATGGATCTCTGCATCTGCTTCCATCAGTCACTGGATGAGGGTTCTATCATGAGAATTAGGGTGTTCAGCCATCTGATCGCCAGAGTAGGTCAGCTCAGGTACTCTCTCAACCATTGCCAGTAGTCTATAGTGGAGTTATCTTTGTGGATTCCCGGGGACCTCTCTAGCACTCTGCTTCTTCTTATTCCCATGGTGTCTTCATTTATCATGGTATCTCTTTCCTTGTTCTCCCACTCTGTTCCTGATCCAGCTAGAACTCCCTGCTCCCCTAAGCTCTCTTTCTTTTGATTCTTGCCCTCCAATTAACCCCTCACCCCAAAGGATAACATCTTATTCTTATAGTTTTCAGAGATCGCTTAGGTGTTGTATAAAATAGCAGCCTAACAATGACTTTAGGGTTGTTTCTAAAATATATAGCAGCAGGATTGTTTTTGTGTTTATTTACTGCCTGGAGAAACTCATGCCAGGGCTGAACAAGTGAATGACTTTCAATTAGGGATATCAGCCCAGTGCTCAACGTTTATGGATGGTGATTAATGCATGAGGCAGCGTTCAAGTTCTTTCAGAGAATGTATTTGAAATAAGCAGCTTGATTTCCTATCATATTTAGCTCATTAAAAATATACCTAATGAAAACACTCTGCCTGCCCTAGGACAGCGCTGTGGATGGTTTTCTTAGTTAATTTTTCTATTACTCACAATGTATGGACAATCCTAATGATTCCATTAGAGTTTAAATAACAGAATTCAGCACAAATGCATTTTTACTGAACAGGAGAAGCATCATTTCTCTGCAACTGCAGCTGCTGCAGTGGAAGATGAGGCTCTTACTATCCCTTGGGGAGATTACTGCCTCTGCCAGCTGACTTAGTTTTTATACAGCCAGCGATTTATTAGATTGCTTTGCTCTTAAGTGTGATAATAGGCCTTATGCTTAGCATGGTTTAGAGACTTCCAGTGCATTAATATTTTATGGCAATGACAGGCAAGACACATTTTGTTTACCTAACAAGACAAGACAAGCCAGAGCTGATGTGTACTAGAGATTAGCATTTTTAACTTACAGGAACCCTGCCAATTATATATTTAAGACTTTACAATGGCTCTTGTGATTGCGATTCAATCAGTTTCTTATTTTTCTCACAGCCACTGTGAGCGAAGAAATTGTCACAGCCTCACAGTCTGGCCCTCACTGTTTGGTTGACTAATGCCATCCATACAATGACTGGTGGCTCCTCTTCTTCCATTAAAGATTGCATTTCTCTTGAAATCACTCAACCATGAGCTAAGGCTTAGCTAGATGAATGTGCATTTTGTTTCCATTCAGAAGAAAGTATCAATTCATTTGAATCACCTATTAGGAAAAGTCCTATGTGCCATACTGTCCCTGCTTTCTGAAAAGTTCTTGTTTCCTGGGTCTCTAGAGAATAGAAGCACAAATAAAGCATCATAAATAAAAACGTTGGAATGGACACATAAGTTACTGGTGGGGTGCTTGGGCTCTCTCATTAACAATTGCATCAACTTCTTTTACTGAACAGAAATCCTGTCTTGATGAATAGGAAAGGTTAGAATATAGATTTTCTCTAATTCCACATCTTTCATTATATCAAGGTCAAACACGTATTTTTTAATTATACGTGCAACATTTCTTTAAAAGGTTCCTAAGGATTGCAAGTGTTGCAGATGACATTTTGGATACTTACAAATAGTCAGCTAGACTTTGTATATTGATAAAGTTGTAGGATGGATTCTAAGTTCTCCAACTCTAGCTGAAATGTGCAATTGAGTTGAAAATTTCTCAGGTATCTTCAGCCTGTCACGATGTGACCTGAGGCAACATGTGCTGTAACCCAGAGACTTCATTTAGAAAGGAACATAGACATAGGTCTGCGGAACCAGTTCTAGCCCAACTTTGGGGAAAGATGCATGGAGTAGACAGATGTGGATTTGGAATGTGGAGACGGAACTGAGATATGCCAAGAAGTGAGTGGGGATAGGTGCAAACCCAAAGACCCATAGCTTTAGTGAAGTTGATGCCACCCGTAGTGTTGCACTGAGATGTAAAGGCAGAGCCTAGTGTGCCCTGTGGGGTCTCTCTGTGTGCTCAGTACTCTGGTGCAAGCCTCATAGCTTCCACATCTTGGGGTGAAAGTGGCTTCCCTGTGGCTGGCTCTGAGCCTGACTGGATGATCTGCTGATATTCCTGAGAGGAGAATCAATCTGCAAAAACATGTCTGGCCTTACAGACTGTTTTATTTCTTCAAGTAGGGATGGGATAGTTAAGACAGGTATGGACTAGAATCTTGAGAGTTACATGCATACAGTAAGCAATCATTTGTGTCACTCACATGAACTTTTGTTGTTTTCCTTTTTTCATGCTTTTGAGGGGTCTGGCAAAATGATACCCAGTTTCTGGTGATCTGGATGAACAACATCACCTCCTTCCATGCGTCTTTGCCTCCTTAACTTTGCAATTGCCTGGAGAGTGTTTATTCAAATGCTAGTTAATCGAATTGTGGTCAGGACAAATGCAATCAGATTTAGCTCAATTTCTTCTGTTCCTAATTTAGATTTTCATGAAACACTTTCTGATTGCAAACCCTGTGGAAGAAAAATCAGAGGATGATGACAGAAAGGGCTGGAGAGTGTGCCTTGCTTCATCCACCAGGAAACAAAGCAAGAACAGCGTAACGACATACAACCGTGTGCCCTGCCCAAGCCTAACAGGGTTGCTGTGTTCTCCGCTTTATTAATGTGTTCGAGCAGTATTTTTTTTCTGTCTTCCCTTCCTCCCCAAGGCTCTAAGGTTCTCCAAGCCTGAGAGAAAGCTCAAAATACCACATTGTTGGGAAAGAGCTGACTCTGTCTTTCTTCAGGGAATTTAGAGACCCGGTGATTTGGGAGAAAATCGCATGGCTGGTGATTGGCTGTGCCTCTGTTTTTATAAGTGATTAAAAAGAAAACCACTTCAATAATCCTCAGACCTTTGCTCTTGGCTGGGAGCTCTTCCAACTAGGCCTGGTTGGCGGAGCCCGTGGGGAGAAGGAACGCACACGAACTGTGGGCCAAAAAATTAGAAAAAGCAACGACATTGGAACCCGATACATCAGCGTGGGCCAGAATTCAAGGGCAATAACTTTTTTTTTTCCAATTGATTTGAGCCTCATATTCAAGACACCAATTCAGTTCGTACATCATGAGTGCTCAGTTTTCAGGGGCTTCAGCAAACCTTGAAGCACTCATTTTATGTATGCTTGCTTTGAGTATGCAGGCAGTTTGGCTCTGACTTGTTACTTGAAAGCATAGTAATAGCGATAAAAGTGAGGTGTTTGCAACAGCATAGGATTTCCAGAGCAGCTATGTTAAGTTGTTAGGAAATGAGGACATAGTTTCCATTCAAATTGAGTGCTCATAAATGAATTTTAATATGAATTTCCCAAATAAGCACATATTATAATTTTTAAGCAATAAACACAAATTAAATTCGTGTAGTATTTCTCAATCAATTTGTGGTAATCGAAACGACAATAGATGGGTTGTTACGATCAAAATCAGTGGCCTACAAGTGGAGAAGTCTGCCTGAGCCATCTTCTGAAACCTGGATGCCGGGGTAGAGCACTGTTTCCGTCAGCTCTTTGCCAGACTTCTTTGTTTATGATCTCAAGGAGGCATTTTCCTGACCCTCTTCTTTACTGAGCGTGATTTTCCTTCCTAGCACTGTCCACTGCCAACCGTTCCTCAGAATGAGGTGTGGCCTGGAGATCATCTTCTCCATCAGCGTTGAGATTTTTTTTCTGCCTCGCTCTTAAGTGGGCAGCCCCAGGTGCTGTGAGCTCATGAGTGTGACTGCTATGGCGTGTCCAGAAGGCAACATTTCAGGAGACTTCTCCCCATCTTCCGGCTCTTAGATTCTTCTCACCTCTTTTGCAGTGTTCCCCCTGCTTTGATGGTGGTGGGACTCATAAAGATGCCCCGTGTAGGGCTGGGCCTCTTATTTTTCATGCTTTTGTCAATTGTGCATCTCTTCATTGACTGCTGTCCATGGCAAGAAGAAGCTTCTCTGACAAAGACTGAGAGCAGCCCAGGTCCATGGTTAGAAGTATAAATATTTAGAAGGCAATTTGGCAGAACGGTCATTTGGGAGTCTAAAATATTATATACAGTGCACAACATAGAGAGTATTTAATAAGATTGCTGTTTCTTTTAGGATAAGAAAGTTGCCATATATATTTTTGTAGTTTTTTTCTTTTTCTTTGAAGAGAAGGAGAACTAAATCTGGGGCTGGAAAGATGTCCCGATGGTCAAGAGCACTGGTTGTTCTTCCAGAGGATCTGGGTTCAGTTCCCAGCACCACCTATATGGCAGCTCACAACTGTCGGTAACTCCAGTTCTAGGGAGTCTGATGCTCTCACATAGGCATGCGTGCAGACAAAACACCAATGCACATACAGTAAAAATGAATAAATAATTGGAGAGAGAGAGAGAGAGAGAGAGAGAGAGAGAGAGAGAGAGAGAGAGAGAGGAGCAGTGAAGGCTAGTACTTACAAAACATGGTGATTTATGAACATTTCTTTTAAAATCTGTTTTATTTTAGGGCTAGATAATAAATACTGAGCCTTTTTATAAACTGAGCTAGGAAGATTGTTTCTTTTAGGATATTGTAGTGTGTTTTCCTTTCTATCAATCATTAAAGTTCCAGGGAATTGTCCATCCTAGAATCCTACTGGCTTTATTGTGCTTGAGAACTGGAATCTTTCCTTCTATTTATGGTCATATAGATGCAAACAAATGGGAAACAAGATCATTTAAAGTGCTGTCTGTGTAGAACTAGCTCATTTAGTAATGATGTCTTATGTTGCCTTAAAAAATATAGTGTATTGCTATTTTGTTTTCATTGACGATATCTTGGTGAAAGGAAAATCCAACAGTAATTACAAGAATTCTGTGCATAAGACTTACTAGTTTATTTTATGCTGTTAGCTGCTTAATCCTACATGTATTTATACAATGATCAAAACATTAGAAATAATTAGTCTAAATGTGTTTTAAACTCGACAGAAAACACTTGAGCTCTAAAAGATCTAAATATTTAATGAGCTTTTTGAAAACCACAATTATAGCTTTTTATAGTACAGAAACTTTACCTCTGGGACCTGAAAAAAATACCTGTTTATTGTATTAAGAAATACTTTTTACATTTTTAACATACAATTTAATAAGAATTGTACCATTCCACTCTTACAATCTATAGCTTGAGAAGAAAAACAGAAAAAGTCATGCCAGGAAAATATTTTCAAAGGGTAACACCCATTTAATTTTTAGGAATACGTCCAAAATATACAGAAGGCAGAAATCTTACTTGGGCCATTTTAGTTTATTGACTTTTCTGTGCTTTGGAAATCATAGCCTGATTCTCCAGAGACTCCCACTGGGATGTATTACATCATAAAATACACCAAAGATGGTAACCTGTGTTATTAAACTGTCAACATACATTATAATACAATTTGTCCTCAGTCCAATGCAACTAAAAGCCACATTGTTGGCAGGAAGTTTAAAACATAAGACTTCCATAATCATCTAAAGCTAAGGTACTTTGCGGGGAACATGCTGGAATAGTCGCGCTGCTGCTCTGTAGTAGCGTTGGTGAATTTCATTGGTTTCATACAGCAAATGCTCAGCTTCTTTCTGAAGAAGGCTTCAGAAGGATTACCCATTAAAGGACTTTTACTAAGAATCTTTGAGACGTCTCATTTTGTAGCACATTAATAATGGTTTTTGTGTAATATCAGAAAGAAAGAAATCTGAAGAGCTGGAATTGAAATAATGTCTAATCTCCACCCCCCACCCCCCCAGATATTTAACACGATCTCTGACATGGTAGGCTCTTTGACAACATTGCTTTTACAATGACAGGAAGTTGGTGGCAGATTTTAAAATCTAGCATGAAGACAGACAGTTCAACGGGAACTGGGACAAGGGTAGGTGCTGACAGATGTTTCTCGGAAACACTCTGCTTTCGGAGTAAAGAGGTGACATTAAGAGAAGAATTAGCCAATGGAGGGGAAAGTTCCTGGTGAGGGGTTAAAAGAGTTTCATACTCATATATGACCTGTGCCAGCAAAAAGCAGTTCTCACATACATGCTCCTTGGAAGCTTTCGAAGTGAGGGTTAAAAAAGAAATACATTAAAGCCGGGCAATGGTGGTGCAAGCCTTTAATCTCAGTACTTGAGAGGCAGAGGCATTGATATCTTTGGGAGTTGAGGCCAGCGTGTAGTCTACAGAGCAAGTTCCAGGACAGCCAGGGCATTGCAAAGAGAAACCCTTTCTCAAAAAACAAAACAAAACATTGACAAAAAGACACACATTAGTGGAACATTCTTCTTGTTGTTGTTAAAATACCAGTTTTTGAGGGTGATTAGGTGAGCAGTGGAATAGAGGCATGTTCTTCAGCCTGTGCTATGTCCATCCAGGAGACTGGAGGAGGGCTGCCCAGGGCATGTGCTCTCAGGCCATTTGGAAGCATTGGGTTACATAAGAGAAACCCCATCTCCAATGTGAGGCTGCCCAATAACAAGAAACTCTGTGTCATATGAAACTTGATATTAAAAAGTTATTGATTTGCATAATTAAATTGAATGGAAAGCCTGTCTGGGGGAGGGCAAGCAGTCCCCATGTGGTTTTCTGTAACTGTTCAATTTGAGGGCTTCTCCAGCTTGGGTGCTTCTTGAGAACCCAGTGATCTTACTCAAATGCAAATCTAATGATGTCTGTCTCCTCCTGTGGCTTTTCCCTTGAAGATGGAAATGCCTAAAGTAGCTTACAGGCTTTGTGTAATCAGCCTTCTGCCAGTGGATCTAATGTCATTTCATCGAAAACCACCTTATGCCTCGCTTTCTCTATTCTCACTGTAGCCTTCGTTTCTCATGTCAGTGACAAGGCCACTTTAAGACCTGCACTGAAGCCACCCTCTTCAGGAAGTTCTTCCTCTACCAGCACAGTATTTGTAACTAGGACTTCCATTGTTCCACATTGTATATTTATGGCAACATTTGTTCATCTCTTTCCTGACCTAAAGCTACCAACACTGTGAAGGCCTATGTATTGTTCAGAAGGTTTTCTGTGATTTCTAATATTATTCCTCCCTAGCATGAAACGCCGTCTGGCTTATAGTTGGCACCAGTTAAATGCTTTTTAAATAAATGAGTTGTAACCAGTTTTTCATAAATTAAATGCAAGAATCAGGAGGAGTCAACATTTCGAGTTTTTGTAATAATATATAGGAAAGAGCTGGTGATCTGGCGCATGCTAGCTTACCTCAGGTAAAATCTGGTATGACTTGGAATCTGGGCAAGGCATGGTAACATGGGGGTTGACCTGAAGGGAGACTCTGAAGGTTTGTATTTTGGTTGTCATAGAATCTTCCACGGAACAAGACTTCTTTGTTCAGGAGATGCTTTTGAATGCTGTTTCATAGAGCAAAGCCTTCTTGCTCAGAGACTACCTTTGGGGCGATGTCAGAGTTATATCTCTGCATTAGCATTATCTGTCTACATGATACTATTGGGAAAAGGGTCAATTACCACTCTGATCTTTGTTTCTAATTAGTGATGTTCATCTTCAGACATCTCTAGTCTCTGTGGCTTGAAAACACAGTATTTGAAGTTTGAAAAAGATTTAAGAGGGAAATAAGAGTGTGTTAGAAGGCCTGCCGCATCAGCATCAGAGTACTACAGTTCGGCTACATATCACTTACGTTGGTAGTGCTGGTGATTGTCACCTGGATAAATGACCGATGTCCTAGGATTTCCTAGATTGCAGCAACCTGTCTCTGGTCTACAAAATCCATGTCTATAATTGGCCTTTTTGTGTGTAATACATTTAGCTTTGTCATGGTTTTCCGGAGTGTCACAGACATAAGATTGTGGCTATCTGAATTTGCAATCTGTGTGTGGAAATTCCACACTACAATTTCCTATGCATCTCACTTTGTTGTGGTCTGAAGAAGCCGGGTGTGCAAGTGTTCATGGCAAGAGGTTTCTTGAAGAGTAAAGCCTTCCTGAACATGCCACTTCTTTGAGATGGGAAATTCCTCTCCCAGGTGAATCTAGGTCCTGTCTAGCTGACAATTAGTATAAACCATCACATACCTTAGATTGCAATGCTGTGTAATTTTAAAATAAACTCCCATTTGAATTTAGTTTTCTCATACCAGAGTCTACAATGTATGCTTTTATAAAAATCAGACACAGTTTTATTATTTACAGACCAATGTTGTCTTATTTGTTCAAGGAATATATTACATTTTCACTTCACTCTTTTCTTCAAATAAATAAAATTTTAATGCATCTGTTAATTTTCTTATCATTTCAATATATATACTAACATAAATATTTCACTCCTGATATTTCTGTAGTTATAGAACGTAAGTTAACAAAAACCAACATGAAATTCTATGCCACTGTGGCTTAGAGCCTGGGCCACTGTGGGAGATTCCAGTGTATAACTTCCTCCTTTTCTTCAGTGTTCATAGCTGATTTAGCTTCCAATCTATTGTTAAGAATATGTTTTTTTTTTTTTTTTTTTTTTTTTTGCTCATGAAACTGTACTTGTTACTTGTGAATGTGAGGATTAGGTTTAAGCCACTCAGTTTTATATTCAAAATAAATCATTCAGTCATATGATTCAATGCACGCCCTTAGGAGGGACAAGAACTAGTCCCAGGTGTTAATTTCATCTTTCCCTGTAGCACACTTTGGCCTTTGAGGATGTGGAACATAACTACCTCTCTGTGGAGAGTGAAGCTGGTTTTTGTTGTTGTTGTTGTTGTTGTTACCAGGTTATACCACTCATTTGGAAACGACTTCTGTTTTGTCTTTCAAGTATTAAGGTTTATATTGGGTATGCAAGTTGTGATGAACAGTTATGAGTATATTCATTTACAATTACGTTGCCCTTGTTAAGGCTTGATTTTTGGAGATAGTTTGAGTTTCAACACAATTCCATTTTTATATCTGCATTCAGATCACTTAGGAATTAGTGAAGCCTCTGAATTGATTTTTTACTTCTCTAAAAGGGTTATCTACACTTTTACAGAACATTTCATAAAGCAGTTGTACATAGAAAGTAAGGAAAACTTTCTGACAAGGATATTGAGGTGTGAACTGGATTTATTTGAAGCTGTACTCATCTGTGAAGCAGAGAAAACACGAGAAAGTAACTGTCTGGAAGGCTACATGAAGGCTAGGCCTAGATGGCCATGTCTGAGGAATACCTGTGCATTAGTATTCAAAGCCATGATTCTGATTAATGATGTTATCATATTTATATGGTTGAAAACTCTATATTTGCCTGTAATCCCTAATAAATAAAACAGTTGTCTAGCCATAGTATTACAGAGGACATTTTAATAATATCACAGTACTTGGTAGAAGATATCTTTTCTTTTGGTCCTTGCTGTGGCAGAGCAAATATAATAACTTTGAATATGGGACTTTCTGTACTCTAGAGAACCACACAGCCTATTCTTTAAGGTCAGGATAGTGATGTAAAGTGACTTTAATTTGTTTACAGTGTTCCACATAGGTTCATGCTATCCTGGCTACTTAGTTCTAAGTACACAGGTTGATTCAGAATTCCAGAAATCAGAAAGCACTTGTTCTGTCTATTCGTCATCATCTTGTAAGTTGAAAACCCTCTGAGTTTCCTTATGTATATGCAAAATATCTGTTTGAAGTAGGACATATATCATTAATCACTGTCAAAATAGACGAGCTAAAATATGAAATACAATGGCCAACATGACCTAGTGAGAAAATGGATGAGATAAGACTTGGATTCAGGGCCCTGAACTTACTCCACTGAGATTTTTATTTTTTGCACTCTATTGACAGAGATGGTCAGTTGGATTAGCTGTTGACATTGTTGTGTATATTCACCTTAAAAACATATTTTAAGATATCATTGATCGATCTGTTTTACTGCTTAAAAATTGAAAGCAGAACACAGTGTTTGACTAGGACAAGAGCAGTGTATTCACTCAAAGTACTTGTTAGCCCCTAAAGGTTGAAATCCAGAATACAGATGTACATGATACATATCATGCTTTTTAATCTGTTATGCATTATAGTTGACTGTAAAAGGATATTAGCCCAAGTTGAAATGAAAATGAATGTGTGCCATTTTATTAATAATTGAGATGCTTATAAATCATTTACTAGAACACAACTAAAATGAGAGTAATCTACCTCATTGTATTTTTAAATCTTCAATGTTGTAAAGAGAAAAATGTCACTCCAGTTAGGTCATTAAATATAATCCTTTTCAAAGATGTGGTATAACCCAGAGTTCCAGGACCTCTGTATTTGGGTTTATTGTAGAGTGTGCTACCAGGAAACTAAGCAAAGAAATCGATTGTTATCATCAGTACAGGACTTACTCCTCATGAGTGGTGCATGCTGTTAATGAACCATTGCTGCAAAACTGACGGAGCTGGAGAAGTAAATGCTATTCCCAGCATTTTATTTTTCCCCTTCATATAATTGAGCAATCCCGTACTCAGGCATGAAGGTTGTATTGATTCAGTGTCTTCACATAGTAAGTTTTAAAAAGGCAGCATCTTCCAGAGGTGAAAGAAGTGACATGGGTATAAAAAGTCATTTTTATTTTCAATTTTCAAAAATACGTCTTGACTCTGGAGAGCTTGAAAAATGTGTCAGAACCTACTTGTCTGGCTCAGAAGAGCAGCCAATGAAAACTGTACATAAGTAGCAATATTTGCATTGTCAATGTCTACTGTGTGGAACACCTTACCAAAGCTTCATTTGGATTTTCAAATTTCCAATCACTCGTATCTAATTTTGTTGAATGGCACATGTTTGTCAACAAAACTAAATTTTCAGTATTTAATTGCAAATGAAGAGCTTTCATATTTGGAAAGAACACTGATTAAAAAAAATGAATCAAACCTATGACATAAATTGCAAGGAGGGATATTCAAAGAAGCATTTGGTCAGCAGTCAAAGCTCTAGCTTTCCTAATCTAATCCATAATGCTTTCAGTCATATCCCTCCTACAGTTAAAAGCAGGACAAGTGGAGAGGATGTATGCAATCATGTGCTGGTTCCAGTGGTGAGCGTGCTGGGGAACTGATAGTGGTATTTTGATTGTGGTAAAATGCGGCATAAATTTGGGAAGCCAGTAAGACTTCCACCTGAGATGCCATTCACATCAAAACAAAGACAAAAACTGAAAGCAACACCCCAAGAGACTCACCTCTACATGTCAAACCCTATAGCAAATTCATACAAATGGAGGGATCGTTATTTTCCAGAAAGGATTGCAATTGGATTATCTATGAATAGTGACGCTAAATATTTGAGGGAAGAAAATAATTTTATTTTTGGGAGATAGCAATCCAATGTTTCTTGATTTTTATTAGATATAGCACTATATTTAAATTATATGTATCTGGGAAGGTCCTTTACTGTTCTACAAAGAAAACCACATTATATAAACTACATACCTACTCCTTAACACACATACCATACACACTGAGAGGAAACATTGTAATATTGAGGGAGGAGAGACAAAGTTATTTATAATCAAAGAAATATGTCAATGTGGAGGTAAAGGCGTATGTGTCAATGTGCTAGGAGATCTTCTGAAGTGGTTGGATGTTCACCAATGTGCCAGAGTGTCACTGTGTGTCAGCATGAATATGACAGCATATGAATCACAGCCATTCCACATGATTTTCTGAAACAAGAGGCCATTCTTTGTAAACTTTTGGACAAAAGTAGCTACATCCCTCCTTTATAGGATAGTTGACCTTGTGGAAAAGCCAGTGCTCATTGAAACTCTGAAGGAAAAAAATGAACCTTTGTATTCATACCTTCAATATAGGTAGTATCCAGGTTCTGAAAATTATTAATATGATTTTTATCTAGAGGCCCTTTGATAAGACATCTGAAAATCTGTGTATGGACATGGACTAAGGCTTTATTCTGTAGCATTCTCTATAGCATAACTAATCACCATAGTTAAGCAGCCTTATGTGATAGGAAGTACTATTACATATTTACTGAACATGATGAGATTTTAAGAATGACATTGAGATATTGCTAGTCCTTCACATTATTTTCGTGCACCTCTTACATGTATGAAAAATTAAGACCACAAGATGTACTTAAACCTTTAAAATGTTGAAAGAGAGCCTGTAGCAAAATAAAATGGCACTCCACATACATACTCAAACAGCTACTTGGCAGCCTGAAGAATAACAAAGAAACAAATCAGGCAGCACTCAGCCCTAACTGAGTGAGGTTAGGTTTTTCAGCCCCGTGTTTTGGTTCTGTGAGTTGACATAGTAAGAACTCCAGAGCAGCTGGGGCCCAGAGCTGGTCCAACACTGGCACTGATTAGCTAAGGCACTTGGATGAGCCACCTACCCCTCTCTCTGTGCACCCATTCTTCTTATCTGTGAGACAAGAAGCTGCTTACTCCATCCACTCCACGATGAGGACGCAGAGCACTGGTGGTGAGGACAGCATTTCCTTTAGTTTCTGTCTAGTGTATGATCTGTTTATTTATTTCACCTCTGGTGTGCTGCTGCCCACTTCAGACTTCGTACACCTGAAAGAAATGAACAATTAAATATAGAAAGTTGAACTAGCACTGTGAAATAAGTTACTTATAGTTTAGTGAACTATTAACCTCAGCAGGACATATCCATTCACAGCATATCAATATATATGAGTGTGTGTGTGTGTGTATATATGTATGAGTGTGTGTATATATATATATATATATATATGTATATGCATATGAATGGCACATAATATTTTATAGTTCACTAGCTCTTAGAGTGTACCCTGGGCACTGCTTTGGATTCCTAACACCTTCCAAGATGTCTACAAGGTCAGACGTTTCTCCTAATAGTACCTGTTAACTTTTTCTATTCTTTTTTTGGTTCTACAATAACATTTCCTAGAGGTCATGTGACACGTGGCTTCGCAGAGGACAGATACATGACGATCCAGTTGTCTTCTTAAAAGTTCCTTATGTTACTAAGTAGAAAGCTTATCACTTTGCTCATTAAAGTTTTGTGAAGATCCAAAGCCACTTTGGCTGGCCTTGAACTCACAGAGATCTATGTGCCTCTGCCTCCCCAGTGCTAGAATTGAAGGTGTGTGCTACCACACTTGGCTGATATTAAGTATTATTATTGTAATTTTTCATAAAAAAGTTTAATCCTGTTCTTTTCTCCCCACATCCTCCCAGATCCTCCTCCATCCATCTACCTACACAACTTCATGTTTTTCTTTTCCTCTTTCAAAAACAAAACAAAAACCCTAGAAGACAAAAGGAAAACAAAGAAGTCATGAAACATCAAACCACGACAAGTGAGAGCACATGACATGTTGCAGTCAGATTTGCATTGGCCAACTACTTCTTAGCATGAGGCCTGCCCAGGATGTGGTTGACATACCCAGTGACAGGTCATTGGAGAAAACTGATTTTGTCTTTTCCAGCAGGTATCCACTGAAAATAGCTCCTAGACTAAGGGTGCAACTTTGCCCCCGCTTTCCTGTCTCCTTGCTGGGATTTTGTCTGGTTTGAGCCTGTGGAGGTCTTGTGTGTGCTGTCTAGAGTATCTGTGAGTTTCTATGGGCCCTGACATGTCTGGTTGACACTGACTGTCTACTTGGAGTTATTCACCACCTCTGGTTCTTCCAGTCTTTCTGCTTCCTCTTCCACATTGATCACAGTGCCTCGTGGGAAGGGGTTTGACGAAGACATCCCAGTTAAGACAGAGTTCTCCATGGTTTCTCACTATTTGCACATTATCCAGCTGTGGGTCTCTTTGGTAATTACCATCACTGCAAAAAGAAGCTTCTCTGGTGAGGGTTGAGCACTGCACAGATCTACGGGTCTAGCAATATCATTCGGAGCTGAGGATCTTAATTTTTAAAAGGCAAAGAGCTTTTGAGAATAAAGTTTGAAACTACTGAGTCAGGTTATATTTTTATCCTTAATAAGGAGCTGGAAAATTGGATTTCCTGTTATGAGTGTTTATTTTCTGGTCCTGTGTGGAGGACTACTATAGCCCTGTGTGGAGGACCACTATAGCCCTGTGTGGAGCATCACTATAGCCCTGTGTGGAGCATCACTATAGCCCTGTGTGGAGGACCACTATAGCCCTGTGTGGAGGATCACTATAGCCCTGTGTGGAGGATCACTATAGCCCTGTATGGAGGACCACTATAGCCCTGTGTGGAGGATCACCATAGCCTTGTGTGGAGGACCACCATAGCCTTGTGTGGAGCGTCACTATAGTCCTGTGTGGAGCATCACTATAGCCCTGTGTGGAGGATCACCATAGCCTTGTGTGGAGCATCACTATAGCCCTGTGTGGAGCATCACTATAGCCCTGTGTGGAGGATCACCATAGCCTTGTGTGGAGCATCACTATAGCCCTGTGTGGAGGACCACTATAGCCCTGTGTGGAGGACCACTATAGTCCTGTGTGGAGCACTACTGTAGTCTTCTCTGGAGTGTCACTATAGTCATTCTAAATTATGTTTAGATTCTCTGAGCATCATTCGATCTGTGTTGGAAGTGCGAACCTCTTCCTACTGGAGGAATGTCCTAGAAAATGCAAAATATTTCAGTTAGAAAATTGACAATTGATTTTATGGCGTGTGTGTGTGTGTGTGTGTGTGTGTGTGTGTGTGTGTGTGTGTGTGTGTGTACTTGTGTGTTTGCCTATCTGTCTGTGATGTACGTGTGTGGTACTTGTGCATGTGCGTGAGGGGGTGTATATAAGAGTGCATAAGTGTGTGGGGGCCAGAGGAAGATGTCTGGTGTTCTGTTCTGCCCCTCTCTGTCTTTTCCCTTGAGAGAGTTCTCTCAGTGAATCAATAGCCAGGCTAGGGAGAAATTAACAGCCACGCTGGTGGGCTGTGTGCCCTGCTCTTCCCGTCTTCACTCTTCACAGTGTTAGATTTACAGGAGAATGTGAAGCTATGTCCAGCTTTTTCAAACCACACATTTGTTAGTTTTAATTGTATGTGTGTGTGCATGTACACGAGTGCAAGTTTCAGCAGAGGTTACAGGTGCTGACCCCTTGGAAATGGAGTTACAGTCAGTTGTGAACAGCCTGGTGTGGGGTCCTGGGAATCAAACTCTGGTCTCTTGAAAAAGCAATGGGCACTCTTAACCACTGAGTCACCTCTGCAGCCCCAATGCTTGACTTTTAATAAATGTGCTGGGTCTTCACGCTTGCACACACAGGGCTATTATCCACTGAGCCATCGCTCCAGCCCCTAATTGTTTTAAAAATTCTCAAGTTTGAAGAGTCAGTGTAACTTTGAGATATGTTTAGCAGCACAGGAAATTTTTTAGCAAATGAAAGAGACAGTTTATGATGAAAAGCCTGAGAAATGGTTCAATTTAATGCCCTTCTGAATTTGCATCTCAAATGGAAATCTTCCTTATCCATCTCCTGCTGAGCAGTAATCTTCATAGACAAATACTTCTTGAAAAATATCTGGCTGTGAATCATTTTAGGAGACAGGCTGTATGGTGGAACAGATCCTCTTGAGTACACACTGCCTCTAGGACCCAGGAAAACAAACATTTCATTTTTTTTTCTATCATTTCATTTGTTGCTGTCTCTCCCTTCCAAATTTCCCTGTAGAGCCATGAAATGCAAAGGGAATAGAGGTGTGAACATGCTGACACAATATGGAACGGATACTACATCTTAAACATGTCTGAGCAGCCTTGTCTCCCCAGGGACACAGCAAGGCAAATGTGTTATGTGAAGAAACGGTACTTGAAGATCAGTCTCAGAGGGCAGATTAAAAGCCAGTGACATGGGAGTCTTTTCTCTGCCAGTGGCTCAGGGCATGAACTTATTCCAAAGAGCTCACCCAGCTTCATGATGACTCTTCTAAGAGATTTTTCTATTCGTTTTACATATCAACCATGGATTCCCCTGTCCTCCCCCCTCCCACCCCCACACCCCATTCTCACCTCCTCCAAGGTAAGGTCTCTTCCTGGGGAGTCAGCAGAGCCTGGTACATTCAGTTGAGGCAGGTCCAAGCCTATCAATTATTTAAAGTTATGACCACGTAGTTTTTGTATAGGACCATCGTCAGCATTCTTCACAATTCGATATTCTTAAGAGAAAGCTCTGAGTTTTTCAGATCCCTGAGTAGAAAATAGGGCTAAAAATACACTTTGTATAGGAAATTGAAACTATGAATCAACTGCGTCTCATATTATGCCACAAATGTGACAGGCCGAAGTAGCTGAACTTGGTTCCTTTTGTTGAGTCTGCTGCGTTCTTCTGGGACTGTACCCAAACCGGTTTTATCTTTGTCACCTTTGTCCTCCCTTAAATGAAATGTTCTAGTTTTACTTTTTCAAAAAATAAGTCATTTAACAAGATGCATGAAATGTAGTTTTTAAAATGTTCTATGTGTGTGGTGTGCATATGTGTGTATATGTACCTTTGTGTGTATGTGTGTATGTGTGTTTTGGAGTTTGTGTTGGAAGTGTCATAAGTTTGATCTCAGTTGCTGTGATTAAAAGCATCTTGGAGAAGGAAGGCTTTTTTTTTTTTTTTTTTTTTGGCTTACACTTGCAGGGCACAATCCATCACTGAGGAAAGATGGGTCAGGAACTCCAGAGAAGAACTGTGGAAGAATGGGTACTGCTTTCTGGCTCATTTTCAGCTGGCTTTTGAATACAGCTCAGGACCACCTGCCCAGGAAATATCACCTCCCGCGGTGGCCTTTCCTCCATCCATGAAACAATCAAAACAGCTCTTCTCAGACCTGCCCACAGACCAACTCCATGAAGTTGATGACTCAAGGATTCCTCTTTCCAGGTGACTCTAGCTGTACCAAGTTGACAGTTACAGCCACTTAGAACAGACAGGCCAGCTGGCCGGCAGACCCTAGGGATCTGCTGGAAGTTGACATTTGTTTGGGGGACTTAACTTGGACCCTCACACCTGCTATAGCAAACACTTACTGATGAGTTTGTGTGCTCACCCTCATCTTTCTTCCTCCTTCCTTTCTTGTCTCCCTCCCTTTTTCCTCCTTTCCTCTTCCATCACTATGTCTTTTGTCTCGTCTAAATGTGAAGATATACACTCTAGGAATTCTAATCGTGTGCATTATTAAAACCATATAATCAGTTGGTTTATGATAAGCATTTGCTAATATTAATTGTAACATTTTAAAGTACTTTCGCTAGAGATGGTTTCACAGTAGGAAACCATTTACTGCGCACATTTTTACTTCCATAACTTTGACTGGTTAAAATCCTTTGGAATTGGATACATACATTTGTGGGGGTACACACCTATGTTACCTGAACCAAATTAATATGTCAGTGGTATCCAGGGAGCTTCACTGAAACGTGACGCAAGGCAAGGATCCACAGCTCCTCAGGGCTTCCAATTTTTATTACAGGGTAGATTTGTGCTGAGCATGTTTTAATCTCCATTTCATATATGTTTCCCCCTTTCAAAAGCACTACAAGACTAGAATTAATTTATAGTCACTTAATCAGCTTCTTTTCACGGAAATAATCTCCTTTAGATACCCTTGATGAGTTCAAAATGAAGTAACTGCACGAGCCCCAATATTCTTTACCAGAAGATCATTAGGCATTTATTTGAAAAGAAAAAAAAAAAAAACCCACTGTAATGAAACAAATGGCTTGTTCTACAAACATCTTGAACTCTTTATTTTGCTTTTGGGTCATGAAAACTCCAAACATATTTTGTCAAACATTCCTTCTCCAACTTTGAAACCCATGTGGATATCCAGGGAGAAACAATGTGTATGTTTCTAATTAATTTATACTTAACTCATCGCAGTGCTGCTTTCTGAGAGCTATTTGATGGGCAAGACCCCTTGTGGGCCTTTCAAATATGGCTTCTAAGCATTTTTCCTTTGAACCAGAAAGCCACTTTTTTTTTTTTTTTCCTGAAGCAAACGGAATTCAAGTCTCAAAGGCTTACTTCGGTTCAAAAAAGATTGTCAGGCTCACACAATCTGACAAAACACGTTCTCTTGCTTAAATGGATTATCTCATGCAGCAAGCAGTAGGAACTATAGGGCATTTCATATCATTAAGTAAAGATTTACTTAAAAGTGACCAGAGTGTTAATGAAATTTTGTTTACCAAGGCTTTTTGAGAAAATAATGTCAAACACACACATGTGCGTGGGCATATGTACCACTGTATGAAAATGCAAAGGAATTAAACCATTTTTTAATCTGAAATGTACACACTAATCTTTACAGTGGCTATGCAAAAGCTTTATTCTGGTGTTATCTCCACGGTTTCTGTATTAAAGTCAGTGCTGTCCGCAGGAGACTCACAGATTGGCATCATGTATAATTGCTTCTCTCGCCCTTTATGCCGGGATCCTGAAGGCAGCGATTACTACAGAAAAGCTCAGTGACAACCCAGAGCTTAACCTAACCCTTGAAAAATATCTGAAGCATGTCATGCTTCATTATGTTTGCATAGTCCTAGCATGTATGCAATTATCATTGCATAGAAATTCTGCCCTGATATGATTCTTACACAGTCACCTGTGTTTTCTATCTAATAGCCGCAGAGTTTGAAATATCCATAATGATTTTCAAATCTACTGTCTTATGATTGTCTGACTTACTTTTTTACCTATTCCTTGAGCAGAATTTTGTTTAGAGTCTAGTATCACTCTACATACCATAGGAAAAATTGACTTGGCTCTGTCTTACAACATTTCTGTCTCTAATATACATGAATCATTAGAAATGCCTTTGTGAGTCCTTCTACTATTTATACACTGATTTTTTTCCCTTCAGCCCAGGCACATACTTATTTACCATTCCTTTATATTTTCTGGTTACTGATTACTTATTTAGAAATTTTGAAAGAATTTTTTTATTTTTAAGAATTTTAGATTTGTTTATTTTTCCGAGTATTTTGTGCACATGTGTGTTTGTGCACCACATGCATGCCTGGTGCCTGTGGAGGTTCTCAGAGGGCACTGGATCTTTGGAAGCTGGACTTATGGATGGTTGGGAGCCACCATATGGGTGCTGGCAACTTAATCCAGGTCGTCTGCAAAAATAGGAGGTGAAATTGTTTTCCTGGAAAGTCCATTTTGTTTTCAGACATGAATATGTAAAGGATTTTGCGTTACTGCCATGGAATAGCTCCGGTAACTATATGCACTTACAGTGTTATAGCTAAGTGATGGATTCCATAGACTGTATACAACCTGTTTAAATATTACCAGGACCACGTTCCTTTAGTCTCCTTTCTGAGTTGGCTTTTTTGGCAATAGCATGAAAACTAAGGTGCTGTGAGCAGCAGGTACAGAGAAACACAAACTTCACTGAATTAAAAATGCTGCTATCTCAGAGGGTGGGACTGTGAAACACCTGCCGCTTTTGACACACTACTTAGAACTCAAACCTGTGCTTGTCAGGTTAATTTCAGGAACCATTTAGCAGAAGTTGTAACCCAGAATTCAACATATGCATATATTTTTAAGGATTTATTTTATTTGTTTGTGTGCATGCACACATGTGTATCTTTGTGTATGTGTAAGAGTGTAATGTATACGTGTGTGTGTGTGTGTGTGTGTGTGTGTGTGTGTGTGTGTGTGTGTGTGTAGGGGTGTCTTTGGAGGCCAGAAGAGGGCATAGGATCCCTTGTAGCTCAAGTTACAGGATTTCGCAAGCTGCCTGATATGGGTGCTCCAGTCCTTACGGCTGAACAGAAAATGATTTCAACCACGGAGCCCCTCTCTCCAGATCCTGCATCAATATTCTAAAATGGAAAGCCTTATTGTTTCTTCGTGGAAACACTGGGTGCCTCTGCAGAGAGACTGAGAGCGAGTTTGGCCAGTAAGCGCACTCTACCCTCAGTGACTTTATAATCCAAATGCTAATCCAGTTTCTTCTTTAGTAGTCGTTTCTCTTTCAATTTCATCCTTACATATATCTCTTTGGAAGAAGCGTCTACAGGAGCGAACACTTAAAGGCATCACAGCCATTTGCAGGCAGTATAAACAGAGAGAGGTGAGGTAGCTATGGCACAATGCTGAAGGACTTTGGAATTCAACAGCACATTCCCCATTGGGAACTATGGCAGACACCTCGGGCCAACCTTTTGTGATGGTAAACTAACATCAGGGAACTCTCCAGGTATTTGTGTGTTACGAATACATCAGTAAGGACTAGTTCTCCAAGAATTCAAAGTATCACCAAAGAACAAAGAAGCATCAAGTTAGTCACTTTTTTTTTTTTTTTTTTTTTTTTTTTTCCGAGACAGGGTTTCACTTTGTATAACTTTGGAGCCTGTCCTGGAACTCACTCTGTAGCCCAGGCTGGCCTCGAACTCACAGAGATCCGCCTGGCTCCACCTCCCGAGTGCTGGGATTAAGGTGTGCACCACCACCGCCCAGCGGTCACTTTCTATTAGGTTTAGTAAAACTGTAGTTCTAGAATTAAGCTAAATCAGATATTAGTGACTGGAGATAGGAGTGGATAGGATGTGTCTTACCAACATGTATAGCGAAAGAAACATTTTTTTAGCAGCTTCCAAGAGATTTCATAGTTATTTCCCTAATCACACGAGTCGTCATTATGTTTAAACAAGGTGAGAGAATGACCCAAAGAAGTTTTAAAATCATGCATTTCTTATGCAAACATACTAAATGTATGCTAAAAATGGATTTATTCTACATGGGGATTAAAAGCCCCTTAGATGGGTAGATAATCTTGTTGTGATAGGATCAATCCAAACCAGAATTCTTCCCTATGATTTTGTAATGGAAAGGATAAAGTTTCACAAGACCAAACGAGTCACAAAAACTGAACTATCTTGGACCCTATGTGCCCAATGCACATTCAGTGAGGGCAGATGGAGGAGGTGCAAACCAGGCTTTGGTCCTATTCTCCTTTGTCTGAACTCAAGGAGAGACAGGAGAACCTGGCTGGTTCCATGTGCTGTTTTTACAGGCCAGTGATGTCTTCAGAAGAGATTGTAGAGTTCATTCTATTTTCACAAGTGCTAAGAAAGGTGCACTTAACAAACAATGCTGATTGGTTTAGCATTGTTTTAGATGCAAAAATGTTACATCCCAAAACATGACATACTATAGCTTATTTGAAAGTTGGAATATTTTCAAATATGAGTAGGTGCTAAAGTTTCTTGGCATAGTTTTTTTTATTTAAAAACTAGTTTAAAATATATTTTATTAAATATATTTATTTAAAATAAATATTTTAAATATTCTGATATTGGTTTTAACTAAAGGTAAGGGACTCTCCATGTAGGATGGCAATTTAGTGTCCCAAATTGAAAGGGTAAATTGCTGTTTTATCATGTAAGTGACTTTTGTAGGTTGAAAGTGAAAAATCTTTTTAATTTAAAAGTGAATTTGGAGATCCAGACATGCCCACTGTACATCACTTAAGAATGATTAAGGTGGTCTCATTTAATAGAGTGTGTCATCTGGGGCTGAGAAGTACTTCACTTTGCACTGTAGAAGCTCAGATGTTAGAACCTGGTCTCTTCCCAGCTGAAGAGCTTATAAAAAACGTGAAGTACTCTAATAATTTTAAATTACTCTATATTGCACATTTTCAGGTCTCTGATCACCTCCAAATTCAAGTGCTTATAAAACTGCTCCCATAATTTTAAATTGCTATGTGCACAGTGATTGAAAATTGTGAGAGTGCTTCAAAGTTTTTTAATAAGTGTTTTAATTTAGAAGCAAGTTGAGGAACACCCTAGGATAACCTCAAGAAATTATTAAACTGAGAGGAAAATGTATCTTCTGTAAGGAAAATCACATTGTGTATAAAGGGTGTGGGCTCTGAATGAGTGTGTCTGGGTCAAAGGTACCACGGACTCAGGCATGATCAGTCAATGAAAGGGTGTAATAGGCCCCAAGAGATGGCAGTTTTGTTAACATTGCTCATTACTCACATTATGTATCCTTGAAACTCTAACAGATGAAAGAGTAATCACATTCAGAGGTCTCCACTCTCAGTTCCTAGCATCATTAGGGTTGTCAGGACATTTGTCTCACAATCATAGGGAGGAGGCATTCCTGGGTGGGTGGACTGTGTGACAGAAAGGAAGAGATGTAGGAACGAGAAGCGGGCTATGCTGGCTAGTTTTATGTCAACTTGACACCAGCTAGAGTCATCTGAGAGGAAGGATCCACACTTGAGAAAATGTCTCCATAAGATTGGGCTGCAGGCAAATCTGTAGGACATTTTCTTAATTTGTGATTGATGGCGGAAGGCTCAGCCCATTTTAGGTGGGGCCATCCCTGAGCCAATAGCCCTGAATTTTATAGGAAAGCAGACTGAGAAAGCCATGAGAGCAAGCCAGTAAGCAGCACTCCTCCACGTCCTCTGCATCAGCGCCTGCCTCCAGGTTCCTGCCCTGCTTGAGTTCTTCCTTCAAGATGAACAGTGATGTGGAAGTGTAAGTCAAATCAACCCTTTCCTCTCTGAGTTGCTTTGGTCATAAAATTCCATCACAGCAACTAGGACAGAGGGGTAGTGGTGAAGAGGTCTTCCCCCACAGCCTTACAACGGGTAAAGAAGCTGGACATTGAGGTCTAGTTAGTTTCTATTATCAGGGCTACGTATGGTATGCTTTCAATGTACTCAGTATGAATGAACTTGTTTGCGTTAAGGACGGAATTCCTCTTGGAAACCCTTGGAAGGCTCTTCCCCAGAGGGCCGCTAATGCTGTTTTCTGACACCATTGTTGATGCAGTACACTAGTCAGTTTGGTTCTAGGCATCTTCCCGTCACCACACAGGGCCAGAGGAACAAAGTACCTTGTGAAATGTGGCTGTCACCTGGTTTCTGTCTTTTCCCTGGGATTGCTCTTCCTTTTCTTTTTTCAAGTCACCACAGATATCTGCTTAGCAAGTCACTTGGCTGGTATAAGCACTCTCCCTCATATACCTACAAGATACCATGGTTTGATAGGAACAAGGCCTCAGACTGACTGAATTAGATTAAATTACACTAAATGGGGATATGTGAAACGCGAGCACACTCTTTCTTCAGTTAAGTTGTTGAAAGCTTTGGAATCGTAGTATTTGGGGATTCTTTTTTACAGTTTCAGGTTTTTCCTCCCTGTTTACAGCTGTGCAGCTACAGAAGAGACATTTACATTTCACTGAGGTGTGAATGAAATAAAAGGAAATTGCTGGTTTGTTGTGGCAGGTCATGTTTCAGTGTGGGAAATGATACGTAGCATGGAATTCTAAGCCCCAATATGTGAATGCAGGTTGTTATTACATACTTTGCTATAAATGCTATCCCCGCATTGAGACATTTGAAATAGTTCTTACCTCTGTTTTCGGCTCATACAAATTCTTGTATTTCTTGAATATACCCTGTCTTGCTATATTTCCTAAATATGAGAGATAGATTACAATTGTTATAGGAAAATAAAACTTCCAAAACATAGCACCAAATACATACACAAAGTAAAAGGCAGAGGAGACATAGGCTTTTCTTATGATAATTTATCACTTACCTCACGTCACTGCTTTCTAGAATTTTCCCTAGAATTTTTGTAATGAATGGCATTCTTTGGCCTCAGAATCATCATCCATGAACTGGAAATGCCGTGGCCCTATTGTGAGGCTCCAGAACAAGAAAGACATCATGCCCCCTTCCCTCAACGAGGTTGCCTGCCTTCACTGCCCAGAGTCTGGTGCAATTTCAGGTTAGACGTTTTCCCATCGTGTCTGACATGATTTGTTTCTGTATCTCTGATCTTCATGGTCACCCTTAACTCCCCCCACCCACAACAGTGACTTTGCTCTGGAGATTTGGCTCAGGGGCAGGGGTTGAGATTTAGCAGGTGAGGTGAAGGGAAGAAGAGGTCTCCTTGTCTGAGTCATATCTGGATAGTGAATAAGATGTCGCTGCCTTGCTGTTGTCATTGAGAGACCGTCCCTTTCTCTGCCCATCTTATTAGTCATCTGCACTGCCTTAAGACATTGCCCCCAAATCGATACTCTGATTTCCTTTCCATCTGCCTAGACCCAAGATAATTAGGCTCTTTACTTTGTTTTGTATAGAACGAAGCGGGCAACATGGAGCTAGCAGAGGAAAAAAGGCTATCTCCCTGTGGTACATATATTGACATTCCCAGACACCAACAGAGCACAACATGGAGAGAGTAATGAGAAATTTGCCTCCTTCCCCCTCTTCCTCTACTGCCTTTTCGAGCTGCACATCCCACAGTGAATTACTAGCTACAAAGAGAAGGGACTGCTTAGGGACTGACAATTGAGAGCATTTACAATTAGCTGAATTGATTAACCTTTACAAATGCTGTTACTTTATGAGGTGTTTTTCTCAGCCCTGGTTGAGCAGGACGCCTTATTGATTCAACATACTCCATAACGGAAGCCCTGATTTGTCTGTGACTCTACCAGTCATAACGTCTGCCTCACTAATCACTTCTGCATGTCTTTGGGAAAACAGCACCGGAGTGTGATTGACATCATGTAAATAGAGATAATGCTCCCTCTAGGTAAGGGGCAGGGCAGGCAGAAGTCAGGGAGCAGCCCTGCCTCCCTGCAGCCCACAAAGTGGGCTGGCCTCTGTGACTGCACACTGCTTTGCACCAGACTCATGCTTGTTAATGAGGTTCCCTTAAAGTATGTTTTGAGTGTGTGTGTGCGTGTGTGTAAAAGCATTATGTGGTACAAAACTCAAAAAGGCTCTCTTTATATTAATTTTTTGAGATTGTAGATAACCTTGGGTGTCACTTTTGCTGGTGATTCCAAAGTCTGTGGCAAAAATGTGTGATTCTTTTGATCAGTTTCACTAAATAAAAGCTATGTGTTTAAAAATAGTGAATCCCATTCAGAAATGGCTGCTTTCTACACCTTTCCTTAAAGCAACACAGATTCAAAGGAGATAGGATTTATATTATTTCTTCCTGTTTTTCCTTTTCTCTCCTTTGTCTTTATCCTGCCTGTCTTCATTTCAAGGGGTAAATGTTAATGATCTTCAACATAATATGACTGACAAAGTAAAAATATGAGCGAATCCATTGCTGTCCCGACCACACCTCTCAGTGCTTCTATACCCGGAGCCTTTCTGATCATGAGGCACCGTGAGACTATGCCAGCCACAGACCCTGGAGGTTGGCTTTGCCTCTGTTTTCCATGCTGCTGTTTTAATGAAAAGGTTCAGGGAGACACAGGCCCCAGATAGAGGTCTGTTTCCTTTTCCAATTCAGATGTAAACTTCCTTGATATTGAGGCTGGTTTATCCTGGATCATGCCGGAGTGCATATGTTTCTGACTTCAACTTTGGCTTAGTTAAGGCTGAACGGAGAGTGCCAGCCTTGCTGACATCTTTGGCATAGCAAGCAAACTGAAACCAGACCCGAGTGATGTAGAGAGCACTTGTATCCATGCCAGAGCCGTAAGACTGCATGTGCATCTTTATGCATCCGGTTATGGCTGAAGGAGGTTTGTTTTGCTTCATGTGGTTGAACTGAATATTTGGCTTGACTAACATGCAAATAGATGTGCGTTTATACTAATACACATATACATATTCAAATGCATGCCTTTTTTTATACGGGCACATATAAAAAATTGAGTTTATAGCATTCTAAGGCACAATTGAATAATGATGGGAGATAGCCATTTTTTTTTTTTTTAAAAACGTGAATTTTTTTTAAAGAATAATCCAGGAAGCTTCTCTAATGTCTCCAGCATTCACTGCATTCCAACCAAACCGGAAAACAGCAGATGCAGCACAAATTAAGACGTATTTAGCACAGCAGCCCATCAGATGTGTGAATGTCTTTTGTAGCTCAGCCTTGCAAGGTTGATGTATTGCACTTCAGACAGCTGATAATGAACCCTCCCAGCAATTAGAAGTGGAAATACTGAGGAGTCAAAATTATGCTGTTCCCAGTGGACTTAAAAAAAAGTTGGGGGGAGGGGGGAGAAAAAAAATCCCAAGCCTCTGTGTAAAACTTACTTTTTTATGTGCTTGGAAAACAAAGCAAGTGTTTTAATTTATATACTGGCGTGCTTGGATCTGGCTTTTAAAAATTCCTACTTCATTTTAATTACCACCCAATTCTAAAGTGTCATTAAGTAAGTATGAATTCTTTTGCAGTTATACACATTTTTATGGCCGATGCAATGCCTTCCTTTTATGGGGTGCATTATTTAGTAATCTTACATTAACACAGTAACTTCAATCATTGTGCCTTCCAATGGCAATAAGCATGGTAATGGCTTTGTGGAGCGCCTTCCTGACACCATCATTTTGTTCCCTCTTTGCTGTTCGCACCCTGCTCTTATTTGTGTTCAGAGTTTATTTCTGTGTAGTGTTTCTCACAGATTCATGGTTTCTGTTTTGTGAGAATGGAGCCATATGCAACACAGCATTAGAGTCCATCTCTTAGACCAGTGGTTCTCATCCTTCCTAATGCTGCTACCCTTTAATACAGTTCCTCATGCTGTGGTGACCTCCCCCAAGCACAAAATTATTTTATTGTTACTTCATAACTGTAATTTTGCTACTTTTATGAATCATAATGTAAATATCTGATATGCAATTCCCAAAGGGGTTGCAACCCACAGGTTAGACAAAGTTCTGACCTGACCCACTCTAGAGGCTGATGATGTGTGATTAATATTTGACAAACTGTTTGTTCAGAATAGATACTTGGTTCAGGAGAAAGAGGTGCTTTCTACATGTCACTGTAGAGCCACAAGGAGTCCAGCAAGCATGGACTTTAACAAACATAGAGACTGTCTTAGTTAGGGTTTCTATTGCTGTAAAGAGATGCCATGACCATGGCAACTCTTATTAAAGAAATATTTAATTGGACTGGCTCACTTACAGTTTCAGAGGTTCAGTCCATTATCATCTTGGTGGTGAGCATGACAGCATTCAGACAGACATGGTGCTGGAGTAATACCTGAGAGTCCTACATCTTGCAGGTAATAGGAAGTTGACAGAGACACTGGGTAGTATCCTGAGCATAGGAAACCTCAAAGTCTGCCCCCACAGTGACACACTTCCTCTAACAAGGCAATACACACTCCAACAAAGCCACACCTCCTAATAGTGCCACTCCTTATGAGCTTATGGGGGGCCAATTATATTCAAACTACCACAGAGACCTTGAAAGAATTCATAGGGAACAAAATAAAGGGCGGAGAATAGTAAGCTATATAACAGGGAGCTCTAATGGGTGCATTTAGCTAAGGAGAGCAGGACCTGACAGATGGTGCACAGCCTGACTCGCTTAGAATCTCAGTC
The DNA here is from genome assembly GCF_004664715.2 of Peromyscus leucopus. Lineage (NCBI taxonomy): Eukaryota > Metazoa > Chordata > Mammalia > Rodentia > Cricetidae > Peromyscus > Peromyscus leucopus. The sequence continues at coordinate 43,317,821 of NC_051079.1, read as the reverse complement.
AGGCATTCATGGAGACTTAGCTCAGTGGTAGGGCATTTGCCCAGCAAGAGCAAGACCCTGGGTTCAGTCCTCTGAGGGTTAAGGATGGGGGAGAAGAAGCACCATTTCTGCTTACATCAATGTCCTGCCACCCTGCGTCCATAATCCAAGCCTTCCAAAGATAACCTCCATTCTGAAGTTCTCAGAAAGTTGAGAGGGTCACAAGGATGAATCCAAGTATCACATTCAAAATTCTGTGGGGCAAATAAAATTGCCTCAGTGCATGTGGTGGTCAGGCACTTTGTGGACACAAAGAACAGAGTTTACTTCATAAGATCCAAGTCTTTTCTGTCTACCCAAACAAGAGTCTATGCAGTGATGTCTTAATATCTGGAGGTCTTCATTTGTTTCAAGAAAGAATTGATTCCCTCCCATTTCTGGAAGCAATGACCCACTTCTGCATACAGGGGCCTTGCATTCTCTAAATTAACCCAGTCTGCCCTCCCCTGACTCTTCCTCGCATGGCCTGCTAGCTACTGCCTCTCATCATGTGTTCATAGTTTGTCTTTGCAGACCCAAGAATGCCTTACTCTACTGATAAGTAAGAATTTATGATGACTCTCTATACCTTAGGGACATTTGAGCTAATGGCCCCAGATGTTCTTAGCATTGCCATTTATGAAGTCAGAGCGATAAGTTAGGATTCTTTCTTGAGTCAAACATTCTGTTATTCATTATCTATTCCTGTTTGTATAACCAGATGCAAAGATTAAAAATCGTAAGAGGGGATTTGTGGTGGAAATGAGTAAGAACTGCTAGAAGGAAGCAGAGAACATTTGGACTCTATTTCCTAGTGGAGACATTGAATTCTCTTAATCCTTAATGTAAGAATGATAATCTCTCACATCTGCACAGTGCCTGAGTGAATTACAGAATCTTGTCACATAAAATTTTTGAGTCCATTTAATAAAGCTCTTCTATAGGAAAGGACATGGATGATAGGTGATAGATAATTCCATCTCAGATGTGAACTTTTGTGGGTAAATTAAGGCCTTATCATGTTTTTCTTATGGCTGTATGATTCCATTTTCAGTCAAGGTTCTGGACCTTTTTAGAGTACAAGCCCCTCCCTTATCTTCTGGGATCCATTTCAAGCTTCTATCGAATACTGGATGCTCCAAACACCAAATCCTACATGCACCTGCCCTCCCTTCCCTCCCACCCCCATCCATGTACATACACATTTATGGTGAGATTTAATTAGTAAATTGGGCAGGGTAAAAGATTCAGAACAACAATAAATAGAACTACATGACAATGTGCTCTAAAAGCAATGAAAATATAGTTGCTTTCAGAACATCTTGTTGAGGTGTATGCATCTTTTTTGGTGATGGTGTGACACGCAGTGCCTACAGAAGGAGATGAAGGCATGAACGGCAGCTTTGAAACACAGTGCCTCACAGCAACATAAGGGTTGCTTGGATGTAAGCACTGTGACCCCTGAATGATTGACTTTTCATTGTCATGGTGGCAGGTCCTGCTTCCCCTGGTCTTTCTAGTCTTGATCTGAACAGCAGTCTTGGTTCTTCTGCTCTTGAAAGATGGGAATTCAGACAAGACATTGGAGAGCAAGCAGTCGGTAGTTTTAACCAAGCAAGGAAGCAGAAATGTATTGTTTTGTGCTTATATGTATGTTTGTATGTGGATGTGTACATTAAGGCAGGAAGTTCACATTGGATGTCGCCTGCTGTTGCTCTCATCCTCTCTCCCCCTTCATTTTTCTAGAAGGGATGTCTCACTTAACCTGTAACTTCCTGTTTCAGCTCACTGGCTACAATGAGCCCCCAGATCCTCCACTTCCTAAGAACTGGAATTGTAGAGACGTGCTGCCACACACTGCTCTTTACCTGGGTGCTAAGAATCTAAGCTTGGGTCCTCATACTTTTACAGTAAGCACTTTAACCACTGAACTCTCAGAAGTACATGCTTCAGGAAGACAGCAGAGGAGCCCAGCAGGTAGGGCTATCCATCCCTCCTTCTCTGTGCCTCTCCCAGGGGCACTTCTAGGAGAGGAGCATGCCAACCGAGGTAGAGTCATCCACTACCACCTATTGTTTATTAAGGCCTGAATGGGGGCCCTTTGGTCAGTCTTTCTAAGGTTAGCCAATCCTGTCTGGCAATATTGAGATGGCTCCTCAGTGACCAATGAGCAGATGGCATATATAGCATGAGTACACAGGATGAGGGAGGTATCCGTGTCCTGGAGGGGGACATGTACAGCTGCCCTGCTGTGTCCAGAAGACACTATTTTCTTATAGTCATCCTTGTCTCTAACTCTTACACTCTCTCTACCTCCACTTCTGCAATGACCCCTGAGCACATTGACCAGCTGTGGGTCTCTGGGTTAATCTGTGCCTACTGAAAACAGACACTTCCCCCATGAGGGTTGAGGGATGCATTAATCATTGGGATAACCATAAGTCCTTAAGAGCAGGTTTAACACTGTGTTCATTTTCCAGAATAGTTGTAGTAGCTCCTAAGGCCTATGACTGTCTGGCCAGAGGTTCTTGGCCCAGATAATGGTGCCAGGTATGAGTTCATTCTTGTGGAGCAGTTCTTTTCTTATTATGCAAATATTACGAGTGTTAGGTAATTTAACCATTGTAAAAATCTCAATATGTTCTGGAAAATTCTTTGATGAGATGAAAGCAATTGTTTTGTGACTGATTTTATAATGATAGACAGTAGTGTACCAAGCCCAACAGCATTATAAACTGGAAGAAGAGAAACCTAACAAGGACTGGAAATTCATGTTATTGAACCCTAGAAGACAAAACTGAAGCCTGCTGTGTGGTTTGGCAACACATTTTTAAAGTGAATTTTTTTAAGGCAAACAAATTTTTCTCTGTTAAAAGCTAGTCCTATCTTTTGCCTTATTTACTATTCAGCCTATAGCATTTGACCTTCCTTTTCATGCTGGGTTATATTGGTAGTTATTAACAGTTATCATCTGATGTGATAGTTTTTAAATTAGACAAGATTGTCAGCTGCCGTATTCTGATTGCCTCTAATCAGGAAAGGGGCAAGGTTTTCTCTGAGCAGCTGAGGTCGCCTTCTAGGTTTCTAAAAGGCAGAGTGAAACTGGCTGCTTTGTTATGTTCCATTTTGTTTGAGTTTAGGGTGATTTTTCTTTTTTTGTACCTTTCTGGTTTAATAGGTTATTAGCATTATAGTGTCCAATAAAATAAAATGTAAAATACAGCTGCATTTTATTTAATGGGAAAGGCTCTCTAGACATGAAATCATTTTCAGATAAAGGCCACATATTACTTCTTTGTTCAGATGGGTTATTTTCCCTTCATGCTCAGTTCATTCTGTGTTTTTCTTTTTCCTCCAAATGCATTCTCTATTACCTACTGGCTAATGCATGGTGGCAAAAGCATGATTCTAGGTCAGTGGTCCTCAATCTTCCTAATGCTGTGACCCTTTAATATAGTTCCTCATGTTGTGGTGACCTCAACCATAAACTTATTTTCTTTGCTACTTCATAACTATAATTTTGCTACTGTAATGAATTATAAAGTAAACATCTGTGTTTTCCAGTGGTTTTAGGTGACCCCTGTGAAAGGGTCATTTGTGATCCACAGGTTAAGATCCACTGTTCTCGGCTAAACAGACAAATGTATACCTAACAATGGTGTTGTTAGAGCACACTTTTTGCTAAGATCTTAGAACAGCTCTTCCTTCTTAGGAATGCTGGGATAATTAAAAAGGGATATTTACAATGTCAGTTTTATATTATGATGGTTTTTAAACAAATGGTTATTTTTTCTATGCCTAAAGATGGGTCTTCTAAAATAATAATTTCTAGTATTTGCATAACATTTTAATGGTCATGAAAAATGTATAAATTATTTCATCATCATACTGATCCTATTAGTTGAATATTATTGTCCCCATTTTAAAGATGTAAGTTAAACCCAAGGCTTAGGAATAGTGTATAATTTAATATTAATATCTTGTAAGTGATGAATCTAATATCTGAATGTCAAATGCCTAGGCTGGAATACTGGAGAGTGGGTGTGATTGCTTGTGAAACTTTACATTACAAGCCTGTCATTTATTTTTAATGCAAGCTTGGCTTTTGTATACCTCTCCACTGTTTATTTTTGTGGCCATCTTTTGACCATCATAATTCTAAATAGTCTTTTTGTCCCATCTTGTATTTCCAAACTGCTTTTCTTTGATTTACACATTAAACGTATGATTCTGGAGACTCAAGTCAGTTGGCATGTGGTAAAAATCCCACTTCCTATTCCAAATGTCATTTTTAAATGCTTTTGTTTGAAAAAAAGTTCATATTAGTAAGGCAATGAGATTTGAAAGGACCATTGACAGGGGTAAGGACTCATTTCACGCAGGCAATAAACTCATACCATAGAGGTACTGTCGACTATTTAGGATCAGAAGGTATCTCTCCCAAATTCTGAAGGTCTACAGTGCTGAAGAAAATGAAAAGGAGCCAGATTCAGGAGAACTCTCTGCCATCCTTTTATTTGTCTAAAAGTAGGACATAAATTAAGACAAAAGTTCTGTAATCCCTCCTCATCGTCAGGCAAAGCAAAGACTGACTACTGAAGACAATCGTCAACCCTCAACAGCCTTGGGATGGCACTGAGGGGTTACAGGAACAAGCTTTATCACAGCATCTCTATCTCCATTGGTGACCCCACTGTGTGTACTGCCTACGGAATCTTAAAATCCTGCCTGTGTGTCTTGTTCCTCTTTTGAAAATTTGCTGTTCTTTTAACAGATGCTGCTGGGGTTTGGATGTTAATTGTCTCCCCTGAACCCATGGACTCAGGGTGGCATTATTGGAGAATGGGAGAATCTGCAGTAAGTGGGTTGTGTAGACAGATTTTTCTTTGGGCTGACAGCTCACAAAAAAATGACACAGACTTATAATTAATTATGAAAGCTTGGCCTACAGCTTAGGCTTGTCCCACTAGCTCTTACAACTTAAATTAACCCATTTATATTCATCTACGGTTTGCCTTATAGCCTTTTACCTCTCTCCCATCTTGCACCGCCTGTTTCCTTTCCATGTCCTCTGGGATCTCTCTTGTGCCGAGATTCCTCTCCTCTTTCTCTCTTCCTGTCCCCAAGTCCCACCTAATCCCTTCCTGCCTAGTTATTGGCCACTCAGCTCTTTATTAAATGAGCCAGAAGGTGCCTTGACAAAGACACATCTTCACAGTGTACAAAAACATTCTTCCACAACAGGACTGGGAGGAAGTCATAGCTCGTTGGGGATGTGCTTTCAAAGTAGGTTATGTAGCCATAGGCTCTCCCTTTTCTCTCTCCATGGCTTTTGATGGAAGAAGATTTATTTAGCTCCACAGCCCCGACTGACTCAATGTGCTGGCTTAGCAGAGACTCATCATTCTTAGACCAGAGCTTCCAAAACCCTGAGCCCCCCAAATGCCCTTTCTCTTCATATGTTTATTAGTTTCGTTATCGATGCCTGCTCCAATTATAAACCTAAGGGCTTTTTATTCATCTAGAGATCATAAATTTATACACATACCATACTTCTGTTTATATATCTTAGAATTTTTTTCCTGAGGAGGAAAAATATTGTCAGACTTATTTCTCCATTTTTTTTTGTTGCTTGTTTGTTGTTTTCAGTAGATTTTATTGTATAATCTGTAAAGATCCTTGGTCATTATTTAAAAAAATTAAATGAACCAAGTCAAAAGCCTCAAGGGTTTGTTGTTTGGCATGTAAATAAAATACAAATATGCCAAGAATTACATCTTTTGCAGATAGTTAGAATTTATAATAATAATGTGTCATGTACAGAAATAGCCTATGAAAAGAATAATCCCATCATTTAGGAAAAATTTACAGAGACACACCTAATGGTCAACAAGTTCAACAGTATACTGTTTTCAAGGGTGTGTGTCAGTATAAGGGTATAAAGGTTCTTGAGAAGTTGCTTCTGTGACAACTGAAAATGCTCTGGGGAGCCAGGAAGCACATAGGAATAATCTTACCAATATTTGCCACATGGAGGTATCTATTGGCTAACTCATCCCTCATGGGTTGAGTGGGGCCACTGGGGGCACTGTATCTCCTAAAACCTTGTGTTCCCACATAGTTGAATTGAAAAACTGTTGTGGCACTAGAGAAGGTCCCCATGCAGAGACAGGTGTCAACAGTGGAATACCCTAGCAGGTAGGAAATGATCTTCTGTAGTAAACTCAGAGATGGGCTGGAGAGGTGTGGGCTTGGCATCAAGAGTATATTGTTTCACTTATACTCCACAGTGCATATTCTTCTCCTGACACTTGGTAGGAACAGCTGACCATAGTATGCAGACTGATGTAGAACAGGAAGTACATTAAAACATATAATCGTCCCACCTGCTTAAGTCAGTCCCAGGACTGTGGTAAGTGTGCATCATGTCCTGCCTCTCCCACCCAAGGTTGATGCCCTGATTTTCAGTCACCATGTTGATCTTCATCACTCATCTGAAAAGTAAGCCAACTTCACTCCTGAAGGGTCAGCATCTGTCTTACTATTCCTGTCTTAGGCTGAGGCTGATACAGCTTCACATTTATGTTTATAAGCAAGTCCTGCCCATGTGCTATTTGAAGTCTTGTGGGAAGAATTTCTACTCTCCTAACCTTTACTGTCCTTCAGTGTTATTTCCAAAGCAAAGCTGTAAAATGATATATTGCATCAACCTTGAGTTTCTCTTGCAAGACCTTGTGAAACTCTCCTCAGTGGAAGATGCCTCAGTGTAGAAAACATAGTTAATATTATTCTATTTTGATCCATCTGTTTGTAGAAGTTATCTGTGTCTGTTTAGATACAATCCTAAATCATACTATTTCCATGAAGTTCTTACTAATATTTTGACTGAATTTATTTGACAACGTCACATGGAGAATAACAATACTCAACTCACCTGACAACTCTGGTCTTAAAAATGATTTAATATTCTTTGATTGGACAGTCTCTTTTGAGACTCAACAGTGTAACACAAACTATTATTCAGATAGCAAGTATCTTCTGCTCCAGCGGTTACAGTCTTCCCCTATATTTTGAAAGGGCTTCATTCCTTTGAGGGGACTGCTTAAATGCTGACAGTACATAGTTCAAAATTCCCACAGTTGCTTCACTGAAAAAAAATATACAGTATATTTTGATCATGTTTTCTCTCCCTAATTCTCCCATATCTTCTTCCCAGTACCATTTAATTGGCTGTATCACATGGTTGAGATAAACAGATGGGTAACATCAGAGCCAGGACCAGCTCCCAGGCTTTCTCTTACTTCTGGTCTTCACTAAAAACTTATAGACCAGTGAAATTAACTCTTGATTGTTGAATCAAGTATGAACTGGCCGAATATATTCGTTTTCTGTTAAAGCATTACAAAACTTCAAAGTTCTAGCAGCTTCCAAAACTATCTATTGACCTAGGATTTCTATGGGTCAAAGTCCCAAACAGGTGAAGAGAGTCCTCTGCCCAGGGTCTCACTAGGTGGAAGTCAGTGTGTTGGATGGCCCAACTCAAATCTGTGTTGATGAGGGATCATGATTCTATACTACTGACTAAGAAAGCCTTCTGATTTACAGTTCGCTGACAGTTGTATAAGTCAGCAACACCTCCTAGAAATGCCATCCGTTGTCACAGGTCTCAGCTTAGAGTCGTTGATTGCTGCTGTGCTATTGCTTAGGAAAAATCACATCTCCTTTATTCTGTTATTTAATCTCAACACTGACTTTTGCTAATTTAAAAACTCTACCAGAGCAGTGAGCTTCCTGATCAGACTTGTTTTTCATTTTCCTTGGGCTACAGCAGACAGTTGCCTTTGAGCTGTCTTCAGTGATAATGGTTTGTGTTAGCTACTTTCGTAGATATACAGCCCAGACCAAACTATCTGAGAGAACAACTTCAAGAATGATTTTTGAGAATTCATTCCACAGTTCTTGACTCTCTTATTCTTTGCTCATGTTGAGGCAGTATATCACGGTAACAGTTCCGTGTGGCACATAAAAATTTTTGTCTTAAGGTAGATAGGAAACAGAGACAAATAGAGACTTAATTTCTCCTAATAGGTCCTACCAAAGTTTCCATTAGGAGTTCATTATGTCAGCCTATGGGGGAACATTTTATGTTTAAATAATAACTGGTACAAGCCCACTTTCTTTAGTGAAAGGAGTAGTCTCTGGTCTCTGCCAAGATTGTAGCAGGCAGGTTTCTGGTCTTATATAACCTCTTTGAGGCATCCATATTGCCTGGGATATTCAGTACTTTGGGTAAATATGTTAATTATTTCCAAAGCAATAATTCTCTTTCCCCATTTATGCAGGCATCTGATTCAAGAATTTATGAAGGGAGGTAACGTGTCATCTTAAGAAGGCATGGAGAAGAGTGTCTATAGTCTCTAGTCATCTAGTATCTGCAATGACAGGGGTCATTTCTAACCCAGGCTTTCATGTTACATATGTTTTAAATATTCCCCCCACATTGTACTCATCTCAGGTCTTGGGTACCACTCCCTCCCTATGTTGGCCCTGATTTTAGCATAGATTGTTTTCTATAGTGTGGTTAGCCCTTTCTAACTATACTCCTTTACAATCAAATACTACTATGTGTTGTTTGGGTGCATAACTTACTCTCTAACTGCTTTATAAAGTTGTGTTTGGGAGTTTATAGATTTCTCTGCATGCCCTGAGTTGATAGTTCACTGACGGAGCGTAGCAATATTCTCTTTTTTCACAACATCTAAGGCAGTTATAAAATCTGCTCAGCATCACATTTATTTTCCTTTTAGCTGTTTTCCCTTTGTTTTGTTTTGTTTTTTGTTTTTTTTCATTTTTCTTTATTAAGAAATTTTCTACTCACTCCACATACTATCCACAGATCCCCCTTCCTCCCTCCTCCCACCCCCAGCCCTCTTTCCTAAGTCATCCCACATCCCCACATCCCCCAAATCGAGGTCTCCCATGGGGAGCCAGCAGAGCCCAGCACACTGAGCCTAGGCAGGTCCAAGCCCCTTCCCACTGCACCAAGGCTGTGCAAGGTGTCACACCACAGGCCGCGGGTTCTAGAAGCCTGCCCATAGACCAGGAACAGATCCTGATCCCCCTGCCTGGGTGCCCCCCAAACAATTTGAGTCAAACAACTGTCTTCTGTATCCAGAGGGCCTATTCCAGTCCCGTGGGGGTTCCACAGCCCATGGGCTTCCTCTAGTATGGCCGGTCATCTCTGTTTTGTAAACATTAGTATGCTTTCTTCTATCTGTACCTCATCCTCATCTAGACTAGATAAGAGTCTTAGAGACTGTGATTCTATTTTTCCATCTTAATTAACCAAACTGCTTTTAATTGCTACATTGCTTTTCATAGGACAAAGATGATTTCATCTTTGTTCTGAAAATGTAGTTATTTCCAATGATCCACATTTTATTGAATTTTCTTATATCTCTCCTTGTATATGTGTGAGTTTTCCCCCCTTAGGGTAGACATCAAGTAAAATTGTTGGATCATAGGGTTTATATGTTTAAAATTTTAGGTAGATTGGGGCAAGCAGTTATTCAAAATCTTTTTTTTTTAAAGCTGAACTAGTTGACCATTCCATCAGAATGGGACCTTTGATGACATGCAATAGTGGAGATGCATGAACTACAACATGAAAATTTGGAAGAAGACTCCTATGTAGCCTGTAGCCCCAATGAACATGGTGAAAGAATCACAGACATCTCCCTTTTTATATGATGACATTTGTAGTAAGGAAAATGTGATGTTTTATAGGCAACATTGACACCAGAGACCTTCATTTAGCTGCTTTTCTTTACGCAAGATTAGATATTCAAATCATGGAAAGACAAACAGCTGTTCTTGTTATTTGCCTCTTGGAAATTTTAATTAGTTTTTGTCTTATTTTAAAAAGTGTATTGTCAGTCTGTTGAACTGTGTTTCATTACCTTTTGTACTGCTGAGTTCCATTATGGGCAGGTGAATCTGCACAGGTAGCTTGTACAGCCTGCAAGAAGAGGATGCAGTCAGGAATTATTCCTGTCACTGAGGTTGCCCTTTCCCAGGATACTCTAATGGTTGTATATTATTTCATAAAAGGTAATACTCTTTTCTTTCTGCATTTACTTTGGGAATCTCTGAACACATTGGGAGCTAAAAACTGATTTCCAAGCCACTAACTCTGCTGCTAGAAAGCCCAGGAAACTCACAAACAGCGTTTATGCTATAGCCTAAAGTGATGTGCATGAGGCTGGCTATGCCATTAGTAAACTGCTTGGCATTATGCCAGCTGTAGAACCGCTTTGGACCTTGACTTCTGACTCTAAACATTAAACATGCTGACTGCAGAACAGCTTAAATCCCATCCTGTTATTATAGGCCATGGTTATGCTTTTTCTGGTCATGCATTCTTTCCCAAAATATTAGAACCAGATATCCCACTCAATTTCAGTGACTCAGAAATCCAGGAAAGCACCCGTTTCATATGCATTAAATGTGACATCTTCAAATTGATTATACTCCTGTAATTCAGGACTAAGATTTATGGAGATGAGATGTCTTTAAGCAAAGCGATATATAATCATAATTCTGGACAGTTTCGTGACGAGGAAACGGAAACACAGATAACATGACTGCAATATTCCTGGCAGGAATCCCTTGTTTCCTACCTGGCATTACAGCATTTGGAGAAATGGCAGAGGGGCTCACTGGAGTTCAAAGAATCTTAATTGCAAGGTTTATAAAGATTATCTGAAACTATCTGCAAATCAAGAGCGCTTACCCTAGGGCAGCATGGCACACTCTGCAGATCCGAGTTCAGAATCAGATAGAAATGGGATTAAAGTTCAACTCTGCCATTAGCAGCTAAACTTTCAAAAACATAGCTCATGTCCCTGCAGCTTACTTATCTCACCTCATCCCCATTATATGGATTTATAAGAAATCACGTATCTGAAGTAATGTTTTTGGTTCCTAGTACTTTCTTTAAGATGGTTGTTAGCTTTAGATTTATTAAAATCTGCTATGAGTTTCACAGTATTAACACATAAAAACAACACAAAGTTTGACAATGCAAGGCATATTTAGAGTTCTCTGTGAATCCAATATTGTGTTAAATGCTAGAGATACAATGGAATTTTCAGGCAGATGTGATTTTTGCCTACATGATGTTTACATTCTAGGAAGATAGAATAAAAAACAAAATCAAAAAAAGCTATATGGGGTTTGATAACTGTTCTGAAGGAAACATAGAGGAATTATGGGATGGATAACCTTGAAATATTGGTTAGTATTGATCAAAGAAGAAATCCGTTCCCTTAAAAAGGAGAGCATATCTATTTAAGCTGAGGGAGAACAATGGCTTAGTCAGTAAATTTAGGGAAATGAGCACCGGTCAGCAAGGTAGTGTAAAAGACAGAATAACTCAAGCAAAGAGAGTTATTGTGTGTGTGAGTGTGAGCCACTGTTCTTTTGTTCTGGAAGAAGCTGAAAGCTGTGTCTGAGAAAGAAAAAGGGTAGAATTGTTATGGCTGTTATCTGGATTGTAGCGAGTCTGAGCATGGGGAATTGCTTGGAATTGCTAAGTCTTTATTCTATCTCTTCTGATTTGTCAACGTGAAGAGATGAGGTCTATGTGAACTCATTTGTCTCAAGTGATTGTGAATCTTTTACTAAAAACGGAAGCAAAGTAGTTCCTTTTACAATTTAAAAAAAAATGTGGTGTGAGGATGAGTTACCATTGTGCAGAGCAAAGGGGCTTCTCAGTGACTGCAGTCAAGGTAATTTACTGATCTGATTTCTACTCAGAAGCATTGAAAGTATTGGACATCTTGAACAATCTGTGCCTAAAGGCAGCAGGGAGTCAACCTTGGGTGGCAACCAAGGCTAAGAGCAACATCTTATATTGTTTTGTGAGTTCTTTGGACAACCCTGACCAACAATTCAAAATGAGGTTTACCAGTATAGTGCTGCTTTTTTTGTTAGATAATCATTGGCTCCTGTGGAACATTGTCAGCCCAAGTGGCATAATTTCATTAATAACACACACACACACACACACACACACACACACACACACACACACACACACACACACACGTTCCAGGTTCCAGCCATGAGAAACTTCCTTTTGAATGGTTATCCAGGGTAGTCCCAGTGACCACCAAACAATATAGATTATAAAGGTAGTCCTTGGTTGCCTCTCAGGGATTGAGGGTGAGGCCCTATTGCTGAGGAGACCAGACACTTAGGAGAAGGGCCTGGATGATTCCAGCTGAATCTAACACAAAATCATGTTTTCTGAAGTCTAGATTCTGTGGCTCCAGAAAATACTGTTCATAGTGCTGTGGGAGGGAAGCAATTAAACAGGCCCACCCAGCTGAAATACCAATGAACCATGACAATTACCCACATGCAAGATATACATAAGGTGCAATAAGTGGTACTTAACTTTCAGTAGCAACCAAAAGCAGTTAACTGGACTTTGGTCCCATTCAACAGGAGGGGAATCATGCTTGGTACTGGAAACTTAGCCAGATATCCAGGGTTAGTGAGCTCAGGAGTCGTAGAAAAGAATCGACTCCCGTCACTGCTAGGCCATCATAATTCCTTACTACATTCTAAATTTATCCTTCTACTCACAGATAAGTGGAGCCACCATCCTTCATCAAAGAAACCCCTCTTTACAGCAAATTGAGATGAGCACAGAAAACTAAACTGGACACAATGCAGAGAATGAATGGTGGGGAGCCCAGGTCCAATGGGTACATCCTCATCATAGCTCCTGCTTCTATGGCTCAGGGAATGCTTTGAAAGAGGAGGCGGAAAGACTGTAAGAATTAGAATGCCGGGAAGTCTGCTGTGAAATAGTTTCTCCTAGAACTGGCTCTATAGATTAGGCCAGAACAAAGGCAGTATCAATGGACATGTGAAAGAGGGTCATGGGGGTTGGTGGTGGGCTCCCTCTACTAGACAAAAAAAAAAATACAGGCAGCTAATGACTGCTGAGAAAATGATTAACCTCTTCTGTGGATGCACCTTTTGACTGACTGTTCACTGCACAGTGGCCAGTCTGAAAACCAAAATCACACAGCAAAAGCAGATTCAGCAGTTTGCACTTATATATATTTGTGAATACACATATGTGAACACACAAACATATACTTATATAACAATAAAGAAAAAGTGGTGGTAGTCACTTTGAAAGTGTGAGGAGACCATGGGAAGGATTCCAGGGAGGGTAGCTGGGTGGGGTTGAAGGAAGGGAGGAAAGGTGGAAATGATAGAATTCTATTCAGTTAAAATATTTTTTTTTGTTTTTCTTTCTTTGCTTATGAAAGAAAGAGAAGAGGAATGTAAAAATGTCGGGTAGGGAAGTGAGGAAGATCTAGGAGCAATTAGGGGAGGAAAAATACATGATCAAAATGTATCATTTGAATTTTTCAATAAAAGAAAAGAAAAAAATATTTAAAAAAGAATAAGTACAATAAAGACATACAGACTTTGAAAAGAGTCATAAATTATTCATGTATTGAGTTTGTTGTGACACAAGACAGTAGTGTATAATTTTTACAGAATATTAGATTCCACAATCTCGTGCATAGGAATGAAGCTAATAAAATTCAGGCACCTTATGATCGTCTGAGCATACGTGCTTGTCAACATTCACACCCCGGCGTGTCCCTTCCATCTCACTCTAGAGTATTGACCTGTCCGGCGCTCTGTAGCTGCAACGATCACTTCCTGATGAACCCTGCAAACATGTAGATACATTTTATAACTCTTTGAAGGCGAGTGTGGAATTTCTAGTTCTTAAATACTTTGAAGAATTTGCCAGTGAAAGTAAAGTTTAGCCTATAAATCCTGTCTTTGCTAATTATATAATTGTTTAGGCACAACACTCTATAGCTTCAAAATAATTAGATCATTGTCTAAGATGCCTGGTGTGTGTGGAGAGGAGTGGTGGCCACAGTTCTACCTGTGCCTTTTATTGTCTGAGGCCTTCAGTGACACTTGCTCCTTTTGTCCTGATAGGAATGATTATCCCTTATTATTCCTATTCTTTGCTTGTCTTTTCCGTTTTGCAGGAGTTGATCCATTAATTTTTATTTTGTTTCTTTATAATTTTCTTTTCAGGAACGACTCTTTTTTTTATTTCAGTATTTTAATATTTTCAAATTCTTGGTTGTGATCTATATCCTTATTGCTTTCTTCCTCTTGTGTTTTTAAATAAATTAGATTTATTTTTCTATTTATACTTTTTGAGTTGGTGTTCAGTACTGCACATTTCCTCCCAAGCGCTGCTTTAACTGCACCCCACAGAACATGCAGATTGTGTTTTCATTTTCTTTCAGTATCTTCTAATTGATCTTGCAGCTTCTTTCTTGGCCGTAGGTTGTTCAATGTTTATTTATTTTCATATTTTTCTATTACTTTATCACTTCTGGTTCAATTCCATTAGCACAAGAGAGCAGAAAAGGCATGATGTCCATTCTTTTAAATTATCAAGGTTTGTTTTCGGGCCTATGACAAGCAAGCCTATGCTTTTAGGATGCATCTTGATGACTGTTCAATGTTCCAATTGAAAAGGATATACATTTCTCTCTAGTCTCATGTCATATTTTACAGATTCCAGTTGAATGGTTTTGGTAAATGGTGTATTTTTAGTTGTATGTTCTTGTTGATTTACTATTCACTCACTAAATGATTACTGAAAGGTAAGTGTCCAAGCTTCCAACTGTAATTGTAGATTTCAGAGCTTCTTTTAATTATGTGAGATTTCTACATCCTTTGTAACTGGTTTTAGGTCCATGGAAAATCTTTTATTTTCAGAAACAGAATTTATAATGCCTAAATGTGGCTATAAAGGTGAGGATAATGTGTACCAGCTATTTTATTGCAAGACAATATATCTTTCCTACCAGAGAGGAAAAGTTTAGTTTTGAGAACACAAATGTGGAAATAACTCAGTTTTAATTTATGAAAACATTTGACGTCTAAGTCAGATTTCTTTCTCACTTTTCAGTGTGTCAGGAGAAATTCAGGTGACATCTTCTGAGTCCTACAGAGCAATATACTCGACAAACTTAGCCACCTGGAGGAGATAATTACAGTTCTAAATAATGATTTTTCACAAACAAGATTTTAAGAGCCACTGTCATGAACCCAGCACCTGGTAGCCTGCTTTGCAAGGCTATTAAAATCAGGAGAAAAGAAATATCATTTTCCATTTTATAAAATGAGTATTCATAGACAATAAACTAGTTCTTCCTGCCAGACATTTAAGCATTGCTAATCCCCAGCAAACCTCATTTCCATATAATTAATATTTCTTCTAATAGTAAAATCATTTACTTTCCTAAAAATGGGTTTAAAATCATGAGTTTACCAATGTGATCAGTGGAGTCTTTCGTATTTAGAAAAGAAGGTGTGCGTGTCCACCTTTCTTTCTCATTTATTCCAAATGATATGTTGTTTGAAACAAAAATACTGTGCTAATTACACTGTGTTTTACATCCTTTCTGAAACTTGTGAAATTCTGGGATGTTCCTGCTGCTGGAGAACATTTTTCAGTGTCTTCCTATTAGGAGCCTGATAACCCACTCCAGGATGAGCAGTCAATGTGCTAGAAAAGGCTGCCCAACAGCTCCTGAATGCTCAGTGTCATAAGGCTTCAGATTTTAATCATTTCCCCATCAGATTTTGATAAAATTATTAATTTTAAGATAAGAAAATGGTAACTTTTAACCCTTCTCTCTCCTGATCCTTCTCTCTCTCTCTCTCTCTCCCTCTCTCTCTCTCTCATTGCCATTATCTTTACAAAGGAAACTGTATGTAAAAAAATTTCATATTATGTATCTGTTTTTTCTTCGGACAATATTAATCTTTCAAATATTATTTTATGTATATGGCTTGATTTTTTCGCTGAATATGTATCTGTGCAGTATGTGTGCCTGTTTCTGAGGAGGCCAAGGGAGGGTATCTGATCCCCTGGGAGTGGAATTACAGACTATTGTGAGCTGCCATGCTAGGATTTGAACCTGGGTCCTCTAGAAGAACAAACAGTGAGCTTCATCACTGAGACGTCTCTTCAGCCCCAAGAACATATGAGTCTTTTGCTTTTCAAAAATGAAATCTGGAGCTGGAGAGATGACTCATTCAGTAGAATGCTTTCTATGCAAGAGAATGATCGAAGTTCAGGCTCTAATCACCCACATGAAAGCCAGATGTGGGTGCCTGTGCCTGTAACCCCATCCCTTGGTTGGCAAAATCATGGCAAATCCCTGGACTTGTTAGTCAGTCTAGTTGAATTTGTGAACTCTGGGTTCAGTGAGAAACCCAGTATCATAAAGTAAGGCATTCTCATAAAATAAGCTTTTGTGTAAGACATCTGATGTTGACTTTTGATCTCCACACATATGGAAGCACCCACATGCACATGTCCACATATGAAAATGTACATCACACACACAATGTAGCACGAATCTTGAATGGTCTTATTAATAAAATCAAACCTGGTGCCAGTTATTGGGGTGAATGCTGGAAGATCAGAGAAGCAGAACAAGCCACAGCCACCTCACCTTGCCAATTCCTCAGCTGATCCTGTTTTCTCAGACTGGAAGCCTCTGAGTCCTCATCCAGAATAAGTCTCAGCTGAACTGCTGCTAAAAGCCTAAAAGCTTAACCACCTCTAGTTCCTGGTCCTCATGCCTTAAAAACCTTTCTGCTTTCTGCCATCACTTCCTGGGATTAAAGACATGAGTCACCTTGCCTGGCTGTTTCCAGTGTGGCCTTGAACTCACAGAGATCCAGATAGATCTCTGACTCTGGATTGCTAGGATTAAAGACGCGTGCTACCACTGCCTAACCTCTATGTTTAATATTGTGGCTGTTCTGTTCTCTGACCCCAGATAAGTTTATTAGGGTGCACAATATTTTGGGGAACACAATACTACCACACACACACACACAAAAAAACCCATCAAATCTTTGTGGCTTGGATAAACAAAAGTAATAAAGCTAAACAAGGCAAGCAACATTTAAATTGAATGGATTTTGTGTGTAGGGATGTGTGAAGTATGTTCATGTTCATGTTTAAATGTGTATACATGTGTGTGGAGGCCAAAGGTCAACATCAGGTACCTTAGTCAATAGTTCTCTACCTTATTTGTCAAAACAGGGTCTCTCACTGAACTTGGGCTTGTACAGGATGACCGACCAATGAACTCTGGGGATTTGCTGTCTGCATGCCTCCATTGCTGGGGTCACAGATGTTTCTGGCTTTTTTTTATAGGAGCTGGTGACCCCAGTTCAGGTCCTTACTCTACATGGCAGGCGCTTCACCAGCTGAGCCATTTCCCTAATCCTCAAAGAACCTTTCGCACGCTGCTTTGTTATTATCCACAGGTCTGTTTTGTTCTTTGAATTAACCTTTGACCCATGTGTGATGTTGCACTATCTTTCAGTCATTGGTTATTTGAAAAAAAAAAATTGTTATTCCATACCTGCAAATTACAGAGAAAGTTAATGTTTTCTTTCTCTACATGCAAAGAACTACCTTTTCCAGAATGTCATAAAATTGGAATAATATACTATGCAGTCTTTCTCATTCTATTCTGCTTAATAATAGACATTTTCCATATATTTTCACAGGTTGAAAGCTCCTTTCCTTTTAGGAAAGATTTTAGGGAATACATTTATTTTCATATTATATTATATGTGTGTGTTTAACAAACTTTGTTTGCTATTATTTTCTTCCTCACTTTTATAGTTCTTTGACAATCTCAGACAATGTAGTTTGATCCTATTCACCTACTTCCCTGACTCCCCCGAGACCCACCCCACTTCCCTACCCACCCAATTTTGTGTCCTCTTATTTTTAATACATGGAGTCCAGTTTATGCTGACATCTACATATTCTTGGACCCGTGGTCTTCCTCTGAAGCATGAAGTATGGTCAGTCTACCAGGGAACACACTCACTCCTAAATAACTCCAAGTCTCCCTCTCCCAACAGCTCTCGGACAGTTGGGGCATGAATGATTAGGATCCGTTTAAGTTTGATGGCTGTGAAGGGGAAGAGAAACATATTTCTTTGTTTGGAGTCGGGTGTGTATGTAGCTCCACCCAGATGTTGAGAGGTCCTGGGTTGCTAACAGGTTGCTAGGTGCATTGTTCAGAGAGAAGTACATGTGTATATGTTCTGTAAAAGATCCCAGGCTGCCAAGTGCTTTGTGTTAGAAGCCGGGTGTGTACATAACCCGAGCCAAGTAGAGTCAGAGGTTGCCAAGCTATTCCCTACATTGCCCATTTTAATTTGTGTTTCATAGACTGCTGCTACGTTAAAGAAAGGAGCTAAGACTCCACAGCGGTTGTGCATGTTCCCTAGATTGAAGTCATTTAGGATGGGGTGGTTAAAGTTCAAGGGGGCACATTAACAATCTAGAGAGATGACTGGCAGTGGTGGTGGCTTTGATCCCAGTACTCAGGAGGCAGAAGCAGGTGAATCTTTGAGTCTGAGGCCAGCCTGGTCTACAGAGCGAGTTCCCGGACAGCCAGAGTTACACATTGAAACCCTGTCTCAAAAACAAAACAAAACAAAACAAAACAAAACAAAAAACACAAAACAAAACAAACAAAAACCCCAAATCTAGAGAGACCTTGGAAAGAGAGATAATGGAAAAACTCTATAAAGAACAATCAGATGATGGTATAAATAAGGCCATCTGAACACATTTACCTCCTCCTGTGTGAGATTTGTGTGCTTCTATCAAGCTGAGATTCATAGGGAGAAACAAGACAAAAAACGCAGCCCATCAATTTCCCACAGATCAACTACCCTGCTACAGTACCCCATGTTATGTCCACTGATCCTTTTGACCAATCTCCTCTGACTTGAATATGAACTTTTTGATCACTGTATGTTGTGGAATATGGTGGGAATTTGTTATTTCTTGGGGGGGGGGTTCATTGGCAAACAGTTGTTAAGTATGAGTGCTATTTCCTGATTAGAATTACACTTGGTGTAACGTTTATGTGAAGGTGTTGAAGTGGAAATGAGAAAACTCAAGGAAAAGGAACAGCTAGTGATGGGTCTGTCAGAGCTCCTCCTGGAGCCCAGAGAAACAAGCCTAAACCCATGTGTGTCCTCGGTGGACACCCCCACCATGAAAGCTTAGATATTTAGTGTTTTCTAATTTTTTTCCATCCATTCAGACTCTATCCATCTTCCTAAAACGTCTGAATATTTTTCCATAAATGCTCTCTCTCTCTCTCTCTGGAGTACTAATAATAATACTACTAACTTGGTTGTAAGTATGAGATTTCTTTAGCCTATCTATCCAGAAAATCTTCATAAAATAGCACCCCAGTGGTAAGCTGGACAAATGATACATAAAGAAATTAAAGGGTATTGATGGTAGGATTGGTATTTAGTGAAGTAGTGATGTTCTCACCCTCAGAAACTTTGTAGTTTTGCCGGATAGCTCATCCTTGTTAGTCCATCATCATTTTGTGTGTATGCTTGTGTATACATGTTCATGCGTAGGTGGGTGCCTATGTCCACACATGTGTGTGTGCATGTGGAAGCCAGAGGTTAGCCTCAGCTGTCAGCCTCAAGATGCTGTCCATTTTATTTTTGAGACCTCTAGGTCTCTCATTGACCTAGTGATGGCCACATAATCCAGACTGACCGGCCAGTGAGGCCCACGGGGTCTGCCTGTCTTCATCTTCCCAGTGCCAGGATTACAAGTGCATGCCACCACACTGGACTTTTTTAAAGCTGTGTTCTGGGAATTTGTCTCAGGTCTCCATGAATGTATGACAAGCACTTTACTGGCTGAGCCGTGTCCTACCACCCTCGCCGTTTTTTAACTGTAATCTCACACGAGGCACTTTGCCTGGCAATATTTGGTTCTGGTAAATTTTAGTTGCTCTGTGTGTCCCATGTAACAATTATGTCTAGTTTAGCCTTCAGTCAGTTTTATTGAACTTCCTCCTTTATATGATATTTTTTAAAATATGGCATGAAATTCCTCCAGCTATCTCCATTTAGTATCACCATTCTCCTGTGAATTTCAAAGATAAGTTACATTTTATTTTGGATATTTAACATCTCAAAACTCAATTCTATGAATATACAAAAATCTTACCAAGGAAAATTTCATGAAAGGGAAAAAAAGAAATATAGTATAAGACTCATATGTTTGTTATTAACAGTCATTCTGTACAAAGAAGAGAATGGCTGATTTATTAAATTCTACTAGGACAGATTAAGTAAATTTTTACCAAAAGACAGGTAAAACTCTCAATACTTAGATTATTAAGTATTTGAAACTAACACTTTCTATTGCTGGAGAAACATGTCTGTTTAGAAAAGGTAGAATGGGCTGATAGTTTTGTCTTTTCAATCATGTAAACTGGAGGGGCTAAACGTGTATAATCTAACCAAAATTCTGTCCGAGAGGCAGGGATAATCAGAAGCAAAGACTGGTCAAGATAGATGAAATTTCTGTGTGCCACAGGTTAGTGAAGTTTTCTACCTCAAAATTCAATGTTGTATTCAATCCTTGTCTTTGCATTAAGGAAACTTTTGTTGTTGCTGGTGTGTGCTCACGTGGATGACTGCACATACATGGTTGTGCTCACTGCTCTTAGTTTATTTGGAATGATTTAAAGTCACCCAACTGATAACAAATGCCCAAATCTCTTTTAAAACTATGGTGATATTGTGGTCCCAATAAATTACGCATGATAATAAACTTATCTGGGGTCAGAGAACAGAACAGCCACTACATATAGAGGCCAGAAAATGGTGACACACACACTTTTAATCCTAGCATTCCAAAGGCAAAGATCTATCTGGATCTCTGTGAGTTCAAAGCCACACTGGAAACAGCCAGGCATGGTGACTCACGCCTTTAATCCCAGGAAGTGATGGCAGGAAGCAAAAAGGTATATAAGGTGTGAGGACCAGAAAGTAGAACCTGGTTAACCTTTTAGGCTGTTGAGCAGCAGTTCAGCTGAGATCCATTTGGATGAAGACACAGAGGCTTCCAGTTTGAGGAAATGAGATCAGCTGGGGAATTGGCGAGGTGAGGTTGGCTGTGACTTGTTCTGTTTCTCTGATCTTTCAGCGTTCACCCCAATACCTAGCTCCGGGTTTGTTTTCATTAATAAGACCTTTTAAGATTCATACTACATAAAACTGACAAGATGTGCTTAGGCCAATCATGTCTGATTTCTTTCCAGGTTTCACTGTGAATCTATTGTATTATCAGGACATAAAGGACATAAAACAGATTCAGCCTTTTGGTCTAAATGCAAACAGCAATTGTCAGTCATGCCCTAAACTACAGTCTGAATTTATTAACTTCCTAGGACAATTGGGTAACTTGGGCATCCACCACAGTAAGAGATCACCTGCTGTGGTGGCTGTCATAGAATCTGACCCCTAGGATTGCAGGACAGTGTCACTGAGCAAAGATTCTCAAGTCATGGATCTTATTTAATCAATTTTCAAAATATAGCAGAAACCAAAGGGGAAGTACTGGTACATGTTGACACTTCTAATGGTGTGAGTGCATACTGCACACTTTACTGGTGCCCTGGCCTCCCAGGGTTTGCATGGCCATCTCTCTCTTGCTTGCTCTGTATGCCACATCAGCCTGCTTGGCGGATAGAGTGGACACAAGTGCCAGAGTTTGCAATAGAAAGGGGCACTCAGGAGTTACAAGACCTCCTGACCTATCATACGCTTGATTGATTAGAGAGAGAGGAGAGCACGTTTGCCTGGTCAATAGCTGTATATTACCGCTGTATTACTGCATAGCTGTGGTTCCTATACCAGTCTCTGTGGCAAAGGTCACACAGGATCAAAATGTGTGTCCCCGGTGGTTAATGGTGTCACAATAGGTACCCCCTTACTAGCACCGGGAAGAGAAATTTATTACCTATGAATATTTAAGATTTCATCTGTCCTCCAAGCCTCTCCTGTCTATTAGTTACTTCTCATTCATCACGCCATTATGATCTACTTCAGCATACATGGCTGTGCTGACTCCATGCCCATATATAGGTTAGCAACCCCAAAACTGAGTGTATTGCACTTTTGCATTTTATCCATCTCATTTGTTTACTCTGTTCACTATAGCATAGAGGGCAGCCCTTAAATAATGCAGCCTTATGACTTGCTTAGTGTCTGGTGTTACATTTGCAGGAATTAGAAACACTGCATCTTTATTTCTAGAAAAAGCAACCAGAAAGGGAGAGGCAATTTTCTTCTTTAAAAACAATTATTTTGGTATAAGAATATAGGTAGACAGGTTGAAGAATGTTAGTATATAAGAAAAAAGAAAATCATAAATGATTTGAACATAATTTCTTCTTTATTTTTAGGGTAATTTTGTTATTTTATATGCATGAATGTTTTGCCTGTATGTATGTATGTATACCATGTGTGTTCCTAAGGACTATGAATACCAGAAAGGATGTCACTGGAGTTACAATAGTTGTGAGTTGCCATGCAGGTACTGGGAATCAAACCGGGGTCCTCTGCAAGAGAAACAATTGCTCTTGACCCCTGAGCTGACTCTCTAGCCTTCTTGGACATAATTTCTCTTGCTTCTTCTTTATTTCCCTCTCTCCATCACCCTCCTTCCTTTTATCTTTCTTTTTGCATATTGAAAATGACTGATGTTTTAGTTAGGAAGGTTTTTTTTTATTGCTGTGATAAAATACCACAATCAATAGTAATCTGGGAAGGAAAGGGTTTATAAATGGCTTACACTTCCATATCACAGACCATCATCAAAGGGAGCCAGAGCAGAAAATTTAAGACAGGAACTGAAGCAGAGAACATGGAGGAATGCTGCTTACTAGCTTGCTCCTCATGGTTTGCCCAGTCTCTCTCTCTCTCTCTCTCTCTCTCTCTCTCTCTCTCTCTCTCTCTCTCTCTGTCTCTCTCTCTGTCTCTCTCTCTGTCTCTCTCTCTCTCTCTCTCTCTCTCTCTCTCTCTCTCTCTCTCTCTCTATATATATATATATATATATATATATATATATATATACATAACCTGAGATCACCTACTCAGGTGTGGCCCAGCTCACAGTGGGCTGGGATCTCTCACATCAATCATCAGTCAAGAAAATGCACCACAGGCTTGCTTATAGATCAATGTGATATAGGTATTTTCTCAGTTAAGATTCACTCTTCCCAGGAATGTCTAGGCATTTGTTAACTTAACAAAAACCGGTCAATATATTTTATTATGAGTTAAATTATATGTCAATTTATGTTGTTTACAATTATTTTACTGAAAGTTTACAAGGTAAAATTATTGCCTTAGGTCTCTGTTCCTGCAATAAATATTATGAGCAAAAGCAACTTGGGGGAGGAAATGGTTTTTTTTACCTTATAGTTGCAATCTGTCATGAAGGGGAATCTGGGAAGCAACTCAAGGCAGGGACTGAAGGAGAAGCCATGGAGGAACGCTGCTTACTGGCTTGCTCTCCATCACCTGCCAAGGGGACTTTCTTGTAAAACCCAGAACCACCTGTTGGCCTCACCCATACCAATCATCCATCAAGAATATGCCCCACAGGCTTGCCTATAGGCCAGTCTGATGGAGGCATTTTCTCAAACAAAGTGCTCACTTCCAAGATGACCCTTGCCTGTGTCAAGTTGGCAAAGAAGCCAAGTGGCACAATTGTATTAAAGAACTGTTGCTTTAAATCAGGTATGGTGATATACACAGATCATCTAAGCAGCCAGGAGGCTGAGGCAACAGGATTAAGACTTCAGGCCAACATGGCATCTGGAAGAGATGTGGTCTCAAAAACAATCAACAACAACAATGAAAACTAAAGAAAAACAAAACACCCATAAAATAATAATAAAGTAAAATGTGATAAACAGTGGGATTTAATCTCTTCCTTAGGGGGCAGAGATGGGGCTCAGTGGTAGCGTGCTTGCCTATGCTGCATAAATAAGACCCTGTGCTTGATACCTACCATTGCAAACAACAAAGAAGATCACACTTTAGAACAGCTGTAGAAGAGTCTAGAGATGTATTTTTTTCCACTTGGGTAGGATTTTTGTTTGCTTGTTTTGTTTATGGGAAGCTGCCTTTGAAACACTATTCCTAGAAAAGCTGTCAGGTTCTTTCTTAGCCCCTTTACATGTAAAAGAAGATGACATGTATGTTATGTGGCTTTGTCAGAAACTCAGATGAACAAGCTTGTCTTTCTCCAATGTCAATTTTTTTGAGTAACAACACATTTACAAAGCATGGCAGTTTCAGTGGCTTCAGTTTCCCAGAGAATCTATGTTCCTTGATATCCCCGACCAAGGTAAACACAGGTCCATTACAGACTGGCTGTAAGGACTAAGAGGCTACCTGTTCAACAGGTTTCTAAAGTCATTAGGAGGACAGAAGCTGAAAGAAATGCAAGCGGAGTCTGCATTGATAAGATTAGGAACTAAGGTGAGTTGGAGGTCTTTTCTGGAGAATGGGTTATGGCTGCTGTAAAGTCAAGTTGTAGGGCCGATGTTGGGCTGTAGGAGTGAGATGAAACAGAAGTCAGGACCAAGACAATGGGAATAAGCCAGTAGACAGATGAACAAAAGATCTAGCAGGTCTAACAAGAGAATGGGCAGATGCCAATTTGAGTAGGCCATGTGAACTATGGGGACTGAATAGAGCTCAAGATCTCGGGTGGTTGGAAGTTATCTGTGGCCACTTGACAAACACAAGATGGTCAGATGAAAGGTCACAGTATTAGATATTCTCCTCTTTATGGGGTCCAGATGAGGGAATTACATGCTTTGCTCAATCTTATGTGTCCAATAAATTCTCTGGCCTAGTTTTCTTGCTTGATGGAGAAATAATAACATTTAAAGGGAAGTACAAGTTAAGGAAATTAACACCAAGCCAGAAACTATTTAAAGGAATATGATTCACAGAGGAAGAATTAAAGATTACTTCATTTTTGAGAAACAGGAATGAATATACTGCATAAGGAAAAACAATGAACAAAGGAGAGTCAGGACAAGTCTATCATGTCCAGTGCAGGAATCAATCATGTCCAATGGACTGAGTCAGGCAGCTCCTAACACTCACAGAGAAGGAAGAAAAGAGTTACCAATCACCAACCAGGATAACCAACAAAACCTCCAGTCCCTGGATATTACCCTTAAGTGCAGATAGCTTCAGATGACCAGCTAAAATACATACACATGCTGACTGGATTAAAAATGAGACCCAGCTGTCTTTTATTTCCATGAAACACACCTAACTGGCAAAAGCATCCCAAAACTCACTGTCAAAGGATAGAAATCAGCCCACTGAGTGAATGGAAGCCATAAACAAGGCAGTGTGGTACTCTCTTATCTGAAAAAGCAGACTGTAACCCAAAACTAGATAAAGCAAGTCACTACATATTAATAAAGGGATCATTTCATCAAGGAGAAATAACAGTTATGAGTATGCCCCTCATGTTGAGGCTCTCAGTTTTGCATAAGATATTTACTGCTTTTCTTTGTGATTCTTCTTGGGCTTACTGATATTTATTGAAGCATATTTATTTTTCATTCATATAAGTTTTTAATTATAATTCCATTTTATTTTTGCCATTAAAAAGTTTTTATTCACTTTACATATCAACCACAGATCCCCCCTCCTCCCTCCTCCCACCCTCCAACTTTCTCTCCACCACCCCCTCCTTCAAAAGAATAAGTCCTCCCATGGGGTGGGGGACAGCAAAAGCTGGTACATTCAGTTGAGGCAGGACCAAGTCTCTCCCCCAAGGCTGAGCAAGGTGTCCAATCACAGGTAATGGGATCCAGAAAGCCAGCTCATACACCAGGCATAGATCCTGATCACACTGCCAGGGGCCCCTCAAACAGATCCAGCTACACAACTGTCTCCCTTATGCAGAGAATCTAGTCCAGTCCCATGCAGGTTCCACAGCTGTTAGTTTAAAGTTTGTGAGTTCCTTTGAGCTTGGTTCAGTTGACTCTGTAGATTTTCCCATCATGATCATGACCCTCCCTTACTCATATAATCCCTCTTCCCTCTCTTCAGTGGAACTTCCAGAGCTCAGCCTAGTGCTTGGTTGTGGATCTCTGCATCTGCTTTCATCAGTTACTGGATGAAGGCTCTATGACGACAGTTAGGGTATTCACCAACCTGATTACCAGGGTAGGCCAGTACAGGCACCCTCACTACTATTGCTAGTAGTCTAATCTGGAGTCATCCTTGTGGACTCCTGGGAATTTCCCTAGCACCAGGTTTCTCCCTTACCTCATAATGGCTCCCTCTATCAAGATATCTCTTTCATTGCTCTCCCACTCCATCCCTCTCCCAGCTCTTGCTCAACTGTGTTCATAACAGCATTATTCATAGTAGTCAGAACCTGGAAACAACCTAGAAGCCCCTCAACTAATGAATGGATAAAGAAAACGTGGTACACATACACAAAGGAGTACTACTCATCTGTAGGAAACAACGACATCATGCAATTGCAGACAAATGGCTGGAACTAGAAAATATCATCCTGAGGGAGGTAACCCAGACTCAGAAAGACAAACATAGTAGGTACTCACTCATAAATGGGTATTAGATGTAAAGCAAAGGATAATCAGACTGCAGCCCACAGCTCCAGAAAAGCTAGGAAACAAGGAAGACCCTAAGAGGGATGTATGGATCACCTTGGGAAGGGGAAACAGAGGAGGTTTCCATGAGTAAACTGGGGATGAGGAGAGACAAGAGAGGAGATGGGATGGGGGATGAGAACATGAGGGAACAGAATGGTCATATCAGTTTTTGCTAGACACTTTGATGTTACTGATTTAATTTCATCTTGGTTAGATCTCATTCTTTCATCTTTGTATTTGTATGCTTTGTAAACTGTTTCATCCTACAAAGGGATAGGTTTTACTATGACCCCTCTGCTTCGGTATAGCATAGGCTTTGACGGATTCTCTCCCTGTACTCTGCTGTCCCACTTTCCATTCATCTTCTTTCCTTTCTTAAACACTCCTCCTTCTACTTGTCATGGTGTATGCACACATAAGCATGACCGTGTGTGCATGCCTGTATAAAATACAATTCTACATATGAAAAAATGTGATATTTATCTTTCTGGCCCATATGTATTCTGCTGCTTAATGTGATAATCTCCAATTGCATTCATTTTCTTGAGAAATGACACAATTTTATTCTTCTTAATGGCTAAATAAAACTCCATTGTGTGTATTGGCTAGTTTAGTTTAAGGAATTGTTGTCTTTGCTCAGAAAAGCAGGCCCTGCCTCCTCATCCAGGCAGTTCAGTAGAGCCAAACCTGTTACAGGCAGAGGTGTGGGTGAGCCAGCCCTGAAGTTGTGAGCATGAGAGAGTTGTCCCCACTACTTGTCTGTCATGTGGAGGCATGGACAGGGGAGAGATGCCCCCCCTTACCCCTGGCCACCTGTGACAGATGAGGGAGATGACCCTCCCTCTTACCAGCTGCAGCACTCAAGAAAGCATACCCTGCTCCTCACCTGGGCAGCACAGTAGAGCTGACCCTGTAGACAGAGGTGCTGGTGAGTTGGCCCTGAGGGTGTGATAACTGGCCATATCCCCCTTAACTGCCATGTGGTGGTGAGGGCAAGGGAAAGATGCCCACCCTCCCTTCCCCCTATCACCTATGGTGGGTGAGGGAGCTGACCCTCCCCTTATCTACAGACTAAAGTGCTGGTAAACCCAGAATGTGAGTGGGGGGAAATCTGGTCCCACTCCTCATCTGCCATATGGTGGTGTGAGTGGGGGAAAGATGTCTCCATCCCTACTCACCACCTATGATATGTGGGAGAGCTGGCCTTGAGGTCATATGAGTGGGAGAGCTGTCCCTGCCCCTCATCAGCTGTAGCACTCGGAAGAGTGGCCCCTACACCTGAACCTTGCTTGGGCAGCACAATAGAGCTGGCCCTGATGCTGTAGGTGTGGGAGCGCCAACCTTAAGAGAGTGAAAGCAGAACTGGCTTTGCCCTTGCTCATTGCTGCAAGGAGTGAACTAGCCAGGGCAATGCTGGAGAGCTTACCCTGGCGGTGAAGACAAGGGAAAGCTGGCGGACTAACTAACCCTGAAACTACCCAGGCACAGAAACTGGGTTATTAGATGGCCCACCCAACACCCACCCCATCCATGATCTGCTGGAGCATGAAAGGATGGGTCCTGCAGACCCAAAGCTGCAGGATCTCCATGGCACAAGGCAACAAAAGGATATCCAAGAGGCATTCCAGTGAGGGCCCAGCCTCGATAGTGTAATAGAAACCAGAGGCCTCAAATCAGATCAATGACTGCAGTGAACACTTGCAAGTAAAGATATATGGATGAAAGGGTTTACTGCATGATTCACTGTGTCACACTGCAGCTTCCATGATGAGATTGATTTTTTCCCGTTTCTTTCTCTTAAATTTTATTTTATTTTGTAGAGGAGGTTGCAAGGGTAGAGGGCAGATATGAAGGGATGGAGAAGTGAATGGGATTGAGATGCATGGTGTGAAAGATACAGAATAAATAGAAAGAACCTTAAAAAAGAATTGTCTTTGTGTTACTATTTAGAAGATTTAATTTTCACTTGACTTATCTAAATTTTCAATTAAGACATTATCTCAGGATGAAACATACGAATTATTGACCTACTTTGTGACACAGTACACCTTTGTAAAACATTTAAGCCCTTTCTATGAAACTCATAATCCCTAAAATGCATAGTTTGAATAAAATATGTCATAAATGTCATGTGTTTCCAAGTAACATGAGAAATTTTACCCAAATCAAAGCAAAGTAACCACAAATCCTATTGAATAATCTAAATTTGAGTTTAGTTCACAAATTCCCTATTTCTAGAGAGCATATTAACTTTTGCCCTAATACCAACAAAGAAAGTGGATATTATCTGAGAAAAATACAAAGCATTCTCCTCTGGAGAGAATTTGCAAAGGAGAGGCCTGGAACCCAGATATTATAGGAAGCGTGGTTCAGATACTGGAGCAAAAATTGATCAACCAGGAGTTTAAATGCACAGTAACCAGACCCCAGCCACTCTGACCCTGTTCCGTAAATGAGCAGTACCAGCAAAATGCCTATCTAATGAGTAAAATATCAGAAATTAGGAAGAAAACACCAACTGTGTTGCCAACATATGGTCCAGAATAAAATTCCTAATTTCCCTCTGCTCATTTTCCCCTGGATCCACTGTTCTGCAATCTAAGCAGTGTAGGTAGAGCTCAGTTTCAGCTTCTATGTACCAATGCAGAAATATGAGTGTACACCCAAGGATTATCGATAAAACATAGAAAAGTTTTCCAAATTATGTATTTGGAAAAAAATCATCACATGAAAGAAGAGTTGATAAATAGATAGATAAGAGATAATGCAAATGGAAACATCTTTAAAATTTTAAGTTGGTATTGTATAGAGATACATAAAGATATTAAATCTAAAATTACTTAAAAAACAAGAAATGATAAGCAATAGTACAAACAACAGGGGTTTAAAAAGTGAACAAAGGACATTAAATGCCATTTATAGTACTCAACCTGGAAGGCAGTGGCAAGCATCTGTGGACATTGAGAAATGGGAACTGAAATCCAAGAGCTTCAGATTTAAATTGCAATCAATCACGAATCTATCAGAATGAAGAGAAATTACTTGTGGCCATGCAAGATGTCAAGGCTTATCGCTCAACCATTCTATCTGAAAACAGCAAGCGATAAAAGGATAAGCCCCTTCAGAATAGAAATGTGATCAAATGTTGAGGAAGAGGAAGGGGAAGAGGAAAGAAACGGTTTGGTCTTATGAGCCATTGATAACTGAATGATGTCCTTTTTAAACAACCTTCTGTAAATAAAGCTTCCATAGGAAAATTTTTAAAGATTTCTAGATTATCTCAGTGGATGGAAAGATATGGAAGGATATAGAAAGGAGAATGGACACAAGCAAGTTGAAAAGTCTTTGGTAATGAGGGCACAGAAGAGCTGAGTGATAGAGCTATTGTACAGTATTTGGTTGGGGGAAGATCCAGGGAAGACAAAGAATTTTGTAAGAAAAGAAAAGCAACAGCACAAGCAGTATCACTTGGAGCAATAAAAACTTAGCCAATGAGAAGTGTGAAACAAGCCATTGCACATACTTCTGAGAGCCCTCAGTTCATTAAACAAATCAGTCTTTCTCACTTTCTCTTTTACACAGACGTCCAGCGCTTTCCAAGACTGCCCTGACAAATTGCATCCCATCTTCAGCACCCAGATGTCCTCCATCCTTTGGCTCCACCATCCTTAGCATGTGAGTATTTACATATTTACCCCATGCTTCAGGATGGTTTTCAGGGCTCAGACATCACAGGAGGCATGCGGATGAAGAGGGACAGACAGCATCATTCCAACTAAATTGGTTCCTTTCAAAGACACTCCCCAAACCCAATGGTCTCTCTTTGTATCTTATACACCACCCTCAGCTCCAAGGGAATGTAGGAGTTTCAATGTTCAGATCTGGCTTTTCAGTTAAGAAAGAAAATTAACATGGTAATAGAGTACATAGCTCATATTACCATATAAGACAGTAAAAAAGAAAAAGAAAGAAAAAAGAAAGAAAGAAAATAAAAAAACCTCACAAATTAAATGAAAAGAAAAAAGAAAAAAACAAGCTATGGCTAAATTTCTGAATCAATAAGAGTAGGATATAAAAAATAGCAGGAAGTTACCATCAACAGACTTAGAAATAAATAAAAAGGGAAATATGATAAAAATAAACATGATAGGAAAGCTAAAATAACATATTGCCATCCTTGCAGTGACTATGATCACACTGTGTTCTTCACTAAAGGATGATGCTAAAGCAAGTTAAGAAATGCCACCCCATGCTACGCTGTTTACATGACACTCAGGTGAATTGATGTCAAGGTGAACAATGCAGGATTGTGTAAATAGAAACTAGATGAACATGAACAGGGAGAAAGGAGAATGTTTAATAGGCATGTCAAGAAATATGTGCTTTAGAAAAAGGTATAAAATATGATGAAGACAACCAACTGGGAAGGATGATACTTACAAATCTATATGAAGCTCTATGTATTGACATATTAAAATCTGTAGATTATAAATAATAAAGCAACCGCCTTTGTACATGATATCTCATACCCATGCGATATTGTCAGAAGCGTTCCTTTTAGTAAAAAAGAGTAGTCCTTTCCTTCAAGGCATTGGTGACATACAAGAAGAAATATCCAAAAGTGGTGTTAGTGAGCTTCCTTATCCTGGTCTACTCAGATAGTATGCACACTCTAAGCTCATGACTTTCATCTTCCTTCCCAACTGCATCTGCAAAATGGGAACAATTTTGTGGGTACTTTTGAGGTGCCCCATGAGATGGTGGGATCATTCCCATTGTGACTCTGGAAACGCCAAGGATTTCAGAACTGAAAGGTAAAAGGCAGCACAATTTCCCAGTGGTGCACAGAGTTGCTGTGTCTGTCTGTCTCATACCTGAGAAAAACTGATGCCTGTCTTGTTGGAAATGGTTACTTTGGCTTCCTGTCTGGCACCCCATTGACTGCCACTGTTGACAAGGCTGGTCAGTCTGACTAGTTGGGTGTCTCCTTCCTTCCTCATCGTCCCATTGTGTCCTTCCGGAAGCTGAGTGCTCTGTGGAAAGGGATGACCTTTCATGGTAGTGGGGTGTCTGCTCAGTAGAGAGTGCATAGGTGGTTGCATTCCCATTTGATCCTTCAAACTGGCTCTCAAGGTCCAAATATGACCACACAGAGCACATCACTCATTGCTAATGATTCCAAATAAGATTCATCTGAGATGCTGAATATACAACTCTCCCCACAGCAAAGATGTGTACTCATTGCCAATAGACCAAACTTAAGAGGCAGCAGAGCTTTTGTTTCGAATTGCACTCAAATTTTGAACCTCATTTTATGTTGTATAATTTAAAAGTACTTGAGACTGTCACATGATTGGTGTAGAGGACACAAAGGATAGCGCTTCTTTCCGTTACACTCTGCAGCACACTGGTATCATAGTGTATTGGTTAGCCATGGTATTGCTAAGTCTGCTAATGATGAGCAGCAGCCGTAGGTCATAGTGTCTTTGAAGCACCATTGTAACACCATTTCCAGCGCAACACAACACTCCCAAGCTCAGGCTTCCACAGTTCATGGCAAAGCAGATTCTCTTGGGTTTCAATAATGATGACATTGTCAGCTTGGTTTTTGTGTGACATAGTGAAACCTATTATGGTACATGGAGTTAGGTCAAGCCGGGTGCCTGAGTGAGGTTTAATATTTAAGAGCTAAGGTGAAATGCATGGAAGATATATTTTCCCCTTGTCCCTTTGGTTGTTCTTTCAAATATGATTTTCATATAGATTTGTGTCCCATTGTAGTCTAAATATAATGTAATTCAAAAGATGTCTAGTGGCTGATAACCAGGCATACATTAAAAGGCAGGAAGCATTAAGCAGTGTGAGCATACATATTCATAACAGCTGTCTAACTAATGTTTTCCCCCTCAGTAGACTAAGTCATACTGTATATTCCCACCCAACTGAAATGTTATAAATCACTTTTTAATATCTTTTTATCTGAATAAGAAAAAAAAAACCATTCATATTACAGACATGTAAATTTAACTTAAAACTACAAAACCTAGTTTGAGGCTTGATACTGTGGCCATAAATCATATACAATAACATTGTAAATGAGATAACTGTAACATTATATTCTCTGGGCAAGGTTAATAGATTCAGTTCAACTCTAGCAAGAAATTGTAGCTGACATTTCCCCATTTCTTTCAGAAAAGCCTTTATAAATCCTCAACTTCTAAATTGGACTGGATTAGGTCCCGGTGGAGAAAATCGTAGATTTAGTGTTTTTAATTTCCTAAGTTACTGAGTGGGAACCAACTTTATAACTACAGTCAAATATGGTTTGGGGACTTTTGCCAGTAGCATTATTGTTATTCACATTAGATTATAACAATAAAACTGATCACATTAATAATAACAAAGGAACGGTGATGGTAAAATTAAAGGCTTGGATTTTTAAGAAGGCTGTCACTTTGGTTAACCTGGGTCAACACTGGAAAGGAATACAAATAAGCCCTTCTTGGGTGACTAAATGAAACCCAGCAGGTGCACCACTTTCATTTTGACTCAGAGCCCTTCACCCTGGTAACAGCATAATCACATTCCACTGTGTCCTCTCTCTGGCCTCTGCCAAATTCTCCCATGGGAACTGGCACAGTGGGTGACCTTGCTTCTTCTATTGTGGGAAAATGAGTGCCTGCATGGTGATATCCAGAGGCCCAGAGCTGCACTTCCTAATCTAGTCCATGTAGGGAGGGTTTCCAAATATCATGTTGTCTTTAGGCATTGCATACAAGAATTTAAGCCTCCATCTCCTATAGAGAGATGCTAACTGGTGTGCAAGATGTTAACAGCAGAGTCCCCCCCCCCAAGAAGCTGTTTCCTCTGCTTTCCATCTGACAGAACCTTGGGTTACTTTAGTATCCCCAGAAATAAAGGTTACTTAAATTGGGGTTGGAGAGATGGCTTAGTGGCTAAGAACATATACTGCTCTTACAGAGAATGGAAAACTGGCTCCTAGTACCCATGTCAGGTAGCTCCAGGGTATCAGATGCCCTCTTCTGGCCATCATGCAAATACACACACACACACACACACACACACACACACACACACACACACACACACACAATTAGACATCATAAAACAAATATTTAAAAGATTACTTAAATGATTTTGAACTTGGCAAAGCTATAAAGAATTATAAAAGGAATCTGTTGTACCCTGCATGCTCATGGTAGATTCTTGGGATCATCAGCCTCTTTATTTTTCTATGGTCTTTTTTTTTCTTGTCTTTTCAGGCTTTCTTTTAGGCAAATAACACAATGAGTGGTTTATTACTGTTGTTATTATTTTCTTTATTTATAGGGAGGCTCACTTCCGTCTTAACGCTGGTTGATTTTCATTTGGATGTCCTCAGAGTCAAAGTGAGACCGCATGCTCTCCCATGAGGAAGACACATGATTAATCCTTGTTTAAAACCCAGAGGAAAATGCTCCCGATTTCTTTTCAATGGTTTTCAGGCCATTCTTTGACTATGCATTTTATCTTCTCAGCAAGTGCACAGGCTTTTCACACCAGGTAAAGTGCATATAAACAAGTTAATTTAAGTGAACTTCTTGGCAGGTTGTAAACCCTTTTAGCTGTTTTGAACAAATTTCAACCAGCATATTCTGTTTCAGCTGTCTGCTTGAAACCAGGTGATGGGAGATTATGACAAATCGCTCACTTATTATTTGATTATGATTCTATTTATTTTGTAATTGTAGGGAATACTATTCCACAGTCCTTTCAGACTATTTGGCAACCAGAGACACTATCTCTGAACATCTTCACTTCCTTAACAAGCAGTAGGCATTTGACCTGCACTTCAGGAAGTGTATATTTTCTTGAGCCTTGTGTGCTACCCACAATGTTGTGCGTTTCCAAGTTATCTCACAGCCCAGATGCTGTCAACATTTCCTAAAGGGTGGAGATTATTTAGTCATCACTTGCTCCATTTCAGAAGTATGAGCAACACACATGACAAATGTAAGTCTTAGATGTTCAAGTCCCTAAATTATAATTAGAGACAGCATGGTACCCCCAGGCTCATGACACTCACTTTTATAAAATGATTATCCAGGAATGAGGTATCTTATTAACATCTTATGGAATAAAATATTGTCATCTTGGCTTATGTTGGAGGGATGTGGAGCAAGGGGAACACTCCTCCACTGTTGGTGGGAATGCAAACTTGTACAGCCACTCTGGAAATCAATATGGAGGTTTCTCAGAAAGTTGGGAATAATTCTTCCTCAAGACCCAGTTATACCACTCTTGGGCATATACCCAAGGAATGCTCAATCATACCACAAGGACACATGCTCAACTATGTTCATATTAGCATTATTTGTAATAGCAAGAACCTGGAAGCAACCTAGATGCTCCTCAACTGAAGAATGGATAAAGAAAATGTGGCACATATACACATTGGAGTACTACTCAGTGGTAAAAAACAATGATATTTGCAGGCAAATGGATGGATCTAGCAAATGTCATCTTGAGTGAGATAACCCAGACTCAGAAGGACAAACATAGCATGTACTCACTCATAAGTGGATACTAAATGGGAGGGAAGGGATGTCCAGACTGCAACCCACAACTCCAGAGAGGCTAGCTAACAGGAAAAGACCCTAGGAGGGACACATGGATGACTCTGTAAGGAGAAGTGGATGAGATCTACATGAGTGGACTGGGTGTGGGAGGGTAGCAGAGGGTGAAGAGTGGGGGATGAGAACATAGGGAAATGGGAGGGTCGACCTGGAACAGGAACAGAGTGGGAGGGCAGGGAGGAAGATACCATGATAGATGAGGACATCATGGGAATAGGAAGAGGCAGGGTACTGGGGAGGCTCTCAGGAATCCACAAGGTTGACCCCACCTTGGTCTGCTGGCAGTGGTCCAGAGGGTGCCTGGACCAGTCTACTCTGGTGACCAGCCTAGCAAATAACCTAGCTGTCATCATAGAGCCTTTGTCCAGTGACAGATGGAGGCAGATACAGAGATCCATGGCCAGGCACCAGGCTGAGTTCCCGGAATCCAATTGATGAGAGAGAGGAGAGATACTGCGAGAATCCAATTGATGAGAGAGAGGAGAGATACTGCAGGTGAGGGACGTCAAGATCATAATGGGAGGATGTGCAAAGATGACGGACCACATTAGTGGAAACCCATGAACTGTGGACTGGTGGCTGTGGAGCTCCCATGGGACTGGAATAGGCCCTCTGAATATGGAAGACAGTTGTTTGGCTTGAACTGTTTGGGGGGCACCCAGGCAGGGGGATCGGGATCTGTCCCTGGTGCATGGGCAGGCTTCTGGGAATCCAGTGCCTGTAGTGGACACCTTGCACAGCCTTGGTGCAATGGGAAGGGGCTTGGACCTGCCTAGGCTCAGTGAGCTGGGCTCTGCTGACTCCCCATGGGAGACCTCAATTTGGGGGATGTGGGGATGTGGGGTGGCTTGGTAAAGAGGGCTGGGAGGTGGGAGGAGGGAGGGGGTCTGTGGATAGCATGAGGAGTGAGCAGAAAATTTCTTAATAAAGAAAAATAAAATAAAATAAAAAATTAGAATAAACTGCTACTTGACACTAATATATATATATCTGTCTTTCACATACCCAGCACACATAAGGAAGACTATATTCTCATGTGTGTAATTATATATATGAATTATAACTCACTATTGAAAATTTTAACTTTTTTTAAAGTTTATAATTCCTAAATCTTTATCATTGACATAATAGCTTGTCAAAACAACCCTATATGATTGCCAAGAACGTCTACTAGGTTTTGGTTTAAAATTTCACAATTTGTTAGAAAGAATTGGATGAAAGGCCAACTTCCTCTACCAGTTCTTTGGTGTCTGTATCTGTTTAACATCAAGCAACTGACAATAATTTAAGAAGCATTAATGAGTAACTTTCACTGTGTTTTTAAATGAGTTATTAATAGAGAAATCTGTTGGATTGCTCATTATCAGCAACTTGTCATTAATATTAATTGGATCAGTGTGTTAATAGTTAATCATCTTTTATCTGAAAGACAAATTATCTAGACACTTTATTTGGTGCAAAGAAGTCTACCGCTCAGTCCTCTCTCTATGTTGAAAATGCATTTGCACATATGGGAGGTTCTAAACAAAAAGAGGGTAGTGTGTACTGCTTGGCAACGTGGGTCAGCGTGATGGAGTTTGGGAGCAGTGTGAGTGAGCACTCTGTATTGAGAGGCGATGGTCCCTGAGCAGATGCTGTCTACAGAAAGGCTTCAGATGAAAGCCCAACTTAGTACAGGAACTGAAACTCATTGTCTTAATGCGTTCAGTGTTTACTCTTTTTCAGAAGACTCCTACAGACCACTCTATATGGAGTTATACTATTTCTAAGGAAGAGTTCTGTGCTATATAACTTTTGCAATTGAGACACAGTGTCAGGATAGCTGATGTGACTAAAACACCCATTTTCCTTCAGCTTAGATTTTTGCTTCTCTATTATGGTTGATCATGGTGGGCTTTACCATGCATTGCTTTTGAATAAATCACTGTTGTTGTATATTCCACGATGCAACCGTGTTTTACACCTCCTTGCAAACTATGGTTCTAGTGACATGAGGACCACTAATACTCAATATGACTTTGAATGAGCATATGGATTAGACAGGTACAAATGTTCTCATTGTGGTCATGAAAAATTATTCCTGCAGGCCTGAAAAGGAATGTAAAATTGAAAATTCATTAAGATCATAATGGAGGGACCTTGAATCCCAAAACAACTTTTGCTACTGTAGGTATTTATTGAAAATACAACATTCATAATAAAAAGCTATCTTGAGAAACTATTTTGTAAATTATATATGCAATAATTTTTAATGAGAAATTAATATTTTACATGAATGCTATAAAAGGTGTTGACTCTGTGGTCCCACCCTTCCCTGAGGACTATTGTCAGTTATTGGTTGTTGGGGAGTAGGTGTCATTTTCTTCATTGTTATAGCCCCTGGTAAGTTGCCCTTGCTCTGGGACATGACTCACACCATGATCAGGCAGGAAACTAATATGGTGACTTGTTGAGAAGGGTGTCAGTGAGAGAAGGAGATGAGTGGTGAAAATGACTGACGTTCACTATTCAAATGTACAAATCTGCCAAATAATCAAAATATATGCAAATGTGAAAAAAGACAAAACTAATTGTTACAAATAAGCTGCTATTTCAACTGAGCCAACCAGTTTGGTGACAATATTTGATGGTTGGGGTTTTATGATTTAAAAAATGGCGACCAACTTAGTACTATGTATAAAATTGAAATATAACTTTTTAAGTCAACCAATGAAATAACGTTTCATTTCTTGATGTTTGTGACTAAAAGTCAGCCAATATTTTGTCATCTACCATCTATAATCTATTTATCAATCAATTTATCGTCTTTCTATAGGTATATAATCTATATTATTTATGTTAGTATATCTATTTCTCTACATATTTGTATAGTAAATCATAAACAACTAATTTCCCAGAACAAAACCAGAAAGAATTAAAAAGGTGCTGACTGTTTATATGGAGAACAAGGAAGACCTTGTGGAAAGGGAATAAAAAGAGTATATTATAAAGTGTTTCCTTATGTTGTTAACCTAAAAAGTGAAGGTGAAGTATAGGTTTTGTGAAAAATTACACAAAGACACTTACATTGGTAAAGTTCCTATTTTGCTCTGTTCTTCCATTCTCTCCTGGAAGACACTTGTGGATTTCTTGATGGATCTACAATCAACTGAATTGCATTTGTGCTACAGAAGGGGGATTGAACTTTTCACCAACACTATTAATTACTGACACATGGATGACTTATTTTCTGTGTAGTGTACCTCTGCTGTTATAAAAATGAAATTGTATTGCTTTTTATGACATGCATCTTCTTTTCTGTTTCTCTCCCTTCTGGAATTATCAATGGTGAATAACATATCTTTCTGTTTAACTAACTTAAATCTATTTACTGCTGCAAATAACCCAAGGCTTGAAAACCAATATGTGCTATTTAAATTATTACCATGAAAATGCTCATCTCTAATAAAACTGGAAATTTACTAAGTGTTTATTTTCTTTATGATTCTAATACTCTGGCCTGCAAGCCATTAAGAACAGCAGTTATTTATGCTGAATTGTGTTCTACTCCTACATGGAGTCCCTCCAAATTGTGCTATATTTAAGGGTGGCTTTTGCTGTTGTTGTTTAAATAATCACTTTCTTAAGCATGTTTCAGCTTTTGGTAATGCATTTTGCTTTTCCTTAGTGAGAGAACTAACATTTTTTAAGATCTCTGTGCTTACTCTGCTTCAAGAGTGTTTCCTGGTTTTTCATATTATGGAGAATGTAACTCATTCTTAAAAAGGAGAAGTTGCAGAGTTCGAGAGATGGATCATTCACCAGAACTACAGTTATCAAAAGGACACACAATTCTCATGACTGTATAGTTTGAAATACTATTCTTTTTTTTTCAGTTTGATATAATTATATTTACATACACAATTGCATATGCATTCATATATGCATTTATGCATGCATTTACATATACATTTATGTATGTTTTATATGATTGCATTTGCATATACATTTACATCTACATTTTCATGTTCATTTACATATACATGTATACACACACACACACACACACACACACATATATATATATATATATATATATATATAGAGAGAGAGAGAGAGAGAGAGAGAGAGAGAGAGCAAGAAAAATTATGACCTAAGGTTTCTAGTTACTGCCTCATCTAGTGTATCGTGGTTCCTTTTCTTTTTTTCTTTTTTCTTTGAAATACTATTCTTTATCAAGTTCTATAAAAATGCAGATTTTATTTTACTTTTTTTAAAGCTATGTTGTTAGCACACAGACCACTTGGTTGTTTTGTGGGGGAGGGAACATGTGTCACTAACAAAGTGTCTCCCAAAGTTGGATTGATGAGGAGAAAACATCTTTCCCTGATAATTTTGAAAGACTCCCCTTGATTCTCAGGAGAGATTTTTGGTGTTGCCATGCATGGCCACCATGGCACAAGATGCTGTGTAGTGTGGAAAACATTCTGAATTCATTTCTATATCTCCTTTCCCCTCTGACATCAACATAGACTTAATTCCCTTAAAACCAGAGACCTGGTGAGAGCTAATCCCCTAAAATTGCCTTTCCAGTCTCCTGGGAGATATGAACTTTGCAGTGACATCATTGAGGGTCCTCAAAAGAGCAGCAGTTTCTTTTCCAAAATAGTGAGAATCTTCAGATTGATAATTCTGCCATTTTAATTTCATTTCTGAAAGTCAGAGTTGGCTTGTGAAGAACATCCTTAATGTGATGTATCAAACTGTATGCTAAGTGCTGCCCCCCTGCCCCCACCGCTTCATAGCATCAAATGAAGACTTTATAGGGTTTTCCATTGGCTTCCTGATTTTGGTAGTCTATACAAGAAGGAAGTTTGGAAGTTCCTGTGCACTGTTAATGATTGCCTGTCCACGTCCTGCCTGAAATAATTGGCAGGTGTATATGAAAAGTATCTTTAGTAAAGTTGAATACAATTTGGCTTGGAAAAAAAAAAAGCGATGGCTCAGTGGATAAGAATGTTAGTTGTTCCTACAGGAACATAGGCTCAATTCCTAGCACTCTCCTGGTGGCTTATAACTATCCTTAACTCTGTTGTTTAGGGGATCTGATACTCTCTTCTAGACTCCATGGACACCACCACTCACATGGTGCCCACACATACATGTAGGCAAAACACTCATACACAGTTACACACACACACACACACACACACACACACACACACACACACACACACACACAAAGAAGCTACTGAGCTCCCTGATTTCCTGTTTAGACTGATTGTCAAGGATGCTTTCTAAGTCTTCTCTCATAATCTCATCTCTTTGGTTCTCTGTAGAGGCTTATAGATTTTGAGAATCAATAAATTCTGAGGTCCATAATTTATTATGGATTGCTATTAATTTGCCTTTGATTTCTATCTCTTTATATCTTCATAGTTTAATGGGCTTTTTATAGGGATCATACTTGTGTGTTTATATAAAATGACCATTGCCATTTAAGGTGCTTATCAACAGAGTTGGGTTTAAACTACAATCTTGCTATATTTTTTAATTTTTTTCATACCAATCTTTCTCTTTCAGTCTAAGTATTTTGTGAGTATGTATGTTCGTGTGTATGCACACATGCACATATGTTCATATTCATGTGGTGGACAGGTGTCAACATCAAGCATTTTCTCCAATTGCTTTCCATCTTATTTATTTATTTATTTATTTATTTATTTATTTATTTATTGAGATACAGTCTTTCACCAAACCATTACCCTCTAAGTCATCTCTGCAGCCTGGAGTATTAGTTAGGATTTTATACATAAAAAATCAGCTTGCAACTATAGTTTTTGTGTGTATTGAACAACTTGGGTTTGATATATTGGGATGTATTCCTAGCATGGCCTCAAGGAGGAAGACACCGTCATACAAGCACACAACAGCAGTCTGTGAGTCTTTTCTCCCCTCCTCTGGGCCACTGCAGTCACTCAGTTCATTTCGCAAATACTCTGCACTTAAGGATAGCTAGGGTTGTGTTTGTTTTCAGTAGCCAATCATTATCTGGAGCGCTTCACCATACGGCAAAAACATTGTAATCGTGTGTGTTCCATTTCTGGTGCACCTCATCCTTTCTATATGTTCAGGTTTTTCATCTTGAAACATTTTCATTGGACCTGAAGGACTTTAGCATTCACAGCTTTTCTTTCGACAGATATTCCACTAACAATTTTTTTTTATGTTTAGCATACCTAAATGCATTCTTTATTTTGTCCTGTTTTTAAAACGTGATTTCCACTTGATGATATTCCAAGTTGACTGATTTTTTTTTTTATAAACAATGTAGGAGAATTCACTGTCTTCTAGCTGGTATTATTTGTACAAAGAAGTGAGCCACCATTCCTATCTTATGCTTCTGTGTGTAGTAAATCCCCCACATCCCACCATTCTCTCCCTTCCTGTAGCCACAGCCAATGTTTTATCTTTATCTCTGGTTTTAAGCAACTTGATTATAATGTACTTGGCTATAACTATTTTTCTCTGTGTTATGCTCAGCATTTGGTTGCCAGGATAATTTATAGCTTAGTGTCCTATATGCAGGTTTATTCTTCGCACCAAGCTTGAATATTTTCAACCACTATTTCCTAGTTGCACACATGTCAGACTCCGATGGTATCTCGTAGCTTGCTATAGTCACTATTTTTCTGTTATTTTCTCTTTTATTTTGAATAGTTGCTATTACTGTATTTTTAGGATAATTGATTTTTGTCTCCTATCACCTACTATCAAAACCATGCAGGTGACATGTTGTATCTTTGTTAACTTAATCTCTCATGATTCTTCTTATTATGGTCACTTTTTCCTCTATTTCTCAAGTATAGGAACTACATTTCCAATAGCCGTTTAAACTCAACTCCTCTTAATGCTTACTGCTTCCAATTCTGGATCTGTTTCTATTGATTAATTTTCTTATTAGAGGTTGTGTTTTAATGCTTCTTTGTATGCTTGATAATTTTTAGTCTCTCTAATATTAGCAAATATAACATATCTCATCAGTGGGGCACCTGGATTAGGTGTGATAGTGTTATGATATTGGAGAGCTCTATTTCTCTTTATATCCCCATCAACTTATCCTTTTCTGTGTTCATCTCTTTGCAAAAGTTCTCTTGATCTTTAAAGCTATCTCTACTTACACACTATTTCCTCTTCAGAGATATTTGAACACTGACCTACCCACCCACACCCAAACTTTTCTTTTTTTCTCTGTTTTTTATTTATTTTATAATTTAATTTTACATATCAGTCACAGATTCCCCTGTCCCCCCCCATCCTTCCAACCCACCCCCACTCCCATCTCCTCCAGGGCAAGGACTCCCCTAGAGATTCAGCTCAGCCTGGTAGATTCAGTCAAGGCAGGTCCAGTCCCCTCCTCCCTTCACCCAGGTTGAGCAAAGTGTCCCTGCATAGGCCCCAGGTTCCAAACAGCCAGCTCATGCACTAAGGATAGGTCCTGGTCCCACTGCCTGGGGGCTTCCCAAACAGTTCAAGCTAATCAACTGTCTCACTTATCCAGAGGGCCTGATCCAGTTGGGGGCCCCTCAGCTATTGGTTCATAGTTCATGTGTTTCCACTAGTTTGCTATTTGTCCTTGTGCTTTTTCCATCATGGACTCAACAATTCTCCCTGAAAGAAGACAAAAACACAGGGAGGCAGCATCCCCACTGTGGTGGAATCAGGAAAAGAAAATCATGAGATTATTCTTAGGAGCAATTCAGAAGTAAATTCTTGATTGTTTTGAGGAGCTGGACTGAGAGAACAAGAGAGGTTATTTGGAAACTTTTCAAATGAATTTCCACCTTCCTCCTAACTTTTTGTTCTTGTTAGCATGTAAGCATAATTAACACTCTCTCGCCCTTAAAGCGTAAGGCCTTCAAGTCTATTCCTTTCTTGTTCTCTCAGTCCAGCTTTTCAAAACAATTAAGAACTTACTTCTGAATTGCTCCTAAGAATCATCTCATGATTTTCTTTTCATGATTCCACCACAGTGGTGATGCTGCCTCCCTGTGTTTTTTGTCTTCTTTTGGGGATGCTCTGCAGTGAAGGGGGTTTGCTTTGTGGTCC
Organism: Peromyscus leucopus; assembly: GCF_004664715.2. Classification (NCBI taxonomy): domain Eukaryota; kingdom Metazoa; phylum Chordata; class Mammalia; order Rodentia; family Cricetidae; genus Peromyscus; species Peromyscus leucopus. Next base: position 43,274,419 of record NC_051079.1, on the reverse strand, counting down.
ACTGTACAATGAGCTAGGAAAGCGTCTAGCAGTAGAGTTGCCCTTGTCCTGGGAAAATACACATTCTTAAGAAGCAAGACCTATTTGCATCCTGATTTCTCACTTTCAGCTTCAGGGCTTCTCTGGTAGTTTGTATATGGAGCTCTCATTTGCATACATTATAGGTTTGTGATTATAATTACTTGTGAGTCATTTAGGATAATAACTGTTGAGTAAATATTTGTAATGCTGGCTTTTGTGGTGGTGGTGGGGGTGTCCTAGGTTCATGCAGAAAGCTCTATTCATAACAGCCTGATATGCTCGACTTTGATCTCACTTCCTCCAGAGAACATCTCAGTGTCTGCCTCTTTCCCAGTCTTGGTGACAGTATCCTTACCAATAAATTATGTTTCATTTCCAGTCTTCACTTGAATTTTAAGTTTTGACCTCAGTCTTGGCAATCGTTTTCCTTTCTTAGAAGTTTGGCTGTACATTTAATTCTCTTTTTTTTTCTTCGTTATTTCATTTATTTCAAAAGAAGAGGGGGAAATTCATGCATCTGCCATGTATGGTATGTTCTCAGGGTTTTTTTTTTTTTTTTGGCAGGATGATGGTAGCTTGAACCTTTCACTAAATTTTATTTTTATGGAACTTCACACACACACACACACACACACACACACACACACACTCACAATTTAAATTCATATATATGTATGTATATATACACATACACGGCTAATTACATAGTAATTCTTTCTGACTTGCAATACTTAGAGACGGTCTCCTGTTCAGTTGAGTCACTGTGACTCCTGAGCCACCGTCTTCTAATTTAATACCTAAGGATCATCTTGACTCCCCCTTCCTGTTGTTGCACGAATTCAGGGTAGAATCTAATGATTTAAAGACAAATATTACTAGGAGACTCTGTTAAGATGCAAAGTGAATTGATCTGACTGCTAGTTATCTGTTAGATATTTCTACATCATCAAGCCCTTCCAGAGCCAGATGTATCCCTTTGCCTTTAAGGGTTCACTCTGACAGCCCTCACCTATATTCCCATTGTTAATGACAACATATGAGTCTTCCTCTTCCCCCTTCCTATGGTTGTTGTTTTTAAACATATTTTCATTTATTCCTTGTATTACTGATAATTTCATACATGAATACAATGTGTTTTTATCACATCTGGCCACTTACTATTGGCTCACTAGTCTTGTTTGATCACAACACTTCCCTGGGATGCTTCCCTTCACTTTCCTCTTTGCACATTCTAGAAATAAAATGTCGTGGAGATTTCCCCCTTTAAAATAAACCCATTTCTCTTTCCATGTCCATCCAAATAACTTAGGGATGGACTAGCCTTCATCTCCACTTATGGTACCATTATTTTTTGTTTTTTTTTGTTTTGTTTTTCGAGACAGGGTTTCTCTGTAGCTTTGTGCCTTTCCTGGATCTCACTCTGTAGCCCAGGCTGGCCTCGAACTCACAGAGATTTGCCCGCCTGGTTCTGCCTCCCGAGTGCTGGGATTAAAGGCGTGCACCACCACCACCTGGCTCTGGTAGATTCTTATTTCTTGTGTCTCAGCCTCCAGTATTGTAGCAAGCTGAACATTGGCGAGGATGTTTCCAGTCACCACAGTTTTCTGCCTCAGATCTTCCATGCATACTGTTTCCTACACCTCGGATGCTCTCTCTTGGCTTGTGCTGAAGGACTCCACTAACCATTTAACACTCGGATTGTTGGTCACCCAGGAGGTGACTTTTCTTTCTTAGCCTCCTAGTACTGACCCTGCAGCCTGTGTTCGACCACAAATACCTAAAAATAGCATGTCTTTCCAACCTAAAAAGAATAAAAGGTCTTTAGATATATGGATATCTATCTGCTGGTGTGCATATCACTTCACACTTAGTAAAATACATTATTGCTTTGTTCCTGTGTCTGTTGTTCAGTGCTGGGAAAAATAATATTGTTTGTTTCATGACATCATGTCGAAAGTCAACATAATATTATATTGTTATAAATATTCCCTATTCCAAATAGTAAAACATAGTTTAGTCCATAGGTGATAATATCTGAGATAGCTTATCAAAACTGTATCTTAATAGCATTGATTGCAGGCACAATATATCTAACTCTCAGTTCGCCACAAGGTTTATTAGAGTTCTCTCAAGGACTTTGCCAGCCGCCTAATTGTGTGGAAACAAAATCTACTGAGCATACTTCTCTATACACTTTCAAAACTCTTCATTGAAGCAGTCATTGTGCTGAACTTATAAATTCTACAAAAGAATAATACTGAGTTATGTGCTTCCTGTAGCCTTCATGTATAGTTAGATAAAATATTACCAATATGATTGTAATGGTGCTTTTAACTTCTGGGACTTACATGACTTTATTTGCATGGGCCCTTTTAACTGGTTCATAGAGTAATGTTTCATCATGGGGAACATTTAAAATTACTGTGGTGGTTTGCCTGAGACTGGCCCCCATAGGCTCACAGATTTGATTACTTGGGCACCAGGGAGTGGCACTATCTGAAAAGGTTAGGAGGTATTTGAAGCTTTGTTGGAGGAAGGGTGGGTGGGCTTTGAGGTTTCAAAGAGTCCGTTTCAAGCCCAGAGTCTCTCTCTTACTGCTGCCGGTGGCTACAGATGTAGAACTCAGAGCCATTTTTCTAGTGTCATGTCTACCTGCATGTCATCATGCTCCCCCCTCCCCCTCCACGGCCGCCATGATGACAACAGACTAAACCTCTAAAACTGTAAGCAAGCTGCAATTGTAAGAGTTTCTATGGTTATGGTTTCTCTTCACAGCAATAGAACACCAACTAAGACAATTATCTTCAGATATTTTATATAAAAAGATTATTTACGTGTATTACTATGGCAACCATATATTGAAGTGTGATAAATATGGACTGTATAATTCTTTATCTTAGATGTATATAAACCACCAGGATTAAAGTAGAATGAAATATTTTGCATAAGCCCCTTTAAAATACTTCCTTTTAAAATTTATTCTGCACAATACTCTAATAGTGGATTATTGCCTTTGCATATTTAACAAAACCCATAGACTGTGTACAACACAAGGAGAAAATAGTAATGTGAGCTGTGGAATGTGGTGGTATTGTGTTCCCCAAAATATTGTGCACCCTAATAAACTTATCTGGCTCAGAGACAGAACAGCCACAATATTAAACATAGAGGATAGGCAGTAGTAGCACACACCTTTAATCCCAGCACTTGGGAGGCAGAGCTAGGCAGAAATCCATGTGTTCAAGGATACAGCCAAGCACTGGTGACTCATGCCTTTAATCCCAGGGAGTGATGGTAGAAAGCAGAAAGGTATATAATGCGTGAGGACCAGGAACAAGAAGCATTTAGCCTGGTTAAGCCTTCAGGCTTTTGAGCAGCAATTCAGCTGAGACCCATTCTGGATGAGGTCTCAGAGGCCTCCAGTCTGAGGAAACAAGACCAGTTGAGGATCCGACGAGGTGAGGTAGCTGTGGCTTGTTCTGGTTCTCTGATCTTCCAGTTCAACCCAATACCTGGCTCAGTTTGATTTTATTAGTAAGAACTTTTAAGATTTCTGCTACAGTGGAATCTAGTGATAACATTCTAGTCTTGCCTTATCTGAAAGTTCCAGTTCATGATGTTAATAATGGGTAAATCTGGCACTTGAAAGAAGTGAGCATCAGGGGCTCCGTTCTGGCTGCTCAGTTCTTCTGAGAACTTAGAACTGCTCCTGAGAGGTTACTTATTTTGAAAGCCACAAAAAACTATATTTAGCTAGCATTCTCACACATTCACAAAATGAAGTATAAGTCATCTCATAATAGTTTGAATTGGTCTTCGTCACATAGAATATGAACCTCCTGTGTTTTCTTGGTCTTGGGTCTAATTTCAAAGTGCATCTAATAGTAAATAGAAAAGACCATGTATTAACTCAAATGCTATGGAAAAACAAATAAAAAGTTATATATATATTTCTTTTTAAAAAAACTTAATTGGCATACACAACATAAGGTTTCATTTTGGCATTTTCAAGCAAAATTTGTTTTTACTGATCCTCTTCCTGCCTGCTCCCCCATTCTCTGGATCCACTCTTGCACCCTACAATATTTGAATTGCTCCCCTTTTGAATTCATGTCACACATGTTTTATTGCATCCCCTGCCACACACAGAAAGAGAAAACAGCCAAGGTATTCATTACCATAACAAACACTTCCGATATCACAGTCCCTCACCCCAGAACATAGCATAGAGACCCAGTGGCACACACCCTGGCACAGAAGCAGACACGTACAACAAAGCTACTCACCTGCAGTAACCTAAGTTTTGACAAGGTTGCCAAAAACATACATTGGAAAAATCCCATCCCATTCTACATATGGTGCCTGTAGAACTGGATATCTACCTATAAAAGAATGCAATTTGATCCACCACCTTACTATGTATAAGAATAAATTCAAAGTGGGTCGAAGATCTTAATCCAAAACCTGGAATGCACAAAGCTATAAACATAGGGAATGTATTATAGAGGAAAACACAGGGAATGTGTTATGAAGTTATGTGTGTGCTTGGGTATGCGCGTGCATGTGCACGTGCACGTGTGTGTGTGTGTGTGTAGGAGGGCTCAGTTAGTGTCCGATTTCTAATTCTGATGGAGTAAATTCCTTTCTTTGAGAATTCATGTGTCTAAGTTCTCAGTCCTGCTTCCCGAGAAAGCGACTGTAATTGGAGAAAGGACCGTTAGGGAGTCCACTCGGTCTGTGGAACAGAGTCCGTGTTTCACTCTCCTGCCCTTCCTTGTCATCATTGTCACTGTTGGCCCCTCCTCCCCTCCCCTCCCCCTTCCCTTCTGCTCCTCCTAATTTTCCTTGTCAGCCTTTCTCAATGGATAGTCAGTACTTGAGCCTTCTGCTACATCACCACTTCCACGACTGAGGACAGCTTTTGAATCTCCACTTGGGTGGTCACCCCACAATAAGCTTCTTCCCTTGGTGTTGATTTCAAGCTCTCAGGAAATAGAAAATGTTAAACCCAGGTAGAGCCAGAATTTCCTGGTAGCAGTGATTGTTGCCAGGGACATGAAATCAGAGCAAGTTGAGTTTTCTCAGAAAAAAAAAAATGACAGTGAACTTGTATAATTCTTCAAAATATTTAGACATCAAAATTAAAAGTGCAACATAATTTACGATCACACCACCAAAAGAGGGATTTGGGAAACTCTCATAAGACACGGATGGCATTTGTACCATGAAAACCACAGAACACTGGTGACAGAAATCAAAGATCTCAACAAACAGATACAGTTTGGCTTGGAAGACTAAATGTGGTAGCATTTCTGGTCTCTACAGGGTGATGCACTTACTTGTGCTACAATTCCAGTAGGACCTTTAGTAAAAGTAGAAAAGATTAGTGTGTTTCCTCTGGAGAAAAAAAACACATATAACTAAAATAGTCAGGGGTTGGGGATATAATTCAGCAGTAGGGTGGTTGCCTAGCATTCTCAAAGCCCAGCCTTACACACAGGAGTACACGCATGCACGCACACACACACACACACACACACACACACACACACACACACACACACGCACACGCACATGCACATGTGCATACACATAGATGTATATAATGTCTGAACAAGGACAAAGTAAGGAAATCTCTTATTTGGACAACATTCATGACCAAACAAGGCAGGCAGATGATAGACACCTTGATCAATGAGGTAGAATAGAAAACACAGAAGTAGATCCATACAAATACGCTCCATTTTTTTCTTTATTAAAAAATATTTTTTAAATTGTGTGTGTGTGTGTGTGTGTGTTATGTACACTCAAATGTAGGCTGGAGATATCAGATTTCCCTGGAGCTGGACATGCAGGCAGTTGTGATCCACCAGATGTGAATGCTGGGAGGCAAACTCATGTCCTTTGTAAGAGCAGTATGCACCCTTAACCTCTGGGCCATCTCTTCAGCCCCCTGCCCAGTTGGTTTGAGGCTGGTATAGAGTGTAGAGTACAAACACAGTTTCACAGAAGAAAGACATGCTCAACACACGCTTCTAGGGAGAGTAATGATCATATACCAAAGAAAATTAAGAAACATTGCCCTAATACCACTTTCCATCAAAGTTAAAGATCAAACTATAAAGCATTTCAGTAAAAGCCAGGGAAACACTTAGGATCTAGAGCTAGATAAAATATTCTTAGTCGTGAAAACAAAGGATGATTTGTAAAAGGAAAAACTGATATGTCAAACTTCTTTAACTTTAATGGTTTTTTGCTTTCAAAGGTCTTATTAAAAAATTTAAATTGCAAATCCCTCAAAGGAGTATTATCTAGGATATATAAAGAATATTCAAATCCCTCAATGGTAAAACAAATGATCAGATTAGCAAAAGACATGAGAAAATATGTCAACAAAGAGGATATACAAATAAGTCTGTGAAATGACGTGAATGACAAATAATCGCATGGAAAGATGTTTAACATCATTAGTCATGAGGGACAAGAAAATTAAAACCCCAGTGAAATATCACTATGTAGTCACAAAAATAATTAAAATGAAAAATAGCAGCAATACCAGACCCCGCTGAGCATACAGAATAACTGGGTTACTCACTTTGGTGCTGGTAATGGAAAGTGGTGCAGATACTCTAGAAAACGGTTTGTCCATTTGTTAGGAAGCTATACATGCAAATATTTGTTGGGTATCATTGTGCTGGTCCCCAAGGGTCTGCACAGAGGAACTAATTAATAAGACAGTACCTGCCTCCAAAAAGCTTACAGTCTGAATCCCAGGGTGGATAGTCAGATAACTTCAATGTAATGGGATCACAGTGCTGCTAGAAACTAGATTGATCTGAAGACAACAGATAGAGTAACTGAAAATGATCGATAGATCAAGACAAAATATACAACCACCATCATTATTGGCTGCGATGTGTTAGGAAGCCTCAACTACCCAAGGAACCTCAAAACCACACATTTGTCATTCAGTTAGACAGAAAATGGATCCATAGTGCTTGTCTTTTCTGAAGTTGCATTTGAACTGATGAATGTGAAGGAGGACCCCATTGAAGATGGAGTTTAGTTTCCAGAGAAGTATGATGCTAATAGTTATTCACCCAAATAGCTTTCTGGTTCTCTTTCCCTCTGTGTTATCAAGGAAGGTAAACTGATAGTGGAGATTTAGTAGAGATTTCCAAGTCGTGTCTTATGGATTGTACTAGTACATAACACAGTTAGTTAATGCCACAGGCACTGTTGCTAAGCCTATCTTCAAACCATATGCAGATACCATCTGCTGCAGAGTGACAACAGCTAAAGATGAGTCATTTCTGAAACGTTTTTGCAGATAACACTGAATGGCTGTTCACTTAATTCAGAGCATCAGTTATTTATGAGCTTTTTGACTCAATATTAAATTAATTAGGCTGGTGCAATTTAGTGTGCTGATATATATATTTACAATAAAGATTGATTTTATTTTTAGACGGATACATAAAAATGTATTTGTTTGGTGGAAGTGTAGTGTGTGTGTGTGTGTGTATGTGTTTGTGTGTGTGTGTGTGTGTGTGTATAGTGTCATTCATGTCAGGGTACATTTATTACCTCAAACAGTATTTCTTTGTGTAGAAAAATCTAAAGTCTTATAATTATTTTTTTTTAAATTAGCAATACATTGTCAGTGTCTATACTTCCTTTGTTGTACAGTAGAACATCAAAACTTCTTACTGTAACTAATCACTTAGTACCCATTGACCAGTTAGTCCTTGTGTGTCTCTGCTCCAAATCTCCCCAGCCTCTGGTAACCACCATGCTACTCTAAGTCACTGCAATTCTACCATTCAATAGGCTCCCACATTACTTGTCTATCTGGGTCCAGCTTATTTCCAGTAACTTCTAATTCTACTGGTATCAAATGGCAAGAGTCCCTCAGTGTTTCTTCTCCATTTTCATGTGTGTATGTGTGTGGGATGGATGCGCATGCACATGGAGGGCAGAGGTTGATGTCAGGAATCAAACCTCCTTACTCTTTCACCTATTTGGTTGGAGCGGGGTCTCTCAAGTAAACCAGGCTTGCTGATAAGGCAAGTCTCATTAGCCAGCTTGCCCTGGGGTTCCCTTGTTTCTGCCTTCCAAGACTACCATGCCCACCCAGCATTTACGTGGTTTCTGGGGGCCTAAACTCTGTTCCTCTTGCAACTGATTTATCTGCTTAGCTGTATCACCAACCACACCCCTGTGGGGCAAGTGATTTATCTACTTAGCTATATCACCAACCACCAGACCCCCTCACCATGCACTCTTGCAAAGACTTGTCATCATTTTTTAAAAAATAATAACTGTTAATACTGCAGGTGAGATGATATATCATTGTTGGTTTGTTTTGCTCATTTGTTTGCTTGTTGATTTTCAGTGTTGATGTTAGACCCCTTGCACATGCTGGCTGGGTGAGAACACTATATCGGTGATAATTTATATTAATTGTTAACTTGTCCAACTGAGAATCACCTAGGAAAACAGGCATGCCTGAGAGGGATTAGCCTCTGGGCATGTCTGTGAAGGATGTTATTGATTAGGTTAATTGAGGTAGAGAGACCCTACCATTCCTCGGGCTGGGTGTAGTAGCATTCCATGGGCTGGGGTCTCAGGCTGCAGGAAAAGGACAGGGGAGCTAAGAATGAGCACTGAGCATTTATCACCTCTGCTTCCTGACTGTAGATACAATGTGGCAAGATGTCTTAAGCACCACTACCATGACTCCCCCCATCCTGATGGGCTAGGAAGTGTGAGCCCGAATAAAACCCTTCACCCCTTAAATTGCATTTGTCAGCCATTTTTAACAGGAAAAGAAACTGATACATTGCTGATCTACATCTCCAGGGTTCTCATTATGATTTTATCTAATAATAAGAGATACCAAATTATTTTCATGGACCTGTTGGGTATTTGCATGTCATCCTTGGACAAATGTTTGTATCTGTTTTTAAAACTGGATTTTTTCCCCTGCTACCCAGTTTTAAATCTTTCTTATATTCTTGTTGTTAACTCCTTGTCAGTTGTATAGCTTGCAGATTTTAAAGAACGAATGCCAATATTCCTTTAAGTATTCTGCAATATAAAAACTGAAGAAACATGCTGGAAAATAAAACAGTATCTTCAACAAATAGTTCTGATCAAACTGGATAGCTTCATGTAGAAGAATAAATAGAACTGTATCTATTACACTGCTCAAAACCCAGGTGCCAAGTGAATCAAGGTACTCAAGCGAAGCCCAGATACCCTGAATGTAATAGAGAGGGTATAGTGAATTCACTTAAACTTACTGGCACAGGAAAAGACTTTCTGAACAGAACCCCAATAGCATAGGCACTAAGACCAACAATTAATAAATGGGAACTCAAGAAGCTGAAAATAGCTTCTGTATGGCAAAGGACCTCTTTCAAGTAATGCAGCAGCATACTGAATGAGAAAAATTCTTTACCACTTATATATTTGACAGAGAGTTAGAATCTAGAACATACAGAAATGTTACAAAACAAAACAAAACAAAACAAAACAAAACAAAACAAAACAAAGCAGTGTTGGTCAAAGAGGTCCCATGGGAATCCCCAAACAATCCACAAGACAATAGGTTGCTCTTCACAATCTGACAGCAAGGTCTCCTTGCTGAATACAGTACCTACACAATTCATTGAACCTGAAGAAGTTGATCTTGTGCCTACATAGAGCCCTCACCCCCACATTATATCATCTTTGGTGCAGGAAGGTGTTCTTCATACTACCGAAAGAGAAGCATAAACACCAAGCCAGGGGCAACCTCTTTGGTCTACAGTGGTGTCCAACCTGCAAGATGTGCTAGGACAATGGCAGGATAAGGCTTATGGGAAGTGACCTACAAATAACTGAAAGCTCCACTCAACAAGATAGAACCCATACTCAACACTGCTTGGGTGACCTGAGACTAGATAGGCTGGAGACCTAGGGTAAAACCAAATCTACTGGTCTTAAAAACAAACAAGCAAACCCAAAACCATAGTGATTAAATGACTCCTAATGACACTGCTATATTTGTAGATTCAGCTGTCATCCGAGAAGCTTCTTCCTGCAGCAGATGGGAACAGATATAGAGACCCACAGTAAGACATTACAGAGAGAATGAGAAACCTTAGAACACTTAGCCCTATAGGAGATGTCTCCATCAAATCCATCCCCTCAGAGCTCAAGGAACCCCGAAGAAGAGGAGGTTCAAAGAGTGTGAGAGCCAGAGGGGATGAAGGACACCAAGAAAACAAGGCCCTCTAAATCAATGTGAGCAAAGCTCATATGAGCTCACAGAGACTGAAGCAACAAGCACAGGGCCTGCACAGGTCTGCACCAGGTCCTCTGTGTATTTAGTATGACTTCCAGTTTAGTATTTTTATGGAATGCCTGAGTGTGAGAATAAGTGGGTCTCTTATTCCTGCACCTCCTCTTGGGTTCTTTTTTTTTCTGTTGGTTTGCCTTGTCCTGCTTCAATGTGATTTTTTTTATCATATTATGTTTTATTTTGTTATGCTTGGTTGTTATCTCTTAGATAACAACCTGTTATTTTTCTAATAAGAGACAGAAAAGGAGAGGATCTGCATAGGAAGAAAGGTGGGGAGTAATTTGGAGAGATAGAGGGAGGGAAAGCTGTAATCAGGATATATCATGTGAGAAAAGAATCTATTTTCAATAAAAGGAAAAAAAATAACACTAGGCATCAAGAAAACAACAAAAAATGGAATGTAGAAATAAACAGTTTAGAGAGTTCTCAAAAGATGAAACAAATAGGCTGAGAAACACTTAAAAATGTTCAGCATCCTTAGTCATCAGGGAAATAGAAATTAAATCTGCTTTGAATTGAAATGTCATCTTACCCTAGTCAGAATGGCCAAGATCAATACAATAATTGACAGCATGTGCTTGCGATGCTGTGGGGGAAAGTAGGATATTTTTTTCACTGCTGGTGGGAGCACAAACTTGTACAGCCACTGTGGGAAATCAATGGAGAGATTCCCCCAAAATCTTCAAATCAAGTTACCGCAAGAACTGGTTATACCACTCTTGACAATATACCTACAAGACTCTTCATCTTGCTACAGAGATACTCACTCACTCACATTCATTGTTGCTCTATTCATAATAGCCAGAAACTGGAAACAGCCTAGTTGTCCATCAGCTGATAGATGGATAGTGAAAATGTGGTACTTATATATAAAATGGAAATATTATTTAGCTATTATGAAGAATAAAATGATGAAATTTGCAGGTAAATGAATAGAGCTAGAAACTACTCAGTGCTGGTGAAGTTATGGTTGTTGGAGGAGAATCTCCAACCACTAATTTACTAAACCAGCACAATCCCTAACAACTATCTATAAACATTTGTCCTTATAACAACAGATAAGTGTAGCCTTCACCCCTCATCAAGGAAACTTCTCTTTGCAACAGATAGAAACCACTTCAGAAAACTACAACCAATCAAAATGCAGAGTCTTAGAGCCCAGTCCCAATGGATATATCTACAAAACACTCCCACCCCAAGGCTCAGCTAACATATGGAAGATTGTAAAAGCCAGAGGATCAGAGAGTTTTCTGTGAGATGGTGTTTCCTAGCAATATCAAAAACTACACCTATGAAGTCTTACCATTGTGACTACCCAAATGTGAACTGAACAAGGATAACACCAACGGATGTGCTAAACTATAGGAGGAAAAGCCTATGAGACCTCAACCCTACAAAAAGAGCTACAGGCAACTGGGGGAAAGTTGAGAGCAGGAAAAGACCCCATCAGGGAAGACCACACCAACTTGTTGCCTAGTACCAAATGGTCATCCCTGATAGCTTTCATACAAATAGCATTATATGGACCCAACAGGTTTTATTTAGGAACATATATGTATATACATAAACACGTATGTGTGCAATAACAGTGAAAAAAGAGGTTATGAATTTGAAGGAAAATGTGGAGGGGTAATGGGAAGGTTTGGAGGAAGGAAAGGGAAGGAGGAAATGTAATTATTTTAAATCACGAAGTAAAAAAATGTGAACATATCAGTCAATGTGTTTTTAGAAAGTATTAACTGAAATTACAGATATCAAAATTGACATAGCAAAGATAAAAATATAGGGCCTAACAGCTGTTTAACACTATAACAATAAAGATTTCTTAATTCCCAGGGCAGATGGGGAAATTAATTGAGTAGATGAAAAAAGCCTATTGAAAGAGAAGAGAGGATATCTGAAGAGGCTGGCACTTGTTACCTTTGGGCTTTCATCATTTTGTGTAAACTGGCTATCTGAGCTCATACACTCCAAGAATGAGTTCTATTTCTGGGTCTATTGTCCTGCTCTGTTCATATGGACACTATGGTCTTGCTTTGGAAGGCCTCACATTTTTGCTTTTGACTTGAATGTTTTGACATGACTGTTACTGCTTTTGCAAGGTATAAAATTTGTTTCAGGAAAAACCAAAGACCAAAACCTTCCAGCTTTTAGTGCCCATTAGCTACTTTTTCAGCTAACTGCATAAAACAATGGTTTTAAAACATCACAAAAAATAGCTCATATCCCAATTTACCAGCCAAAATTAATAACAGAATTAGATCTAAAACTTCCCAAGGTTCAGATCTAAGTCTGATCAAAAGTAAATATTGTTGTTAAACTTCCTCTTGAGCTCTACTTATTCTGCATTTAGTATAGAACATGCTAATTATCTTCATGCATATCCCAGTAGACAAAACAGCGATTTGTGAAGGATGGAATTATTTGATGAAAAACCTCCCCATTGTTAACACATACGGCACCTGATATAATAAACACATTCACTCTTCCTTAGATGGTAAATCAAGAGCATAGCTTGCCTTTTGATGGATAGTCAGTGGCTTTGGGAGAACTGGATAAAATAGCTAAGTAGGATAACTGATGCTTAGCACAAAGCACAGAAGCATTTGCTCACAATCTTTATCGATCTCTCAGAGAAACTTCAATATTGTCAAAAATCACTGCAAGGAAGTAATTCCCCTAAAAGGACATCCTTCAGAAAATTTGGATGTCTTAGAACCAATCTGATAAACACAGAAGTAGGACAGCATAACTTGATGCTGAAGAAAATGGTGCCAATTTTCATCTTGTGTAGGAAGACCAGCACCGCATGCTTTAAGAGGCAGATGGGAGGGGTGGGAGGCCAATCTGAAGTCTGAGTTCTGTTCACACAGTATTCTTATGGAAACATATGCAGGGAGTCACAGGTCATCCAAGATAATCAGGATTAACCTTAAGAGGCTTGGATTCTTGGGGTCTTTGTGTGACTTCAGAGAAGCCCCCAGACCACTTGTTTGAAGAAGATTGACTCTCGGATGGGAGCTTTCAGCACCATGCTCTCCCAACTCCCTGGATGGCCTGGGAGATAAAGCCATGGTGATTAAACTTGTAACAAACCCGAATCCTCCACCAGAATGTAGCCTAACTGCAGGGACAGGTGGAGCTGGACTCAGGAAATAATGCTTGGCAACTGAATACCTGCAATCTGCAGATGTGTTGTTTTGTTTACAAGTCCCTCTCTATCTACAACATTAACTGTCAGTACAGATCTCAAAAGAACATCTCAATAGAAGGAAACTGGCCAACCTCAGGGAAAAGATCAGCTACTGGTACACACAAAATGTGAGAGATACTCAATTTTGCATGAGGTACCCAGCAGACACAGACTTGGATGAGCTCCTCCTGTGGGCTTGCCCTACTCTCAGACCTCTGGAATGGGAGGACTGCACACCTGTAAGTCCTTAAAAATGCCATTTCCAGGTGCCATCCTGTGCTGCCCCATCACTGCCAACTCCTGTGTGTGTGTGTGTGTGTCTGTGTGTGTCTGCTCTGTGTGTCTATGTGTACATGTCCTGAAGCAGACCTGCCCTGTATTTTTTAAGTAGAAATGAATCCTGAATTGGCTCTTGTCAGCTTACCATGTAGAACAGACAACAGAAGAATCATTTTATTTTAATGAAACATCCAGGGTCTGATTAAGTGTCTCAGTTTTACCTTATTCCTCAGTTGCAGCTTTCATACACTACTGATGTTTAAGCTCATGAAGACCCTGTTAAGAAGCTCAGGCCTAGAGCCTTTTCCTCAATTTCAAACAAAATTTTGGCAAAGGAACCTCTTGCCAGAAAACTCTGTTGTTGGTAGAAATTTTTGCTAGGTAACACTGTAAGAATGCGTTCAAAATCAAGGCACTCATTTCAAAATCTACACTGTGAAAAGGAATAGCGATGATACCCTTCAATAACTGTTCATTTATACTTTACAAAAACTAGAGAAGGAGCATAAACTTGGTTGTGGTTCATGTATGGAGATAGAATGTATTTTTTTCACACATTTTTACATTATTACATTTTCTTGATTAATGTGTGAGGGCCCAGCCCACTGCAGATGAAGCTACCTATGGGCAAATGGTCCTAGGTTAGTATAATGAAATAGACTGAGAAAGTCGTGGGGAATAAGCAGCATTTCTCCATAGCTTCTGCTTCAGTTTCTGACTCTAGGTTCTTCCCTTGAGTTCCTGCCCTGACTTCTCTCAGTTTTGGAGTGTGACTTGGAAGTACAAGATGAAATAAACCCTTTCCTCTCCAAGTTGCTTTTGGTCACGGTTTCGTCACAGCAGTAGAAAGCCCATTTAAGACACTTTGCTCCCCTATATTCTTTGCTGCGAGAACCTGGAGTTAGCCACTAACAAATGGTAACACAGAGTCTTGGGCGCTCTCTTTAAATAGAAAGAAATAAATCTGTACTTCACTGTATCTCCTTCCTTTTAATTTTTCTCTTTATGATCTGTTCTCCTCCTTTACCATTTCCCTTCTTTTGTGCTCTTTCCCCACTCTTCTTGGAAATATTTTATGCCTTTCATCTAAAAAGTCTTCTGCCTGATGATAAATGTTAAAAACCAATGCTTTAAAATAGTTTAAAACACACAGACACAGACACACACACACATTCTCTCTCTCTCTCTCTCTCTCTCTCTCTCTCTCTCTCTCTCTCACACACACACACACACACACACACACACACACACACACACACACCAATGTAGTACTTTCTGGCAAACTTTATCACAAGAAAGTAAATGCACATAAAACCAGAATTTAAATGATGTTAGTATAATTTAATTATGTAGTTTACTTACACATGAAATAGTCATTCCATTGAAGTATTAACTCACAGAAAACATCACTTTTACTTAGGCTTCATAATTGCATCTGTTCTGTGTAGTTACTACCTAAATAAAATTCTTTAAAATCTCAACTACTTTATGAAGCTTTCCCACTTCATCTTAACACTGGAAAAATCCTATCGTCTATGGGAAAATGTTGACAGATGGCTAGAACATAACATTCTGCAATGTTCATTTTGTCATGCATGATCTATCATGTGTGCCACAATTTCCTCCAATACTTTAAAGACAGAAACATATTTTATCCAACAGTGAGAGCTGTATGTACAAAAAATATCAAGGATCAGTGTTCTGGGCTCTCAATGCAGAAATGTCAGCACCACCTGAGGCTGTAACATCACAGAAGTGAAGACCAATATGCTGAAAATGTGTGCTGTTGTCCTTTTCTTTTGGAATCTTTTCAAATGACATTTTTGCCTGGAAGTGATCCATGCACAGTTATCTCTGCATTTCACCAACATTTCCCAAACTTATTCTATCCAAACATCTCATTTTGGATGTTTTGACTGACTATGACTCAACTACATCACATTGTACAAGCTTACCAATTATATATCTATACATATGTACACACACGTGTGTATGCACGTGCACACAGATTAAAGTTAATATAAAATAAAATTTTAATTCTATTGCATCATTCATCCTACCTAAGTGAAAGGACAAAAATATAGAGTACAAGTGAATGAAGTGGACATTCCAAAAGATACATTATGAATATTAAGCAAATCTATTCAAAGCAGTGACTAACATGACCACACAAAAAGGAGAACACATGAACTGCTTTGCTTAGAGTACAACATGTCATGGGCTATAACCTCCTGGTCTGTGATTAGAGCTGTGCACATGCGCTCAGGCTTTCCATGGAGCGAGGCACCAGAGCCAGGAACACAGTGCATGCTAAGCAAGTGCTGTATCAACTGTGCCTCTCCTCTGGTCCTTCCATGGCCATTTCTAATCACTTGGACAGAAGTCACAGAAGTCAATTCAAATCCAGATCTCTATTACCTAGCACCTCAACATTCCCTTATATACAATACCATGTGCCAGCCAGCATGAGGGTACAGTTATGACTTAAGTTGGGGAAAGGTCTTCTATTGGGAACAAAAAGAAAAAAAAAAAAAAAAAGAAAGGAATAAACCAAAAGCACCCCGGGCGTTGGAGAGGTGGCTCAGGGGCAAGATCATTTATTGCACTATCAGAGAACCAGAGTTCAGATCTCAGCACCCACATTGGGAAGCTCACAAATGCCCATAATTCCAGCTACAAGGAATCCAATGCCTGCCTCTGGCTGCCATGGGTTTCATCCCCAAAAACACACAAACACATATGTAAGTAAATAGATTATCCTTTCCAAAGCAACCTTGCTGGCTATGTATTATACAGAGTTCTTGCTTGAATCCTTATTTGGAAAAAAAGCCTGACTGTTTTGTACTGAAAATTCTAAATTTTGGTTCTGGGCCTATTGTAGAATGTGTGTGTGTTTCTTTCAGTATAGCTGTATAACCCAGAGCCATTGATCATATTTCTGAACTGCAGGGTACATTTCACTGGTTCACATACAAATGTCCCTACACTTGGTGTGTTGGTTAGGGCTTTGTTGCTGAGAAGAGACACCATCATGGCAACTCTTATAAAGAAAACATTTAATTCGGGTGGCTCACTTATAGTTTCAGAGGTTCTGTCCATAATCATCATGATGAACAGCATGGCAGCACGCAGTCAGATGTGATGCTGGAGCTGAGTGCTACATCTTACAGGTAAGAGGAAGTCAACGGAGGCACTGGGTGGTATCCTGAACATAGGAAACCTCAAAGCCCATCCCCACAGTGACACACTTCCTCCACCAAGGCCATACCCACTCCAACAAAGCCACACTTCCTAATAGTGCCACTGCTTATGATATTATGGGGGCCAATTACATTCAAACTACCACACTTGGTGACTTAGTTTATCTTCTTCCAAAAGCTCCATCTTGAATGTTCACCTCCAAGTTCATTAACATTCACATGGACATGTTGCTGTTTGATTTATGATCCTTCTTATCACAAGTACATTGGCTCTTTAGTTAGGGTCTGTCTGATTCAGCCAGATTAACAGAGAATTTTCTGGACAAATAAGAGCTTTTATCCTAAAACATACCAACTAACTGAGACATAAATGCTCAGCGAACCCCCTCCACAAGGGAAAAGAAACATCCATCAGCTAAATTTTCACCTTTAAAATACAGCCTAATTGAACTGGGATGGTAAGTGTGGGGTGAATTTCATTATCCACTGAAAATTATCGTAATGTTCATTAATGTAAGGAAACATCAGTAGGAGAAAAAGGCATTTTCTAGAAGTGCCAAGAACGTCTATTTGTTTTAGGAGCCACTTGTTTATTTTCAGATCCCTTTTGAGTAAGAGTTTGCCGGGATCCCGTAGAAGAGGAGTAAGGACATATCACGTGACACACATAAGAAGAAATAAGCAGGCCAGAGTGCGACATTCCTGGGAATGGCAGAGCTAGAGTTTGCTTAGCGGTTTCTACCCTGTGCTGAATTTAATCTTCTATAAACCACGGGTCTTAAATGTATTTCCACTCTATCTCTCCATAACTGAGATCTACTTTCTTGCCTTTGTTTTCTACTTTCAATCATTTGCTAAGTAAACATGTGATGTATGTCTACTGTGTGAACAGCATATTAGGCAAGATTGCTGCCTCGACTGCAGCTATGGAGCTGGGTATAGGACTGAGTTTCCCATCTACTTCCATTGTCCCTCTGTCTGTCCAGTGTCTTCATAAGAATGGACGGAGGTGGCTGCCACAGCTCTGCTCTTTCTACACTTTCAGACTCTGGTCTCCTTGTATGTATTTACCGTAATTTCTGTGTTGTAGTACTCTCAAATCTATGTATCTATACCACTCCAGTGCTTCTTAAAGGACATTTCAGGAACCACGAACATCTCATGAAACACTAGTAAATGCTTCATAAAATTTTCAAAAACTATGTGTTAGTAAATCACTCTCGAAAAAGTTGGAGAGTTGAATGGGGTTGTTGAAAGCCTTTTCTGCAGCCGTTAATACGAGAGGTAATAGGCAATTTCCCCCAAAATATTTGACATAAGAATTGCTCTTTTTAGTTATATAGAAAGTCTTTAGAGTTCAGAGTTCACAGTTTGGGGAAAAGGCTAATAGTGTCTTATCCAATTGATAGTGTGGCAGTTCTCACATCTCCAGGGAACAGCTATGTTTTCAGTATTGTAACACATTCTGAACGGTGTGGATTCGCCAGACATGATAGAAAATTAAATTACATTTTGTATTGCTTTGTGACTTCCTTCTCTATAGTTTTTAAACACAAATAAATACATTTAAAAAGAGAGTATTTTATATTCATGTGGAAAATATAGAATAATAGAATAAAATCAATATTAAATAACATCAATGTCCATAAAAACAATCTTAGAATGACCTAAAGTTTCAGGGAATGGAATTTAGAGTCAAACGATTGCATTTGACTTTTTCATCTACCATTTAAGAAATATGAACTTTATCTGTTGGAGATGGGAGGGGGTCACCTGTAAAGTGAAAAACAGTGCTATCACCTTTCTTGAGTTTTTGAGAGGGTTAAAGATAGACAGATTATTGCTAGATGGATAGTGCTTGGTGGAAACTTGAGAAATGTAGTTGAGGCAAGTCTTAATCTTTTCTAGTTTTACTCTAGTAATGTGGTACTTGTTTCTGTCTTAGGTCTACTTTCATTTCTTTTTCTGTCGAGTCTTCTGAATTAGGACTTATGTTGCCTTATCTGCCTTTGAAGGAAGTCACTCTTGGAGCCTTTTCTGGTTTATAGGCTCCAGGTGCTGTGTGTATTGGCTGCTGATGGTACACACACACACACACACACACACACACACACACACACACACACACACACACACACACACACCCTCTTCCAGAAAAGCAGCTTGAGATCTGATATGTCCTACTGTCTTCTCTGACCTAGCGAGTCATAGACAATAAGGGCCCATGGGGCAGCGGAGCAGTTTCTACGTGAATATTAATACTTCCAAGCTCCTTGCATGAAGACATTGGGCTTCTTCAGACACCAGTTTTCTCTGCTGCCCTTCCCACTTGCCTCTCCCTGTTCCCTGTACTGCTTGTTGAATACCCTAATTCCCGTACAGATTTTCTCTGAGGTCTGAGTCCCCATTTCAGAGTTTCTTCTACTCAGCCATAGCCTGAAGTTGCATCTGCTTTCCTTCAACTGATTATTTGGAGTTTCCATTAGAAATACATAATTATTTAGTAATTGACTATACCAAAGACCTTGTGCCAGCTTTTAGGACTCCAGTGTCTCCTCTGTGAAGCATACTGTTTTCAGATGATTGGAGCTCCTCCCTCTTCCTTTACTGACAGTATAGATCCATGATTCTCTTTTCCTGCTTCTTAAAAACTCTCAGCTTATCAAACATTCGAGTTCTTGTTTCCATATCATTCTGAAACAGGGTTTCTGCACAGGGACTGGATGTTGACCATACAGCTCAGTTTCTGTGTGACTCTGACATGGCCTGCTTGCTGGAGGGCTGGCTTGGAGGACCTTTCTCCATTACAGTAGATACCAGATGTCTCTCAGTTCTGGTCATCCCTGAAGATAACCATCTCTGAAGAAATGATCCACTACAAATTTATCTACTTAGTTAACAATGATTGTTGGACATTTCCTACATATGAAATATGGTTTGGGGTATTAATATTAGTACCTTTAGTCCTAATGGGGGAATTAGGATTTAGATACCTAAATCAGATGTAGGTATATTCAGTCTCTCTTAGATTCCAGTGTTTTCAAAGGCTGCAGAGGGAATATGTGAGGGAAGGAGGAATGAAGAGAGCCAGATGTCTTAACTTCTTAGAAAGTCTTTGGTAAGGCAAAGGTCCTGACACATCAGCCTCATTTATGTCATTTCTGGTTTGCCTTCGTTTGACCCTGGTGGCTGGAACTCTCTCTGGCAGAGCTGGAGTCGGTTTTCTGGTCTGGAAATGTTCCCATGTTTTCAGTAATTCAGCCACCACCTGTTAGCTGAGGACCACATCCAAGGCTGGGAGTCTAGAGCCTGGACTGAGCATCCTTCCCTTCTGGACTACATTCTCAACACCCCTGGGCTGCTGTTTTTAGATGGTCCATCATGTAGAACTTTCTAGTGCTCATGAAAATACTTAAAAAAAAAAAAAAAAACCCAAGCTTCCTTTGGATAAAGGTAATTATTATAACATCACCATTTGGAGAAGAGAAATGTTTTCTTCTTGCTTGCCGCTTTATTATCTCCCCAAACAGAAGACTATATTGCCAAAGATACTATAAATGAAGGGAAGTACTGAATGAATGATTTCTTAAGTTTAAGAAAATAAAGTTGTACGTGGTAATACATGCCTATCCCAGCACTCAGAAGGCTGAGATAGGAGAATAAGAGTTCAAAGCTAGCCTGGGATACATAAAGCAGGAGGAAGGGAATCACATTACCACTCATATATTTCATAGGATACCCAGTGATTGTAAACTGAAAATTGTTAGGTCTTGAGACAGGCTTGGTGGTGTATACCTTTAAGTCCAGAACTCAAGAGGCAGAGGCAGGCGGTTCTCTGAGTTTGAGGCCAGCCTGGTCTACAAACCAAGTTCCAGGACAGCCAAGGCTACACAGAGACACCCTGTCTCGTAGAAACTAAAGAAAAAGGAAGGAAGGAAGGAAGGAAGGAAGGAAGGAAGGGAAGGAAGGAAAGAAGGAAAGAAGGAAAGAAGGAAAGAAGGAAAGAAGGAAGGAGGGAGAATTGTTAGATCTGTATAAAATACAAAATTTTTAAGCAATGAGTCTTAGGTACCTTGAAGCAATTGTCTACATTTAAAGATATAGTAAGTCTGGGCAGTGGTGGCACACGCCTTTAATCCCAGCACTTGGGAGGCAGAGCCAGGCGGATCTCTGTGAGTTCGAGGCCAGCCTGGGCTACAGAGTGAGTTACAGGATAGGCTCCAAAACTACACAGAGAGACCCTGTCTCGAAAAACCAAAAAAAAAAAAAAAAAAAAAACAAACAAACAAAAAAAAAGTTATAGTAAGACAATTAAGTCTGAAGTCTGACCCAACATTTGGGTCTAACACTTCCTATATTGTATCCACACCACCTTTAGGGTCATCCTACATCTGTCCCACCCAATCTTTGCACCTCTATCATGCCCATACTCCCTCAAATCTGTGTATCATTAAGAGTGTGCTTGCCTTTCCTTTCTATTAAGAACAAGGGCACATTATTTATTTCCTTTTTCAAATGTTCTACACTGAACAAGACACAAGTTTTACGGTTGCTGGGGGAAGATCATGAATGCGTGGATTGCTGGGGGCTCTGAACTGAGTTTCTATCACTGAACTCTGGAAAAGGGCTAGGCAGTGAGCTGCAGTGTGGCATGAGCCCCCTTTAGACAGAGGCGCCTTAAGCCTTTTACACTTGCCTGGCTATTATTTTAACCGAGTCTTTCTGCTTCTAATTTATTTATCCCAATTAGCCGATAAGCTGCCGGAAGGTCAAGTTTAGAGTGTAATGAGACTGTTTGTTGAAGAAACTAGGGATGCTCATGCAAAGTTCTTAGTAAGTGCATTTTTCCTGATGATGATGCTGTTTATTATTCCTGGGTAACTACTGGCGAGATAAGGTGCTTCGCTGACGAAGCAGGCAGCGGTGTGGTGGAAGCAGAGGGTGCGTGCTTCGTGTCTGGCTCTAACAGCAACACAGAGCAGCGACAGTGCCTTGTAGGCAGGAGTTAGCTAGGGAGCAGTCCTTTGTGAACACGCGGAGAGGTCAATAAGCACACGATTATAAATTAGCTTGGTGGACTAGTGTGGTCATTAGCTGGGTCGAGTGTTCCTATTTCATATAATTGTTTGCTGTACCTGAATTAATTTGAGTGTTTAAATCCTGCATATTAATTCTGTGCTGCAGGATGTAAAGCTTTGGACTAATCCCTTTAATACTCTTTAGTATAAACACCTTAATCAAGCAACAGCTTTATAATTAGTTCTACTTACAGGCTGGATATAATTTACTAGTTTTACAGCTCGTAAGTTACAGCAACTTTTAAATCATAGTAATTATGCCTTAGAATGTAAGCACAAAGAGACTTCCTGGTTTATTCCAAGAATAAAACCAAGGCAATCAAAATCAAGAGATTAATAAAATCCAGTATATGGATACACTTTATATTTTTATGGAAGCTTGGGATCTCACATCCTTAGGATTTAATCATCAGACTAAGGTAGGCTATTGAGCTGAGTAGATGATTTTTTTTCTTTTAAAAGGAAGTACAAGTCTCTATGTATTCCATATTTCTTTGGTTGGCTGTGAAAAATGCTGACGTGATTTAATTTTATTGCAGCGGTGAGCGTTTTGACAATATCCCTCTCGTGTACTTAACCTAGTCAGTAAATAATGGTTTAGCTACTCAAGATGTGCTGATCCATTTTGCTTTTTATCTGTTTTTTCCCCTGAGGATTTTAGAGTGTAAATCATCTCTGGCATTAAGAACATTTGTATGGTCAGGCTGTATATATTAGAGAGTGGCACTTTAAATTAAATCTTAAATAGGCATTTAAATTAAATTTATTAAAAGAGTTATGTGCATTAATTAAAGTAAAAATCAATTATTTAAAACACTTATTTGAGGTTTAGGAATATCATAAAAGATCAAAATTGCCTAAATTGTCACTAAACTTTGATTAATATGCATTATTGGTTATCTACTTAACTGTACATTTACTATTTTCATATAGCTTATAAAGATATTTACTTCAGATTCCAGTATAAGTTTAGGGTGTAGATATGTTTTCTGAGCAAACTTCAGTGAAAGTAACCCAAATCATCTGGATTTCAACTGTAAAATGTGTAATTAAATGAACTAATATGTGTATATAATTTTATAAGATATCATATATGGACATGTATCTATATGCAAATATTTGACCATATTTGGTGATACTGAAGCTTAGACACCTGTCGAACAATGCATTTTGGCCACTCTCACAAAAGTTATTGATTATCTTGAGGTTGACTGGTTATGGTCAATCAAGTCAACTGATCCTATCATAGGCTCGGTTGGAGGCTGTGTACAAAAACACTTCTGGTGAGAATATTAAAAAAAATCACTCACCAAATGTGTGAGACACAGGAGGCCATTCCCAATGAGGACATCCTTTAGGACAGGAAATAGACTTGAGTGTGGTCTACTTTTAGTTTAAACAGCCAGGCCAGAGGCAGGCCTGAAGTTCTGAGGGTCCCAGAAAACACCAAACCAACCAGGCCTCATGGTACAAACTATAATGTCAGCTCCTCAGGAGACTGAGGTAGGAGGATGGCAAATTCAAGGTTTTCCTGGGCAGCTTAGTGAGATCTTGGGTCACCATAAAAAATAAAACAAGGACTCAGCCCATCACTAGGTGGTAGCTCACAGACAGGTAGAAGTATAGTCTTTGACTTAGTCAACGTTCTATTACTGTGAAGAGACTCCATGACCATGACAACTCTTATAAAATAAAATATCTAGTTGAGGGGACTGGCTTACAGATTCAGAGGTTTAGTCCATTATCGTCATGGCAAGAAGCACTGTGACAGGCAGGCAAGCATGGTACTGGAGAAGGAGCTGAGAGCTCTACATCTGGACCTGCAGGCAGTAGAAAGAGAGAGTGACACTGGGCCTGGCTTGAGCTCCTGAAACTTCAAAGCCCACCCCTGGTGACACACTTCCTCCAACAAGGCCACACCTACTCTAACAAGGCCACACCTCCAATCATGCCTCTGCCAACGCGTCTTCAGGGGTCATTTTTATTCAAACCACCACAGTCTTATAGCAGGTGAATCTAACTCAGTCTACAGAGAGCTCTAGAGCAGCCTAGGACCACTATGTTTCAGGAAGATTCCATTTTAATTATTTAACATGTCAAAAGCAAAGTCATTTGGAGTAAGAGGATCGATCAGTGACACCCCTGACACTCTGCTTTGACATATTTGGTAGGTATTTTGAACTGAAGCCACTGGAGAACCAGATACAGCTGAAGCAACACGCCTCTGACTACAGTAGAAACTCTTGAAAAGATATTGTAAATCTTCTCACTGGGAAATTTCATACCACAACAATGGCAGAAAGTCAACACTAAGATGAATCTGCACCAGAAAGCCTGAACAAGGTGTTTGGACTACTATTAGCTCTTCAGGCATTCACTTTCTCACAGTATGGCACCAATAGAAGCCAACCTCAACTGTTCAGTCTCTTTTCTATAATGTATTACCCATTGCTTAGATGATACACAAGCTTTATCATCCTTAATTTAAGTGGCTTGCATGGGTCTGAGTCAAACTACCTGTTTTTACTGTCAAGTCCTAGTACACGTGGCAATAACAATAGCACACTTTCACATTCATGTGAATGAAAATTCATGGAAAGAACCTGAGTCTGCAATGACTGATGAATTCATTAAAACTTCAGTGGTGTGGAGAAGTAGGGCTGTTGGAGGTTCAGAGGTTAATTACCTTAGCTCGGGTTAGCTTTACCCACCTCTGTGTTGGAACTAACATCCTGTGACTAGTTGATAAAAAGCCTTCTGGAATCTCAAAAGAACAATAGCTTCTACCAACCTAAACACCAGAGAATGTCACCAGATAGCATCTGAGGCCTATAGAGAAATATCTCCCAGCTTTCTGAAACCACCTGTCTAATGCACCTACCAATGTATTTTAAACTTCCCTCGAGTTATGACTTTATTCTGTAAAACTCAGTTAAGCTGTTTCTATATTAAAACATGGAATTTGGCATAACCTAAATCTGTATTCTTGGGTCACTCAATATGGCCCCACAATAAACTATCTCTTATTTCTCTGTGAAGGAGAGTCCTGTTTTATGTACTGACAATTATCCTATGATTAGATGATGGATAAGCTTTATTATCCTTAATTTAAATGGAACACATGGGTCTGAGCAAAACAAGATCTCTGAATATTTGTTTCTTTGCTGTCAATCAATCCCTTGTACACATGACAGTATCAACAGCATATTTCCACATTCATGTTTATTCCAACACTGCTCACAATAGCTACATTAGGGGACCAACTTAGGTGCCCATTAGACGTAGAACACTATGGAAATATGGAAAACATGGGTTGCCTGCACTACCAAAAATTTCTTTCATAAAAAAATGTAGTTATGGGGCTGGAGAGATGGCTCAGAGGTTGGGAGCACCGGCTGCTCTTCCAGAGGTCCTGAGTTCAATTCCCAGCACCCACATGGTGGCTCACAGCCATCTGTAATGAGATCTGACACCCTCTTCTGTATACATAATAAATAAATAAATCTTTTAAAAAAATGTAGTTATGTTGAGTGCAAGTAAATGTATATAACTGTAGACAGTCATATTAAATGAAATAAGTCAGCATCAGAAAGACGAATGTTCTATGTTGCTCTCATTTGTGTATATTAAATGTAATAAATACATAGTATCATATCTGTAAGGATGGTATGAAGATAGAAGAGTAACTAACAGGAGTGGAAGGGGGAAAGGGAGAAGATGGGGGCTTTGAGGTATGTTCTGGGAAAACGCTGGATGTTTACATTGAAGAGGCAGCCTCAAGTAACATAATGATAAGGAAAGGCATGGTGGATCTTGCTGTCTCTGGCTCCGTATTTCAAGAACAGAATCAATTTAATAGACATCTCATTTGTTATGCCTTTGAGGAAAAGACTAAAGAGGCAGACTTTTTTTTTCTGAAGACAAAGAGAATTATTCTCTCTCAATGAGAGTATTGTAAGCTGCCAACATTGGTGGTGCTTTGACACAAGGCAGCTTTTTCATGTCCCAGAGAACTCACCGAGGAGCAGAAAAAGTCCTCTGTGCCTTTTTAAAAACCTGAGCATTAGGGACTCTTTTCTTGACATCCTCAGAATCTGTAATTTCATCTCCTGTTATCTTGGCTATCCTACTTAACTCTTCCTGGTTCATCAGACATTCATTATGGGCATGTGTGTAAGGCTCTGAACTGCATGTGAGATGAATGTAAGCAGAAACAGCTTTGTCCTTCTTTTAAGACACCCTTAACCTAGCCAGCAAAGAATCCTCTTGCATGTTCTCTGTAACTAGGCTTTCTTGGACCACCAACTCCCAAGTCATGACACAGAGACTTATTATCAACTATGAAAACTCAGCCTTAGCTTAGGCTTTTTTCTAACTAGCTCTCATCACTTAAATTAACCCATTTCTATTCATCTACGTGCTGCCACATAGGATGGCAATACAAGTTATGACAGAAAGTGGCTTAGGTATAAAACTTTGGACTGAGATAGGATAGATAAAATAGTACTTTCTCTGAATTTGACAAATACCAATGGACTGCATATTGTAAATGCAATCCTTACTTGATAACTGTTTTTATTGTATATAGTTTTACTGTTAGAGTTAAAACCTTCCCTTTTTATTTAGGGAATACCTGATAATTGTTCTTATTGTATATAGTTTTACTGTGTTAGAGTTAAAACCTTTCTTTTTTATTTAGACAAAAAGGGGGAAATGCTGTAGAATAATCTTTTTGTGCACTGTGAAGATGTGTCTTTGTCAAGGTGCTTTCTGGTTGGTTTACTAAAATGCTGAAAGGTTAATAGCTAGGCAGGAAGAGGTTAGGTGGGACTTAGAGGAGATGAATCTAGGCATGGGAGAGTCACCAGTCAGATGCAGAGGAAGCAGGGTATTCAGGAGAGGTAAAAGCCACGGGCCATATGGCAGAACATAGATTAATAGAAATGGGTTAATTTAAGTTATAAGAGCTAGTTAGAAACAAGCCTAAGCTAAGGCTGAGCTTCATAATTAACAAGTCTCTGTGTCATTATTTGGGAATTGGCTGGTGGGACAGAGAAAGACTTGTTACATTCTCCATTGCCATGAGAAGAATATGACACCTCAGAACTACGGTGGTCCTTACACTCTTACCTGCCTTCTGTCCATGTGGCCAGACTCTACTTCAGTTTCCCTGGAGACCCTTTGGAAATAGTCTGCCCTGCTCTGCATCCCATTTAATGTCAATCACAGTCAGAAGCTTTCTCTCCATGACACTGTTCTCCTACACATCCCTTAGCTGGGATCCTCCTCATTGTCCTCCTTCCCTAAGGAATTTCATTGTGTACCATTCTATTTAATTGTCCCATTTTGCTTCTTAGAACATATCAAATATGGCCTCACTCTGAAGACTTTAAATGCCCTCTGATTTCAACATTTTATTCTGGAAAAGCCAAATTATACCTGACTGTGGGTATCTGCTCCCAATACATCTTTTTATAGGGTTCTTCCATGACCACCTTGTTTGGTACAGCACCCTCTTTTTGGAGTATCTATCCTCTTTTCAGTACAGCGGTCTTTAACAAAGTCTCAGCATTAATGAACACAATATGCCTTTATTAGCATATTATATACCTGTTATAGTTTGCTTCCTATTGCTGTGACAATAACCATGGCCAAAAGCAAGTTGATGAGGAAAGGATTCATTTCATGTTACATCTTAGAGTCCATCTTGAAGGAGAAGTCAGGATAGGAACTCAAAGCAGTAACTGCTGCAGCGGCCATAGAGGAATATTGCTTAAATCCTTGTTCCCTGTGACTTGCTGAACCTGCTTTCTTATGTACTCCAGAACCTCCTACTGAGGGGGTGGCAGCACCCACAGTGGGCTGAGTCCTCCCACATGCATCATTAATCAAGAAATGGCCCATAGGCTTGCCTACAGGCCAATCCAATGAATGTACTTTCATGAGTGATGTGCCCTCTTCCCAGATGGAATTTTTGTTTGTGTCAAGCTGTTAAAAACAACAACAACAAACAAACAAACCAAAAAAGTAACCATCACAATGCCCCTATCACTAATATATTAATTCTACAAGGCTAGTTATTGATTATTCACTGATACTTCCCCCCAAACTTAGAATGATACCCGGCCCACAGTAAGTGTTCAAACGCCTCAATCAATGAAAGAAGACATGCTTGCATGCAAATGTACCTACCCACACATACTTTCCTCACATGACATTGGTGGAACCACTCTTTCCCTACTTACTGCATGAGCCAGGGCCCCAGTTGGTATGTTGACTTTCCAGTTTTACACAAAACCCAACCTCTGTGATATTTGGTTCTTCACTGACTGAAACAAATACTAATGCTAGAGAAACATAACATGAGTTGTGGTAGACTGTGCTAAAGCCTAAGGCTGGGTGAGGTAGAGGATGCTTACGGCCCTCTTGCTTTCTATTCACCTCTATCACACATTTGTATGTCTCATAGGTTTATATTTCTCAACTATTATCTCTGTCTGCTCCCAACTGTGCATGAACTCTGAGTAGGAAGCAGAGTCAAAGGAGACAAACTCCAGAAGGGCCTCCTTTGATCTCCTTTGATTCCCTTATTGGCAGAGCCCTGTCAAGCGAGGACAGACAGCCTCCAGTGGCCTTTTGGGTGGTGTTCTTTGTTACCGGAAATCTTTCCTTTCATTCCAGCAAAGAAATGAATCAATTTGATATGACTCTTTCATCCCAGAGAAAGGGCACAACTTCTTTATTTTCAAGGTTGTGCAGTTTTTTTTTCAACTGTAAAACATACTCCACCATTGAAGCTATAATTATATGCACTTGTCAATCAATCTTAACCTACTACACTGTGGTTATGGCATTTTATCTAAAAAGAGAAGGATTAAAGGCTTTGCATGAAATGAAAGGTACACAGAACCAGGCAAGTATAATGCATGCCATTAGCTATCTGAGAAGAGAGAAATGGACAGAGGCAGATTACCAATATTTGATTTCTCGCAGGTATTAAAGAAGTATTTAAGGCTACCTACAAAATAATGTTAGGGAATTTGACACTTTGATTCCTATTTTGTTCTCTTGGCAATTATTTAAAAAGAGCTTCTTCTACCAGCAGCTACATAAATCAAATTTGAAAGGATAACGTCTTAAAGAGAGATTTAGAAAAAAAAAAATCCTATTTTAACATAAGTCCTATGCCACGGTTTCAAGAGTGGATTTTAAATGTTATTTTCTTCAAAGACATTCTATTTCTTCAAATACAGTTTGTACGGTGGCTGGGATCTATGGGATTATTTTAAAATACATTTTCTACCTTTGTGTCTCTGATCAGTACTGGGGCAGTAGGGAAGAAAAAAAATAACCCAGGAAAAGACTGCAAAGGGAAAGTCCAGACCAAAGCAATGAATTTGTTTTCTAAGGAAAATCTGAATGGTGTGAAGCCCAGAAGCACTCCCAATGTCAGTGAGACACTAGTCACACAGACAACACCATATCTCATAGCCTCAAGGACTGTGTGTTTCAAGTGAGCTTTTGCCAATCTATAGAACAATGGGATTACACTCAGAAGACTGAAAATGATGTTAAGAACAATTCTGGGGAAAGCTGCCTGTGTTACCACCATAGGAAAAATGTTGTTGTTGGCAGGAAGTGTTTTACATTAAAACAAGAACAATCACAGCAAAACCTTAAAGACTTTATTTGAAACTTTTTTTTGTCTGAACTTTTGAGAAGTTATTTGCTTTGTTTTTCTTCTATAGGTATTTTTTTATTTAAAAATTAATTACAAATATTTTCTAAGGATTTCATACAGTAGTATTGTATTTACAGCATTTCTTCCCCCTCCTTCTTCCCACTCCAATTCTCCCCATGTCCTGCTCCCAATTCCTTCCCGAATTCATGACCTTCTTTTGCTGTGGGATGTCTTTCTGTGTGCTGTGAATATGTATTGCTCTGATTGGTTGATAAATAAATCTGTTTGGCCTATGGAAGTCAGGTTATAGCTATGTGGGAAATTGAAGAAAGAAACAGGAAGAAGAAAGACAGAGGGGAGAGAGAGGCTAGCACTACCAGGAAAGCAAGATGTGAAAATACCAGCAATGCCACGGCCACGTGACAACTTATAGATTAATAGAAATGGGTCAAGTTATAAGAGTTAGCTAACAAGAATCCTGCCATAGGCCATGCAATTGGTAATGAGTATTAAGCCTCTGAATGATTGTTTTATAAGCAGCTGTAGGACCTTGGGACCGGGTGAGACTGGAGAACACTTCCAGCTACATTTTTTGATTATTACTGTTTTACACACACAAACACAAACACAAACACTGTTGAATCTATCTATTGTTACTCATATGAACATGTGTTTAGAGCTGACCACATGGAATTGAACAATCTATCAGGGACTCATCCCTGGAAAAAAAGGATCCTCCCTCTCTCGGCAGCCACTGACTGCCTATAGTTCTTCATGTAGGGGTAGGACCTTGTGAGATTGCTCCCATTCATACTGGCATTTCAACTGATGGTGTCATCATGCAGGTATTAGTTAGGTGACTATATTGCTGAGATTTCAAGGGTTGCAGCTTTCCTGTCATGTCTGCAAGACACTGTCTAGCAGCAGACATCCTGGTCATTTGGTTCTTACAGTCTCTCTGCCCCTACTTGTGTGATATTTCCTCACCTTTAGATGTACGGGTTACATTGCAAATGTATCATTTGAGGCTGGGTGCTCATGGTCCTCTACATTTTGACCAGTTGTAAACCTCTTGTATGGGCTTTTGATCAACAATTTCAATAAACAGATTAGAAAATTAGCTTTGCTCAGCTCCAAGAGGTCTGCAAAACTCAGAAAATGAACAAATGAATGGACTGCAACAGCGCCAAACTGTGAGTAGATGACTGAAAACAACTGACGAATAAGCTGGTTCCAAACAACACTGGGTCTAATGAAGAAAAGTCATATGATACACTTACCTTCTCCATGTCATTCAGGTCAGCAAAGCAAAGTGATGTGAAAAAACAGCATCAATGATCTTCAAGTTGTTCTGAGATTAATTGGCTCATATCAAAAGTACAGTGGAAATGACAGATGGATCATGTTTAAAATATTTTGAAAGAAAATATAAGTTCTTCAAATACGTTACATTCATCTCATATAAACCATGAATTGCTGCAGCAATTTTGCATCAATAATGAATGAATCTGCTCAACACAGAAGGTATAGTCAGAACTGGGTATTTTAGATGTGATATACATATTTCTACTTCCTGCTTCATAACTTCAGGTACCACGTGGGCTTTAGGATAGAAGTAAATGACGTTAACTTCTCTGTCGGTTTTCTTTTAGTCAAGAAACAGTGTGAGCTCCACTTAGCAATAATATTCAGAAAGATGTGGTTAACACACAGATCACAGTTCAGCTTTCAGATTGTTTGATTTAAGATAGTTCCCAAATTCAGTCTTATAATATTGATGTGCTACCTAAAGTATTTTATGAGTAGGTTATCATTTGTACACATGTCTGTATTATGTTAATTAATATATTTATGAAAACATTTCAGAAATTACAGTAAAGGGAAGAATTTGAAAAGTGACCTTTCTTTGTCTTCTGAGAGCTCCTGGTATTGTTCATATGCTGGTTAGTGTTTTTCATTAACTGGACACATGATAGGGTCATATGGGATCTTAGTATTCATGACCGTGGCAACTCTTATAAGGGAAAACATTGCTAGGGGCTGGCTTACAGTTTCAGAGGTTTATTCCATTATCATCATTACAGGAAGCATGGCAGCATGTGGGCAGACATGGTGCTAGAGAAGGAGTTGAGAATTCTACATCTGGATTTACAGGCATCAGGCAGAGAGAGACTGGGCCTGGCTTGAGCATTTGAAAACCCAAAGCCCATCTCCAGTGACACACTTCCTCCAACAAGGCCACACTTCCTAATCCTCTCAAATAGTGCCACTCAGTGATGACCAAGCATTCAAATATATGAGCCCATGGGGGGCATTTCTACTGAAACTACCACAGAGAGGAAGATGGACCTCAGGTGAGAACTGCCTCCATCAAATTGACCTGTAGGCAAGTCTGTGGATGTGTTTTCTTGACTGATGACTGCTACAGGAAGGTCCAGCTTCCTGTGGGTGATGCTACCCTTGGCAGGTGTATATGGAAGTAGACTGAGAAAGCCATGGGAAGCAAGCCAGTAAGCAGAATTACTCTGTGGCCTGTGCTTCAGTTCCTGTCTCGAGGTTCTGCTCTGAGTTCTGTTTATGATGGACAGTGATCCAAATGCGAGAGACAAATAAACCCTTTTCTCCCCAAGTTGCTTTTGGTCATGATGTTTTATTTATCACAGCAGTAGAAAGCAAACTAAGACATTCCATCCATGTGTGTAGTTTTCAAATATCTGATGATTGTCTTATATTTTGATTATTATATCAGCATGTTTCACATTCCCAAATATCTAAGAGGCAATGGTGCTTATACTAAAAGGTGCTTCCGCTGGTTGAACTAGGGTTACTTACCTTATTATTTTAGCTTATCTTAGATACTTAAAACAAAACAAAAAACTTTTACTGGGTTTGGACTAATCATTCTCTTTTAGCCCTCATTTCCTGGCCAGACATAGAAATGGTAATATTTTTCCCATTATTTAACTAGAGATATAACTTACAAATAATAAAATAACTGATTTTCACTACAACATTTGGTACATGTTAGCAAATTCATATGTTGTATAACACTGAGGAAAGTAATTAAAGAAATACAAAGTTGAATAGAAGACTTAGAATTGCTAAAGTATCAATTCTCCACAAATTGACCAACTTAATGAAATCATGAGTTCAACAGAAAATCTGTAGAAATTCGCAAGTTGTTGTAATAGTTGTATGAAGAGATGTTACGTTGTGTAGAGAAGATGACTGGAAAAAAGCATTTGGTAGAATTTGACACCCATTTATCATAATATAAAACTACGCAATCTAGAATTATATAAAGTGCAGCTACTAAATTATAGGCATTATACTGACCAGGAAAATGTTTGTGCCTTCTTGCAAAGACAGAATAAGGATAGGATGGCCAGTCTGGCTACTGCCGTTTAATATGTTCCAGTGATTATAACTATGGAAAGGTTAAAGTGTCTAAAGGAAGGGGGATTGCTTTTATAAGATTGATAATGGACAAATTTTAAAACAAATATTAAACATTTTTATTATGTTTAGCCATGTGCATAAATGTCTCTGTGTGGGTATGCACATGTGTGTGAGGATGCCTAGATGCACATGTTAGGGACACATGGAGGCCAGAGGTATAGGATCTCTTGGATCTAGAGTTACAGGTACCTGACTTGGGCTCTAGGAACTGAACTCAGATCCTCTTCAAGAGCAGTAAACACACTTAGCTGCAGAATCATCATTCTAGCCTCCCAAAAATTTTATTTAAAGAAATAACTATAGCACCCATTTTCCCCGGCTCTCCAAGATTCTCAGTGGATACCTACAACACAAGACCTTAATCCTAGATATGTATGTGATCCTACTCTCCCTGTAGAATTAGCACATAGTAAATTAATCTGTTTCATCATATTTGGCCTTTGGTGCCTCCTTTGTTGCATATTGTGCTTTAGATATATTCTTAAATAAAATAAGAGCTATGCCTTGACTATAAGCACTAGTATATATAATAATGGACCTAATGGAGACAGTTGCTGAGTGGCTAGCAGGCAGCTGGACAAAGGCATGATCCATTAGACTACTGAGGAATTACATGATTTTGGAAATTTACCACATAATGATTTTGGACTGTGGTTACTGCAGGTACTCTAAACCATAGAAAACAAAACTATGGATTAGAGGTGTGATGGCTAGTTTTATGTCAACTTGACATACACTAAAGTCATCTGAGAAGAGGGAACCTTAATTGAAAAAATGCCTCCAGAACATTGAGCTGTAAGCAGACAAGCCAGTAGGGCATTTTCTTAATTAGTGATTGGTGTTGGAGGGCCAAGCCCATTGTGGGTGGGGGCACCCCTGGTCTGGTGGTCTTGGATTCTGTAAGAAAGCAGGCTGAGTAAGCCATGAGGAGCAAGCCAATAAGCATCATTTCTCCATGGCCTCTGCATCAGTTTCTGCCTCCATGTTCCTGCCCTGCTTGAGTTCCTGTTCTGACTTCCTTCAATGGTAAACAGTGAAGGGTAAATATAAACCAAATAAACTCTTTCCTCCTAGAGTTGCTTTTGGTAAGAGTATTTATCACAATAGTTACCCTAACTAGGACTGAAGTTGGTACCAGTGTGTAGGGTATTGCTGTGACAGGTTTGGCCATACTGCTTGTTGGTAGAATGTGGGCTTTGGACAAGAAAAGTGGTTGAATACTTCAAGTGGGACTTAGTGGGCCATCCTAGGAGACTAGAAGACAGTGGTGCTTAGGGCAATTTGGACTATGCTGGTCCAGCTCAAGAGGTTTCAGAGGGGAACAATATTAGGAAGTGGCTTAGAGACCATTCTTGTGATATTTTGGCAAAAAAATGTGGCTGCTTTTTGTCCTAAAAATCTGCCTGAGGTTATATTGAAGAGTTTTGCATTGATATTGGCAGAAGAGATTTCAAGACAGCCTAATATTGACAGTGTCACATTACCACTCTTATGAAGATATATAATGAAAACAAGCAAGCAAGGTGAAGAGAGATACAGAAATATGCAGTTTGAGGTGCAAAACAGAACCAGGAGATGTCCTATTGGAACTAAGGCTTGTCCTCCAAAAAATGCAGTTTAAATAAAGGCTTGATTCAAAATGGAATACTGGGAGTGGTGCCCACAGGGCAAGACTCCATGTAGCCAAGCTTCCAAGTTGTGAAAAGGAATTAAATGAAAGCTTAAGCAACAAAGAGAACCACCAATAAGGAAAAGCTTATGCAAATATAATTTAAGAAGGACAGGTTCCAGCTCCAGCAAGCACAACTTGGCAGCTCAGGCCATGTGGTTCTGAATTTGGAGTCAAAGAAAGTACAGGTGTAAAGGAGTTGTGGGATCTTCTTCTATGGTTAAGGAAAGCCACTGAGATCAGGCGCGTGGCAGGCAAGTCACTGCATGGAGTCCCAGAAAGGTCATTGTGGGAAGTTGTGAAGGTGAAGCCTAGATTGAGCTGGAGACATCACAGCCATGGGATATCTGCGAGGAGAGCTGCCAACAAGGTGTGGAA
Source organism: Peromyscus leucopus (assembly GCF_004664715.2). Lineage (NCBI taxonomy): Eukaryota > Metazoa > Chordata > Mammalia > Rodentia > Cricetidae > Peromyscus > Peromyscus leucopus. The sequence continues at coordinate 43,239,113 of NC_051079.1, read as the reverse complement.
CCAGCCCAGGAGAAAGAAGTGTGTTACAGTCAACAAAGCTGAAAGAAGTTGGAGATCTGAAGAACTCTTTGACATCAGATGTAGAGATACAGGATTTGAAATCTTGTTTTAGTCAGTATTTCCTCTCTATGTCCACCCCTTACTTCTCTTTTTGGAATGGCAATACATATTCTATGCTATTGTATGTTGGAAATATGTGGTTTGCATTTATTTTGATTTTACAAGGGGTTACAGTTAAGAGACTGCCTTGAATATCAGAAGAAATTTTGGACTTTTAAACAGTGGTGAGATTGTAAAAGACTATGGGTACTTTTGAAATTGAACTAAATGCATTCTACATTATGATATGGCTACAAGTCTATGAGGAGGCAGAGAGTAGAATGTGGTGGTTTGTATGGGAATGGCTCTCATAGGATTATATGTTTGGATGTTTGGTTTCTAGTTGGTGAACTGTTTGGGAAGGACTAAAAGATGTGATTTTGTTGGAGGAGGTCTGTCCATGGGAGTGGGCTTTGAAGTTTCAAAAGCTCACCCTCCCTCTCTCTGCCTGCTGCCTGCAGATCAAGATGTAAAGCTCTCAGCTACTGTACAGCACCATGCCTACCTGCTTCCTGCATGATGATCATGAACTAACCCCCCAAAATGGCAATCAAGCCTTTAAATGTTTTCTCTTATCAAAACTGCCTTGGTCATGTTGTCTTTTCATAGCAATTGAACAGTAATTAAGGCAGTGGCACTGCTGTATATAAGGGAATATGTAAGATTAGTGATGTCACTGGATATAAAGAGATAAACAGACCCCTTGCATTATCCCATACAGTAAGCACAAAACCTCACAATGAGCATTTGAAACATTCTATTTGCAATAATACTGATGTTATCAATCGGTTTAACAAAAGCTGTATAGGAGCTTTTCATTGAAAATTATTGAGGCTTAATAGAAAGAGCTAAAAGGAGTTAAAATGGGGTGTGTGGCCCATGTGCTTCCACAGAAAGCCCACTCAGCTGAAGCCCACATGAACTTGCATGTTAGGTAGTGCTTATCACCTAGCACAATGCTTTCTCATCAAGACTTGATTACCACGAATGCCATTGTTGCTTCCCAGGTTGCTGTTGAACTGCTAACCACTTGGGCAAATCTGACTCTTCAGCCCCTTCCATCTCCTTGATCTTTCTCATATGTACTCCTTCTGGAAAGAGACTATTAAACCAGTCCCACAAGAAAGTTACATAAAAATCAGAATCAATATAAGTACAAGAACAGTTCTTCTATATAAAAAGATATGAGAAAACTGGGCAATCTCTCTTATCTGGACTTGAAATTGCCTCACCCCATCCAGGTGTGATCTTTGACATTGGCAAACTTTCCACCCCTGGTGACAGCTGTCAAGATAACCAAGGGTCTGTGACAGTATGCTAAGATGTCAACTGTCACTCCTGCTGGACTGTGTGTTGGGTGAGGAAAATGATCCTTATGTTGTTGTATGTATCAGTCCTGGTCATAGATACCAAGTCTTCCTTATAGACAATACATCTATTTTATGTAAATCTCAATAAATTCTATAAAGTCTTATTTTTACCTATTGTTCAATAATTCCTTCTCAGTGAGAAAAGTGCAGAATAACTTTTAAACATAGAATTTTTTTTTGAGACAGGGTCTCATGTAGCCCAGGCTGACTTTGAAATTTCTAAGGCAACTGAGAAAGACCTTGAACTTCTAATTCTCCTGCCTCCACTTTCTGTATGCTAGGATTTCAGGTATACAATGCCATGCTCCATTTATTCAGTTCGGGCTAATTAAGCCTGAACTCTATCAACTGAGGTGTACTCAGCTCCTCAAAATCTAAACCCTAGCACAGTGACTAGCACTGGACTTTTGTATGCAGCCCTGTCCTAAGACATCCCTGAAGCAGTATGCAGGAGTGAACTCCGTGTGCGTTTGGAGTCTATTGTTTGTCTATTTCTTTACTTTGAACTATAACACTTAGGGAGATGATGACCCTTTCCTCACTCATTGTTAAGACCTACTCTCTAACAGAAGATTCTCTAGCAATCCTTGCTTGACCTCATCTCCAGAGCATCATTGGGGTCTTAAGATGTAGGAAAAATGGCTGGCATCTGTGCTTACTGTGTCAACTTGTCCCTTCCTCATTTTCTGGTTCATTGCTATTCTCTGCCTTGTTACCTTCCAATGGGGCTCAGGAGTACGAAGACAACCTGTTATTTCAGTGGAGTGTTGGGACTGGCCCAGTGCTGCCAGATGGCCGGATGCTCTCTGTGTTCTTTGGCCACTGCATCCTTACCTGGATTGGTCTGCAGTTTGGGGCTAATTGTGCTTACTGAGAAGACTTTAAACTTTTCCTGTTTGAAGTTTCATATCTGAGCTGTAATGTGGGGCGGGTAGTTTTTTTGGTTCTTTTTAATGGGTTTTGGGTCTGGGATAATTTTCATTGTTTAGGGGGGTTGGTTATACGTTGTTGTCAAGGGTTAGGAAAAAGGCTAAGCAAAGGAGATTAGACTTAAGGTTCTTGTTTAAAAAAAAAAGACAATTACTAGTTTTAAATACTTTACATTATTACCAACTATTAGGACATAAAGAAATGAAAGATAGTAGTTAGACATTACAATAGAAATTACAGTCATATTAGATATGTTTTAAAAATTGAGCAGATATATTTTAGACAGGTCATCTTCAAACCCTTCAGAGATCTACCGAATATGGCATTTAAAATGTTTTAATAACTTAGAAATTTTTCTTTTTTGAGACATGTCGGCTCCTGGCAGTACCAATCTACTTCAGAGAAAATATGGGCATTGAAGAAACTGCATATGGAGTCAACTTTCATTGTGGCAAAAGTTAGCCACTGGACAACAAAGTATCCTCGAATCAACAGGAAAAAATGGACAGACAGAACACGAAACAAAGGACTACCAATTCCTGCCAAAACAAGTGTGGTTATGGCTTTATCAAAAGGCATCTTCTGAGGTCAGGACAATATGGCACCATCCCTGAAGTGGCCTTCACAATCCAGAAAAGGTACAGTGTCCTTTTCTTCGAAGACAGCTGAACAGGCAGTGGGCCGATGGCTTCTGGTGTGCAATGGAACAACAACTGAAAGCTCATGCCTCTCAATAGTAGACTGGCATTTAATAGAGGGATGTGGAGAAAAAGGGGATGCTGAGATGAAGCCATATATACACAGCCAAGAAGAATGGACAGCTGAATTCAAAAACCATCAACAATTTCCAGAATTTAAAATCCTGAATCATGACATGACACTAGTGGAATTCAGATGTTTCTGGTACATGGACTGCTCTCACCCAATGTGAGGTTGAACTGTTGACCTTGTGTACAACCTACTTCACAAATGAGTCTGTCAGATACAATAAGCCTATAGGCTGAAGATGATGCCCCAACACTGCGGAGAAACCTCAGGTGACTGTCCAGGCAGCTGGCTGTTTCTGTCAACTCACAAAATTTTTGGAAGTTGCTTTTGTGCACTTCCTGTTTTTATTTTTGTTAGCTAATATTATTTCCTTCTTGGGTCTCTGAGGGAGTTGAAGATTAGTTAGTTATAGTTGAAGATTAATTAGGATAGAAAGTGAATTAGATACATTTTGGACTTACTAAAATAGGATAGATAAGGGAATTATTTTCTCTGATTTGTCAAATACAAATGGACTAGACATCATTTAGGTATTTGTTACTTATATATATTGTATATAGTTATTGTACTTTTGTATATAGTTTTTCTTTTGTTAGTTATAACCTTTTGCCTTTTTTTTCTTTTTATTAAAATAGAAAAGGGGAAATATGGTGATATTTTATTTGTACTGAAATGTAATTTTAATTTTATGTTAATAAATAAAGTTGCCCTGGGGTCAGAGCTATTAGAGCCATAGCAAGAGCGTGATGGTTAGAAGAGCTAGGTAGATTTCTGTGTGTTCAGGGATATAGCCAGTATTGGAGACATATGCCTTTAAGACCTGGAGGGCGGTACTTACAGGCAGTGATGAGGCAGTCATGTGGTTGGGTTTAGAACCAATGAGAAGGCAGAACAGAAAGACTATTTAAACACAGACAAACAGGAAGTAGCTCTCTCTCGGGGAAGTTAGGAGCACTGCAGGAGGTAAGATTTTATCTCTGAGCTCTGACCTCTCGGCTTTCTCTCTTTTACATTGGCTCTGTGTTTTTTATTTTAAAAAGACGATTGGATACATCTACATCGTAACATTAAAAATCAAACAAACAAACAAAAAAAACCCGTTTACTGCTATAGTGACTGCAACAAAGAATCAGGCCCTGACTGTCTCATGGTGGTGATGTGGTTTCATGGTAATGATCCAGGCAGATGGGAACTAAAGATTTCAAAAAATCAAAAATGACACTGGGAATTTAATGGCGAGTATATCAGTAAGAAGGATATTAGAAGATAAAACTAAAAGGATTTCAACTGAATAGAATGTTTCCCATAGGCTCTGGTATTTAAATATTTGGTTTTGGGGAGGAGTAGGCGGTGTGGCCTTGTTTGAGGAAGTACATCACTGGGCTTTGAGAGTAAACAGACTTGTGCCAATTTTCATTTTCTTTCTCTGCTTGGTGCTTTTGGTTCAAGATGTAAGCTCTCAGCTGCTGATGCAACTCCTTTTTTTTTTCTGTCATCATGCATCCATGAGCCTGCATATCTTCTTTCTCCTGTAAGTTGCTTTGGTCATAGTGCTGGACCACAGCAACAGACAAGTAACTAAAACAAGCAGAAATAGTGGTGTGTGTGTGTATGCATGCATATATATGTGTGTGTGTGTGTGTGTGTATGTGTATATGTATATGTATATGTATGTATGTATATATATATATATATATATATATGCATGCTTGACTTTCAAAAACATAACACATTTGTTGTTTTTGGCATGAATGATAATGATAAAGTGGACACTCTTATCAGAGAAATGGAAGGTGAGAGTCATAACAGGTATGTTCCACACCAGAAAGGTATGCAACATGGTTAGTTTTGGACTATTCCATGCATGCATAGCAGTAAAAATTACATTAGAACATTTTTATCTTCACGGAGTATCAAAATAAGTTTGGAATTCTTACTGGGCTCTGGGTGTAAATGGCTCACAACTGTAATCTTAGCACTTAAGAGGCTATGGTAAGAGTACCATGGTAAGTCTGAGATAAGCCTTGGCTAGTTAGTAAACTGTAGGCCAGCCTGGGCTACAGAGTGTGACAACAGAACCTAACAGCCAGACAAACATAGGGCCTGGTGACAGCAGGCTGTAGCCATGGTTGTGTAGCAGACCAAGGTAAGAGAATTTCAAATTTGAGCTAACCTTGGTTACAAAGTGACCTGACTCTGCTTAAAGCTCACCATGTGACCTCTGATCTCCAGGCAAACTTTATCTATTAACATACAAATAAAATCACCTTTCAGCACAATTAAATATCAGCACACTTACCCCTCAGAGTCTGTTGGCTGATGCTCTGAATGAAGTTGGCTATTGCATGAGACTTTAGTGGACCTCATTTTTAGGCCCACTCTCCCAGGTTCATGCTACCAATTAGAGTGATAGACATCTGGTGGTGGTTTTAAATGTGTCTGAAATCAGACCAGTTGGCTTAGTGGTGCTGAGGTTGGCACTCACATATAGGCACTCACATATGTGCCTTTAACCTCAGCACTCTGAAGGCAGAGGTGGGAGGATTTTTGTGAGTTTGAGGCCAGCCTGGTTTACAAAGAGAGTTCCCAGGCAGTTGGGGCTGTTACACAGAGAAACCCTGTCTCAAAACACACACACACACACACACACACACACACACACACACACACACACACACAGAAATGCATGCTGATGACATTTATTAGGCAAAATAATTTCGATATACTAGAATAGGTCTCTGCACATCCATGGTGCTTTCTCGCCATTCAGAGTTCATGCAGCATGAACAAGAATAATAGTTTTTTTTAAATGTTTTCTTTTGTTTGTTTGTTTGTTTTCATTTTTTGAGGAAGGATTTCTCTGTGTAGTTTTGGTGCCTAGCCTGGATCTCGTTCTGTAGACCAGGCTGGCCTCAAACTCACAGAGATCCGCCTGGCTCTGCCTCCTGAGTGCTGGGATTAAGGTATGCATCACTACTGCTTGGCTTAAAAATGCTTTCTATGAACAGATGAGATCCACTGACTGAGATGAGTGAATCCTTTTCATCTTTGGTTTGGACTGTTAGTTTTCATTTCTTTCTCTGAAATTTTGCAGAGCTATGTAGCTACTTCCCTGACAATGACAGACAGTATGAAAGTATGCAGAAGTCTAGATTCAGCCTCAGATAAGAAAAAATGGTATTATTATAAAATGGGATGCTATTCAGCTCTAAAAATATGAAACCCCAACATATGTGGGGGAACGGATGGACTTAGAATGTGTAGTATTAAGCAAGGTCATACAATCTCAGATGTGACAGAGCCCATGTTCTCCCTGAGATATGCAGAACCCAGTCAATAATGTATGTATATCTGTAAACAAATGCACATGTGGGTACAGTATAACATGAATAAAAGAAAACAAGAATGGCAAAGTATCAGGGGACAAGGAAGGACTGAGTGCAGGTAATGGGCAGGAGTTATAACGGAGGATCTAAAGCTAATTGTTTTTCTAGTTCTAACTCTGTCATGGATTGCCTTGGTTCTGGTGGTTGATAGTACATAAAATATTTGATAGTGAAAGTATAAAATCCAATGTGAAGCTCCACAGCTTCTGTTTCAAAAGGCTGCTGTAACTATTCAGAAGTTCACTGAGTTGAGTAGTCTTTGAGTCTGGCTAATTTGCGGGTGTCATATTTTTGTGTGCAACCTGGTTGATAATAAAATTTAAAAATAAGTTTAATAAAAAATACACCTTATCAGATTATAAAATAATTTCCTTCCCATTCTCTGGAGACATTGAGGAACTTATCCACTCTGCATTTTAGTTTTGAAAATAAATGTAAATGGAAATTAAGTAATGTAATGAGGTAAAATGATAAACTATTATATCATTAGAAAGCAAAAATAATGTATAGCACAGAAATCGGCTGCTGAAATACATTCAATTCAGTAGTTAAACACGTCTTGTTCAGTGGCTATTTACTGCAAGCACTGTTCTATTGGGATAAGCCAGTGATCAGAACACACAGAGGTCCCTGCCCTTGTGGAGCTTAGATTCTAGTGAAAGTGGTTAATAACAAGACATGGGCATAATTGCCAAGTAGAGAACGGTGTGCATGCCTATACCCTACAGCACAGATTGGGGCCCCAAGACACCTTCAGATTTGATAATTCACTAAAAGTCCTCACAGAAAGAACTCACTCAAAGGCGTTACAATAATTTATAGGAACAAAATAATACAGATTAAAATTAGCCAACAGAAGAGATGCATAGAGTGGAGCTGGCGAAGGTTCTCCAAGTAGAGATTAGACTCATACCCAAGGCTAACTCCTTCCTGGCATTCTCCAGTCCCTCTGGGGTCAAAAGAGAACAGTCATGGGTGGCTATGGGTTTCCACCATAAGTGACAGTGTTAGACTAACCTGTCACGAAAATCTCCAAGGAAAACCAAAATGTTTCTGCCAGGCAGGCTACTCTAAGAGTGTGGAGACTAACTCCCAGCAGTTGACAACAATGGCCACATTTCCGAGCAAGGTCTTTGAGCACTGAGAGTTAGGAGACAATGAGTGCTAGGGGTAAAGTTAGGGCAAAGCAGAAGGAAATGTGTGTGTGTGTGTGTGTGTGTGTGTGTGTGTGTGTGTGTGTGTGTGTGTTTGTGTGTGTGTGCCCGCGCACATGCACATGCTCACACACATGTACACACAGGTCATAGTGATGGTGAAGGCTGTTTACCTTATTGTCTAGAATGTTGAAGACTAGCCTTGGTGAAAAGATGACATCGGATACGAAGATATGGAGACCAAAACCTCGATCCTCTAAGGCCAGGTGAAATGTGCAGAATTTAACTTGATAAAACAGAAGATCAATAGTTCTCTGAAACCAAGAAGGTGAGTGGTTATCTATAGCACAGTAGTCACAGAGATGTCAGAAGTTTGTGTGTGTGTGTGTGTGTGTGTGTGTGTGTGTGTGTGTGTGTGTGTGAGATTATGAACCTATGGAAGGCCCACAGTAATTGCTGTTTGTTATGAACCTCAGATATAGCTCCAGAAAGCAAAACTTAGTGACGGACACTGCTTTCTACAAGAAGATGGGAAATTAGGACATAGATGACCTACATTTGTCAAAAATCAAGATGGGTGAATTTGGTGAGCTAGCAAGCATTGTGGTCACTAGTATGTGTTTAATGTTTACCAAGAGTTAGAAAGAACTTTGGACTGGGTTTTATTTAAGTTATCCTTTTAAAACTAAGATTAAGTGGCAACGTTTTAAAGGTAATAATTCATTTATTTCTTTAGCTAACCTTTTCTCATATAAATCAAACATATTCTAGGCTGCATATAAAAAAGATAAATAATAAATAAGACCCACCTCTAACACTTTTGAGGAAACAGTTAGAGCTTTAGGTTTTATAGGGTTAATTGATACAATGCCAATCATAATATAGTCTAATATACAAACACCTTGAGTAGTAAACATAATACTATCCTTTTATCCACACTGCCTACTCAATGGCTGTATCTAGTCACATATGAAACAGTGCCTCTGAGGGCATGAGGGGGAAACATATATTTTTTTAGTTTGTTCCTTCATCCAAATAATTGGCTTCCCCATTTTTCCAGCAAAGATACTATCAACTTCAGAGAAACACTCGGAAGATTTTTATAAAAGCATAGATGCAAATCTCCTGTGTGTTTAACATTCTTCAGTTCAGATAGTGATTGTATTTTGTAGATTTTTTTAACATAATTTCTTTATTGATTCTTTGGGAATTTCACATCATGCACCCTAATTCTGCTCATCTCCCAGTCCCCCCATATCCTCCTCTCACCCCTACAGCACCCTCCCCCAGAAATTTTTAGAAAAATCAAACCAAAACAAACCAAAGCAAGCAAGCTAGCAAGCAAGCAAACAAACCCAACAAGAACAAAACAAAGCAAACCAAACCAAAACAAACCCCCAAACAAAAAAGATACAAGAAAAAAAAAAAACAAAAAACAAAAAAAAACACCTCTTTCTTTCTCTATCTTTCCTGCCTTTCCAACACCTCTTCATTTGTCCTGGTGGCATTGAGAGCCTCGGTGTGACACACAGTGTCACACACCCTTTTTTCCAATCAGCTTTACTGGCAAGGGTTCATTGCAATGAGTCACTGGTCTGGTTCAAAGCCTCTGGTTCTGGTACACCATCACCACTGGATCCTCATCGGAACTCCTCTGGGATATCCCATGGCCATCCCAAGTTATGGAGATCCATCAGGTATTGTTTCACAGGACCAGTCCCTTCACGAGCTCCAGGAGGTCCTACATGGGGTAGATGTTAGGGTGGGCCAACCCAAGGCCCAACTGTAGGCTTGGGTAGTAGCTGAGCTGCTTATTCTGGGCCACTGGGGCCACCCGCCTAAGATGAGGGATGGAGTCAGCTCCCTATGCCCATGTCCTCAGGGTTGGTTCTCCCTCACATGTGATGAGGGGTAGGGCCATCTCTCCTGAGAGCAGGGGTCAGTTCCCTTGTTAGGGTCAGGGTCAGGGTCAGGGTCAGGGTCAGCACTTTTGTTGTGGTGTCCAGAGAGAGGAAGGACCAGCTTTCCCTGTATCAGCGAAGGGCAGGATGGCTCAATATATACCTCTCATTTCATCACACATGGTTCCTAAGCCCCCCTAGGTGACAAGGGCCACACAGACATCAAGACAGACCCCAGCTGCAGCTGGACCACAGACCTAGACATGGCCTTGGGCAGAAGCTTGGTCCTGGACAACATTAGAGCTCTGGGTGACTGCACAGGCCACTCAGATCAGCATGGCTCCGGGACACCACCTAGGCCTCAGATTGCGGCCTCAACCCCGGGGTTCTGTGCAACCTTCAGTGGCAATATGGGACTCTGACTTCAGCATAGACCCCAGCCGTGGTAGGACCACAGACAGACCCAAACATGATCCTTAGCAGCAGACAGTTCTGGATGTCACCATTGCCCCAGGTGGCAATGCATACCACTCAGATCAGCACAGCCCCAGCAACAATGGGGCCCTCAAACACAAACTTGGCCCCAGACCTTGGGCATCCACATGTCCTTTGATGGTAATAGGAGCCATGGACATCAACACAGACCCTGGCTACAGTAGGGCCATGGACCCAGACATGGCCCTCAGCTGCAGCTCTGGCCCGGATGTTACCATGGCATTGGGTACCAGCACAGACCACTCAGATCTCCATGAGCTTGGCTGCATAATGGCTCTTGGACACCAACACGGACTCAAGTGGCTGAACCGACCCTGGGCATCCACACAGCTCTCAGTGGCAACAGGAGCCACATCTACCCAGACCCTGGATGCTATAGGGCCATGAACCCAGACATGGCCCTGGACAGTAGCCTGGGCCTGGATGACACCATGGTTCCTTATTTTTTAGAGTTTTAAGTGTGTGTGTGTGTGTGTGTGTGTGTGTGTGTGTGTGTGTGTGTGTATGTGTGTGAGTGCAGGTGCCCAAGGAAATCAGAGGTGTCAGATCTCCCTAGAGCTGAAGTTAACAGGCAGTGTGAACTTCTCAACTTGGGTACTGGACACTGAACTCAAGTCCTCTGCAAGAGCAGTACATGTTCTTAACCACTAAGCCACCTACCCAGGCCTGCTTATTGTATCAACACTGCCTACCACTTTTGGCCTAAAGATATTGAAATTTTAAAATTTCAGGCCAGAGAGGTTTATAAAAAATATTTTACATTACTCATATCCATATCTTTCACATTTGTATTACTCAAGGGAAAAGGATTTACTTTGGATGATTTGGAAGTTTAGGATACTGAAGTCAAAAGGAAATGTAGTTTCATAATCCTATTTCTGGCAGGATCTTGTCAGGGTTTGGACTATGTTGAAAACAACATTTGACCTTTGCACCACCAAAACACAGAGCGTAAGAACACGCTGTTTCTCACTTGTAATGCTCCATACAGTTCAGATGTCAGATCTCCATATGAGTATATATCTTCTCTCAATTATAATACCTGCCTCTTAGTGCTTGACTGAACGTATATACTGAAAAGGGTGTTTTGTTTATGAACTAAAACAAAACAACCATGTAGTACACAGGAACATTAGTTTTCTGCAGGGTCTAGGGGAAAGAAATACAATGGTGATAAATACACAGTGAGATGTGCTTCTGTTTTTCAAGTCATATGTTTTAGTATTAATATGATGTATTTTTTACTTTTTAAATATATTTATTAAGAAAAAATTTTCATTCATTTCACACACCAATCAAAGGTCCCCCCCCACTCCTCCTTCCATCCCACCCCCCACAAGAAGGCAAGGCCTCCCATGGGGAGGCACATCCAGTAGAGACAAGTCCAAACCCTTCCCCCTGCCTCAAGGCTGCACGAGGTGTCTCATCATAGGTAGTGGGCTCCAAAAAGCACCAGGAATGGATTCTGATCCTACCACAAGGGGGCCTCCCTAGCAGATCAACCTACATAACTGTCTCATCATGCAGAGGGCCTAGCCTAGTCCCATGCAAGCTCCACAGCCATTGATCCAACTTTCATGAGTTCCCACTAGTTTAGTTTGCTTGACTCTACAGGTTATCACAATTCTCTTTTACAAGAAATAAATATTTTAAAGATACCAGGAAATCTATGACAGCCAGCATGACCCTCCTTTGTGGTGATAGTTTGTCCCTTAATATATTGTGCACCCTAATAAACTTATCTGGGGTCAGAGAACAGAACAACCACTAGACAGACATAAAGGCCAGAAAATGGTGGCACACACACCTTTAATCCTATCACTTGGAAGGCAGAGACCCATCCAGATCTCAGTGAGTTCAAAGCCACGCTGGAAACTACCAGACATAGTGACACACACATTTACTCTTAGGAAGTGATAGCAGGAAACAGAAAAATATATAAGGCTTGAGGACCAGGAACTAGGCTTGTTAAGCTTTTAGCTTTTAGCACAAGATGAACTCAGCTGAGATTCATTCAGATAAGGACTCAGAGGCTTCCAGTTTGAGGAAGCAAGATCAGCTGAGGAATTGGTGAGGTGAGATTGGAGGTTGGCTGTGGCTTGTTCTGTTTCTCTGATCTTCCAGCATTCACTCCAATACCTGGATCTGGGTTTGTTTTTATCAATAAGATCTTTTAAGATTCGTGCTACACTACTTTATATTTTAAATGTCACAAGAAGAAAGGGAGTCATTTTAAGAACCCCATTGATTTCGAGTCTATCTCTTGTACTGTGTCCTCCATTTATGAGGACCAGGAAATACAAAAAGAACCCTCCTAAGTAATATCACACGCTTGAGAACTCATTTTAATGCTGATCATGGAGGTGCACACTTCTAATTCCAGCACTTGGGAGGCAGAGGCAAGTGGATCTCAGTGAGTCCAGGGCCTGCTTGGTCTACATAGAGCAACCCTGTAAAAAAAAAAAATAGGTGAAGGGAAGAAAGGAAGAAAGCAAGCAAGAAAGAATGGAAGGGAGAAAGAGAAAAGAATGCACTCCCAGTATAAAAGAATAGTCTCACTTCTATATCTTTTCTACGTTAGTACTTATAAGAACAGAATAGAACTTACACATTCTATTTCTCAATATACTCATTATCATAACTGGTAATTATGGTAATAATCAAATTCAAACGTCCCTCTAGGAGAAATAGAAGCAAAAAGGTGACATTTTTACATATTTTTATGCTAGAGACAAAACTGAGCTGAGTTTAAAGTATTTCTTAAGATAAAAGAGAAATGATATATACTCATTAAACATCACTTAACCCAACTCAGAGGTCTTTATTATTTTTTAGTAAAATATACTGTGGCAACTTAAAGTATGTTTGATTTAGCTACCATTTGAAAAATTTTGCAATATATACCAAATAGTAGAAGAAAAACAATTTACTTAATGTAACCTAATGACTTTTAGCATCTGATAAAAGCAGGCTTAGGAAAATGTAGCACAAGATATCAATTTAAAGGGCTTTTTTTTTTTTTTTTTTAAACTGGGCGGTAGTGGCACATGCCTTTAATCCTAGCACTTGGGAGGCAGAGCCAGGCAGATCTCTGTGAGTTTAAGGCCAGCCTGGTCTACAGAGCGAGGTCCAGGAAAGGCACAAAGCTATATAGAGAAACTCTGTCTTGAAAAACCAATAAACAAACAAGCAAACAAGCAAACAAACAAACAAACAAATAAATAAATAAATAAATAAATAAATAAATAAATAAATAAGGGGCTTTAAAAAATATTTTAAGACAGGGTTTCTCTGTGTTACTTTGGAGTCTGCCTTGGAACTCACTGTGTAGACCAGGCTGGCCTCAAACTCATAGAAATCCAACTGCCTCTGCTGGGATTAAAGGCGGGCGCCACTACCACCCAGCTGAGCTCACCTCTCCTAATCCTGTATTTCTTCTCTCCCCCCTCCCCCAAATCTTAGCTGGCTCACCTGATTTAACAGCAAGATTTAAACAAAGAGAAGCACTAATCTATCTATTTTTTTTTTGCCTTAGGGCAAACCTGCACACAGTAGCTGCTAATCTAAAGGTTTTAAAAGCAATCTCCTACATGATATGAAAAATAGCACGACTTCCTATCTCTGAAAGTGCTTATTATTTCCCCTATGAGAATGTAACCCCTAGAAGGAGAGTTCTTGTAGGAATACACAGTCAGTCTCCAGTAGCTACAGAGTGGAGTGTGTGCATCTTTAACATGGGCCTCTGCTCACATTGCAGTCCCCCTACTGATGGGCTGCAGTTGCTTGATGGAGCAGGGCAGAGGAAGGGTGCTTAGTTCATAATACACCAGGAGCACGCTTTTTCCTGCAGTGCATTGAACGGGGTATTTTCTCATCATCTATTTTCATAACCTTTTTATAGCCTGGACTTCTCCGCAACATTTAACCTTATTGAACATTTATTTTCCAGGACTCATTCTCAACCAATAGTGACTAGGATTTCCTCTTTGGATTGACTGCTTTAGCGGTTTGGCCAGCGGAGTCCACAGACAATTCCTTATCCTATAATGAGAGAAATAGCCGATTTTAAATAAAAGACCTCTCTGAATAATATGGATAAAACCCAAGGAAGACGTGGTAGTAGGTTTTAGTAAACTGAAAGTAAATTTGGGAAAATATAGCATATGTAGAAAGTGCTAAGTGAAATGTGTCTGAGGCAAGCAGAAAACCTAGAGGAAATCACAATGTCCAAGTGTTGAAATGACTAAGGCACAAACTGCGTCTTCCACAAAAGAGGAGAGCCTGGCATGAGAAAATGCACTTTTTAAAAGTCAAGTGACAAAGAGCAAAGAACAAATTCTTCTCTCAACCTTGCATCAATCATCCTTGTGTGTGTTCATTTTTTTCCCCCCAGTCACTATGCAAAATGTAGAATTCTTATTGAAGCGTTCGTTGCGGGGCTAAGACAATAGACTGGTTCTCTTTTAAAAGGAGGCACCTGTAAGTCCTTCCAAAAATCAAGAAGACACAATTGAGAAGAGAGCGGCTGAAGCCAAGAGGGGTGCCTATCTCTAGGCTGCGCTAGCCCACCCCTGGTCACCTGTATCCCTGCAGTCGAATGGGGCCTTGTATGGCTTCTGTCACAGATCTGCACTGAGGTCCTCAGTAGACTTCCTCTGTTCCCTAAGAAGCCCTAGAAGGGAGCCGAGTCAAGATTAATATGCACTGAAAAAATGAAATGCCCTTATCACATTTGTGTGTGACCTTTACACAGTGAAATGAAGATATCGCCTCCCTGGGAGTTTTTGGCTTCATATCAGGTTGGGAAGGAGAAAGAAATAAAAAGTCTGAGGAGGAAGGGATGCTGGCAAGTGAACCTTGACAGATAGGACAGTGCAGAGGCGATGGCAGGAAGGTTCTTTTCCCGTCTGTCTGCATTTTGTTTTCTACCCCGGGGCAGAATAACCGATGGGAAATTACAGCTCCAGGAGAGCTGGATCTGACTCTGAAATGCCAGTCAGCTCGGGAGCAGACAATAGAGGCTTTATTTCATTTCATTTTGTTTTGCTCAGGAATGCTTTATATGCCAAAGCTCTGTTCAGAGCTGGGAGAGTGGGAGGAAATAAGACTTGTAAAAAGTTAACCTTGAACAAAGAAAAACACTAAGAGCTTCATGTTGTCTGCTCTGCTGAAAGCTTTTCCAGGGATGAAGCCCAAACCATTGCCATGAAGCATGTGGGTAACTCAATGCAAAAAGGGCTTTCTTCCATTTCTTCCACCAAGGTGCAGGGGTTCTTCAGTCTTCTCATTTCTTTTCCATTTTTGTCCATACTTCCATCCCTCCCTCCTTCCCTTTCCTCCATCCTTCCCCCCTCTCCTCCCCTTTATGAACTGAACTTATCCAGGGTTCACAATAGCAAGATCTGGCACTTGCTTTGCATTGTAAGCTCTTCATACGCCATTGGGGCCAAGTGGCTACCTCGGGAGCACCCTGGCTTGCTTCATTTTCCTTCTGTACACTCTTTCACTTAGAGATTTTGGAGCCGAATCGATTGTCATTTTTTGTTCTGAGTGTGGATTCAGGAAAAAAAAAAAAAAAAAACAAGCACTGATCAATAAATGAAGGTCACGGTACATGGAAGCCATAGAACAGGAAGAATCCCAGAGACAAATGATGTTCGTCTGGAAGACTGTCGCCAGGAGAGCCAGTGGGCTGGACTGTGTGTAGCAGTAGGAAAGCCAATCTGTCCAGAGTAGGAGAGGCTCCTGTCCAGCCTGCTGATCAAATGGGGGTCTGTGTAGGTCTTGCCTGAGCATAACACCCACAGATAAAAGTTTCCCAGAGTCAGTGTCCTGAAAAAAATCAACAAAACAAAAATCAGAGCAAAATAATCTCCATAAGTATTGCAATCATATCATAATGGAAAAGCTTTGAGCTTTGTTATGATTATTAGAAGAAATGAAAGCCAAACATACACACACACACACTGAGTTTGGTTCAACTTCCTCTTCTTTGCTTCTTTACTTTTTTTTTAAAAGCCATTTATCTTGATGGAGAAGGAAATTAAATATATTTGACCTTTAAAAGCCTGTTTCGCTGTCCAATTTAAATGGCACTTTTTCTTACAAAGCATGGGCATTTCTGGTGGCCCACTGTAAGCTGGTTCTTTGATGTTTGTGTGTATGTGTGTGAGTGTGTAAATATGTGTATGCAATGAGTGTGTAAGTATGTGTATGTTTGTGTGAGTGTGTGTATGTCTGTGTAAGTGTGTTTTTGTGAGTGGGTAATAGTGTTGGTATGAGTATATATTTGTGTGACTGTGTTTGTGTATGCAAGTATGTTTATGTGTGTGTTTGAGTGTATGTGAGAGTGTGTATGAATGTGTGTATGTTTGTATGTTGAGTATGTATCAGTGTATATGATTGTGTGAGTGTGTAAGTATGCTTATGTATGTGAGTGTGTGTTTATGTGTATAAGAGTGTATATGAATGTATGTGCATGTTTATGTGTGTGAGTATGTGTGCCTGTGTGGAGTGTGTGTGAGTGTGTATGCATTTGTGTGAGTATGTTTGTCTGCTTGTAAGTATGTGTGAGTGCATATGTGTTTGTATACGTTTGTATCAGTATGTTTGTGTGAGTGTGTTTGTCTGTGAGTATGTTTGTGTGAGTGTGTGTATATGTCTCCTGATTCAGGAATTAAAGGCAAAGGGATGGTATTAAAGATGGGTTTTTGAACCGGCAAGCATGACAGAAAAAGTCTCCCTGTAATTGGGATTGGACCAGTGGTTCTCAGCCTGTGTGTTGTGACTTCTTTGGGGTCGAATAACCCTTCCACAGGGTCATCTAAGAATATCAGAAAACAAAGATATTTACACTATGATTCATAAACACTAGCAAAATTATAGTTATGAAGTAGCAATGAAAACAATGATTGTGGGTTACCACAACATGAGGCACTTTACTAAAGAGCCTCAGCATTAGGAAGGTTGAAAGCCACTGGATAGGCATTCTTCGTAATAGCCAGAACCTGGAAACAACCTAGATGCCCCTCAACAGAAGAATGGATAAAGAAAATGTGGCACATATACACAATGGAGTACTGCTCAGCAGTAAAAACAATGATATCATGAAATTTGCAGGCAAATGGATGGAACCAGAAAATATCATCCTGAGTGAGGTAACCCAGACTCAGAAGGACAAACATGGTATGTACTCACTCCTAAGTGGATACTAGATGTAAGGCAAAAGATAACCAGACTACAACCCACAGCTCCCGAGAAGCTAGCTAACAAGGAGGGACCCTAAGAGAGACACAAAGATAGCCCATCGAAGGAGAAATAAAGTTCTACATGAGCAAACTGGGGCAGGGGGTAATGGAGGGCAAAGAATGGGGGATGAGAACATAAGGAAATGGGAGGCTTGAGCTGAAACAGGGACAGAGTGGGAGAACAAGGAAAGAGATACCATGATAAATGAAGATATCATGGGAAGATGAAGGGGCAGGGCGCTGGGGAAGTTCTCAGGAATTCACAAGGATGACCCCACCTTGGACTACTGGCAATGGTCGAGAGGGTGCCTGGCCTGGTCTACTCTGGTGACTGGACTACTGAATACCCTAACTGTCATCATAGAGCCTTCATCCAGTTACTGTTGGAAGCAGATGCAGAGATCCATGGATAGGTGCCAGGCTGAGCTCCAGGAATCCAATCCATGAGAGAGAAGAGGGATTCTGTGGGCAGGGGACATGGAGACCATGATGGGAAAACATGCAGAGATGATCAACCACACTAGTGGAAACCCATGAATTGTGGACTAATAGCTGTGGAGCCCCCATAGGATTAGACTAGGGCTTCTAAATAGGGGAGACAGTTGTTTAGCTTGAACTGTTTGAGGGGCCCCCAGGCAGGGGGATCGAGATCCATCCCTGGTGCATGGGCAGGCTTTTTGGAGACCAGTGCCCAGGGTGTGACACCTTGCACAACCTTGGTGCAATGGGGAGGGGCTTGGACCTGCCTCAGTTGAGTGTGCCAGGCTCTGCTGACTCCCCATGGGACACCTTGATGTGGGAAATATCTGGATGGGGGTGGGTTGGGGGGAGAAGGTTGCAGGAAGTGAAGAGGGAAGAGGGGGTGGGAATCGGTGGTTGGTATGTAAAGTGAATAGAAAATTTCTTAGTAATAAAAAAAATAAAAAAATAGAAAGGGCATGGCTGAGGGATGTTCTCTCTTAAGTCCTTCCATTTTGTGTGAGGTGGCAGGGCAGGCCTCACTCAACCAAATGTGCCCACGTTTTCATCTCGGACTCCCCAAATTACAGAACCGCAAGACAACACATTTCCACTCTTGGTTTGTTTTCTGCTCTGTCACGGTCTGTGGTGGCAACGCAAATGAAGATGTTTCCCAACCAGTCCTCATAAGATGCTCCAGCCGGACACTCCCTTTGTTTGCAGTAGACGCTCCCTGGCACCGTGGCTGGGTAAGACCTGAGAATAAAGGCGGTACTGTGAAGAGTCAGGATTTCAGTGACACCTGCCCATAGGCAGTCAAATCAGGCATCAGAAAAAGAAATGAAAGCCAAAGCCAAAAAAAAAACACCATTTGAGCAGTAGCCTAAAGGGTCCTTTGATACATTAATGTTGTTAATAATGAGGTGGTGGAGCTGTGCCTTTTGGGTGTTAGGTAATGTGAGGTTTATTTGATTAGATAAAACCCGTTTCCTGTGGACGCTTGTTTATTAAATTGGAAATGGTTTGTTTGTAGTCTTTGCCGTTAAAAGGATTCAATTGCCAACACATCTTTAAGATATTAAATTGGACATACTTTGGGCTAATTAACAAGGACGAATTACTTGTAGAGCAGAAATAGAGATTGTCTTGTTTTCTCTTTTGTTTTTCAAACCAGAGGAACAGCTCTGCTGACCCGATCATCGGGCTCTCCTGCCTTTCCCTGTGAGGAAACATTAATGAGATTCTGATGACTGTCCTCAGTCTGTCAGGAGGTGAGTGCAAGTTTCTAGAAGAGGCTAAGGGAGTTTGTAGTCTTGAGTCTGGGGAATTCAGTAGACACATAAAACCTGAAAAGTCAGTCACCAGGGCAACATGTTAGGAAGAACAGTTAACAACAATCTGCTAAAATAGGACACTTTCAGAACCTTAAAAAAACCAAACCAAAACACAACAACAACAACAAAAAAATGTGGTCATGCTTCAGCACAGCCTATACTTTTCTTTTCCTAAACATTTGGATTTTTAAAATATATATGTATATATATATATATATATATATATATATATATATCAGAGATACCACTTTTACATGAGTTCAGAGAAAAAGAAGGGTTTATTATAATGTTGTAAAATGAACTACCATCTTTAGGTAATCTATTACTAAGAAGGATGACACAGTCTGCAACCTTTCACTGATATCCTTATTTCTGCCCCATGATGTATAGCTCAGGTCAAATCCATATCCAGATGTTCCATTTTTCCTCATTTCTTTAGGCTGGAAAGGTATAATTCACTTTTACGGGAGCACAGAGACTAAGTGTAAGGTTTCTTCACAAGGCAATGCTGCATATTTTAGAGTAAGCATTAGCCCGTTATTGTAGACTTGCTCTCCAAACACGGAAAACAAACACAGAGATGTGGATGCTTGCTATTAATCTGTAAAATGGCAACAAGTGGATTCTCTATGGATTCCTTGGCTATAGACAACTTAACATGTTTTCTGTGTTGAAGGTAGTTTACATATTGCCTTAAGCTATTCTTTCACTAGCTAGTAAGTAGGAAAAGATTACCAATAATGGATGTTTAAATGTAGGGGATTAAAACAGTATTTTCCATCATTTGTGTATAGTATGTCTATATTCAGTGCCTATTTGGACAGAGTAGGACATCACTCTCTTCAGATGATGCAGGGGAAGACAGAGACTCCTAACTACAAGAATTTGTGTATATGTATTTGAAAACCAAGAAGATTAGCAGGGCTTGGTACCCCCTTGGGTTGCTGTTTAGATCCCTTGTAAATTTGCCCTCCCCCTTAAGAACTATAGTTGTTAGCATGTTCTGTAGAATTTTCACATTCCCATTATCTGCAGAACCAGCTTTGATTTCTAGTATACCTGGGCTCTTCACAGAAGTTGTCACTCACTTGCTTTGTAATATGTTCATATTTACTATTTAATAGAGACTATAACAAGAAAGGGACATCATGGTACCTGTATTCTCTGCTGATCATATGTCATGGGCAAGAAACTTCTCTCCCTAAGGTGGGAGAGCCTTGATTCTGTAGCTCCTCTTAGATTCCCCCACTACCAGACCTCTTCTGGGTTCCCCTCTATCTTGAATCTATGATAGATTCTTGTCTGCTTTATATCATTATCAGTTTGAAGGACGTTGCCAGTCTTAAAGAGCCATTGTGTAGTGGTTTAATATTGGTTCATAATGTGATGGATCCAAATTTTTACTGGCACGTGGTCAGACTTTCTTTGTACCACCAGCTTCCAGATAATGACGTGAAGATTTCTTATTAAGTATAGAAGGTTTGCCTTAGTTTAGGCTTGTTCCCCTCTAGCTCTTAAAACTTAAATTAACCCATTTATATTACCCAACATTCTGCCACTTGGCTTGTTATCTCTCCTAAGTATTTATTGTGCATCCTACTTCTTCCAGGTCTTGCTGGCCAATTCCACCTCTCTTCTTCATAGAGTTCCTATCTCTTTGCCCAAGTCCCACCTATTCTCTCTCTATTCTCTCTCGCCTAGCTATTGGACATTCAGCTCCTTATTAAACCAATCAGAAGGTGCCTTGTCAGAGACACATCTTCACCATGTACGAAAAGATAGTCCCACAACACCAGCAGATTCGGAAGGCAAACTCATTAGAAGGTTCTTATGTAGCTAAGGAGCACAAGATGAGATCACTTGGGATTTATGTAGCTCAGAATCACAAAATGAGTTCCTCTCGGCAACACAGCCCAGCTCTGAACAGGTCCAAAACAATGAATGCCTGAAGTAGTGACTTCTTGAATATTAAGAAACGAGTAGTTAGCATATACCTGGCTGGGTAAACCCTGGGAACATGATATTTGGGGGCTATTTCCAAGGAGGGTCGTGATACACATGTGGCAAGATCAGAGAACGGGATGAATGCTTCCCATAGAACTGTCACCATGGCCCCAAATCCAAAGACAAGATTCATTAGTAGGAGAGGGAACACTGAGACACAGGGAGGAAGACCAAGTGACGACATAGATACCCACAACTACCTGAATCTGGAAAGCACATGCAGAGGACAGAATCTCCCTTGGAGCCTCCAGGAACAACCATACCTGATGGCACATTTCTGTTCTTTGGAGTGGTAGGGAATAAATTTCTGTTGCTTTAAGCTGTCAAAATTGTCATGATTTATTGTGGTATCTTGAAGACACTGTGCTGCAGTCATCTTATGGACAACTGAACTTCTTTACTGACAAGTGTGAGTGCAAGAAAGAGCACCATGAGGCAGGAACTACATCTCCTGGCCACCTCCATGATGGCTGGTTTGTGTGTGAATTGACTTCATGAGTTATACGGTACCAAGTATTTTGTCAAATATAGTTTGAGGTGTTTTTAATCAAGGAGATTTTAGGTTAGTTTACCCTTAAATGAATAGAGTGAATAAATCCATCAGCTTTTCTAAATGGGTTTGGCATCATCTAGTCAAGTGAAGGATTGAACTCATCAAAGATGTTGACTCTTCTATGTCAGTCAGACTTTATTGCACTTTCCAAACTAGTGCCACTGCCTGTGGCTTATAGATTCTGTATACCTGAAACCATATCAAGGAGAATGTGATGATCAAACTCCCTGGTCATGCATGTCTTTACTCTAATAATTACTAATGCACTTAAGAGTTGTAGATAGTAGGGTCAGGTTTCAGCTTCAGAGAAGTTATGGATATAAAGAAATAGCAAATGGCAGGTCTTATGACTCAGGTAGAATAGAAATGAGGAAGAATTTCAGACTACAAACAGAGCACATAAAGTTCCTATATGGGGAGGGGTCAAAACAAAGTTAATACCAATCAGAGGTTTGATGAAGCTCTTCCATTCCTGAGAAGTAGCATCAGGTTTTAATTTGCTTGGGGAGATAAAGCCCTATAATCTCCATTCACTGTGGCACAGCTTATAAAGCTGTTTTCCTTCTGATGTTTAGTCATTATAGCCTTGTGCTTAGGTGACTAATGAGTGTGGTAACTGACTTCAGAAAATGCCCAGTCCCTGCTGATGCTGTTATCATTGGCCCTGTCAAAGGGCTTTCAAGGTTGCAGTCAGCGGTTGTTGAATCCCTCCTGACTCTGATGTCATGATCTCATGGAAACATCCTGGATTCACAGGTTAGTGTGGGATCAGATCTTCTGGGGAGTGTGAGGAGCAATGGGTGCTCAGGCTGGTATGGAAGCACAAGAATGAGATAGAAGCAGCACATATCTGCCTCAACATGGGGGAGGCCCAGTTATCCCCACAGGAAAGTCTTGGACACAGTGTTTTTCAGATGATCTACTCATCTTCATGAAGAACTGAGCCAAGTCTGACTTAGACCTGAGACAGATAGATACATTGTAGAATATTATTTTAAGGTTTGCCACATTTATTTATGCTGTGGAACATTTTTCTTCTAATGATGCAAAAACGTGTTGCATTCGGTTATGTTGCATTTGTTTAACTCCGTGAAGCTGTGTTACTTTGCCTATCTAAAACACCTGATTGGTTTAATAAAGAACTGAATAGCCAATAGTGAGGCAGGAAAAAGGATAGGCAGAGCTGGTAGGCAGAGAGAATAGACTGAAGGAGAAATCTGGGAGGAGGAAGGAGAACAAAGAGCAACAAGAAGAGGAGAGGAGGACATCAGGGGCCAGCCACCCAGTAATGAAAGGTATACAGAAATAGAGAAAAGGTAAAAGCCCCAAAACAAAAGGTAGATGGGATAATTTAAGAAATACTGCCTAGAAATAAGCCAAGCTAAGGCCAGGAATTTATAATTAAGAATAAGCCTCCATGTCTGATTTATTTGGGAGCTGGGTGGTGGGCCCCCCAAAAGAGCAAAAACGGCCAACAACATAGATAAAAACATGAGACACCAAATGTAGTTGTCCATCGTATAGCTGCAGGATGCAGTAGAGAGTCCATGTTTTCAGCAAACTTGGTGTTGAGATTCTGTGAGGTAACCTAGACAGCTTTTTTTTTTTTTTTTTGGTTTTTCAAGACAGGGTTTCTCTGTGTAGCTTTGCGCCTTTCCTGGAACTCACTTTTTAGCCCAGGTTGGCCTCGAACTCACAGAGATCCGCCTGGCTCTGCCTCCCGAGTGCTGGGATTAAAGGTGTGCGCCACCACCGCCCGGCCCTAGACAGCTTTTTATCATAATCCACACATCAGTGGTATTGTCAAAGCTAATGGTATATTGCTAATCTGGATGACCTGCAATATTGATAATTCTAAGTAAGAATTAAGTAACTCTAGAGTAGGGGGCAACTCTTTTAAATATTCTGGCCTTTGTGGCATACTCTTTTGTTTTATGATGAAACTCTGCAAAGAGTACAAA
Organism: Peromyscus leucopus; assembly: GCF_004664715.2. Classification (NCBI taxonomy): domain Eukaryota; kingdom Metazoa; phylum Chordata; class Mammalia; order Rodentia; family Cricetidae; genus Peromyscus; species Peromyscus leucopus. The sequence continues at coordinate 43,215,452 of NC_051079.1, read as the reverse complement.
AATGGAGGCAAAAGAAAGCACATATGGCACTGTAAGTGAACAACAAGTTAGGGGCTTGGAGCTCGAATACCTTTTGTCCTTTTATGGTCATCCCTGCCTGTCTGAGGAAGATGATGACAATGACGTTTCTAGCTTAGAAACTTGTGGCATGATGATACCTTTGACTCATTCATGAAGAGCCACAAGGTTGGGGGGAATTACAACCATCACCATCAACCTTATCCACTCCTCACACTCCCATCTTGTGCATGACCAGGTCAGGGGCCATTTATCCCTAGTTGTGCAGACAGACCTCTTCTTCAGAGGACCCAGAGTAGTGAGCTCCTGTGGAATGTTGTTCTGTATGCTGTGAATTTGTGTTGCTCTGACTGGTTGATAAATAAAACGCAGATTGGCCAGTAGCCAGGCAGGAAGTATAGGTGGGGGTGAGCAGACAAAAAAGAATTCTGAGAAGAAGAAGGCTGAGTCAGGAGATACATAGTCTGCAATGTATTTATCTCAGTTCTAAGTCAGACTGTTCTAGCCAGACACAGAAGAAGCAAGATGACAAGGCAGAACTGAGAAAAGGTACCAAGCCACATGGTTAAACATAAATAAGAATTATGGGTTAATTTAAGTGTAAGAGCTAGTCAGCAATAAGCCTGAGCTAATAGCCAAACAGTTATAATTAATATAAGCCCCTGTATGTTTACTTGGGGGATATGAGTGGGAGAGATTTGTCCCGACTGCCGACCGGCCGGGACACAGGAAAACTTCCAGCTACAGTTGAGCTCCTGTGGAACCTCTTTTAATTTTATCAGACATGTCTGATATTCATTCCTTATCATGTAGATTTATAATAATTATTGTTCCATCTTCTGGTAATGACAATAAGCTATAGAAATTAGCTATTTTGCCTAAGAACACATAGTTACCTGATGGCAAAGTCAGTATTTGATAGTATCATAAGACAGGCTAATGATGAATTCAAATTTTTCTATTTCTTTTTAAACATTATGATTATGATGAATTCAAATTTTTCTATTTCTTTTTAACTTTTTAAACATTATGATTACAACATTTCTCCCTTCTCCTTTCTCCTGCCAAACCTTCTCATATACCCTCCTTGCTCTCTTTCAGTTTTTTTTTTTTTTTTTTTTTTTTTTTTTCGTTTTTCGAACAGGTTTCTCTATGTAGCTTTGCGCCTTTCCTGAACTCACTTGGTAGCCAGGCTGGCTCGAACTCACAGAATCCGCCTGCCTCTGCTCCCGAGTGCTGGGATTAAAGGCGTGCGCCACCACCGCCCGGCTCTCTTTCAGTTTTATGACCTCTTTTAAAATTAATAATTTGTCGGATGCATATGTGTATTTACATATATATTTTCTTAAAAATAGTCTGCTCAGTATAATACAAGACTGTTACTTGTATGCTTGTTTTCAGGGCTGACCATTTGGTATTGGATAATCAATGGATGTGCTTTTCCCCAGGGAAGACTGTTTCTCCTGTGTTCCACATCCTTAGTTGCCTGTAGATCTTTATGTAGGGTCAAGGCCTCATGAGATTTTCCCCACCCACTTTGGCATGTCTATTGGTGTTGTGTTTGTCCAGCTCATGTGTAGTCATCACTTCCCATTAAGGAAACTTCTCTTTGCAGCAGACAAAGACCATTACAGAAAACCACAGCCAATCAAAATGAAGCACATTTTTAGTGGAGAAACCACTTCCTTAGACAGAAAATAATGGAGGTAGCTGACATTGCGAACAGCTGTTACAATTAGTTTCATGCAACACTTTGCTCTGCTTCTGAACTTCTGAAGACGGACTTCAGTAATGGGATCAAGGTTTCCCCAGAATGTTTTTCTTTCAGCCAAAGCATTGTAGTTTTGCTCCTGTTTAGACCCCCAACTTGGTTGTACTATTCAAACATGCCTTAATTCTGTACTGAGTAACTGGGGTGGTTCAAATACAGTTTGACCCTTAAGAACCTAAGTCTCGTGTGTGTTTTGTTGAGTACCACTGCAGGCTGGGTGCAGGGGCACATGCCTTTAGTCACAGCACCCAAGAGATGTAGGAAATCAGATCTCTGTACCACCACACTTATATCCCAATTGTTGTATCAATGTCTGAAATGTACACAGCCTACCCTATTCTGGTCACACCCATATTCACAGAGGGATAATTTGTTTTAAAAAAAAAAGCTGACAGAGTTATAACTTATCCTGTGAATATATTTATCTTTATTTTGTCAAGAATTTCATGAGAAAGCTGAAATAAAAGGTGTCAGGTGACATTAAGTAAAGTTTATAAGTCCAAGGCTACCAATAAAAAATCACGATTGTGTGACTAAGTTGAAATCAGAAACAAAGCTGAGCTGGAGACTGGCAGAATGCCTTGATTTAAGGTGACACCCCCCCCAGCTAGATGGGAATTTAGAAAACATTGAATTTGATCCATCTATTATGCATATACGGAAGCCAGCAGAGATGTGTTTATTGACTCATATTTTGGAGTTACACCACACGTCAGTGAAAGGTTGATTGCAGAGAGACGGCCTCACAGCTCATTTAGCTCAGTGTTATTTAATGGCAGCAGCTTGGGAGACCTGTCCAAGATCAATATAGAAGAGATTTTATATCTTACATTGTCTTTCAAAGATTAGAGAAGTCAAAAATGACAAGTGAACTAATGAAATCAACATTTGATTTGAGTAAAATCTACCAAATTTTCTTTTAGTCAATACTTTTTTGTGGGAAAGACACTTAATCCTTACAACATACTCATGTGTCCTGAATTACCAGTACCCTTTGCATTTCCTTTGCCCTGGTTGGTGGGGAAAGTCAAATAACTGGCTTGGCTAATGATGTAGGGATGGAAGGGTCATATGTCACTTCTGGGCAGAAGCAGTGAAAAGCCTTGGAGTTCACTTCCATGGCTATGGATATGAATTCTAGAAATTGCTGCTTCCTGATGGAAACAGATTTCTATAAGGGCTTTCTTCTGAGCCACCTAGCCACTAGCAGAACGGGTTAATTAGACATCAAAATCTCAGAGTTTGCCTATTACCAAAGTCTTCACCCTAACATGATCTTTTGAAATTCATGTTTTCCTGTGAAACATGAATATTATATATTCTTGTGCTATAAAGCAGACATTATGAAATGTGACACACATTGCTTATGTATGTAATGAAAATTATGACATCAATTAACATTCATTTAATAATTATCAGATCAGTAAATATATTTCACAGACATTTTTGGGAATCCTTAAAGATATAAATTTCTGAATCCTATTTTATAAATGAAGAAACTAAATTTCAGAGAGGTTAAAATTATATATCAAAATTATATGATCAGAAATTGCTGCACCTCAGACAGGAATTAGTCTAGGTCCAAACAGGGGTGGGTTTAGCCTTTGAACCATATTACTCACAGACTGAGATCAAACTGAAGCTTAAAGGATCAGGGAAAGTCAGAACAGCCTCCTTGAACTGGGGCTTGTGGTTTCCAGAAGACTCAGTGAGGAAAACATTAGAAGGTATGAGGCAGGTATCTAGACAGGACCAATAGGGGGAAGGGAAGGACCCCTGGTGTTGGGGATGGGGGATGATGGGGTATGGGGTGAAGGAAGGGGAGGGCGAGAGATGAGAGGGGGCACTATAAAATATTCAAACTAAGGCTTTGAACCTTAGGCTCCTCCTATTCCAAATGTCTATCTCTATTCTTTTGCCCTTACCAGTCAGTCATCCAAGTCTTTGTTAGTATCAGGGAAAGAACTCAGCAACCTTATGGCAACCACCATCACCCTCTTTATCACAGCATCGCTCAAGCATTTTCACTGTCCCTTCTCTACTACTTTTTCTTTTGACTTAACTATCTATCATGTTTCCCACAGCATGGTTCTTACACTGCTCCCATGCAGTCCTCCTGCGATGCTATCTTGGGTCTGTAATATTATATTATAATGCCAGTCTTCTATAGGGGAGTCCTAGAATGCTTCTTTTAGATGCATGCCATTGTTAACTTCTTATGAGTGATTTGTGATCCAAGGGGAGTGCATGTTTTTCTGGTTTTCTTTAAATCACTGAAATTTCCCTCTATCACCAATTTAAATCTGATCAGTCCGATGTAGGATTTTATGACTTATCTAAAATCTTTCCAACACTTTATATTTTGTTTAAATTTGCATTTAAATCTTTCCAACACTTTATATTTTGTTTAAATTTGCATTTATTAGGTTAATTTCATAAAGTTGAATATTTTTCTAATTCTAATAGACTATATTATTTTTGTCAATTGCTTGTGTATGACCTTTACCCTTTTTTTATAATTTGGAGGTTGAGCTATATTTTCAAAATATAGTTTATTTTACAAGTGCCTGTGTGGTAGTTCTTCAGGAAAAAAAAATGATGTTGAAGCTGCAATATTTATGAAATTTCCTAAGGGCATATAAACCACTTAGCTTTTATCTTAGTTGAAATTACAAAATGAGCTAAGTTATGTTTGATTAAGTCTTATGGTCCATAATGCCCTCTAACCACATGACCTTGATCAGAACGTGTGTCTACTTTAATTCATTGTTTTTTTGGCTTATAAAATGTAGGCAGTACATGGGTTCGGTGTGCTGAAGGGCTTAATAAACAATGGAAGAGAGAATATTGGTAAAATTTTAGTTCTACATTTCAGACAATATATTATAAATGCAAACTTTCTCATATAGCATATTTCTTCTGAAGATTAAAAATTCTAAATTATTTGATGAATTAGACGAATGGGAGTGGATGAAGACACACACCCAGTGTTTAGAGGTAGCATTGACTTAAAAAGAGATATCGGTGCTGGAGAGATGAATCAGCAGTGATGAGAATATATAGCTCTTGTAGAGGATCTGAGTTTGGTTCCCAGGGCCCGTGTTGGTAAGCTCACAACCACCTGATACTCCAGCTCTAAGGAGAGAAGATGCTTCTGTGGCTTCCGTGGGAACTGCACTCATGTACACAAACCCACATACAGACACAAACACATTTGTAGATGTAACCAACCATCTTATTAAATAAGTATCACAGAACCAATGTAAAAAAGAAAACCAAGAGGTCAGAGCTCAGAGCTAAAACCTTACCCTTTCTCCTGTGGTGGTCCTACCTCCCCGAAAGAGACCTACTTCCTGTGTGTTTGTCTTGATAAAGTCTTTCTGTTCTGCCTTCTCATTGGTTATAAACCCAAACATGTGACTGCCTCGTCACTGCCTGTAAGTACAGCCCTCCAGGTCTTAAAGGCATGTGTCTCCAATACTGGCTCTATCCCTGAACAAACAGAGATCTACCTAGCTCTGTCAGCTCTGTCTACCAAGTGCTGGGATTAAAGGCATGTGCCACCACCGCCACGCTCTTTCTAAGGCTCTAGTAGCTCTGACCCCCAGGCAACTTTATTTATTAACATACAATTAAAATCACATTTCAGTACAAATAAAATACCACCATACACATTTGCAAAATTAAAAATAAATTAATGTTTAAAGAAAGGAAAGGAATGCAAATAGTATTTGTATAAAGTTTATCCTTTCTCCCAATTGTCATTTTTACTGCTGTCTCTAGATTTATGTATAATTATGTATATTTACACAATATGCACATGGGCAGGAGAAAGAAAAGATGAGAGAGAGAGAGAGAGAGAGAGAGAGAGAGAGAGAGAGAGAGAGAGAGAACAAACAAGCTCTAATGTATTTAATGGAACCAAGAATGCCCTTTGTTTATTAGGCAAAATGAAAGACTTTTGTTATGTTAATATTTTTATATTAAGGCCAAGGGTTAAAAATTAGATGTGTCACTTTAAAGCCTCTTTAAAACTGGAAAGCTATGTAGGCAGCTAGACTTATAATTTTGAAAATGATAACAATTTGGATTTGTTAGCTGTGGGTCTTATGTATTTGTGTGGCCTTGTGTAAAGAAAAAAATGAATATTCCTTTTAATACTGGCATTTGGATTTGATATGCATTCATCTAAGCAAAATGACTGTTATTTCAACATTTTATGAGAAATGTTATCCCTAATTATAATCTCAGTTGAAGGCACAGTTTTAGAATCCGGTTTTGTGAGAACAAAATGTTGGGTAGCATCGGGGCTTGAGGTCAGTTTGACTGAATCTCACTGGTATTTCTGTATCTCTGCTACAATTTTCCTGGTGTATTAAGTTTATCAGCCCAGTGGGCCTTGAATTATGCTTGCCTCCAAATAAAGGAGAAAGATGCGTGGCTTTTGAGATTATAATTTAAACAAAGATTTAAAATCATTATATTTGTAAATATAATTCCTTTACTACCACTTCCTTAAAGCAATATCTTATTTTCAGATGTAAACAGGCAGCAGATATAAAAAAAATAAAATAAAAGCACTAGAGACAATAAATTGAGCCTTCTATGATATTTTTTTCTGCCATTGAAATATCATTATATTTATAGCAATTAACAGAAAGTGGACCACTGTTGTGACAGGCCTGACCTTGCTGATTTTTAGAGGAATGTGGAAGACTTTGGGAATTTAGACTAGGAAAACAGTTGAATACTGTAAATGGGGCTGAATGGCCATCCTGGAAGGACTTTGGAAGATAATGGTGCTAAGAGCAGTGTGGACTATGAAGACCTAGCTTGAGAGGTTTCTGAGGAGAATACTTAGCAACTAAGCTAGAGACCATTCTTGTGATACATTGGCAAATAATGAGACTACTTTTTGTCCTTGCCCTAAGAATCTACCTGAGACTAAACTGAAATGTTTTGGACTAATTTCATTGGCACAGGAGATTTCAAGACAGCCTAATACTACCTCTGTCTCATGGCTATGAGTAATCACTCCTGTTCAGGTCTACAATGAAAAAGAGCAAGCAGAACAAAAAGAAATACAAAATTTACCATTTGAGGAGAAAAAGAGTACCAGGAAATATAATGCTGGAGTCAAGGCTTTTGCTGAAATAGGTAAAAAGAGGCCTGATGTAAAATGGAATAAAGAGGGGGGAGCTCAGTTTTAAGACACCACCCAACTAATCCTGAAACTCATGAAAGGAAAAGGCCTAAAGAATTTTCTGTTCCTAAAAAGTAACCACAAATCATAGCTTCTGCAAATGTAATTCAAGAAGGGGACAGAGTCCATCCCATGCTAGCAGCAGAAGTAGGCAGCATTGGCCATGTGACTCTGGCTTTAAGTCATGAATGATACAGAAGTAAAGTGATGGTAGAATATTCCTCCATGGTTAAGGAATACTGCTGACCTATGTGTGTAGCAGGGCAGTTCCTGCATGGAGATCCAGGAAGCTGTGAAGGTGAAGCCTGGATTACAAGGAAGACCCCAGGATGCTGGAGATGTCTGAGCCATAGGGTATCTAGGTGCTAGACAGGGTGTGGAAAGAGAAAGAGAGAAGTATGTTGTAGATGATAAATCTGGAAGGACAGAGCATCTAAGTCCTTGGTCATCAGGTGTGGAGTTACAGACTTAGGGAATTAGGTACTCCTCCTCCAACAGGCCACACCTTGGGACTTACCCAACCATAAAGTTCCCAGGAATTCTATACCAACACCTGATTTTGCATCTGTTGTGAACTTATTTCCCAATGCTACCTTCTTCGGATGCATTTACATGACATTTAAATGAATCTCCAAATCTAGAAAACACTCAAGGGTTAGTACTCTGGAGCCCTTCCATGGCGCCTCCCCGCATTTTCCCATCCCCAGTAAACTTGTTGGGACTGCTGAGCCAGGCTCAGGGATAAAAGTGAACAGGATCCTGCTCTCTTTTGCTGCATATGCTGCCCAGGTTGTTTCTCTGGGTCACAGAGGCTCTGGCTACCGTCTCTGCCGCTTTTGCTGCTCCATCTGGCTCTGGGAGGAGATCCTAGCTGAGCAAACTATTTCCACCCCTAACACACCCTCTTGTAGGAGATAATGGTACCCTGCTCAGTCTTGGGGGACAATTGCTTTCCTTTGCTATGATAAAACACTGACAAAAGCAACTTAGAGAGAAAAGAATTTATTTAACTTACTTATCCAGGTCACAGTCCATTGAGGGCAACCAAAGCAGGAACTTCAAAGCAGAAACTTGGAGGCAGGAATTGAACCAGAGGCCATGGAGGAATAGTGCTTATTTTAATGGGGTAAAGGAATATGGCTTTACCCCATGGTTTTCTCAGCCAGTTCTCTCAGCCTGTGCAGGGATGGTACCATCTGTACTGTGCTGGGGCTTCCTATGTCAATATTAATTAAGAAAATGCCTCCACAGACTTGCGTACAGATCAGTCCAATGGAGGTCTTTTTCTCAACTGAGATTGCTCCTCCCAAATGGCTGTAACTTATGCCTATTTGGCAAAAACCTAACCAATACTGCAATGATTCTCAACCTTCCTAATGATGTGCCCTTGAATACAGTTCCTCATGTTGTGATGGCCTCCAACCATAAAATTATTTTGTTATTACTTTCTAACTGTAATTTTGCTACTCTTATGATCATAATATAAATATCTGATATGTAGGATATCTGATATGCAACCCCTAAAGGGGTCACAACCCACAGGTTGTGAAATGCTGCAATATGGTGGCCTATATAATGGGTAAGATAACTGTTATAGTAGAAAATTATTATCCCTGGTTTATATGTGATTATCTGTTGTTTTGACCAACTGTTCTTTGAAATGTTCTGTAGTGTTTCCTACACACTGGTTGTTATAACCAGTGAGTGTGTTGAATAAGCTCACGGGATGAAAATGGAGACCGAATTATATGGGTGTGCATCTTTTCAGTTTACTTTTCTTGATATTCTTTGAAAGTAGACAGTGATATTCTCCAATTAGTTCCTTAAGGCCTACTCTAATGATATGTGTACATAAAATATATGATATGTTAAAAATTACAATAAAAGAACACATATATCAAACACATGGGCATAGATGTGTTATTTTATGAATGATTCGTGACAATTTAAGGCTTGTGAAATTAGGCTTGTGAATTATGTAAATTTCCTTAAAATTAGGTTCCTGAACTGTTCTCTCTCCTCTCACCCCCACCTTGCCCCTGTGGTGTGTGTGTGTGTGTGTGTGTGTGTGTGTGTGTGTGTGTGTGTGTGTGTGTGTGTGTATGCATGACTGTGATAGAGGTGGTAGGTATGTGTGACATATGTACACACATGCATACACACTCGGAAAGGCCAGAGGAAGGTAGCATTTGTTCCCTTCGGTGACCCTTTGCTTTGTTCTCTTGAGGCAGGGTCTCTTCCTAAACCAGAAACTCGTGCTATATTCTTGTCTAGGCTGGGAGCCAGCAAGCCCCAGCAATCTGCCTGTCTCTGCCTCCTCAGCACTGGCACTAACGAGTACACATAAAACCATGCGTGGCTTGTTGCTCAGGTGCTGGGCTCTGAACTCTGACCCTCTGGTTGTGCAGGAAGCACTCTTAACCACTGGAACATCTCCCTAGCTTCTGAGATGTTTTTTTGGAATCAGATTCAGGCATCAGTTTTTTCCCAGAAGAGGAAGAAGTTAATAAGCAGGTGGCTATTAATAACCTTTTGAACAAATAATATTTCCCTATTAATTATCCATAAAAAATTTAGAGTCGTAGACGGCCCAGCAGCAGCCCGCTGAGGTAGACAGGCCAGCGCGGTCACGCCGACAGAACATTACAGAGCGGCTAGCCGCCAGAGACATCAGAGCCAGCGACGGCCACAGAGGTAGACAGGCCCGCGCAAGACTAGCAGACGCAGGTAGGCCTGTGGCGGGGACCGTGAGCTAGAATCCCAGCGGACCAAGCCGACAGATATTCAGACCGTGGACAAGCCGGCAGAGACATTCAGCCCAGCGGCAGCCCACAGAGGTAGACGGCCAGCGGCGCCTGCTGAGGTAAACGGACCGGGCAGCAGCCGACAGGGACATCCAGGCCCGGCGGCAAGCCGCAGATGCATTCGGGGCCAGCGCGGAAAAAGAAAAGGCGGTCATTGCCATCTATCTCTGTCACCTTTAATAGCCATACTTATTCAGTTACCTAGTAAGTGGTGAAAGATTCCAATTATTAGACTTTCAGCATTTTCACATGTGATTAAAAATAATTCGATGAATTTTTAAATAACTAGAGAGAAATCATTACAAATGACCACTTCTCTTGCTCAATTTAAAGTCATAGCCTAATAATTAGGCTAATAATTGGCCATGGCTAACGAAACAAAGCCAATATAAATGGCGAGGCTGAGCCAGGGAGGCAGATGCAGCCATTTCCGGACACAGCACATCACTTCTGCCGGAGTGTCACAGGAAAGAGAAAGTCCACCTTAGGTAGAACCTAGAAAGGAGAGGGGGGGGGAGCATTTAGAAACACCCAGCAATTTCCATAGATTACGTGCTTTTACAATGTTCCTGACATTTTTATTAATGTGTTTAAGTAAATGTTTACCTAAGCAATATGGCTCCCCAGTAGTTTTTCTGCTACAAGTTCTCCATCAACCGCACATTTTATCTTTGTATTTTACAACGTGGTGAATAAAAAATTGCAGACCAGCAGGTTGTGCATGCCGGCTCACTCGAGCACAGCCAGCAGAGCCACCCGGGGCTGCTGTGTTCCCAGTGCGGCTGGTTGGCTGTAAATCAATTACAGTCACTTCCTAAGGATTAGGAGATGCACTTGGAGAATGTGCTCTTATGTGTCTTAATTTGACTTTGGTAAAATTCCACTGGATTATAGAAACAGTGCAGGGCTTTAATGTGAGCAGGAGATGAGCCTTATTAAAGGACTGCGGTAGTTATTATTCGAGTCACGTTCACACTCTGTTAGAAGTTGTGTCGTGAATAACTTAGTCATCCTCAGCACAGATTCTGACCCATCAGAAACCAAAAGCTAATGCCAAGCACAAGACGGAAGGAATAGGCTCCTTCCAGCCTTAGGTCATCCTGCAGAAACAAAATTATGTGAAAATGATATGTATTATTAGAAAGATTTAGGATAATGCCATAACATTTGACCTCCCAAAAGATTACTCTATAGTAACTATGTTGCCTCCTTAAAGAAAAGTCTTAAAGCTGAGCATGATAGCCCATGACTATTGTCTCAGTACTTGGGAAACTGAGGCAGGTGGCTATTCAAAGTTCCAGGCCAGCCTGGACTACATTTTAAGTTCCAGGCCAGCCTGGGCTACATTTTGAGTTCCAGGCCAGCCAAGTGACAGGATGAGCTCCTGTTTTACCAACAGAAGGACACAAAACAAAACCCAAACAAAGAAAAGGAGTCTGTTAAAATGTCAAGTCTGCCTTCCATATTATATACTAAGGAAATACAGGGCCAATAATAAAATGCCAGTCTTAATGGTTCCGAAGATAGACTAGAAAAACAGCTCCGCAGAGTGCATGCATACTCAGCATGCAGAAATCCCAGTTTAATTCCAGTACCGCCTAAAAAATATGAGCATAAAATTTAAAAAGTATTTCAGAAGGCATGAAAACTCTACAACACAGGCATCCCCCCCCCGTACACCCATGTCATAGTACCTTAAATAAATATGGGAAATGGCAAAGTGAAAATGGACACTCCGCAGAGAAACAATAGCACTCTGTTCAGTATGTGAAAAGGGCATAAAACCTGAAATTGAGAGCGAGGGCAGGGGGACGCTTTGATTTTACAACCTGACAGGGCCGTAACCGGCTCAGTGCTGAACAAGGGAGTTACACAGTGCTCTGGGTCAGCCAATATTTGCAAAGACTCTTTGTTCCTCGCTATCATCTATTGTCTCTCTGGATCAAGGGGTGCCTTCAAATGGGGCTGGCCTAAGCAGACGGACTCTGCTTCTAAGCCAGCATCTGCCTTGAATTTCTTATCACGCCATCATCATAAAACGTTATAGCAGCTGAGGAGTCATTTTAATTCCATATTCTGTTCCAGGTCAAGGTAGGCAGGCTTTGACTTTATTAGCATTTCTGTTTAGAAGAACTCCAGAAACAGACTATTTACTGGAGCATTAATGATTGTAGCTAGTGAGCAGCAAGCAACAAATGTTAAGAGAATTGTATAGATCAACACCTCCGAGGAATCTTTCTGAAACTGTTATTATAAACACAAAAGTAAAATGTAGTTGCGGACAATTGAACTTATATCCTAAGTGTGAAAAGAGGACATTTAATTGGATGTTGCATCTTTGAATGATTTTAGAGCAGTTTTTAAATTGCAAGCTCTGTAGATACATTTGTGTTCCTGATTTGAGCTAACCACTCTTGGTATGCTGAATGGATTTTAAACTCTATGATGAACAGTGAGTGACTCATGAGAACATCCATTCTCCTCTGACCTGAGGAGAAAGGGCTTGAGAAACTTGAATTCATGGTTTTTCATGATCCATGGGAGCCAAGAGCAGTGCCTGGGCAATTTTATCATCTCTGAAAGCAAAATCCATCCACAGAAGCTATTCTCTAAGAATAATTTAGAGACTTTTGCTAGGTCCATTTATTCTTTTGGGTTATTAAGAAATCAATTGGTAAGTAGCCACTGTAGTCTAATAAAATTTTCTTTTACAGCATTTTGTTAAATGTCAACATTTATATTAGTCTTCATCGTTACGATCTTTCTTTCCCAGCATAAAACTGTCAAGAGAATTAATTATCAGAGAGCTCAGTTTTACTCTTGGACCACAAAATCAAGAACCTGATTGTGGCAACAGTAGTGACAGGAATATTTAAGAACAGGATATTATCTTGTCTCATATGAATGCTAAGATGTTTCAAACCTGGTCCAAGTTCTTTAGTGTTTTGCAGTTCTATATATTAAGAAAAACAATGAGCACACTCTAAATATAAGTTTATGGAATAATACAAGGAAGAAAGTTTATCTTTTTCACAGTCAAGAATAAAATTATGTTTATGAGGGCTGGAGAGATGGCTCAGGGTTAAGAGCACTGACTGCTTTTCCAGAGGCCCTGAGTTCAATTCCCAGCTCCCATGTGGCTGCTCACAACTCCAAGATCTGACACCCTCACACAGACATACATACATGCAGGCAAAACACCAATTCACATAAAATCAAAATGAATAAATTATTTTAAGAAAGTATAGTGCTTATGCAATGAAAGCTTATTAATGGGTGTAAGATGCAGACTTGAGAAACTACATGGAATTGTTTTTTACGTAGTCAGTAATTCCTTAACCTTGGTTAGTGTCTTTTACTTGAAATTTACCCAAACCTGTCCTGCACACAAGTATAAAAATCATTCTATAGCTTTTGGCTCCTCATCTCCAGACCCAGTCTTCTCCTCCCCTTCAAAACAGTATCCTCTTCCATTTTTTGGTTTTAGCCTTAATATATGTTTTAATACTTCTACTGATGTTTTGTTTTCTGGCTCACTAGATTGACTTTATAAGTTATGCTTATCTCTAGCACACTGTTGAATCACCTTCTTTTATCAGTACTTTCCTTAATTTGTCTTCACTTTAGAATTCTAAGATGATAAAAGGAATCACTCCAGGCTCCTTTTCTTTTCAATGACTGATCTGGCAGAAGGATGTATATGTATATGTTTATTTCTCTAAAGGTCTAGATGCTTTTCCTTTTCATGGTTGTTTTTAATTTCCGTGTTTTATTTTTCTATATCAGACCTGCAATGCATCTAGAAGCCTTCACATTTCAGTTTTGCTCTTTCAGTTTTTTTTATACAAAAATGCATGAAAAATCAGGAATGAACTTCAGACATATGCAGAAAAGAAAGACTTCAGGGATGTAAAAGCCCTTTTCAAACAAAGACTACAATGTGAAATGATTAATTCAAGAACACTTAGCATAAAACATGTTTGAAGATGTCTCTCTGAATTACTGTGTGCATTTTCAAAATATGGAAATATTATGAAAACAGGAAAAAGCAGCTAAAGTAAAGCCTATTCCATGATATTCATGAGCTTCAGAATTCAGTGAGAATGTTTTAGGAGTCATTTGGGCAATGACTAACACTATCTGCATAGTCAGATTCTCCATGTGTGTGGTTGATTTATTGCACACCCCAATAAACTTATCTGGGGATCAGAGAACAGAACAGCCACTATATTAAACATAGAGGTTAGGCAGTGGTAGTACATGCCTTTAGTCCTAGCATTCCAAAGGCAGAGATCCATTCGAATTTCTATGAGTTCAAGGCCACACTGGAAACAGAGCCAGGCATGGTGGCACATACATTTAATCCCAGCACTTGTGATCTCATGTCTTTGCTTGGAAAGGACACACGCCTTTAATTCCAGGAAGCGATGGCAGGAAGCAGAAAGGCATATAAGGCTAGAGGACCAGGAACTAGAGGCTTCTAATCTTTTAGACTTTTAAGCAGTAGTTCAGCTGAGATCTATTCAGGTGAGGACTCAGAGGCATACAGGATCAGCTGAGGAGTTGGGGAAGTGAGGTTGGCTGTGGCTTGTTCTGTCTCTCTGATCTTTCAGAATTTATCCCAATAACTGGCACCGGGTTTGTTCTTCTTACTATTAATAAGACCTTTTAAGATTTGTGCCACACACGTGTCCTCTTTCCCATGCTGCCTGAATCTGGCACACTAGATGGTAAAGTGGAGTGGAGTGGAGTGGCGTGGTGTTCGGTCTCACTGCCGTTCATTCAGAAAAGAAGCTAGTTTTCTTCCTCCAAAGTGAGTATTCATTGGCTTAAGTCTGTAATGATGTCTATGATAGAATGTATTTTTTCCCCAAGAAAACAAAGAAAATGAAAATGCTAATGACCCCACACAAATATCCGTTTGAGATAAACGTGAAGACCACAACGCTCCCCTTTGCTCTTAGTCATTACTTCCGGTTGCTGCATATGATTTTGCCTTATTCATGATTATTATTTATTTTCTCGATTTGCCTGTCTGAGAAAATGTAAAGTTCCTTACTTGTAGAAAAGAAATTTCAATTTCTTCTCATTGTACAACTTTTTACTTATGTGATTTTCCCTGCATGCTTTGCTTTCTATCAAGTTGTCCGGTAATGTTGATTTTTTGATTGTATCTCTAAGCTTTCTTGCAGTGGAAAAAAAAGAGAGAATTAAATGTACCTACTCTTGAATATTCAATTTTATTGTCCTTTGAAGAAAAACCAACAAACTTCAGCCTCTTAACATTAAGTTCAGCTTGTAAATAATATGAAAATTTCAAATGTTAGAGACATTTCAATGATTTAAAAAATGTTGAAAACTAATATTTCACATTTAAAATAAAAACAGCACGCATATTTTCATTGTGTCTAGACCATACAATAAGAATCATAATTGTAGTTATTTCAATTTATCAAGTATGTCTGCCCATGCCATGGGGTCCAATAGACACTTCTAAAGTTAATTCTAACTTCCCTTTTGTTGCCTGAAGTTTCAGTTACTATTATAATGTTTATTGTTATTGTCTCTTTTTACATGTCTTTACAGGAATGTCTCATTCAGAATTTACTTCCCTACAAATAAGAAAGAGAAACACTGAAACACTATCTCTTGCATTAAACATTTAGACCTAGAATGCCTAGCCAACACTGAGAATGGAAGCTCCCATTGTTGATCTGTTCTCTTTCCCCTATTATGTAGCTTTTATCCTTTGGTCAGGGGACACTGTGTCTGTTACAAGAAAAAAAGTAAGGAAAACACACCTCTTCATGATGCCCAGTGGCCAAAATTGTGCCCCAGGTCCTAGCTTCAAAAGAAAACAGAAAAATCAAGTATTTATGGCCACGAATGAGGCAAAATATATCTGGAATCTTTCATGCCTTCCTCTGAAGACTTCATTGTCCTGGAAAGTGAATTAATGTCAAACCATTCAAGTCTTCATATGCCTGCAGATTTCTGGATGTTCTCATATGCCTACAGATTTCTGAATGTTCTCATTTCTTCTGAACTCGGCTTTTCCTGAGTGACAACTGGAATGTGGTTGAGTCCCATTGGTGTTCATGCAGAAAATAATCCAGTTTTCTTTCTCCAAAATGAGTATTCTATCAGTTTAAGTCTGTAATTATGTCTATGATAGAATGTATTTTATTGCTGGATTCTAAATAATACCTGCTCTAGTACTAAGGCTCCATCGCCCAATTTTATTTTGGAATCTTCTGACAAGAACTAGACTGGTTCTCATCATTATTATTTTTGATGAAGGACAAGTCTAGTTTTCTCACAACAGAGAGCTTTGACATTCTTAGTACATTCTGGTTTTCCTCATTTTATCTACTTTTAAAATTGTTTATTAATACAGTTCAGTATCAGTTGGTTCTTTTAATTTGAATATTCTAATTGCTAATGGTTTTTATTGAGATATAATTTATACATTTAAGGCTTACTTTTTCAGTGAACAGTTCAATCACTTTAGTATATTTTCAGAATTATGTAACAATCACCTAAATATAATTTTAGAATACCTTAATCAAAAATTGTACCTATTAGAAGTCACTTCCTATCTATGTGTTTGTCCTTGTCCAGCCCTACACAGCCAGTAATCTAGTTTTTTTTTTTACCTATGGATATGACTCATTTTGCATACATCATATAAATGAGATCATTAAATATATGGTATTTTGTGACTACTTTTTGTCATTTAATGAGATTTTTTTAGAGCTATCTATTTTAAATACAAATTATTTCAATGTATACATAAAAATTATGTATCTTCATGGGATAATCTGATATTTTGATTGATGTATATATTGTATAATATTTGGCATTTATCTTCATGATAAAAAATCATCTATTGCTCTTAGTTTGAGTTGCACATTTAAAATACCTGTGCTTATTTCCCTAGATTCATTTTCACCTTCAATTTTCTGGAGCTCTTCCCATGAAAGGATGAGTAAGAATAGTTAGTGCTTACGTGATAAATAGCATAAAAGTGTAACTCAAGAACTAATACTTAGGCTATTGAAACGATCTTTGTGGAAGGAGAAAAGAGATTCATGTTTTGAAAGACAGCTTTTACAGACAGCCAAGGTACATTCTCACAAAAGCTGCTTGAGGGTCATGTGAGTGAGGTTATCATATCTGAATAAGAGAGTGATTGAGAGGGGAAATGTACAATAGAGCAGTAGGATATTAAGTATAGCTACCACAAGAGTCGTTTTTATTGGTTAGATAGTATCATGTATCCTGATGAACTGCATTGATCACCCTCTGGTGCAGTTTCTCCTTTTATTTCCCAGGAAAGAAAGAACAAATGAGGAAAAACTAGCAGGGCCTTTCTGAAGTAAGACACACACCTCACGGAAATCCACAGACTGAGAAGGTGGTTGGAGGGTTCAGCAAGGACTTCCTGTTGCATTGACAGCACTCTCCAGGGATCAACCTTTCCTACACAAACACAAGGCAGAGAGGGAGGGCTTTGGCGCTGCTCTGCAGGCTCCAGAAAGCCTGAATATGTTACACATCTGTGGGTTCAGACCAGAGGAGATGATCCAAGGCCTGCATTTGAGCTCTGAGACTTATGGGGAGAGATCTGAGGCCCTCAGTTCTCAGCAAAACATTTATGAGAAAACTAAGAGGAATATAAGACCTGCCACTATAGTTGCATAGATCATTTCAGGGGTTTTGTTTGTTTGTTTGTTTGTTTGTTTGTTTCTGGTGTCTTAGTGTCTCCATTGTAATCTATTAAAAGAGATTAATTGAAATTTATACTGTTCATATAATTTCATACTATATGTAGGATAAGTACAACAAGCAAGGCAGAGAACAGCATTACTATATTTATAGAAGTAGCAGTCAACTGTGACTGAAGTAAAGAGCAATAAAATTAGAACGAGACTCACTGTGTCCACAGTATCCAAAGCATAGGATACTGTGGGAGCAGAGATCTGGACTACCTCACTGCATCTTTGGGTTGAATGAGACTCCAAGAGGGTTTCTCAGAGGAAATGACTAATGGATACAAGTGGGTAAGTGCTTCCAGATACAGCAACAGATTGGGAGAGGTACGGAGAGAAAGATCATCATTTCAAATGAGGAAAATGGCCACTTTACAGAGAGAAAATTATGCATTCAAAAGACATTAAGCAGTTAGCTGTGGTGGATAAAAGGGAGGGGACAGGAAGGAGCAGAGAAAAAGCTGAAGCTGCTGAAGGCCCCATAATACAGGGCTTCATGTGCATCCTAAAGTACTCAACCTTGCTTGTAAGGGAAATGAACTCACTGAATGATTTTAATTAGGGGACTGTCATTACAGGGCATGCATTTCAGAAAGATTATTATGACTGCTACATGAAAAATGTGTTGGGAGAAATAAAGCGGCAGAAAATGAGTGCCGATGCCAGGCTTCTAAAACTCCACGCTAGAGGTGATAACCAAGTGAGATGTGATGGTTGCTCAAGCGGCGATGGTAACAACTTGGTAGAACAATTTGGACAGATGAGGGAACCAGAAGGTGATACTCTGGAGAAATATTAAATTATCCTATGTGAGAGAGCTGAAAAGAGGAGGAGGTCTATCAGTCAAGCACCATGTCCTGACGAAGGTGGGTAGGAGAATGATGGCACAGTGCACTAAGTTTAGACCCATTGTAACCATTTCATGATTTGTTAAATCACAGGTGAGTTATTGTGTGCACTGAAGACAGAAGGAGACTTGGAGAGTTTAGATGGATGGCATCCCTTGGTACTAACTGGTATCCTTAGGTAACGGATACCCACATGTTTTTTTTTTTTTTTTAGCACATCTCTACTTGCCTTTATTTGGCTCTTAAGTCACTGTAACATTCCCTTTCTTCTTCTTCTTCTTCTTCTTCTTCTTCTTCTTCTTCTTCTTCTTCTTCTTCTTCTTCTTCTTCTTCTTCTTCTTCTTCTTTTTCTTCTTCTTCTCCTTCTTCTTCTTCTTGTTTTTTTTTTCAAGACAGGATTTCTCTGGGTAGCTTTGCACCTTTCCTGGAACTGACTCTGTGGCCCAGGCTGGCCTCATACTCAAAAAGAATTGCCTGCCTCTGCCTCTGGAGTGCTGGAATTAAAAGCATGTGCCAACATTGCCCGGATCCTTTCTTCTTTTAAGCAGTGCATGTTCAATGCATTTATAATGGAGAAGCCCTGAGATGTCGAGTCAACAAGGTCCAGTCTCTGTTCATAAGTAGCTGTCAGTCTCGGTTCTTGATTTTCAGCAAGCAGTGACTAGGAGAAGAAACAGACTGATTTGGAGTTGTATCATCATCACATGCCAACTTAATAACAAGCGTCAAGTTTTACTTCATTGTCTAAGAAGCAATGCATGTTTCACAGTCCTTACCTATTTACTATTCTATCAAGATTTTTTCCTCCCTCTGGTTAAAGAAAAAGCTTTTGTGCCATAGAGAACATGGCCTTTCAATACCCAACCTCTGCCACCAGGACCTCAGTGTTTAGTTGTGAATATGGCTACATGTAAAAACTGCATTTCATAGCCAATCTATAGCTATATGGGGACCTGGCAAGTGTTGAAGTTCTGGACAGTGACAATTCCATCCTATAGGGCTACTGAAATGTCTTCTGATAGAATGGAGCACAATTTGACTTCATAGTGGCATCCACCCTATTACCTGAAGTGCAGATGGAGAAACTGGACCTGGAGTGGGCAACTTGCACTTTGCAGGGAGGCTTCATAGTGGCACAGCAGTGATCTGGAAAGCACCTATGTATGCAGTGACATTGCAGAGCTCCCACAGAATTGTGATAGGAACATCAGCCATTCTTCACATGGAAGAGAAATAAATTCCTAGTTGGTTTTTGGTTTCTGTATCTATAAAGTAAGACCAAACTTATCCCTAACACATTATCCCTCAACCCAAAATTAAAAAAAAAATTAAACTAACCAGAGAAATCATTTGCCTAGTGATTCTTTTCAAGTCAACTAAACTTTGGCTAAGATCTTATCCTTGCAGTCATTTTAAAAATGTACGCCCAGATTAACATTTGCCAGAGTTTGAATTATGGGTCGAGGGACACAGGGGTAGGAAATACCCTCCCAGTTAGAAAATGCTCAGGTGGTGAGGGACAGTGGCATGGTTTCAACTCACACTGTATTCAGTAAGTTACTTGGTGGTGATGCACTTGTAAGGCAAACCTCTGAGACCAAACTGCTGTGAACCTAGGACAGTTTATTGTAGCACACACAAAACAACAACAACAAAGCAAATCTCCTCCTCCACTCTCTCCTTGTTGCCAGAGGAGATGACAAAGACCAAGGCTTGATCAACTAACTCTAGAAACTCAATGGTGTGCTCTTGTGTATCTTATCTGAACCATGCCTTTATCAGTCACCTACATGGGATATACCTGGCAACTTGCCACTCATTGTTTTTGTTTGAATCTCAGGTAGGACTTTTCAGTTCTCATCTCTAGTTCTCGAGAATACTGCTTTTGAAGAAAAATATTGATAGCTACTGCAAATAATGTATAATGCAATTTGAACTTTCCAAGATATTATGAAATTTATTTAAAAACAAAATGTCTGCCATATATATTATAATACACACAGACATATAATGCATGTATATATACATTCACACAGTTGGAGAAGGAGAAAGAGAATAGTGGTTAACACATCATATTTTAACATGGTAAATTCAGTAAGTTCTGGCAATCTATCTACAGCCATGCTACTGAAGATAGATTACAAATAATGTTTCTCCTTCACAGAAGGTCTTAGAATGGTGAGTACAAAAATTGATTTATGATTAACATCATGAATCCCTTATCACTTGCAATCACATGAGTACGGCATATGAATTAACTTTACACTGTTACTGAGAAGACAATGTTGACAGAACAGGTGATCATTCAGTACTCAGTATTCCCAACAGGTCATTGATCTGCAGCTTTATCTTCTTTAGTGTTAGGAGAATAATTGTCTCGAAATGACAAATGTTGCCAATGCTTTGTTCCCTAGACAATGGGATCGTGAAACAGGCAATTAGACTTGGGAGTTTCAGATCAATATTTTGATAACTTTTAAAGATGAAACATGCTTTTGATAGTCGCCAAAGTTAAGGGGCTATATTAGGAGGGAGGCTTTCAGGCAGGGAGTCAGTGCATGTCCAGCTGTAATTAATGATGCATCTATAATATTAGTAGACCACCAAGTGAAATTAGCTAACAAATGGCTACTATGTTTTTACTTCTCTTTCATGATTTGCTTTATCTTAATATAAATGTGGTAAAATTAATATCAACAAACAGTATGGCAGTCCATTTAGTTTACTTAAGTATTTTTCAACTGCTTTCAAGTGATACATTTAGCTTCAAAGATAAGTCCATTTATGATCTTTAAATTATAAAATTTAAACGTTAAAATTAATAATTGTGTTTATATTTAAAATTTTTTTAATCATTTCTACCATTCTTTCAGATATAAAAGAGCAAAAATCTTTTTAAAGTTTAGTTATTATTCAAAATTTAATCTTGCAAAATAAAAGAGGAAGAAACTTAAAAACATTTAGTTTCTAGAACTGGATGAGTGAAAAACAAAACAAAACAGTGATTTGCCCTGTTTTTATTTTAACTCTTAATACATCATTAGATTGGTCAGTAAACATTTTTACCTGCTTTGAGTTAGGAA
The DNA here is from genome assembly GCF_004664715.2 of Peromyscus leucopus. NCBI lineage: Eukaryota > Metazoa > Chordata > Mammalia > Rodentia > Cricetidae > Peromyscus > Peromyscus leucopus. The sequence goes on along the minus strand of NC_051079.1, from coordinate 43,193,953 downwards.
ACTGGAATTTTCTTGTGTTTCTTCTCATGTGCCTGCTGAGAAATATCATTCACAGTAAAAGGAACCCAGTACTAAATGTTAGGAGTCACTTGAAAAAAAATCAAGAAAACCTGTCAAAAAATTTGCTACATGAACAGGGACTAAGTCATAAAATATTTGCTCCCTGCCCCCCAAAAATGGAAGGAAAACTAAGAATCCCTGAGATAACAATTTTGAAGCAATGATTTATTAAGAGAATGTGTGAGAGAAAAGAGTGTGGTTCTCAAACTCTTGGAAATTAAACAACCCACTACCCAGTGATGAATGGTCCAAGGAAGAAATCGAGAAGGAAATAAAAAAAATTTCCTGGAACTAAATGAAAGTGAAAACGCAACACAACAAAACATCTGGGACGCATTAAAAGCAGTTTTAAGAGGGAAATTTGTAGTTACATTAAAAAATCAGGAAGAGTATAAATAAATGACTTAATGATGCAAGGCAAGAATTTGGAAACACAAGAGCAAACTAAAGCCAAATCCAGTGGACAGCAAGAAATCATAAAAATCAGCACAGAGATTAATGAAATAGAAACAAAGCAAAGACTACAAAGAGTCAATGAATCTAAGAGCTAGTTCTTTGAGAAGATAAACAAGATTGATAGACTTTTGGGCCAACTGACAGAAAGAAAGAAAGAAAGAAAGAAAGAAAGAAAGAAAGAAAGAAAGAAAGAAAGAAAGAGAGAGAGAGAGAGAGAAAGAAAGAAAGAAAGAAAGAAAAGAAAGAACCTAAATTAACAGGCTTAGACATGACCAGAAAACCAGTACAATAAACACATAAAAGTTCAGAATAAGGAATATTTTTAAAAAATCATGTACTCCATTAAATTGGAAAATCTAAAAGAAAGGGATAAATTTCTAGATCCATCAAAATCATCAAAGTTAAACCAAGAAGATTAACAACCTAAAGAGATTTATAACAAGTGAAGAAATTGGAACTATTAAGTCTTCAAACTAAAAAAAGCCCAGGCCCAGATGAATTCACACCAGAATTTTACCAGACTTTCAAAGATCTATAGCCAATCTTTCTTACGCTATTCCAAGAAATAGAAGGAACATTACTAAACTCTTTCTATGAAGCCAAAATTAATCTAATACCAAAATCAGGTAAAGACTCAACAGAAAATAAAAATACAGGCCAATAGCCTGATGAACATAACACCAAAATTCATCAAAACTTGCAAACTGAATATAGACATACATCATAAAGATTATCCACTATGACCAAGTTGGCTTTATTCTGAAGATGCAAGGGTCATTCAACATATGCAAGTTAATAAATGCAATGGATTAAATAAGTAGACATAGATAAAAATCACTTGATTATATCAATAGATATAAAAAGATCCTTTACAAAACCAACATGCTGTCATGATCAAAGTCCTGGAGGGTAGAACTGGAGGGAACATTCCTCAACATAATAAAAACTATATGACAGACCCTCAACTAACACCATGCTAAATGGGGAAGACTTGAAGTAATCTATTTGAAATCAGCAAGAGGGATAGGACTGCTCACTATATCCACACAGTCAAAACATTGGTAAGATTAATATCATAATAATGATCATTCTTATCAAAGCCTATTTACAGATTCAATACAATCCCAGGTAAAATCCCCATCTCATTCTTCACAGAAACAGAAAAAAAATCCTTAAATTCATTTAAAACCCCAAAAGACACCATATGTCCAAAAAATTTAGAACAAAAAAATACTAGAGGAATTACCACTTCTGACATCAAGATATATTACAGAGTAAATAATGATAATAATAATAACAATAATAATAATAATAATAATAATAAATTAATAACAAAGTATGGTACTGGCATAAAAACAGACGTGTAGACCAATTCAACAAATTAGATCTAAAATTGAGTATACATAACTATGACACTTTATATTTGACAAAGATGGCAAAAAACATAAACTGGAGAAAACACAGCATCTTCAACAAAGCATGCTGGGAGAACTAGATACCCACATATAAAAAGAAATTTTATCTATATCTATCACTTTGCACAAAAACAAACTGAGCAGATAACAGACTTAAATGTGAAACCAGAAACACTGAAACTTTTAGAAGAAAACACTGGTAACACACTACATAATATTGGTGAAGTCCTTTCTGAATAGGGCTCCATTTGCCCAGCAATTAAGGCCAACAATTGACAAGTGGAACCTCATAAATTTAAAAATCTTCTGAACAGCTAAAGTAACAACCAATAAAGTAAAAAGGGAACCCACAAAATGGGAGAGAATCATTGACAGCTATACATCTGAATATACGGAAAAGTCAAAAATAAATACAAAACAAAACCTATAACCCATTCAAAAATTGGTCTTGGGACATGAACAGAGAATTCTCAAAAAGAAGAAATCAAGGAGTCTAAGAAATATCTCAAAAAGTTGTTCAAAATCCCTGGCAATTAAGGAAACTAAAATAAAAATAAATTTGAGATTTCATCATATTCCAGTCAGAATGGCAAACATCAATAACAAACGCTAAAGAGGATGTGGGGGTGGGGGCTACCACTTTCTGTTGATGGAGTTGAAAACTGCCCCAACCCCTCTGGAAATCAGTGGGGAGAACTTCCAAAATAAATCTACCATATGACCCAGCTATACTGTCCTCTGATATATGCCTAAAGGACTTGATAACTTACTCCATAGGTATTGGCTTAGCAATGTTCATTGTCTCTCTATTCACAGTCGGTAGGAAACAGAATCAACCTAAATGTCTTTCTTAGTTACTTTTCTATTGCTGTGAAGAGACACCATGACCCAAGCAATAAAAGACGTCATTTAACTGGGATTTGCTTACAGTTTCAGAGGGTGAATTCACGCCCATCATGGTTAGGAACATGACAACAGGCGGGCAAGCTGGCACCAGAGAAGCAGCAGGCAGAGAGAAAGAGACTGGATCTAGCACAGGCTTTTGGAACCTCAAAACACATCTCCAGTGACACACTTCCTCCAACCGATCCCAATTTCCCAATCCTCCTCAATAGGAGTTCTTCCAACTAAGGATCAAGCATTCAAATATGAGTCTACGGGGCCCATTCTCATTCAAACCACCACGATGTCCTTCAACAGATAGATGGATAATGAAATGTGATAAGTATACACTGTGAAATACTGTTCACTGATCAAGAAAAATAAAATCACAAAATTTGTAGGTAAATGGATAAAATTAGAAGAAATCATATTGAGTGAGATAACCCAGACCTGGAAAGATGAATGTTCTCTCTCATCTGTGGTTCCTAGCTCCAAGTCTTCAGATGTGAGTATATAGCATGGAGTCACTACCACAGAAACCAGGAGAGTAAAAAAGGGGACCATAAAGGGAAGAGCTAGAGAATGGGATAGCAGGATATAAGAGATATGAAAGGAGAAATGAATACAATAGAGGATGCTTTAATTCAAGAGGGAGGGGGCCTGAGGCCAGTACAGGGGAGAGGGAAGGAAGAAGGTTAAGAAACCTTAAGGATGTTTGAAAAGGCTATATGTATCATATTATTAATTAACTATTTACTCCAAATAGCATATAACACATACAAATCTATGTGCATATGTATATATACATAGTTTAAATGAAGTTATATCACCTGGGCTGACAAAACTCCTTCCATGAGCCATAGACATGTTATAACAAAATCCCCAATCCCAAGCATGGGAAACTCTCCTTTTGTTGGTCATGGGATTCCAAGAGACTCCCAAACAATATAGGCTATTGCTGTTGCCTGTGTTTGCTTCCCAGATGTTGATGGTAGTCCTTATTGCTAAATACATCATGCACTTTGGAAAAAAGACCTGGGAGGGACTCTGAGTGGATCTGACTTGAAAGGCTCCTTCCTGAGGACTAGTTTTTGTACTACTGGAATATTTTATACAAGCTTCCAAGAGAGGGAAGCAGTGGATAGTTCTCCCCAGCTGTAATACAACTAATATTCCTACCCAACCATAATGCCAGGAAGCACAACAACCAGCATGCCATGATAATCCTGAAGGTTCAATGGTGGTACACATATGTTGGTAGTAACCAACGGCTCTCTCAATAGGATGGAAAACCATATCTGGTCCTGGAAACCTAGAAAACTACCCAGGGCTAGCGATGTCATGGATCCTAGAGAAGAATCTACCACTGTCTTAATCCAGCATGTTTTTTTAATTGTATTCTACCTACTTATCCTTATACTCACAGATAGGTATAGCTCTCACCACTCATTGAAATAAGCACTTTTTGAAACAGACTACCAGACAAGGACCATTATGAAAAGCCACAACGAAAAGCAAAGAACAACTGGTCATGGGTGTTCAGGTGCAAATGGTATGTCTACAACACAACTCCTACACCTAAAGCTCAGTGGACATTGCAGAACAGGGAGTGGAACACCTGTTTTGACAATGTGTCTCCTAAAAATGACAGGAAAGCTTCGTCCATGATACCTCAACATGGCTGTCTAAATAAGCACAACAGGCTGCTGACATGGAAGGGGGAAATCTCATGGGGTCCTTCACATTGACAAAGTACTACTGGAACTGAGGAGAGCAAACACTGAGAGCAAGAGCAATAGACTTTCTTAGGGAGAAGCCCACTAATTGCTTATACAATACCAAGTTCTCAATCATGAAATGACACACATACAAGTACACTCAGTGAGCTGAGAAGTTGTATTTATACACTTAAGCGTGTACATGTAAGTGTGCATGTGTGTGTGTGTCATGATAATAATTAAAGAAAAAGAAGCCATGATTTCCACAGGGAGCAAGGGGTGTACACAGGAAGGACTGGACAGAGGAAAGGAAAGGGTGAAATGATGTCATGTTTAGTTAAAAATAAATTTTAAAAAGAAAAAAACTAAATGTGTTCTTTGACAAAAAAAAAAAGAGTATGAGTATCATTTCAGTGAATGCAAAGCATGGAGAAAAGTATTAGGAATTCTGCACAGAAGGTGAGTTTTGTGATGATGAATGTTCTCTTAATCCTGGTGAGTGGTAGGCAACCCCATAATAGGGGCAAAGGGCAATGAGCTGGGGACACACCATTCTGCAGCACATTCCTAAGGCTATTTGTTGACATGATTTACATTGTAAGATAATTACATCTATTGCTTCTCTTTGGAGGAGGTAGCCTCGAGTGGTTTGGAACACCTTGCCTGGAAAGTGTGTGGTGGTGTGGTGGAGAGAGACAGTATATGCATTTTTGTCTGCATGTTACTATTTGCATTTCCTTAGCAACTCATACCTAAATATTCAACAAAACTATGTGTATTGATGCAGCTTAGCAATTTGGGAAGGAAGGGTGAAGCGGAAATGTCAGAACCAAGACAGGAAGTCTCTTTGCAATTGTACCACCCAGTTTTTCTGGCAGAAGGGCCAGGTGGAAGTATTTCGTTTGAAGGTATGGGTCATCTCAGCTGAGAAAGAGAACATGAGAGGTGGATACCAGGCAAATTCTAGATGAGAAAGTTTCTCTGTGCTCTTCTTGGTTAGAGGATGCTCAGTTCATTCTTAGAACTTCGAGGAGAGGCTGTGTATTCTATTCAGGTTACATTTACTTCCAAGAGAAGCAGAGGCAGTCGTAGAATACGGCAGAGGGAGGGTGGCTGGAGAGGAAGTTCTATATGTTCACTCTAGAGTGTCTAGCTCATGGCTAAAGCTCTAAGATTTGTTTGCGTCTGACTCACACATGCAGGGCTACTGTTAACACAGACTGTTACTTTGCCCAATTTATCCTAATTTCTGGTTAACATTAATTATTCTGAAGTCCTCATCTGTGCAAGACCTTGAAGGTATGTTAAGATATTTTTTTTAATAATCCCCTATTGAATGCTAAAATCCACAGTTTAAATTTTATTGTTTCCATGGATGGAATAAAAGATTATGCCACTTTTCCCTATGTTGAAACTTAGGTTTGATTTCAAACAGAATTTCCTTGTGTCTAGAAATAATTATGTAAGAGGTCATTCAAAAATCCCATGCTGTATTACAAAATATGGTAGAAAATAAGAATTATCTATAAAGATTTTTTACAATGCTTTTTTCACAATGTTTTACATTACTTTTCCATTTCTGACATCATTCTAAATGTTTTCACAGATGTGGAACTTTAATTTCCCTCTGCTTAAAAACCTGCTCCTGACCCCAAACTGCTGCTTAGATGCTGGATAGTAAGTCATTTTTAACCTTCTTTAAGACACTGACACTGCAATAATGCTAAAATGCTCCCTTTATTTCATGGAGTGAGATTAATGGAAGGACACTAATGTCACAGTGTGATATTAGGATGGTGATGACATTGACTGTTATGCTGTGGTTAGAAATGAGTGGGGGGTTGACAAATCCCAACTGTCCTCTATATATCAAGAGGAGAAGAAGACTCAACTTTTTCAAGTGTGACATCTTTGGAGAGGAATGATGATATTGAGTCACACTGGTAGCCAAAAGGAAGAGGAAAATGATTGAGTTTAGTTTTGTCTTGCATATTTTTATAAGGTCAATTCAAGTTGTATTGAAATCACTACATTGGCATTTCAAGGAGGGATTTTGGTTTATACTTGAAAAGTGGTGGCTACAAGAAAATGCATATTAATTGATTACTATATTTGAGGGCAAGAATTCATTAGAAAGTTGGGGAGAAGGATCAGAATCTGACTTAATGGTAAATATAGACATTTTGGAATGAAGAGTGGAACTGGAAAAGTTAGAATTGTATAAGAGAAGGAAAATGTCAGGATGTAGCTTACTATTATGAAGTAATGGTTAAAAAAGAAACTTTTAAGGAAGTTTTTTTCTGAGTTAAAACTCATATATGTGTATATCTTATGGCAATGCTGGATTCTCTTTCAAGAGGCATTGTGTGGACTGGTAGATTGACAGCTCAAGGGACCACCTCTTCAGAGCCACCACTCAGACCAGTTTTCCTTGGACTGTTGCCAGTCAGTGACTAACTACAATGGGGGGTGTTATTAGAGATGGTTTCTGCTCAACATTGGCTGCTAGGCAACTGTTGCTTGGAGACTCCTCTGCAGCCTGAATGATTTTCTTAGAACTATACTGCTGTAGCTCTTCCCACCCTAACCCTCCGGCCCTTACTCCTTTAGTTGATACTGAGCCTGCTCTTGCTGGCTCTGCTGCTCTCCCTTTACCCTTCAGAAGCCTATTTCCCAGCATCCCTCTTGACATTTGCTTCTAAGAAAGGCAAGTAGATACAGGCACCCACTTCAGTTTAATAGTTGACCTGGACAGCTCTGGTAGCCTGAATCCCTCACTGATATGAACCAAATCCCTGAAATATTTATATTTAATTGATTTATTTTTCCCAAAGATCTAGTTATTTAGCTGTATTATACCTTCTAAATTATATTTATAGTCCCATCTGTGGGAAAGAGGGACAGAATTACTTTGAGTATTAACAAAATCACTGTCTTGTATATCATCCCCACCAATTTCACTGGAAAAAAAAAGTTAAAGGAGTTAATGACTTATCATAACTCGTGCTGATATTAAGAGCAATGTTAAGATTCATCATCATTGGTTCTGTCTCTCGAGATCTGTGTTTCCCACCAAAGCAGAACTTTGAACTTACATTGGCTTGCAAATATTTGAGGAAATCCTCAGTGTGCTTTCATTCATACTAGCAGCACAGTTCTCTGTCCTTGGTGCTGGAGTGCAGAATGATAAAAACTGATCCTTTTCACATGAAGCTTCTAGTGACTTGGAGAACAGACAGTGCTATGAATGAGATGTTACCCAAGCCTTTGTTTTATTTACAAGTCCAATGATATCGTGTTCATATTCCGACATCTAGTTCCTAGTCTCTAAAATTAGAGTTACTTAAAGAAAAGTACTGAAGCAAGGGTGGGTGTGGCGGGTGTTAGGGAATCGATACCAGTTCCTCTATGAGAACTCAGCTCGCTGGAAGCCCAGCCTTGAATTAACACCCTAGTGACTTGAGAACTGTGATTTGATAGATGTGCACTAAAGTCAGTACATTTTAAATGAGGACCAGATTTCAAGGAAGATGGTGAAATATAATTTATAGAGTTTGCTTGACAAACAAAACCAAATATTATAGAAAGCAATTAACCTCACAGATAATAGAATTAAATCCTAAAGTTATTTATTTGAGAATAAGGAAACATCAATTTATTTGTAGCTGATTAGGGCTTTTTAAATTAAGAATTGATCTGTTTTTCATAAAATATATTCTAATTGTGGTTCCCTCTCCTCCAACTCCTCCAATATCCTCACTATCTCTCCACCAAACAAATCCACATCCTTTCTCAAAAACTAATAGGCATCTAAACATTTTTAGAAAATGAAGTAAAATGAGATAAAAACAAACAAATCTAAGTAGGTCAAAACAGACAAATAAAAGGAAAAGCAAAGAGTTAAAGAAAAAGAATGAGAAGTGACACCCACATTGGCATACACAAAAATCCCCTAAAAATACAAAACAGAAACCATAATATATTAGTAAAGACTTATATGTTAAGAAAAAAAAACCCAGACAAAGTATTATCAGACAAAATAACCTCAAAAAATGCCATAGAGTTTGTTTTGTGTTGGCCATCTAATGCTGGGGGTGGAGTCTGGCCTTAAGAGTAGTTTGTATATCCAGTGAGACTCCATTAGAGAGAACCTGTTTTTTCATTTTGATCCCTTATCAATTAGAGACAGTTTCTGGGTTTAGAAAGTGGGATTGTGTAAACTCTCGGCACTGGAACCCTATCCAGCTCAAACTTCTGCAGGCCCAGTGCATGCTGCTACAGTCTCCAAGAATTCATATGCTCATTGGTCCTGCTGTGTTTAGACAGTCTTGTTTCCTTGGTGTTCTCTATCTCTTCCAGCTCTTACAGTCTTTCTATTACATCTTCCACAGGGTACCCCGAGCCATGAGTGAAAGGAATTGATGGACATCCCATTGATGACTGAGTGTTCCAAGATCTCCCACTCTCTCCACATTGTGCAGCTGTAGGTCTCTGTGTTTGTTTCCATACAATACAAGATGAAGCTTCTTTGATGTCTATGAGCAAGGCATTAATCTAGGAGTTATAATACATTATCATTGGAGTTGGTTTGTTCCTGTGTTTTTTCAGCAGACAGTAGTATTTAATTTTCACTTAGATCCTTGGTCTATCTAGTCTCAAGTTCCTGGCCATTAGAGCAGTATTGGGGATGGGTTCCATCTCATGGAGAGGGTCTTAAATCCAATCAGATATGGGTTGGTTACTCCCACAAGCTTTATGCCACTTATATACCCACACATCTTACATGCAAGTCACCATTGAAGAGCAAAGGGTTTGTAGCTGGGTTGATGTTTACCTTTTTCCACAGTATCAATGCAAAGTACCATGAATATTAGTCAATAAGAGTGAGGGATTGTCAGTAGAATCATCTCAGCTATTCCATGTTCAGTGAGTTGTGTATGTGTTGTCTTCAGCAAGGGGGCCTTACCATCAGTTTGTAGAGAGAAACTGATAACCTTGGCAATAGCCTGAGTTGTTTGAAGGTTCCCAAGGGATCCCTTTTGGCCAAAAACTCAGTTAGATTTAACCCATTCCCAGAATTGGAGAACTTATGTGGTGATGAGAAATGTTTAGAAGGTACTCTGTCTCCCCCACTATTTGGTGATTTCATTTAGATCACCTTTATACATGTATATATTGTAAGAAACTTCTACTGTATTAGGTTTCTATACAATTTCTTAAATGGCCTTCAGTTTTAGCTGTCTCTCAACATATTCCTCCCTTAACCTCTTCTTACCTCTTTCCCTACTGTTACAGGACCCCCATCCATCCATCACTGTCTAGACTATTTACTTTTCTGACTGTAATCCAATCCTCCCCCCAGTTCCTTACTCTGTACCTAATCTCTTTGGTTCTGTGGATTGTAGCCTGCTTATCAAAGACTTAACTACCAACATTCACAAACCTTAGCCCTAAGCCTAAACACTTAAATGGCTGTGTAAATGTACCACATTATTTTTATCCATCCATTCATTGATGAATGTCTAGTCTATTTCCAGTATCTGGCTGTTAAGAATAGAGCAGCAGTGAACGTGGTTGAATAAGTGTATCTGTGGTAGAATGTAGAGTCCTTTGGCTATATGCCCAAGAAAGATATAGCTAGATCTTGAGGAAGAACTATTCTCAGCTTCCCAAGGAACCACTACCCTGATTTCCATAGTGGCTGTACATGTTTGAACTCCCACCAGCAGTGTATGAGTATTCCTCTTGCCCACATCTTCACTAGCATGAGCTGTCATGCATCTTTTGTTGATGTTGGCCATTTGGACTGGTATAAGATGAAATCTCAAAGAAGTAAGGATGTTGAACATTTCTTTGTTTCTCAATCATTTGACTTTCCTCTTTTGAGAACCCTTTGTTTGGGTCTGTACCCCGTTTTTAAATTGGGTTGCTTTCTTGGCTTCCAGTGTTTTGAGTTCTTTGCATGTTTTAGATATTAGCTATTGGTCAGATGTGCAGTTGCTAAACATCTTTCCCATTCTATAGTCTGCCACTTTGCCTGAATGATTGTGACCTTTACCATGCAGAAACTTCTCAGTTTCCTGAGGTGGCATTTATTAATTGCTGACCTTGGTGCCTGTGCTAATGGTGTTCTGTTCAGAAAGTCTTGTCCTGTGCCAATTACTTCAAGGTCATTCCCCACTCTCTCCTCTTATCAGGCTCAGTGGATCTGGTTTCATGTTCAGGTCTTTGATTCATTTGGGTTTGAATTTTGTGCAGGGTGATATGTATGAGCCTACTTGTATTTTTCTGTCTGTAGTCATCCAGTGTGGTCAGAAGCATTTGTTGAGGATACTGTCTTTTTCACAGTGTGTATTTCTGGTTTCTTTATTTTTTAAAAAAAATCAGTCATCCATAGATGTGTGGATTTATGTAAGGGTCTTCAGTTTGATTCCATTGACTAGCATGTCTTTTTTTCATGCCAATATCATGCTGTATTTATTACTATATGTCTGAAGTGAAATTTGCGATCAGGGATGTGATACCGCCAACAGTTCCCATATTATTCAGGATTGTTTTAGCGATCCTGTTTTGTTTTGTTTGCATCTCTCAGATGAAGCTTACTTGATTATGATGGATGATCTTTTTGATGTGTCCTTGGATTCAGTTTGCAAGTATGTATTTTTGCATCTATGTTCATAAGGAAAATTGCTCTGCAATTCTCTTTCTTTGTTGGGTCTTTATGTGGTTTGGGTATTAAGGAAACTATGGCCTCATAAAATAAATTAGGCAATGTTCCCTCTGTCTATTTTGTGGAATAATTTGAGGAGTATTGGCATTAATTCTTCTTTGAAAGTCTGGTAGAATTTTGCACTAAAACCATCTAGTCCTAGACTTTTTTTTGTTGGTAGACTTTTAATTACTGCTTCTGTTTCATGAGGGGTTATAGATCTATTTAAATTGTTTGTCTGATCTTAACTTTAGTAGGTTGTATATATCAAGAACATATCTTTTTACATTTTGCAATTTAGTGGAGGATGGGCATTTTGATCATGTCCTTATAATTCTCTGGATTTCCTCAGTGGATATAATTTTGTCCTCCTTTCTCATCTCTAATGCTGTTAATTTGGATCTTCTCTTTCACCTTTTCATTCATTTGGCTATAGGTTTGTCAATTTTATCGATTTTTCTCAAAGAGCCAAATCTGTTCCATTGAGTTCGTGTATTTTTGTTGTTGTTGTTTATTTGTTTCTAAAAATACTGATTTCAGCCCTGAGTTTATTTCTTGCCACCACTCATTTTGTATATGATTTCTTATTTTCTTGTTCTAGAGATTTAAGGAGTGTTTCTAAGTTACTAGGACGGGATCTCTAATTTTTTTTTTTTTTTAACATAGGCACTTAGTGCTATGAGCTTGCCTCTTTGAACCACCTTCATTGTATCCAAAAGTTTAGGTATTTTCATTTAATTTTAAAAGTTTTAAATTTCTTTCATAATTTCTGTCTTGATGCTTTTTATAAATTCAACAGTGTATTGTTCAGTTTCCAATAATTTGTAAGCTTTCCATTGTTGATATTCAGCTTTAGTCTGTGATGATCAGATAGGATGTAGGGTGTTATTTCAATTTTCTTGTATATGTTAAAACCTGCTTTGTGCACAATTATGTGGCCAGTTTTGGAGAAAAGTCCATGAGATTCTGAGGAGAAAGTATATTCTTTTGTGTTTTGGTGAAATGTTTCGTAAATATCTGCTAGGTATATTTTGTTTTATGATATCAGTTGGCTTCAGCATTTCTCTGTTTAGTTTTTGTCTGGATGATCTGTCTGTTGGTGAAAGTGGGCTATTGAAGTCACCCACTATCAGTGTGTGATGGTTAATATGTGATTTAAGCTGGAGTAGTGTTTCTGTCATGCATTTGGGTCCCTTTGTGTTTGGAGCATTGATGTTAAGAATTGTAATATCCTCAAGATGGATTTTTTTTCCTTTGATGAGTAAACATTGTCCTTGTCTCTCTCTTTGGATTAGTGTATTGCAGTGTATTTTGCCAGTCATTAAAATGGATATCCTATCTTGTTTTTTGGGTTATTGGTTGTTATCTCCTTTTCATCCTCTTACTCTGAGGTGATGTCTTTACTTGGTGTTAAGGTGTGTTTCTTAGATTCAGCAGAAGGATGAATCTTGTTCTCACACCCAATCTGTTATTCTTGTCTTTTATTCTGTTATTCTTGGGTAATTGAGAGCATTGATATTGAAAGTTATCAGTGAGCAGTATTTATTGATTCCATTTTTTTTGTTGTTGTGGTGTGGGTCCCACCCCACCCCCACTCCAGCTTTTTGGTTTGATGATCTAAAATTATTTATTCCTTGTGTTTTCTTGGGTGTGGTTAACCTCTTTAGGTTGGAGTTTTCTTTCTAGTACCTTATGTAAAGCTGGATTTTTAGGTAGATACTGCTTAAATTTTTATTATTGTGGAATGATTTTTTTTTTCTTCATCTACTGATGTTGAAAGTTTTGCTGGGTATAGCCATTTGGACTGACATCTGTGGTCTCTTAGATTTGTAGAACATCTGTTCTAGGCCCTTTGAGTTTTTAGAGTCTCCATAGGGGGGAAAAACATTAATTTTTTCCATTAGGTCTGGGTAAAGAAAATAGACCTAATTGGACTTTTCCTTTTCAGCTTTCAATATTCTTTCTTTGTTCTGTACATTTAATGTTTTGATTATTATGTACCAAGGGGACTTTATTTTCTGATCCAGTCTATTTGGTGTTCTGTATACTTCTTGTACCTTGATAGGCATTTTTTTCTTATGTTAGGATTTTTTTTTTCTATGATTTTGTTGAAAATATCTTCTGTGCTTTTGACCAAGTTTCTTCTCCTTCCTCTCTTCCTATTATTGTTAGATTTGGTCTTTTCATAGTACCCCAGATTTCCTGGATGATTTTTGCCAGGTTTTTTTTTTTTTAAGATTAACTCTTTCTTTGGCTGAGATATCCATTTCTTTTATCTTTTTCTCAATGCCTGAGATTCTCTTTTTCATCTTTTATATTCTGTTGGAGAGGCTTGTACCTTGAGGCTCCTGCTTGAGTTCCTAAATTTTGCATTTCCAAGTTTCATCTGGTTTGAGTTTCCTTTTTTCTCTTTTTTATGATTCTATTTCTTCTTTCATATCTTGAACAGTTTTCTTCATTTCATTCCAATGTCTGTATTTTCATTAATGGCTTTATCTATATTCTTTCTAAGGTCCTTATGCATATTCATAAGAGATATTTTGAGGTCTCTGTCTTGTGCTTCATTTATATTGCTTTCCTAATGGCCTAGTAAGTAAGGTTGCTGGGCTCTAGTGGAGATATATTGTCCTGGATGTTATTGTGTTTTTATACTGGCATCTAGACACCTGGGGTTTGGATGATTGTAATTCTAGTGTTGATATCTAGTCTTTTCTTTTATGAATAGTTTTTCAGTCTTTGGTTTCTGTTGCCCTCTCTGAATCTTAGGAGCTTGTGATTGCTGTGGGTTGCTAGGTAGGGCTACTTCTGAGTCTCTATTTGTTGTGACCCCTGGGGGATCCAGGGTAGAACTTATTTTTAGGTATTGGGAGCTGATACACAGGAATGGGGACAAGCTAGAAATTTGTGGATCTGAGAGGATCCTCAGGAGGGAGAAAAAATGAAGAGAGAGAAGACAGGCCCCTGAAGGTGATGTGCTACTGGGCTGTAGATGGGACTGGACAATTAGAATTAGAAGAAAGGAAGGAGAGTGAGAATTGCCTATCTGATTCCGGGAAGGAACTTCCTCCAGTGTTGATGACTGCGACAGAGGGATGGAGGAAAGAAGGAAGTCTGATTCCATGTCTGTCATGACCAGCATGTTTCCAGAGAGAGAATGCATTGGGTATTGGCAAGTGAGACAGAGGGATGGGGTGAGGAGGGAATGAAGACTGTAGGAGGAGATCTGTAAATTCTGATTTCATCTGATTTCACCTGTGCTTATTTCTACTCACAAAGTATAATAGAAGCTTGACTTTTTTTTTTTTTTTTTTTTTTTTTTTTTTTTTTTTTTTTTTTTTTTGATTTAACAGAGCCCTTTGAACATGTGATGGTCACATGGCAGCAAATGCCCTATGGCGTTCCCAGAACAATTGTTAAGATAAATTCATTCATCCCAAGAGCTCTCATTGTCCTTTAGTTATAAAATAACTATTTTAGGGTACGTGTGAGTGTGTGTGTGTGTGTGTGTGTGTGTGTATGTGTAAGCTAGAGAACAACCCCAGCTGTTGCTCCATGTGTATTATGAGATAAGATCTCTCACTGTCCTGGAATTCACTAATAGACTTGTTTGGCTGCCCCACCACTTTGGAGATCCTTCTGTTTCTGCTTCATGGACCTGTGATCACAAATGTGGCCTACCTGCCAGTCAGTAATTTGTCAGGAGAGGGGGCAGTGCTGGGATAGAGCTTCAGAGGTCTCAAACTCAATCATCATGTCTGCAAGGCAAACATTCTAGCACACAAGCTTGTTTTACCACCTCAGCCTTAAAGGAAGTCTTTTGCGACATCTGTCACACAATCACGGCTGTCAGTTTTCCTCTCTGTCATGTTAACTGGTTTAACGGTGCCATATCTCATTGTAATTGTTTTGTGATTGATTTAGCATTTGTCTACTCTTGGGCATAACACACATTTCTTTGTGTGAAATTTGTGGACTCTGTCAAAAGTTGATTTGCGTTATTATTGCATACTATCCTCACACAACAGATTCATGTATAGCCTCCAATAACAAGACAGAAAATCAAAATGTGGGGCGAATACAAGATGTCAGTACTAGCAGTGAGGCAAGCCTGTGAAAGGACTGCCTTGAAAATCAATGGTCAGTTCTTGTGAATGGTTTTCCATTTTGACTTTTAGTTTCTTAGACAAGTATGTTTGTTAGACAAAAACATTCATTCAAACATATGAATTACTGTGTTGATCTGACTATTGGTAAGGAAAGAATAACATGTGGAGGGGGAGGGGGCATTGGTGAGATGACTTGGTGCTTAAGAGCACTCTTGTTCTTTTGAGAACATAGGTTCAGTTCCCAGAACCCACATGATAATTCACAACCATCTGTGACTCTAATTCCGGGAGATGCAAAGCCTTCTTCTGACCTTTCTAGGCACCAGGCAGTCACTTGATGAGCATACATATATGCAGACAAAACACTCACACAAGCCGGGTGGTGGTGGCGCAAACCTTTAATTCCAGCACTCAGGAAGCAGAGCCAGGTGAATCTCTGTGAGTTTGAGACCAGCCTGGGCTACATAGTTCCAGGAAAGGTGCAAAGCTACACAGAGGAAACTTGTCTCAAAAAAACAAAACAAACAAACAAACAAAAACCCAAAAATCCCCACTCATACAAATAAAAATGTAAATCTTTCTCAAAAAGAAAAATAGAATAACATACATTGTGGTACATGGCATGGGATTCTGTTCATTTATCAATTTGTTACTTTATTCATTTATTTTAAAAGTATTGATTGAGTTCTTATGAGTTCCAAACAGACTAATTTCCAGTTCTTATGAAGTTTGACTCTATTGGGAGAAGGTAGATATTAAACACAGAAATTTATAGGCTAAGAGTCAATATGTATGTCAATAAAGCAAGAAGGGGGCAGAAAGTAATATATTTCTTACTGTATTTGTGCCTAATAACAGATCATAAAAGTATGTGAGGCAAAAATGGACTAAACTACAACAGAAATGTAAATAATCCCCTCTTAACATTTGGAGATTTCAATAAGCATCTATATCTATCATTATTTCACAGATCCAACAAGCTAATGTCACTAAAGATAGAGTTACACTGATCACCATTTTCATGCTAGTGACTGCAAAGACATTTATAGACTGCTTTATCCAACAGCTGCAGAATGTCCCTCTTTCCTGAGCTCACACGGAGCATTTACCAAGGACCACATTCTGGTCCAGAAAACATACCTCAACAAGTATAAAAGAATAGGAATCATACATTGCCATGTCCTTAGACTGTAGTGACATGAAACCAGAATTAAACCAGAAAAATACTAATGAACTCTCAAAGTATTTGGAGATCAATCAGCACATGTCTATAAACATACAATTGTAATCGGAGTATAAAATAAAAACCCCTGAAACTATTTAAACCTGAATAAGACCACTACTAAATAAAATTTATGGCCAACAGGGGAGGAATTAAGAGGGGAAATATGTGGTATTGAGTTCATATATCATAAAAGGAGAAAGATATAGATTCAGAATCTAAGCTTTCTGCTAAAGAAAGAAGCCACAAGAATGCAATAGATGTCTAAGACAGGAAAACAAGAGAATGAATAAAGTTACAGCAAGAATCAGTAAAGAGAAAACAGAAAATAAAAAAAATTGAAAGTTGGTCCTCAAAGAAAACAAGATAACAGTGATGACAGAAAAACAACCTGTGTACACCCAGTCAGATCAGTCAGGAAAGTACAAGCAGACCCAAGCACTAACCGAAAATGTGGCATCAAATGTGTATATATGTATATATGTATATACACATCCGTTTATGTATATATGATCATCATAATATATGCATTACATGTATAGGCAACTTTCTCAAGTGGAAAGAGCAAAATCCATCTGTCACTGAATCGCATCAGACATTTAAGAATGAAGAGGTATCTGCTCTCTACAACATGTTCAGGAAGCAGAAACAGAAAGACTCTTCTTCATTGTTTCCATGAAAACCAGAATAACCCTTGTTACCCAAACTAGACAATACAAACTGTATACAAAAAATGCAAAATACAGATGAAAACCTCTTATGAACACACATTCAATAATCCTGAACAAAATGTTAGCAAATCAAATCTACATGTATACAAACAACATGGCCAAGTGGGGTTCACTGAAGTTCAATGTTCTGGTTCAACTTTCATTTTTAATATAATCCACCTACTGACAAATAGGCTGTATGAGAAAAATTATCACATGATCATATTGAAAGATGCAGAAAATGTATTTGACGATCATTTCCTGATTCATGACTAATCCCCCACTAGTAAATGGAACTAGAGAAAGAACTTCCTCAGGCTAATAAAAAGACATCTTCAAAAAACCTGTGGCAAACATATGTAATGGTTATAAAACTATATGCTGGTCCCTAAGGCTGGAACAAGACAAGGTTGTTTCACCTCACTCCTGCTATTCAACACCATGCTTAAAAATCTATGTAATGCAATAAGACAAAAATTGCTAGTAGAATATAGGAATGTTACAATATAGCCTAATGCATATAAGCCACTTTCCTGTATAACATAGATGGACTATTGGAATTTAAATGTAAAAGATGATCATTTGTGGTGGCACTAAACAAAAATCCTACTTGAACCTCATGAAATGTGGAATATGTTCAGGAAGAAAATATCAAACTTGGGTGGACTAAACTGAAACTAGTATTTATCAGTTTGTGTCCCATATTTATGAATAGCAAGACTCAATACTGTTAAGGTGCCCTGCTTGATCAATAGATTCATCACAAACCAAATAAAAGCCCCAGTGAGCTGTTGTTTGGATTTCAACAACAAGATTGTTAAGTTTATATGGCAAGGCAAAAGCTCAGAATAGCCAATACTGAGTACCAATAATGAAAATGAAGGGCAAAGTCCGGAGTCACAGCCCCCAATTTCCAATATAGTACACTTACCAAGACAGCAGATAGTGGCACAGATCTGGGGAACATAACATAGTGTTGGGAAATTGAGCAGTACCAATATAGTCAACTAAAGTTTGATCAAACAGCAAATAATGAAGTACCTTCATAATGCAACATCCATTTGTAAAAAACAATAGGAAGGAAGAAGGAAGGGGAGAGGAGTAGAGGGAAAGGGAGGGGAGGGGAGGGGAGGGGAGGGAAAGGAACAGAAGGGAAATGAATGGAAGGGAAAGAGGCTGAGATGGAGGAAAAGAAAGACTTTACATAATTTATTTTAAAACTATAATGTGAAATGAAAATTTTCAAAACATTGCAATGAGAAAATCTAGATGACCTTGTGTTTGATTGTGATTCTTAAGACATAATGCCAAAAGTGTGATCCATGATAAACTTTGAGAAGTCAGAGCTCATTAAAATACAATTTAAAATAAGCTTGTGCCTGTGGATTGCTAGGAGAATGAGGAACAAATAACAAAGTAGAATAAAATTTAAAATGCATCTAATAAAAACTTATTTGTAAAATATACAAAGAATATTTCAGATGCAGTACAACAAGAAAAAATTGAAAGTGGGCAAAGATGAGAATCAACACCTCACAAAAGAAGATACACACACACACACACACACACACACACACACACACGTATATATGTATGTATTATGAATGTATGTATGTATTCCTACTTCATTCCTAGTAAGCATGCAAGCATATATTTTGACATTATGTGCCACTGGAGAGAACCACAGTGAGTTATTGTTAAAACCCAATAGATGGATGAAATTAAAGCAAATCACCATGCCAACATTAGTGAGGTTGTGGGGCAAAAGCAACTTAGTCCTTATTGCTGGGGATGAAGAATGGTGTAGTCACCTTTTAAGAGCTTATTGGTTTCTTATAAGACTAAATAGCCTTTGTCTTTGTCTTAGTTAGGATTTTTATTGCTGTGAAGAGACACCATGATCATGGCAACTCTCATAAAGGAAAGCATTCAGCTGGGGCTGGTTTACAGGTTCAGAGGTTTAGTCCACTATTGTCATGGCAGGAAGCATGGTGATATGCAGACAGACATGGTGCTGGAAAAGGAGCCAAGAGTTCTATATCTAGATTAGCAGGCAGCAGGAAGAAAGAGACACTGGCCCTGGCTTGAGCATTTGAAAGCTCAAAGCTCACCCCCAGTTACACACTTCCTCCAACAAGGCCACACCTACTCTGACAAGGCCATACCTCCTAATAGTGACACTCCCTAGATGAGCAGGCAGGCAAATCTATGAGCCTATAGGGGTCATTCTTATTCAAAACACCACAGACTTATTCAAATGTGTCCTAGACATTTAACAAAATGAGTAATAAACTACGCACTCACATTCATGCACGTGCACCAAAACATACAGATTACACAAGAATGTTTTCAACAACTTTACATTCCCAATTGGAAGTAAGGAAGTTTCTCTTCAAAGGGTATGTGGAAAAAGAAACTATGGCCCTATTCATGAAGCAGGCTTTGTGGACTATTGTGTTAAAATGAATGAGCTATTTATTCAAACATGTTTTTGAAATAGCATTGAGAAAATGTAAATTCATATTGCTAAGTGGAAAAAAAATCAGAGAAACTTACTATTATGTAATTCTAACTTTCTAACATTTTCTTTTTACAAAACCTGATTATTTTCTAGGAGTCATTCATGTTTTTAAGGGTACAGTTGATTAGTCTACCATTTTTTTAAAGTTGATGAAGAACTTTTTTTAAAATGAAAATGTTTAAAATATCAATGGGGTATTGGTGGAAACCAGACTATTGTAGTAAGACAAAGATATGGAAGGAAGAATGATGGGAAGACTATGAATGGTTGTTTGCATGAGGCTCATAATGGGAAAAGGATGGAATCTGCTCACACTTAGAACTGGAGAGCCAAAGATTTGGTGAGAGATAGCATAGGTAATGTAGAAGGAAGGAAGTACCTGAGGATGACTAGAAGAGAAGTTCCTTGTGCAGAAGGGAGGGGCCAGAGCAGTTAGTTGGTCTCATATGCAGATCTATATTAATTCTGAAAAATGTATTTTACAAATTTAAATGAGCAAATATTATTTATTGGGCTATAATGACATATTGAGTAATATGAGCATGTCTACTTTTTCATTTTACCAAAAACATGTTTTACAATTTTATAATTCGTTTCTTTTTAATAATAAAAGAAAAAATGTAAAAAAAATATTGAGACAAAGGGTCAAAAATAGTAGCTAAATTCCCATACTCTAACAACCAGATGATGGCCTTTAGGAACCTGAGCCCTAGTGACTGATGACGTTTTATGCAGATGGCAAGAACATAACTCATAAGAACCCATGGTGCATTACCCAAAATGACAGTCACAGGAAAAAAAATCACTTCATGCTGCAAAGTGTACTGCAAAGCAAGATAGTGAGATGTCTGCATATACAGGCTATGTACAAATGGCCCATGGAGAAAACCAAAGTAATGTCCCCTTAACCATTCTAATTGAATTGCAATCCTTCTCTAGGACTTACCATTGCTCTCTTGCAGTATTTTTCAATGAACTCCTGCTTGCTCTTGTCTCGTACATTCTTTTTATAGCCTGTGCACACACCTTCTGTCTTTTCACAGACTGGAGAGTAATATAATAATTGTTCACAATTTGTTGTGTAGGGAAAATATCTTTGCAGTTATGAGAGGATGCCTACAGTATTTTATCACCCATGTACCCTGGTTTTTAATATGGAGACATTTCTATAACTCAGGTCACCAAAATGATGCATATTTATGTGCTTGTGTATCTATGTACTTAAAATTGTACATTAAAAACTTCCCCCTAATTAATACATGGTGTATGAATATGCCATTGTG
This sequence comes from Peromyscus leucopus, assembly GCF_004664715.2. Taxonomy (NCBI): domain Eukaryota; kingdom Metazoa; phylum Chordata; class Mammalia; order Rodentia; family Cricetidae; genus Peromyscus; species Peromyscus leucopus. Next base: position 43,172,871 of record NC_051079.1, on the reverse strand, counting down.
AGATAATTTTGAATATTATAATTTTCAACTATATTCAATATGTGAAAGATTAACTTCCTAGCAGCTCACGCTGAGACTAGAGGAGCCGAGGGCGCTGAAGTCTGAGCACCATGCTCAGTTCCCCCGTCACACAGGAACAATGAGGATCTACAGGGAGGGGGCAGTGCCTTTGGAGGAGGACACGAAGATAGATAGTGACTCTGGCCACTGCAGAGCAGAGCAGGACTGCAGACATCTGTCACGATGGTTGGTTTAATCACAGAGGCCCAGATGGGATGATGGGATGAGATACATCACCAGAGGTAAGGGAAACCAAGATAAAATGCATCTGCTTTCCATTCATAATCAGTGACAAGCCACCCAAATCCTAGAACAGAGCCAAGCAGGAAGAATAGCAGAGACAATCAGAAGAGGGACATCTTGAGTTAAATTCAGTGGAAGTCCAGAACTAAACATATATATCTATTAGGAAGAGCTTAAGGGAAAGGATATGCTTGTACACATGTGGTTTAACAGAATGGAGACTGGCATAGGAGAACCCCAAAGACTGGGGAATACAGCGGAAATGCTTCTGGCATAGCACTTAGTTAAGTGACCTATTAGCATCAATTGTTTATCCTTACTTGATGTGGACAAAATTTGAAAGTGTGACATTTGCAGGTTTTTTTTTTTTTGTTTTTTTTTTTTTTTTTTTTTTTTCGAGACAGGGTTTTTCTGTGTAGCTTTGTGCCTTTCCTGGAGCTCACTTGGTAGCCCAGGCTGGCCTCGAACTCACAGAGATCCGCCTGGCTCTGCCTCTCGAGTGCTGGGATTAAAGGTGTGCGCCACCAACGCCCGGCGACATTTGCAGTTTGAATTCACTGCTGACATTTTTTTTTTTTCTGCATGATTTTTCTCAGGGAAAATTTGAAAAGAAAATTCTTCATATTTTCATACAAGTTGTTAGATGGACTATCCTGGTTAACTGAAACCACTATTGATTATAAGTTAACTAAATTATGGTGGTTTTGATTTTTAAGGTAAAAGCAGTATATTTATATACACATGGAAAAAGCTCACAAACTATTTATGTATCAAAATATCAATGGTATTCTTCAATGTTTAGTTATCAGGCCTTAAACACACATGAATGTGCACACATACATTTGTTACAAAATTGATGGAAAAAACTCAGGGGAACTTAATGAAAATACATTGAAAACCACACTCGAAGCTGTTTGCTCTGTGAATGACATTTCAAATTGTGACTAGGAAAACAGGAATAATTGCATTCAGTCTTTTGCAAATCTATGTGCTGGTGTCCCATAGTGACAGGTTGGGCAATGAATTAGTATGGATCAGTTGTAGATGGATTCTTCTTTCTCTTCTTAATGGCATCCCTCAGCAGCAATTGCAGCTCTTTTATCTACTGTCCAAGCCCAGGGCAAGATCCTACTGTGGAGCAATGACCTTTTGTTATTTCTGTTCTTACATTTCCATTTGTCTTTTTAATCTGCCTAATGCTACAGCTTGTGTCAGCCAGCATTGTCTTAAACTAATACTAGTATGCCAGAATTTCCCAAACACTTTAGCAATTTGCCAGCTGTTGCTTTTCATATAAAATATTTCAGCTGCCAGAATTCTACAGGAAGAAAAAAAAAGGTTAAGTTCATAAGATAGAAATTATAACTTCCCTTTGCCTTAGTGATTTTTTCACTTTGTCTATGTTTTGAGACTCTAATGCAAAAATGAAGTAATGCAAAGGAGACTAGAAACAAAGCAAATAATTAACCCTGTAATGTTTAACGCTTTATTAATTGAAACCAATTTCTTCTACGCTAAAAATGAGTTCCTTCAGATTGTCTTACACACACACACACACACACACACACACACACACACACACTCACGCACGCACGCACGCACGCACGCACACACGCACACATGGCTTGATTTGTGATTCTTTTTCAATGATAGTCCCAATTGTTTGTATTCTCCCTAGAATAGATTAGAAGTGATCAGTTACCATGGTGCTTGGCTGTGATAATTGATAGTTGTGCTGAGTATGGGGAATGGTCTATTAACTCAAACAATGGTTGATTGAGTCTGATGAAGCCACAAGTTAGGAATACAAAATATATAAGACAATGGATCTAGACTCTATAGGTTTGTGTACATGGATGTAAAATATTACCACCTACAAATCCATTTAGATACATATTTTAGAATCTTGAGGAGAAGTATAAAAATACGTATTCTGGAAAGACAGATACTTTTCATCCATTGAAATTTTATGGCCCACACACAAAGACTGCCTCTCATTACTAGACAGATGTTAAATACTCACATAAAGAGACTAACTATCTGCTCTGAGAAACAATATGGCCTATCTGTATTCATAGATGGCAATCCAAGATGGAACACTCATAAAACGTAAGAACTCATGTTCAAGTGGGAGTCTGTGAAGTATAGTGTCAACATCAAAATCTCTTCAAGAGGCAAAAGCAGAAGGCTTGTATGGATGAGCAAGAGTGATTATGTATTTGTTATGAAATTATAAACAGAGCCTGGTTAAGAAGCTATTAAGTTGGGTGAGTATCATTCCTAAAAGTTTACCAAAATAATCTGATTTTCTTTGTCATTACATGAAGGAGAAAGATCATTTGCGTAAATTTAGAGATTTTTTTCAAAAGGAAAGTGGGTAGGGTTTTGATATTCTAGAACTGTGTGTTTTCATGAATCAGAAGAGTTGATCTCAACTTTCTCCACATATCATCACCACTTTAACAGAGGTGACTCGCTGGTTGCTTCCACTGCTTCTAGAGTTCCCACCTGCCCCAGCAGGAGAAGATGCGGAGCACAGGGGCCTGACGGAGCATACACTGCCACCTTAAGGATTTGTTTTCTCCCTGGTTTCTGACCCATCTCTCTTCTGGTCTTCTGCTCCTCCCCAGTTCAGGGACCAGATCACCAAATAGTGTCCATTCCCAAGCTTCAGGGGTTGACCCATTTCCAGGCTCTTTCTCCCAGGTACAACTTCACCTATCCTTGGCATTATCTGTCTGAGTGAAATTAGAAGACTTCTGCTGAAAATAAAAATGTTTTAGAGAAAATTAATCTGGAACAAAGGTCATTCTTCTTTACACCGACAGACTGATTGACAAAGAGAGATGGATTATTTATTTGTTTACTTATTTACTTGAGATGATATCTCATTTTGTAGTTCATGCTATCCTGAAGTCCACCCACCACATAGTCCAGGAGGTCCTTGAATGGCTAACCTTAAATCTGTGATCCTTCTACATTAGCCAAATGTTGGGATTATAGACAAGCGCCACCATGCCCATCAAAGATAAGCCAGACCCAGTCTTTCTTCATGTGAAGTCATGATTACTAATTACTAATAGTAATAATTACTATTACTAATGTCAGAACAAAGTCCCTACATATGTCCATTTTATAAACCCAGGAACCTGTGACTGTATTTCTTTCAATGGCAAAGTGACTTCATATACAAATTAGTTTTGTGTTCCTGTGTCAAAATACCTAAGAAAAATGAAGGGATTATTTTTTTATACTTTTCAAATATTACTTAGTTTAATGAAGCTGGTACACACAATGTCCATTGGAAATCAAAAGGAGGAGTATTTGTTGAATACACTTCCACATGAATAACTTTATTAACTGCTAATGAAAATTAAAACTTTCTAGCACATTCAAGAAAGATTTATTTTTATTCTTAAAATGAGTTCTCTTCGAGGAAAATGTCTTTGAAGTTAATAATCTTTCTTACAATGCCTGTGGGTTTTTTTTTTAATTTGAAAGTGTTTCAGAATTTCTTTCGTAAGTATTGTATGTACATCATGTCTACCCCTCCTTCTCCCACTTCCAACTCCTCCCATATCTCTGTCACCACTACTCAAATTTATGGCCTCTTCTTTGATTATATATATATATATATAACATATGATTATATATGTGGATTTCCCCCATCTACATTGAATGCCTATCTGTATTCTTGACTTCAAACCTGAAACGTCTCTCTTTATTTCTCCTCAGATTTTAAAGTAACTTCAAGTTGAGGATGTATTCTTTTTCCAGTTTTAGTTCTATGAAAAATTTCCATTGCCCACTGAAAATCTTAGTTCAAGAGTTGGGCCATTTTATTCTGAAATTTCAGGGCCAGTTGAAAGGTTCACCACCTAAGGTTGCTAGAGCATCCCAAAATAGTTGCACAACAGAGGTCAATCCCCAACAAACAACCATTTGTGAGAATATGCTTCATATTGCAATCATAACAGTACAGTTAAGGATCTTGAGACAGGGAGATTTCACACTGTTCACATGAGGTCTGTGATGTTGAGTATAAAGCGCTCAGAGACATACATGTCCACACACATACATATTCTCTGCCTCTTGTGCTTGCAAGCAGCTCCTAAAACCTTCAGTATCTCCAGAGATGAGTGTCTTTGTATGCTAATAAGATTACTGATGGAAGGTAGGCCCTTGTTTCAGGATAGGAGCTGACAACTAGAAAGACCAAGGCCTAATCAGAGGTTGGGGATGTCAGCCCCATTCCCTGACCTCTAAGTAGGGAAGTAGAGTTGAAGGTCAAGCTGAATCAATCATGCCTATCCTGTTAAATCTCCACAAAAACTTAAAAGGGACAGTGTTCGTGGACTTGTGTGTACCCAGATGTTTAGGTTCCTGGAGTGTGAATCCTCTTCCCACCCTGATTGCTCTACATTCCTCTTCTGTCTGGCTTCAGCTGGTTTGTTTGTGATATATGTAATTAAAATAGTTCCCTAGGTTCTCTCAGCTACTCTAGAAAATTCATGTAACTCCTCAAAGAGGATCACATTGTCATCAGAAGCCATTTGATCAGAAGCATGGGTCCTAAATGGGGGCATATAGTTGGCCTCTGACCGTAGGGCCAATTGTGAGAGTAAGCTTTAACCATGGGATAGGACACTGTCTCCAAACAGAAAGTGTTAGAAGTAAATTAAATTATACCCCACCTGATGCCCTCCAGAGAACTGATTTGTTGTTGGTGGACAAAAAAGAAATCCCTAAGCACTTTGAAGACCAGAGATGAGTTGCTCTGTGTTGAGTGTGTGAATCAGAAAAGGCTTTCTTGGTATCTTTAAGACTCATTTCATCCACTAATAGGAGTAATTAGTTACTTGCTACGAATTTGCCCTCAATTAATTATTAGTCTTAGCTTTTAACCTTATCATTCAGCTTTGGTGTTATAGCATCTGATTTTGAATTTTTATGTGTGAAAAGCCCTTCAATAGGATGAGATACATGAGTATCATTTAACCAGAGACAACAGGGAATTCCTGTCTCTACTTCAGAATAAGGTGTTGTGGAAAGTACTAGAATTTAGCAGCGTCATTGTGTGTTACAGCTCAGACGGAAAGGAATCCTGGCAGTGGGGAGCTAAGAAATACCACAAAGTCACCCTGTACAACAAACCACACACAGAGAGATTTATTGGGAGGAGGGAAAACCCAGGAAGATGGCTGCCTCTGCTCAGGTGAAGAGCAGCAGAGAACTGAGCAGAAGACAGGGTTTACATGGGATTTCTTGGGTGGGCAGAGCTTTCCATAGTGGAGCTTTCAAAGGTAGGAATTGGTGGGATTTCAAGTCCAGAGTTTGGGGCAAGCCCAAGGATTGGTGGGATATCAAATCCTGAGTTGGGGCTTTTTATTCTTTAGGGTAGGGGCTGGGTCAAGCTGTTAAGGCAGTTAGAGTGTTCTGTGGGTGGAACCTGGTGGTTGGAGGTCCTCAGGGGAGGGGCTGGGCCACTCCATGCCTTGAGAGGCTTACACATGTTTCTTACTATGTGGTCTTTCATGGTGTGAAAGTCTTATGTGCTGAGTCCAGAAGCACCAATGACAAAATGAAGGCACGAAGGAACATAGAACACCCAGTGGGCTCTATTGAACCACTCTAGTGTTTCAGAAATCAGAAACAATGCTGTTTCTATGGGAAGTAACTCAATGATTTCAAAACATTTGGCATGGGCTCCATAATGAAGAAATCTCCCACTGGAAAAGGAGTAACGGGAAGGTGTGAAAATGTTCTCAGCTCAGTTTCCAGAATTACCAGCTTATCCTATCAGCCACTATTAAGCCACAAAACGTAACTATGACATTTTCTTCTCTGATGTGACTTGTGACTTCATTTAATCTTAGTTTTCATGTTTGCGTATATGGGCTAATTATTCTTAGTGGCGAAAGAGAGAATTTGAAGCATAAAATGACACATGCACTGGATCCTTTTGCTACTGCTGTTGTTTTAGAAACACATTGTAAACCTTTCAAATGTTGATTTTGCTTTACTGTTTTTTCTATTATTCTCAGAATGGATGCTTTAATTTTGCTTTAATGTGAGTATCTCACTGTTAGTGAAATGAAGAAAGGGACAGTTTTTTTTTTCAATTTGATGATTTAAAAAAGTGCTGTATATATTCAACATTCTTAAATACTTACACATTTTTGGCAATGGTGCTTTTCCAAAGTTGCTGCTATGACTGTGGTAATCTCCAATGGATGAGGGTGTAAAAAATAATAAAGACTTGGAAACTTTTAAGAAAGGAATCTAACTTTGTTCTCTGTATCTAAAGTAAGAAAGTATGCAGTTACAGTGGTAATAAATTGAAATTTATTTTGCTAACTTAGAGACAGACAGTCCTGGTCTTCTATAAAACAGAAAAAGGACACAGAGTCCTGAAAAGAAGAAGATTCAAGTGTTTTATGGGTATTAGACTGTCATAACTTTTATTGAGGGTGGAGAACATCTGCTTATGAGTTTCTCATATGTGCCTATCACTGTTATTGTTCACACACACACACACACACACACACACACACACACACGAGTGTACCATATCCCCTTATCTATAGTCCTGCTTTCCAAGTTTTTAACTACCTTATACTTAAGTATTGTCTGAACATATCAAATATGAAACAATTCATAAGATTTTTCTGTGGGTTTTTGTTATAATTGCTCTTTTTATCACTAGCTATTACTAATGCTGACTATGCATGATTTCTAAATCAAGCTTTAGCAGGCATGTTATATACAACACACACACACACACACACACACACACACACACACACACACACACACATTCTTCAAGTACCCACTGTACATCTTGGAGTTTATCTGTCACAGATAAGAGGACCACTGTACCGCTAAATGACTTTCAGATTGTTGCTCTTTAACTGAGAAGATAAAGACAGAAGACATTCAGGGATAGTGTAAAGATGGAAAAGAAAGACCCTTCTTTTTGACCTTGTCTTAATGTGTTACACACCCACTGACCTTGAGCTTGCAATTCTTCTGTCTTATCATTCCAGAAATGTACTGGCACTACAGGACAGTGCCACCATGTTTAGCTAAAAATGTGCAGCCTTAACATTTGTAATATTTGATTGCTTGCTAGAGCTGCCAATGGGCTTGCCTCGTAGTGTGAATAATTGAATCACATATTTCCATCATTCACAGCATGGTTATCCATACTCAGAAATAATATAAATTATATGTGGACATATAAGCATAAATTGAACATCACAAGGTGCCATGTTCTGATAGAAATGCATACTTTGTGATTTCAAATGTGCTCATGGCATTTTCAAGGACCCCGAACACTTCAAAGATAGAGGCTGTAGACAGATAGAAATGCATACTTTGTGACTTCAAAATGTTATCATGCCATTTTCAAGGACCTCAAACACTTCAGAGACAGATCCCAGTAAATAGTGGCAAGTCCAGCATAGGACTCAGCAGTATGAGTACACTTTCTGTTTTATATATTGCCCATGCTTATTTCTGCTTTAGACTTTAAAAATCCTGTACAGTTGGAAAATATTTCTTTTGGTGATGCCAGAACTTTTCAAGATCTATGATTTATGTCACACTGCTGTAAGTGTATGAAATAGTTACTTAATGGTTTCATAATAGTTTTCTGGCTTTTCACACAGTTCTGTGAATGGCTGAAGAAATATCCCAGTGGGCAAATGATTTCACTTGCTGTGCAATCATGAGGATCTGAGTTCAAATCCTCATGCTGAAAAATAAGCCAGCCATGGCTGCACATGACCAACACCCCCACCTCCATGAACACACTGGGAGCAGAAAGAGGCAATCCTAGGAGCTTGTGGGTGAGGCAACCAAAGCAAAATGGTGAGCTTCCAGTTTTGTGACAGAACCTGTCTGGAAGCAATACAGTGGAGAGTAATTGGAAAAGACACTGTGGATGCTCTGTGTTCTCCACCTGAACTCATGTGCACCTGTACCACATGCACCAAACACACACACACACACACACACACACACACACACACACACACACACACAGTATACAGGTCTTTAAATAGCCACTTTTATCCAAGCCTTTCTCCTTACCTTCACAAACTTTCCCCAAATGCCTCTGCTTGTCTTCTCTGTAAACTGAATGTGTCTGTATTGCTTTGGCCACTATCCATGAAGCCGTCATCTTAGCTTTATTTGATAGAGAAGGAGCTGATTCTACTTCATAACTGGAACCAGTCTCAATGAGTGCTTTATAAATTGTCAATTGTCCAAGGATAAACAAAAAGTAATTATGAGTGCGGGAAATAATTACTACATTTGGTGCCTATGACAAATAAGATCCTAGAGATCCTTGTCTATTCTATATCATGTTCTCTAGATAGACATTACTCATATCTTACATATAAGACTCAGATACATTGTTAGTTTCCCAAAGGCAGACATATTCAGTAACTAAGCCTCCATATCATATATTTTCCCATTAAATAGAGCTGTAGATAGCTCAGTGTTTATTGAGTATACTGTTAAGTAATACAGATTTAGACATGCTACAATACATTATATAAGTTCTTGCCATATAAATAAATGGCATCAATTTGGAAATAGTGGAATCATTGTATTTTTCCTACTTTAAAAAAATTCTTTGGAACCAATTTTCAAAGGAAAAGGGTAAAACAAAACATTACTACATAACCTGTTAGAGCATCTATGGTGCAAATCAGATGTATTAACCAGTTTGGTCCTTGTCCATCAAATAAAGCACATGAGTAGTAACAAACACACTATTATATAGGGTTTTGTTTGACATAAAAATAAGCAATAAATATAAATACAGGAGAGCACAGAAAATCAAAATATCAGGGGATGAGGAACCACTTGAAGGGACTAGACCCAGTTAAGTTGAACTCTGGAAAGTGACAGATTTGGACAAACTAAAGATGAAGAATAACCTTCCAGGGAACCAGGATGACATTTAAAAAGGACCAAAGCAATGAGTTAGCACTGCTGTGACTTATTTTATGGTTGGTGGAAAGGATTCATCTTTTCCTTTTATGGTGTGTTCTGTTAAATCTTTCTGCCCCATTTACTTTAGGCTCACTGAGAGTCTTACTTGGATAATGGAGAATGACTATGTGACATGTCCCACTTGAGCAAAAGTATTAAATGTGAGTCTGAGGTTATATTTGATACCTGTATCTGTTCTGCAAAGAACAGGTAGATGGTGTTTTGAGCAGCTGAGCTGGAGTAGAATCTTAGTCATCTTGCATTTCATATGGGTCTGAACAAGAAGGGTACATTTACTGTTCTAAGTCATTGAGATTTTGACATGGTCCCTTCATGGCACAGACCAGTGAAAACAGATCAACATAATAACTTCTTTATCATAAATCAGGTGATCGTAGGTGTCTGGGTCTTCAATTCAATTCCATTGATCAACTTGTCTGTTTTTATGACAATACCATGTGGTTTTTATACTGTAACTCTGTAATACAACTTGAAATTGGGAATTGTGAGACCTCCAGCTGTTCTTTAATTGTTCACGGTTGTTTTAGCTACTTTGGTTGTTTTTTTCCCCCCCATAGGGAACTGAGAATTGTCCTTTCAAGATCTGTGAAGAATTGTGTTGGAATTTTGATGGGGATTGCATTGAATCTGTAGACTTCTTTTGGTAGGATAACCATTTTGACTGTTAATCCTATTTGGTTGAGTATAGCTTCTTTATAAGTATGCTATTATGACTATCTGGATTTCCTCTGTGTCTGTTGATAGTAGAATTCAGTAGATAGTCAGTAATTATCCATTGTAAACAAAACAAACCAAACAAACAACAACAAAAATACATGTGCTCTTTTAGTGCTAAGTTAGTTTCAAGCACAGAAGAATGTTCCAGAGCATTTCTGAATTCAGAAAGACATTTCAGAATAATTTTACCAACAAATAAATATACCAATATAGACTAGAAAACCAAAGCTACTTTGGGGGCTACTGAGAGTTTTAATAGCAAAGCTTCTGCAGAGTGAGATATATGGTCTTGACTTTGAAAGTCTGAAACAACTTTAGTAACCACAAATGGAGTAGACACTCCCACAATTAGACAATGTAGGAGGCATCTTTTAATCATGGAAAACTATAAATTACTTGTAATAGTTGATGCTCTAGCTCCACAAACTTACTTGTTTAATGCACATAGTTTTTTCTTTTCTCTTTTTGTTATTTTGGTTTTCAGGACAGGGTTTCTATGTATAGTCCTGGATGACTTGGAACTCTCTGAAGACCAGGCTGGCCTTAATCAGATGTCTGCCTCCTGAGTATAAAGCACATAGATTTATTGTCTCTCAGTATTATCTTGTCCTCTGCAGTGTCTTCTGAGAGCCTACCTGTGAGCACAGCCATGCCCAAGTTCAAATCTAATTAGCAGGCTTCAGTTTCAAAATATGATTCCTGTGGTTGGAAATGACCCCCACCTTGCACACATGCGTCATATACATACACAATGATCATTGACTTTAAAAAAATGTTTAAAGTTATCAAAACATAATATTCAAAGTAGTATACCTCTTACAAATGTTTCAGTGGAAATCCCACAAACTGTTCAAAGTCATAAAACCTCAAGAGAACTTCCAATTTCCCAGATCATAAAATGAAAGGCAACATCAGTTTTAAATGAAATTATCATAATGTTGACTGTAAGAATAGGCCAAAGAAGAAAATCACAACAAATCTTGTGACAGTTGAAGGCAAATTCTAATTAAAACATTAACAATGCAGTGCACCGAGATTTTGAAATAAAATTACTGTAAAATAACTCAAGTGCTCAATAAAGCAAAAGGGCAAATAATTTTAGGTATCAAAGAATAATCGGCTTATCATACTAGCAACTAAAAAAAAACAACTGTGTAAAAGCAACAGATGCTGAAAACAATTGGGAATATAGTTAAATTTCAAATAAAACTCAGTTGAACAGGGCTAGAAAAAGCCTGGTTAAAAAATATTCAGCATGGTCCAATAACAAGGGTTATTCTGCATACAAAAAGTTGGAGTTAGGAAGTATACAAGGACTTCTGTCATGGTTATTATCTGTACACTGCTCTATTCTCAGAAGTAGGATGTAGAGGCAGGAGGGTCAGCAGTACAAGACCATCCTTGACTCTACAATGAGTTGGAGGCCAGTCAGGGCTACATGATATTCTATCTCAAAATACAAAAACAACAAAGGAAATAACTAGAAGTATAAGAAACACCATAAGAGATGTGTCTATTGATGATGTACTGATATACCTTAGAAATGGAAGTAATTTTGTAGAATGCTTTGTGTGTGTGTGGTGTGTCTTTAACTTTAATAAATGTAGTAAAGCCACAAGCATCAGATGAATATTGCAAAACCAATCTTTCTGTTTTTATACATAACACACAGAAATGTAAACATCATAATTATATAATGCATACATAAAATCGATTATAATGAATCTCATAAGAAAATCCTGGGGTTGTTATTATTAAGACTGTGTTATGTTTTGAATACCACAAAAATACCAACAAGTGGAGTATAATAATCAAATCTTATTTTATTTATCTTATTTGTGTGTGGTTGTTTTGTTTGTATGTCTGTCTGTGCACCATGTGCATGTCTGGTGCCAAACAAGGCCAGAAGAGGGTATCGAACTTGGGTCCTAGAGGAGAACAGCCAGTGCTCTTAACAGCTGAGATGTCCCTCCAGCCCCTATTTTGTATTGGGTTAACAGTGTGTGTCCATAAGACTTTTTCATGCACTCTTCATTTCCAGGGACTCTCCTCAACTCCTGTGTCTCCTGGATCATACCATCCCCCTTCCATGAGGAACATAAAAGATGGGAAGGAATGTAGAAATTTGAGGCATGACCACTTTGGAGTTCATGCAAGGTAAGGGTTAAAAGAAAGAAATGAGCTCTATAAACTACTTATTTGTTCATATTTAAAATTAAAAAATGAAATTGAAGCTAAAGCTTTAAATATAAATATTTGATGCTTTAGGTTAATGTGTAGATTCATGGTTCAAAATTTTAAATTATTTTAGTAAGAGTTGTGGAGCAAAGAACATTTTCTGATATTAATTTATGATTCAAATTTATATCTTCTATAGTTATTTCACAACACTTAATATGTTGATAATATTTGTGCATGCATGTACCTTTCAAACACATGTATCAGCCATAGAATTTTACTTTGCAAATATGCCTATATGGGTGTAAAATTACATGAGATGTTAATGTCAGCAATGATCCCACCTACCAGCAAGTGATTAGAAATCCCCCCCCCCCCGCCCCATGAGCAAGTATGATTCACAAACTACCTCTCCAGTGTTACTTGTGGTTTTTAAGCAAAATAAGGCACCTCCATTTTTTCTTGGGTAGTTGTCATCATATTTAGTGAGATAAAGAATAAAGAAGAGTGTACATTGTTTATTGTTTATTATTCTCTCTCTCTCTCTCTCTCTCTCTCTCTCGTGTGTGTGTGTGTGTGTGTGTGTGTGTGTGTGTGTGTGTGTGTGTGGTTTATGTATGCAGATTGTCTCTGGAAGCCCTGAAATGTCAGAGATCATGATCTGACTCTTGGTAAGGAGACAGGAATGGCTGGAAATTTGAATTGAACTCATGCCCTTGGGTTGTTCCTTTGTAACTTGTGCTTGCATTGTTTATGTAAAAATCAAGATGCTAGTTATTATGAGGATTAACAAGAAAGGTATTCTGGAGTATATTATCAGAGGGTCTCTAGTACAGTAGTTGATAGATTAACAGGACTTTCTAATATTCCCAAATAACTTCAGACTCTTATTCTTCAATAGAAAAGTTCTCAGCCTATGTATACATATGTACATGTATACGTGTGTTTGAAAGGTACATACATGCACAAATATTATCAACATATTAAATGTCGTGAAATAACTACAGAAGATATAATTTTGAATCATAAATTAGTATCAGAAAATGTTCTTAGCTCCATATATATATATATATATATATATATATATATATATAGCCTTTATTTCAAAAATAATTCAGGAAGTCATTTAAAGTTAAAAGCGCTCTTTGAATTAGACTGAAACAGAAGACAGCCAGAACATTGAAATGATTAAAAGAAGTGTGATCAGGGACTTCCTGGAGCTCACAAGAATATGCACTTGGTTTGACAATTTTAGTTGTGATTGAAGTAGAAAAAGATATAACTGTAGAAGCCAATGTTCTTTCCCTTCTTTCTCTCATGAAAGCAGAAAAGCCATGGATACTCCCTTGACATATCTAAGCAGACAATGGCACAATGAACGTATACTTGGTAAAGGTTTCTTTCCACAACCCTCACATTTGTTGCTTTGCAAAAGGTTTAAACTGTATGTTTTTAATTTTTTTCCTTCTGAGATTTGTTTTTGTTTATGTTATGTATTGTGTATGTGTGTGTGTTTGCCATGTGGGTCTGTGTCTGCAGAGTTCACAAGAGGGCATTGGATACCCTGGAGCCAGATTCATGCGTGGTTATGAGCAGTCTGGCATGGGTGCTGGGAACTCAGGTCCTCTGGCAGAGTGGCAGATGCTCCTAACTGCTCACACATCTCTCCAAACTCCTTTGAGTTGTTCTCTAGAGTACAGCTTGTTGTCCCAAGATTTCACATTTCTCAATTGGTACTCCACAGTTTGACTTTTCTTCTCTTGATGTTGTACTTAGAGATAAATCATCTAGAGGCTTTTACAAAATAGATCTGGTGTTGTAGGTATTTTCCATATGTTAATTTTCTGATAAGATGATAAACATGTCAGTTGAACATTATACATTTGAAGAAGCCATATGACAATAAAATTAGCTCTCAGCACTACCAATAATGATTATATTTACTAATGTGATATTGTATCAACATATCAGCCTGAGTCTTTTGAAATGTGAATTTGCTTTAAGGTTTTTATAATCTTAAAGTATGCCCGATGGTGGAATAGTGGCACTAATCTATTAGGAATAACACACAGCTGTCTGGTTGGACTGAAGTCCTACTTAACGGATGAGAACTTATGCCTGGTACTAGATAGCCAGCCAGAGACTTGTGGTTGGAGAGATCACAGAGCCTGGAGGAGAGCCCTCCCACTGCCATTTTGTTCAACTGATAAAGCGTTCAACTGTCTCTTAAATATTTTTCCTTACCCTACGGAGAAGTGCATCTCTCATCCTTCATCAATGAAGCTTTATTTTGCAGAAAACAGTAGCTTTTACAAGGAATGATAACTGTGGACTGTACATCCTCAAATGGGATATCTGTCATATAATACCTATTCCTAAAGCTCAAGGGAAAAAAAATGGAAGAAAGGGTGGGAAGCCTGTAGAGCCAGAGAACCAGGAAGACAGCTATGAAATTCCTTCCAGACATAGAAGGGATATTGCACCAGGAACTCTAAACACTATTTTTGCCTGTATAAAACGTGCACAAGATCACACCACTCAACATGCTAACATGGGTGGGGGAAAGGTTCACAAGTCCCTATGCCCAGTTGAAGAGCTACAGGCATTTCATGGCTGCTGAGGGTGGGGAGTCAGTTTTCTTCAGGGATGAGCTCACTGAAAGCTTGCCCATGTCCTTGTGGTCATTAAAAAACTCATGGACATATGGGTGATACAATCTGTGCTCATTACTTCCAATGTGTATTTGTATATGTGTGTATATATATATATATATATATGTATATATATGTATATATATATGAATTTGTGTACAACAATAATAATTATGGGAGTGTTTATTACTGCAATGCTCATCCCATGGAGAGCAGAATCAGTCTAGGAGCTCAGTCACTTTAAGAACTAACCTGTGCAGGCTTTCTCTTGCTACCCTGGATTTGACTTCTTTTGTGTTTAGTAGCTCTTCCTGTGGGTTGGGTTCCATAGATCTGTTGTTATTGAAAATGTAGTTCCAATGTCTGTTTTTTTTCTTTCCTTATGGCTTATATACAATTTTCAAGAAGAGAAATAATCATTTTAAATTAGTTAGTTCATATATATTTATTTTGTGTATGGTGTATGTGTTCATGCATGCATTATGTGTGAGCTGTGTGCATACATATATGTATGTATGAGGATGAAAGCTAGAGACTGAAAATGAGTGTCTTCCTTCATCTCTATCCACCTTAATTTTTGAGATGGGGTTGTAGCTAGAGTTTTCCTGCCTTGCCCACAGTCAGGACAAATCTCTGTCACTCGCCAGTCCCACAGCCGCTCAGACCCAACCAAGTAAGCACAGAGACTTATATTGCTTATAAACTGTATGGCCATGGCAGGCTTCTTGCTAACTGTTCTTGTGGCTTAAATTAATCCATTTCCATAAATCTATACCTTGCCATGTGGCTCATGGCTTACCAGCATCTTTAAATGCTACTTGTCATGGCGGCTGCTGGCAGTGACTCCCCCCGCCTTCCTGTTCTCTCCATTCTCCTCTCTGTTAGTGCTGCCTATACTTCGTGCCCTAATGGCCACTGGCCAATCAGTGTTTTATTTATTGACCAATCAGAGCAATTTGACATACAGACCAATCCCACAGCACGGGCTCTCGATATGAGCCCAAAGCTCACCAATTCAGGTAGACTGATTGGACAGCAAGACTTAGGGATCTCCTACCTCTGCTTTTATAGCACTGGGATTACAGGCATGTACCACACATAATACCAGAGTTTTATGTGGGTATTGGGGATCCAAACTCAAGTCTCATGATTGTCCAACAAGCCCATATATTTCTTTTATTTTAATCTATACAGAGTTTTATGGTGCATATTGATTTATATGAACAATATAGTTTATTTACTTGGGGGTTACTAATGTGCTAGTAGTCACTCATAATTTTCTAACACTTAAGTTTCACATCCTTCATCTAAGTATTTGTTTCAGTTGATTTCTCTGTATGAGAAAAGACGGACATAGTTACACTCTCTGGCATGTGGATACAGGATTTACACTACACTATTCATGGACAACCCTCCCCCACCCAGTGTGTACTCTTGGTAACTAGTCAATAATCAACTGCCTGTACCAGGGGAGGGGATGCACACTGTTGACAACTCTTGCATAGCACCTGTGTGTGCTTCCCAGCACCCATATACCCACAGAGTTGCTCAAAACATCTACTATGCCAGTTCCAGGAGATCTGTCACCCTAATGTGGCTTCTATGAGCATCAGGCATGCTCAGGATACATAAAATACACATAAAATAAAAATCTTAACAAAAAACAGCAGCATGTGAGGGCCAGCAGCTACTCTAGTGCCACGACAGAACTGAGGAGGTCGACACCGCTTGACGCTTTGGTCAGATTCCCTGCCCAGTTTGCCACTTAGAAGTTTATCAACCTGTTTTTGAACTTTGTTAAGCTTATCTGCCTTATTAGCTTTCTGGTAGGAAGCTCCAATAAATCATCTATTTGGTACATCACGTGTGTTTCCTTTGCTTTCTCAACAACTTACCTACTTACCCAGCACCCCCTGACTAGCACATCAGTCTTTAGTGAGTTTCATCTCATTTGCCCACCAGTTATTGAGAGAGGAGTATTTAAATATCTGAGTACAGTCATGGATTGCTTTATTGAAAAATCCATTTTGAAAACTGGTGAAAAGATTGAAAGTCATGATCGTGTGTTGTCAGAAGGTGTAATAAACAATATAAATTATTTCTTTAAAATGTGCTCTGATGTATATTGTATAGTTGCCTTTATTCTGGGAGTTTTCCTTATGATATTTTACAGGAATGTGTCACTTCATATTTTCACACTGAAGTAAACGCGCCTGTACTTCAATTGTCTTTAAAAAATGTCAAATAATCTATAAATCCATATCAATTACACTTGACAATCTGGTTTCTATGAAAACCACTTGTTTTATCTGGTCAAGGGATAGTTTGAAAGCAGATTGACATGGTGACAAAATTTCTATTATGCCATTGATATACAGTTTAAAACACTTGTAATGGATAATAAGCTTTCAAATAATCACAAACTCTTCACACATGAAAAATTCATAAATACATTTGCATTAACCTACTTCTCATTCCATTTAGTAATAACCGTGTGGAAGAAACACCTAAGGCCTCATGTCTTAGATTATATACCAACTCCAACATCCTTGCTGAGGTGTTAGCTGGCACAGGCAAGGAGACCCCTTTTTTCATTGAAAGACTATAACAGGAAAAGAGAGAGTAAAGCAGAGAGATCCTGTCTGGTTTCCATGGAGTATCCTCCCCTTAGTTCATGTACAGGGATTTTGGGTGGATCTAATATCAGAGTGAATAAAGAGAAAATACACACATTTAATTAATTTTCTTTCTTTTTTCTGAGGCAGGGTTTCTCTGTAGCTTTTTAGAGCTTGTCCTGCAGCTCACTCTGTAGACCAGGCTGGCCTCGAACTCACAGAGATCTGCTTGTCTCTGTTTCCCAAGTGCTGGGATTATATGCGTGGGCTGCCACTATTTAAATTTCTTGTATATGACAATCTTTACAAGTGAAATCCAAGGTGAAGCAGAGTTATACGAACATAGGTAGACAGAGAAAGCAACGGCCGGCTTCTTGAGATAGTGGCTTCTTGTTCCCAGATGACATTGTGAAGAGGAACCCTGGGAAGGCACAAGACTGATATCTAAACAGGACCAATAGACGAAGGGGAGGACCCAGAAGCCATATAATGTACGCAAGCCAGCCTTCATCTAACCAACTTCCAGCCTTAGTCTTCTCTCCTCTAGAAAGCCACTTTCCTTTTCTCTGCAGCTTGGTCTGTTTTCCTTGTCCCTCAACCTTTGGGCTAGTGAACAAGCTGGGCAAACCTCTAGACAACCAGCAACACGCCCATTAGAAAGGTAATAGCCAAGCATGATGCCTTTTAGGCTAATCATAATAAATCTGTGAATGTTTGACAGCTGTCGGGTCTAAGATAGTAAATTTTAGGACTATCACTCAGAAATATACAGAGGGCAGATGTGGAAGGGAGTGAAGGATTGCTCCAAAGAGTTTATTTATTCTGGTCCATTGTATCCCCAGTTACCACTCCCTAGCTGCCAGGTCTATTTTCCAGCTTTGTTATGTGAAGCACATTCCTTTCAAGAAAATCTTTATAATGGTGAAGTATGGAGGCAGAGAAAATCCAAACGGCCTATTCTGGTTGTAACATTCATCAAATGATTATAGCTTGAAATAATCAACATGCCAGTTTATTTTATTCTGAGATGACATGTTTTCAACTCCTTCAGGAATATGGGTTTCTAAAGAAAATATCTGCACATGAACACACATGTATCTGGAGGGCATTACCTTAGCTAGCATAAGCTGAGCAGGGAAACAATTGCTACATGCCTGTTCTCACTCAAAGATGGGATTCCAAAGTCTTATATTGGTGGATTCTGGGAGTACAATGATGAGCACCAAAAACTGAGGAAGGTAGGAGAGGGGGGATGTAGGGATCTGCTGGGGATACAAGTAAGTGGGAAGAATAATCTCTGGGTTTACACAGGACAGTAGGGTTAATATAATTAAAAACAATGTGTTGTACACAAAAGAAATTTCAATGCTCCCATGCTGTTTATTGGCTTGCTATAAGTTAAAATACCTCATCAAGCCTCCTAAGGACACACAAATGTATGTAAATAGAAATTCTACAATTAGAAAGGGAAACAGATTTTATTTGTTGCTTTTCTAATTATTTGATCAAACACCTGGTAAAAGTCACTTAAGGAAGGAAGAGTTTGTCTTGGTTGATGGTTTGAGCAGATGACTTCCACTGTGGCAGAAAACTGCATTGTAGCAGGTATATGGGTGGTTGGTCACATTGATGCCAACGTCAGGAAGCAGAAAGACAGGGATGCTGGTACTTGGCTCACTCCTTTTTTTTTTTTTTCCTTTTTATTCAGCTTGGGACCTACAGTCCATGGGATGGGGCCACTCCACATTCAAGGTGGTCCTTCCATTCTCATTTAAGCCACTCTGGAGAAGCCAGCACAGACATGCCTAGAAGTGCATCTCTTAGGTTGTTCCAAATCCCATCACGTGGACAGTGAAGATTAACCATCACGACGTCACTCCCTTGACACTTTAACCGTCACTTTAAATTACTACATTCCGTCTCTGTTTCCTGGTCTCACACTCCTCGCCCAATGCCATCACATTAGTTCCGTCTCTAAAAGCCCCGCTCTGCCCCCTGTAGCACTCATACGATTTCTCTTGAGCTGCCTCCACTCTGCTCCTGCAGCTATCTCCACTGGGCATACCATCATCCTGGGACATCCAGAGCTTCACACAGTGGACTCTCAGGGCATCCCTCTTGTGAGAAATCCACCCCTGCCGCACATTTCCTGACTGCAACAACTTTCTGAATCCTCTATGACCCTATAACGCTTGGATTTTGCATGCCTGGTAAACTAACGTCATGTGGATGATGCTTTCACAGGATGCCGCCAGTTTGGAATAGAGTCTGGCTCCCTTCTGCCATAGCTGTAGCGGCTTCTGAGATCCTTGGTAGCTGGACCTGAGAAAATACTTGCTCAGGCAGTTGTTAACACGGAACCTCTTCAGAGGCATTCTGAATATATGATCTCA
The DNA here is from genome assembly GCF_004664715.2 of Peromyscus leucopus. Taxonomy (NCBI): domain Eukaryota; kingdom Metazoa; phylum Chordata; class Mammalia; order Rodentia; family Cricetidae; genus Peromyscus; species Peromyscus leucopus. The sequence goes on along the minus strand of NC_051079.1, from coordinate 43,152,987 downwards.
TCTTTCAAGGGATTTGCATTCTTATGATTGGAGCATTCAGTGAGTGGAGTCTTTTCCTCGGGGCACTGTTTATATGGTCCCAGTGCAGAGCATGAAATTGTTTTTAGTGATATGGATAACAATTATAGCTGGCAGCTCCAGCTTATTCCTCTGTACAAGTCTTCTGCATGAGTTACATTTCTCATTGCTATGGGAAAAAAAATAGCCGGCAAAAGCAATTTAGGGAAGCAAAGGTTTATTTTGGCTCGGGATTTCAGGGGATACAGTTCATAAAGGCAGGGAATGCATGACAGCAGGAAAATAAAAGAGCTGGTCACACTGCAGCCACTGTCAGGACACAGACTCAGGAATGCTCAATTCACTTTTTTTTACTCAGGTCAGGACACCAGCCTATGAGACTGGGATGATGTACAAATTCAGAATGTGTCCCTCTTCCTTCCCCTTCCCCAAGTTAAACCTGTCTGAAAATGTCCTAATAGACATCCCCAGCGTGTGTCTCCCTGAAGTTCTAAATCCGTTGTGGCTAACAATGAATGTTAATCATCCCATGAATCTATAAGTAAAGATGAGGAGTTGTAGCTGGAGTTTTACTGGGTCCACCCGGCTCCTGCAGCTGCTCAGACACACAGAGACTTATAAACTGTATGGCAGGGGCAGGCTTCTTGCTATCTAGTTCTTTTTTTTTTTTTTTTTTTTTTTTTTTTTTTTGGTTTTTTTTTGGTTTTTTGGTTTTTCGAGACAGGGTTTCTCTGTGTAGCGTTGCGCCTTTCCTGGGACTCACTTGGTAGTCCAGGCTGGCCTGAACTCACAGAGATCCACCTGGCTCTGCCTCCCGAGTGCTGGGATAAAGGCGTGCGCCACCACTGCCCGGCGCTATCTAGTTCTTATATCTTAAATTAATCCGTTTCTATAAATCTATACCTTGCCACATGGCTTGTGGCTTACCTGAATCTTTACATCTTACTGACTCAGCCTTCCACTTCCCAGAATTCTCCTCTCTGTTTATCCTGCTTATACTATACTTCCTGCTTGACTACTGGCCAATCAGCGTTTTATTTATCAATTAATCAGAGCAACACAGTCACAGCATATAGAAAGGGGTTGTACTTTTTATCCATAGAGCTGCTTAAGATTTTCAAAAGTTATATATTGAGGTCAAAAGAAAAGAGATAATTTAAAATGCTATTCCTGAAGGATTAATATTCAGAGATTGACTTTTTTACATATCAATTTATAAGTTCAAACTATATCACGGTTGTGTGTAAGCAATGGGAGAGTGAATTATATGTCTTTAGTTTTTTTTTAAACTTGTCTGTTTTCATATAATTAAATAAAACACATAAACATTTGTGAAAACAAAATTCTAAATTTAACATCTCAAAACTCTGAATAAAACCCACAGGAAATAAAAGCCTTCTATGAAACTAAATGTCACATTTCATTTTATGAAATTATGGAAACATTGCTCTTTAAGTTAAGCATCTTTTAGTGTACATGAAATGCCTGGAGTTCAGCCTCACAATATGATGATGATGTCAGACAAACAATAGAACCAACAAAATCCAAATGTTCTCACATGCTGCCCAGTGGAACTCCTTGCTTGTGAAGAGGTATGATAGGCTTCTGGAGACAGCTTGTCTAAGCTGTGTGTCTCATCCATGCAATGCCTTAGTCTGAAGCCACCATTATCATGTGGACTTCCTGTCAAACCATAAATCCAATGCCGGTTTTGTGAGTTCAGTGTTGTCATTTAAGTTCATTCTGAATATCTAACAAGTTCACTAAATGTCTATGGAGAGTTCAGTGAGTAAATCTGATGATGCCTAAGGAATGATATATGCTTAAATATGAGATCATTATTCTCAGTAAGCTACTTTAAAAAAATAACACACAACCCAAATATGTTTCAAATATTGAGTGACACAATTTTAGTCGATGTTTCAAGCATATTTCTTAATGGTATTTATTGGTTAGATGATTCAATTCATAAGGACTACCACATAATTAAAGATGGATATTGAAATAAATTGAACATACATTTTGGAGTTCTTAGAATTTCTCTTCTTCCTTTGTAAGACACTAACAGTCTGTGATGTTGAGCATCAGGTTATCATATAAAGTTAAAGTAACATTTGAATCACAAACATGCTCAACTGGAGGACATAGCTCAAGATTAGTCACATACTTGGGGTTATTAATTCTAATAATCAGAGTTCTGTCATCAGTCCAACACAGACAGCAAATCTAGACAGAACACCCAACTCCAGACCCCTCTACCAATGCATGAACTCATTGCTAGAAGCCCAAAAGCAAGAACTTGGATGTGCTATATAAATTTACCTTCATAGGAAGTAATGACTCTGACCACAACATGTCAATGTTCTCTCTCCCAAATCTTCAATCATTTTAGTCACTCTATACCTAAAAACAAAGTACACCAAAAGCAAGCCTTCCCTTGTGGGATTAAGAATGGCTCCTTGAAGGGTTTCATCCTTACACTTTCTAAAGGGCCTGAGATAAGTGGAATGTTCAAAAGAGGCTCAAAGAAGACTGATAGTATTGTTTCATTTCTTCTCAACAGCTCTATCTGTTTCCTCTGCATTAGTATGATAAAACTCTTAACCAAACAACTCTAGAGGAGGAAAGATTTCTCTAAACTCATAATTTCACAGAGTTCAGTCCACACTTTTTTTGGGCAGATCATTATGCTGGCTGGATCATGGGCTAAAGGACAGCTGTTCACATCATGGCAGACACAGGGAGGTAGGAACTAGGCAGCAGGTATAACCTTCAAATCCCTCCTCCAGTGGCCTCATTCTGCTAGCTAGGCCCCACTTTCTAAAGGCTCCAGTCTCCCAATGTAGCATCGCTGTCTGGGCAACATGCATCTATGGGAGACATTTCATATTCACATAGAGTACTTTGCCACTGGCTCCCAAAGGCCCATTGTCATCTCATAATGCATCAATAGTTCCAACATTATTCAGTTCTATGGTCAGAGTTTCTGTTGATCTTGGTGATCATTTAGTTGTACATTCCTACAAAGGAAAAGGAGAGTTGTGTACTTTCAATATGCAGTGGTACACAGTAAACATATCCATTCCAAAAGAGATACTGTATCAGGAATGGGATCAAAGCAAGACTAAAACACAGAGGAAAGAATACTATACCCTGTAGCTCTTTGTTCAACAGCCAGGGAACACGGTATCAGGATGTAATTCTAATGGCCTGGGGCAGCCCTGTGCCTATAGGCTATTTTGCAGCCCACATGGTCTCTCTCTTGGGCTGGCTCCACTCAGTGCCTTCAATTGTCCTTGGCAGATATCTCATATTCATGACTTTCTATTGTCCTGTGGCATCCATTGCCCATTAGCTTCCACCCTTTGCAGCTCGTGCACTTTGTTTCCTGTCTCTTTTCTTCTCTAACATACACACCATGGAGGAAAAACCACTGCAGTGTTGTTAGTCTCCATCACAGATCAAGACATGTCATTGAAGGAGAGTTGGACAATACAAACCTTCCTTTTTTTAATGGAATCTAATTTTTTCTTTTTCTTTTAACTTTTCATGTAAGAATTTCATACAGTGTATTTTCATAATAATCTCTCCTATCCCCTATCTCCTCCCAGATCCTTCTCCTCCCTACCCACCCAACTTCATAGTCTTTCTCTGTTTTAAACAACAAAATGAAAAAGAAATAAAGAAATGAAGGAATGAATAAATAAATGAAGGAAGGAATAAAGGAGGGAAGGAAGGAAAGAAGGAAGGAAGAAAGAGAAAAAGTCACTGAAAACATGGAGCCAAATTTGTGTTTTTCATCTATTCCTGAGGGTGGTACCTGCCCTAGAGTGTGGTTCAGGTACCCATTGTCACTCCATTGAAAAAAGTGTTTTCCCTTCTCACCACACCTGTCATTTGTGAATAATATCTAAGTCAAGGGTGTGACTTTATGCCCACTTCCTATCCTTCACATTGAGATTTTTGTCTGGCATGATTTGTGGTGGTCCTGTGCATGCTGTCACAGTATCTGTGAGTTTATATATAACATCTGCCCTGATGTGTCTGGAAAATGTTGTTTCCTTAAAACCATCCACCACCTCTGGTTCTTAAAAATCTTTCCAGCTCCTCTTCCACATGAAACTCCGAGTGGAGTCCCTTTAAGGCTGGGCACTCCAGTGTCTCTTACTGTATGCATGGATTTTGTATTGATTAGCAGCTACTGTAAGGAAAAGCTTCCCTGATGAGGGTTGAGCAACGCATTCATCTCTGATTGTAGCAATATGTAATTAGGAGTTATTTTACTGTAGTGTTCATTTAGCATAATAATAATAGTAGGCTTTCCCTTGGGTCCATGCCCTGTTTAATATCACGTTCTTCAAATCCTTAACAATATCAGATATAGGTTCCATCTCCTAGAGTGCACCTTAAATTCAAGTAAAAGAAAGTAGTTGGTGACTCCTTAACCTTGGGCCACTGTTGCTCGAGTGGTCGTATCTTGCAGTCGGTTGTTAGTATAGCTTTCAGGGTTCATAGCTGGATAAGACTGATGATTATTTTTCTCCTGCAGTAATGTGTATAGCATCATCATCTAGCACTATAAATGTTAACTAGTAGGGGTAAAAGCTACCAGTGGAGTACCAGCTGTATTTGTCCATGTTCTGTGCTATAAGAAGGTGTTGTCTTCAGCAATAAGGGCTGTCAGGTTGTAGAGCAGAGGCTCTCAACCCTCCTAATGCTGTGGCCTTTTAATATAGTTCTTTATGTTGTGGTGACGCCCCAACCACAAAATTATTTTGTTGCTACCTCATAACTGTAATTTTGCTACTGTTATGAATCGTCATGTAAATAACTGATATTTCCAATGGTCTTAGGCAACCCCTGGGAAAAGGGTCGTTCAACATCCTCCCCCTAAGGACTGTGACCCATAGGTTCAGAACCACTGTTGTAGAGGATAACCAATAACATTGGCAATAGTCCTTTTGGCTAACAACTCAAAAAGATGTAACCAATTCCTGGTACTGGATATTTTATGATATCTAGTTGGGGTATTATCTCCACCATTTATATGGTTCTCTTTTAAAATCATTTTATGTGCTAGTAACTTCAACATTATCTATTATCATTTATTTTATTAATTTCTTGGCAATTCTAATATGTCATTTTTGTTGATCAGTTTGCCTTTCTTTTCTTTGTAACTTTATGTTTCTGCCTTTCCCCACCTGGCTAGTCCAAACCATTGTTTAAGAGCCTTAGATATTAGTCTCAGACTCTCCTTGATGTTTTTTCTTTGTCCTAATTGCTTAAAATGATAAACACTTGAAAAATCAGAGATTAAAATAGCTCTAATAGAAACAGCTAAGTGTGATGGAATCTATGTATCAGGAGTACTATTGTTCATCTGAGCTAAAGTGGACGTAGTCATTTGTGATGGGGATCCTCAGTCAGTATGATCCCTGTAATCCCTGTAATATAGTTGCACACTGCAGTTTCTTCATCTTAGTTAAAAAATATGAAAATAAATTCACCAATTAATTTTAATGATGATTAATAGCAGCAGTTAGGATGCTTTGGCTGAAGTACAGTGATCTGCATCTCAAACTAGGTTAAACTAATGATATTTATCTTAAAAGCAATGTAGAGGCAAGGCGGTCTGAGGATGATATAAAGACAGTTTCATGAAGAAGTCAGGGTTTGTCATTTTTCAGCCCTGCATCATTTTCAGGTCAGGTGGGCCTGCATCACCTCAGGGTGTAGCACAGTGCCTGAAGTTCCCGAGTTACTGGAAAACATTCCAAGTGTGCCACCATTTCTTCTGTATCTTCTTTTCAAGGTCAAAGAGTCTGTATTCAAGAAGCTTCTTACAGGTTATTTTCTTGTACCTTGTTGATCATGGCTGGTTTTAGCTTGCTTCTCCTCGCTGTGATGAAACACCAAGAGGGAGAAAGGGTTTGTTTCATCGTGCACTTCCAAGTGACAAGTCTGTCATTGAGAGAGATTGGGATAGGAACTCATGGAGGCAGGAGCTGAAGCAGAGGCCGTGAAGGAATGCTGCTTACTGGATTGCTCCTCAGCTGGCTCATCTTGCTTTGTTTTCCCCCTACAATTCAGGACAACCATTCCAAGGGTAGTACAAAGGCACAGTGGATGGTGCCCCTCCAAATCAATCATTAATCAAGAAAATTTCCCACAGCCCAGTGCTGGTGGCGCACGCTTTTAAACCCAGCACTTGGGAGGCAGAGCCAGGTGGATCTCTGAGTTCGAGGCCAGCTTGGTCTATATAGAGAGATCCAGGACAGGCACCAAAACTACACAGAGAAACCCTGTCTATGGAGGCATTTTCTCAAATAGGGTTCCCTCTTCCCAGGTGACTCAGTTTGTATCAAGTTGACAAGAAAATAACCAGCACAACATTGGAAAACTTTCATTGCCAAGTTGTTCACTGACAAGGAGAACGGTTTACCAACATTATTAAAGAAAATGACTAGAGGTGACTTGAACACTGAGACCAGTATATGATAAAAACAAAACAAAAACCAACCAAAACAACAACAAAAGTCCCTACCACACTGAAATAAATATGCAACAGTTCATAAGGTAAATCAAAATGATGTTGATGACTGTTTTTTGATGTTACAAAAAAAGTCTATAGAAAGCAAAAGTGGAAATACATAACTACTATTTACTATATAACACATATTCCTAAACTCTAACATACCTACAGAAAAAGGTACAAATCTACTTGGTCCCAAGTCACCGCATGTTTAGAAAATTAGACTGATTTATTCCCTTTGAACTCACTTCATTCCTTGTTTCTTCTAACCATAGTTCTGTTTCCATCACTAAGGCCAATGCATAGGTAAAGCTGCTCTCAGCACAGAGCGGTTTCCATTTAACACTGTTGGGTGAAAGATACATTATGAATAATATTGATTTTTTTTAACCTCAGTCAAGTGCCAGGAAAGCTTAACCTAGATTCATCTTCTCCTCACATTCATCATAAATCTCTGATGTGTCAATATTCTATATCTGAATGCTTTGTGCACATTAGCAATATTGTAAAATCATACTGTATTGTGACAAGACACTAAATTTATTTCAGAGAGGGTCCATTTTATCACTATATGTACTATGAATAATAAAGTAGTTATTGATTCTAATGACAGATTATTATAACATTAATAAGTTAGCTGAAGCAAGACCTTATTTCAGTTGAAACTGGAGAGTTCCTGAAGAAAAAGAAAGGAGCTTCCCAGGTAGATTTCTTTGTGTTATAATGATGCTGTTCATCATAGTTATGTGCTCTCATATGTGTGTAAAGAATATTGATTCAGAAAGATAAGGATGCTCTCTGTCATCTGTAGTCTAGGCATGGTTGTTTAAAATTTTTATTTTTCTTTATGTGTAAGTATGTATGTCTATGTATGTGTGTATCATGCATGTACAGTTACCCATGAAGACAATGAGAAGGCTGGAGCTGGAGTTACAGGCAATTGTGAGCCACATGATTTGAGTTCTGGAATTGGATCTTCTGTAAGAGCAGCAAGTGCTCTTAACTTCTGAGCCATTTCTCCAGCCCTAGTCATGTATACTTAAATATTTGACTTATTAATAAAAATAGGGGCAACGTTTAAAGATTCACAATCAAAGAAAAATAATTATATAAATTCCTCTTCCCCTCTGACAAGCCTGCATTAGAAATGGTGGAGTGATGTCACACGTGAGCGCACACACACACACACACAAATAATAATAATAATTAAATAAATAAACAAAACAATTGAGCAGCTTGTTTACAAATCAGATGTAAGCATAGTAGAGATGAGGCTTAAAACAGTCCATCCTTAATGGATTTACTTGAAGGGCCAGGAAATTGTGGCGTCGTGACCACAGGAATACCTTCTGAATAGCAGAGTTGAAATGATCCCTGGGAATCTTTAGAATGTAATACCTAATGTAAGTTATGGTCGATTGTACTGAAATTCTTTACACTATAGAAGTCTATTTTTCATGTTGAGCTATTTGCTATGGTTTGAGTTAAACTCGAGCAAACTTTATGTTCCAATTCAAACATACCATGACTATTTCCATCTACTATGTAGTCTAGTCTGTCTATGCATAATATATTAGTTTGCTTTTCTCATTGTTAGGATATATACCTGTGAAAAACAATGTAAGAGAAGAAGGGATTTTCTTTGCTCATTGTTTCAGTCTATTATGGTAAGGGGCACACGACAACCGCCATGGCTACAGTAACACGTGGCAGAAAGTCTTTATATGCATGTCAACAAGGCAGAGAAAGCAGGCTCTAGTTAGCTTAAAGAAAAACTTGCAATGAAGCAGGAACAGTGGGTAGAATTCCCAAAACGCTGATATTAGATCTGCCATTGGCACAGATATACCACCTCTTGGAATATACTCCTAGGACTAGACAGATATCCTACTACGGAAGTACTTGACAGGCTGGGGCCATCATTACTCTCCTTGCAATAGCTAGGGAGTGGAAACAATCCAAATGTCCACCAACTGAGAAATGGATAATGAAATTGTGATCCATGCACACAATGGAATTTTATTCAGGTAGATCCAATTTCAGCCTTTTGAGAATTATGCTCACTGTTCCTGTTTCAAGTTTTCCTTAAGCTAATTTGATTTATAAATAAAATACATGTTTTCATAAATAATATTTATAAATTTGTTTATAAAATAATATAATTTATAAAGAAAACCTGAAATCATGAAATTTGCAGCCAAGTGTTTGGAACTAGAGAATACTATGCCTAGTGAGGTCACCCAGACCCAGAAAGACAAAGGCCACACCTTCTCTCTTATTTGTGGATCTTAGCTCTGAAACTTTAGATTTGGACATACAACCCCAGAAGCCAGGATAGGAAAGAAGGAGGGATGGGGTGTGGAGGAGTCCTCGAGAAAGGATTAGTAAGACACAGGTGCTATGAAAAGGAGAAGGTGGAAAAGAGGACTTAACTGCGGAGTAGAGAGGGAGGGGAGGAAGAGATAACACTAGGATGTTTGAAAATGACATGGGAACTGTTATTCTATAAACTTATATATGTAACATTTGTGTACACTTTAAAGGGAGTTAGGCCACATGGGATGATAATGACCCCACTCCCCACCCCCACCCTCAAGGAGCCATAGACTACATAAGAAAACTTCCATCCCCAGATTGGGAAACCTTCCTCTAATTTGCAGTGGGGGGGTTCAAGAGACTTCCAAAACAATATAGGCTATTGCCATTGCCCTTGCTCAACTCCCAGAGTTTGAAGATATCCTTATTGCTGGAGACATCACACACTTTGGACATAGGACTTGGAGGAAGGACACTTTTACTGACCTGGAAGACTCACCCTGGTCTAGTGCTATGCAAGTTGCCAAGGGAGAAAAGTGATCAATAGTCCTGCTAAGATGTAAAGCCTGCCAACCACAGCAATGACTGGCCAGGCAAAATGTCCACAGTGGTTTTGTAATGACACTTGGGGGTAACCAATTGCTGCTAATTGTACTTAAGGCACATTTAATATGAAGAACTCATGCTTAGTACTGTAAACCTTGCCAATTATCCATGGCTGGAGAGAGATCATAAACCCTGGAGTAGAACATACTACCATTTTCTTAAATCAATTTAGCTCCTCAAAAATATGTGAATTAAAAAATAAGATTTAAAGACCATTTCAAGTAGGAAGCCAACATAATACTTGTTTTTAAAAATATAGTATTTTTAAAATTCTTTGATAATTTCAAACATGCGTATAATGTTTTATGATTGTGGTGGTATTGTGTTTCCCAAAATATTGTGCACCCTAATAAACTTATCTGGGGTCATAGGAAAGAACAGCCACTAGATACAGAGGCCAGAAAATGGTGGCGCACACACACCTTTAATCCTATCACTTGGGAGGCAGAAATCCATCTGGATCTCTGTGAGTTCAAAGCCACACTGGAAACAGCCAGGCATGGTGACTCACACCTTTAATCCCAGGAAGTGATGGAAGAAAACAGAAAGGTATATAAGGCGTGAGGACCAGGTGGTTAAGCTTTGAGGCTTTTGAGCAGCAGTTCAGCTGAGATCCATTCAGATGAGGACTCAGAGGCTTTCAGTCTGAGGAAATAGGATCAGCTGAGGAATTGGCGAGGCGAGGTAGCTGTGGCTTGTTCTGCTTCTCTGATCTTCCAGCATTCAGCCCAATACCTGGCCCTGGGTTTGTTTTTATTAATAAGATCTTTTAAGATTCATGCTACATATGATTATATTCATTCCCACTCCTTCCTGTAACTCTTACCAGCCCTACTCTAGCCCATAATACCTATTTCTCCAGGGGACACATTTCTCCATTGAATTAAGAAACTAGTATATTTTATGAAAGTACATATTGAAATATTTTTTTGAAAATACAAAATTATAAAAAGTCAATTTCTTACCTTTCTTGGTATATTAACAATAAATTTCAACATCACTAAAGATTTAAACATAAAATTAACCATAGGAAGGGTTGGAGAGATGTCTCAGTGGTTGAGAGCTCTTCCGGAGAATCCAGGTTCAATTCCCAGTACCTCTGTGACAGCTCACAACTGTCTGTAACTCCGGTTCCAGGGGATCTAGACAAACATGGAAGCAAAACACCAATGCATATACAATAAAAATAGATACATTCTTTTTCAAAAGCTAGGCAGTAGTGGCGCACACCTTTAATCTCAACACTTGGGAGGCAGAATCATGCAGATCTCTGAGTTCCAGGCCAGCCTGAGCTACAGAATGAGTACCAGGGCATTCAGGGACACACAGAGAAACTGTCTTGAAATCCACTCCCCCTCCAAAAAAAATTAATCATAGAAGAAAGTATTGGGCAAAAGTTTTAAATCAAGTACCTTTTATAAAATAACCTCAGAAATTATAAAGGAAATTAGTAAATTTGCATGAATAACAAATTGAAAATTTTGCACTACAGTATAATAACATATCAAATGACAAGCTGGAATAACAATTCTGTGTTACAGATGACATTTAAAGTACTAATGTTCCCAATGTAAATAAGGATCAAAAACATCATTTAAAAATAGGCTAAGGACATAAAAAGTCATTTGACAAGTTAAAAAAATCCCATACCTCCTTTAAATATATAAAATGTACTCACTACTTCTTTTTCTTAATTATTTTATTGTTTTATTATTTCGTGTTTTCCCTGCATTAATGTCTATGTGCCATGTCTATACAGTGTACTCAGAGGCCACAAGAGGGAGTCAGATTCCCCTGGGACTGGAGTTATGGATGGTTGTGAACTGTCATGTGGGTGCTAGAGATCAAACCTAGGTCGTCTGGAAGAGCAGCCAGTACTCCCAATTTCTGAGCCATCTCTCCAGCCCATCGATGTGGTGGTATTGTGTTCCCCAAAATATTGTGTACCCTAATAAACTTATCTGGGGTCAGAGACAGAACAGCCACTAGATACAAAGGCTAGAAAATGGTGGCACTCACACCTTTAATCCTAGCATTCCAGAGGCAGAAATCCCTCTGGATCTCTGTGAGTTCATGGCCACATTGGAAACACCCAGGCATGGTGACACATGCCTTTAATCCCAGAAAGTGAGCCTTTAATCCTAGGGAGTGAGGCAGAAAGCAGAAAGGTATATAAGGCATGAAGATTAGGAACTAGAAACATTTGGCTGGTTAAGCTTTTAGGTTTTGAGCAGCACAGTTCAACTGAGACCCATTCAGATATGAGGACACAGAGGCTTCCAGTCTGAGGAAACAAGATCAGCTGAGAAGTTGGCCAGGTGAGGTTAGCTGTGACTTGTTCTGTCTCTCTGATCTTCCAGTGCTCATCCCAATACCTGGCTCAGGTTTGTTTTATTAATAAAGACTCTTTAAGATTCATGCTACACATTGCTTTTTCTTATAATTATAGAAAGATGCAAACTAAAACAGCTTTTTATTTTCACTTGACAAATTCCAACTATACCATAATGGCCATCTCTCACTTTAAAGACTATATAGACTTGAGTGCTTTGTTACATCCTGTATGATTAGCTACTGTCTACCTGCCTCTTAAAATTCTAGTTCCTTCTCTTTTCTGCTTGAGCCAGCCTGGTCAACTTGTCCAACTAAATGTGTCCAACTGGAAGCCTCCGCATGTTTCTACATAGTTTTACTCTACCAGGCTGGCACATTCATAGGTCTTTGTGTCTCCTCTTTCATTTAACCTATGCTCAAACATCATATCCCAGGGTCATGTACCATGACCATCCTCCATAGTATCTCCCATACCTCAAGTCTACCTTCTTGCCTAGCTTTATTTTGTGTTTTATTAACTGAGAATACTTTACAATATTTTTCAGTGGACCTGTTGACTTTTGAAACTGTAATATGAAAAAAATTGCAGATGCCACAATGTCAGAGACATTGTTTCTATCACTCCTTAATAGTATTATACCAAACCAGGGACCTGGTTTAGAGAGATTATGCTATGTCTGTGGATAAACGCACAGCAGCTGTGCAGATTGGTGAGGGTAGGATACATTCTCTGTGTCATCCACTGTTGAAATGAGTAGAAATTGATGTAACCTAAATAAACAATGAATGTTAATAGTTACAGAAATTTCCTTGTTGGGGGAGAAATGTTCAGTTTTAATTTTCATACAAATAGTGTCCACAAACTATGATTTTTGAGTTTCTACAACTACAATTTTATCATGTAAACTTGAGATAAGTACATAGATTTATTGAACTTCTGCTTGTAAGGAGAATAACACTGAAAAACCATCTCTATGTCAATCCCCAGAGGACTCCAGAGTAGAAAGGAAAATAACACTGAAAAACCATCTCTATGTCAATCCCCAGAGGACTCCAGAGTAGAATATACACAGAGAGATACAATGCAATTGTTTCAGAATGAGGTAAATCGAGGCATCTACCTCTAATGGTCTGTGTCCATATGTGTCTGCCTGCCTATGTATATACTGTTTTACATGACACTTCTAAGTATATCGTGCAGTAATAAGAGCAAAGGTAAAATGTAAACTTCTGCAAAGTATTTTTGAACATGGGGGAAGACATGCATAGTTCTATCTACTATATGTAGGTAAACATAAAAAGCATCCGCGACATTCGTTAATTGTTGAGGTCAGGAATGTGTAGCAGGGGGTACTGTGAGCCTCTTTGTATTATCAGAACTTTTCTTTTTCAGTGTTTGATATTGCTAACTTAAAATATATATATATTTTAAATTTTCTCAGTAAAAGAAATTAGGTGGCTGTACTTCTTGCACAAGTTAAGGGATCATTATTTTTCTTTGTATAGTTTATCTGTGGACACTCCCACTTTAGGCTTCTTTAGTTGTATTTTGCTGTAGTTAAAGTAGAGAAGAATAATTTCAAGCCAGGGATTCATTGGAGATCAATTTAAAAGTATTTACCCTATCATATACATTTTTTTCAAACAAGCAAAGCTGAAAAAAAATCCATCTTGATATAACATAATGTATTTCCCCTTTCTGTAGAAGCATGTAGAAACAATGTAAAATGGCCTTACACTTATTGCGCTGATGATAATGGAAATGGATGCTTTCTAAACCATGAAACTATCTTTGTGCTGCTCTGAAATAGCCAATTAACTTACATTCCATTTTGGCTTAAGTGATTTGATAAAACACAGCATCACTTCATCCATCCTTAGTCATGAACCCTTGCTCTCTAAAGGTTAATGCTCCATCCTACTTCATGAATTGGATGGTTTGGTCTGTTTATGTATTAAAGCAAAATATACATTTTAAATAGCACTTTATTTAGTTCTCATTTATATAAGAAACAATGAGAACAAGGATGTTATGAAAATAGAATGTTGTAATAAATAGTTTCATTAGGGGATTATTTTGCCCTTTCTCCCTCAAATGATAAGACAGCAGTCTGTGAAAGAAAAATTATACTTATAAAATTCAACATTTTGTTTCCATTACTTTATTCCTAATGATCAGCAAAACTTAACATGCAGTATTTTTAAACTCTTAGCCCAAGCTTTCTAAGCTATAGAACATTACAGTGAAGAGTTAGCAAGAGCATTAATTTATTTTCTTTTATGCTGCAACAATGGGATCCTTGGGTGCTGCAGAAACTCTCTCTTGGTTTTGCATCTTCTTTCCTGGTGGATTGGAATCTCCCTCTTGAGTTTATAATGACTGTATTTCAGGGAATGGAAGTAATGAACTTACAGAGATTGCCTACATATGACCTTTATCCCCAAAGCCATTGTGCTTGTTCTCATGGAGATTGGACTAGTGCCCAACACCCTAGATGACAGACAGAGGTGCTTCCCCCATGATACCTTGCTCAGTGTGGCCACATCATCTATTAGAGATGTAGCATTTTGGCCATGTGGTGATTAATGCAATAGCACCAGATCCTGCCATGTCATCCCAGGGTTCAGAGTTGGACTTTATATTATTCCAGTTTGCTAACCATTTACTTTTTGACATCATAGAATAAGCAAGCCAGATGCAGAATTCACCTTGTCTAGTCTCTTTTCAGCATACCAATAGTTTAGCTGAAAGATGAATGAACTTTTGTTATGTTTAAACATATTTTGTTGAGCTTTGAACTCATTGGTTCAGGAAAAGACTTTCTGAACAGAATAGAGCATAGGCGCTAAGATCACCGATCAACAAACGGGATCTCATGACACTGAAAACCTTCTGCAAGGCAGAGGATATGGTCATTCAGACAAAGAAGCAGCTTAAAGAAAGGGAAAATATTTTTTACCAACTACACATCTAATAGAGGTCCAATAATTTACAGAAAGAACTGAAGTCTCCCACTATTGAAGTGTGAGGGTCAATGTGTAATTTAAACTTTTAGTAATGTTTCTTTTACATATGTAGGTGCCCTTGTGTTTGGGGCATAGATGTTAAGAATAGAAATGTCATCTTGGTGGAATTTTCCTTTGATAAGTATGAAGTGTCCTTCCCCATCTCTTTTGATTTTGGTTTGAAGTCTATTTTGCTAGATATTAGAATGGCTACAACAGCTTCCTTCTTAGGTCCATTTGCTTGGAAAATCTTTTTTCAACCCTTTTCTCTGAGGTAATGTCTATCTCTGGTGTTGAGGTATGATTTTATATGTAGCAGAAGGATGGATCATGTTTTGCATCCATTCTTTTAGCCTGTGTCTTTTTATTGGGCAGTTGAGTACTACTGAATTTAAGAGATATTAATAAGCAATGATTGCTAATTATTGTTATTTTGTTGTTGTTGTTGTTGGTGGTGGTGGTGGTGGTAGTGGTGGTGTGTGTATTCCTTTTTGGTTTTGTGGTTTGAGATTATTTATTTCCTATATTTTCATGGTGTAGTTAACCTCCTTGGGTTGAAGTTTTCTTTCTAATATGTTTTGTAGGGCTGTATTTGTAGACAGATACTGTTTGAATTTGACTCTGTCATGGAATATCATGTTTTCTCCAGCTATGGTTCTTGAAAGTTTTGTTTGATGTAGTAGTCTGGGCTGGCATCTGTGATCTCTTAGTCTACAGGACATCTGTTCAGGCCCTTCTGTCTTTTAGAGTCTTTATTGAGAAGTTAGGTATGATTCTAATAGGTCTACCTTTATGTGTTACTTGTTCTTTCCCTGGCAGCTTTTAGTATTCTTTCTTTGTTCTGTATGTTTAGTGTTTTGGTTATTATGTGGCAAAGTGGACTTTCTTTTCTGGTCCAATGTATTTGGTGTTATATATGCTTCTTGCACCTTTATAGGCATGTCCTTCTTTAGGTTAGGAAAATTCACTTCTATGATTTTGTTGAATATATTTTCTGGGCTTTTGAGCTGGGAATCTTCTCCTTGTTCTATTCCTGTTACTGTTAGGTTTGGTCTTTTCATGGTGTCCTAGATTTCCTGGATGTTTTGTGTCTGGAATTTTTTATATTCAACATTTTCTTTGACAAATTAATCTAGTTCTTCTATTATGTCATCAATACCTGAGATCTCTTGTATTCTGTTGATGATGCTTGCATCTGTAGTTCTTCTTTGCTTACCTAGATTTTCCATTTCCATAATTGCCTCACTGTGTTTTCTTTATTGCTTCTATTTCCATTTTTAGGTCTTGAACAGTATTATTTGTTTCCTTCAGCTGTTTGTTCATTTTTTGGGGAGGGTTTCTTGGGATTTATTCATTTCCTCCAATTTTTCATTTGTCCTTTCCTCAATTTCTTTAAGGGATTTATTCACTTCTTCTTTTAGAACTTCTATCATTTTTATAAGGTTGGTTTCAAGGTCTTTTTTCTTGTGCTTCAGCTATATAGATATTTTCAGATCTTGCTGTAGTGGGGTAGCTGGGTTCCAGTGGGGGCATATTTCCCTGGCTGTTGTTGATTTTATTCTTAGGCTAGAGTCTAGGCATATGGGGTTGGGGGTGATTATAGGTCTAAAATGCCACTTTCTGAGTTTATCTCTGTTAGATGAGTGTTTTGTTCCTTGGTTTCTTCCTCTTTGGTCTTCTGGTCCGTGTGGCCTGAAGTTCTGGCAGCAGGTATGGCCTCTCTGCCCAAGTTGGGGACTGGACTTCTGGCAGCTTGAGTGTCCTTTGGTTTATTGGGGGTTTCTACCTGAGTTATGGGCTGCTCTGCTGGCTGGCATGGTCTGCACCCGAGCAGAGGATGTCTTCCCAAGTTGGGGTTGGGGCACAACAGTGGGGTGGGCAGTGGGGTGGGAAGGGGTGGTAGCAGATTGGGTCTTGGGAACCTAACTGACAGAGTGGCAGAGTTCTAGGCGCAGGCAAAGGACTTACCTGTTCTTCAGGGTGGCAAGGCCCGAGCAGGGTATATCTCTAGACCTTTATCACAGCAAAAGGAAATGTAACTAAGACAGGAATGTAGCTCAGTGGTAGAGATACTGTCTAGCATGCAGGAGGCCCAGAGGTTCAGCTCCCAGGACTGGGGAACCAAAAAGAAAAAGAAACAACTCTTCATGAAGAAGCTAGACACAGTATTCTCAAAATACGATTTTAGACACCTCCTTCTTACTCTTCTAAACTCTCTTTACAGAAATATGAAGGAGGCTAGGTGAAGAATAGTAAAGTGCCCTGGGCTTTAAAATAGAAAGAGTCGTTACATTATCAATGTGACCAGCAAAAGAGGAGCCTTGTACTTGCCTTGAGAATGACTTCAGCAAATAGAGAGCCCATTAAACAATGGCCTTTCAGAAGTCAGAAGAAGACTGAACATCATGGTCTCCTTTCTTTTCACCCTCAATCATGCAGAGCAAGCTCATTGTCTTCCCATTCAAGAAGTCAGAGCATGTTGGATAATGTTATTTTAAGCATTTGTTTATGCTGTGGAACATTTGTTTTAATGATGCAAAGATGTGTTGCATTCTTTTATGCTACATTTGTTTAACTCTGTGAAGCTGTGTTACTGTGCCTGTCTAAAACACCTGATTGGTCTAATAAAGAGCTGAATGGCCAATAGCAAGGCAGGAGAAAGGATAGGTGGGGCTGGAAGGCAGAAAGAATAAATAGAAGGAGAAATCTGAGAAGAAGAAGTAGAAAAAGAAGACAAAGAAAAAGAAGAAGTAGAAGAAGAAGGATGAGGAGGAGAAGAAGGAGAAGGAGGAGGAGGAGGAGGAGGAGGAGAAGAAGAAGAAGAAGAAGAAGAAGAAGAAGAAGAAGAAGAAGAAGAAGAAGAAGAAGAAGAAGAAGAAGAAGAAGAAAGAGAACAAGGATAGAAGGACTCTAGGGGCCAGCCACACAGACAGCCACAGAATAAGAGTGGAAGTAAGAAAAGGAAAAAGCCCAGAGGCAAAAGATAGATGGGCCAATTTAAAGTTAAGAAAAGCTGGCAAAAAACAAGCCAAGCTAAGGCTGGCCATTTATAATTAAGAATAAGACTCAATGTGTGATTTATTTGGGAGCTGGGTGTCAGTTTCATAGGCTAGTGCATGGTGAGGAAAATGATGAAAATTGGAGCTGGAGGAACAAACAGGTTAAGACAGTGCCCTGGGCCATGACCTTGGATGAGGGAGAGAGATGGAATTTGAACCCAGGACTTAGTCACAAAGCAGTGCTCTGATTTTGTCATAAGTTCTTAGAATCAGGAGTGGTTTCCTCCTGCAGCAGTGTTTTCTGGCCCCATTGCCATAAACCCTTGATATCTGCCCATGACCCTAATTCTTATGTTGTTGGCTTTAGTTTCAGTTCTAATTGGGTCCTAAAACTGCAATAAAGAATCTGGGAACCTTGGACTGTAAAATGAGCCCTCGTGGGAGAAAATAATCATGTGTTAAGGGTGATGGATATAAACTGTTTTATATGTGCTGGAGATTAAATGACACTTTATGTAGACATTGTGTTTAATTCCACTTGTAGGGTCTTTAAGAACAAGTAAGAATCCTACTAGCTCTGGAGGACTGGATGGCAGAGGGATGAGGAAGGGAAATGTGGGAAGAGAGCTGGAATTCTTTCACATCTTGAGCTGCAGGCTACATGTGTGTAAGTTCACTGAGTGATGCACTTCTCATTACTGCACTTCATTTCATCTTTCTAAATGTGTATTACACCTCAGTAAAAAAAATAAAAGTGCTCTACGCCTCAAACTCAAGAATTCACATAGATTCCATGATTAAGATTTTCACCTTATGTTGGAGGGCAATGCTTTCTGTCCCCTTTTAAGGACCATGGAAGGCAGAGCAATTGGCAGCCTGAGAGGATGGAAAATGAGGACATTGATATTATAGTTTAAGACTATCAAACAAGTGAATTCATTGAGAAATCCCTCTAGATTAGTGAAGAGAAGATTTATCAACATTCCTCTTCCAGTGCTGCAACAGGACTAAATTTTCAGAGGTTTAAATCTTTCAAGAAGATGACACAGTGGTCTTCTCACTGCATCCATGCTGCTGCTATGTCCTTTCACTTTCAAGGAGGGTGCCTGACAGAAGTGGAGACTGAGGAAGGTGTGATGGAGAAGATACAGTCAGAGATAGGGACAAGGAGGAGATCTTTCGGCCATTCCTGAAGAGCTGAGTGAGAATTTTTCCCCAATATATGGAGAACAGAAAATATGATTTGAGAAGCAGGATGTAACGTCAGTGACAAACAAGGGACAAGGTCAACATGGATGGCAACAGCAAAAGCATTCCAGAAGCAACACTGAAGGTCACCTGCAATCCAGGACTCCAAACTAGTTTAAGACCTCCTAGAATATGCAATAGAGATTAAGAGTGGTTGTTGGAAACAGTGGGAGATTTAGGAAGAGGGCATTCCTCTTTGAATTCTTCCATGGAAAGGGCATTCCTCTTTGAATTCTTCCATCTGGAGGCTGGGGCACCAGTGATCATGAAGGCCAGAGCAAGTGCAGATGCCTACAGTAGTTTCTTTGTCATCACTGTGGGGAAGTCCAGGGATATCTGTTGCTCACCAGCTGTTTTCTTGCTGACATTCAAGTCCCCTTTGTGTTAATGTTTGGTCTGAATAGATTATTCGAGCCCCTTTAGTGTTAATAGGTAGTCCGAATAGATTAAGGTCTACATCATAACAACAGCTTCTATATTCAAAGTCATTTATGAAAACATCTCATGACCAGTGTTTTCTCAGACAGCCACCATCTCTTTCTTTGAATAGTTTTCTATTTTGAAAATTTTAAATTGTTTGTGGTCTGCTCCCTTGAATATCCTGGTTTTTCTCTTCTCATCCCTACCCACCCCCTTTTGTTTTAGGCCTGGCTAACCTAGAGAACTCACTATATGAACCAGGCTGGCCTTGAACTCATGGCAATTCTTCTGCCTCTACCACGTGAGTGCTGGAATTACAGCCATGTACTGGTATGCTCGGCTTAACCACTTCTCTCAATCCTTTTTTATAGATAAATGAAATCCCCTAGTTGATAAATTAATCTCAACCTATAAATTAAGATAAGTCTCTTTTTTTTAAATTTTCATTTCTGTTAACCTTACCTGAAATCACTAAATAAACATGTAAATTGCTTTTTTAAAAAATTTTCACTTTTCAGTTAACTTCAAATACCAGAACCCCTTCTACTACATTTTCCAGTATTTAATATTATCATCTACACAGTCCTAATATTTTCTTCTTTACAATGTGTTTAGCATAATAATTATAAAATGACAGACATGTGTGCTGTAGTACATTGCATTTCTCAATTACTCTCTTCTGAGGAACCCATGACAGCAGACTGCTCAGTCCTCGAGAAACAACTAAATAGGCGAAGCAGCTGTAAACCTATGTAACTAATTTGACCGCTAAGATAGCAAAAGCAGACCTTGCTTTCTAGCCAACCATTCATTATTTTCTACCTTGTCTGCTAAAGAACTTTCATGGACAGAAGGCTAGTTTTACTTCTGTTAGCCTAGGGAGAGCATGTTGTAGAGGGGAATGGATTACAATAGATCCATTTTCCAATTCTGGCTCAAGGGTCTTATCACGGTACAAACTCAGTCAAGTTCCTCTGCTTCCTCCAACTTGTTACTTCCATAGTAGAATGTTAGTAATCTCCATGCGCAGGGCCTGCTGGGAGACCTGCGGTGTTTGTTATGCACTAGATGCTTGCGTGCATGTGCCTGCAAGTGGACAGTCACTGCCTACAGGTTCTGCCTCTGGATAAAAACAGGTGTTACATGGTTTATTTTAGTTTATTTGTAAAACTTCATTATTTGTGTGTGTGTTTGTCAGCAAGTGTGTGTGTGTGTGTGTGTGTGTGTGTGTGTGTGTGTGTGTGTGTGTGTTGTGTGTGTGTGTGTGTGTGCACAGTACACATGTGGATTCCAGAGAACAAGTTTGTGGGGTCGGTTTTCTCCTTCTCCCTTCACCAGGGTTCTGAGCATCCAGCTCAGTTTGTGGGAAATGTGTAGCAAATGCCTTTACCTTCTGAGCCGCCTTGCTCATCCTGCACTACACATTTTGAATAATAAGGTTCTGCAATTAAAAATTAGCATTTGAACTCTTAAGCCGAAAGTGCTACTTTACTGGAATTTTTAAATTATCTAATGTGATTGCTAATCTCCTGGTGCCTTTTGTAGCTCTTCTGTGCCCAATATAAATAAAGAAATGTATATGGCCCTCAGATAATATCCATGGTAGCTCAAAATTTTCCACACTGGCAACTAGAGAACATAGAATATCAGTTGTTATCTTCAGTGAGACCAATATTGCTGCAAAATATAATTTCAACAAAAAAACTTATTTGAAGGTGATTTTGTGTAATGCTATGATATAGTTGAAGCAATAAAAGATCTATTTATATTATAATACAAAAGGCTATTCAGCCATCACTCTTTCATCCTCTTCCTCTTGTTAAAAAGGAAACTGAAATCCAAATAAATCATTCATTCAAATAAATCATTCATAAATCAAAATTGAACCACCAGAGTGTGCCAGACTGTGTAAGTACTTGGTAAATAAAACATAAAGGCAATTTAAATAGTATCCTTATAAATTCGACATTAGCATCCCAAGTTTCCTGAGAACCATGTATCATGCAGAAACCTAAACCTCAAGCAACAGAATTCAACTCTGTGGGAACAGAAAACACAAGTTCTCTTCCAGGATGCTATGGAGATGATGGAAATCTTGGTGGGACTGGGGTACCAGAAGGGAGCTCGAGACATGTGGAGACAAAAACCAGGGAAGGGGTTGGCTGAGTTAAGCCACTGCCTCAAGACACAACTTGATGCCTCACTCCTGTTTCTTGGATTCTGCCATGCTGATCCTGCACAACCACCTCCATGAGCTTCCTGCCAAAGTCTCAAGCATTCGTTACTGTTGTGGGAATAATCACTGTATCTCTGCCTGCAAAGGTGGCTAGGGTCTGCAGACTCTGAAACTGGCAGCAGGAGCTGACAAATTTCATTAAAAGAGGATGCCTTCTGATGTCGAAATGAGCAAATGAGTGCATCATTTAGGCTGTTTCATTCATGAAAAATAAACGGCACTCCATATCTCCATGTAAATGAACCAGAATAAACAGTGAATGCTCTGTGGTGGCACATGGTGGCCCCATTGGCCTGAGAGGCTTTACAATCACCTACCCCAAATCCTATTGAATCCCTGGAGGCAGATAGATTTTTATGAACACCCAAGATGGAGCAGTTTCCTCTAGTTGGAAGAAAGCTGTGGCAAGGTGGTAACATTGAGTAGGTTAAATTTAGTTACACAAAGATGGTGGGTGTGCGGAAGAATGGACCGAGAAGGAAGAAGGGGAAGCAGTTAAAAGGTTGTTGCAATAGCTTGTTAGATTCTTGCTCATGCTTCTCTTTCTTTGAGTAGAATCAAGAAAACCAGTGGGGAACCACATGTTGTTTTGTCTCTCCATGCCTGAAGGATACAAAGAAGGGTATTAAAGAGGCCTCTTGCACCACCACACTACGTAATTGTTCTTTATGTCTACTCTGTGCATATCTTACCTTCAGAATAAAGATAAGGGACCACAAAGAATTGTTAGGACACTGAGTAATGGAAAAAAATTTCAGGCTTTAAGTCCATAATCAATTCAGTGGTATGAAGAAATAATCATTTTAATATGGAAGTAAGAGTTACTGGAGGAGGATTGAATTGAGAGCATGAGACCTTCACATCTACCACTGTCACCAGGCCTTTGAGGACACCACTTAGCCCTGGGGGGGGGTCACATATTTTTGCGTTTATAGCATATAGAGAGTCATGGTTGATGGCTTTTAAAGTCTATTTTCAAACAAACAAACGAAAAAACTGTAACATGCTCTGCATGAATTCTGCTTTATGTAAAAGGACTATTTAAGTGTCAATATGAAATCAAGGCCTTCTGAACCCCTTCATTTGGATTTCTTATTCCCTAAAGCAGTCTCTCCCATGTTTTCTTGACATCTAGTCCAGTCACCTCCAGTGTGCTGTGTGCAGACTTGATGGCCCTGGTGAGGTTTCTGGAACTGAATGAACTCCTGTCAGAGTGGTTGTGGTGGAGATGGTTGGTCACCTGACATGTCATTCAAGGAAAAGGACAATGCACATCTTTGTGCACACAATGCAAACTAACTTTGTCGGGGACCTCTGATGACCTGAAGCCTCAGCAACTGCCTTCCCTGCCTTCCCTGATTGGCATGGATCTATTACTATTTTCTTAGTTTTCTCCCCACAAAGAAATCCTATTCAATGAAGTCCATGCCTTTTAAATATTTCACGTTTGACCCATTTTTATAGTGATTCATATATTATTTTATTCAGCATATCATTTGTTTTAATAAAGTTATACTCAAGTACATCTTTAGGTTGACCCTGTATACTCTGATCTGTAATAGCTTATAAGCATGAGCAAAGACAAACTTACTTAATTTCAAGTAATTATATTATTCCCCAGTATTTGCATGCCTCATGTGAATTCTTTGTAGCCAGGTGGCAAGCATAGATATTCATCTAACTATACTGATGTGTAAGGCAAGGTGTAGTGGGAAGATTTGCTAAAGACTTCAAAGCCAGAAAAGAAGGCACTGGTAGATTCTGCCATACCCTAAATCCTAGCCTACTTAAGGACAGGGTGGGAGGCCTGATGGGGATGCAGCAGTGAGGAGAATCCCTGCACCATTTTTTTTTTTTTTTGCATGACCTCCATGCTGTATGTAAATACTCTAACCTTATCTAATCCATATTTCTGTTGTGCGAAATTGGCTGTGTGAGCTTACATACAGTCTTTGTGCTGTTTCCTATTTTTACCACCTTTTCATAGAAGCTATTCATTAGATGCAGGTACTTCACAACTGTCACTTACAAACAGACTCACTGACTATTGAGTCTATGCATCTCCAGGCGTCTGCATGGGATCCAGCTCCTTTAGGCCTAGAGAATAAGGAATTCAAGACCGAGATGTTGGTTATAGAGAGGGGAAAAAATCACCAGCAAAGTTCCTGACTGATTCTGGGAAGAGCATTCTTACTCCCATTTGATGAACTAATGTCTTATCTAATATCATAGGTCAACACAATGACTACAGAGATGACATTTTACAGTTGACTGCAAGCTTTCAAACCTTAGAACGTACCTCATTTTCATGGGTTTAGTTGAATGTAAACTAGTACAGATTTACCTACAGCTTGTATTCAGATAAATGGGGTTTTTGTTTAGTTTCCTGTAAATGCTATGTTTAGAATTAACCATGGAGGAAAATTCTTTCTTATCCCAGAGTTGTAACTGCCTTTTGAATTAAGATAAATGACTCTGGGGTGATCATCATATGCCCTCTTACATGCTACAAATTTTGTTTACAGAGAACCGTCCTAATGAGGGCACTATAAATGGATTTGGGACAAATGAACTGATTAGACTTGAAAGAGGTAGCATAAACCATAAAGGAAAATATTTAATAAAAGTATTTCATGTTTTACTAAAGCCCAAATATTTAGGTAATGCCCTAAGGATGACTGTCCATCCCCAAATTCAAGCTGTCGTATCTATTCTTAGTTATTACTGATATGATGTGTGTAATATATATATATATATTGAATATGTGTGTATTCAAAAGCATGTTGTATTCTGTGGCCAAGTGGCATTTAAAGAAAAAACAAAAATATTTAAATAAGCAAAAGGCATCATAATTCCCTCAGCATGTATAATGTGAAGCGCATTGTTCTCTGGGAACCCACACTATTTATAGTTAGCTTGATGTGTGGGTTTGACAGGCAGCCATCTGGGGCACCACAAGAGGCCACTCTGAAAATGCAAACCTTCAATAAGATGAAAGTGTGTGCATGAGTATTTCATTATCCCCGGACAGGAAAAATAGGTGTCCTCAGTCTTATGTGCAGTTCAACATTGAGACAGGCTCTGTGACTTTTCGGTTCTTGGCGTTCACATAAAAATCTACGCTACTGAAATGCGTAGAGACAGCTGGGGGTGGGGGAAGTGGGGGATCTAAACCAGGATCACATGTCCTCTTGGGCTTCTGACTGTGGCATTCATCTGACATAATAGAGACTCAGAAACGCAGTGTGCCTTCGCTCTGCAGGAGTTACAAAGCTGTTCAGTGTAGGAAAGCAACGCGAAGCTCTCTTCCCCCAGCTAGAAAATGAAAAACACCTGACACTTGAGAACTGTTAGTACATGATTTGAATGCCATTAGGGGCTGCTCCTACACATTTCCTATTACAGCTGCAGAGTGTGCAACCCATGAATAGCACTTGGGTTCTGTTTGCTTTAGCAAACGCTGTTGATCCCTCCAGGCGCTCTGTTCCCAAGTACTCCCACGTGAGGCATAGAGTCGGGGAAAAGTGAAGCAAACAGATCTGTCTTACAGAGAGATTATTCTATAAGGAAATATTTTTCCAGGCTGGAGAAATGGGCTGTACACCTCCCACTCTGGCTGTAACTTGTAAAAGACGGCTTAGGAGATATTTTATGGGCACATCAAAACTATTTGTGCAATATGCTGGGCTCAAATTCCAGGCAACTACCTCCATGTGGCTGAGCGTTTTAATAAAGCTTGACCTAGCCTCTTGGTGGGAGGAGGACTCTAACAGAAGTGCTCTCCTTTGGGAAAAGTTGCTCTTAAGATTTTGTGAACTACTTCTGTACTTGTGAAACTCATATCAAGGATAATCTTTCTGGGCTTTATAAAGTCTTGTTTCTCTTGGATTTCCTTCAGGGTGGTTTTAACATTTTAATTTTCTTTCTTTTTTCTTTTCTTAAGTAAAACATCTTAACTCCTTTTCCCTACATGTACAATTTAGACAAAAATTGTGTTTTTCTTTTGAGGAGTATCTAAGCTGATGACTGAACTTGCTTTTGAATAAATAAGTACATCGTAACAATTATACGTCTTCATGTGTAAGTGACAGTCCTTTTACTGATTGAATCATCTTCTCAGTCTGGCAATTATGGTCTTCTTATGTGGGTTTTCATATGGTTTATTAAGTAGGACACAAAAGGATAATATAATTAGTGAAGGAAAGAAATTGTGTGTGAAATATGCCACACATGTAAATAGTTGGCAGGGAGGTTGAGAATTACTTTTAGAAAATTGGGAGAGCTTGTAAGTAAGCACATACTAAGCCCTGATGTTGGGAAAGGAAAGTTGGACACTCAATATAATTATATATAAATTTAACAATATTTGATAACCACAAAATTCCTACGAAATTATCACTGGAAATATCTCTTGAGTACCTTCTGTAAGTTGGGGATGGTGCTGGATGCTGGAGCTCTAACAGAAAGCAAGATAAACAAGGTCCTTGAGCTGAGAGTGCCTACCTGGAAACATACAGGGCAGGTAACAGGCATTTCCTCTGAAGAATAGCACTGCTGAAGAGAAGGAAGAAGTAGATGTCCAGGACCAGTAGAAGCCTGTGATCATTTAGGACAGCAGTTCTCATTTTTTTCATAGGGGTCACCCAAGACCATCAGAAAGCACAGATGTTCACATTATGATTCATAACAGTAGCAAGATACAGTTATAGAGTAACAACAAAAATAATTTTATGACTGGGGGTCGCCATCATACAGGGTCACAGCATTAGGAGGGTTGAGAACCACTGTTGCAGAAGTTACCAGGGAATGATTTCTAGAAGAGGATGTCTAGCTGACACAGGGGGATATGAGTGACAAAAGAGAATGGAACGTGTCTTGAGGTTCCTATTGGGGCAATAAAGCACCATGACCAAAAGCAACGTGCGGAAGAAAGGGTTGATTTCAAACTCACAGTTCTGTATCACAGTCCATCATTGAAGGCAGTCAGGACAGGGAACTGGAGACAGGAGCTGATGTGGAGTCGATGAAGGAATGCTACTTGTTGGCTTTCAGCCTGCTTTCTTATAGAACCTAGGAACACCTGGCCAGGTGTGGCACCACTCCTGAGAGCTGGGGCCTCCCACATCCATTGTTCACCAAGTAAATGCCCCACAGAGGTGCCCACAGGACAATCTGACAGAGGCATTTTCTCAGCTGAGCATCCCTCTTCTCAGATGACTCTAGCTCGTGTCAAGTTGACAAAAAAAAAAAAAACCTAGCCAGTATAATAGCCAGTTTACTAGACATATGGAAAAACACATGTGATGATCTGTATAAGTGAGAGAGCGCCTGATACTTGAAAGCCACTGGGGAAAATTCTAATTTATAACAGGAATCTTGAAAGGTCTTATTAAAAGAAAACAAACCTGGAGCCAGGTATTGGGGTGAATGCTGAAACATCAGAGACGCAGAAGAAGCCACAGCCAACCTCACCTCCCAACTCCACAGCTGATCCTGTTTCCTCAGACTGGAAGCCTCAGAGTCCCCATCTGGAAGGGCTCTCAGCTAAACTGCTGCTAAAAGCCTAAAAGCTTAAAAGCCTCTAGTTCCTGGTCCTCATTCCTTATATACCTTTCTGCTTCCTGCCATCACTTCCTGGGATTAAAGGTGTGTGTCTTTCCCAAGCAAAGATATGAGATCACAAGTACTGGGATTAAAGGTGTGTACCATCCTGCCTGGCTCTGTTCCCAGTGTGGCCTTGAACTCACAGAGATCTCTGTCTCTGGAATGATAGGATTAAAGGCATGTGCCATCACTGTCTGGCCTGTGTCGAATCTAGTGACTGTTCTAGCCTCTGACCCCAGATAAGTTTTATTATGGTACACAATATATTGGAGTACACAATATATCACCACAATAATTTGGTTATTTTAGCCACCTGAGAATTGACTCCTTGTGATTGCAAACTTCATCCAATGAGAGATAGGCAGGGGGATACACACCCACCCAGAAGTCATGGGAATTGACTTACTGTAAATGCAAATTTCATCCAATGGGAGACAGGAAAGGAGGGGACAGTGTACTGATAAATTCCCTTTCTAGTCCTCCCTCTAAACAATGAGAAACATGCTAACATTTATTTATCAGACACCATTTACAGCACTCTAAACATCATCACATTTCATCTTCTAAGGAGCTCAAACCCTTGATGCATGTAAAGAAGACTGAAGCAGCTTGCCTAGAGTAGCACTTTCGTTACATGACAGAGCAGGGCTTTGAACTGAGATTGCAGTTTCAATGGCGCCTTTAAGTGTGTGCTATGAAACACAGCTGGGAACTGATTTTACCTATAATTATTGGTCTCGTACCAGTATTTAAAGATACATTGCATGGATCAGTGCTTTGAACTTTCATTGGTTTTATCAACAGTGTGCCATTACTTTCCTAAGGACCTCTGCTTCCCCTTTATTTAGATCTTGCAGTGGTCTATAATTACATGAAACTACAAATCCTCAATGGATTGATTTCCATAAATTACAAATATGTCATGCGTTGTGTTACTAGGCAAAAGGTCAGCAAGCCAATTTGTTACACCAGTACACATTTACTGGGGCTTGGACAATGATCCATTTGTTGAAAGCCTCCTGATTTTAACTCTTTGGCCCTGATTTTCATGGAAATACTAATTTATGTACAATAGCATTTAAACTACTTGCTCTTTGTAATAATTAGAAAATATCCAACATTGGATGTGCAATTATAAATTGGTATATTGCTTATAATGCATGTGTTTTTAATTCAATTTTCTATGTTGGAGAATAAATGTATGGTACTTTGCAGCATCCTTAATATATCAATTCCAAATTAATTCTACTGTCAATATAAAAACCAATTCTACAATATTAAATTATAGGTTTGCTAAAAGGAATACTAATAGCTTAGCTTTATCTTAAAAATAATGAAATATTACACATTATGCAACTTACAGATTATTAAGTTAGGTTCTCTCAGTGCCTTGAGTGGTCCTTAGCAATCAATTAAAACTGAATCTAATCAATAAGGCTTAAGCAGCAGGAATGAAGTTATTAGGTTTCAAAGGGTAGCCTATGTCTTGTCTGGCGGCAGCTTGGTTGAAACAGTATCTATCACATGGTTATAAAGTTAGTCTAGCTGTCACTCTGAACTCAAAGACTCCTGGTCTTTTCCTTTAAGTATCTTTTGCTGTTATGAAAATTATAACAAATTCTATTTCTATAAATAGCATCATACTTTTTCAATCCTGCTAGGTTTGAAACTCATGCTGATTGCTGACAGCCCTTTTCTCTGCTCGTCCCCAGCGTATGTTCTGGTTTTCCAGTCCATTAGTCCCATCTCCATTCTCCTTGCTACTCCAATGCCCACCAAGCGGGACTCCATTTCCTCTTACTCTGGTTACTGTCTTGAGTTTCCTGATCTCCTTCCATAATACACACCAGTATTACCAAATGTTTAAAAGATAGAATAATTCATACCATGGCTGCGGTATTGTATTCCCCCAAATATTGTGCATGCCAATAAACTTATCTGGGGTCAGAGACAAAGCAGTTACAATATTAAACATAAAGGACAGGCAGTGGAAGCACATGCCTTTAATCCTAGCATTCCAGAGGCAGAAATCCATGAGTTCAAGGATACAGACAGGCATGGTGACTCATCACGCCTTTAATCCCAGAAAACAAGCCTTTAATCCCTGTGACTTGTTCTGTCTCTCCGATCATCCAGTGTTCACCCCAATACCTGGCTCAGGTTTGATTTTATTAATAAGAACTTCTAAGATTCCTGCTACACATGGCCATCCTCCAAAGCATTTTGTTCTCTACTTTCCAGAGTCCCAGGCACTGTGGCATGAAGTTCAGACTGTGTCCTCTTCCCCTTCCATCCTACTGGACCAAATCTATCTTCCACTCTTGCTTCTCATGATTGCTACATTTCTGATATTGTTCACAGATCTCAAATCATATCTTGCCCTTTTGTGGTTTTGCTTATTTCTAACATTGTCAAGTGTCCATGTTCACCCAGCTAAATCCTTTCTCTCCATCAAAGCTGAGTTTAAATTTACACTTTGTGCTCTTGCATAGCAATGATCACGTGACTTGTAACATACTGCCAACTATCTACACCTGTCCTTATTGCTATGAGCATGCAGCTAATGTCTCAGGTGCTTTCCTGGGTATCTATCTAGTATGTGTTTTAGGTTATCTACATTTAGCAGATGACAAACTGAGGCTCACAATTTTCAGAGCTTCCTAAGGCCACACAACCAGCACCGGCAGACCACGATCAAACCTAGATGCCTGCAGATCTTGATCTTATAGGGCCTTCCTTCCAAATCTGCTTCCAAAACAGAACTGGTACACACACACACACACACACACACACACACACACACACACACACAATTGTAGTAAGGTGATAGGTAGGTAGATTGATAAGTAGATAGATAGATGATAGATAGATAGATAGATAGGTCATAGGTAACTCTTATAATTAAATTTAGTGTTAGGTTGGACTTAGTTTTTAGAAATATTCTGTCTCCTAGCAGTCAATTATTCCCACGTTTAATGGCTGATGCTTCTCCCATATTTCTTGAAACTTTCCCTGAAAGGTAACTGCTCTCTCATGCAGTATATGAAAGAATAGAGCTGAAACTTGATACAGTGTCATCGACCTAAGAGTATTTATTTGTTTGACCACTTGGTTAATTTTGTGACTGAGCTTTCAGTGTATGGTTGGTTAATTAGTGTGAAGAGATTCACAGTTGAGAGGTAAATATGGGCAAAATAGGTTGTATGAAGTTCTTTAAAAAAAATCAATAAAATATTATATTTAAAAAGAGGCACACAGTGATACTGGGCTAGAGTTGCTCATTGTTCAGGTGCATTGAGAGCCTTGCTTTATTTCAAGTGATGTCCAGAATAACATTTTGTGGTATCTGGGTCACATGATGCTCATATTATATATTCGAGATTGAAGGACAGTAACATGCTGCAGCACAGGGAATCTGGCTGCTGTGATGTAGGGGCATCATGAGTGTAACAAACAGCCTGTGAAGCAGCTCCCCAAAATAAGTGTGTGTGTGTGTGTGTGTGTGTGTGTGTGTGTGTGTGTGTGTGTGCGTGCACGCCTGCACGCGTGTATGCAAGCATGTTCCAGTCATTCTTTTTCTTCTTGGACTATTCTCTGCTAATTAAAATTCTAATCACTCTGACAGCTAGAGGTAGAGGGAAAAAAATCATTCTTTCATACTGGAAAAGGTAATTTTAAGGTGTTTTAACTAACAGGGGAGAAAAATCCCACAGAAATTAGACAAAAGAATCTGGTTGTCATATAAGTACAAATGAATTTCATTTCTCCATTCTATCTAAAAGTACGAAAGCTTAGCAAACACAAACACATACATTTATCATTGTGCTTAATTCTAAAGACATGACATTTAAGTAATGTGTTTTACTTTCCTACAATTAAGCTTTTCTGATTAAAAATGGCCTTTTATACACTTATGTCAAAGATATAATGTTTTTAGGGTGATATAAAGTGTCCTGTGGAAGGTTTGTCTTTCTGATGAGTTGTTTGTGATAGTAGTTTCTTTTAATAGTTGATTTTCAGAACATTATTAAACATTTAAGAGACTAATAATTCTTTCTGAAAGCAAAAATAAGTCCACGGTATTATTTCTTAAACAAAAACGAGATACTGAAATTTAATGCCAACTCATCTTCAGGTGTTAAGTACAATTGCATCCAAAGTGTACTGGAAACTGACTTCTCTAGAAAGGCATATTCCTGAGACATTTTCTGCCTAGATTAATAATTGAGCAGTTTTTTGGTTGTTTCTGTCAAGAAACTAAAATTAGAATAGTGTTCAGAGTTCATCTATGCTAGATAAGCTATGGTTGAACTGATAAATATTTCACTTACTGTTTAATCTTACTCAATTAGATGCATACTTGTTAAAATATTCTGATTGTCCAAGTTCGTGTTATTTAAATATAACAATATATATATATATATATATTAATAGGGTGATGCTATTCAACAAAAATTATTATGTAACACATACTAGATGTCTAGGTCATGAATATGAGTGCATGAATATAACACTAGGCCATTTGTTAAATTGCTAAAATGGCTAAGGCCATTTACCACATAACATTTTTCTTGGAACAATATATTTGTTCAAATAGTCATAGTCTTTTCTCCTGAAAACTGATATTAGTTTATTCCTGGATCAGAGAGCAGTAAGCATGAAGTTCTGCTGATTAAGAAAAACCCACATTCAGTGATGATTACAACTGTGTGGGTTGATTATTCTTGCTTTATAATACTTGTTCGTTTTTATTTTTATTTTTTATTTTATTTTGGTTTTTCAAGACAGGGTTTCTCTGTGTAGCTTTGGCACCTTTCCTGGAACTCACTCTGTAGCCCAGGCTGGCCTCAAACTCATAGAGATCTGCCTTCCTCTGCCTCCCGAGTGCTGGGATTAAAGGCATGCACCACCACCACCCGGCCAATACTTGTTCATTTGATACTCAAGTATCCAGCATAACTCTTCACACACACACACACAAAATCAAGCCTTCAATGGATTTCCTTAAAAAATAACCTATGATTGTTATTCTTGTTGAGTGGCTGGTTCACTGTGTAACTTAAGAAAGTAATAAACCACTCAGGATGTAGGACTTTAACAGCCTATAAATATCTGAGAACTGAGGACCAGGTGACCCGTGTCTAAGCGCTTGCAGTGGTTGGTGTGCATGGCACTATCTGCTGGCAATTCTATAATCCATTGGGATGAAATGGTTAACTCAGCAGATGTTCTTCTTAAACTGGTGAAGTCACACAAGACCACGGATGTGTCATTAATTACTGTGCCTACTGTAAGTTGACTTTAAAAATGTGGTGCTTCAAAGAGGTTTGGGGAACAGACATTTAGTAGGTAGGGATTTATAAATGCTAGAAATAGAGGGCTGAGAAAGTATGGAGTTCGTTCGATTTCTCTAAACAGCTCTATGTATGATAGTCCAATTTATTTTTAACAACCAACAGGTAAAGTTTAACTTTACATTAGAGTATTTAGAGTTCACATTTCTTAGCAAATGCCTGTGTTGTCATAAATTAACCCAAACAACACCTCTGAACCTCTGTTTCCTTCCTCTGCAAAATGAAGCCAATGATGAAGGTTTCCAGTTACTACAGATGGCATTACCAGTTTGGTTCTCTTTGCAATATAAAGGAACAGGGCAATGCCACCCATTAGTCTAAAAGAGCATATATTTTGCCTAAGCAATTATGACCAATTGTTAGAATTATTATTATATATCTGCATGGTTCAAAGCTGTACACTATAAGCTGAAAGATACAAAAGTGAATGAGCCAGAGAAATTGACCTTGAGAGTCATTTAATTTAATTTACAGATTGCACACAGATAATAACTGATGTAAGAGGTTCTGAATGTTCACTGAACATGGAAATATCTTCTATATTTTTTTAAAAAATTAAGTATCTGTGTTATTGCTTGTTTTCACTAATATCCTCAGAGTTAATTTTAATGTACCCAGGAGTGCAACATTCCATGGTCTTGAAGTCATCTCAATAAGTGTATCAACCATGGATATGTAATTTAAGATTGTGCTTACTATAAGATGATTTTGAAGACGTGGTACTTCAAAGAAGAAAGGTTAGCAGAGAGATTTGGTAGGTAGAGATTTATAAATGCTAGAACCAGAGGTCTGAGAAAGTGAACACACATACCCCCAGGCTTATATACATGACATAAAATAAGTATTTTAAAAGAAATTGAAAATGGAATACCCAAGTTTAAAAAACAACAGCCATTATTCCTACTGAGTGTTGAATGTCAGGGTGTGTGTGTGTGTTTAAAATCTATATTGTTTGTAATAAGAGCCAAGAATGTAAAAGAAACTAACTTCTGGGTTATGAAATAAAACATAAAAATAGCCTTTACTATCAACAGCAAAAACCTGGTGCTTAGGAACATGAAGTTTATAAAATGTAAACATAAAGTGGTAATGAAGAGGTATGTGCTTCTTAAGAAGACCTTTCCCCTTTTCCAAAAAAAAAAAAAAGGAATACATAAAATTAGCCCTAAAGAATGTACTATTTATTTACTGAAATACTGAAACAACTAATCTGAAGTGATCATATTGTTTTCAGAGAGTAAGATTAATAGTTCATTCATACTGTGACACAAAATATACCTCTGCCTTCCCTCCACAGTCTGGATCTTAGGGCCTATTTCCAAGCTGAATTACAGCAAAATAAAGTTTTAATATTTGAATTAACACTATAAATTTAGAATCATTCACATTGATACTGTCACTGTTGATAAATTATTAATTTGAAACAAGTTCTTCTGTTTCCCCCAGAATCATTTTAGCTAGAAAAATTATGGGTATATGTACATATATATATTTGTTAATAGAAATTTTTTATCCTTTAGCTAGAGTATAGTTTTTAACCATACCACACAAAGTACTCTGTTTCAAAAACGTATGTAAGTTATTTGGCAGGGCATACCATGTTTAAATCCTGTTTAAATTTAAACACTAGTTTAGATCCACTGGTGTAACAGGAATCTTAAAAGTTCTTATTAATAAAAAACACCTGGTGCCAGATATTGGGGTGAAAACTGCAAGATCAGAGAAGCAGAACAAGCCACAACCAACCTCACCTCGCCAACTTTTCAGCTGATCCTGTTTCCATGACTCCTCAGACTAAAAGCCTCTGGATCCTTACCCTTGAAGGTTTCAGGTGAATTGCTTAAAAGTCTCTTGTTCCTGGTCCTCTTGTCTTATATACCTTTCTGCTTCCTGCCATTACTTCCTGGGATTAAAGTCATGTGTGCTTCCCAAGCAAAGACATGAGATCTCAAGTGCTGGGATTAAAGGTGTGTGCCACCAAGCCTGACTCTGTTCCCAGTATGGCCTTGAACTCACAGAGATCCAGATGGATCTCTGCCTCCCAGTGATAAAATTAAAGGCATGTGTGCCACCATTGTCTGGGCTCTGTGTCTAATCTAGTGGCGGTTCTGTTCTCTGACCCCCACTTAAGTTTATTAGGGTACACAATATATTAACCACACACTAGTTTTTCTCCTTAGACTCACAGCAAATTTTTAAGTAGCCATTTATTAGTCTTGACCAGGATTTTGAAGTTCTTCTATCCATTCGTCTCCACTGTTAGTACCCAACTCCCTGAAAATGCCCTGTAATTATGTCTCTTTAGTACCATTTTCAATGCCATTGGTGGACCAGGCTCACTAAAACTTATATTGAAATGAAAAGGAAATTATAGCCAAAACTGTCTACTGAAGTGAAATATGGGAAGGATTCAGGGAATGGTCAAGATAAAAAACCATAAATAACAATAGCAAAAAGATGCTTCTAGAACAATGATCAGAGAAAATAACCACTAAGCATTGTGGAAAGGAAATGTCTTATCCACACATCCAATCCTACATTGAATATCTTACTTTACGCTAAGAGCAGTATTATATTGTAGGTGACGTCCCTGGCCAGAGAGGGGCCTAGGACAAGTGCCAAGCAACAAAAGACTCAGAGCAGAGTGTGGCAGCTCAGGACCCAAGTGAGGCCGGAAGTCTGGGGATGGGAGTGGGGGAATGGGAGGCAGGGTGGACAAAAGAAAAGACTGCCAATTCTATCTAAAACTTAATTTTCCTGTTCGACAAAGGAATCTTTTGGGGAGGACTTTGATAACTATTAATGGTGTGGGGGAAGCCTGTGCAGTGAAGTGTAACAATCTAGAAGTTATACAACTATAAATGTTTATAGATAGCCAACATGATCACACCAAAGGACTGGCCAGGAAGTAAACTACAGCAGAGAAGTTCAGGACCACATACCTATAGGTATCAGCCTTAAACTTCTCTCACAAGTGTGCACTTGTTGTAGATTAAGGTATTTGGAAAGAAATCAGCAGCATAGAAGATAAACACCAAAGTAAACGATGGTACAAAATTATCAGCAAACATCTAATTCAAGGAACAAATCCAGTTAAACATCCTAAGTAAATACACTTAGAAAAAAAAGTGGGGAAGACATGCTATTCAAAGACAAGAAGTTACAAATAAAAAAGAAAATCAATAAATAAGACTTCTTCCAAAAACAAACATGATGGGAAATATAATTCAGCAAGACTGCACAAAGGAGTTTAATACCATTAAAAGTGATAATGAGGGAAAGGAAGTCAAGGAAAACTCTCCAATACATACTGAGATGATAAAAAAGATAAAGACCATGAGTCCTGGAATCCCTGAAATATATAGTTTTAGACCAAAAAACAATTCCAGTAAACTACAGAGAAGATATAATTAAGGAAAAAATATAGAAATATTTATTCAAGGAAAAGAAACTCATGAGCCTGTGATTAAAGAGCCCCAGCTGAGTGGGTTAGCAAAATTCATGACAGAACAAAACTGAACATATCCTGGGGCCTTTTAGAATTTCATAGGTACATGTTTACACTCAAGAAGGATTTAAGATGATTTCAGGCATTTCTTATACAATATTCTTTGTAGACAATAAAGAGAATTATTCTAGGATAATTTCAATACATGTGTTTTCCTTGTCTCTATCCAATATGAATTATTTCTCTCATTCTCATACCTTAGGTTTAGTATCTTTGTTTTAGAGTAGTATTTAGAATCTGGTTTTGTAGTTCTTCACAATGTGTTATGGTTTGAATCTAAAAATGTCCCCAAAAGGCTTGTGAGTCTATGGCTTGATTGTCAACTGACCAGCTTTTTCAAGGTAATTAGATCATGCCAGCTCATACTTCATAAATCAATGAACTCACTGGTAAATTCATGACTAAGGAGATGGTATCCAGTTGGAGGAATTTGGAATATCCTATTCTGTCAACTGTGGTCTCTGTGTTTTCTACCACTACGAGTGAACCATTTTGCTCTCCTAGACCACGATGTTGCGTCTCACCAAGTGACCATGGACTGAACACTGTGAATCCATGAGCCAGGGTAAGTCCTCACTCCTCTTAAATCATTTCTTTCATGTCTCTTTTGTGAAAGTTTTTAAAATTTTTTAGTGTCTATGTGTAGTTTGCCTGCATGTATGTTAATGTACCACATGTGTACAGTACCTGTGAGGACAGAAGAGGGTATCAGATTCCCTGGAACTGGAGTAACAGTTGTGAGCAACCATGTGGGTGCTGGTTACCAAACACAGGTGTTTTAGTTATGTTCCAATTGTTGTGGCAAGCATCATGGCCAAGGTAACTTAGAAAGCATTTAATTTGGGACTCAGAGTTTCAGAGGGTTTGAGTCCATGACCACCATGGTGAGGAACATGGTAGCAGGCAGGCATGGTGCTGGAGAACTGGAGAGATGACAGCTCATATCTTATCCACAAGCATGAGGCAGAGAGAGCTAACTAGGAATGGCATGGCCTTTTGAAACCTCAAACCACACCCCAGTGACGCACTTCCCCCAACAAGGTCACACCTCCTAATCTTTCCACTTGGTTCCACCAACCTGGACCAAGTATTCAAATTTATGAGCCTGTGTGGGCCATTCTCATTCAAACGGCCACATCAGGTCCTCTGCAAGAGCAGCAAATGTTCTTAACCACTGAGCCATGTAGTCAGCTCCCCTTTCAGATATTTTGTCTCAAGATTAGAATTCAACAACACAAGGTACAAGGTCAAATTCCTTTTTAAAAATGTTTACAGCTAGAAATTTCCCTCTTAGCATCACTTTTAATACGTCCCATGAACTTTGACACATTGCATTTTCACATCTTAAAATATATCAGTTATAGCTTCCCTTTTGAGTTCTTCTTTGAATCCCTGTTGACTTAAGAATGTCTGATTTCTGCATATTTGTAGGTCTTCCAAATTTAAGTTATGAAAATTCTAATTTAATTACATTGTAATAGAAAAGTTCTATACATTATTTCAAACTTTTTAATGTATTAAAATTTACCTTGTAACATCACGAGAATTCTATCCTGTAGAATGTTCATGTGTGTTTTGATGTTGATGGGTGAACTATTCTGTATGTCTCTTGGGTCCAATTATTTTACTGTGGGTTTTTTAGGTTTATTTTTGTTTTTATTTTGAGTGTGTGTGTGTGTGTGTGTGTGTGTGTGTGTGTGTGTGTGTACCCATGGAGTCCAAAAGAGAATGTCTGATCCCTTGGAGCTGGACACGTGGTTGTATGCTGTCCCATTTGGGTGATGGTTATGAACTCAGGTCCTCTCTAAGATCAGCAAGTGACTTTAACTGTTGAGCTCTCTTCACAGTCCAGTTTACAGAGATTTTTTAAGTCCTTAATTTACTTGCTGACCTTATGCAAACTTCTTTCCATTACTAAAAGCAGAGTGTAGTAAAATCTCCCCCATTATTATAGATGCTTTTATTTATTTTTCATTTCTCCCTCAAGTCTATCAATATCCATTTCATATGTTTTGTGTATCTATAATTATTACGTTTTCCTGGTGAGGAGCCTCTTATACAATCATGAAATTTCTTGTAATGATTTTTATAATAGTCTTTGAGTTTTTATCTCTTTTGACTGATTTAGGAGAGTCATCCCATATTATAGCTATTTCCACAGAATTCTTTCATCAAATTTATGTCATTAAATCTAATGTATGTCTTCTGTAAACAACATACAGCTATATCTTTTTTTTTTTGATCCATTCATCCAGTCTGTATCTTTTAATTAGAGGATTTGATCCCTTCACATAATATAATTGCTGATAGGGAGCTTACCATTGCCCATTCTTTTCTGAGTATTCTGTTGTTGTCTATCATTTTCTCTATTCCTGCCTTCCTTCGTGTTACTTGATTCTCTTTAGTGACATACTTTGATTCCCTTCACATTTCATCTTGTATACATCCTGTAGATATTTTCATTGTAGTTATAGTGTTTATACAAAACTGCTTAAAGTTGCAACTATTTGAAAGAGATCCCAGTTTAACTTCAATTTTATATAAAATTCAATCTTCTCAGGTCAGTGTTGGGCATGTGTCTCCATATTTCCTCCATATGACTGTATGTGTGCTTTTCTTTCTAGTTTCTCTATATTCGGGGCTGCCTTCAAAAGTTAATTCCCCGAAGAGTGTCTCTCACCTGTTTCTTGACATGTTAAATGCTCTGTCATATTTTTCTGCCTATAATTTCTTGCCTCAGGGTATCTGTGAGTCTGTAGTGTAAACAAATGTTTCCTGTCATGACTGCCTGGTCCCAAATAGCTGGCAGCAGTTTCTCAAATAATTGACTTGGAGGCTTAATATTACTTATAAATGCTTGGCCAAAGCTCAGGCTTGTTACTAACTAGCTCTTACATTTTAAGTTAACTTGTATTCCTTATGTACGCCCTGCCACCTGGCAGTACCTTGATTAGCATGGCACATTCATCTCCTGCTTCCTCTGTGTTTGGCTGGGGACTCCTGACTCCACCCTTCTCCTTCCCATCTTACTGAAAAGGCTTAAAGAAACTAAGTTAAAATAATGATTTTTTTCCTGTTTTACATATTAAGCAGTTGTTGAATAACATAACATTGCTTGTGTAAAGTTAATTTAAAACAAGTCCTAAAGTAATGTATATGATTTCTCTTCTAATCAAATGTGTACGATGTCTGTCTGTGTAGATGGAGGTTTCTCACCCACATGAAGTTTTCCCAATCTACAGCATGTTTTCCCCTTATATAATACAAAGGGTGTCATGAGTCATAACTTTATAGATTATATACTTATTACCACTATTTTTCACTTCTTCTCTATTAACATCTTAAAATTTTTGAAATGGAACAAAGAAACCAAACTATGTGAGTTTCTATATTTTCCATATGTTGATCTTAATAGAGTACTTTCTATTTTCCTATAGCTTCCAGTTACTGTCTAACACTGTCCTGGTTGGACCTAGGCTAGAGTCTTTTGAGAAGAGAAAAATTTAGTTGGAAAAAAAATGCCTCTACCACATTGGCCTTTGGGAAAGACTGTGGAGCATTTTCTTGATTGATGATTGATGTTGGAGGGCCCAGCACAATATGGGAGGTTCCACCCCCTAGGCATGTGGTCCTGGGTAGTATAGGAAAGAAGGCAGATGGGAGCAAGCAAGTAAGCCATGCTCCTGCATGGTCTTTGCTTCAGTTCCTGCCTCCAGGTTCCTGCTTGAATTTTCACACTGATTTCCCTTAGTGGTAGAGTAGGACCAGAGAGCTGTAAGCTGGAATAAGCCTTTTCCTCACCAAGGTATTTTTGGTCATGGTGTTTTATCACAACCGTAGACATTCCAACTAAGACAAACATCCTTTCACTCTAGCTTAAAGTCCCACTTTCACATTTCTCTGGTCAGGTCTACTGGCTATGAATTCCCTACACTTCTGCTTATCTGGAAATGTCTTAATTTTTTCCTTCCTTTTTGAAGAACAGTTTTATAAAATACAGTGTTTTCAGTTGACATTCTCGTAGTTTATACTATTCTATTACCTTCTAGTTTGCAAATATTTTGCTGAGCAATCCTGTTTATTGATTATCATGACACATTTTCCCTTTTCTCCTATTGCTTTTAAGACTCCTTGTGCTTGAATTTGACAAGCTGGTAATAATGTGTATCAGTGTAGGCTTTTAGAAATTATCTGCATGGAGTCGACATCTTCAAAGTTGTGATGTTTAAGACATCATTTTTTTCAAACACCTCTTCCCCCTTCTCTTCTTGTATCTTCTATAACATAGTGAGTCTCGTAGGTTCTGTCTATATTCTTTTGTTATTGCCATATAACTTGTCTTCAAGTTCAGTTCTGCATCTGCCTACTGAAATCTACTGTAGGACTCCTAAACTGAACTTTTTAACCAGTTGTATTCTTTATTTCTAGATCTACTGTTTGGTCTTTTTTAATAGGATATGAAGCTTTTCATTTTGTCTTGCTTCCTTTCTCTTTACCTCCCCTGCCTCCATTATTTTTATTTATTTATTTATTTATTTATTTATTTATTTATTCTATGCTTTGTAACATTTTGCTAAAACTTGAGCACTTGATTGATTGATTTGAAAGCACTTTTCCAGTTTTTGCAGACTGACTCTGCATAGGTCATAATCAGCCTGGCATGAAGGCTTTTGTCTTCTTGTGTCAGTGTTGGGCATGTGCCCTCCATACTCTTTCTAGTTTCTCTATCTACGGGGCTGCCTTAGAAAGTTTGTTCCCTGAAGAGTGACTCTCACCTGTTTCTTGAAGTGTTAAATGCTCTATCATATTTTTCTGCCTGTAATCTCTTGCCTCAGGGTGTCTGTGATTCTGTAGTCACCCTGCAGTTTCCCCAATCTACAGCATGTGCCACTGTGTTGTGGCTTCCAACCTGAAGTTCAAACTAGGCCATCTCTGTCTGAGCACTGAGCAATGTGATTTAGTAATCAGTCTTTTAGCATCACAGGAAGGTCAAAAATTGCAAGCAAGTGCCTGTGTTACCCTTCCCTAGCACGCTGTGGGGAAGGGGCGGACAAGTGAGGCAGAACCACGATGGCTCCATCATTTAGAGTGTGCCTATTTCTGCATTGGTTGTTTAGTTGCTGTGGATCTTTCCTCAAGCTTTCACACAGCTTGTTTTTATTTGTAGATATTTACTTGATTAAGTGAGAGGATGAGAGCTTGAAATTTCCCATACTGACCTTGGGACAGACTCCAGGAAAGTGGCTTTTATCTTTATGTTTGATCTAACATTGAATTGAGGGATTAAGATAAAAATCTCCTTTGGACATCCAAAGGTTAGTAAATCTCTCATGCATAAATCTCCTGAAAAACATGAAAACACTGCAACAAAAAGCTAGTAGCAGTTTGGTTAAGAGATGTCAAATAATACTGAATTTTGAAACATAAAATTTGAACATCTTTTAAAATATTGGTAAGTAATGAAAATCAGCCATTTGGGAAGAAAGTCCAAGATATTTCTGGTATAGTAGTTGGTTCAAAAACAACAAAACCCAGGAATATATAAAGAAATCCTAGCCTGGTATGTTCTTGTGTTCTTGAATGGAAAGTAGAAGATGTAAGTACTCTTAAGTATTGATAGCAAATTAGAAGCTTATTCATCTAGAAGACCCTATGGGTCAGATTATACAGCTCAAATTAAGTAACATATCCTAATAAAGTTCTGAAACACCAACACACAAAATGTTAATGAATTATGGATACACTTAGGGACGGAGAAGATATAGAAATGAGGTGATTATTATAGTTAGTAAGGGGATGTGCTCAAGCCCTCCTAGACAAGGATTGTGAGGTGATTACCACATCCTGATGTGTCAATATGTGCCTAGCGCTTTCACTCTTAGAAAATAACACATAATATTTTATGTAAAGAGAGATGTTTGTTTTTTGTAATATGAAAAATAAGAACCCTGAATGTTCATTAAGTGAATTATTATAAATTTAATAAGTACATATTATGAAGTATCATGTAACAGTTCAACAAATAAAATGGATTCATATAGAAATACCCTTGTTACATATCAAAAGCAGCGATGAAAAAGAAATATACTATGATGTGTTATGCAAGCAATAAGAAAATATCATATGTTTATGTATGTCTATTTTTTACTTTATGAATCTGAGATTATACCCATTCTACATGTGTTTCTGCACCTTCAGAATACATTGTTATGTTTGTGATATTAAATAAGCGAATGTATGTTTAATTAAATAAAATTTGAAATAATCCAACTATCTAGCTATGGAGATAAATCATGTCTGTCATTAATATGGCTGAAAGAAGCTAGCTATCATTGTGGGTTTTTTTTCAATTATGTATGTGTGTGTGTGTGTGTAAATATGTGTGACATGAAGAATGTGTGGAGGTCAGAGGGCAACTTTGAGTAGTCCTCACCTTCCACCAAGTTTGAAGCAGCATTTCTCTGTTGAACCTCACTGCCAGACTATCTAGCCTGCAAGCATCTAGGGGCCTTTTTGCCTCTGTCTCCCATATTTCTATAAGAGCAAGGGGATTACAGATGTGCATACTACCACACCAAGCTTTTATGTGGGATCTGAGGATCTGAACACAGGCCTTCATGCTTAGACAGCAAGTGTTTTACTGATGAGTGGTATCCCCAGATCCATAACTACCATTTTCAAAGTCTAAGTAGTTCTTCTTATGCATGGGCTTTGCACAGACCCAATGTAAATTAGCCCTTAAGACTAACTTTGACATTAAACCAAGAATAGGAAATATGGGAGATATATTTGCTTCCACTATAGGAAAAGAAAAGAAAGAGTGAAAACCCAGAGTATTAGGGTGAATTTTTATTTATCATTTAAAAGAAAGTTTGAGATTATGGCATAATTATTTCCTCTTTCTATTTCCTCTCTTCAAAGCCTCCATATTCCCCTCCTTGCTCTCGTTTAAGTTCATGGCCTCCTTATTGTTAATTGTTATTATATACATACATATATACATACATACATACATACATATATTCACACACATAAATACAACCTGTTCAGTCTGTATAATATTATTTGTTTTCTGTATAATATATGTATGTTTTCAGGACTGACCATTTGGTATTGAATAATCAGTGTGCTTTTGCCTAAGAAGACTATTTTTTTCCTCTCTCAGCATTTCATAGCTGCCTGGAGTTCTTTGTGTAGGGTTGAGGTTTCATGAGCTGTTCCTTTCCATGTCAGCGTAGGTACAAGTGTAATCCTTGTCCAGCTCATGTTTAAGCAGTCACTTTGGTGAAACTTTATGAATGCAACTTCTGACATTTCTAGGAGGTAGAATCTCACAGCAAACTTCCTAGTCCTCTGTCTCTTACAATCTTTCTATCCCGTTTTTCACAATGATCCAGGAGCCTTAGGTTCAGTGGTTGTTCTGTAGATATATCCATTGGGAATGAGCTCCACAACTCTGCATTTTGATAGGCGACAGTTATTAGTAATGGCTTCCATCCATTACAAAGAGAAGTTTCCTTGATGAGAAGTAAGGAGCTTATTGGTGAGTATGACAAATATTTAAAGTGCAGTTAGGAATGATGTGGCTTAGTATAGTGGTAGCTGTAAGTTATCCTCCAAAATCTACGACCTCAGTCCTGTGCAGTTAGCTGTTTCCAGTGCCAGGAATGATTTCCTCTTGTTGAGAGGGTTTTAAGTCCAGTTAGCGAGTTATTGGTTACCACTAAGTTATGCATACCACCAGTGCACCGTTAGGGTTATCATGTCATGCTGGACATTGTTGTGGTTCATAGGTGTTACAGCTGGGCAGGACCTATGGTTGCTTCCTTCCTTTGAATGGTGCCTTTGAGTACCATGAAGGGTAGTCCTCCGGGAGGAAGCTTTCACGTTGATTCTAGCTCAGGGGCTGCTGGGCTCTGTGTCTGAAGTGCATGTGGTCTTCAGCAATAGGAGAATAGAAGGGCCCAAGGGATTTGAAGGGAGAATTGGGGAAGGGGGTCTCTAAATAGGAGTGAGGAGGGATGTAAAAACAGAAGGAGGGTAAACTAACAATGGATGTCTGGAAACTTCATAAGGTATCATATTATTAGCTATTTACCTAAAAATACCTATAATACATGTAAGTCAGTATATAAATAGTTTAAATAAAAATCTTCTCATCGGGGCTGACAATACTTCCTCTGAGAGCCAAAGACTATCTGACAAAGCCCCCATCACCAGGCAGGAGAAGTCCTCTGAGACGTTGGTCAGGATTGTCTACGAGGTTCCCCCAACATCATAGGCTATGGTTATTGCCCTTCGTTTCCCTCCAGAGGCCATTGCAACTTTTATGCAATAAATTCCAAACAAGGCTAGACCAAAAAGTACTAGGTCTTTGATTGTGTGCCTACTGATTTACCTGCCTACCTAAATAACTAATATCACTCTGACTTTGAAATAGTGTCTGTCCAATTTTTCTCACCTGGATATTGTTAGTTCGTGATTGTGACATTTGGAAAGTTATAAATAAAAGTTCTGATTACGTGTGTGTAGTTGGGGAGAGCAGGGGTAGGATTGTCGTGCAAGCATTCTGTGCCTCAGAGCACGCCTCT
Source organism: Peromyscus leucopus (assembly GCF_004664715.2). NCBI lineage: Eukaryota > Metazoa > Chordata > Mammalia > Rodentia > Cricetidae > Peromyscus > Peromyscus leucopus. The sequence goes on along the minus strand of NC_051079.1, from coordinate 43,108,215 downwards.
CTCCATCTCTCCTAGCAGTCAGCAGAATAGGCTGACACCAGGGAAAATGCCTGGTAGGGAACTTTGCTAGGAGGCAGTTTTTAATTAACAGGGGCCAGCAAAGGTGATAACCCCAAGGGGTAGTGAAGAGAAATTAACATGGAAAAGCAGTTCCACACTTCTCCGGGTCCCCAAAGGGCAGTCGTATTAGTGGTGTCTGTTCTGATTGAACTTTTGCTGTGTCTTTTTATTGATTCGGCTGTCAGAATCTGACAAAAGGACCAATGCCCTCAGTTGTTTGCACATAGTGATAGGTTCCGGCTAGAAAAGGCTTCCTCATGTGTATGACTGGCTGCAGAATGAGAGCTGTCTCCGGTACCATTCTCCAGGCGTGATTGATCTTGTTGAGATGTATGTGAGAATTAGATATGTATACACACATACAGATGCCAGCCTTGCCCCGGATTTTGGAGCCTCTTTATCCGCTTTATTCTTTGCCTGGTTTTCCAGGAAACTTTAATTATTCAACTATTTTAAGATGCAACTTCAGGGATAAAAATTACACCAGGCATTGAAAACTACCCCCACCCCATGCCCTGCCATTTACCAAAGCTTTAGCTTAGAAAGCATTTTAAAAGAATAATATCCTATGAATAAATATTTCAGGTTTCTCTCCCATGGCAGAAAATGAATAGTCAATAAAGCTCAGGGAGAGCTTATGAAATCATCTCATGAAGTAAGGAGGGGAAGGTGGAGGGATTGGATTGTCTGTTTTGGTTCTTGTTTTGTTTTGTTTGTTTTTGTTTTTTATAAACTGCTGGCAAGCCTGGGGTGTGTCCCAGAAGGGTTTTGGTACTTTCACACTGGGAGAACAGAAATGTATTTTCTCAAAAAATATTTTAAGAACATTTTGAACACTGCACGGGTCTTTCTGAGTCTATGAACAAGAAGCTTTCTCCAGAATTCCACATATGCTTGCTGATCTCAAAATATGCCTTTTAAAAAAATAATGGAAAGTGACATGCTTTGAAATATGTGATGAAAATGACTTCTGCTCAGTTCAGATATTATTTCATATTCCCTTCTAGCATTTTTTAAAGTAACTTGATAAGAAAATTGTAAGCCCATCAGGACTGTGTAGATTTCACTCTCTCTCCATCTCTCTTGTTTGGGGGGCTTTGTACCATTCACCATGAAATGACTCTCTCAGAGCTGTCATGCCTGAACTGAGCTTCTGGGAAGCAATTGACTACGTGAAGTATGGCCAGTCTAGCCTGGGAAACGATACAAGAATAAAGTTTACACTATGTTTCATAGACATGGTATGAATTGGAGGATATAAAATAACTCATTAGTAAGTTTTTTTATATTGACTATATAAGAGTATGATGACATGGGTAAAAGATATTATTAAAATTATTTTAACCCAATTTCTTTACTTTTTTATATTTTTAAATGCAGCCCCTATATAAAGGACTCAAATTCTTTTGCTTTCCTATTAAACAGTAGTGATTAGGCAAAAGATACTTAACATCTATTAAGTGTTTATTATGTGACATGTGACCTGCCACATACTTAATAGTTATCCTTTAATTTAATCTCACAGTGCCATTGAGACAGGTGATTTCATTACCTCTGTCTATGGGGAAGGAATTTAAGGCCAAGCAGTAAGTTTCATATAATGCAACTACATCATTTTCACTCTTCTTTTGATGATGAATTATTTTGGGGTGTCTTCACAGTAGTGTGTGTATGTGTGACACAGTCTCACACATGAGTAATGGAATATAATTAATTACCCTGTGATATATGCTAACACAATGCTACATGGATTGAAGAGTACTGAAGATTGCCACATTATTATTATTATTATTATTATTATTATTATTATTTGCCAACTGTATTCAATTAGGTGTACCAGCCTTCAAAGAGAAAACACTAATATGCCATAGACATTCCTTATTATAGTTTGTGGAAGGCATAGCTTAGATGCATTTGTATTTGTAAAAAAGGTTAAAGGGGGATATTACATGCAAGCAATGGACAAGAAGTCAATTTAAAATGTACTACAATTAAAGTTCTCATGTGTATGTGTAGTTCAGGACAGAGTCAGCCTGCAGAGCAGTCCTGGATACTTTTGTTATTCTCTGTAGAGGTAAAACGATGCTATACGTATAAAACACTTCTCAGAGAAAAATCAGAAAAAAGAATAAGAATCAGGACTATGAGAAAAGAGCAAGTGAAAACTATTTCAGTATATGTTTTCTTACACCACCTGTAGATATTGAAATCTCTTCTTTCAATAATTAATCATCTTTAAAAACTATGTAATCAGGGCTATGGGAGCCTTTTGGTCATAGATACAAATGTGTGGGAGACAATAAGTGCAAGGAGACTAGCTTTTCTTTTTTATTTATTTGATATTTTAGAAACAGTGAGGCCTGGACAAGTAATAAGGGGATAACATGGAAGTCTAGTCTGAATTATCTGAACACTTCTGACTTTTAGAGCCCAATTTTTATTTTCTTTTTTTATTTAAAAAATTTTATATGATATATATTGATTATATCCTTCTTCCCAATTCCTCCGAGATCCTCCCTACTTCTCTACCAGCCCAACTTCATGTTCCTTCTCTCTCAACAAACGGACAACAAAGAAACAACCAAACAACCAATCAAAGAAAAACAATTGAAGTCAAAACATTATGACAGAAAAATAACAAAATGAAAAGCGCGCGCGCGCGCGCACACACACACACACACACACACACACACACACACACACACACAAAGAAAAATGGTGTTCCTTTTGTGTTGTCCAACTACTCCTGAACATTGAGTCTACTCTGGAGTTTAGTTGATGCATCCAGTGACACTCCATTGTAGAAAATGGAGTTGTTTTTTCCCAGAAAGTATCAACTGCAAATAGCTTCTTTCTTAAGGGGTGGGACTTTGTATTTACTTTGTATCTGTCGTCTGTCTGTCTATCTATCTATCTGTCTGTCTGTCTGTCTGTCTGTCTCTCTCTCTCTCTCTCTCTGTGTGTGTGTGTGTGTGTGTGTGTGTACGTGCGCGCATGTATGTGTAATCTATGTCAGTCCTGCTGTGTCTGGAAGATGTTTTTTCCTTGGAGTCATCCATCACCTCTGGCTCTTGACAATCTTCCCACCTCCTCTTTAGCATAGATCCCTGATCCTTGAGGGGAGGAGTGCGATAAAGACATCCATGGACTTTTGAGTCCTTCAAAATCTTACACTCTCTGCTTATTGTTTAGATGTAGGTCTGTCTCTGTGCTAATCACCATTTACTGCAAAAAGAAGCTTCTTGATGAAGGTGGGGAGATGTAAAGCCTAACTTTCAAGACCGCATAAGTCTCTACATAGTCAAGGAGTTTAAGGTAGAAAAATTGTTCTCATAATTTAGAAATAATTTTAAATGCTTCCATTTCAAACCATATTACAGTCTTGGCTGAACACTGCCCCCGTAGAATAAATCAGTTATGTGTGTTTTTACTTATTAATAGAACTCATTTAGGAAAATATACTTTTTATTAAGTGATCAAGATAATTATTTAAAACACAAATTGTTGGTATTTAGAAGAGTTTAACACCATACAAAATATGTCAGATTTCTATTGTTTTGACAAAGTATCTGAGCTAAATCTACTTAAGAGGAAGTCATCCTTTTTTAACGTTTTTTTAAGAGTCTGAGGGCCATTGTCTACTGTTTTGGGCCATGATAGACAGTGGTGGGACATACATCATCATGGAAGCACATGGCACAAAATGCTCATCTCACTGCTGCTGCAAAACTGAGAGAAAAGAAGAGAGAGAGCAGGGTAGGGAGAAATAGACTGCATACTACTGACAGCATGAGACAGAGAGAGGGAGAAAGAGAAAGGGGGAAAGAAGGAATACTGTGTATGAATGTGTGAGACACTCAGAGAGAAAGGAAAGGGGACACACAAGATCTCAAGAGCTTCTTCAAAGCTTGCTTCTAATGACCTGAATTTTTTCTACTAGACTACTAGTGCCCACTTCCTGCAGGACCCACCATTTCTGAGCAGTAATGGAGAGGGGGATCTGAGTGAGACCTTTAAGAGCCATGCCATACAGTCTGCCCTTGGTCTCAAAGGATTATGTCCACATGACAATACAAAATGTACTTAGTTCATTTGCAGAAATCCCCCAAGTCCAGGTTCAATGTGTTCTCCAAGACTCAAGGCTGACTCAGCTATGAGCCCCTGTAAAATCTGAGAGCAGCTTACATACTTGCAATATGCCGTGATGTGACTTCGACAGGCTGCCCATTCTTATTTCAGTAAAGAGCAGAAGCACAGGAAGTAAGAGTCGTACCAAGCCAGAACCCATCAGGGTGCATATGAAATCCCACAGCTCCATATGTGGCATCCGGGGTGTGGAAGCATGAAGGGCAGCCCTTAGAGACTTGCTGGCTGCAGCCTGGGTGGTCACCCTGCAGCTTCTTTCAGCTTCCTGGGTTCTGCATCACAAATCTAGCTTCTCTTTCACAGCTTCCTTAGATACCACTGGACATTGCTTTCAGGTGCTCTGGTCACACCAGACACTCCTTGGTCTCCCGTGGCCTCCTAAGCATCCAGGTGAAAGTTTCTGTGCCCTCATAACTCTCCCATTCTGCATGCCTGGGACGTCAGCATCGATATAGATGATGGGAAAGTTTGTTCCCTATTTGAATTGTGTCAAAACTTCCTTGGACCATGGCTTCTGTGGTCTCTGAGGGTCAGGATAGTTGAACAGAGAGGAAAAAATCCCAAGGGGAAAAAAAAAATCTCTTAGGCTGCCTCTGAGAATAGGGTTCTATGAAGGGAACTATGAAGTTCTCCCACGAAGCAAATATTTTTGATAAGAGTTTGTGCTTTTTAATTTGTAAATGTATTTGTATGGGTGTTTTGCCTGTATGTATGATTGTGCATCACATGTCAGAGGAAACGACTCACTCCATGGCAGCTGGGAAGCAGAGGATGAAAGTACTCCAGTGTCCCCTTGGAGGGCACCACTTCAATGACCTAACTTGGTTTTGCTATGCCTGCTCTTGAACTTTCCACATGCGTGCCTGGTATTACGGTTGCCTTTAATGTCAATTTGCCACAAGTTAGACTCCCTTGAGTAGGGAGGCTCACCTGGAGAACTGTATTGATTGCCTTGATTGATGTGAGAAAACCTAGCCCAATTGTGGCTAATACTTTCTGGTAGGAGCCCAGATTAAAAAAGGGTGAGATGTAAGGAGGATTGTCTCATCTTTTGCTGGCTTGGCTTTTCCTGCTGCCACTGACTTTTTTTGCCTGGCTGCTGCTACCATAGACTGCTTTGCTAACAGCAGAAACAGGGCTCCCATGTTTTTGTTGTAGATTAAGAGCCAGTGGCTCGCCAGGAATCGCCCAGGCTTCTAGTGCCATATTGGGACTACTAAGGAGCCCCAGCTTGTAGGCTGAGTAATAATGTCACCCCACAGTGAGAGACAGCCATTGTGGGGCTACTCAATTTTTGAGGCATCCTACCTCAAGGACCAAGTAGCTATAGGGTTCTTGGCTTCTCAGGTGAGATAGATAGTGTTACTATTTTAAAGTTAGCTTAATAGATAGACATATAGATATATATCATATATAAAAATAAATATGTATAAATAACATATGTAAATAACTAAACATTCCCATTGGTTCTGTTCCTTTAGAGAACCCTGACTAAGACTCCTGGTGCCTGCAGAAGACAGAAGGAAGCATTGGATCTTCGGGAACTGGAGTTACAGACAGTTGTGAGGGACTATCTGGGAATTGAACCCAGGTCCTCTGGACAAGCTGCCTTAACCTCTTAGTCATCTCTCTGCCCCCAAGTTTGTGCTTTTCTACCTTTGACCCTGGCATAGGTGGAGTATTGCCAATGTCTGAGATGCCTGCGGGTCACCCATCCATTGTTTTGGTGCAAAGCCCTTGACTTCTTTTTCCTAGTATTTACATGTATCTCCTCTTTGGATTTAGCTTTAAATATGCTTCTTTAATGGCAAAACTCTGCTTTTCTTTGCTCTTGATTTTTTTTTTTTTAACACTACACTTGGCTAAAAACAGTCAGCACCACCCACACTGGCTTAAATGTTGTGCTACCTTATTAAAGATTGCTTCAGAGTGAGCATAATGCATGTTAAAGCCAGCCTCTCCTGTAGTCTCAGGATGTGTAGGAAATGTAGACAAGTTCTTTGCAGCAGTATGGAGTGGATGGACTCTGATCTAATTCCCAAGAGTCTCCTTTTCTTTGGAAGCCTCATCATCGTACCCTTTACTATCCACATTCTCCCATGAGCATTCTAGTCTCCTGAATTCTTGTCAGAATCACCCCTTAAGTTTGGCTTATGGTGCACTAGAGTTTCTTTAACCCACTTCTCCAAATTCAATCAGCAAACTAGATCTAAAGGCTTCTGAACTACACGTTCAGGTATAAGTATAGCAATGACTTCACTTCTCAATGACATTTTCCTGTGACACATTTCCATTACTATGACAATATAGCCGAGATAAAACAGCTTTTGGAGGACATTATTTAGATGTACACTTTCAGAGGTCTTGGTTCGTTGGCATCTTTGCTTTTGGGTCTGTGGTAAGACGGTCTATCATGCTGGAAGTATATGGCAGAGGAATCTACTCACTCGATGGCAGCTGTGAAGCACCCCAGTGTCCCTCTCAAGGGCATACCTGCAATGACTTATCTTACAGTTACTAGGCTCCCTTTGGGAAGGTTCCACCATCTTCCAATAATGCTATAAGCTAATGATGACCTCAGATTATATGACTTCAGGACATTTAAGATTCAGGCAATAACACACTTCTGAAAGTTGGATTTAGTAGGTTATTCCTTTCTTAATTTAAGGTATGAAAGCTACTTATAGTATTTTTCAACATGTGCTTTACTGCAGTGCAGTTGTGAGTAATCTCATTTTGTTTCCATAATAACATTATCCGATATTATTTCCCACTTGTAAAATTGGTGAAGAAATGAAGCTCAGACATGTTAAATAATAGCACCAAGACTTATAGGCCAATAGAAAAGTGAGTAAGAGTTAAGCAAATTAAATAAACATAATGCTATCTTTGCACTCATCAATGCGTTTTGTTCTTTTTGCTGGGGTTACTATTGCGTCTTCCCAAACCAGCTACAGACTGCCCTGTCTAATAAAGTTCACACAGAAAAGTCTAGGCCACATGTTCAATTCTTCCCTCTGCAACCCACCTCTCCTAGACTATCTTCTTTCACACTCCCAAGTTCAACTTTTCCACTAGACTTTTATGTGCTTTGTTTCTAGAATCCTCTCTCTACAATTCCTTATCCATATTGTTTTACTTCTCTAAAATGTACAATTGTACTTTCTTGACTTTAGATTATTCAGGAGGTCTTTGTCTCTTTAGGTTTTAAGTTCTGAAACCTTTAAGATCCAGGCCTCAATCTCCCTTCCCAGCATAATCTTTTCCCTTCTCTGACTTAAGCTGTAGATTTTCTAGTCAGGTGAAAACCCACAGTAGCCTCTTTATGAACCACTGAAAACTAAACATCTGAGTCCTTCCCGCTGGAGTGCCATTTCCCACATGTGGTCTTAGCCAGACCCAAATTCCTACCAGATCTCCAAAGCTGCAGTCTTCCCTCACTTGGTTGTTATTTGATGATTCAGATCCATACTGCCAAACCTTTGTAAGATTAGATTCTTATCCAATAGAATCCAAAAGAAAAAAAAAATGCCTGAAGGAAACCTAGCCTTTCCCAGCTCTAAGTCAAATCTGCAAGCCCTTCCCATTGGTAAGGGTACTTACGACCCGGTGGCTCTTATTTCTGTAGAGCCATTGTTCAGGTCAAGACAATAGATTAGAGAAAACATGTATTATTGCTGAAAACAAATCCTGGAGAACGTATTGGCAGATGATATTTTAATTGGTTCAGCCTCTCAAGTGATTAAATAATCATGAAAGCCCTTCTGTTTAACAACTGCTTGAGGTGCTTTGTATTCGTGCCTCAAAGTGGAGCAGTTTCTAGCTGTTAAAGCTGTGATTGATTTTTCCATATCAAATACAATGTTACGGTCTATTGTTTCCATAGCACACGCAGAGCATCTGTCTTCAAATTCAGTCTGTGATCCTGGGCTAGCCAGTAATACTTTATATGACCACATACTTCCATTACAAGTATGAGTAGATTAATATTGATTTTTTTTCTCTCCTGTCTGAGACTGAAGGTCTGTCTTAACAGCAATCGTCTACACAGCTGTTACCATACATAAGGATATGCTTACTCTCTCTTACTCTCATGGTAAGGATTATAGCTTTGTATGAAGATCACTTTGGGGGTTATTTTTAACCCATAAATAGGTTGAAAAGTGTAACATACTTTGCAGCCCTAGTCATTTATATTACCACCTGTTTCTCATAACTTCTTGGTGTTATCTGAAAACTTTGAACTTTTATAGTCTGCACAAAACTTGAGAGAAACCACTAGAAACTGGAAGAAGCACAAAACGTCGTAAATTCAACAAAAGGCGACTTCATTGGGCATCAAGAGTTCTAAAGTGAGTGAGGGAGAAGAAGAGAAACCCAGGTTACACTTTTAAAATTCAGAACCCTTCAGTCAAAAATGTCCGGGAGATCTTGTGCTTTCCTCAGTTGCGACCCCTCCTCCACAGCTCCAAAGACATCCACCCCCATCTCTGCAGTTTCTCAAGAATATTGTCCTGCCTAGAGGGTCCCCATTCCTCTGTATGGCCACACTAAATTTAGCCACTCCTCAAAATCCAGATTGATTTTAACCTTTTCTCATGCCTTTTGCATGTATTCTGAATCTTGGTGATTTTCCCTTTAGCAGTATTAGAAAACTGTACTAGAAGTTTAACTTTCAATTATATTATTCACTGTGTTCATATAATGTGGCACAGACTATAACTCAGGATAGAGGAAGCTCCAAGATAAAATATACAAGAAACAGTTCAAAACACAATGTTTTATAAACCTTCTTTATAGCTGAATATGTGCTACCAGTTATAATTATACAGTATTTCATCCAGTACTTACTATCAGGTAGGATAGTAGTTAGTAGTTAAAAATGGCAACCAGAATTCATCCACTCATCCCAACACTAGCAAATTAAAAGAGAACTGATTTAGGGATTAAAGAAGTTAAGCCCTTTCCCTGGCTCTCCCTCTATCAAATTATAGAACTTGGGAAATTTCATGCCTAGAGAGAGTTAGTTACTACTTGGGGATTAATACTTGCCTCGGAATGAGATGACTGTCTGCTCAAACCCAAAGAACTCCTATCTCTTGCACATTCTCAATCCCAGAGCCACAGGAGGTGTCAACACTGAACTGAGTCCCATAGCCCTACATTTCATATATTTTCTTCCTGCTAAGGATGATGGAAAGAGGGAATCCAAAGGAAACCATATATAAACTATGGGATAGTTAACTCTACAATGTGTACTGTAAAAACAGAGAAATGTTATCTGCAGACGTATGAAAGACACATAAGGAAAGCACACCACCAGTGGCCCAGGATGTCTTTTTCTGCTCTGTTATGGCGCTGAGGGCTGGAAGCAGGGTTTCACACATGCCATCTACACACACTGTACTGAGTGCCAGCCCTGGTCCCAGTCCTAGCCCTGCTTCTGGTTGATTATAAGCCCACGCTGGGGTCTTGCCTGTACGGACATAGTTTTGTCTTTAGAAATTTGGACTGTGGGGTGACTTTCCATAAATCACAGCTCTATCTCGTTACTGTGGTAGCCAAGGCCTTGAACAGTGCCTCTATAGAGGATCTCGGTGAATATTCAGTGAATGGGTGGATCCTACACACTTTTGTGAGTTTTGTTGTGTAGCTCATTCAAACTGGTTCTATTTAAGCAAACCAAGGACATCTGACTAACATAGTGGGATCTGCTAGAACTTAATTCCCAGTAGATTTCTATAACTCTGTGCTTCCAACTTGATCTAATTGACCGCCTCATTCAGATTTTTATTTTGCATTCAAAAATTTTCTTGTACAATCTAGGCATATTAAAGACACTTTGCTTTTCAAAAAAAAATAAGGTTTTCAGAAGTAAAAGCTGATATTCACTGGTTTTCAGAGGAGGTAGAAAATTAAACATTGTACCCATATTTGCTTATGAGCATTTGAGTCTCTTTTTATGTCATCAGGCAGACGGAAAGAGTTGGTGATGCAGTCTGTGGACTGGTGGGTGCTTTGCAGTAGTATTTCAGGTATGCCTTTTGTGGTTCATAGTACATCTAATGATGTTTACGTGCAAAGTGCAAATTAACAAAGAACAATCGCTCATCTTCATGTCCCTGCATGTTGTCCCACAGGTATATTTTAGAAATCTTGTAGGTACTTGATAATTCCAAGAGACATAGCACAAATAATTGCCCCGCAAGGTGTACGGGCTTATTAGTCCTCTTTAAAGTCATTCTAGAAGTTCAAGAGAAAAGAGAAACCTTCTTGTGCAGAATGAGGCATTTTAGTTCATTCTTGAAAGAGGGCGGGCTGTGACTCTGTGGAGCTGTGGAAGAGACTGGGGTGGCTGAAGGAAGGTAAGGCAAACAACTATTCCACCTTTGGTTATTATCAGTCAGTCTAAGAAATACCAACCACCTAGGAGCCAATTCTACTAATGTTTTCTGGCTTGGCACATTGTTTATATGGTATCTTTTCAGAGTGTGTGTCGTAGAAGCTGACCATTGAATGAAAATAAAGTCAGGATTTTGAGCTACATATCAATGTTCTCAAAGAACTGTTTAGAAACCTGGAGATTTGGGCACAAATTCCAGGGGGAAGGTGGGTGACAGGAAGTAGTCACCATCTAGTCTGATAGAGCACGCTTAATAGGAAAAACAGCAGCTGCCGCGAATGTTCATTTACTGAACTGCTGCTGATAAACATGCACTAACTGTCCCTCCGTTTGTCTACTGAGGCTCTAAGTCCTAGTGTGATGCTAAGAAATGAGGCCTTAAGAAGGAATTGGTGAGATGTGACTGTAAGAACAGGGCCTCATGGTAGCCTTATACTGAATGCATTCTGTCTGGGTCTGTCTCTCCCCGCCAAGTGAGGACAGTGACAAGGGAGCTGTACATGAGTTAACAAGAGGACAGTCACTAGAACCCACCAATGCCGCATCCTTATCTTAGTCTGGCAGCTTCAAGAACCAGAAAAAACAAAAACCAAAAACCAAAACAAACAAACAAAAAATCGATTTCTTCTCTCTGTCTCTGTCTCTCTGTCTCTGTCTGTCTCTGTCTGTCTCTGTCTCTCTCTCTGTCTCTCTCTCTGTCTCTCTGTCTCTCTCTCTCTCTCATTTCTGTTTTTAGAGATAGGGTTTCTCTGTGAAACAGTCCTGGTTGTCCTGGAACTCACTCTGTAGACCAGGCTGGCCTTGAACTCAGACAGATCTCCTGCCTTCGCCTCCTGAGTGCTGGGATTAAAGGCATGCTCTAACACTACCCGACTGATTTCTTTAAGCTGTCCAGTATCTAGCATGTCATTACGGCTGCCCACTCTAAACATTGGATACTGTTTGTACAGCATCTGAAGAACAAGGGTAGAGAGACGACAGCTCCTACTCTCAAAATATTGGATCCTAAAAGATGCAATTTCTTCCACCCATACCTACAGTGAGTTGATCTTTCTATGTATTTAATAAAATACTCAACTTAAGTACCAATTTTTATATTATTGTGTTAGATAATAGCAACTCCCTGCTTCCTCCCTCCCTAGCCTCCTCTTCTAGTGCTCAGGGGCAGCTGCTTTCAACTGCCTCTTTTTTCTTTGTTTTCTCTTTGTATTTAAAAATAATTTCATATTACCCATATCCATTGATTTCCTACTTGGGTGGTTGAAATTCTGTTTCATACCAGACAACTTAATTGTCTTCCACTCTTGATTTGTAAAGGATTTCAGCTAAATAAATATTGAGCCCACAAGTATAGACGCACATAACTCTACTCATTTGTTAATGTTCTATCTGATTCATATTCCTCATAATTTTTAGATTTTTTTCAAACCTACTAAATATTAGAAATAGCATTCTAAATGTTGAAGAAGTATGGCAATTCATTTTTTTTTTTTAATCGCTGGGGACATGCCGCCCAGACTATCTTTTCTTCCTATTCCAGACCCAGACAAGAAATCTGGACACGGTTAGAGTGACATGGTTTCTGAGACATCCCTACTGTGGTGGTGTGTTGCCCACTCTGTGATCTGAGTAGTTGGGCTCTCTCCTCTTCATTTCCAGCCTTAATTCACTGGAGTATATTTTCCCAGTAACTCTCCAAGAAAGACTCCCTATTTTGTCTAAGTCTCTTTATTCTGCCTAAGTATCTGATTGAAAGTGTAATTTGCCATAGAATTCAAGAATGGAAGCAATTTTTGGTCATCACATGGGAAGTATAGTTCTTCTCTCTCCTAACATGTCACTGAAATTATAATTCTCTTACTACTCTCTTTTGGCTATTATAATTTTGTAGATATAATTTTCTTTTTTCTCTTTAAGGATATTAATTTTAGATATTTTTTTTAAAAGTTAGTTTTTTTTTTTGTCCCTTATAATGTCTATTTTCTCTGTGGAAATTTTACTCAGAATGGAGGCATCCTTGGTAATATATTTATAGGCAAGAAAGCACAGAAATATGTTTGTGTGTATGAGTTTTTTGGCTGGTTCAATTTCCTATATTTTCAAATAGCAAGTTTATTTAATATGGCAACTGAAGTATCATAAAGAAAACGGGTTTTTTTTTCTAATTATTCTAATATCATGATTGGGAAAAGATAAAGGCAGGGAACTAATCTGTAAATTAATTCAGATATTCTTAAGACAGGGTTACGAGAACTTTAGTCAGGGTTCTGTTGTGGCAGTGTGCACACTGGGTAGATGTATTTGGTTACTGTATTGTTCCTTTTTCTGCTTTCATCTGTCTGCTGGCTCTCTTCATTGCTAAGAAGGGTGTACTGATATCTCCAACTATTATGATGGAATTATTTTTCTTTCCAGTCAATTTTGGTTTCTTGTATCCTGATATTTTGTCATATAAATGTTTGCAGTTGTTAAGCCTTGGTATAGAATTGAAACTGAAATGACTACATAATATCCTTTTTATTTCTTCTAATATTTTAGGTTCCCAGTCTATTTTGTCTGACAATAGAATACTTACCATGCTGTCTTTTGGAAATTTCACATGAAATATTCTTCTTCATCCTTTACTTCCAACCTCTTTGTGGTTTAGATTTAAAGTGACCCTCTTGTAGACAACATGCACTCGGATCATGGTGGCCTATTTGGCTGTTATCCATCCTCTCAGTCTCTCTCTTGATTGGCCTCATTTAATGTCAAAAGTCCTGCTTGCTGCTGTAGGGCCTGAGTATGCGATTCACCACCCTCTCACCCACTGTAATTCGCAACTTGGATATGGAGGCAGATAGTGTAACCACAGGACTTATCCAGCTTGAGATTGTGTTAGGTGGGCAGGGCCATTCAAAAGACAGCAGACTAAGACATATTAGGTCAAAGTAGATATGAAGGAAAAGAAGCTGCTTCTAAGGGAACTCACAATTTAGAGAAATTGGTACAGGAACTAGTTGACAGCGTTACAACCATGGCTGCTTAGATAGTGCTCATTAGCCATGTTTTTATTATATTTGTATACATTATAATTTGTATACTTGCATCTGTCTACTTAAAAGCTGCACTTTTGGAAAATTCCACACAGAAATACACATAGTCATCCTACTTAGTGACATGTCGTTGGAGCATACAATGTCTGCTTTGACTTGAAATCTCATCTCAAGTCACCTTGATCTCCAAGACCTCACTGTCCCTGTATGTATATATATATATTCCCTGCTCTTTAACTATGCTACCATACTAATCTCTGGAGATAGGTACAGCAATATGACAGTTGAAGATTGGCATATCTGTAAGAAAAGTGCTTGGTATAGCTATAGCAATACAGCAATTAGTTTTATTGGAGAATTTAAAGGAAAGATTATATTACACCAATAAATTTATATGACCAGGTTTTCATAAATTTTGTTGAGGGTCATCAGCAAGCACAGTCTTTAAAAATTATAATAACTGAACTTAGTTCTCATCAAATTAGCTCATAATATCCAATGTCTTAGGGAGTTCTTGAAGACTTGCAACAAAATGATCTGAGTTTACACATTGCTTTGTTTAAATTGAGTACAGCTTGTATTGAGCTATTTTTATCAAAAATCTCCTTGATGTTAAAATTAAAAACCAATAAAGCCGTATTATATGATTTATGATGACATGCCTAAGCTTGACTCTTTCCTCAAGCTTAATATAAGTTCATACTTTTATGAGTTATCCAGTTGAGAACTAAATAGTAGAGTGGTTGCAGCAGAAATCTAACTTGTTCATAGTGTGGAGACGGTCCATTTGCAGACAGCATAAACACATCTGGCATATTAATGCAAAAGCTAGGCTGAGGTTTGCCTTTTCCTCTTTTGTGAGTCAAAGGAATTCCTTATTTAGCCAAGGTATGAGTTGAGGTAGAGCACACTGGGAGCACAGGAGTAGTCAGCATAGGATATGGGCTATCTGCTCAAGGAATTTCTCTGTGTCCTCTGGACTGCCCATACTGGTTTTTCCGTAAGGGCAGCAGTGCTATGGAGCTCATGCATCTTTTGGTTTGATGTTTCTCACACTGTTCCTACAGTACACCTGTAATGGCTAGTTGTGGTTGTCAACTTGACTACATCAGGAATCACCTAAAACCTTCACTGTCCCTAGCATGTTCATGTGTCTGGTTAGTGTAGCTGGCATTAAATCCAACTTCTCCAGGACTGCAGCATAGACTGAAGACCAGCAGCTCTCTGGGATTCCTTGTTATCCATTCTTGGTGACTGGATTCTCAGCCTTTCTGTCATGATACAGTCATTGTTGGATTTCTCAGACAACATCCTGTAAGCCACAGTCTAATAAATTCCATATATGGAATTTTTTTCCATTGTAGCTTATAGCATCAACCTTATGCTCACTTTTCCTGAAGTTTTGGGGAGCCTCTGAGCCCAGCAATATTCTTTTGGTGGTGATTTCTCCCCTAGAACACTGAGGATCAATTATACAACACTGTAAATCTACAGATCATGGCCTTCTACTTGCAATTTTGGCTTGGCTGCCCATTGTAGTGATGATAGCTTGTTTTTTTTTTTGTTTGTTTGTTTGTTTTGTTTTGTTTTGTTTTGTTTTTGTTTTTTTGGGTTTTTTTTGGCTAAATGTGATCTGGTTGGAGCTGTTTCAAGATTCTTTTCTACTGACTTGGGGAAATGGTGCTATCAACCATGACTTATGAAGGACAGCTTCTACTGGCGTCCTTAATATCTCTGCCTAGAAGGTCTAGCCATCTCACCTCATTGAACCTAGGTCAGTACAGTTTCAAATTTCAAGAAGTTTTCAAGCATCATTCAAATTAACTCCCCTAGTTATGAGATCATATTACTTTGGGGAAATGCATCAATAACCTCTCTCTTATTCAGTTTTTTCCTGCATAGTCCTTAGGGGCTTCTGGTTTTCCATTTAGGGCTATGTAGAATTCACTGCTCTCTCGTGGTAATTAACACCTTTCTTGGGTTCTCTGCTTGAGCAATGCTAAGGCCCGATTTTCTTCTTACCATGTATTCTGGTTTGACTATCAAATGTCCATGCCAGAGGCTCATGCTCTCATTTAGAGAGGCTTCCGGGCCTGGCTAGTGGAGGTAGATCTCCACGGATAGGCCAGTCCTCTCCTGGTGGCATCTTCTGCTTCCAGATCTTCCAAGTGATGAACAAACTGTGCTATCCACCTCAGTGGACGGACAAGCTGCTGCAGTGGCCATGCCATGTCACTGCCACTATGGATGGTTCCCTCTGACACTGTGAGCTGGAACTTCTCTACCTTAATCTGCTTCTCCCAGGCATCCTGTCACAACAAGGAGGAAAGGTAATTAATCACCAAAAAAAATCAAAGGTAAGAGATGGCTGGCACTAGATCTTGAGAAGAGAGTCATCAGGTGTATCACAAGTATTTGGTTTAGGAGAAAACTTTGTATACTTTCTAAGCAACGGCAAAAGCTCTCCTTGTAAGCAGATGCAGAGACCCACAGCCAAGCACCAGGCCAAGCTCTGGGAGTCCAGTTGAAGAGAGGGAAGAGGGATTCTATGAGCAAGGGGGGGATCAAGGTCATGATGGGGAAATCTAGAGATAACTGAACCAAGCTTATGGGAACTCACGAACTTTAGATGGACCGCTGCGGAACCTGCGTGAGACTTAACTAGTCCCTCTGCCTAAGCGAGGCAGCTGTGTGGCTTGGTCTGTTTGAGGGGCCCCTGGCAATGGGATCAGGGTCTATCCCTGCATGAGCTGGCTTTCTAGAGCCCTTTACCTATGGTGGGATGCTTTGTTCAACCTTGATGCAGCGGGGAGGGGCTTGGCCCTGCCTCATCTGAATGTACCAGGTTTTTCTGGGGCCTTACCCTTTTGAAGGGGGGGATGGAGGTGGGCCAAGGGAGGAGTTTGGTGGGGGGAGCAGAAGGAGGGATGAGAGCGGTTTCTGTGGTTGGTATGTAAAATGAATTTAAAAAAATAAATTTAAAAAAAGAAAAGCTCTCCTTGTTTAAAGGAGATGGGCCAATTATACCAGGATAAGAGTGTCTGGAGATTTATGTTCTCTACTCAATTTTCTCCAACTTGAGTCTCAGTCCTTCCCTTTATAGGCTATAGTTTTACTCCCAAAGCAACCAGAGCTCTATTATAAGCTTAACTTTTAACCTGAAACTTTAAGAATAGTAGACTTTCTAAATTGTGTCCTAGATAAAGTTTAGCTTTTGTGCTGTAACCCAAGTTCATTCACAGCATGTTTATATTTGTCTGTTATACCTCTCCATTAAAGACCACCCATGACCAGATGCTGTGCTATTGTATATAATTATGCAATTTTTTCCATTTATACCTTATCCACATAACCAAAGTGGAAGTCAAAGGTTATGCTACAGAATGGGAGGATGTCCCATCATGCCACTTCCACAGTATTAGTCTGACTAATCTAATTCCAGAGTGGCTCCTCACAGGTGACTTCCTTGGACAACTCTCTTAGGTGGGGTTCCCCTAAGTCAAGAAACTGAGTGCGGATGTTGTAGCTGAGAAGTCTCTAGTGGGGAGGAGAAAGGTGAGATAAGGAATGGAACGAAGCTGATCAGGTGGTGTCAGGAAGCATGCCATCCCTGTGGGTGCTGAGGTTCAAAACGGTGTCTTCTAGGGAGGGCCCAGGGAGGACTACCAGATGTTCACTCCACTATATTATAGCTGTGGAAGCCAGCATGTGTGTAGAAGAAAAGGAGGTGAAAGTAGCAAAGACAGATGACTAGGTACAGAGCTGTCAAGAACACAGCCCAGATGTTGGAAGAGCCCTTGATGGTAAAACCATGTTTTTCTTCACTTTGTAGACCTCGTATATAATAGGTCTTCTGGAGCATGGTTTGTCTGAGTCATAGGACGCTCCTTGTGTTCTAGTGAGATCTTGGGGTTCAGTGTACACGGCTGTGACAATTGGAAGAGCTGAGAATAGAACACTTCTTTGCTAGGAGGTGTGATAAGTGAACGTGGATCCTCCTAACCATAATGCACACCACTAAGAAGCAGATTTCAACCTTTACAGGTGAGTGTGGCAGATTTGGGGACAAGAGCAGAGGGTCTGCTGAGGGCTTTTCTCCTGGAAGCTCTGTAGCCACAAGAGAGGAGACAGTAAATAAAGAAAATATCTGCTAACAAAGCTCGTAAGCAATGCCAGGGCCCAGAGAATAAACTCTCAGTGCTACTGACAAATAAGCTTGTCAGACACGAACTAGGAAGGATAAAAGTGGGAAATGTTTAGAGAGAAGACAATTCAATGAATTGAAGACTCAGAACTAAGGGTATTGGTCTGACACTCATCGACTTCCCTGTGGTTGTCAGATGTTCAGTGAACTTGGAGAGATCATCCAACTATTGTAACTTCCCGTCAGGAATTTACCATTTCTTCCAGTAAGGAATATAAGCAGTAAACAATAGTAACAAAATAACAAAGCAGCCATGATCAGTAGACTTGTATAGTTTCATGTCGCCTGAATTATTATAGAGCTCACAATGCCATTTATAGTTTATATTTCAAAGTTATGGTGCTTATGCACTGCTATTAGCTCCTGTTTCAAACATCAATATGGAACATATAATTACTATTCTATCTTCATTACCTCTGTAAAGACCACCTGACTCCAAAGAAGGTCTCACAATGATGTTCTGGGGTTAGGATTTATATATGTGTGTGTGTGTGTGTGTGTGTGTGTGTGTGTGTGTGTAGAGAGAGAAGAGAGAGAGAGAGAGAGAGAGAGAGAGAGAGAGAGAGAGAGAGAGAGAGAGAGAGAGAGCTGGACACAGTTCACTGATAGCACTTCCAAAAGGCCCAGTGGCTCACAAAACAGTAAAATGATCGGTGGATTGGGTGGAGCCTGGAAATTCTTCAGCTATAACGGGGCTCCTTAAAGAACACCATGCTGTGCTTTGAAAAGTTTATCTGGCCCACTAGAGTTTGTTTGCTGGCATTTCCTCCTTCAGGCAAAGAACTTGTGTGTGTGTGCTCAAATGGCTGCCTTTCTAGAGAACCCCTAGGGGTTTCCCTCATACCACCTGAGAAGCGAAAGGGGAAAGACTGTAAATTCTGGGGGCCCAATGTCAGGAGGGGAAAGCCTGTCTAATCTCCCCAGGTGGTGGCAGCTGAGTAAATTACCTAGCAAGCAGCTGTAAGGCATTACATTGCAATTATCCCCCATGAGTTCTGAGGGCTTGTAGGCCGCTGAAGATAAAAGGCCTCACTGCTTCAGGTCTTGAGCTCTGAGAGGAGGGCTGCTTCCTTCACAGTTTTCCAGTGTTTGAGGAAATGCACCTCCTGGGACAGCCCCTTTCAGACAGCCTTGAAATACAAATAGCCAGCTGGTTATGCAAGGGTCTTGTGTATGAACGGACTTCCTGCATAAATAAGTACGAGGCAGTCACATGGGGGAAAGCAGCCATCATGAATCTTAGGGAATAAATATGGTATGTACTTCTAGAAGGAAATCTGCCAAGAATTCCCACCGTAAATACCAGGACTGCCTGTTCAGAGCTTGCCAGCAAAATTCATAAATAGAAAATGTTTACTAAGTACTTAAGTACCAAACACTCTGTTTTTCTACCACAGATCAGGCCATTTAATCTATATGACAATCACTAATGGTAGTGATTGTCTTTATTAACCCCGTCTTACCAATGTGGGGGCGCGCACTGAAGATCAGAACATCGTAAATGGAACATTCGGTTTTCAGCCTTGGTAACTTATGAAGGCAGATTTTTAATACCTTTTTTATTGTTGTCTTTTCTCTGATGGACCCCGACAGAACTGGAGGCTATAAAAGTAATCTCTTTCAAGAGTAGAAATCAATACAGTTCTTAAATTTTTGCAGACACGGAGACCCAAAAGCTTAAGATGTTGCTATTTATATTAAAGGGTCAAAATGAACAAACACATTTGTCATTTACCCGATGCAGCACAGAAGTAAATAGGTACACATGGACCTAACCACCCCGGTTATCTCCCACAGACCAGGATGGCCGATGCTCACAGACTAGCTATAGTCATTTTTGGATGAACAGATGACTGACTATGAGAACAAAGTCTTCTGCAATGTACTCAGAGTATATACTTAGACCACAGCTTCTGGTTCTATGCTAAAGAGTATTCACCCAGTGAGCACAAACCAGATAGGTATTAATTAAGCCTTCCTGCTTTCTTTTGGGAGCAAATAGAACATTTCTGTTAAGCGAATTTTTCTGTCACCAGTTTTTGCCAACTCCCAGTCACTGGGATGTAGACGAGGGGCAGCATCACACTTCCACATGGGTAAACGATTAGCCAGCTCTCTGGGTGAAAGCGAGCTCTCCCTTGGTATGTGCTCATCTTTGCGGTGTCAAGTTCAAGCTATAAGCGTGACGTCACTGCATTCACTACATCCAGAAGTGGGAAGGGATGTGCATTAGCACACTGTGATGCTGGGCTTCTGCATGGAGATACAAACAGCTGGAAGAGCATACACCATAGTAAAATAACGAGAAAATGGAGAGCCTGGGGATTTTCATTTGGTTTGCATTAGGTAAGTCCGTTCAGTTCACTGCAATAACTTTAAGCTACAGTTCACACAACACACACGGTGCCCACTTCTTTCTCTGCAATCATTGAAGTAATCCCGTGAGGCTTTTGTTTGTCTGTATTAGTTTATTAAAATGGTGCATTGCATCAACAGATTTTTTTAAAATATTAAACCAATATTGCATTCTGTGATTGAAAAATCAGAGTCAGAAAATATCCTATTTATATTTTTTTTGGTTTTACATTCTATAGTTTTGTTTATTATCTATTTCATATCCATGGAAGGCATTGACATGGACTTTTCTTACTTTGTGGTGCCTTTTGGTGATGCAGTTATTAGGACAGTGGTGCTTCATAGAATGAAACTTTAGAAACGTTACTTCCTTTTAATTTTCTGGAAGAGTTTGTGAAAAGGTCATGTATAGGATTCATCAAGTAACTCATTTGATTTCTTTGTGTGAGTATGTAGTTGCTTTTTTTTGCACTCTTTGGGAGCCTGCCACACAGCTCCCAAATAAATACATGGGTGGAGACTTATTCTTACTTATGAATGCCTGGCCTCAGCTTGGCTTGTTTCTATCCAGCATTTCTAACCTAAATCATCCTGTTTCTCTTTAACTATGTTTTGCCTTTGGGATTTTTAACCTTTCTTTATTCTATATATTTTTCTTTTCTTCTTATCTGTGGCTGGCTGTGTGGCAGAGTGACTGGCTGCTAGTGTCCTCCTCTTCTCCTTTTCTTGCTCCTCAATCTCTTCTAGATTTCTCCTCCTATTTATTCTCTCTGTCTGCCAGATCCACCTATCCTTTCTCCTGCCTTTCTGTTGGCCATTCAGCTCTTTATTAGACCAATCAGGTGTTTTAAGCAGGCAAAGTAACACAGCTTTACAGAGTTAAACAAATGCAATCTAAAAGAATGCAACACATCTTTGCATTACTAAACAACTATTCCACAGCATAAATGAATGCAATACATCTTAAACCAACCTTTTACAGCTTCAGTATTTTTTAAGGCATAAATTTAAATTCTTTTATAGGTATGAAGATTTTAGGCTCATCAGTTTCTTCCTGGAGAGGATATTTGGTAGTTTTCTTAAAAAAAAATTGTTCATGTGTGTGTGTGTGTGTGTGTGTGTGTGTGTGTGTGTGTGTGTGTGTGTGTGTGTGTGTGTATACCACATATGTTTGGGTATATCACTGAGGGCAGAAGAGAGTGTCAGATCTCCTGGAACTGAAGATATAGGCTTCTGTGAACTGCCTGACATGGACATTGGGAACTACACTCCTCTACAAGATCGACAAGTGCTCTTAACCTCTGAGCCATCTCCCTCATCCCAAGCTTAACTAACTAACTAACTAACTAACTAACTAACTAACTATCTAACAGTATTTCCAGGAGCCGGTTCTGGTTCAGTGGGTGGGTATGTTTGTTCAGCAAGAAGGAGGACCGCAGCTCAAATATCCAGCCCCACATACAAACCTGGGTATGGCTGTGTGTACCTGTACCTCTAACAGTGGGAGGCCAAAGATAGGTGGGTCCCAAGAAGTTGTTGGCCAGCCAGCATGTGCAAAATGGAAAACAATAGATTCAGTTGTAGACCTCGTCTCACGGCAAAATGGTGGATCGTGATAAAGATTCCCAGTGTCTTGAATTGGCTTCCTATGTGTGTTGTTATTCCACCATACCCTCTCCCTCCTACACACACACACACACACACACACACACACACACACACACACCCCAAGGAAACATATTTAATTTATGTAAATTTTGCCTGACAAGATAGCTCAATGGGTAAAGGATCCTGCTACCAAGTCTGTTAGCCTGAGTTCTGATTGTAGACCCACATCGTCAAAACAGAGAACTGACTCAGGTTGTCCTTTGCTTTTCAAGTGCACACTGTGTGTGGCACATGTGCACCACCCCCCCACACACCACAAACATAATAAGTAAATGAATATAATTTAGAAAAAAGATTTATCACATTTCATTTTGGTAACTGTGTGAAAGTGTGTGTGTTTGCATATGTGTGTGCATTCATGTGTTCATGTGCACGTGTGTGCATGAGCATGTAGAGGACAAAGGTCAGCCGTGGGTGTCATTCCTCAGGAGCTGTACACCTGGTATTCTGGAACTTTCATTGGGACCTTAGACTTGCTAATTAGCATAGGTTCCTTGTCCATCCTGCTCCAGGAATCTGCCTCTCTCCACATCTCCATGTCACCATATCCCACTTTTTATGTGGATGCTGGGACTTGAAATCAAATACTCAAGCCTACATGACAAGTCATTTATTGGCCATGCCATCTGCCTGGCTCTGACTTACCACATTTCTTTATCACTTTTTTATTGTCCGTAGGATGTGACAGTGACCAGGAAAACTATTTTCCTTCTCCCTCATTCTTCCCTCCTTCCTTCCCTCCCTCCTGCCCTTTCTCCCTCCTGACTTCCCTCTTTCTTCTCTCTGTCTTATGTCTCAAAGAACTACTTTTGTACTGCTTTTTGAACACATTTTCTCTAATCTTTTTCAGTTTTTTTCTTCATTGTTTTTCTGCTGGAGGCTTTAGCTTTTCTCTTTCTCACTTCTTAAAAGTGGACTCTGAAGTCCTTGTCTTCAAGTTTGCCTCTTTCTTAGTATAATCATTACCGTGACAATGTTTTCATTTTAATTCAGCTGAACATACTTTGTGATTTCCTTTTTACCTTCTTAATTAAAAGATTCTTTACCCAAGTGTAGGTATACCACCAGCTCCAACTTACAGCAGAGTAGACCAAACAGGAGAGTATAAAGGATTCAAGAACCAGATATATGTATAGAACTCATAGGAACTTATCACTCACCAGGGGGTAAAAAGAAACCAGCCATTTTTAACTCCTCCCATGGCCTCACAGTCACTCATTCTTGTTTCTCTCTGTACTTAATTTCTATGTTTCTTACTTAGGGGCTTATTGGCGATGGATATCCGAGTCCAGATGGTGCCCACATGGAATTTCCAGCTCTTGCTTTCCCTAACAAGAAGTTGGGATGGGGGCATGTAATGGTTCTAGAAGCAAGTACAATTTGTTAAGAAAAAGCACTTCCAGGAAAGGAAGCCAAGCAGAGATGAAAGAAAGGTTAGAAGTTCAATTGCCCCACACTGGCAGATTGAGACCTTTACAGGTCATTTGCATTGCTCATTCTTCATCTGTGCTGCATTGCATGTCAGCATGGTTGAGGGCTGTTCTCTCTTCTAGTTTGTCTTTTTACATTAATTTTGACCCATCTCTCTGTTCTCTTCTCCTGCTATAAGTCTCAAAGTTGCCACAAACAATGCCCACAATTTTTGGTGGTCAGAATTTTTGGACTCCTCTCTAAACAACTCAGTAATTCTCGGAGGTTAATTTGATTGGCTGACCAGGTGTGCCCTTGATGCTACCATGACTAAGGTAGGAATGAAGTCACGGAGCAGAGGTGAGAAGCTTGAGGAAGGAGATGTGTGCAGCCATGCCCTTCTGGTTGTGTGCACCGTACCTATGAACTCACAACACCCACCATCAAGGGCAGAGTAATAAGGAGAGAAGAAAAAAAACCAGGAACCCAGCTTAGTGCATCATTGGAGTTCAGCCTTTGAACTTGCACTCTGAGCCTACTATGATCTTCACCATGTTAAGGCTTCTTTGTCACAAAGTCAATAGAAGTGTCCTATCTTGGCCTGCCATTGTTTTTGCTAAGAAGAACATATCCTGTGCCTAGCCCACGTAGGAACAGATCCTATTTTAGAAGGAATTCTCTGCTGCTGAAAGGCTTTTCTAGAACCAGCTGTGCTTTGTGCTCTGCTTCTGCAAGCCCAGGAAACCACCAGCTGCAGATTTAGCATAATTGGAGTTAATGAGAGGTTTGCTTGAATAGGGGTTTCAGCTTCCAGCTTCCTAAAGTGAGCATCAGGGCACATGCTGGAAGTATTTAAGGAACATAGACATGGTATTTCTTCTGAATTCATATAGTCTTTCCACCAAGCAAAATTGCATATTTTCTCTTTTCTCTAGCCTGTAAATATATCTAATATAAATATGTTTTCTTCTTGTTTCATCCAAGAAACCCCTCATACTTTCAAGCCATCTATTTCAGCTATGAAAACAGAGTTTTAAAAAAAAATCACAAAACCCATTGGGTCCAGCAGGTAATTCTATCCTAATCAAGTCATTATAAAATGCACACCGATTCTAGATTATTCGGCAACTAGGGATTATGCTCCAAGTCGGCTTCCAGACCCTAAACTACTGTAAATTTTGCTTTTAAAAGCATGGAATGTGCACTTAAAAGTCATTAAATCTGAGTAATTTTGCTTACACTGAAGATTTATTGCCCCCTAGGAAAACACAATGTGTGCTTGCAATTACTGCCTCTCTGTAATTTCTCTTCGCAGACCATTTGTTCTCCACCAAAGCTCTACAAAGGTGATGGGTGCGGGTGCTTTGCAACTCAAGCTGTTTTAATAGTGGAGAGAATGTCCCTGGGCCCGCCTCTCTCCCTTCCTGACCTCTCTGCTGTGGCATTCATTAAAGTCCAGATTCTGGCTCAAGTCAGAGTTCAGATCTTATCCTTGGCTAAAGAACTCTCCACTGTGGCTTTGGTATGAACTTCAGCTTCTCTGAGTGCAGGGGTCACATGTGAATTTGTTCCGCTTCCCGGCGAATGCTTCATAGCCAAATGAATCTGCTGAAATTCTCAGGGACTATTTGTTTTTTAGTGTTGCTCTAATACACAATAAATTGTAATTTACGAGGCATAATTGAAGAAAATTCTGGAGGAAGTTGTGTATAAGATTAGGGGGATTATTAAATCAACTTTATTGTGTTTTCAAAACTTAAAAATGGTTTACAGCCATAATAAATTGTTTGAGAGTGCTATCAACCCATAAATTTTAATAATTTAATAAACATTCGGCAGTTGAGTTTGGCTTGTAGCCAAATCCCAGGGCTGGTTTTGTGTCATGTATAGTAATGTGTGTTTTAGTTTACCTGGGTGATAAAGGAATGAGCTGTTCTCATGCAAGACACGCAGTGATGGGTCATTAATTTTAATGAACTAAAGCTGGGAACTGGAGTTGGAAGCCAGAGGGGGAAATCGGCTCTGCTGCCCATCCCCAGCCATTGTTTCCATCTAATAGGTTTAAGGAAAGAGGCCAACTCTACTTCCTCCAATCCCAAACTCTTTGAGACCTAGGAAGAAAAATAATTTCCGATCCACCTCCAGTTTGGGAGCAGTTAACTACATTGCTAGAATTGTCTTTTTAGCAATGAGCTGAAAATGTTTGTAATGATTTGTATATTGAATGTTCTCATATATTTTGGCTGATGAAAATAATGCAAATTTATCTGTTTCACCGAGCACATACAACATGTTTTGTTTGTTTGTTTGTTTTGGGTTTTATTTTTTTGCCATCTCTTTTAAAAGTTGCAGGTCAGCTTTTAAACAACCTGCTGTGACGCCCTTTGTCTGTGTGGAGATTCTGCATTGGCTTCCAATGTGTTCCTTAATGAGCTAGGCACCGGAGCATTGTGTCAACATTATTCATGTCTGCCTCCACACACCTCTGCCTACATTTGAACCAAATTAATGGGTATCTATTCAATAAAAAATGATTTCCCCCTTTTTATTTTATTATGCTGAAAAGAATTAAGCGTATCTAAAAATAGAAGTGGTGCTTTAATGACACGTTTTATGCACGTGTTAAATGTCTGCTTTTATAGTAATTATGAAATTGTCACCAACACATAAAAGACAACTCATGTAAGGTTTAAACTATTGACATCAGACTATGTAGTCTGTGTTTTTAAAAGGTAATTTTAGATCTGTATTTTATAATAAAAAATGTGATGGGTGTTAATGTCTCCTTTGATTTTTTTTTTTAATTTTCTCTTTCTCTGATTGATACAACTGGAAAAAAAAATCATACTTGATGATTCCACCAACACAAGCATGTCCTTGGTAACTAGATGGGTATATGCATTTATTCACTCATACAAGATAGACACATGCAAATGTATGCACTTACCATGCCTACATTTTCCCTTAATGAAGAGCTTAATAAAAATCAGCATTCATAGCCTCTTCGTAGTCAGATAAATTAGTTAATGCACAATAAGCAGCTCTTATGTATAATGCAAAAGATTAGTCTTGTCATTTGCATAATGCAATACAAGCGGCCTCCTGTTTCAAGAAGAACCCCCCCCCCCCCCCCGTTAAATTCGAGTTGAAAGCTGGATGACGTCAGTAAGGTAATTGTGCCTCATTTGGCATGTCTCATTCATTGTGTGGAGTTCAGGACCCTATTCTGAGCCAGTTGACCGCGGTGCCGAGAGGTGCTGGCGACGACGACGATGACGTTCACAAGCCAAGTTCTCTCCAGCATAGGAAGAAGAAACTCACTCCCCCTTGCCGCCCTCCGCCCCCCTCTCCCCCGCCTCACTTCTGGGTCCCCAGCAGAAATGCACTGCGCACTCTGCCCTGTGCACGCATGCGAGTCTAGATAAGTGCTGACAGGAACTTGCTGAGAGTGAGGAAAACTCTGCTTTTACCAGTAGCATACACAGAATTCCTGGCACAAAGTTGCTGACCTAGATCTTCTCCTGCCCTCACAGAATATCCCCCACATCTTTGAGAAAAGAAGGGGCGTTATTTGAAAACTAACATAGGTCTGAGCTCGCGCTCAGACTGGGGGAGGGGCCACAGGAAAGACCACTAAGTGTTTGAGACCTTCTACAGCTCTTGCAAAGGACAAATGTCTGGTTCACAGTCGAAAGGCTTGCAGTGTCCTGAGGTTTACAATCACCCCTGACTCTAGCTCAAGAGGAAGCTGACTACGCTAGCCTCTGTGGGCACCTGCATTCATGTGCAAGCCCCCCCCCCCGCCCCCACAAGCCCACATGGATCTAAATAAATAAATAAATAAATAAATAAATAAATAAATAAAATCTGACTGTACACACTCTGTTTTCAGTATCTTCCGTGAAAACAGTATTTGGACGAGTGTAAAAGTATGACTTCTGAAAACCACCATGCTTTACAAACCCTTTCAGTGAGATGAATAAACTAATTTTATAGGAAAATAATTGTTAGGAATGGATGTGTTTTAAATCATATATCCCATGCTGCAACTTTCCATTATATTTCATAGCATTTTGAAAAACATAATCCAAAGGTTTATGGGTACTTAGACAATCCCATTCTCATCATGTTCTACATCTAATTCTACTTAGCTGTTTGTTTATATGCAACCGTACTCTTCGAAAAGGTGAAATGTTCAGTGTAATGCTAAAGTTTGCTTTACATACTGTCATAGGAGTTCCTATTGTTGCTCAGAAGTAATATGAAAGAAGCCAAAAGTGAAAGCCATTGTTAAAACATAGGCAAATATATTCAGAATTATACATAAAAGGAGAAAATTGTGTTTTAGTGAAAGAACTCAATTAGAGATTTAGAAGTCAGAAGACAGTGTGGCACATGCTTTAATCCCAGCACTCAGGAGGGAAAGGTAGGTGGATATTTGTGAATCCCAGGCCAGCCTTGCTACATAGTGAGACCCTGTCTTTATATATATATTTTGGTTTGATAATTTGATTTAATTGCAGTAAATTTAAATCATATCACTCATCTTTCACTTCAGCTCAATAGTACAAGTAGTAGACAAAATGAATGCTAATTTGAATAGCTTTAACTTTTGTAGATTCAAATTGAGACGGTTACTTCCCTCCTTATACTGACATCATTAAATATTAAACAAAATGACACTGAAAACACAAATCTGTCTTCAACCCACCAGTTGGGAATCTACTTGAAGGAACCACACAACTACTACAGCTTTTCTCTTTCATCATAGACAGGTTCATTCCGCTGGCCTCGGATTTTGTGTGTGCATATGAACATGGCGGCAGGAGAGAATTTAAAAGATGTAAAGGAATTAGTACAGGTGCTTCAAATAGAATTGAGGCCAAAGTTTGACACGTAATGTTTGCAATTCAGGTTCATTTCATCGAAGGGTAGCCTCACATATTGCAGCCTTGTTGGCAATAGAGGCTTTTATTAAGATCCATTTAATGGTCTACTGCGATGACAGTCTGTGTTATATCTTAATTAGTAGTATTCTTTCTAGTTCAACTAAAATAGCTGAAGGGTCCTCCTGGGATCTCTTCTGGGATATGATTTTGTTTAATCTTATTATTAATGATAATAAATTTTTACTTTGTTCCAGTAGCATCTGTATGCCAACGCTTCTATTATTTAAACAAATAATTATTCCACATTACAATTCCTTTTAGAACATGACAATAACAAATCATAGTTATGGCTAATTCATAGTGAATTAGGACTAAAACATTAATAAAATTAATTGTATGCTATCTGATTGGAAATCTAAGCCAGTTAAGGCAGGAGGTTTTGCTATGGTTGATAATGCTGTTCCCTGGAATGAAGCAACCAGCATAAAACAGCTCAGCGCTTGTTAGCAAACAAAGAGAAATGGAAACTTGGTTGCTAGGAGACATTATTTTTCATTGTTGACAGTCCCGATTTTCTTTGATTACTGCCACCATTGTTATTCATTACACACACTGAATGATTTTATTTAACATCAGGGAAACATATTTTGGAATTCAATTGTCCTGTGACTATCAACATGTGTACTCAAGCAGTGTTCACGCCCACTTCACAGGTTAACTGTCTGTGGTAAGCACTAACTCAGAAGGCTCAACAATATGCTGCCTTTAAAAGTTTTCTTGTCAAATGCACATTACAGTGGAGAGTGATTTAGTAAAATTTTACAAAACATATTTTTGCATAATATGAAGTTAAAAATTTCAAGCAAACAGAAACACAATCTTATCTATATAAATTAAATACCATTATCATTGTGATTTCTTGCTATAATTAAAATTATTTCATTAACATAAGAGAAAATACAATAAAAGAAATTTTTTATTTTGAATGGGATGGGGGATTTTGACATCTCAGAAGAGCATGAGAGCAAGAAGGTTTTAAATTCCTTTAACAAAATGATCACCTTGGGATCTAGTTTTCTCTGCACAGAATTTTCAAGAATATTTATGTGTTGACATCCCATAGAATGTCCAGTAGTTGCACAGCTGTGCAGAAAAGAACAAAGAAGCCCTTTGGTCCAAATGGTGCTATTCTGGTTTTCATGCTGTAACCCCAGCTCTTCTCTCTACTCTGGACACCTGCTGGTTCCTGTCCTAACTGTGAACAACACTCCCTACATTCTGAGGTCCTGTGAGTATCTTCCACACCTCCCATGGCTGCTTCACTGAACAGATAGAAAGCACAGGAGGAACCCAACACATCTCTCTGCGCCCTGAAGGGCCTTTTGTTTCTCACCATCCTTATGTCATTCCTCTCTGGTTGGATTCTTTCCTGAAACTTTCCCCTGCTCCCCTGCCTCCATGCCCTTCCAGGAACCCTGGTTTCTAATTAATCTCTTTGCATTTTCTTCTGCCCCACTTTTTCCTTCTTTTCTTTTCCTAGTTGTAGATTCAGCTTAACCTTACTTCCTTCTGCTTCTTTGGTCTGTAATTTACCACCCTTAAAGATCATTCTTTTATTTTTATAGAGTGTCTTGTTTTCTAAGACTATGTAACTTGGATTCTTAAGCCCAATAACTGAAATCACTCTGGGATGCAGATGATATGCCTTGAGTAAAATTGTTCCCACACTGGAACAATAATACATCTTCTATAATTTTATTTAATACACATAGACTAGTCCACTGAAAACTATATTTTGCTCAGATGTGTCAAGATTATATTGATTATATTTTAAAAGAAATAATAAGAGATATGATTGGTTGCATGCAATCTTAAAACATACCTTTACAGTATATTTATACTCTTCTTCTCTTACTTTTAAAAACAATGGATATTTGTAGTAGCAGCAACAGGCTATATTGAAAGAGACACTGAGCTTCTTTGAGCAACATTTGCTATGCTGATTGCTACATGACTTCATGATATAAAAAAAGGGGATAGGAAAGTACAGCAATTTTATATAATATTGAAATGAATAGAATATTCATTGTGCATTGTGAGAAGATAAAAATTCTCATTGCAAAGCCTAGAATAATCACCTGGATAGAACATAAAGATACAGTTAATAGAGTAGTAGTATGAATGAAATAAAAAAGAAGTGCTTGTCTATAAAATAAAACAGGAAAAGGTGAGTAGAAGAATCAAAGAACTAATATAAAAATATGTTTAACAAATAGCAAAGTGATTGAGTTAAGCACAGTATATCAATAATTACATTAAATGTGTATGGCAAACATTCCAATTAAAAAGCAGAGGTATGTAAGAGGAATTGCTAAATGGTCTTATTAATAAAAAACTCAGAGCCAGATATTGGGGTGAAAGCTGAAAGATCAGAGAGACAGAACAAGCCACAGCCAATCTCATCTTGCCAGCTCCTCAGCTGATCCTGTTTCTTCAGACTGAATGTCTCTGAGTCCTTACCCAAATGGATCTCGGCTGAACTGTTGCTAAAAAGCTTAAAAGCTTAAAAGCCTCTAGTTCCTGGTCCTCACACCTTATATACCTTTCTGCCTCCTGCCACCACTTCCTGGGATTAAAGGCGTGTGTCTTTCCCAAGCAAGACAAGAGATCTCAAGTTCTGTGATTAAAGGTGTGTGCCACCATGCCTGGCTCTGTTCCTAGTGTGGCCTTGAACTCACAGAGATCCAAATGGATCTTTGCCTTTGGAATGCTAGGATTAAAGGCATGTGTGCCACCACTGTCTGGCTTCTCTGTCTAATCTAGTAGCTGTTCTCTTCTCTGACCCCAGATAAGTTTTATTAGGCTACCCAATATATTGGGGGACACAATATATCACCACAGAGATAACAGAGTGTGGAGGCACTAATACCCAGTTGCATAAACATCATAAATTAATCATAAAAATATGATGAACCAATTTTTTAAAGGTTAACAAGCCAATGTGGAGGTGCCTAGTCTTACTGCAACTTGATACGCCATATTTTGTTGATACTCATAAGAGACCTGCCCTTTCCTGGAGAGAGACAGAAGAGGAGGGGATTGGAAGACAGGAGTGGGGAGCGGGGAAGACAAGGAGAGACGAATGGGGGGAGGCTGCAGCCGGGATGTAAAGTAAATAGTTGAATAATAATAAAAAAAATGACAAGCTAACTCAAATGTTCAAATATGATCTTATTAGCAAACTGTGCTGCTCAAATTTTAAGTCATAATATATATTGGGACTCACTTCTGATGCTGTGTGATGTCGTGTATACACATGTATCCACCATAATAGTATCACATCACACAGAGTAGATTTGTTGCCCTACGAAACCTCTGCCTTTTACCTATTCATTTCCTCCTTCTCTTCGAGCACTGTAATCAGTCATCTTTTTACTCCCTTAATAACTTTGTCTTTTCCAGAACATTGCATAGTTGGGAGCTTCTTCATAATGACTTCTTTCACTGAGCAACACATGTTTTAGTTTCTCTATGTCTTTCTAAGGTTTTATATTGCATTACCTTTTATTGCTAAATAATATTCCTTCATCAAAATCCGCTACAGTTTGTCTATTCACCCTCTGAAGGACACTTGCATGTGTTTCCAAGTTTTGGCAATCACGAGAGAAGTTTCTATAGACATCCATGTATTCATTTTTGTGAGAATACAAAATTTCCAGTTATTTTGGTAAAAACCAAGGAAATCAGTGGCGGGATGATAATGACAAGAGCATACTTCGCTTTGTAAGAAGCTTCTAAACTGTCTTCTGGAGTCAACACACCATTCTGCATCCTGGCTGACATGAATGGCAGTTTCTTTTTCAGTCTTGGTCAGCCCTCGGTGTTGACCCTTCTCTGGGTTTTGCTTGTTCCAGCAGATGTAATAGTTCCTTGGTGTTTTTATTTCCTGACACCAAACTATGACAGTTATCATTTCATGCTTGCTTGCTCTCTTCTTGTTTAAGACAGTGCCTGATAAAATCTCAGCTCATTATTTAAGCTGATCAGATTTTTTTTTTGGTTATTTTTAGTTTTTATTTTATATGCATTGGTGTTTTGCCATGGTTGTTAGGTCCCCTGAAACTGGAGTTACAGACAGTTGTGAGCTGCCATGGGGGTGCTAGGCATTAAACCCTGGTCCTCTGGAAAAGCAGCCAGTGCTCTTAACTGCTGAGCCGTTTCTCAAAAAAAAATTATATGGTTTTAATTGTTAGTTTG
Source organism: Peromyscus leucopus (assembly GCF_004664715.2). NCBI lineage: Eukaryota > Metazoa > Chordata > Mammalia > Rodentia > Cricetidae > Peromyscus > Peromyscus leucopus. Next base: position 43,075,788 of record NC_051079.1, on the reverse strand, counting down.
AAGAATTCTTTGTATGTTGTGGATTATAACTCATTGTCAAAATGTGTTTTTAAAACTGGAGTTTAGCTTATCAATTCTTCTTCTCACGGATTGTGTCTTTGATTCGTATTTGTAAGTCACTACCAAGCCCAAGGTTATCTAGATTTTTCTTGGATTTCATCTCGCAGGAGGCTTATAACTTTGATGGTTTATGGTTAGAGGCAATCCAGCAAAACTTACTTTTTAATGTTAACTTAAAGTAACTCATTTTTAAATGAATGTTGATGACGGGTGCATGCCCTGTCTCTAGATTGTATTTTCACATGTAAATGTCCATTTGCTTCAGCAGCCATTACTGAAGGCCAAAATTCCTGCTCCATTGTATTGCCTCCCATTATGTTTTCAAAGGCAATTGTGCTGTGTTTTTATTGCACTCTGCCAATCACCGCTGCAAAAGATAAAAGAAAAAAAATATTAGCTCCTGCTTTTAACTTTCAGTGAATAAGCGCTTCATGTCTGAGGTCAAGGATGACTAGTTCCCTGGCTGTCAATATTCAGACAGACAATTGATCTTCTCATTTTATTTAATCTTAGTAGCCATTTCCTGCTCTCCAGCCCCAACGCGGCTTAGAGAAACTGAAGGTGTCCACTGCCGTCAGTGCTCAGTTGATGTGTCACGTGACATGAATCAAAGGCCCATTGGGCGGAAGGAGGGACTATTTATCACCGAGGGACTGCGCTTTCCTGAAATTTCCTTCAGTTCAGATAGCTCAGAATGAGTTCACTAAGCAAGGGGGCAGCGGGTGCTGTGGTTACGTCTGTGGCCCCCACTGCGGGGAGGAAAGGCGTTTTTTGGAGCTTTGGCAGCAGTTACACACCTGCACTTGAGCCATGTCCTTCCCCACCCAGGAGGGCCAGGTCTGCTGGTTCTCTCTCATAGTGATTTGGGCACCTTCTTTGGTAAGTATCCAGGCGTGTGGTTTCTGAGCAGGCTGGGACCAGGGTGTTCCTGAAATGTCAGGTGGCCTTTCAGCACCCGGATTTTGCTTGCAACCCTCCAGAATGTCAAGGAGATTTAGCGTCCTTTGCACCATTCTCGAGAAAGAAAAGAAAGGCATCCGGGGTGTACTTCCACTTCTCTGCTCCCTCTCTAAAAACTGAGTTTCAGAGTGACCATCATTTTTTTCCCCCAGTGAGTTTTAAGACTGTGTGGCAAGCTAATTATGCTTGACTTCATAGAGAAATGACATTATATACGTTCAACATGCCATAAGACTTTCTCCTGAAAGAATTTACAGTTTTTGCCTACAAAGATGGGAGCTTAAAATTCTCTTTTCATAATTCTAAAAATTGTCCTCCCCCTGGTTTTTGCTTCTTCCTTGATTATCTCTATTTTTCCTCATGTGAATGGAAAGTTGTAATTTTCTCTAAGTAGTTGGACAATTTTCAGTAACCATTGGTGAGGAATTTTCTTTCTCCTTTTGCTTTGTTTGTTTGTTTGTTTGTTTTGTTTTTCAAGGAGGATTTACTTGTGTAGCTCGGGCTGCCCTGGACTTGCTCTGGAGACGAGGCTGGCTTCAAACTTGGAGATCTGCCTGCCTCTGCCTCTGAATTGCTGGGATTAAAGGCCTGGGCCACCACCACCCAGCTGTCCCTTTGTTTCCTTTTTGGTCTTCTCTCTCCTTTTCTTCTTCCTTTCTTTACTTTCATGTTTTTATATCAGCCTGCAAAGGATCTGTGGCAACTTTTAATTAATCTACACTCAACAAAGCAAAATAATTTTAAAGTAACTATCACCAAAAAAAAAAAAAAAAAAAAAAAAAAAAAAAAAAAGTTATGACCTTCCAGTCAAAATAAGAGAAAGCATTGCCAGTAAGTAGAATAAAGTCTATTACTCTACTTGAAACTATTTCCCAAACCATAATGGCTGTGAGGCCTGGATGGATTCATGCTTGGGAAAACCAGCTGTCAACAAGTGTTGGGTTCCCCACTTTCACACAGTGAGATGGTTAAACTCAGTTGTCAACTTGACAGGTCTGAGAAATTTAAGAAATCCATGAAATCCAGCTCTGGGTGAGTCTGAGGGCTTTTCTAGAGACTGTCACATCCTGAGTGTTCTGATTTAATGAATGGTTTAACCCATTGTTGAATTCAAATTTTAATACACTCTTGGAGCGAGTAGAACCATGGCATGTAGGGCCCATTAGAGGAAGCAGGTCACTGGGTCTGTCTTGGGTGGGGCACATCTTACCTTGGACCCTGTCCCTTACTGCTCCGCCTTTTCTGTCCTCCGTGACATAAGATGATCTGCAGATAGATCCTCAGATGTTTTAGCGCATACCTTGTTATTTTCACCAAGAAAGCCACAGAAACCTTTTCATACTACTCTCGGCTGCTGGTGACATGACTCTAGTGAGACCGTGAGTGCCACTGTCCTGCAGGCTGCTAGTAGTTCTCTAGCTCGAGCCAAGTACCTCATGAATCCACAGTGAAGGAATGGGAGACCATTAAGGCTGGGGAAGCTGAGGGGTCAATTCATTGGACCAAAGCTTTGCCATTCATTGGTCACGTAGAGGAAGCCGAACTCGGATCAATGTGGCACATCTGTCAGCCCTAATGAGGAAGAGGAACGAGAAAACATGGGCTGAGCCAGTGACACAATTGTCTCAGCAGCCACAGCATCTTCACATCTATCCAGGACAGCAAGTTTGAGCTAGTTGTGACTTACCTTCCTGATGCACAGTCATCCCAGCTGCCCTGACACCAACACACGGTATAAATTTGAGTAAATTACCATTGCTATATTGTCTCTCCCAGAAATTAGCATAGCAAGGAAACATACTCACCCCAAAGTTTTATGAAAAGTTCCCCAAAGATTCAAAAACGGTGACTTCATGTGTGAACACAGTAGATCTGTCTGGATAATTTGTGGATAGGCTTGACTTTCATGGAAATGTCTACATAAAGCGAGTATATTAAATTATCTCATGGAACACGATGTATGCGGGCTGGAGAGATGGCTCAGTGGTCAAGAGCACTTGCTGTGCTGACATGAGGACCTGAGTTTGGATCTCCAGCACCCACGTAAAGAGCTGTGCATGATTGGATTGGGCTTGGTTCATGTTTTTTATTTCAGTCCTGGGAAGACAGAGGCAGATGGAGAGATCTTTGGGAGTTCAAGGCTAACCTTATCTGTAGAAAGAGTTCCAGACCAGCCAGGACTACACAGTGAATTGGACCCTGTCTTAAATATAAAACAAACCAAAACAAAAGCTGTGTAGCTGTCCATGAGCTTGTAACCCCATTGCTGATAGAGATGGGGACAGGAGGCTCACTGCCTCCCCCCCCCAAAAAAAAAACAGGTGCATATGAGTTTCAAAGAGATAAGGCAAAGAGTAACAGAGTGCTATGACTTATGTCCTCCTGTGGTCTTTGCCCAAGCACACAGGGGCACAAACATGCACACACACACACACACACACACACACACACACACACACACACACACAGAGTCAGAAAATTTCTCCGGTCCAGCCAGGTCCCTGCAGTCCCATGGCCTGCTGATAAAATAATCTCTCAGAAGCTTATATTAAATATAACTGCTTGGCCATTAGCTCTTACACTTAAATTAACCCATAATTCTTATCTATGTTTAGCCACGTGGCTTGGTACCTTTTCTCAGTTCTGTCTTGTCATCTTGCTTCCTCTGTGTCTGGCTGGTGACTCCTGACTCAGCCTTCCTCTTCCCAGAATTCTTCTTGTCTGCTTATCCTGCCTATACTTCCTGCCTGGCTACTGGCCAATCAGCATTTTATTTATCAACCAAACAGAGCAATGTAAATTCACAACATACAGAATGACATTCCACAGCACACACACACAATTACATGCACACACACACATGCATCTGCAGCCAAACATGCATAAACTCACATACATTCACATGCAGGCACACATACACACAATTTTTCAAAAATGTGATGGCCCCATACCATCATAGTAAATACAGAGAGTAAAAAATGTGAGAAGTTTGTCAAAGGCCATTTAGTGGGTAACTTCACAATCAGTGTAAACAACATTTAGTAAAAGTGTATTACTTCATTAGTAGACTATCATAGCCTATGGGAAGACCAAAGTTATCAAAAAAGAAATATGAGCTTGTGACATTTTTATGCTAGCAGTCATGATAACCATATGTTTGAAATGAACACACAAGTAAAATTCAGTTTCTACTCTGTTCTGAAAAATAATATCCAGAGTGAATTGCAAATAACCAGAGGCAATCATATAACTGATGTTTTTTTATATTGTTTTAATGAAGTACTTGTAAAACCGACCTACATATCTGATCATTTATTTTGTAAGATAGATGCTGAAATAGACATGACAGAATTGGCCATATATATATCATTGTTGGTCATGCCTGAGGCAAGTGCCTTTATCTCCTGGGGAAATAGCAGGTGTCCCTGTTGCTCAATGTCACATCACATCCCTCTCCTGAACTCTGGTCTCAGCAAGAGCTATGGAGATGGACTGTGGTGGATTGAATGAGAATGGCCCCAAAGGCTCATGTGTTTGAATGATTGGTCCTCAGTTGGTGAAACTGTTTGGTAAGGATTAGGAGGTGTGGCCTTGTTGGTGGAGGTAGGGGTCAGCTGGGCTAGTTCTCAAGTTATGGTCTCCTTGCCTGATACATTGGTCCATCTCTGTTATTATTGTGAAAGAACTGAAGCAACTTTGAAAGAGAGAAGCTCATTTGGCCCTTTGAGTGTCTACTTAAGGGCATGGTGCCTGCGGTGACTGTGTTCTTGTGACTGGGTCACAGCGTGGTGCGATTGCATGTGTGATTGCATGCCTGCAAAACAACTAAGCATGGGAAGAGATGCGGGGAGGGGCTTTCTGCAGTAAGGCGTGGAAGCATGTGCCCACGTGAGCTCAAGACCTCCCGCTAGGCCCCATGTTCCATGTGTTCAAAATCGTCATTGCTTCACTGAAGACCAAACTTCAGACACAGACCCTTGGGGACATACCTGAACATATTCAGACCATAGCAGCTGACAGTTCGGAGGACCCCACTTCCTAGGAAGGACTATTGGAACCAAGTCCTCCTTGTCCCCGCCATTTCAATATGCACATGACCATTGGCTTCTCTTCCTGCAGCCTTCTCCCTCACTTGTTCCTGTTTTCAATCATCTCCCAAGGCCATTAACCATCTCCAGCTCCACCTTCTGAGAGAACATCTATCAACACAATGACTAAGACAGGCTTCTTTTATATATACAAGGAGCAGTTTTCAGAGGTTGCTGTGTGTTCACAGACTCAGGGCACTATGAGGGGTTTAGAGTCCCCAGTGTCTGACTGCTACTGTTGCCTGACCAGGAATATGATGGAAACAGACTCACTTGGGCACAGGGGAAACTCACAAGGCTAAGCTTAATCATCTTATATTTGCTTCAAAAAATTGTTTAGTCTTTCTGAGATGTAAGATATTTCTTAACAAGGATGTGAGTGTCAGATTCACTGGTGGAGGCTTTACTTTAGTTTTTGTTTGATTGTTTTTGTTTTTTTTTGAGACAGGGTTTCTCTGGGTAGTCCTGGCTGTCGTGGAACTCACTCTGTAGAACAGGCTGGCTTCAAACTAACAGAGATATGTCTGCCTCTGTCTTCTGAGTGCTGGGATTAAAGGCATGCACCACCATGCCCAGCTAGTGTGTGTGTGTGTGTGTGTGTGTGTGTGTGTGTTTGTATTCAGAATATATAATATATTTAGAATATATTCAGAATGTATATATTCAGAATATATAGAGAATATACATATTCAAAATAATATAGGTTGCCTATGACAAAACTCCAGTGAAATGAAAGGGCAGTGGATGAATGACGTGCTCCCTGTCCAGTCTCTTGCTAACCTGTTTCCCATGAACAGTCAAGCTGATTCACTTCTGTTTTAAGTACTGTAGGTAACCATCATAATCTTAAATAAACTGTAAACACTGTTGTGGCGATATTTTATTTGTGCTGAAGTGTGACATTTTATTTGTATGTTAATAAAGTTGCCTGGAGATCAGAGGTCAAATAGCCATAAAACAGAAGTCAGGAAGTGGTAGCACACACCCTTAATCCGATCACATGGCAGGCAGAGTCTCTGTGTGGCCAAGTATGGTGACACAAGCCTTTAATCCCAGGACCAACTATAGAGACCTGGAGGTCTGTATGGACAGGAAGTGATGAGTAAGTCATGTGGCTGGGCTTAGAGCCAATGAGAAGACAGAACAGGAAGGCAATAAAAACACTGGGTTAGATGGGAAGAAGCTCTCTCTGTGGAAGCTACTGTGTGGTGGTAAGCTAAGGCTCGTCATTATTATTGCTCTGATCTCTTTGGCTATTACCTCTGTATTTGGCTTTGTGTTTCTTATTTAATAAGACTGTTTAGAAATTTGTCTACACACTGTTGTGCTTTTTAATTGAAAAAAAAAACTCTCCAGGGAAAGTAGAGTATTTTATCCCTTAAAATATTCTATGTCTGTTATATTTTTGGTTAGTCTCTGAATGACCCTTTGTAGCTTTATGTACTGTATTCTACTTCCCTTCTTTAGATGCTGATGTCATTTCTTTATTCTCCACAGAGTATGAGCATATTATCCTTCCTTTTATGGTTCCACTTATAATTGCCTATCTTAGTCTATATTATTGAAGTTAATAATATTTACATTTAATCCATAATCATAGTTATATATTTCATGCTTTGGCTATGCATTCTAAAAGTTTAAAAGAAACCAATGTTAAATCATTATACCAGTGAGAATTTTGTTCACTGGGAAGCCAAGAGTGTTTAGAGAATATAAGTCTCTGTCTTGGGCCCTAAATCACAAGCCTACCCTTCCTGTGATATCATTAATTCAACACCTAGGGAATCAACCCAATCATCTCTCGGTCAAATTAGTTCATGCTAGAGCATTACTTCTGCAATGGAAAATATAGAATCAACTAGGCACCTCCAGGGGAAAAAATATGACATACATATGTTTATGATAAAGCATTTTTTGTTTATTTTTCAAAGTAAAACTTACATTTTTATGCTAGGATTTTATGCTAACACATTTTATACTTTTCTACTAATTTCTCTCTTCAGTCAATGAGTTGAGATACTTGTTAGTCAACTTCAACATATTAAGACTTTCTCAAATATAAGAATATATTTGGGGCATTATGTTTACTGACTTTTAATTTAATTTTATTATGGTCTGAGAGTAATCTTAGTATGGTTTCTACTTTTAAAAATTCCATTGACATTGAGGGATACATTGTGTATTTCAACACTTGTAAATACATTGAGATTGTATTGCCACATGTATAGAATGTCTACTTTGCCGTTACTTCTTTTCGGGGTCTATAAACATCTCGGTTCAAACTGATTAAAGGTGTAGCTCAAGTCTAGCAATCCTCAGCTGTTTTATCAGTTATTGTGGAGAGACAGGACCTGTCCAAATACTACTTGTAATTGTCTATTTTCGTCTTAAATTTATTATCTGTGATCTTGTGCATATGGGTAAATATTTGGGGTATTATTTTATGCGGATATACATGTAAAGTAGCTATCATTTTATAACTAACATTTTTCATTATTCCAAGTGACCGTCTCTGCTAATACTTTGACCTTCCAGTCTAGTCTGAAATGAATGCAGTGTCGCCTTTTGTACAGCTGCTGTTCTATACGGTGACCATCACACCACGCATGCTGATACTCTTGGTGCTGTTCCACGGGTCTCCACACTCCATCCCTGCTCTCCCCTTTTCATTCATTTTTCTTCCAGTTCTTCAGACTGGATCATTTCTGCTCACCTCTCTTAAGCCCAACTGACTTTTTCTCCTTTCAGTTCAAATCTACAGAGGAGTGTTTCTAGTAAGTTCTTCATTTCCATTCCTGTGCTTTCCACTGAATTTCCTGTTCCTTTCAAAACCTGAGTATTTAAGCGATATTCCCTATTTAAGAAACCATTGATTTCATGCTCTCCTTTAATTCTTTGGCTGTGATTTCTGTCTGAGACATCCTTGTGTACTCTCTGTGCGCTAAGACTCATTTTCATTCAAGATGAGAACATAGCTGCATTTTTGATACTTAAGCAAGTTATTTGGAAGTAGTTAATTATGTGATGGCATCAGTTGGTTGGACTCGGAGTTTGACTTTTACAACCACCTTTAACAATTAGTATCAGGACAATGAGATACATGCATAATACAGAGGAAATTGACAACTTAAACCAAACAACAACAAAATCACTCAAAGTGGATCTTAACCTAAAATGTAAGAACTACAGTTATAAAACACTTAGAAAAAAAACTTAAGAGAGGGGCCGGAGAGATGCCTCAGTGATTACAAACACTTATTGCTCTTGCAGAGGACCTGGGTTCAGTTCCCAGCATGTATATCAAGGGGTCACAATCACCTTTAACTCCAGTTCCAGGAGATCTGGTACCATCTCTGCGTGCAAAAACTCATGCAGACACACACATATATGTAAATATAAATAATAAATCTTTAAAAAAGAAAAAACCTTGGGACTAAATAACAAAGTTAAATGATGCTTGCTTACATATGTGTCAAGCATAAATTATAAACAATAAAAGTGAAAAATTAGATTGAATCAAAATTTGGAACATTTGCAATTTCAAAGACTATAAGAATTTAAACATATGTATCAAAGTTTGGCAAGAAATATTTGTAAATGAAAAAAATTGTTTGTTTTTTGAGGCAGAATTTCTCTGTGTAACAGTCCAGGCTGTCCTGGAACTCACTTTTTAGAACAGGCTGGCCTCGAACTCATAGAGATCTGCCTGCCTCTACCTCCTAAGTTCTGGCATTAAAGGTGTGCACTACCACTGCCTGGCTGTAAATCAATTTTTTAAAAAATGCTTACATTCAGACTAGATAACTGATCGTATAAATTAGTAAGAAAACAAATACGTTTCTTTTGAAATAAGAAATGTAAGCCGGGCGGTGGTGGCGCACGCCTTTAATCCCAGCAATCGGGAGGCAGAGCCAGCGGATCTCTGTGAGTTCGAGGCCAGCCTGCTACAAGTGAGCTCCAGAAAGGCGCAAAGCTACACAGAGAAACCCTGTCTCGAAAAACAAAAAAAAAAAAAAAAAAAATGTATATAGGCCTTTCACAATAGAAAATGAGAAATTGAAAAAAAAAAGAAAACGAGAAATTGAAAAATGAATGAAATATGGACAGTATCATTTTTTTGTTAGGGAAATACATATCAACATTATAGTATATGACTTTTTTTAACCTATTTGAACAGCTAAAATAAAATTTCAGAAAGCAAAATGTTTACGAAACTATGAGAACAGGGTCCCCAGAGGCCCTTACACAATAGATGTTATTGTCATTACTTTTGGTTGCTCACTGGAACTGGATGGTAAACTCCTGTGACTGCAAACCTTGGTCTCAGGGCACAGAAGAATTAAGAGTGAGCTGGCAGCTTCTGCCTTATCATGGCTAGGACTGTTCATAGTGGCTTCCGGACATAGTGTGACTATGTACACTGATAGGGAGAAAAGCCATCAGTGGTCTTATCCAGGTCTTATGGACCTTTCACGCTACAGTAACTAACCTGCTGAGCTCTCAGCCTTGGTCAGGGAAGCTTCTTTTTCTTTTTTCTTTTCAGTGATTGGTGATTGATGGTTAATGCACCGACTCATAATGGGTCCAAGTAATGAGACTAAGTAACTGCTGGGTCTTCAAATATAAATGGAACTTCTCTTATCACCCACTCCACAACTCAGAGCACAGCACAGAAGGGTAGGGATGTGAAGGCCAGAGGGTAGGGAAGAGTGCTGCAAAGCTGTGTCTTCTGGATGTAACATCACGGGGGCACCCATGAACACACAGCAGTGGTGATTATCGAGCATCAAGCCTTTGCAGGTCTGTATCTTCCCACTTAAATGACATCTTTAAATTTAGTGGCATACTTTATTTATTTATTTATTTATTCATTTATTTATGTATTTATTTTGGTTTTACTAACTCAGTATTCAGTCCTTTAGAAGAAATCTATATTCACATGTTCATTTAGACTGTAGCCATCATAGTTTTCTCTTTTATTATTGTTTTAACTGTTGTGTTGTTTATGTAGTTGGCTTTTTGCTTATATCTGTCAAAACTAAACTGAGAGAAGGGGCCATAACTATTTTCCATTGCCATTGTGCTCACAATACTTAGATGAGAGTTTACTCACATAACTGTGTCTGTATCTGCGGCATACATGAATCCCTTTAGCACAATCCCATTCCTCATTTGGGCTAGCTGTATGCCAGGATGAACTACAATTCTCTATGTTTATGATTCCAACACTACTGCTTGTTACATGAATTTGGCACTTCAGACTGTACTTATAAAGAAAAAAATTAGTTTCAGCATACAGCCCATTCACAAGTTATAGCCAGAATATGATGGTTTGGGAATTTCTTTGGCAGCAGAATGAAGGAGATACTTCAAGTGTGGAATAGCTCTTGATTCTCTATAGTGATTAATATGAGAGTGCACATATTAGTCAGAAAATAAATATTATATATATGTTTATCAATTTCTATATGTTGATTATCTTTGCATCCTTAGGATAAATTCCACATGACTTGCCATGTGATCTTTAGAGATGCAGTTGGGCTCATTTTGCTAGTGTTTATTGAGAAGTACTTCATCTGTGTTGTCAGGCATGCTTGGCAGTTTTCCTCAGTTACTGTTATCGTTTGGAGTCAGGGGACTTCATAGAATGAGTTTGGGAGCCCCCCTTTTTTCAGTGGCGAGGAAAAGTTTGAGAGGAATTAGTGTTAATCTTTCTCTGAGAGTGTAATGAAGTTCTGTAGTAGTCCAACTCACGGCATGTCCCAGAGAACATTCTGTGTGCTGAGGAGAAGAATGCATATTTGGCGGCCATAGGGAGAAAGGTTCTGCAGATATGCTAGGTGCCTCTGAACTATAGAAAGACTGTTTGATGTTTCTTTCCTGACTTTCCTTTGGGTCTGGGTTCTGCACACTCTGGTAACAGCTGGGTGTTGAAGGCCCCACTCTGACTGCACTGTTAGAGCTACTAATGTTTCCTTGGTAATATGGCATCTGTCACTGAATGCATGAATTTTATAATTTGTTATTTACTTTACTTGAATTTATCCCCTAATCATCATACAGTTACTTTCTTCTCCTAGTTTTACGATGTTTGATTCAGAGTCTGGTTTATCTGGTGTAAGTAGAGCTATTTCCTTTTGTTTGGGCTTCTTTTTTTTATTTACCTTTTTCCATCCCTTTGATTCTTCATGTGCCTTTACTAATGAGAGATGGGGTTGATGTGTCATTGCTTTAAAATTACTTTTTAATACAGTTTTTAAAATAAATATTTTTAAAAGAAGTGTTTGTGTGCATTCATGGAGGCCAGAGGACAAGTGTATTCTTTTTATTCCACTATGTGAGTCCTTGGCATCAGCCTCCAGACTCGGAAACAAGGCCCTCTGCTTGCTGAGCCATCTCAATGGTCCTCATTAGTTTGCTTTTAATCCCTTTGCATTAGGTCAATCTAAATATTTTAATTAGGGAAATGAATACATTGGTATTCAGGGTTATATTTACTTTTAAAGACTTATTCCTATTGTTTTATTTTGCTAGCCTCTGCTGGGTTTGTGTAACCTGTTTTGCTCTTTTTGCTTCTCTTTGTAGTTTCTGGTTCTTTTTCTCTGTCTTGTGTATAATCCCACTTTGACTGGGTTTTACACTTGTGCATGTTTTCATGATTGATCTTATCTTCCGTTGCTTCTAGAAGCAAAGTGAGTTCACTCAGTTGTTCTGACTGGCTGGTCTGGTGATGATGAATTCCTTGTTTCCGCTTACTTCAAAGATGCCTTGTTTTTCCTTCATGTCTGAAGGGTGGCTTTTCTGGGTATCATGTGCTTGGATGGAAATGTGATTCTTTTAGGGGTTTAAACATGGCCTCACCCTCTCTCCTGGTCTGTGAGGCGTCTGCTGAGAAGTCTTTCATTAACCCAGAAGGGCTCTCATGGACATGATTTGCCATTTTTCTCTTGTTATGTGTAGAATTTTCTTTTCTTGGACTTCGGCAGCTTCATTATAATGGGCCCGAAAGAGGAACTATTTGCTCTTTTGAGACTCCTGGATCTGAAAGTGTCTATCTTTCCCAGTAATTGGAAGTTTTCAGCTAGGTTTTTCTTCCCTGAGTGGCCCCCTAGGTCTTGGGATCTGCTGCCATCCTTTTTCATTTATTATTATTTTTAATCTGCAATTTATTTAAGATAACATACATTCACGATGAGAAATTCTTCTGCTTGATACAGTCTGTTACTAGGATTATTCAAACATTTTATGTTCATTGTGTTCTTTGGATCCAAGCTTTCTGTTTGTTTTTATAGTATAGTCTTTTAAGTGTCTTACTTAGATCATGATTTGTTGCAATAATTTTGCTGGATTTTCTGTCTACCTTCTTTCCTACCTTGTCTTTTAAATATGTCAATTGAATAATGTATATGTGTATGGGCATGTGCACATGAGTGAAGATACCTGTAGAGGCAAGAAGAGTTGTCGGCTCCACAGGAGCTAGAATTCGGTGATTGTGTACCACTGGAAAAGGGTGGTACTAGGAACTAAATTTGCATCCTCTGGACTAGCAGGAAGTATTCTGAACCATGGGGCCATTCCTTCAGGCAACCCTCTACCTTGTTAAATTTATTTAGAAATGTTCTTTTGGAATCTTTTGCAGGTATTTCATCTATTTTATTTTGGCATGTGAGGAGTGTTACTACAAAGTATTGAGTTCTTTTGGAGATATCATTTTTACCTTGCTTTTACATATTTCTAGGTCCCCATGTTGATATTATAGTCTTTATCCATTTGTAAGAGTGGCTTTTGCAGTAAAAGACTTTCTTTTGCAGGTATATCTGTCTTATTGTGTACCCATGGAATGGAATATATGCTTTGGTTCCATTTGACTATAGTAGTGTATTCTCTATATAGTTTCTTCTGCTGTGATTGATGGATCTTGGCTAGATGTATGGATCAGTAGATGCATGGAGCCTATCCTTCTCTGTATGCTAGTTAAGTGCTGTGGAGACAATATTTAGTAGAGCTAGAGTCTCTGATACATGGCTACTCAAGTTGTCCCAGGTATTTATGTAATGGTGTAGATGGCAGTAAGAGAGTACCCACATGTGCATATGCATATACATAATTAAAATGATATATTTAAAAGACAAGGTAGAAAAGAATGTAGACAGAGCATAATTTTCAGTGCCTCTGGGGTGTGCAGGAGTAAGGGTGGGCATACTGTAGGATGAGCTCATTAATTTTTAGGGTCTTCACACAGTCTAGTTACTTTGTGGGTAAGTGTGACATAGTATTCTAACTTCAGCAACTGGAACTGGTACATCATAGCACTTGCTTGTCAGTTTCTAAGGGCACATGGGGTCTAAGCCACTCCAGGGGCTTGGTGTGACACACAGGGTAATGGGGGTAGAGTGAGGGTGGGGTTAATCTCAAATGGCACCATGCCTGATTATTGGTGTTTATGTTGTGACCTGGGGTAAGCTTCTGGAACCACGCAAGGTTATACACTCTTCATCTTAGCTTGAAATCTACAAAGATTAGCTAAGAGAAAAAGGTCCAGGTGTCCTTGATAACACTGGGGAATACTGGCTTTTCATTAATTTTTTTTTCCAGTCAGTTTGATTTGAGCAAGTCTCAACTGGAGAAATGGAGTAGATAATATGAACTACTCTATTCCCCTCTTTATATGCCATCCTGAGTCTCCAGATTTTCTGCTTCATCTGTACTATTTCTACTGTTTTTACTACCCAAATATCAGCCATTCATTCTTTGTCTTGGGCTTTCTGGGAGAAAAACAAGTGTTTTCAGTCAGCCATCTGGGATCTTAGATTATATCTTTGTGTTGTTTTTCATTCTGTGCCTGTTGAACTGGCCAGCAGTTGTATAGAGTTGGTGGCTAAATCAGAAGTTTGAGGTGACTGGTAGTCTCTTTCACTCTGTGTGGCCTCTTCATAATAGAACTTCACTTTAATGACCTCGAATATTTTCTTAACATCTCAGAAAAAATGAAAAACTTGCTAAGCTGCTTGTCTTAGTTAGGGTTTTATTGCTGTGGAGAGACACCATGACCACAGCAACTCTTTTTTTTTTTTTGGTTTTTCAAGACAGGGTTTCTCTGTGTAGCTTTGCGCCTTTCCTGGGACTCACTTGGTAGCCCAGGCTGGCCTCGAACTCAGAGATCCGCCTGGCTCTGCCTCCCGAGTGCTGGGATTAAAGGCGTGCGCCACCACCGCCCGGCTTGACCACAGCAACTCTTATAAAGGAAAACATTTAATTGGTCCTGGCTTATAGTTCAGAGGTTTATTCCGTTATCACCACAGTGGGAAACAGAGTGGTGTGCAGGAAGACATGGTGCTGGAGAGGTAGCTGAGAGTTCTACATCTGCATCATCAAACAGCAGGAAGAGAGAAACACTGGGTCTGGCTTGAGCATCTGAAACCTCAAATTCCACACCCAGTGACATACTTCCTCCAACAAGGCCACATCTCCAATAATGCCACTCTCTGTGAGGCAATGGGGGGCATTTTCATTCAAACCACCACATTTGCTAAACCTCAGCTTCCTTTAACATACAATGAAGTTTAGGATAGCTTCTAGTGGCTTTGCTTAACTTTTTTAATGGTTGTCAGTTGCTTGTATCAAAGACATAACATGATGACTGGCATCTAGTGGACACTGAATAACAGTTCTTTACTGTTGTACTCCTGATTCTGAGAGTGTGTGGTCCTGTAGAAAGATCCTACCAGAACTCTGGTGGAACCATATACCATCATTTTGTAAGGAGATACAAGGATCAATTATTTGATATTCCTACAGGTCACATTTCTGACATCTGAGCCATGGTGGCCACCAGGCCATAGTGCCATGGAAGCATCGGTGGAGTGAAAACACAGGGTGGTTCTGGAGTCAGACCACAGCTCATGTCTATATAAGTCTTTCAGTTACTTCAGGTTGTATGTACTGGCCAGATACAGAGATGATTCTCTTTCAAAGCAAATGGAAATTATTCCTTTTAACAAGCAACAGTGGGTATTTGAGAGCACCCAGACTGTTCATCCTCTGAAGCAAGATGTTTCAAGACTCAGATTCTACTCCATAGCTCCTTGCTTCTTAGAAATCCTCTAATTTATCTCTGTGACACTATGTCTCTAAAGGATTAGAGACATTAAGAATTTTCCCTGTAAAAGAGCCTAAGTTTGGCCGGGCGGTGGTGGCGCACGCCTTTAATCCCAGCACTCAGGAGGCAGAGCCAGGCAGATCTCAGTGAGTTTGAGGCCAACCTGGGCTACCAAGTGAGCTCCAGGAAAGGCACAAAGCTACACAGAGAAACCCTGTCTTGAAAAACCAAAAAAAAAAAAGAGCCTAAGTTTTCAGGAAAGGTATTACACTGGCCTGTTTAGAATCTCTCCTGGGGTAACCTGGAATGATGGTATCAATAGAAGGTCACTCATGCAACCATCTGAAAAAACCATCACTTGAAAAGACAAGTGATTCTATGACTCTGGTAAGATGCTTGAGCCATGACTGACACCTTCTGTGAACAGAGTCTACCAGGCATTGAAAATTCACAAGCTTTAGATTTACAGTGAAGAAATGCAAAAATTTATCCTGTTAACAAAGATGTAGACCAGTGTGACTTTATTATTTTTTTTTTAACAAAAGACCAGTCAAAACTTATTAATTTTGTTTTTCCCATGGAAAAAAATGGAGTGGCATTCATTGTAATGTGAAGATAAAGGCCTTTATGGTTGTCAAGTGAGGCGACCTTAAGGGAAGTTTCTGAAGCCTTTTCAGCTCTGTTTTATTACTTGTTAAATAGAGATAATGTTCATAATATTATAGGAAACAATATAACTGATTTTCTGTAGATAGGCACATGGTCACTAATCTTTAAGTGTTGGTTAACTGTTAACTATTAAGAGTAAAAACAAAAGAGGAAAATGAAAAGAAATGAAAGAAAAAATAACCTGCCATTATCTGGTTTATAGTAAATGTTTACAGTTGGCAATGAATTTTATGTAGCACAAAAACTTTTAATGTTTATAGCTTTAAGAATATGGAACCTGGGAGGTAGAGGCTGGTGGATCTCTGTGAGTTCGAGCCTGGTCTACAAGTCAAGTTTCACTACAACCAGGGCTGTTACACAGAGAAACTCTGTCTCTAAAAACCACACACACACACACACAAAAAGGCACCTCCCCTGGGCAGCATTGTTGAGCTGGCCCTGGGTTCAGAAGAGCTGCCCCACCCCCTCGATGGGACAGCGCTGGAGACAGCTGCCACGGGCAGAAGAGCTTGTCCACCCCTCCCCTAAGGCAAAGCAGGAGAGCTGGCCCTGCCACCATGGGTTCAGGGAAGCCAGTGGTCAGGCTGACCAACTCACCTAACACACAGGCCCAATTTCAGAGCTTTGAGTTGACCACTTGCAATATCTACCGCATCCATGAACTGTTGGAGAGCATGAAGAGGTCCGTCCTGCAGAACCAAAGCTGCAGGATCTCCATGACACAGGGCAACAACAGGAGATCCCAGAGGAGTTGTGGTTTGGATCCACTATTGGTAATGCAGTGGAAGCCAGAGGCCTCAAACCAGACCAGTGACCCACTGCAGTGAACGCTGGGGCAAAAGGGTACACTGTGTGACACACCATGACACACCATAGATTCCAAGACTTTTTTTAATCCTTGTTTTTTGGTTGTTTGTTTTGTTTTCTTTGGTGGGAGGTGATTGCAAGACCAGCCTGGTCTACAGAGGGAGTTCCAGGACAGTCAAGACTACACAGAGAAACCCTGTCTTGAAAAACAACAAAACAAACAAACAAAAAAGAAAAGAAATATTAGCAAAATATTTAAAATTCATCACATTTTATTAAAAAATAACCTTGCTTATTTTTGTAAGAAGCATCCCACAGCATGGAAAGGCCTGTTGGTTAAGGGGCGTCCTCACGGAGCAGGCACCTGGAGGTGGGGGCGGTTTTGAGCTGGCATTTTATCTGTGTGCCGAGTCTCTTTTCGGATTACAAATCACCGAAGACAGACCTAGTCATCTGTACAGTGTTTGAGGAAGACATTTCCTCTCTTCTGTTTCCTATTTACAATTCCGCTGGGTTCATAAAATGGTCAGATGCTACAGAGCCATGAACAAACTACAGAGCTTTTTAATAGAGCCATTCATCGGCTCCCTTGAAGGTTAGTGCTCTCTCTCCAGGGAGGGCTCTCAGATAATAAGAGGAAAATGAATGCCAGTCAAGCACCTGTAATCAAATTACTCTTAATTCCCTCAACTCTTGTCAGATACGGCGCTTCTCCTATCAGTCTCGTAGGTGGGCATTTTACAGACCCCCCGTGGTGTAATGCAGCTAGTTTCCTTTCTCACCTCCCTCTTGTTTTCCAGACACCATCCATCACGACTGGGTAAATCCTGTCAGACAGGAAGTCCCAGCCGTTGGAACAGTCAGACACCATGCCAGCCTGGTCTACACTGCACCTGTCATTTCCCGGCATTAAGCGGGTGAGGAAAGGCGCCAGAAGAGCGTTAGTGGAATGGATGCGGGCAAGGTGCCCAGCCTGTCAGCAGGGTGGCCTCCACTGTGGGTCTAGCAGTATGTGACTACTCCTGCACAGTGTTGCAACCCTCACAGCCTCCCCTTTGCAGAGAAGGACTGACCTATGCAAAAAGCCTTGCAGCTTCAGACTCAGAGCAAGCCGTAATTTAGTCCCGACGCTCGCAGACCCCACCTGTCACATGTAACCAAACAAGAACGGTACAAAGCACTGAGCTTCAGAGTCTTTCAGCCGGGCTATAACTCACCCTGCTGGGAAGGCTGCAGAGGGAATTTGTGGAACCGGGTGAGGTGTTCCATTTCATTTATCTTGTCTCACTTGGGATCTGAGATGAATTCAGGATACAGTCACAGACATGCCCGGGATTTCACTGAGTTTATGATGTTGGTTGAAACTTACTTATGCTTTATGGTTCTTAACTTTGACTTTTACTGAACATACACCAGGCATAACACGTGGGAAAGAATGGAGTTGTACAATTACTGTGGAATGCACAACACTGAAAGTATTGTTATTTTTTTTTTTATGCTGAGTGAAATGATTTTTACTTTGGAAAACCTTATGAGCCAGAGCTACAGGTAAACATTCAACCCTAAAAACAATGTTGTTACAGTGGGAATAATTCTTACAGTTTATTCTAAAACTGCCTATAATCAGTTACAGTAGTCTTGAAAACACTTCCCTCACTGGTGTGTGTAGCACGAATCTTGAAAGGTTTTATTAATAAAAACAAAGCTGGAGCCAGGTATTGGGGTGAACGCTGGAAGATCAGAGAATCAGAACAAGCCACAACCACCTCACCTTGCCAATTCCTCAGCTGATCCTGTTTCCTCAGACTGGAAGCCTCTTGAGTCCTCATTCAGAATGAATCTAAGCTGAACTGCTACTAAAAGCCTAAAAGCTTAACCAGGCCAAAAGCTTCTAGTTCCTGGTCCTGACACCTTATTTACCTTTCTGCTTCCTGCCATCACTTCCCGGGTTTAAAGGTGTGAGTCACCATACCTGGCTGTTTCCAGTGTGGCCTTGAATTCACAGAGATCCAGACAGATCTCTGCCTCTGGAATGTTAGGATTAAAGGTGTGTGTACCACAATTTTCTGGCTTCTATATCTAGTGGCTGTTCTGTTCTCTGACCCCAGATAAGTTTATTAGGGTGCATAATATTTTTGGGGAAACACAATATCACCACAGGTGTGTTTGACCAATAGATGAAAACATTCCTTGCTAGAAACCTGTTCGACTGAGCTATAAATTGAGATGCTTCCTATTTTTGTCCATTCAGCTGCCTAAACCCATCATCTCTCTATCTCCTATCTTAAAAACTAAATGTCAGATGTGGTATTAAATTCCAGACTAAACTAATGAATGAATGAAATGACTAAACAGCTACTATTTCTTTGCTTCTTGTGCCTATAACTTTATGTTTTTTAAAGTATTTGCCAATGCTGAAATCAAAAACAGATGGACAGATAGATGATTGACTATCCTTATCATGAGAGAAACGTACATTATTTTACTACCCCTCCATTCATGCTTGCACAGACACTGTGATGTTAATTAGTGGTTTATTTTCTCTGTGGACCTCCTGGTAATTCTTCAACAGGTAATTCTTCGTAAATGTAAGACAATGCTACCTTTGGCATTTGGAGTGCCAGTGTGCCTCACACTGTTTATTTCGTTGTATTTTGCTGAAATGTGTCCCAAGGCTTTCTGTGCCCTCTGTTTCGTTCTTCACATTTAAGAACTGAGGCTTTGTCATTTCATTATAAAAAAGACATTAATACTCCTGATATGTTAAAAAAAAAATCCCAAGCAGCTATTGTCGGGCAAATAGCCATTTTCTGTGCCCTTGATTAATATAGTTTGTGTCTTTTACTATCTATAAGCTGTGTGGTTAGTATGAATGTGCTTCACTTTCTGTGAGAGACACAGTGGTCATTTCTCTAGCCGTTGCTTCTTCTCTCTTGACATTATTATGTGCATGTGATTTCTGCATCTGAGTTAGTCATCTGAAAATCATGAAAAGAATGAGTCTAAGGAAACGCAAATTCCAAGGAAATTAAAAAAGACACAAAAGGGGGAACTTTTGAGAATTGCTTACTCTCGCAACTCTGGGATTACCCTACTTCCTATGCTATATGAGATAATACATGTACTTAATATTTAATTGCTATATATTTGCTGTTAGGTAGACACAATATATCTACTCGTATACCCTTCTTTGATAACACTGAGTTTCAAACTATAATGAAGGTTGTGTTAAAGAGCAAATTATTCCAGTGTTGAACTTGAAAGATGCATGTTTTTTTATTTGATCACTTGGTATCAGCGTAAGAGCTGGTACCACTCACTTGCCATAAACCTTTTCTTCCTAGACTGTATGAATGGCAAATAACAAGATCATATTTATTGTCATGTCTATTTTCTGGTTCCAGTTACACATGTACCACTTTCCCTATGCTTTAAGTTCCTGTCCTCTTAAAGCATCGTGGATCCAGGTCTGCTGCTCCTCACCCAATAGTAAAGGGATGCTTCCAACTCCCCTGGATGGGAAACCGCATCCAGTGGAATAGGAGTGAAAACAGTTTCCATGTTTATTTTATACTCAGCATGGCCACCTAACTGACCCTGTGCCCACTGAGAACTTTAGTGAGCATCTTTCCCAGTCTGTGGAAGAGGATACAGGCATGAAGCTAAGTTAGAGAAAGTGATAGAGATGATGGCCGATGAGAGTCCTGTGGCTATTGTTGAAAGAATATATTTAGGTGTACCTGAAATACCTTCTAGTCACTTCATTTTCAGCCAGTGACTGATAAGTGAATTTTGGCTACTCGAACATATTCAAACCTTAATCCCAAGACTTGCAAAAATGTTACATCACCTGACAAAAGAAACTACAAATGTAATTAAGATAATTGGTTTTCAAATAGAGAGATGATCCTGAATTTTATTTGTAGATTTGACTTCACTACATGAGTCTTTAAAGTAGAGAATTTCTCTGGTTAGGGTGAGAAAATGGAGCAGATGAGATAAAGTAGGGAGAATGTAAGTACATGACAGATTCAAGGCATCCTGCTTGAGATACAGATGCTGCCCATATAAGAACTGGAGGGAAAGGCCTCTAGGATCCAGGGTACCATCTAATTAACTGCTAACAAAATTCAAGGAATCCTGTTTCTGCACTGCAAGGAAGATTCCACCAGGAGAATCAGTGCTCAGCCCTGAGCTGATTGTCCTTCATCTAGAGGCCTGCTGACTACAACCCTGATTTTGACCTTCTGAACCCTGCAGCACAGAAACCATTCTGGACACTGTAGCCTTCTGACCTAGGAAAAGTCCAGGTAATAAACATTAGTTTCTGTTCCTAAGCTTGTCTTTATCTGTTCTAGCCTCAGCAGAAAGCTACAATAGAACTGATTTTTTGGCTCTTCTAAGCAAACATGGTCTCACAATTATAATTTTAGCTCCAATACCTTACAATATTTGAAGAAAACATACTAAATTGTATTTGAGGTATAAAGTAATCAGACCCTTACAGAAAACAGTGGAAATTTTATTATACAATACATACATGTTTTTGGAATGGTTCAGTTGGATTTGTTGGTCTCTTGACAGGAATGGAGACATTTTGAGAATAAGAATATTGACCTCAGTTGGAAATAAGTGAAGTATGCAGAGGGTGGAAATATAAGAATGCATCTGAAGTTTTGATTTTGCTATCAGAGACCTAAAGAAACACTTGGGGTTTTGGGCAAAATGGTCTAGGGTTAGAGACCTTTCCTTTAGGTTAGGGATCTCTCCCCAAGGTTAGGGATCTCTCTCCTAGAACACTTCCCAAACACTGAAGAAAAACAGAGACAAGAGGACAGGTTAAGTGAGTTTTTAATAAAAAAAAAAAATGCAGGGAAATACAGTACCACTTGTGAGAATAGCAAGTCAGGTAGGCCAGGGGGACTTACTGGTTACCCCAGACCTTTGTTCATCATAGTTGTTATTGACTTGGGCATGAGAACTGTAGTCTATCCCCTGTGGCTTGAATTTCTGGTACAACATCTGTGCTCTGTTATTTTGGACCAGCTGCTCATGCACAGTATCTTACCTGATGTCTGAAGTAGGCTCATGGGCAGAAACATTAACTTGCTCATATCAGTGAATCTCTACTTGGCCAGGTCCTATCATAGACATCTGCCTCTTGCTGGGTAGTTGGACTCACGTGTAGTCCAAGGAACAGGATGTGTCATTCGGTAAGTGAAGATGGATAATCACACTTTATTGTTGATAGTTTGCCAGTTGTGATTTTCTAGGTCATGCATTGGACAGTTAACCATATTTTATTGTCATTTGTTTAACTTTAGAGCTAGCTAAGGGTTGTTCTGTGTGGCCCAACCTCAGGAGTTGTGTTTGTGAGAGGCAAGTGCTAACCATATTCAGTGTCTGCTTGCTTCCCTTTTAGCTGTGGGTCACTGGTGAGCTGCCCTATGCTGTTCTATTTTTAATCTTTCAGCAGACTGGAAGTGCTGGCAAATAAGTTATAAACGGCTTGGAATTTTAGCAGGACAGCTCTGGGAGCCCATCCCCCTCCTTTGAAAATCTACCTCCTGTCTCAGTCCCTGAACTGAGCTGACTACCTCAACTCTTGACAACGGAACTTGCTAAGGGGGTGACTAAGCCCATGAACAGGTCAGGGGCAAGTTAATTAAAAAGAACTCACAATGCCTCAGCAGGTGAGAGGCCCAAGGCAAAGGTGAGTGAGGAGGGAATGGGTAGAGCAGAAGAAGATGGAATCTTTCACTTGGGGTGACTTCTGAAGGAAGATTTTAAACACAGAACTCAGGAGTGCCGAGGGAAATTTGACAGATTAGATTTATAACCCAAAGCTGAAATATTTGAGGTGGAGGGGAATCAAGTTATGTCAGGTAAGATTAAAACCAAGTGTAGCCAAGCAGGGAAGATGACTTGGGCCTGAGATCTGTGTTTTCATCTCATTCGCTCACAGTGACATGTTACCCCTATGTGACCACTCTCACCTACTCAGACGTCAGCCCTCCAGGACAAACTAGAATTTCTTCATAAAATCATCACAAAAATAATCTGATAAAAATCAGTGCCTGTTGGCATAGGACCTCAGGCACACAAAGTGCTAGACATGGACAGAGTGTTCTGGGGGCTTGGAGATCATTTCCCAGGAGTTAGCCAAGCCCTTCTGGACAGCATGTAGTGTTGGAGTGACCTAAACCTGCTGAATTAAGCTTTCATTGCACAAAGTATTTCATACCCTAGCCCACTTGGGTCGAGTTCTAGTGTCTTAGAACACCATGACCATGGCAATTCTTATAAGGAAAACATTTAATTGAGGGGGCTCTCTTACAGTTCCAAAGGTTCAGTCCATTGTCATTTTGGTAGGAAGCATGGCAGCTTGCAGGCAGATGTTGCTGGAGGAATAGCCGAGAATCCTACATCTTACAGGCAATAGGAAGTGGACTGACTGTCACGCTGAGAGAAGTTTGAATAAAAGAGACCCCAAAGCCCGCCCCCACAGTGACACACTTCCTCCAGCAAGGCCATCCCTCCTAATAGTGCACTTCCTTTGGGGGCCCTTTTCTTTCAAACCATCACATCTAGTTTGCTTTCGGTTGCTATGATAAAACACTGACCCAAATGAACTTGGGGAGGAAAGGGTTACTAGGAAAGGTTTCACTAGCTGTATTTGAGGGAAGTTAGGCCAGGAACAAAAAGCAGGACCACAGAGGAACACTACTTACAGGCTTCTCTGAAGATTAGTTATAGTTGAAGATTAGTTGGGATAGAAAGTGAATCAGGTACATTTTGGACTTACCAAAATAGGATAGATAATGGAATTATTCTCTCTGGATTTGTCAAATACAAATGGATTAGACATTGTTTAGGTATTTATTGCTTGTATATATGGTATATAGCTACTGTACTTTTATATATAGTTTTTCTTCTATTAGTTACAACTTTTTTTCCAGATTAAGATACATCAGGTTTGACCAGCCAAGACCCCATGAAAGGTCTCCAATGACACCATGGCCCAGATGATCCAATGTTCAGAATGGTTTCAAGGCAACTGGCTCCCACAATACAGCCTCACGGACTACTCCATAATCCTAAAATTTTCTTTGTGTCCCCATAAGATACAGCGCCCCCCTCCAGCAGGAAGTAGTAAGAGAAGCTATGCCCAAATTCCCAAATATACCAAGCTGGCTTTGGAGATGGAATTGGCTCACTCCTTCTCTAAACCCAGACATATTGCTTAAAAAATGGTTAAGAGATTCTTGTGTCCCAAATCAGAAGAGCTCTCTGGTGTGGGACAGAGAAAAACCAATATTTTTGTTTAAATCAGGTTGATTATAAATGTGATCTCTTTCTAAAGAAGAAAAGGGGATATAGTATAGATATGATAGGATAAAAGGATAGGTTAATGAACTTGCTTTTAATGAGCAACAACTTGTTTGAAATGTTTTACATTGCTATGGACTTTAGTTTATTGATACAAATTTAAAGTTAATTTTGTTATACTGTGTGTATATTTCTACTCTTGTTTAAGGTATTATGTTTGTATAGCTCATTTAAAATTGTAATGGATAATTAAGAAATAGATTAATAATTAGTCATCTATGATAATCATACTTGTAGCCATGTTAGTTAAGTCTTCTATGTATACATAGATACATTTTAGATAGATAGGCAATCTTCAAATACTTCAAAGACCTACAGAATATGGCATTTAAAATGTTTTAAAAATTTAGACTTTCTGGACAGTGAGACATGTCTGTTTCTGGCAGCACCGATTTACTTCAGAGAGGAGGATGGGCATTGAAGACACTCCATATGGAGTTAATCTTCTTGACAAAAATAGCCATTTGGGCAAGAAACAGTTCTTGCCTGGACTGCTTGATCGACTGGACATGCAGGACCCATAAGAAGGTAACCACTGAACTTTGCTTGGCAAAATGGTTCTTCGGGTTCCTATTTCGCAAAGGAAACTTCCAGACATTCTACAGGACACTGAGAAAAGTGACTGCACAGAGGAAACTGCCAGACATTCTACAGGACATTGAGAAAAATCACTGAGAGACTCTAGCCCTGTGGGCTGAAGACAGATGCCCCATTATTACAGAGAAACATTAGTGACTATCCAGGCTGCCAGTTGTCTCTGTCTATCCCGCAAGACTTCCCAAAAGTTGCTTGCATCCTTTTCTTATTTCTCAGGTAATAGTTTATCCTTCTGAGGTCTTTGATGTAGTTGAAGACTAGAAATAGTTATAATTTTCCTTAGTTATGATAAAATATAAGTTAGATATGAAAACTTAGACTCACAAATATAAGATAGATGGGATATCTTCTTTAATTTTGCCAAATAGACTAGTTATGATAAATAGACTAGATATTATAACTGTAATTCTTGCTTAATAATTGTTTTGTTATCTGTAATTTTACTATGTGAAAGTTAAAACCTTCCTTTTCGAAAAAAAGAAAAGGGGAAGTGCTGTGGGATATTCTGTATGTCAAATGTGTTGCTCTGATTGGTTAATAAATAAAACACTGATTGGCCAGTAACCAGTCAGGAGGAAGTATAGGCGGGACAAGGAGGAGAAGAGAATTCTGGGAACAGGAAGGCTGAGTCAGGGAGACACTGCCAGCCACTGCCATGACAAGCAATATGTGAAGATGCCGGTAAGCCACAGAGCACATGGGAAGGTATAGATGTATAGAAATGGCTTAATTTAAGATAGAAGAACTAGATAACAAGAAGGCTGCCACGGCTATATAGTTTGTAAATAATATAAGCGTCTGTGTGTTTATTTTATAAGTGGGCTGTCAGACTGCCGGGGCTCAGCAGGACCCAGAGAGGAAACTCCAGCTACACTTCTTTTCTTCTGACAACCTTTCTTATACATCCCAGGCCTATTTGCTCAGGAATGACACCATCCACCATGGACTGGGTACTCCCACTTCAAACACAGTCAAGAAAATGCCCCACAGAAATGCCAACAGGCCAATCTGGTGGAGGCAATTCTTCAGTTGGGACTCCTTCTTCCCAAGTATGTGTGGGTTTGTGTCACATTGACAGAAACTATGACAGGTTGTAAGAACTAATGAACCTATGTGAAGAATGAGGAGACACTTATTACAAAGAAGTCCACAACAATGCTCTAATTCCGTTAAGTGTAAACTCTCTAGCCCTAACAGAAGTTCCTTCTGTGCAGATATACAAGAGAATAGAAAGTGTTCCCTGGATCAAACTCTGTACAGGCCAGTGCCTCTTACCCTGAATTGTTGCTATGAACCAATGACTCAGTTTCTGGAGTGCTGCAATTGCCCATGGAGATCTATTGAGAAGCTTCAGAAGTCATAGAAACTGTATTATCTCTTAAAAGTGCTCCTTTTTCTTCATGTTGTGACCAACAGACTGAGATAAAGGCGCCCTTCTCCAAAAAGGCCTCCCAGGAGAGGACTCGAGGAGAAGGGCTCCTAATGGCACAGGCCCTGTCCAGGAAGGATGTGTGAATTGTGAATCTGTCGAATAGTCATAGTCTCAGAAGCTCTAGCATGTTCTGAGGGGTTGCTTCCTATCATTTGGTATGGTAACTACTACCCAGTAGAGAGCTGCTGTATTCTCTCAGAGCTCTGCTCTGTATAAAGCTAAACCATTATCTATCCTGTCTTATGTAATGAAGCAGAAATTCTCTTATGTGCCATACTCCACCTTCCTCACCCAGCCAGATCCTACACATCCTTCACAAGGGCCTAGGCAGATGAATTGGAATGATGTTCCCCTCTGCACATCATCAGCCAGTCCTCAGATCTAGGCAGGTCTCACACCCAGTTCTCTATTCTAGTCTGGCCCCACTTGCTTGCCTGGCTCCCCACCTCCAGGCTTTTGCCATGGCATTACCACTTCTGCTCCCACCCCCTGCCTCAGTTCTCAACTTACAGGCCTTTCATGGGCAATATTTCAATTTTTCTGCCCAGCCAGACCCTGAACATCTGCTGTAAAATGAGTCAGCCAGATCCTTCCTTAAACATAGCCTCCAGCTCCCACAACTACCTCCAAACTCCAGGCTTAAACTAGCTCACACATGCTGCACAGCCAGCCCCCTGTGTACACCCAATTTCATTCCACATAAGTCATATCCAAACTACAGACCCTAACCAGTCCACTCATCCCTTTTCGGCTCCAACCTGCTTTGTTAATATCAGACACAGAACTAACAAAAGAAGTCCAAATACACTGATCTCTTTGCAAAACACAAAAGATCAAGGCAGTACCGCTGCTTCCAAATTCCTATAAAAATGTTCACCAACGATAATTACTTAGGTGAACCCCAGGGCACAGAATTTAAAAGAACAATCATAAACTTCATCAAAAAATTCAAGGACATTAAATAAGACACAAAGAAACATCTAAATGAACATTAAGTGAATGAATATACTTAAAAAGATTAAATACCTAAGTGATGCCCAAGAAAACACAAACATAAGGCTGATGGAAATGTGGTAATCCAGAATTCAGAAACAGAATTCAATAGAGAGACACAGAAGCATCAAAGAGAACTTAAGCAGACTTGAAGATGCAATTGAAAAACTGGCCAACCCAACTAGAAAACTCCAGGGAAAGCCTTACAAGTAGAGTGAATCCAGCAGATAAAGCTGCAAATCTAAATGAAATAAGCAAAGAATATACATATATATAATATGTTAAATATATAATATTTAATTATATACAAATATATTAAAACACAGGAAAAGAAATTCATGGTAATGGTGAGCACCATGAAAAATACCTAAACCTTCAAATTATAGGAATAGATGAGGGAGATGAATTCCAGGACAATGGCATAGACAAGATCTTAAGCAATATCATAGAAGAAAAACATTTCCAAACGAAGGGAAATTTCCACACATATACAAGAACACCAAGCACCCAACAGGACAGACCAAAAAGAAACTCTCACAACATATTACAGCTTAAACACTAGAATTCACAATAACCTCAAAGAAAATAAAGCATCTAGGAATCAACCCTAAGAAAGAGGTGAAAGACCTCTACACTAAAAACTGTAAATATCTGAATCAAGAAATGGAAATATGTATCATATTCATCACCTAATAGAATTAATATGGTGAAAATGACCATCCTGCCAAAAGCCATTTACAAATTCAATGAAATCCCAATCGAAATCCCCATCTTATCTTCATGTAAATAGATTCTTAAAAGCTTATCATAAAATACATATGAAGCCACACACACACACACACACACACACACACACACAAAACAGCAACAAACAAACAAACAAAAAACATCCCAAATAGCCAAAATGATCTTGAGCAGAAAGGACAACAGTGGAAGGTTTGCCGTTGCCTACCTCAGGCTGTAAGGCAGGGCTACAGTAACAAATACAATAGGGTACCAGTATGAAAATAGAAATGTTAGAGCATTGGAAAAAATCTGAAGACCCAAACATGAATACACATACTTTCAGCCCTTTAATACTTTTCAAAGGTGCCAAAACCATGTGCTGGAGAAAAGGGAGCATCTTCAACAACTGGTGCTGAGATAACTGAATATCTGCATGGAGAAGAATGGAATCAGACCTGTGTTTGTTACCTAGCACGAAAACTAACCCCAAATGGATCGAAGACCTAAAAGTGAAACCTGAAACAGCGAAACTGCCAGAAGAAAACATAGATAGTGTTCCACAAGTACAACTGTAAGAAAGAACTTTTTCAATAGGACCTTAACTGCCCAGTAATTGAAGGCAACAACTAACATAAGTGACCTCATAAAATTAAAAAGGCTTTGCACAGCTGAAGGAACAATTAATTGAATGGAGAGGGAGCAGACAAATGGGAGACAATCTTTACCAGCTATGGATCTGACAGATATCAATACCCAGAATATATATATATATATATATATATATATATATTATATTTATTTATTTATTTTTATTTATTTATATAAAGACCTCTAAAGCACAAAGATTAAAAAAAAAAAAAACAACCAAAAGCCAAAACACCACCACCAACAACAACAACAAAACAAGCAACCTATTCACAGAATGGTCTTTTCAAAAATTCTTCAGCTGATGAATAAATAATGAAAATGTGGTACATACATACACACTATGGAATACTATTCAGCTGTAAAGAAAAATCAAGTCATGAAATTTTCAGGTTAATGGAGAGAATGAGAACAGATCATACTGAATAAGGTAACACAGGCTAAGAAAGACAAACATCCCCTGTTATCTCTCATCTGTTGCTCTTAGCTCCAAATCGTTTAATGTAAGTGTATCACCTGGGGTAACCCCAGAAATCAGGAAAGTAAAAATGGTCATGGGTAGTGGATAGAGATGGGACTAGAAGGGTACAAGTGGTTTGAAGGGGGATGTGAGAAAAATGGGGTGACTTTAATTAGGGAGGGAGGATAAATACAGAATAAGGGGATGTCTTAGGATTTTATTGCTGTGAAAAGACACCACAACCATGGCAACTCTTATAAAGGAAAACCTTAACTGGGCCTGACTGACAGTTCAGAGGTTCAGTCCATTACCGTCATTGTAGGAAGCATGGTGCTGGAGAAGTAGCTGAGAGTTCTGCATTTGATCAGCAGGCAGCAGGAAAGAGGAGGAGCGGCTGGACCTGGCTTGGACATTTGAAACTCTGAAGCCCACTCCTAGTGACACACTTTACTCCAACAAGGTCACACTTCCTAATCCTTTCAAATAATGCCACTCTATATTAGCATATGGGGACCATTTTCATTCAATCTACCATAGGAGAAAAGGATAAATTACAGTAAATATGTGTGGAAAAGTTATAAGGAACCATACTCTTAACCATCCAACTAAGATTATATATAATACATAAAACAATACGTTTTTCATTTATATACATGTTAAATGAAATAAATCAATATTAATTTGTTTATTTCATTTATATTATTTAATTAAGTAAATGAAATAAATAAATATTAAATTCACATATATAATATATGTATATATTTAAGTGAAAAATTACCAACTGGGATGATGATACTACCTTCAAGATCCACAGACTATTCAACAAATATTTTAATACCAGGCATGAAAAGCTCCTTTTTCAGTTGTTGGTCAGGGTTGTCCAGGACTTCCAAAATATTGTAAGTTATTGCTTTTGCCCCAAACTGTTTATCCAATACCAAATGCTTAGCCCTGAAGTCATATACAAACAAGTAACAATATATGAAGTGAATAGGGTGTATATATACATTTAGGTATATACAATTTGTACTTATATGTATATTTACATACGTAGATAACAGTAAAGAAATAAGGCAATGGATTTGAGAGAGAGCAAGAGGGGTGCATGGGGAGGTCTGAGAAAGGAAATTTGTTTTAATTTCAAAAATTAAAAAATGTATTTTTAAAAAGATATTGAAGATTTAACATTCCGTTCAGTGGGAAATGATAGTTTTCTGTCACTATATTGATTAAGTTAGCAATAAATTCCATCTTGGATATATCTTATCCCTTGAAGAAAAGATTAGAGATAGGTGTGGGGTCAGGGGAAGAAGGAAACGGAGAAAACTGACTTCAAGATTCATGAATAATCTTTTTCTTTTCCTTCTTTTTTTCCCAGCTTAGTACTGGTATAACAGCAATTTTTTAAAAAATGATTTTACTATTTTCATGTGGTTATATTCCATCAGACATAGTGTGGGATCAGTAGAAACAGCTAAAACAAAATTCAATTAACGTTTCTATGGTATTAAGTACAAAACTGTCAGATGGGAGAAAGGAACTTCGGTATTTTCCTTGTCTACTAGTATAATATATTGGTAATCATTAGGAAAATATTTTCAAATTCCTTTTCTAATCAACTGCTATGTGTATTTACAGCTTTGAAAAAGGCAAGGCTAAGGCCCTTTTGAGGCTTAAGCTTCCTTCTCTGTGTGGTGAAGAGCATTTTGAAGTCAAGAAACCCAAGACCTTGCCAGACGAGGGATACATCTATGACTCCCATGTCTCAGTCAATACTTTCTTACCAGAGTACCCTTTGCTTTCAGATCTAGCCACCTTTAATTTCATCATCAGAACAAGTCACATTGGGTGACCAAAGTACAAAAGTAGGGAGTAAAGGCTTGTCAGATCATTTGTGGGCTACCTTAGATTTCTCAGTCACCCACATGTGTACAAAAATATGTCCTTTAAATTTTCTCTAATTTAGCTCTTGAAATCATTTCAGTTGATGATGGAATATGGACATTTGTCAATCGAGGCTATCTTCTACATTTTAAAAATGTATTTAAACTTGATCAATTCTGAATATTAAGAGATTTTCCATGGTTTATGTTTAGTGACTTCATTATCTCACTCTTCTTCCTTTTGTGAAAAGTGGACTCAAGTCCTGAAAGGAGAAGATTGTGTCATGTGTGCCCTTGTTCTCAAGGAGGAGGAGACTGCATCTAGTCCCTCTCTAGACCCCCAAATATCAGATGAGAACTAAGTCACTTCTCTTGGTTTCCATTTTCCTAGCATGACTCCCACTATTAAGGTCTAAGATTCACACAAACGTTTGTCTCTGTGTCTCAAAATAATATCCTATAAAAGGCAACATATGAATTTCTTTTCTAGTCACATGACAGAAATATCTGACAGAAGCCACCTAAAGAAAAAAGTGGGTATTTTGACTCACAATTTCAGAGACTTTAGTCCATGGTTGCTTAGCCCATGCATGTGGAAAGATATGACAGAGGGAGAATGCAGCGGACTCTCTTCATTAATTGGCACCTTGCTCATTCTAGGCCTTCGTAAGGTATAGCATCCTTAAGGACTGAGGTATTCACACTCCACAGCACATGTGATGTCTTAGTGTCTGCCTATCCACATGCAACGGTTGTAGATCTGTAGCCCAGGCACAGATTCACCCTACTGTCAAAAAGAGAACAACATGGGACATTCCAAGTGAGACTGTAAGTAGGCAGGTCTAAGAGAACAGCCCAGAGCATCCAGAGGAGGTCCTTGATAATGATCTTCCTTCACCCTGTGTTCTTTGAGAAATTTCTCTTTCCCCCTCAGCAGCCCACTGCTCACTCTACTGAAGCTCACAGATTACTTAGGGCCTAGAAGAATAATATGGCTGCCACCAGGGACTTAATAGATTGTGTAGGTGTTAATAACATGGTAGCAGCATGGTGATGTTCACAAATCAAAATATAAATTATAAATATACATCATATATATGTGTATATATATATACACACACACACTTACATGTTTATGTTACAACTAAACCAATATGAATTACGCATGTGTTTAAAGCAATTACTCTGATCAGAGTCTTTCGTAAATGAAAGTGAAAGTGTAAGTAACATGTGCCCAAAGCTCGGAGTGATTCCTCTGGCTAGTACTTAATTTTGCTGCTGATACTTGGCCCTAGACAGATAATAGAATCTGTTTTTCAGATGTTAGCTACTTCCCTTTCAACAAGGGTTTATGTGTTTGTTTTATAAGAAGCAGATAATATATACTTGTATGAAAATGCCTTTATGAAACCCATCACTACGTACAATGGATATAATAGATGCCCAGTAACAAATGTGCTTTGGGAGCTGTATTCTGTGACAGTTGTACTGTCCCACCTTTGTTGTGTGCAACACCCATAGGCAAAACATAGATTGCAAGCATTGCTGTGTTCCTATGAAAACATTATCAACAGACCTAGGAAACGGGATTTAAGAATTCTTAAATACAGATTCTTAAGCTGAGTTTGAAGGCAATCTTTTCCTGGGTTTTGACCCACTGTTACAAAAATAGATTCAAAATGTATTTGGGGATAAATCGTGCTTTGGATGGGTGTTGGTGAGGGTGTTGCCAGGGTATTAGTTTAGGGAGAAAGACCTTCCCACAGTATGTGCAGCACCATCCAACGGTTGGCCACATTTGAAGAGTTCTGAGGGAGAACCATTGTGAGGCTGGCTGCGCTTACGTCCTCTGTGTAAGAAGGTCTAGCTAACAGCTGCTGTTGCCATCAGACTCCAGCATCTTCAGACTTCCTGTGTGGATTCAGTCTCAGTGACTCTCCAGGAAATGTCTCAGGTTTCAGTGCTGGATTGGCTGGCTGACGCATCCAGACGTCTGGAAGGACAAGGTAGTTCCTGGGTCCTCTATCTTTATGGTATGCAGATGGCCACTTTGACCTATAAGCCAATATAATAAATCACCATTTGCAATATATACACATGTTGATCCTGCTGCTTTAGAAAGCTCTATTTAATTCAATGCCAACTAACAATATTTTTCAGTGGTCAAAGGTAGGGTGCATCTTCCTTTTCTAATCTGTAGGTAACACACCCAACAATCGTCTTCAGTACACAAGATTCAATTGAGTTCTTTTTCAGAACTTACCTAACTTTCTTCTACTCTCTACAGATGAGGACACATTTCTGTTCTTGGCAAACATCTGTGGTCAAAGGCAAATCTGAGACATATGGACCTCTACATGTTGAAGAGGTAACACACGGCTATCGGCAACATGCACTTTCTCTCAGAAACAGGCCAGAGTCCAAACACAACATGCTGTAGTTGAGTCTTGTTTTCAGGTATGGGCTTTTGTAGATGTTTTGAGATGTTTGTCACATAAGAACTTTTCAGAAGAATGTCATTTCCTGTTTCTTCTATGCTCCCATCTGGTGCCTTCTTGACACCAGATATAATTATGTTAACTGTAAGGAAAGAGTTGGGACTTTTTGGTTATTATGCCCCTGGGCTTTGTTCTCCTAGCTATCCCTGCTCTTATTAACATCTCAGTGGGCACACCCACAAGAAACACATTTTTAATGTATCTGTCCAAAAGACATATTAATCTGTAAAGGAAAAAGCAAACAATTGATTATGCTGTTGCAGTGGACTTTCAGTAGGACTGAAACTTGCAAAGAATTGAGAGACACATAAAGGCAACATTTTATTCCTTGGGGACATCAGCACTCTCCACTTGAGGCAACATGAAAAGTTCCCTATTTTCTTCATTGTGATCCAAATTAAAGCAAAGTTTAATTAAAGTTTCATTAAAGAGAGATCTTTTGTAGTCCCGGGTAGCATCTTTTTCTTTGAGCCAAATATGTTTTAGAATGGCACGCTTTCATCTCCAGTTTTTAATGCTGTGCTGAGGGAAGAAAGAGAATAGATACACCATTAATGAGGCATGATGCAGCTCAGGAAGAGCAGAGAGCACCAGGTGTTCTGTCAGTTCTCACCAAGGCTGAACGCTCTCCACTGAGTCACCTAAATGCCCTTCTGAGAGACGGTCTCCTAACGTGCTGCCACCGTGGGACTTCTTCTGGGGTGCTGCCTTTTAACCAGGCTTCCTGTTGCATCCTCCGCCCTTCAGCTGTTGTTCTTGTACATCAACATTTTGATGCCAGTTTTCGTCCCATGTCTCTCTCTTGTTAGCTCCTCCACCACACTCCTCTGGACTGCCACCCTCTTCTGCTGTAAATGACCATACCCTGCTAGTGGCATTTCCCCTTTAAACATCAAACACCTCTTCTCACTGTGAAGGTGTAGCGCATGCGTTCATTCAGTTTTCTCCATGGCCTCTGACAGTACAGCATTACCACCTGAAATGAATTTCAATGTTATTTCTGTAATTTGGAGAGGGACATGTGGTGCACAAATAAATAGGAGGACAACTGGAAAGTACATGATTTCTTAGCCTAGATTCCTTGAAAAACACACTCTGAAGGAACGATGGGCACTCAAGGAGATTGAATAGGAGTTGCCTATGGAAGAGCATTTAGGAGAATATAAGGGAGCCAAAACTGGACAGATCAGCCTTGAATATATAGATGAGGCTGAGACTTCAAATGATCTACAAGGAACTCTTGCACTGAGATGGCTCTTTAGAGATATATCCTCAGCTAACTGGTCAACCAGTGCCAGAAGAGTCATTCTCACAGTCGTGGCTCTTAAGGAAGAACAGTTCCTAGTAATGAACCTGCTACTCAATTAGAATGTCAAATTTAAGGTCCCTCCACTTCCAATAAACATATAACATGGGTTGAATCAGTATTTAATCCAGCTAGGGTCATGTGAACCCCATAGGAAAGAAAGAGGCTGTCCCTCAAGGAAGCTGTAAGAACTAGCTACAGTGTATTTGAAAGGACTAGATTCTGAGTCCTTGATCCCTATGCCAAGTCATGAAATTGGATACAAGAAAATTGATATGAGAACATTCCCTTGAAATAGAGAGGATTTAATATTCTAGGAAAGACCCTGGGAAATGATTGAACTAGCAACTAGAACTACTCCTGAAAGCATGGGGGAAAGATGGCCCTCATCAAGAGTCACTGAAGTGTCAGAATCCTTTTAGTAGCTAGGACAGAAAGGAATTGAAAACCTCAAAGACAGTCATGCTAGAACTGACTCATAAGTCTGGATGGAGTCCCAAGTGATGTTTCATGGAGTGGCCATCATGAATGAGCTTGTCAGAATAGCACAAATGACATTACAAAGCTCAGTGGTGGCTCTTTTCTGTTCTACAAGGCTGACAGGAGGAAAGTCCATCACAGAACAGATAAGAATCCAAAACAGTGTGGCAATGTTTAGATGCAGGGAGCCAGGTACGCATATTGTACAATACAATAATTGTATTGACTGCAAAAGGATCTTGTAGAATATTATAGAGCTGCATTCTTAAAGACAAACTATTGGGTAGATGGTATATTATAACCCAGATTAAATGCTCTGAAAATAGTAGGGATGGATGGTCCAAAGGTCAATGTTTCTTATCTAAATCAAAAATTTCTCATGTAATTTATAACTCAAGCCATTTTTTTTTCATACAATGTCAGAAAAAGATACCTGATATCTTAGCAGCTGAACACTGGAGTTCTCCTTAGTCTTTTTTGAAAGAGACATACCTTATTTTCTCAGTTAACTGTATAGGAAGGAAGTGGAAATCTGCAAAAATATCTATGGATATTAGCATGAGACGTAGGCAGCAAATGTCCACTGGTTTCTTAAGACAAAATAAGGTGTCATCAGTGCTGGAACAAGATAGCTTGAGGTACTTTTGCCAAGCCCCAGGAGTAGAATAATGACACATGCCCTGTGTATCTTGAACAAGGTCGCGACATTTGCAATAGATCCTGGCATGGCATTTGAGAAATCGCTTCTGGCCTGCTACAAGGCTTTATTAGTGACACAGTGCTTGACCGTGGAACATCAAGTGATCACGTACTGAAATAGCAGCTGGTCATCATGAACTGGACAAGGGATATCAAAACGAGGCCTGAACAGAATTTTCAGAGGGCCAGAACAACCTACAGGAAGAGGTAACTAAGGAGAACTGTCTTCGGTGCAGAAAATAGAATAAGTTCAAACTGGCATTCAGCAATTTTTAAAAGAAGAAATATTGTGTTTAGCAGCAAAGCTGAGCATACTCCAGCACCAGGACTGACATGACGTCAAAGTAGCAGGGATGGCTGGGTGACCCAGGGAGCCTCACATGGCTGAGAGCCATGAGGAAGGCGACCATCAAACAAAACAGCCCCACGGCCTCAGACAGGGTGAAGTCCAGAATGGCAGAAAAGAAGAGCTGCTGCTCTAGAGACTGGTTCCTGGCATAGCCAATAACCAAACACCATTCCAGTGCCAGCCCCTGATCCAGGCACACCAACTGCATGCCAATAAACTTCAAAGATCTTGGCTGTTGTATCAATGTCCCGGGAAACAACAGAGGTCTGGAACACCCATCTGGCCACCTGGCGAGGGGAGCTGCTGCAGGAAGTCTATTTAGTTAGGGCCTCTGGTCTGCTTAGGAGGGAGGCAGACACAGGCAGATTAGATCCGGGCTACAGGTGTGGATCAGAACTGGAGAAATAAGCAGTGCCTTGGTGGTCTGCATCTTTCAATCTGGATTCCCCTTCCCCTGCAGCCCCAGCTCAGCCCACAACACTCACCCTACTCAAGATGACAGACTCTGACATTCAACAACTCTTAAATAATTTTATGTACCACACTAATCAAGATAAAATCTGAGTGCCATGGTTCCTCTGCCTAGTGTGTCTGTCAATTGATCTCCCCAGCCTACATTCTGCCTCCCCCTTATTTTGCAGTCTTGACTTTGGCCTCTGCTTAAGCCTTCCTGCCCCTCTAGCACAGTAATGGTGACACCATAACTTAGCCTATTATTCACCACAAATTAATTCTATAAAATGTGTCCCACAAGACTTGGCTAGAAAAAAGGAGTTCCACAAGATCTGACTAGGGATTGTCTATAAAATAAATTCAGAAAAATATTGCATCCTTCTTACAGCTTTATAATTTTTAAATGATACTTGAGATGAATCATGAAGGGTAGATAGCAATTTTCTAAATGAAGAAAATGTCTAAGGACCTTCAAAACAGAGAACAACTTGAAGAAAATCCAGAAGGGTAAAAATATCTCAAGTATCTGGATATTATCTAAGTGCCTGATCATATCAAAATGAGAACTATATGAGTGAACAGAAGGGGAACAATTTTCTAAGGAAAACTATAAACATATTTGGGCAGTTTGGGGCTCTTTTTCTACATCAGTTTAAAGACATAGATGGTTTCTATCCTTGTTGCATAGGAAAGCAATGGGAGGTGGTGTTATCAATACGGTGAGGAATTGGCTGGTACCAGAGTTAGGGAATGGGAGTGGGAGGCAGATAGGGACGGAGGGAGTTAATAGACTGTTCTAATGATTGAAATGAAAGATAATCACAAGGCCTAATGATTAAAAACACAACATAGATCATTTCATACTAAGTGGCATCCTGCCGTCCATCCTTAACGCATCTCCATTTCTGATTCCCTGCTAAGATACAAAAGACAGAGGAAGAGACGCAGTACAATAAAAATCAAAACTAAGAACGAGAAAATCCATTTTCCTGAAGCCTGGGGGCATTTTTACTAACCATGAAACTGTTAGAGACAGGTTAAGGGGGAAAAACAAAAACAAAAACAAAACAAAAAACAGAAAAAATAGTTGCTGACCTGTGTTTGTCTCGTGCAACAGAGCAACCCTTTAATTTCCAGAAACAGGAGGAAGCCCTGTTTTTGTTTGTTAATTTTTTAAATTCCATATAATCTGTATGTCCCCTAGCCTTCCTAAATCTCCAGTAACAATACTAATTAGGAAATCGAGGCTACATCTTTTTCTTTCACTCATTCACTGCAAGATGGGAAAGGCAAAGAGAGATGTGAGAAATGATGACAGACGATAGCAGTGGTTCTCAACATGTGGGTCATGACCCCTTTGGGAGGTGAATGACCCTTTCACAGGAGTCACATATCAGATATCTTAAATATCGAATATTTTCATTATGATCCATAACAGTAACAAAATTATAGTTATGAAGTAGCAATGAAAATAATTTTATGGTTGGGGAGTGTCACCACAACATGAGGCACTGTATTAAAGGGTCAAAGCGCTAGGCAGTGCTGGCGCACGCCTTTAATCCCAGCACTCGGGAGGCAGAGCCAGGTGGATCTCTGTGAATTCTAGGCCAGCCTGGGCTACAGAGTGAGTTCCAGGAAAGTTGCAAAGCTACACAGAGAAACCCTGTCTCAAAAAACAAAAAACAAACAAACAAACAAAAAAACCAAAAAACATTAATTAATTAATTAAAATAAAATAAAAAAGGGTCACAGCATTAGGAAGATTGAGAACCACTGGATTATAGCATCATATTCAGCCCATCTGTTTTGTGTTTCTCCAGTGGCATGTACTGGTCCTGGAGGTGGAGAAGCCCAGGATTATGGGCTTGAATATTGTATAATAACAAACAGAAAGTGTTACACAGCAAGAGAACCAGAAAGGACTGAGCAATTCCATGATGAATGCAGTACAGAGATTGTCAACTCACTCTGTGATAAGGTCATTAATCCACTGATGAGAGCGGAGTTCTCAGAGCATGATAGTTGTTTAAGGTCCCATCTCTCAGAACTGGTATACTGAGGATTAATCGCCAACTTATAAATTTGGGGGTACACATTCAAACCACAGTACACTATTGAAATCTTGGGTTTCCACAAATAATTTCCTGTGGAATGAGGCAAAGCACACAGTTTCAATAGGATGATTAGCACTCTGTATGTCTAGACTGTGAGTGAGTGAGAGAGTAATATCAGAGGCCACTATAGTGCAATGCATCACAGCTGAACCAGAGGCTAACTGTAAATGCCGGAAAACAGCAGCAGATTTCAACATGCCACAAGCTATAGATAGAGTTTGATAACTCTCGACATGCTAGGATATAGTAGATACCATATTCCCAGTGCTAGCGAAGCAGGGCCAGATGGGTCCCTGGCATTTACTAGTTAGCCAGTCTAAGTGTCTAAGCAAGTGCCAGCCCAATAAGAGACCTGATATCAAAATAAATAAATGAATAAATAAATAAATTAATCAATAAATAAGTAAATACATGATGTATAACTTCTGAAGAATGGCATATGAGATATGAGGATGATCTAGTCTCCATCTCCCTCCCTCCCTCCTTCCCTCCCTCTCTCCCCCTTCTCTCTTTTCTTCCCTCCCTCCCTCCCCCTCTCTACTATCAATATATAGACAAACCACCTTCTCTCTTCTTTTGATGCCTTGTAATGCCATTTAACTAGGTGGTCACTTGAGAGTAACCTCTACATGTACTCCTATAACCACTGAAATTCTCCTCCATACCGAGGCCCTTTCATTCTTTTGTAATACTTACCTTTCAAGCTTTTATCACCCAAACTTTCACCTGATTGCCTGACCAGACATGGTCAAGTCATAGCCATGCTGATATCTAGTTGACATCCATATTCTAGTCCTCTACCTGACATAGTAAAGGACATTCCTCATGTACTTACAGGAACATGGGTGAAGGGTTACTTCTAAACCATGAGTAACTCAAAGGCTGTAGCTCTGAAGAGCCCACCCAGGCATGGACCACAGCTCAGGAAGGTCACATCCCTCATGCTCCCCATTCAACCTACAGTCAGCTCCATGACTCTCCCTGTAGACTGTTACTTTTGTACACTCGGGATGGGGCCTGTGACTGTAACTCTTGGAGCTTCCTGAGCTGAGTTTCAGTGACTCTGGTCTTCTGAGCTTTCCTCTTTCTCCCAGGATGAGTATTTCAATAGGAAGGAAGTAGCTGTGCAATACACCATTACTATGAACTCATGCAGGCATTCCTAACAATTGCACTCAAAAGTACTTCTGTCCATAATAGGTAATACTTGACATTTACTAAAACAACAAAAAGTAAGATTCTTGGGCTTCTTGGGCTGTTTTCATAGTTATCAGGAGGAGTAGGCTTGCCAATATGGCAGTGGTAGGAGTGTGCTATTTCTCCCTGGTCTGCTACCTCTGTAGAGAAGTTCAGTAGAGCTGCAGATAGACAGTAATGAATGATGGTTTCAGGTAACCTCATCAAAGAACTGCAAACCAGGCGAAGCATTGCTAGGGGAAGGCAAAAGGACAGAAGGGACAACAGGGGAAGGAAGTTATTAGTTGCAGATGTGAGCTCAAAATACAGCCCCAGGTAGCCTGTGTATCAAGGATAGGGTTGCTTGGTTATATTTTCTCTTCAAGGCAAGGCAACCGTCTGTCAGATATCAGATCGTCTTTCTCTAAATACAACTCTAATTCGTAAGTAGAAATATGCCACAGCTAGTAGGCAGATGTCTCCAGGCAGATGTGCAATCTTGAGCTATATTAAATTGCAGATTTTTCCTCTTGCAATTATAGTTGTAATGCAAAGAGTTTCCAAAGCTGCTCTCATTACATTTGCAAAAGTCCAAGGAGTGTGAATGAGTATGCCTTCGCTTTTGAGCTCCACCCTGAACAAGTCTAGCATTTTAGATTCCCATGCAACACAATTTCAAAGGCTCTTGGATGGGATAAAATCATGAATGCAATGTGTCCTTTCATTCACTGATCTGACAGAGCTATGGAAGCTGCTTAAGAAAAGCTATAAAACATTTCAGAGTACTTTGAGCATTCCCACATGTTCCTTAAGGCTGGTCTACTGTTGCTCCTTTTGAAAACTTTCCTTTGAAATAGTTAAAATATTCACTTACTTATCATTGTTTTGACTTTATGTTAGAATACCAGCATTCCTCCAGAAATATGTTAATAATATTCACATAATAATCTAAAATATAAGCTGGTAATAGTACTGTGCAAAAGTCAGTTCTCACACTTACTACTTAACAGAGATGAGAACAGAAATAGTTCTTGAATATCACTAAGACCAAAGTCGAATATGACCCAATTTTTGCCCCCAAACAAAAACTTTTTTGCAATTAATCATGAAAAAGAATAATAATACCTGTAGACATGGAGTAAAATTTGTCTTTTTGTAACAACATAGGATCAGCCAGTGACAGCACATGTCTTTAATCCCAAGCCTTGGGAGGCAGAGGCAGAAGGATCTCTGTGAATTCCAGGCCAGCCCGGTTTATAGAGTGAGTTCCAGGATGACCAGGGCTGTCTCAAAAAACAAATAACAAACAAACAAACAAACAAACAAAAAGGACATAAGAAAAATGAAGTAAGTTAAGAGTGTCCGTGGTGGTTTAGAAAGAGGCATGTCCATAAGACAATAGCAAAATAAATGAAAGTTAATCTATTATTTAGACCTAGTAAATCGAGTTCCAAAGGTCTAACTTCACCTTTATTGTCTTATTGCTTTTTTTGTCCTCCTACTCCTGGATTAACCTATTGTTGTTAAAGTATTAACGGGTCTTGCTTTTCAGCTCTCTCTCTCTCTCTCTCTCTCTCTCTCTCTCTCTCTCTCTCTCTCTCTCTTTCTCTCTCTGCCCTTCTTCTCTCTTCTTCCTCAAGCCTGGCACTCTCTGTTTGCTCCAGTGAAACTGTTTTATTTTGTGTTTTGTAACTGTATTTGTTGACTTTTTTTTTTGTTCTTGTATAATATTAGATGGACCAGCCTTAATATCATACATCCCAGGGGCTCAGGAGAGAGAACTACTAAGGGCAAGGACTATTTTCAGGAAATAGAATCTCAGCACATGGAGCTCTATAGTCCACTTGTTTTAATTCCTCTGGCATAACAACCTATTTACACAGCTTCAGTTCTGTTCTTGTGCCTAGCTCCTTTCTTGCCTGATTTCTCTCTATATTTGTCTACTGTTCCCTCTAAGTGCTATCTTTTTTTTTTTTTTTTTTGGTTTTTCAAGACAGGGTTTCTCTGTGTAGCTTGCGCCTTTCTGAACTCACTTGGTAGCCGGCTGCTCGAACTCACAGAGATCGCTGCTCTCTCCGATGCTGGATTAAGCGTGTCCACCACTCCCGCTTAAGTGCTATCTTAATTCTCTCGTCTTAATTCTGCCTTATCTAGGTCCTTTTCATCTTGTTCATACCCAGCTAGTACTTTCCCATCTGACTCTTCCTCATCTTCCATCTCGTCCACACGTACTCTCTGGTCAAAATCCTCTTTATTCCTCCCCGTTCTCCGTCTCTCTGTCCTCCACATGCCCTGGGAGTCCTGGTATATATACACTTACAAGGAGTAATCCCTTGGCAGTGCAAAGCCAGGCTTCCAGGGTCAAACGGAGGGGGGATAACTGTTAATTATCATTTGCAACCCCAAAGGGAAGTGACCAATGGAGAAATGAATTAACTAAAGGCTAAATTCAGGTAATATCTAAAAAGAGGGCTCTTATGTGCTCAACTATAATCTTAAACGTGATTGGTAGAAAATGTTAAGAATCTATAAGTTGCGAGGTCAATGGGAGAAAATAAAACTGTCTTT
Organism: Peromyscus leucopus; assembly: GCF_004664715.2. Taxonomy (NCBI): domain Eukaryota; kingdom Metazoa; phylum Chordata; class Mammalia; order Rodentia; family Cricetidae; genus Peromyscus; species Peromyscus leucopus. The sequence goes on along the minus strand of NC_051079.1, from coordinate 43,033,337 downwards.
TTTTGTGGCTCCTATCTGTCCAAGCTATCTGTCATTTTTCTGCAGGATGGGGGAAAGTGTGCTCAGTTGCTAGGCAACCTGTGTACAGGTAGATGCCTCTGGTGATAGTTAAAGGGAGATCTGGAACTAGAGGTAAGGTTTGGGAAAGAAGGAAGTAAAGCTTAATTGGCACATCTGCTAGGCCTTCTCAAACAGGTCAGCCTGGATGCTTAAGTCTGTTCTTAGAGAGTATAGAGATATCTCTGATAAGGTACTTTCCTCCATCTGGGGATGGACTGGCCGGATGCTGCCAATGATGATAATTACAGAGAGGCTTGAACTGGGGTTCTGGCTGAGCATAGCTGTCAGCACAGAAAGTTATCTAAATATTGCTAGAAGTGGTTAGGTAAGGAGTTAAAGGTCTATAAAGTTAGTAAGGCTGTAAGAAAGGAGGGTCTGAGCTAAACTGTGTAAAGCTATTACTTAACATCCACCTGACCTAGGCAGTGTCTCCTTGTGGAATTTACCTTAAATCAGGAGACTTTATGTGGACTGTTATTACTGCTAGTCCTTGAAAGTGGCCAAGGGAGATATCTGATTCCAGAGAAAGCTTTTCCTGAGGCAGTTCTCCAAATACCTAGAATGTGTATGTCCAGAGAGTGATCAGTCCACACTGTTAGTCCTTCTTAGGGAAAAGTCAATTGGGAAAACTATGAAGGCATACATGATTTTCATAACAGAAGACAGCTGATATATAATAAGTCAAATAACACCCATAGCTCCTTGGAATTTGGCTTCGTCTGAAGGAATTCCCTGATCCCTCCAGGTAGTGACTTTGCCATAACCAGCTGAGTTCTTAAGATATATTCCTGCGACCAGCAGCATTTTGGTTTTTTTGTTTGTTTGTTTTTTGTTTTTATTAAGAGATTTTCTATTCATTTTACATACCAACCACAGATTCCCCTGTCCTCCCTCCTTCCGCCCCACAGCCTTCCCCTGCAACCCACCCTCCATGCCCACCTCCTCCAAGGCAAGGTCTCCCATGGGGAGTTAGCATAGCCTGACACATTCACTGACAGTCCAGCCCCCCCCTGCACCAAGGCTGCACAAAGTGTCTTACCATAGGTCCTAGGTTCCAAAAAGCTGGCTCATGTACTAGGGACAGGTCCCGATCCCACTGCCTGGGGTCCCTATACAGTTCAAGCTAGCTAACAACTTCTCATTATCCAGAGGCCTAGTCCAGTACCATGGGCTCCTCAGCTATTGGTCCACAGTTCATGTGTTTCCACTGTTTGGCTAGCTGTCTCTGTACTTTTTCCAATCATGGTCTCAGTATCCCTTGCTCTTAGAATCCCTCCTCTCTCTCATTATTGATTCTGGAGCTCTGCCTGGGATCCAGCCATGGGTCTCAGCAACTGCTTCCATCACGGGGAGCAAACTGGTAGAGGGTAATGAGGCAAGAGATGGGGAATGAGAGCTTAAGGGAGTGGGAGGTTTGAGCTGGAATAGGAACAGAGTGGGAGAGCAAGGAAAGAGATACCATGATAAATGAAGATACCATGGAAATAGGGAGAAACAGAGTGCTAGGGAGGTTCCCAGGAATCCACAAGCATGACTTCACCATAGACTACTGGCAATAGTTGAGAGGGTGCCTGAGCTGGCCTACTCTGGTGATCAGATGGCTGAATACCCTAACTGTCATCATAGAACCCTCACCCAGTGACTGATGGAAGCAGATTTGTTGACTTTTATTATACATTTTACTGGTTTCTATTTGCTGTACATAATGATAGACTACAAACAACATTTTTAGACAACTATATGTGACTTTGACCATATTCACCCTTACCTGCTTTTTCCTCCTCCCACCCCCTCCAGTCAGTTCCTGTTGACCTCACCCAGATGGTCTTGCTTTCATGCCCTATGTAATTGTGTATGTGTGTATGAATCTATACAAAACCCAGGATTCACAGATGAGGGGATAAAAAGCATGTGGCATTTATCTCTCTGAAGCGTAGAGCAATGTTTGAGTGGAGCTCAAGATATTTCTATTTCGATACATTTGGCTTGGAGCAAAGGTTTCCATTCAACCCTTGGCTCTGCGAAATCCTGATGGATTTCTGAGAGTTTCCTGAACTGTCTGATTGCCTTCCCAGCAGGGAGTCTCCCTCCCGCTTCCTGGTTCCCATGGAAGTGGGGCAAGCATCACTAAGATGGGCATGCAGAGAAGAAGGAAAAACCCAGCTTGCAGTATTAATGGGTTGCTGCAGTGGGGGTGAGTGCCGAATAGCTTGGCCTTGCCATAACTCTTTTCTTTTTGAGTAACACCCCTTGCTTAACATAAATTTTATTTTTACTTAGTCACAGCCCATTACAGCCCATATGGGAACCTTATCAATGCAACCTGCCAGCAATATTTGTTCAAATGGCTATAAAGTTACCCCAGATAATCAGACTTCTTTTGTGTCATCTCCTAGCTGTCTTAGGAAGGAAGCTAAGAAATTGAAGCAGAGCAGAAGAATTCCCAAGAGAGCAACAATTAAATACACTTTTCTTTTCTAAGACTAAATATAGAGGATCACAGTGGAAATACCATGGTTTTTGTAATGAGTTGTTCCATGCTTTTTCTTCATTACTCTGTGTCTGTGAAAGCGTCGGTTTCTGCATGTTGGTAATGAGTCTGTGTTTCTTCGTCTGCTTGGGTCAGCCATGATTTACAATGTTTACTTTCACAATAGCCATGCTCACTGCATGTTCCTGGGACAGGAACTCATGCAACACTTCCCATGTACTTTCAATCACTCACAGATGCACACAGACTGATCATGTCCTTCTAACCGGCCAAAGGGATTAGAAGAATTCTGAACTCTAAACCAAATGATTCCTCTGGGTCTCCTGACTTCACTTCTTGAAGCTGGAGGATAAGAGTCTCAGGTAACATTATCCGACTCTCATCTTGATGTATGGCTCTGTTTCCATTGTTTTTTTTCTTCTAAGATTCAAACTTTGTAAACTCTTTGCCCTTTAGACATGACCAGTCCATGTCAATTGGTGTTAGAAGCACTATTGAATTCAAAATTCTATTAATATTTCAGATGGCTTTTTAAAGGATGCCGCAGTGCTGGGCGGTGGTGGTGCAGGCCTTTAATCCGAGCACTTCGGAGGGAGAGCCAGGCGATCTCTGGGGCTAAACCAAAAAAAAAAAGGAAGAAAAGAAAAATTCTTATGAAGAGATAGCCCTAATGGTGTAACTGGTTAAATGCAGAATGTGTTGGGTTTGTATAACTTGGATCATTTACTGTGGTATTTTCCAAAGCCATTCCAGAATTAGGTAAGTGTAGAATTGGGATTACTCCCAAAGTCTCATAATTATCAAAAAAGAAGCTTTTGTAGTTTAGGTAGGACCAGCATGAAATCTTGTCATTTGGCCAAACAAATTGGCCCTTTATTTTAAAAGCTCCCTGTATTTATAAAACAGCTACTACTAATAAATTTCTATTTGTTACCAAACTTACAGGTCACAGCCCATATCCCACAAGCCAGGTTTGGCCACCCATCCTTAAGAAAACAATTAAAAGAGCCCAACAAAATTGTGAAAAGCAGAAAGGAGAGATTTCTTCAATGTGGCCATAGATCCCAGAGACCTCCCCAAATTGATCATGCAGGGGGTGATCTTCACATGAGGGTTTAAAGAGAAGGCAAGAGCCATGCACATCTAAGTCCACCACTGCCTCAGCTCCAAGTCTCCCCTACAAGGAGAGATAAGGTTTCAGGTCTTCTGGCAGCTCTTCCTCTGACAGTTAGTTACCCCCGAGGCTTCAGCCCTTTCTTGTCCAGCAGAAGATTACCGGGGGAAATTCTAATCTCTTGAGGTCCATTCTTTGCCTATTCTGGTAGCCAAAAAGAGGAAAACCAGTGTTTCTTTAGAATACCATGCCACAGGCTACATGGCCATTTGCTTTTAACTTCTTGTGTGGGTGCTCCTTATACATTGTTTGAGGCCCTAGAGCTATTTTGTAAGTTTTATTTCAAAAACAGTAAAGGTTTTTCTACGTGAGAGTTGTGATTATGATATGAGAGTATGATTACTATGGTCTATGAGTCCAAATTCATGAAATTAGTAAGTATTTCAGATTTCCAAAAGATTGTTATGATAACCCAGAAGGCACTTCCTAAATTCCAGGCAATGGCCTATACAATGAAACATTATCTTTTGTTTTCTTTCATTTACATTTAGAGGAAAACTCACTATAAAAAAATCTATGACATTTTCACCAGCAGGCTTGCACTCTTACGTCTGAGATCCAGTGCCCAACTTCCCTGCAGTCACTGAAAGCGTATCACTTCCTCACTGTTGAATTTACTTTAATTAATTCTGGCCAGCTATTAACCTAGAACTCTGGTTATGTATTCACTCTGTCATATTGAAACTGGCTGAGAGGGCCACATTTTCCTTTTGCAAATTCAAAAACATTCCTGTAAGCTCCAGGGAGTTGACTTGGGTCCACCTCACACAGGTCAAATGGACTCCGGATAAATACTGTCAGTCAACAGCATTTCCCCACCCACTGCCTGTTCCTGAGGGTGGGAATCTCTTCCACCTTTCCCTGGTCTTGGGACACCCTCCCTCTGAACTCTTTACCTTTATCTTCTGCCAGCATCCTGCCAGGGCCAGGTGTCCCCTCAAAATCTGCATCCTGGACAGCTTCAAAATGGCTGCTTCCAGGTGGTCCACCCTCACAGACTGCTTCAACTAGGCCTGCACTTTCCTAGTGCTGGACAGTCCCTCAGAGCCTGGAGCCTGGACAGCAAGTGAAACAGCCAGCTATTTCAGGACTTGGCCAGGATCCTCGATTTCTTGGGTCCCCAAAGATGTCAATGTCCCCAGAAAACAGGAAGCAGTCTAAAGAACGTGGCACCCCTATCCCCACCTCACCAGCTACCCCTTCCTATTTCGTCACCTTCTTACAATAAGCAGAGGGGAGGAATGTTGGTTCCTGGAGCTGTACCAGTCCCTGCTCTTGAGGATGCCTTTCCACCTTCAGCTAAAGACATGGGCACCCCTTAAAAGTGTCCGCCAGGGCACAGTGCTCTCTCCCCCTCCTTCTGTGTCTCTCTCCCTCCCTCCCTCCCCCCTCCTCTCCTCCCCCTCCCCCCTCTCTCTCTCTTGTGCGAGCGCCTTTCTTGTCTCTTGCTCCTCTTCCCTGTTCTGTCTGTTTGTCTGTCTGCCTCTCATGTCCCCCACAGCCTTTCTCTCTTTCCCTTTCCCCTTCCCTCCCCCAATAAACCTCTTGTACTAACTCTGTTGCCCTTGGAGCATTTGCTTAGTGACATACCTCACCAAGGCTTGCCGCAAGATACACACTTGACTTTTTTTTTTATTTTTAAATCCTTCCACTCCCTGTTTCTCTGGCAAGTGTGGCCATCTTGATTTACCCAACCAGACACAAATTAAATAGAAACAAAATGGTCTATGAAAACAGATTCCGCTTCCTGCTTTCTTGCCCTGGGCTTTTCTGAAGACTGACAATGCCCAAGTTTTTTTTTTTTTTTTTTTCTTTTTTCTTCACACCAAAGTTATTTTGTCTTAAATTTTGCACTTGAGTGACACAATAAATGACTAGCATCAAAGTGTGAATTGAAACATTCTGTCCTGGAGGAAGGAGGGAGAGAGGCTCATTAGTTCACAACACAAGTCTGGAAAAGCTGGAACTAGTGAGATTCGCGAAGCCCTTCCCCAGCTCCGAGAGGAGACTCTGACATGACGAGCTACCTACAAGCCCTGCAGGGAACTCCAGAGAGGCAGCATCTATGAGTCAGCACCCAAGCTCCGGTAGGCTTTTCAGCTACAACTGCTTCCGAATCTTCACTGTAACTCCTTTACCTATACTCCTGTGAATAACCCCGATGATGACCCCATTGGTTTAGCAGGTTGGACTTGGGTAGAACCAACTGTTTGATCTGTCACCAGTGTCCTGTCTGGGATGCGTAGGTGTTTGTTCATGTCTTTCCAAGTAAAGTCATACAACAGCTTTGAATGAAGAAAAGTGATGTCAACAAGAAGTATCTTTGTGGACTGATGTAACCATTTGTGGTGTGACATTACCTAGGAAGACATGAACAAACACATTTGTCTCCCATAGGGTACTGACAACAGACCAAAGAAATAATGCCACCCAACTCCAACTTGGTAAAGCAGTGAGTTTATTGGGGTTACTTGCGGGAACTTGGGTAAAGGGTTACTTATAGGCACATGAGAAACTCAAGGACTGTAGCTCTGAAGAGCCCACTCAGGCATGGGCCACAGCTCATGAAGGCTGCATCCCTCATGCTCCCCATTCAGCCTACAGTAGGCTCCATGACTCTCCCTATAGTAGCTTTTGTAAACTTGGGGCAGGGCCTTGCGAGTGCAGCTTCCTGAGCTGTCTAAGGCCTTCTGACCTTCTCTCTTTCTCCCAGGATGAGTGTTTCAATTGGAAGAACACAGCAGTGCACTACATCATTACCATGAACTCATAGAGGCATTCCTGACAGCCGCGGATACACAGTATGTTCTCAAATAAAATTAGCTACTCTTTTTATATTTTGCCTCTATTCACGTGATTCTTTCTCATTCCAAAGAGAAAGGGTGGCTGTACTTCAGTTTGCTCCGCCCCCAGAAGGTGTGAAAAAATTAGCGGCCAGCTGGCGGAATGAATCCAGTTCACTGGGGCATTTCAAATCATAGCTAATAATTTTGAACGTCAATACATGCTTTCATAACTCATTGTAATTATCTCCTAAGAGGTTGAAGAAGTTGGTGTTTTTATTATTTTAAGTGTGCGTGTGCATGTGCATGCGCGTGCGCGTGCGCGTACGTGTGTGTGTGTGTGTGTGTGTGTGTGTGTGTGTGTGTGTGTGTGTGTGTGTTCCAAGTATTGGTCAAAGGACAATTATCAGAGTAGTCTTGTCTTCCCACTTCGTTTTGAGGAAGGGATTCTATTGTGGTTTAGCCCTGCATATGAACAAAGTATCAGGCCCCCAAGTTTCCAGCTGATTCCCCTGTCTCTGCCTCTCATTTTCTCCTGGAGTGCTAAAATGACATACACACCAACCTCATCCAGCTTTTTACATGGGTTTTGAAGATTGAATTCAGGTCATTAATTTTTAGAGCAAGCCCTTTAACCCAAAGAGATCGCTCCCAAGCTCGGTTATTTTCTTTTTAAAATAAGAAAAATGTAATTGGGAGCAGTTAGTTAAGTTGCCTATACCTGCAGCTATGTATGCGAAAGATCTGAGCCCACATGCTCCTCTTTGGAGGTGGACCCAGGGTATCAAATCCTGCTGGCCCTACACGGTCTCTGGGGCATAACAGGCCTTAGTGGACTTTGGTTAATCGATCTTGGTCACTGTGATCAATATGGTTGTATGATGGTCATTTTGTGGGACGCAGGAAGTGGTAGGGATAACTACAGCATACAGAATCATCACTATCAGCTAATTATTGATCCCTTTCTCTCAGAGATTTTTCTCTCCCATATTTACTGTAACAATCTTAGAGAGAAGGCATCATTGTGCCAGTATTTACATCTGAGGGTCTGAGATTCAGAACGGTACGATCTCTGCAAGGTTGTGTGAAAAAAACAGCCAAGATGGGACCTAGGGCAGGCTGATGAGTATGCTATGTTACATAGGCTAGGTTACATTAGACTTTTTACAAAAAGGTTTTTAATTTAATTTAATTTTATGTTATGGGTATTTTGCTTGCATGTATGTCTATATACTACATATATGCCTGGTACCTGCAGATGTCAGAAAAGGGCATGAGATCCCCTGGAACTGGAGTTATAGATGCTGGAAGTCATCTTAACCGATCAGCCATCTCTCCAGTCCCACGTCATGCTTTTGTTGTTAAGGATCTTGGGATGGTAAAGACCTCATCACTTTTATATCCCTAACAAATAGGACAGTGTTGATCTTATGGGGCCTGAACAGTTATTTGCTTACTTGTTAACTTCCACAAAGACAAGGTGTTTCCTTAATGTTTTCATCTATTAGCATCTCTACTTTTTATTATCCCCCCACCCTGCCTCCTGCCCTTTGTATACCTAGGTTTTTCTTTTGTTGTTGTTTGTTTTTAATTTTTGTTACATTTCTTTCTTTCTTTTGTGTGTGCACGCAGGAGCACACACCATGGCAAGTCAGAGGACAGCTTATAAGCTCCAGTTCTCTCCTTCCGCCATGTGAGTCCCAGGGACAGAACTCAGGTAGTCAGGCTTTGTGGTAAGCACCTGCATTTTCCTGCTGAACCATCTTGCCAGCCTTGTTTATTTTTGATACAGGGGCTTTTTATGTTTTCCTTGCCAGCCTTGTTTATTTTGATACAGGGGCTTTTTATGTTTTCCGGGCTGACTTTGAACTCATGACCTTCCTGCTTCTGCTTTGTGAATCTTGGGATTATATGGATCTGCTACCACACCCTGCCTGTTCTCCAGCTTTAAACTCACAACTTCCCAGCTACACAAAGGCTTCCAGGCCACTCCACTTTAAACCAATACTTCCTCCCCCCCACCTCACCCCACCCCCATGAAGTTTGCAAGCTCCTTTCCTCTACACTCATCACTTAGCACTTATTGCTGGCTTTGTCTGGCGCCTTTCCAAGGTTTGCAAGCTCCCCTCCCCTCCCCCCTCCTTCACGGGTTACAAGCTCCTCCAGGGCCGGAACTATTTTATATGAAAGTGTGTTTAACATAGTCACCAAATTAGTGCTTTTTACGTAGAGAGTTTTCACTTTCCTACAAAGACAGCTTTATTACCTGCTACATTTCTGTACAGAAGAAAATCATTTTGTCCATGTGGCTGTTCGGTTAACTCAGGTGCAAAATGAAATTTCCATCGCACAGGAGAAGACTTTCAAAGTGAGGCTGTGTGTGTATAAATATACCAAACATATGTGTTTAGCTTAAAAGAAAACAAACTAAAATTGCAAACTTCTTAAAGGGAGCTGGTGATAAATATCACGTTGTTACCTGAAATCGGAGCTTAGTCATGGGAGGGAGCTGGCAGGGATAACAGCCCTAGTGATGTGGAAGTTGAGTCTAGATGCCAACATTTACTCTGCCAATAATCACAATGGATAATTCACTACCAAATGTAGCGAGAATGTGGCAAAGTACCTTGTTAATATAGCAGGCAGATTTTGAATTGAGAAGGGACAAAAATTTGGCTCACAATGCGTAGTGATGCATTCCTACAGAGGCCCTTTCCAGAGCTGCTCCAAATCACTGCGTAAAGGACGTGATATTGGGAAGAGTATACATACGTCATCTTGATTGCTGCCCAGGCTCTTTGTGCATCACCTTCTAGTGTTGGTGTCCTTTGCTTTGATTCATCTGCTCAGCTTGCTAGGGATTGGGCTCAGAATTCAAGGAGAAGGAAAGCTTGGAAGCATTAAATCCATACATTCTACGAATCACTCTCCAGCAGAGTCATGTACTGACATCTCTTTTGGCGTCATTTCTATTCTTTTATTCGTTATTGTTTTATTGTTTTTCTTTTTCTTTTCGTGTCTACTCCTAGCCCCAAATCCTGTTGCTAGGAAAGCAACAATTATGTCAACTCTCACTTTTAGAGGAGCTAAAGACTCTTCATTGGGATACTGTAGCTAGAGTTTTCCTGCCTTCCCCACAGTCAGGACAAATCTTTGTCACCCACCAGTCCCCCAGCCACTCAGACCCAACCAAATAAACACAGAGACTTATATTGCTTACAAACTTATATGGCCATGGCAGGCCTCTTGCTAACTGTTCTTATAGCTTAAATTAATCCATTTCCATAAATCTATACCTTGCCACGTGGCTCATGGCTTACCAGCATCTTCACATGCTGCTTGTCCTGGCGGCGGCTGGCAGTGACTCCTTCTGCCTTCCTGTTCTTTCTTTTCTCCTCTTGTTAGTCCCGCCTATACTTCCTGCCTAGCCACGGGCTAATCAGTGTTTTATTTATTGACCAATCAGAGCAACACATTTGCCATACAGAACATCCCACAGCAGGATACTTTATAATGTATCTAAGTCTATTATGTAAAAGTGGGCTAAAGTTTCTTCTATACTGAAAAGAACCATGAATTGTGCACAAAGGCAGTTTTCTATGTATGTTGTCTGTATTTCAATACTATCAAAAAGAGCAAGTGTTGGGGCTGAAGAGATGGTTCACTGAACCACATGCCTGTCAGGTAAGGATTAGGATGAGAATTCAGACCCTGAGCACCCACACAGAAGCTGGGTGCCTAACAGCAAACGTGGAGGTGGAGATCCTTGGACCAAGCAGGCTAGCTTGCCATACTGGCAAGTTCCGGGTTCAACTGGGAGACCTTATCTCAATGAATAATGTGCAGCCTTGAGGCTCCTCCACGTGTACCTCGACACATACCCACACATGTGCTCGCACACATACAAACACACTACCCAAACAGACACATGCAAAAGTAGGTATCTTAAATAAATAATTTCCTTTTTCCATTTTTTTTTGGTTTGTGTTTTTCTGTTTTGTTTTTATTTTTTATTTGTTTGTTTGTGGGTTTTTTGTGTTTTGTTTGTTTGCTTGTTTTTGAGAAAGGGTTTCTTTGTGTAATTGCTCTGGCTGTCCTAGAACTCGCTCACTCTATAGAGCAGGCTGGCCTCAAAGAAGTTCCAGAGACCCGCCTGTCTCTGCCTCCTGAATGCTGGGATTAAAGGTGTGCTCTACCACTGCCCAGATGAATAAATAATTTTCAAACAAGCAATTCTTCACTTACAAGGAACAAATATCAATCCCAAGTTTTAAATACCACTTTAACCCCCCCACCCCACCCCACCTCCACCCTCACCCCCACCCCCCACCCCGATCCACACAGCAGGCCATCCACACTGATACATTTTAATGACTGGCCTGCTTCCTTAGTTTAAATGACAAGTGGTTCTCTCCAGTGTCCTCTGTTTACTCTGTAATTAATATTTCATACTCGGAGTTTTCCCTCGAGGTGTTGGTAGGTGTCAGCCTCCCTCTTCTTTGGCCTATGTTATGTATAGTTGCCACCTTTCACTTTGTTTTTAGTCTAGAAGATCCCTCAGCTTCCAGGTCAATATGTGTTTTCTTTATTTCTCTGAGAGAACAGTGATGGTAGCTTCCTGGATCTTTGTGCTTTGAAGACCTTGGGAACCCTAGTATATTGGTATTGTAATTCCTCAGTAGTCTGTGCCTATGTACAACACCTTGAGAAAGCACATGAGTCTGTCTCATTTATTTTCCTTCTGTGCAAATTTAGGACCCATTGGAAGGGAAATAAAGACAAAGGCCCAAGGGGTTCCAAATGATCCTTTGCAGAAAGAATGGAGGGATTAATACAGTGCACTCTGGCTAGCTTTCTTGTTTTCATCTTGTAAATTTCCTCCAAATTGAAGTTATAATGAATTGCAATGCTCTTATGCTAAGCCATAAGGAATAAGCTATTATTCCCACCCTGGCTGTGAAACCCCAGGGAAACATCTTTTTTCCTGTATGTAAGTACCTCTCTCACATTGGCTCAGCAAAAGATATGCCGAACTGTTTATAAAGTGAGTAAATCATTTCTCAGTGTAAACTGTCACTGTCGATGTTGGGTGTACCCGGGAAAGAAAAACGAGAGTGACTACCTTTCTATTGTGACGGAATTAAGGAAGGACTGCACTGACAAGCCGAAGCATTGCATGGGTCGATGGGAAGGAAGTCCAGCCCCTCACAGCATAGCTCTCTGCTTTTTCTTCTCCAGTGTCTCTGAGATCCATCGTCTTTGGACCAGAATCAAGATTGCACAAAGCTACAGGGAGATAGAAATGCTCGAGTGACAAGATCCCCTTTGGAGATGTTCATAGCCATAGCAGGAACAGGATGTAGATACCCCGCCATCATATATCTTTCTCCCCCACTCAGAGGCAGAGTCAAAGCCCTTCCTCTCCTTTTGTTAAGTGGTTTGATTGTTTTTTCTCCCCTCAACCAACTGGCGACAGCAGCATAGTTTTAGCAGGGAGGGAGCTCTCCTCTGCAGCTGCTGTGGACTTTCCTGCACTCAGTGAACTTGTACGCCTGGCTGTACATGACACAGGGGATGTTTTACCCGCTGAACACTGGAGGCAAAGACAGTGCCGGGAGAAAAGATTTTAGAGGCCAGAAAAAAAATGACTATGTTTTTTTAAAAATATATTTGAGGCACATACCACCTATCATTGAGATAACTGAATCACATTCCGATATATCTCCTCAACAACCCAGCCACACATGTCAGAGTGCTGGAGGCAACAACTGCTAGGAAACAGTGCCTTGCACCCCCCCCCCCACCCACCCCCAGATCCAAGAGAAAGCCAAATCTTGGTACAGAGGGCAAGGTCAGCATTCCTAACTTCCACTCCATGGCACCCTGGCTGGTTACTGCACTCACTCTTTTTACCCTGCCTCAAATAGGAAAGGAAGAAATAAGAAAACCTGTTCCCAGGGTGCTGGGGTGAAGAGGAGGCCGAAGGAAGGGGGCGGGGGGTGCCAGGAGGAAGGACTTAGTGCTCCCTTCAGTCAGTGACAGAAAATGGCATTTATGTGACTCCTGTGCTCAGGGAGGAAACAGAAAGAAACGCCTGGGATGTGGCCTCACCCCCTCCGCTGTGCTCATTCATTACAGCTCTTTCTTCAAACTGCTGGGTATGCAGCTGGCAGCCAGAGCCTCCGAAGAGGCAGGAGCATGGGGCATATAAATTACTGTTGCGTTTTACAGCTAAGATAAACTCAAACTGCAGGGTTAGAGCCTGAAACGACACGAAGGGGGTGCTCCAGCAGGCCTCTCCAAAGGACAAGGAATAGAAAATGGATAGAGTTATTCAGGGAAAATGGGATCATGGAGAAAGGAGGGGAAAAAAATCTAAACAAGTTGTGTAAAATCTGCTGCTTTAGTGGGTCTTAAAGAGCTTATGTCAGCTTAATTCTATGTGGTAGCATAATGCAAATCTATGGGAAATGGGGTTTGGGGCATATCTACTCAATTGCATTTCTGTAGATTGCCAAGGATGGTAATAAATGTCAAGTGGTTATTTATTTGATTAGAAACTTCATTAGATTTTGATTTGATGCTCTACAACCTCCCACTCTCCCACCTCCCAGTGCCACCAAAATGAAAGCTCAGTTTTGAAATTCCATCCAGCTAGCTTGATTGGGGGAGAAAATGTTGTGAAATAAAAACTAGCAAATACCTGCTTCTAGATGGCAATGTTCTGCATAAATACAGAATCTCCCCTCTGACAAGTGTATGGCACTTTGCTAACAAGATGGAGATACGTGCTGGCAACAGAAAGTACATCTTCTGAAGCCTCTTTGAGGGTTTTGCTAGATGGAAGGCTGTTTCTGAAGTAAGGCGGAGTCCTTCTGGCTACAGAAAGCATCAGATTGTGCTCTCTTAGCCTAACAGCCTCGGTGTGTATTTAAACTCTCAGTAGCTACCTTGGATTTGACTTATTTGCAGATTTCATTAGCTGGGAGAGAGAGTTGGTGATCCTTCAATTGGCCTCGGTAATTTGGGACTCAGCTAGCTGGTGCCTGGGTATCTGTTTCAACCCTGCTCAGCGTGTAGCCCACGCACGAGTCCTATTACCTCCATAAAAGGGGACTCTTTACTGCAGCCAGCCGTGACAGGTATCCTGTTTACAGTCGGCTCTCTCTTTGCTGCTATAGTTTCTCCTATGCCTTTCACAGGACCGTTTCCCAGAGAACCCTGTATTAGGCTGGAGAAACAAAGAGGAGATGAGAAAAAGTGCAGCATCTAGCTTCCCTCTGCAGGGAACAGTACTTGCATGTCAAAAGACCTACCAAATAGGAATTGGGCTGGCTTTCATAAAACCAGGGATTTAAGCACAGTGTGGGGTATGTATTATTGCCACGGAGCCCAGGCTGTAAAGAAGCACAAAGACGCAGGCTTTATCTCTTTGCCTGAAACCCTCTTGGAACCTTCTGGGAGTGCACATTCTAAATCAAGAGTCAAAACGTTTTCCCAGCACAACTGCAAATTGAAAATAGGCACTTGAACAACACAGACAGAGCTGGGGGAAGAAGAATTCCTTTGAAATGCCTACAACCCACCCGGAGCCACCCTGGCTCTTTCTGTAGGCACGGAAGAGGATTCATCTGCAGTGAAGGGCGTGCGGCTCAGTGGAGGGAGCTGACAGCTGACAAAAAGATCCATTAGATGCCCACCCTGGCCCCTTGCCAGCCCTGAATATTTTTTTCCTATACCACCCCCCACACCCCCAGAATAAAGAACAGAGATTTGATTTCGGGATGCACCTAGTAGATATAGATTTTTGTGTTTCTTTCCTTCTGTTTCCACCACCCCTCCCCCCAGCACCCTCAGTAGATTGTAATTGAAACAAAGGTCTGAATGATAAATTTCTTGCATTAGTCTAAGTGGTGTGAAACACTGGAGAAAGGAAACTTAGGAATTCACTCTGTGCTGTGTGATTAGCAACAACAACTCACAGGGCGGAAGTCTCGCTTCCTTTTGTGGAAGAAGTCACTATCTCAAAAAACAAAGCAACCAAACAAACAAACAAAAAAATTGCCCTGCTGAGTATCAGTTAACGGTATTTGAACCCATTCCTGATGAACTCTGCTCTATGTGGGTTTGGCTGGAAGAAGAAACGGCAGACCTCAGAGGGCTGGGGTCTCGCTCAAAAGCAGTCAACCCTGGCAGGAAAGGGCAGCCTGCCTCCAAAGCTGCTGAAAGAGGCGAGAAATTGGAAGCTCAGGGTGAGGCTTTGAGGCCCTGCTGAGCCGAGAGGGAGCAGTCAGAACAGTGGATTTTCCTTTCAGCAGGGGTGCTGGGAGAGGGTGAGGGGAGTTGCTAGAGAGAAGAGGGAGGGGGGAGGATAAAATGTGTGAAGGCACAGGGGGAGGAGCATATGCTGGGCCATGGACTGACAATGGGCTGAGTCCATCTGCGGATCTTCCTGAGAGGAGTAAAGAACACCAGCGAGCCAGGCTGCGAGAAGAGAGAGGCTGGATTTTGGCAGAAGATAACATGGCTCGAGTTCAACAGTATCAGTTCAGTAGGTTAGGCGACAGGAAGCAGTGACGTGTTTGTGTTCAAGAGCCACATTTTTAAACAGATGACTGTCTTGATGTTGGGGTGTGACATAAAGATTATGGATTATTGAGCTAGATTTTCAGGATCGGCATTAGCTGCTGTGTGTGCATTGAATTCGAGCTAGTTTGCTAATGAACGGGTCATGACCCAGCCTTTTTAGTCTTGTGGGGGAGAGAGAGAGAGAGAGAGAGAGAGAGAGAGAGAGAGAGAGAGAGAGAGAGAGAGATACAGTTAGCAAACACAAGGTGATAGGTAAATAACAGGATCAGGACAAAGAGCAGAGATGGCTTTGAGTAAAGGCTTCAGGGCTTCTGGTGAGCCTTGGGGCTCTGACATGTGCCGATGTAGAGCGTGTGTTTCAAAACGCGGACAAAAGCGTAGTTAGAGAGGAGGAAAGGGCGGCCCGGTGGCAGTGTGAATAGACCTGCTGTACTGACAGGTAGAAAGGCTGTGTTTAAACAAGAAGCCCAGGGACACGGCTGCCGCCCTACCCCACCAGTGCCCCGCCAGAGAGACAACTCTTCTGCCCGATTCTGTGTATTTTCCCTCCTTAACAACAGACAGTGCTACTCAGTTTTAGGTGCTATCAAAACCAGAAAATGATCTTGAGATAAACATTTCTTGCTTGGTGACAGGCTGCTAGCGCATCTTCCTCCTCCTCTTCCTCCCCCTCTTCTTCTCCTGCCTCTTCTTCCTTTTCTATTCATGCATTTAGTTAGTTAGTTTTTATTTATTCTTTGGTCTTTCACATCATGCCTCACAAGCCCACCCGTCTCCCTCCCCACCCCCAAAAATAAAACAAAATAAAATTTAAGAGAAAAAGAGGGCGAAGGAAAAGAAGAGGAAAATCTCATCATGGAAGCCGCAGTGTGACACAGAGTCACTCAGTAAAGTCCTTTAGCCACGTATTTTTACAGGCAGGTGTTTATGGAAAAGAATCACTGGTCTGGTTTGAGGCCCCCGGTCTCAGCTGCGCCATCAACACAGGGCCCTCCCCAGGACTCTTCCCGGACATCCCGTTGCTGCCTTTGCTGATCTGTGTGGTGGAGATCCTGCAACTCTGGGGCCTCAGGACTGACACATACCCCCCATCCAGTCCTCCAGCAGATCACAGATGGGTTGCATGTTGGGCTGGGCCAACACATAACCCTGGTTCTGGGCCTGGGTAGTTGCAGGGTTGGTCAGTCCTCCAGCTCTTGCCTGTCTTCCCCACCAGTGGGGGGAGCTCTCCAGCATTGCCCTGGCCAGTTCACCCCTTGCAGCCATGAGCAAGGGGCAAAGCTGGTTCTCTCACTTTCACATCTTTGGAGTTGGCTCTCCCACACCTATACTATACCTTCAGGGCCAAATCTACTGTGCTGCCCAGGCAAGGTTGAGGGGCCTCTCTCCTGAGTGCTGAAGCTGATGAGGGGCAGGAACAGCTCTCCCACATGTATGACCTCAGGGCCATCTCTCCCACTTGCCTCAAGCATTGATGGGGCAGGGGGACGTCTCTCCCCTGCCCATGCTGCCACAAGACAGATGAATAATGGGGACAACTCTCCCATGTTCACAATATTGGGGCTGGCTCATCCACACCTCTGCCAACTGGGACATCTCTATTGTGCTGCCCAGGCAAGGTGCAAGGGCCTATTCTCCTGAGTATTGCAGCTGGTGGGGGACAGGAATGGTTCTCCCATCTGCTTCTGGGGTTGGTGGGGGATGGTGGTGCATATCTTCCCCACCCATGCCACCACTAGACAGATGAGTAATGGGAACAGCTCTCCTGTGCTCACAACCTCGGGGCTGGATTACCTCCACATCTGCCACCAGGGTTGGCTCTATTGTGTTGCCCAGGAGAGGTGCAGGGCCTGCTCCCCTGTGTGTTACATCTGGTGGGGGACAAGAACACTTCTCCTGCTCTTATGACCTCAAGACTGGCTCTCTCATCTGCCTCTGGTGTTGTTGGGGGAGGGAGGGGAAGGAGGGCATCTCTTCCCTGCCCATGCCCTAGGGCATGGTTTTATGAAAGCACAGAGCATATAGGTGCCTACATTTGGGGAAAGCACATTAACAAGACAACATGTTTGAATGACTTTTTAAACAATTGCTTCATGTATTATAATTTTTGGAGCTGGACATTGGTTATGTGGAAAAACCACTATATCATTTCCCATGATATGCATATTCTTAAATAAGCAGTTGTATCTGTATATAATGTGTATAATATTCATAGACATATCTTTAGTTATAATAGGATTATCAAAAGGGGCAGGGGATGCTGTACCTTGAAGCAAGTCCTGATTTGGCGTAATCAGCCAGAAGCTACATGTTGGAATGGCAGAGCAGTAACATGAAGGTGAGACAGTCAAGCATGATGTGGAGACATTCCCCTCTGTAGCTTAAGTTTCCTGCCTTGCCCACAGTCAGGACAAATCTTTGTCACCCACCAGTCCCACAGCTGCTCAGACCCAACCATGTAAACACAGAGGCTTATTTTGCTTACAAACTGTATGGCGGTGGCAGGCTTCATGCTAACTGTTCTTATATCTTAAATTAATCCATTTCCACAAATCTATACCCTGCCATGCGGCTCGTGGCTTACCCGCATCTTTTCATGCTGCTTGTCAGGGTGGCTGCTGGCAGTGAGTCCTTCTGCCTTCCTATTCTTTTATTTCTCCTCTCTGTTAGTCCCGCCTATACTTCCTGCCTAGCCACGGCCAATCAGGTTTTATTTATTGACCAATCAGAGCAACTTGACATGCAGACCATTTCCCAGCACAGCCAAGTGCAGAACATCTCAGACACCTGCACTCAGGCTTGTGGTCCTAATCATCCTCTATGTGGACCTGCTGGGTAAAACCACGAGGAACCTGAGAACGGGCTCCCACAGGACATACAGAACATCCCACAGCACCCCTCTCAACAAACAGCATCAGAGCAGAGACGGAAAGAACACTGTGGATAATTTACGTATGGCAACTTTGTTCGTCCCTGTCCTATTCACTGGTAGATTCTCACTAAAACTATGGTCTTCTTACCACCAGATAAGTTTCTCTGGTTCAGAAGGAGAGACAGGAAGAGCGTCATCCTGAGGAGTGCCCAAGATCTGGCTGCCCCCAGGGTCCTGAGAACCAGCTAAAGTAGGGCACAGAGTTTCACCTTAGTGCCCTGTACCCAATTAATTATCTTCACAGATTACTTCCCTGGATCACCCCATCTCTCCATCCCCAGAGTATTTAGAGCATCGCTGAAGTTTTCTAACATGGGTTAAATTTAGCTGGGAGATTTATGACCAAGGAAGACTCTAAGAAAACCTTGTAAATGGGAACTTTCTAATCACTCATATTAGATAAGATTTTTTTTTTGATGGACTTGACTTCCCTTTCATTGGCCCAAACATTTCCATCATGAATTGTGTTTCTTCTTTTTTAAAAAATGATTTATTTATTTAATGTGCATTGGTGTTTTGCCTGCATGTATGTCTGTGTGAGGATGTCACTTCTCCTGGAACTGGAGTTACAGACAGCTATGAGCTGCTATATGGTTGCTGGGAACTGAATATGGGTCCTCTGGAAGAGCAGTCAGTGTTCTTAACCACTGAGCCGTCTCTCCAACCCAAGCTATGTTTCTTATTGAGACTTAGCCATTTGTCTGCTTGTAAATACTTGACTGCAGAAGGACAGACTGAACAACTTTGTACAACTTGTAGTCAAAGGACCATGTGTACCTGGTCCTCACAACAAGCCAGATACTATGCTAAACACTTTTAAACAGATGAATTCAGATTCTTCAGAAGTAATTGCCATTCTTATCCCTACATGTGAAAGGACTGATGAGTGGGGAGTCTACTAATGTATCCAGAATCTCAGAGTACGGCTTCAGGTACAGCACCTCAGGAAGATGCGGAGTGAAGGATTTTGTTTTCTGCCCTGTTCACATATGCACACAGCATAGCTTCAATAGCTATTAGGTGATTGGATGGATATAAAGGAGCCTGTGATAGGGTAAGGTCTGATCAAGGTTCTGAGATGGGTCCATGGTAGCATTAATAATACGTACCCTTTTTCTGTGATAAAAAGGTGCATGGGAGTTAGAGGTGATCTGAAGATGATCTAATTAATCACCTTGGAGTGTGGAGTTACCATAGGTGAAAAGAATGAGAGCCTTTGCCAGGCCAGAAGCACTAGGCAGCCTGTGGGAAGCAGAATGCATTAGCAGCCTGTGGTAGCTACAGATAAGGACAGGACTCTAGAGATCCTTAGATTGGGATTCTTTGGCAAACAAACTGCCGGAGAAGAAGGAGATAAGGAAGTGGCCAGAAAGGGAGAAAAATCTCACTAATGGGTAAACAGACATATCAATGAAGAATGTATTTAGCTGCAGGAAATACATAGGAATAACAAAAAAGAAAAAGAAGAAAGAAAAAGAAAAAAAGGAAGAAAGAAAGGGAAGGAAAGTCCTATCGCCATCTCTACTTAAGAAACTTTATTCTACAGATTTCAGTATAGAGCTGGTCATGGATGTGGTGGCTCACATGAGTGAACTCTGTACCTAGCAAGCTAAGGGAAGAGGTTTGCTATGAGTTTTAGGTCAGCCCAGGCTACATAGAGTGTGTGTGTGTGTGTGTGTGTGTGTGTGTGTGTGTGTGTGTGAGAGAGAGAGAGAGAGAGAGAGAGAGAGAGAGACAGAGACAGAGAGACAGAGAGACAGAGAGACCCTGACTCAAAAATCAAACAATAGTACAGAATAATAGACTTCTATACTATTGGGATACGTAGCAGGGGCAGAGATGTATAGAGTAGGGACAGGTATGGCTTCTGAGTCCATTCCATAGGAGAAACTCTCTAATGATGGTGTCTGGAGATGAGGAATGGTCATGTTAGCATTGCCAGTAGCTAGCAAAGCTAATGGAGTCCCTAGATTCCACACCATATAGATTTACCCAACTGTATCACCTTGTGCCAACTGGGTGTATCAATTAGCACCAGTTTCTCCTAAGTATCATCTGAATACCAGAGAACAAGGCTCACTGAGTACACTCAGGCATGAATATGATCCTCATTCTTCTTTTAAAGATTTATTTTAATATTTTTTGAAATTATGTGAATATGTGCATGTCTATGAATGTGTATACAGGTACCCATCGAGGTCATAAGAGGGTGCCTGATACCCAAAAGCTGGAGTCATGGGTAGTTGTGAGTCACCTGATGTGAGTGCTGGAACCAAACTCAGGTCCTCTGCAAGAGCAGCGTGCACTCTGAAGTACTGAGTCATCTCTCCAGCCCCTCACACTGGTCATTTTTTTTACGCAGAGACTTTCAGAGGATTACAACATGAGGCCCACACATTTCTGAACAGAGCTAAGAGGCAGGAACAAAGGTCAGCCACCCCAGTACTTCTGAGATTCAGAATGAGAAACCTGGAAATCCATTGGAATGCTTGCTCTGCAACTTTTTTTTCAGCTTGTAATTTATTTTTTTCACTCTGTTGCACACTACACTCTTGAATACACATGCTTCTTAAAATTCACATTTCTTGCTCTCAATGGACCAATTTTTTTTCCAGTCTATTCATTATGGTTTGCATGTAAAAAGTCCCCCCTACAGGTTCAAATGTCTGGACACTTGGTTCCCTGCAGGTGATACTGTCTTGGGCGATTATAGGACCCTTAAGAGTGAAACCTGAATAGCAGGAGTAGGAATTTTAGCCTAGCCTTAAGTTCAGCCCACTTTGTAACTACTGACACATGTAAGAGACTAGGTACCTTGTCTTCCTGGTGCCATGGCCACGAATGCCACTATGCCTTCCAGGAAACAGTGGCTTGTCTATCCTCAAATCTTAACCCCAAACAAATCCTTCCTGACTTCACTTGTTGCTAATAAGAAAAGTAACTAATGTTGATCATGGTCTCAGGAGCAACGTCCTGACACCAAAGTTGCTTTTCCTATTGTCCTACAGCAGAATGTGTGGAGTCGTTTCTCTCTAACGGCTATCATTAACAATCATAGCTTCATCAGCTCCTGCCCCAGCCACAGGTTCAACTGGATTCCCATGTCTTTCCTTGACATACTGCGCAGTTTTCAGATCCTTCTGCTGGGTCACTTTGGTCGAAGCCTTGAGCAACAGTGATGCCATAGCCTGAATGCTCCACCGTGTACAATTTCCTCTGCTGAACAAATTGGTCTGTTACTTTTCAGTTTAGCCCCACTAAAATTTTCAGGACATGGGCGGGAAGTCGCCAGATACTTTGCCAGAATGCAACACAAATGGTTAGGAGTGCAATTTTCAAAAGTGTCCCCTGCCGTCTCTGAAACCTCACAAGCAGGCCCTTCACTATCTACACTCAAGTCGACATTTTGATCTGTGCTTGCTCTAAAACCACCCATCAAGTACTGCTCACAGCCTTCAGGGCCTTGGTTAAGCTGTAGTTCCAAGTTCTTCCACATTTCTCCACTGCACCAGTCAAAACAACAACACCAAAAATCGTCTTCATTTCTCCATCTTTCCTGCCTCTCCATTTATCATGGTGGCATTGGGAGTGGTGTGTCACAAAGTGTACCCTTTTGTCTAATCAGCTTTACCAGCAAATGCTCGTTGCAATGAGCCATTGGTTCAAGGCCACTGGTTTCTGGCACACCATCATCACTGGATCCTCTCCAAAACTCCTCTGGGATATCCAGATATGTGACTGCCCCAAGTCATGGAAATGCTAAGGGTATCATCCCATAGGGCCAGTTCAGGTCAATTTCTTGACGCCCCCCCCCCCACTACGACCCTACTGTGTTCCTCTCCAAAAACAGTGGTCTTCGCCTAGTAACTCAAGACAAGTTCAGACTATTCTTGTTCTCTCACATACATCACCAAACATTTGCAACTTTATCTTGAACATTTTGTGCATTTCACTCTAGCGCATCTCACTGGCTAACCCCACTTCCTCTCATGCAGGCAGTTCCTGCTGCCTCTGTTACCTCAGTCAAGACACTGTGCATCAACACTGTGTTTCCAGCTAACAGTTAAACTGGAGTGTAGTAGAGAGGAAGTGAACACATAACAGATAAGAGTCTGCACAGTGAATTTTCTTACCAAGGTTTTGCAGCCTCCTCTTCTAGAGTCGGATTCCCCCTCCCCTGCTCCCCTAAGTCCCGTACATGCCATTCTTCTTCTATATTTATGATTTATGTTATTGCTCCATGATTTTTGTCCACACCACTCATTCTTTGCGTCTCCTTGATTTCCATCTTTTGTTAAATGTCAAGCTATTAATTGTCCCACAAAACAAAGTCCATGCATTATATCCTTATATGCAGTAAGACTTGAGAAGAACCCCCTTTTGTTTCCCAACCCCTTATTGGGCTGTTCACTGTACATTTTGTGGTCAAGGTTGTATATGGTACCAGCTTTCTGAGTTTTCACTGCTTTTTAAATTTGTGTCTCAACAACTCAGCATATAATACTTTGCATATAATAGGTCCCCAATAAGGGCTGAAAAACTAAAGAAAGTAAATTCAGGACCAAGTGATGGTCAAGAATCAAATCACTGCTGAAGGCATTTTTGTTGTTGAATAATGAAAAATTGTCACCCCATTCAATAACCAGCAAGGATTATGTACCAGTGCATACAAATTCTCCCTCTGAAGTTGCTTTTTGCTAGTCCATGGAGTCAGAGACATAGATCTCCTCTCCAGTACAGATGTCTAATTTTATTTAGGGTTATTATGCATTTTTTTTTATCCACAGATAGAAACAGAGTTTTCCCTCAAGGTTGCTAGTGTAGGCTTCAGTGATATATTCAGCACACTTTACTTTCGGCAAGTAATGATTCATCTCCCTAGATCTCACCCTGGGCCTGCTGTAGAGCTGGAGAATTTTCTGAATTTTCTTTCATGTCCAGCAAGGCTGGCTGAGACTGGACATGAAAGCTGTCTAAACACTCTAATCTATTCCCAGACCTCAGGAATGCAGGCTTCACACTCTCTCTGTTCCCACTCATGAATCACAAGGCTGACAAGTCAGATTCATAACATTAAACACCAGCTGATGGGCGTCAGTTCTTCATCCATTTGGGGAGGGCTAGGTGCTCTCTTGCAGATCTGAGCTGCTCCTACTAATATGAATGCAAAGCTAAAAAAGACTGTAAGGTAGCCAAGGTTTAGTTCATTTTCCCTTGGAAAAACACAATTCATTTCTTGCTGTTGAGGAGTCCCTATCCTGTTTTCTTTAAAGCTGCTTGTTGCCTTGGGAGATGCCATTGTATTGTTGTTATAAAGTCCATTAATATCCTATTATTGGGCTGTTACTCTCATGGCCTTTATTATAATGAATAATAACACTCTGTAGCTACACGGCACCTTTCTTCTGTGGATCATCCTGCTTAGCCTAATAAAAGAAATTAATCAAGCTACACCTTTAAGGAAAGCATTAAGCTACTTCTCTGAAAATGTAAATTGTCTTTGTTTGCTCTGATTGCAATTGTGTACAGTTTTCTGAAGAGGCATGTTAAAAATACCAGGGGAAATTTCAAAGAGGCCATTATTTAAATGGATTGACATGTCTTTTCGCAAACATCTTTAAACTGTTTTTGAAATACTGTGTGACAAAAAAACACCTATGCACTCCTGGTGCACAACAAAGAGAGAGGTGCATGCACTCTCTACCTGTGTAGAGGTGCTTGCATCCTTGCAGAGTGCACAGTTTCAAATGTTCAAGCAAGAAAACTGCATGGTGATGTTTCACCAGCTTTCTTGTTCCCTCAGCTAAGAAGACCCATGGAAGCCACGGTCAGGAAATAGTCCCTGATAGCTTGCATGGGGGGCCCTTTCCTATGCCCCGTCCTCTCCCCAGCATGACTAAATGCAAGAAGGAGGAAGATTATTGCTTTAAATCTATATGTAAGAGAATTTCTAATATCTAATTGATAACAGATTTCTCTTTAGTAATGTGCTATTCTGTCTTTCTAATTCATGTTTCAAAATTTCACGTGTCATCTAAAAATGATGATGATATAAAGAGGACATTTATTTCCATCTGAATTTGCCTTTCAGCCCACTCACCTGCTGTTCCTAATCACATGCTGCTGGAAGGCTCAGCACCAGAGTCCACATGACTGGAGTTCAGTCTTCTGAGGGACTTCTTTCCCATTTGATATTCTCCATGGATCACTGCTACATTGGTGTCATATATATGTATATGTGTGTGTGTGTGTGTGTGTGTGTGTGTGTATGTGTGTGTGTGTGTGTGTGTGTATGGCTTAGTGTCTGTATATTTCTAGAATTAAGATATAATAGTGGTCTTGGGTCCATAAGATACCTCAGTGAGTGAAGGTACTTGCTGTTAAGCCTGATGACCTGAGTTTGATCCCTCAGGACCCAGATGATGGAAGAGAGAACTGTCCCTCCCATATGTTGTCCTCTGACTTCCACAGGCACTATGGTGTGTGAATGTCCAGGCACACCAACACGGATATATACCATAAGTGAATGTGAGGGAAAACACACACACACACACACACACACACACACACACACACACACACACACACACACACACACACACCAGAGAATAGTTTTCCAGAAGTAAGTTATAATCATGAAGCCATCATGCTATCAGATGCTTAGCCTGTCTGGTCACAGCAATGTATTTTTCTAAAACAGTGTGGTAGCATAGACTTGATTTTGTTGAATAAGTGATTCACAATTATGAAAAGTTTCAGATGACTGAGAGCCGCATTTATGACAGCCATTTCTAATTCCCTTATGCAATCCAAACATTGTTTTGTCAAATTAACTAATTGTCACTCACCGTGGTATGGAGTTAAAGATGTCAACATTCTAATCTCCAAACCTTCTAGAGATCTAGAATATGGGATGATAAATGTATGTTGTTTAAACTACTTCACTTAGGATAACTTAAGTTACAGCAAAAGGAGACAAGTAACTTCACTGACAATGAATGGCATTGGGAAGTGCAGGGTCAAGGTTGCGCACCCTCCCATCAGCAAGCCTGACTGGATTTTATATTAGGTCAGCCCATGTTATTAGTTAGGTGACCTGGAGTTATTTTTTATGTTATTTCTGTGACTCAGTTTCCTATTCTGTAAGACAGGAGCACCTACATGATATCAAATCATCTAAACACTAAATTAGTAAGTGCACCAAGAGAAACTAGTATAACAGTGTCCGTTAGTTAGCAAGCATTAACTAGTATGTGAAAAAGGGAGTATTGGCTGCAGATAGTAATCAGTAATGAGGATTAAATCTCAACTTTGGCCCCTTGTCTTTGTGTGAAGCATATGCGCTTAAGCTAGTATATTTCCTGATCTGTTATTACTTCTGCTTCTCTGTTCCCAAGAACATGACTTATTTCTGCTCAGTTCTTCAGTTCATCTTACAGGACTTGTCTGGCTTCTAAACTTGAACTTACATACATAACTATGAGGGATCACTGTTTTGTGTTTTTATTCAATCCATCAAAATCTTTTGACTTTGTCTTCTTTTTTTTTTCTTAGGAGTGTTTCCACACCTTTCTGACACCCAAAAGGAAACGCCCATTGACCACAACTAGACTAGTAAAAGGCTCATACAATGTTGGCCTGGAAACCAGGCAAAGAATCAAAGTTCTGTTTAGCTCCTTACCCAGTGTAAACTCCATGATGCTTTGTTGCCATGATGCAAATAGCTTGATGAATGCCTGCTGTTACACTTGCTTGTTGGGTGGAGTAACACGTCTCCAATTTTATTTGTGCCTTCAACATTAACAGCTGGCTACGGCACTGCTACCTTACAGCTTGGGAATTGCCATTTTAAGGATAAGTATTTAGTGTTGAGAATTTTGGCTTGCAACCATACCAGGTCTAAACATTTATCCATTAAGCATGTAAAACTTATGTCACAGGCATGACGTTTTTGTTTTCCAGTGAGACAAGTTTTAATGTCATGGACTTTATTTGAACTCAACTGCTGGTCATTCATTTCCAAACTCCTTGTTCTTCTATCCCTTGGCTTCACCCCCAACCGCTTCATTCTCAAAAGTGCAACACTGTTAGCATAAGAAACTTCTGAGATGTGACAGCTGGGAATACACCAGGAGACAGAAGGAGCAGGACACCATCCTGTACTGGTTCAGACCTCAAGAAGAGGGAGCTGATTCTGCAGACAGCACTCCCCCAAAGTTAAAGAGTTAGAAGGTTACAGTAATCACTTTCATCTGAGGAAATGATTTGCGTTTATAAATGAATTTCACTTAATTCTTTCATGCGGTTCTTTGTAATTGCTGTCTTTCAAAACCTGTCTCTCTTTTGATTTGATTAAAAGCACTTCCTTTTCATCTCAAACTCCCTGATGTTGTGAACACTCTCATTATCCTACCCTCACACTCAGTGATGCTCAGTGGAGAAAGCTAATTTTCAATTTCTGTTTCTCTCCTTTTGTGTACCTATATGTACCGAAAAATTACCGACGTGAGTGTTTGAAGTCAATTGAGTTAGTTTGGCGGTCTTTTAAAAAGCATATCGCTTTTGTATCATTTCCATCAAAAGGATGTCACTGGAATTCTTGAAGCTTCAGAGCAAAGCAAATATTCTGGGGGACCTGTAACCAATGACAGAAAAAAAAATGGGCTTAGCAATTATAGACACATATTTTTCCTAGAAGAACTGGAGGTGGTGATTTTTTTTTTTTTTTTTTTTTTAAGTTCAGTAGCTATCATCAATTATTCAAAGACCAATTTAGGTGTTGTTGTTCTTTAACTCTAGTGGCTAGTCAATTGGGGATTAATATCTTAGCACTGGCCATAAGCTGCCTCACCCTGCACCCACTGTAAACTGCTCCCTGATCTGCAGTGCCCTGTTCCCTTGGCTCTTAATTAACTGGCCATCCTGTAAGGCTAAGCAGGCTGATTAGCTCTGAAGGGGAGCCATGAACACATGGATGGCTCTTTCTTATTTGACGAAGAGGTTTGAGGATCTCACTTGGTATATCTGACTTTATCTTGTAGCAGTTAAAATATTTTTCTAGTTGGGTGGTGGTGCATGCCTTTAATCCCAGCTCTTGGGAGGCAGAGCCAGGCAAATCTCTGTGAGTTCAAGGCCAACCTGGTCTACAGAGTGAGATCCAGGACAGGTACCAAAACTACACAGAGAAACCCTGTCTCGAAAAACAAAACAACAACAAAAAATTTTCTAAATGATTCTTTCCCCTAGAAAAATAGTAATACAAATGTATTAAAGTTGTCATGAAATTTGACTCTTAAAGATAGTCATTCAAGGGGAGGAAAATAAATTAAAAAGAAAACAGAAAAATCCGTGACCTGTGGAATCCTTGCAATTTTGTGTAATCTAATGATTTCATATCTGAAGAATGCCAAGCCCAAGTCTTGGAAATTATGTTGTAGCTTTTCACACAGATGTACTGCTACATGTTTTAGCCTTTTCACACAGATGCGTTGCCGCATTACCAAACACTAACCTCATTTAACTTTTATAATGCTACTAACACAAATTCTCAAGTATGGCAAATATCCGGCACTGTGCCCGACACCAAATACCATGCAGTAAGTTCTCAGAGAAAGAAAGTACCATTTTGCCAGCAGTTTTTCCCTCTTGAAAAGTCCTCATAACAGCACAGCAAATGAAATATGCCTTTTGGGAATAAAACTAGAGAAAAGAATTAGGTTGCTTTAATATAAACTACAAAATGCTTTTGTGCAAAGGGTGGTTTGTTGTGCCAATACAATATTTTACTTATTCTTGTCTGAGTTACCTTTCTCATGGTCATTTGGAATGGTGGTTTGAAGAATCACTTCTCGCATTCAAGGATAAGGTGTTCTCTGGGGAGGATTAGTTGTATGACCTGTTCACCATGGATAATGCTTTCATCTGGGAGATACTCTGTGCCTGGGATTTTGCTCTTCCAGGACTTTGGAGCGAATGCAGGTTTAGGGCAATGGCTTATCTCAGTGCTAAAGGAGACAGACACAGAATGAAGAAAGAGATGCTAGGCTTACTTCCTGCTTTCAGGTGCCAAGGTTTTTAGCAAAGGGAGCTTCTAAGTCCTTATTTCAAAAGCAGCCATGTTTGCACACCTTGGACGAGTCTACTGATGCTAGTTGTGAGGATTTTTTTTTTTACAATTATTTTTTCCTTGTCATTTGAAGTGATTTTCACCTGTAAGATACAGCCTTGGGCTAGAACATACACAGAGGTGTATAGCCATTCTTCCTGCCTGGTATGCTCTTCCTTAATTAAAAAAGGATGGTGGGGTAGGTGCATTCCATGCATTGTTAGCCGGGGGAGAGATTGGGTAAGTGACAGATTAGCAAATTGTATAAATTAAGGGTATGAAAACCTGTCTCCTTAGGACCATTTTATTATAACCTGGTGATAATTGCTAGTCTTTCCCCCTCATTGAATTTAGACAGACTGACATGCTTGAGAGGGTTACCATGTTTTAGACCCCAATTTGAGCATTTTAATAATCAAATGGAAACTGAAAAATAATGAACAATTGTCTGCAGCAAGTCATGAACTGGGACTTCCTTGGGTCAACTAGCGTATTTACAGTTATATATATATATATATAAAACAGGGGCTGGGAGACGGCTCAGTACTTGCCACTCAAAAGTGATGACCTGAATTCTATCCCTGGATGCTAGATAGAATGGCACACATCTGTACTAACAGTATTCTATTACTGCCATAGAAGGCAGAAACAGGAGACTGACCTGGAAGTGCACAGGGCCAGAGAATCTGGACATGCAGTGCCTTAGTAGAAACAAGACAGATCCTACCTGAGCAAGGGAGAAGGTAGGAAGCAGGACCTGATTCCTGAAAGTTTTCCTCTTACTTCCACACACATTATATACAACACACACACACACACACACACACACACACACACACACACACTCATACACATATCACTGTCCTAGTTAGCTTTCTGTTGCCATGGTAAAAGCCAAGACCAACAGGAACTTGGGGATAAAAGGGTTAATTTGGTTTACAAATTTCAGGTCACAGTCCATCACTGAGGAAACTCAGGGCAGGGACTTGAGGCAGAAACTTGGCAGAGACCTGAACAGAAGCAGGGCCTGAAGCAGAGATCATGGAAGAACACTGCAAACTGGCTTTTTCTAGATAGCTTGCCCAGCCTGCTTCCTTATCCCACCCAGGTCTACCTGCCCAGGGGTGGCACCACCCACAGTGGGCTTCCCCCTTCCACATCAATCATCAAGAAATTGCCCTATAGACTTGCCCACAGGCCAATCTAGTACAAACATTTTTTAACTGAGGTTCCCCTTTCCCCAGGTGACTCTAGACCGAACAGCAGAGTCCTAGACGATGTAGAACTTTCTTCTACGAGAAGAATGAGTGCCTGAAAGAAGCTTTTACAAATGAAAAGAGAAGAGGGGGGGCACTGTATGGGCAGCCTGCCCAATGGTAAGGTTCACATGCCTTAAACAGCACCCAGATAAAGCTCGGAAGGTGGCTGGCTCACTTGAAAGTCCAGGCATCCCCCGACTCACAACCTCAAATGATTTAAAATGAAGCTGGAGCCAGAATGTGATTTTTTATGGAAGCCTGACCTTTGGTCTTACTCATTTCATTACCAAGCATTTTACCGGTGACATTTCATCTAGGCCAAAGTTTGTCCCTCTGCGTTTTTGAAGCCGTGCCATTTCATCGTGTGGTATTTTGCTTTTGATTAGGGCGCCGTCGCATTAGTTGCCTCATAAATTCAATAGCAGTTAAATATTTTATGGAAGCATGCTATTTTTTAAGAATTCTGACTACGGAAAGGCACTATCTCATTTGACATAAAACACTGAAATAAGGACTCTCTCGGGAGTGCCAAGTTCCTGTTATCAGCAGTGGTCTGAGATGCATCTTAACCAGGCCTCTGAGATGTGTCACTGTAGCCCACGCACTCCAGACCACAAGCTTGGCATTGAACTCTAGACTCCACCCTGAGCCCTTAGGATACTGAAGGATCCACATGTCAGGAGAGCTGAGACCAAATCAGATGAGCCAGGGTGAGCAAATTCAAGACGAATATCTTCACGATTAAATACGTTGCCAAAGGAAAATGTAAACTAGATTTAAAAATAGAAATGAAAACATAAATTAAACTGAGGAGAGATTACAGTTTGCTTCTCTAATGGCCCAGACCACCTGCACGAAGGTCACCTGGGGAGCACATTGACAGATACACAATCACAGGCTTCCTGCCAGACTGCTGAATCAGTCTGCAAGCAGGGTTTGCAAATCTGCATTTTTGATAAGTCTTCCAGGTAATCTTCAGGCATACCCAAATCAGGGAATCGCCATAATATGAGCTATGTCCAGAAGTAAAACCTCCAGGTTCACAGAAGGCTCAGATAAAAATTAGAATTATATCATTGCAGGATGATGTGTGTGTGTGTGTGGTGGGGAGCGTTTGTTGGTTTATTTGTTTGCTAGGGTACTTTTGTTTTGTTTTATCTTGAGGGTTTTTTCATTTAATTTTTTGTTGTTCCTGTTTATTTGTTTTCTCTTGAATGACTGCAAATTAAAAAAGAGAGAGAAAGAGATGTTCCAACGCCCATAAGAATGGCTCAGCAAGTCAGAGGAAATGGGTGTCTGAGAATCCGTCAAATAATTGTAGGGGGCTGGTTAGGAAGCTGGGGGCCAGCTCTAAGAACTCTTGGGACTGACTTCACTTTGCTAATTCACGGACACAGGATGCTTCTGTTCCTTCTAAAAGTCAAGGAGAATACCTACCCCATGATAACACAGGCTGAAGATAGTTGTTGGTGTCCAGACCAGATCTTTCTGGATCCCAGTGAAGCATCTTGGTGATGCTTGTCAAGACATACATGCTCTCTGTTATGTCTTTGCCCCTCTGCCTTGACGTGAACTGTCAGCAAGAACTGATGTCCATATTCATAGCTAGAGGCCTTGTACTTAAGTCAAGAAAAAGAAGCCCGCTGATAGCTCTGCAGACTGCTGCCATGTTGTAAGTGGAGTGAGAGGATAATCTGTGGTGGTCGGTGTATGTGGAAGCAGTGTATCGTTTCAGAGAGGGACCCGAGTGATAGAATATGGATGACATGTCTTTGTTTAGGAAAAGCGTTTTGTAGAAATAATAAGATTGTTGTTCAGCATGATAGTTTGCTATAAACAGTAGAGAAAATGGAAACATCATTATGATAAAGACACGATAGGTTTCAAACACCCAGAGAATCAAATTTTTATTACAGACAGGAAGTCCGTGTGTCTTCCTTTTTCTAAAAACCAATGAAGAGGTTACAACGCTGCTCCTTTGAATATAATTCTGATTAAAGGTGAGGAATTATTCTCAATGAGAAATGAAGAAGTTAAGCACCTTGGAGATTGTTCTTTTGAAAGAAATAAATGCTGGCTATAATCAGACCTGGAACTAAGATCATTTTAAAAAGACTATTACAAAAAATTTTAAAGCAGGTTTGTCCTTTGTATGAGCCTCGAAGGAGAGTGATTAAAAAAAAAGAAAGAAAAATGAGACTTAGATAATATGCCTCGAGAAACTGATTTAGGAAGCTTTCTCCTCAACTTGGAAAATGAAAGGACCTGGAGAAAAGGTTGAAGGAATCAAAACAACAGCCAAGCCTGCACTTAAAAGCAGAGACAAGTTAGAGGCCAGAATTGCTGAGTGTCCTGGAAAGTGCTGAGGAAAAGAAAAGGCCTTGAAAGTGATGCTTGGATACCAGCTGTGAACAAAGACAAGGTAAGATTGCCATGCAAGGAAAATGGCACTGTGGGAACAGATGATAGAAAAGATTGCAAGATTATCAGTCTATTAATCTTTCTATCCCCTCAGGCTGACAGTGCCTGTCACCTATCAAACATGTCACAAGTGTTCAGTGTCCAGATGGATGAAAAATTCAGATAGTGACAATGATTTTGAAATTTTAAGAGTAGGGACGAGTGAGATGGCTCACAGGGTAAAGAGCATTCGGTTGTTGCAGAGAACCTGAGGATGCATGTGTACAGCATGCGTGCCTGGAACCTGCAGAGGGAATTGGGCCCCAGGAACTGGAGTTACAGATAGTTATAAGCCATCATGTGGGTGTTGGAAAACAAATCTTTGTAAGAGCAGCAAGTGCTCTTAACCACTAAGCCACCTCTCTAGCCCCCAGATAAATCTCTCTTTGAAAAAACATGAGAAATACAGTATACACAGTTTTGAAGAGGACATTTTAATATCATGATAAGAGTGAAATTGATAAGAGATCCCATTTATAGTTCATCTCTCTTCAGACTATGAAGGATAGCTGTCCAAGGAAGAGAATCTGGAAAGCTGATGTTAGATTGCTTATTATTAATGAATGTTGAGAATCAAAGCAGACAATTTGGGGTAGCAATAATGCAAAATTTCAGAAGAACAGAAAAAAAAATACAAAATTTCAGAAAAATTTCTATTTCTGCCAGAATTCTTCTCTATATGTCTTATGAAGCAAGGAAGTTTAGAATGATTAATATAAAAATGCTGTGTAGACTCTACAAAAAAAGAATGTGTAATGAAAAACACACCAAATTTATGTTTTGTAGGGTTAACTAGATTACCAAGATAATGTCCAGGGCATGTTCTTTTGAGAACATTCTATAGATTTCCACCTTACCTCTTGGAAAAACATGCAGAGAAAGCTTAACGTTGTGGCAGTTGAAACAAATTGGTTCCTGATTCTCAAGAATGACCCAAGAGAACCATAGTAGAGTGAGGCCTTCCCAGATGATGCTGTGTGACTCTGATGGGCTTTGTCTTACTAAACATTTTGATCAATCAGTTACATTAAAAATCTCTGAAGCAATATATAAAATTTGAATCTGATACAAAGCTGGATGCAGAAGTAGTGGTACAGAGCCAGTCCATCCAAGATGGTGGGGTGTGTTCATCTCTTCCTGCTTCTCTCCCATAAGGGTAAATATTAACCTTGAAAATAATGGGAGACTACTAGAACTCTGAAGGGTGTCGTGAAAAGCTGAAAAATGTTCCCCTACAAAGATGGTCATATTACAATCCCCAGAATCTGAGAACTCATGTAAGGGTTATTGTTGTTGTTGTTGCTAGTGGTGGTGGTGGTGGTGGTGGTGGTGGTGTGTGTGTGTGTGTGTGTGTGTGTGTGTGTGTGTGTGTGTGTGTGTGAGAGAGAGAGAGAGAGAGAGAGAGAGAGAGAGAGAGAGAGAGAGAGAGAGGAGAACCAAAGGGCTATTCTCAGTGGAACAGAGTTTGGAGGACATCTTAGTTACTATTCCATTGCTATGAAGAGAAGCTATGATTAGGGCAACTCTTACAGAAGAAAGCATTTAACTGGGGATGAGGGTGGGTGGTGGTGGGGCTTGCTTACAGTCTTAGAAGGTTAGTCCATGATCATCATGGTAGGAAGCAGACAGACACAGCACTGGAGTAGTACTGAGAGCTTTACATCCTGATGTACAAGTTGCAGGTGTGCAGGCATCACAGGGCATGGAAACATGACACATTCTAACCCAGGAAACGACCTTCCTTCCATAGGTTAGAGATTTTTCCCATCAAATGGTACTGGCTACCCTGTTAAGGAAAACCTTCTTCCGTAAATTCAAGCAGCATCAGCCAAGACAAGTAAGAGTCCTAATGACATGAAGCACAAACTAAAAATAGCAGTTCATAGATTCCAAAAGTTAGATTGTCACTTAAGCCAGTAGAGACCTGCACACCAAGACTATACAAGGTCACTACATGCTAAAGAAACTAAATAGAATTCAGACATTCTTAGTGCACTAGACAAAATGTCCCTGATATCATTGAAAATCACTTTTCCTACCAGAAGCCATGCAAATTATAAATGGAATGAGAAACGGCTGACCTGAAAGTTGAGGCGAATCAGATCGTCTGATAATGAAATTTAAGGAAGCCATCATAAAAATGATTTTAAAAAGCAATTATGAATTCTCTTGAAGTGAAAGATACAGGAGAAAAGCTTGGCAAAGTGTAGAGGTCAGAGAAAGGAGGGGACAAGTGAATAGCGCAGAACTCCAAAGCAGCTGTAGCAGAGGAGAGCTCAACAGTGGAGCAGGGATGAGAGGAAAGACATCCATGGAGGTGAGGACGCGTGTAGACAAGAGAGGAACCAGTGTGCGGAAAAGGAGGATGCCAGAGTCATAGAGCTCTGTGGAGAGGTGGTAACCCCACATGTGTAATGTTAGAGTCCAAAATAAAAGGGGGAAGAATGAAGTTCAGAGTCTTCTAAACTCGAACCACTAGAAACTTCTCTAAAGTTGGTGAAATAATTAAAGGCATGCGATCCACAGGTAGATAAAACAACCAACCAAAAGCATAATAACAACAGTCAGACAGAGTTTGGGTAAATTTCTGAGAACATCTAAGATATGTCAGTGAGAGAAGAAAAACTAGAGAGAGAAAACATGTGCTATCTACAAAGGAATGTCAGCTTGAATGCTGCTGCTGGCAGATTTCTCACTTAAACTACTTTTGCAAGAGCTGAAAGAAAAGAACTTTCTGCTATGAATTTTGTTTGCAGTGAAATCTTCATGGAAGAGGAGGAAATAAAACCCGTAGATGAAAGAAAACCGAACGTTGTTGGGAGCTGATGTGTAGTTAAAAGATGGCTCAAGGAGTTTTTGTAAGAGAAGGAAATGATAAAAAATGAGCTGCCTCTGAGCATCAGTGTGTTGGATTTTCCATCATTGTGGTAATCTGAGAAGAACAGCTTAAAGTGGGAAGATGTATTTTGGCTCACGCATCATAGGTTTCAGTCCATTATTGTAAGGAGGGTGGAACAGAGATGATGACATTGTGGCAGCCAGGACACATGTGCTTGTGGCTTTCCTCCTATTTCCACTTTTCCGTTGAGGTCCCTTGTTGTCACCCACAACAAGGCAGGTCTTTCCAACTCTTAGTTATGCATCTTGGGAGACACCTTCATGAACAGACTCTGACTGGTACTATACGATCTGCTAGGTCCTTGTCAAGCCAATCAAGAGGACAATCTGAAGCAATCATCATGTGGCCAGAGAGTTGGCTCAGTGGTTAAGACCACTTAATATTTTTGCAGAGGACCTGGGTCCAGTCCTGACACAGTGACACAACCAGCTATAACTCCAGCACCAGGAGATCAGAAACCATCTTCTGAGTTCTGTGGGCACTAGGCACACACATAGTATCATACGGATGTGCAAACAAATATTCATACACTCAAAAGTGAATCTAAATTTTCTTTTAAAGCACTAGCTTACCAATAACAACCTCATATACTTACATAGAAATGTTCCAAATTGACCAAATAACAGATTTCCAAAAGCTGCCATAAAACAGCACAGCAATGCAACAGATGCTCAGGGAACACAAGGCCAATATTGAGAGCTATGCTGCTTCCATTTATTTAATATTTGTGAGATGTCAAAATTGTAGAAATAGCCACGTGCTTCTACTGGCTGAGCCATCTCAACAGCCCAACATATGGTATTTTCACTCGGAGATAGATTTACACGTACTTGTAGGAATAACAGCTACTCAAATCAGATGCACAGAGATGTGTTTCTCTGGTGATGGATCCTGCATTGGCTTCTCTGCATCTTTTCTACAATCTGGAAACCCTGAGTGGAAATTGCTTTGGAGGAACGAGCTCTCCATGTAGCTGTACGCCCAGCTTAGAGGAGTGCTTTCAAAGGGGGAAAGCGGAAATCTTTGAAAATATCTGTAAGAGCCAGGAATAGTGATAAATAACAAAATGAACATTTTCTTTCCCCTGGGCTTTCCTAATTAAGCAAGTCTTGCAACAATTTAAGAGCATTCTTCAAGAAAAAAAAAAGATCCAATATTGGTATGGTTTGCACGTTAATGTTGCAGGATTGTGCCTAGCATGGTCACTTGTACCTATTCCCTAGCACCCACATAACTCATGGGCATGGCCATACATGCCTATAAACCTAGTGTTGAGGGCAGAGATAGGTGGATCATTAAAGTGGGAAGCACACTGGCCAGCCAGGCTAGCTGAAGTGGTGAGTTCCATGTTCAATAAGAGACCCTGTCTGGAAGTGTTAGGTGGAGGCTTGATGAGCTGGTTGGGAAGGTAAAGGTGCTTACAGCCAGTCCCAGGGCTCACATAATGAAAAGAGAGAACTGAGTCCCACAAGTTATCCTCTGACATCCATATACTTCCTCCACTAAATAAATGAATATATACATTTTTAGCTAAAAAATAATAAAATAGGCAATGATAAAGACATAGATGTGCACATATGTGTCTTCTGTTTTCCAGATGCGCATGCATAGCTGTGCTGCCCTCCATAAACACACATGCACATAGACCACACAAACAAATGTACACACATACAAACCAATAACAAAGAAATAAAACAATCCAAATGTAAAAATCTCATAGAAAAAAAAAATCTTAAATTTTAATACCTGTTGGTTAAAGGTTCCTCAGATATGACAGAAACATCTCAAATAAAATCAAACAAAATCAAAATCCATAAAATTGGAAATTGGTAAATTTCACTTCGAAAGAGCTAAAACTTCTGACTTACAAGCAATATTGCTAAAGTATTAAAAGGACAAATCTTATACTGGCATGAAATAGCTCATGTACTGTGCCTGATAAAAGGTGTGTATCTAGAATAAAAACAAAACAGAACACCGGATCTGAGCAGTAATGCACAGCTATTTCAACCCAGAAGAAAAGTGGGTAACAATAGAACACAAAAAGACATTCAGTATCTGTCCTTGGGGGACAGATATTGAAATCATAACCAAATAATTCTCATATTTGCTAAAATAACTAAAATTGGCGGGGGCAGAATCCCACAGATATGGCAAGTCGTGTGTGTTTGCAGAGCTATTGGAACCCTCACCAATTTTTCAAAGGCGTGATGCAAAACGGCACATTCACTTTGGAAAACAGTTTGGCTGCTTACCGTACAGTTAAGCATATGCTTACTACAACCTATAATCAAGTCCTAGGCATTTCTCCAAGGGAAATTCAAACTTATGTTCTCATAAAGTCCTGAATGCATATGTTTATCGTGACTGTATTCACAATTGGTAAAAGCTGAAGACAATGCATGTGGCCCTCAACAGGTGAATTGGTACCTCTGCCATGGGAAGAGGATGGAGGGGGGTGAAAACAATGGTAAGTGATGACAATTGATCACATAAAGATAGGGATGAATCACAACTCAATTAAAAAATCTATCTAACATAACATTCCATTGATACGACCTTCTCAAGAAATATACATACAGAGGGGCTAGGATTTACAAGTAGCTGCCAGAGTTTGGAATTCATGAAGCCTTAAAACAAAGGGGCTCAAGAAAATGTTATTGAGTGAAGAAAACAGTGTATCTTGTGACTCAGGGTATGCTGGTGGTGCTTGCATGACATTTGCATTTGTAAAACTCATAGGATGGATGCTATTGTAGATAAATACTACTCAATAACTGATATCCAACTGAGAATGCCAACTGAAGTTCAGAGCTATCATATGTTGCTCCGGCAGGTGTAAAATGTTACAAGCCCTTGAAGAAGAATGTGGACAGCTGCTTCAACGTTGAACGCACGGCTCCACTTAATTTATACTCTGGAACTTACAATGAGGGAAATGCACATAAAAATGACTAAAACTATTCATTGTACTTTCATTTGTTTAATTCACCAGTGGACAGCCCAAGTAGAAATATTAGGAAGATGTGATAAATTAGCACAGTAAACTATCTGTTCTTCTTCGATTAAAAGAATGAACTATTGATACAACATGAATGAATCTCACAGGTGTGATAATAGGAGAAGCAGCCTGGCATGATGGACTACATGCCTATGACTCACCTTGGGCAAAATAGTTAAGTGGTAAAATGATCCCATTGCTTAATAAAGAACATAAAAGACCTCTTGAAAAAGTTATATGGAAACCTATCACTGTAGACGTTTCCTAAAATATATGCTTATAAATATATAAAATGATTTTAAATGGAGTTACCCTCTAACAGGGTGAAATAACCCATACTGGACACCACACACTAACAAATCAAAAGCCCAGTGCTAGGAATGGGCTAACTCCTCTGAGATGTCAGCCAGTGAGATACCATTAGACTCTGACCATTACAGCCTATCTCCAAATACTCTTGGTTACTCTCCAGAGTTCAACAGTGAGACACTATACATGGGGAAAAAATCAAGCTGCTACTTGCCTGCAAGCTTCATCCTTGCTGGGTAGCATTCATTGTCCCGGAAAGGATGCTATCAGATGAGAAAAGTAATCATCATTCTTACCCAGCTATGAACCTTGTAATCTGTAATAATGACCAGCCTGATATGACATACTCATTGGTGCAATAGTGGTACAAATGTCATGGGAGTAACCAACCACTTTTTAATTGGATTCAAGTCCCATTTCACAAGATGAAATCCATAGCTTTATTATGGCCAAGAATCTATGACTATGTAGGGCCTACGGGGGGGGGGGTCTACTGCAATTAGTTTACTAAATGCCCACAATACTAAACGGACTGATAATGATTTATGCTTGTATTCATAGATCAGTGCATCTTTCAACCCCCACTGGAGAAGCTTCTTTTAGCAGTAGGAGGCAATTAACAGAGCCATGCAGTTTGTCAAGGTGCAAAGAATAAGAGACTACGGAATGTTTAGCCCTAACTGGGACATCTACATCACACAGTGTCCTTTCAAAGCTCAGGGATTATTGTGGAAGAAGGGACAGATAGACTATAAATGCCATAGGTCATGGATGAATAGCAGTAAACTATTTTCTAGCTACAACAAGGAAGTGACAAATATAAAGTCACAGCATTTGAGACAGCGTGTACATGATCTGCACAAGCAGGGAGTGGAAAGGTGGGCATGAAGTCCACTCACTAGTGGAGGAGTGGTAGGCCTTTGGTAGCTCCAGAGAAAGGGGAAATCCATTTTCCTTAAGGCTGTGGCACCAGGTAGATCTGACAGGCTTCAGTGGATGGTTATACACCCAAGATTGTATTTGGGCAGCACAAACTGGGAGACACCAAGTTGTGTGGACAGGAGAAGGAGTGGATGTGGGATTATTGGAGGACAGAGGAGGTAAGGATGATCAAAATGCATTGTGGGAAATACTGAAGAATTAACTAAAATCGTGCTAGTACTCATGCTGGAATAATGACTGGAAAGTAAGTAAATAGAAACTGGCATCTTGGTAGAAACCCGTGATGCTCTCTCTGGGTGCTGTAAGAAAGGCGAGCTTAAGCCGGGCGTTGGTGGCGCACGCCTTTAATCCCAGCACTCGGGAGGCAGAGCCAGGTGGATCTCTGTGAGTTCGAGGCCAGCCTGGGCTACCAAGTGAGCTCCAGGAAAGGCGCAAAGCTACACAGAGAAACCCTGTCTCAAAAAAAAAAAAGAAAGGCAAGCTTATGCAGACTTCCCTCTCTCTCTTTCAAAATTGTCTGCCTTCATTGGTGCACTTTAAAAAGTTTTCATAAACTTTAATGTTTGAAACTTGCAGGCTCAACGGTGGTAGTACATGGCTTTAATCTCAGCACTTGGGAGGCAGAGGCAGGCGGATCTCTGAGTTTGAGGCCAGCCTGGTCTACAGAGCTAATTCCAAGACAGCCGGGGCTACACAGAGAAACCCTGCCTCAAAAAACCAAAACCAACCAACCAACCAATCAAACAAAGAAACAAAAATCTACCAAACAATAAAAAGCCTTTGAAAATAAATAAAAATATTATGCATCAAAATTAATCAGACCCAAAGTTAATAAAATTCTATAAACTTCTATACAGTTAGGAAAGATATTTGTTACAGAGCCCATGGAACATCACATTAATGTTTTAATTTTTTTCTTTTTCTTTTTTTTAGACTGTAATTACACCATTTGTTTCTTCCCTTTCCTCCCTTCAAACCCTCTCATCTACCCTTTCTTTTTCTCTTTCAAATTCACGACCTTTTTTCCCCTTCAAAAACTGTTGTTACATACATATGCATATATACTTCTAAATATATAAATACAACCTGCACTGGCTGTGTAGAATCACTTGTATGTTTCTGGGGCTGACCATTTGGTATTGAATAACCAATTAGGAGCGCTTTCCTGGGGAAGACTATTTCTTTGATATCAGCGTTCCTTAGTTGTCTGTAGTTCTCTGTGTGTATCTATTGCTCTCCTTGCTCCACCCATGTTGAGGCTGACATGTTGGGGAGACTTTCAGTGCTTTGGTTTCCTGAGACGGAGTCTCACTATGTAGGCCTAGCTGGCCTGAAATTTAGTATGTAGCCCAGGATGGCTTTAAGTACACAGAGCTCCACCTGACTCTGCCTCCCCAGTGCTGGGATTAAAGATGTGTGCCTCTGCACCCTGCCTCACTTGTGCTTTTTAAACTACTTAAATAATCACTTATAATATTATAAAACAAGAGTCAATGTGGAATTGTGAGCCGTTAAAACTGAAAATGATAAAAAGAGGGACGGAATGATGGTAATTATGGAAAATGGGCTCACAGATATTTAACTGCAGTTCTTTATAAGATTCTGTTGTGCATGCATCATTTTTTGTTTGTTTCTTTTAAAAAAAAGTTTTATTTATTCTTTGTGGCTTACACATCATGCCTCTCGATCCCATTCATCTCCCCGCTTTCTGCCCTTGTTACCTCTCCTCCGAAATAAAATATGATTTAAGAGGAAAGAAAAAAGAGAGGAGGGGGGGAGAAAGAAA
The DNA here is from genome assembly GCF_004664715.2 of Peromyscus leucopus. NCBI lineage: Eukaryota > Metazoa > Chordata > Mammalia > Rodentia > Cricetidae > Peromyscus > Peromyscus leucopus. Next base: position 42,992,547 of record NC_051079.1, on the reverse strand, counting down.
GAAATCTCGCCGTGGAAGCTATAGTGTGTTGCAGTCAGTCACGCAGTATGCCCTTTAGTCCATGTATCTTTACTTGCATGTGTGCATTGTAAAGAGTCATTGGTCTGGTTCTGAGGCCTCTGGTCTCTGCTACACTATACTAGGCCCTCACTGGGACTCCTCTTGCATATCCTGTTGTTGCTCTGTGTCGTGGAGATCCCTCAGCTTGAGATTTGCAGGATGTGCTCTTTCCCTTGCTCCATCAGACCATCGGTGTAATGAATTTTGGGGAGGCCAATTCACAGCCCTGGTCCTGCCAGGGTGGTTGCCGGGTTGGTCAGCCGGCCAGCTGTTCCCCATCCTCACCACTAGGGTGAGCTCTCCAGTAGCGCCAGGTAGTTTACCCTATGCAACAAGGAGCAAGGAGTGAGGCCGGTTCTCCTGCTCTGATGCCCTAAGAGCTGCTCACCCATACCTGCAGCATCAGGACCAGATCTACTGTGTTGCCCAGGTGAGGTGCAGGGGCCAGGCCAGTCTCCGGAGTGCTGCAGCTGGTGAGGGACAGGGACAGCGCTCCCACTCTCATGACCTCAGGGCTAGCTCTCCCAACTGCCTCAGGTGCTGGTGATGGTAGCGGGAAGAGCATCTTTCCCTCACCGGTGCCACCACATGGCAGACAAGGGTGGGGCGGGACCAGCTCTCCCATTCTCACACCCTCAGAGCCATCTTGCCCAAGTCCAGTGAACAGGGTCGGCTCTATTGTGCTGCCCAAGAGGATGTAGGACCTGCTCTCGCGAGTGCTGCACCCGGGGAGGGACAGGACCAGTTCTCCTTAGTATTGCCGCCAGGGAGGGATGGGACCAACTCTGTGCAGCCCTCTCCTCTCGATCTTCGGCGGTAAAAGGGGCCACAGACGTCAACACAGACTGCAGCTCCAGCAGGGACCCACAGACCCAGACATGGGTCTTGACAGTAGCCCAGGTCCGGACATCATCACCATGGCTCCAGGTGGCAAGTAAGTCACCCACCTCAGCCCGCTCCTCATCTCCTCCACCTCTTCAGATCTGCTTCTCTCCGCAGAACATGAACCACCCGCGTCTCTCTCTCTCTCTTTTCATAACCCCCATCATGCATTTGCTTGCTGTAATAGTGACTGTGTTTTCACCTCGACGCCCAGAGCAGGTCACCCTGGGCACGCACATGGGCCTCCTTTTCCCGCTCAGTCAAAATGTCACTGAACAGGGTCCTGCTTTCTCCTGGCTTCTCATAGCAGGCCAGTTCCGGCAGGCGCGTTGCATGTATCATTTTTGCCATAGATAGCACTTAGAAAAATAGTGAATTTCACATATTGAATAAGGAGAACTGGAAGAAGAAGGAGGAGGAAGAGGCAGGGGAGAGGAGGAAGAGGAGGATGAAATCGAACGATGAAGCAGAAAGATGATGCTAGCTGCTGTGCGGATAATAGAACAGACAAGTGTTAACAGGTGGGCAAAGGTATAAGGGTTTAAGTGGCCTTAGGACAATGAAGAGTGGGCCATTGTGTCTAAGCAGGCAGTTCTTTTTGCGTCTGTTAGTAAGAGCATGTTTAACAAAGTGGGAAGAACAAGAAGCCTGATTAGAAAGAGGATAGAAGCAATTAGGAAAAGAACTGGAGACAAATGCCGATCTTTACAACCAGGATCTCTCTCTCTCTCTCTCTCTCTCTCTCTCTCTCTCTCTCTCTCTCTGTGTGTGTGTGTGTGTGTGTGTCCCTCCATAGTCTAGATGTGGAATGGAAACCCTCAGAATTGACCACTACAAACAGTAAATTTCTTGGGAAAAGAAAGCCAGCACATCTTTATACTACTGTATATAATTCATTGTCCATACATGACTGCCTCTGAAATGAATTCCAAATTTACTTTTATTTCTTGAGTTAAAAATCAGAAATTCTAGATTTTAGAAGTAAGCATTCTTCTTTTGCTCAAGAAGAAGGCAGCCAATGTATTGGTTTTTCACACCAATTCCATTTGCCTTTTCTGCTCTTGTTAACACAGAGGTCTCAGATGGTGGCCAATACCAGCCACCGTGGTCCTCCAAATGAGGGGTGTGGTCAGCTAAAGGACAACTCCATTTCTGCGTTTTAGTCAGTCTTGTTTATCACAGGCTTAGTCCTGTGTGGGCTCTTAAATCTTTTACTCAGAGTGAGTTACATTTTGTTTTAGAATAATACATTTTTTTTTTTTTTTACTCAGATCCAAAGTGTTCCACACACTTTCCCCTTTACTAAGCCTTTCCTTTCTGGATGTTCTCAAGGCAAGTGGACTGTGTCTAAGCATCCTACAGCTCAGCATGGTCTTATAGAAGAAGCTGGGAAGAATAAGCCACAGTGGTCAAGGCACTAAAGACCGAACTTGATCCATAATTAAACAGTAGGCTCCAATGGCTGGTCAGAGAACTTGCACCAATGGCCAATCTCTGATGCTCTTTTGTGAGCCTTATCTCCATTTGAAAGCTGGATTTTAAGACATTGCCTTAGCAAGCAGTCTAAATTATTCACTGCCTCAATATTAATTTTAGTTATATATTCCTGTGGTGGATTCTATACAGTGGGATAGAATCATTTTATGAAGATTTTTAATTAAGGTTAGTCAAAGCCATGGTGCTAATTAATAACAATAATAATAAATAGACACCCCACACGTGTACACTGGGTTGTTCTGCCTCATTAGATAGACTATGTGGCAAATAGCAATCAAAGCATCACTTCTTTGAACATTTACTTTAATTATGGTACACCACAGTACATATAATATTTATTCTTGGGGTATAGAAAGGATTTTAAGATGAAAAAGTATAATTATGGTAATTACACATTGGAGCATTTCTTTCTTGAATATTTCCTTTGGAGGTATGTATGCTGTGAAAAAAAAAGTAAGTAAAAAGGCTCTGGGCATGAACAAACACTTCATTTTTAATAATCCTCATCCATTCAGCACTGCTGCCATATTAGCATATTGTCATTTCTGCTTTTTACTTTTTCTTTTAAAAATCTATTTGCATAATTATGTAGAGTGCAATCTCTCTCTCAGGTTGTTCTGGGGTAAGAAGCACTTAGCATTGCATATTACTGGAGAAGATAAGCCTCTGTAGATATTCATGACATTTTTGTAACTGAAAAGAAAATAAATGTATGCATTTCCTGCTTTTTTTTTGCCAGCTTCTTTCTGAAGAGAAAAGCTCAGGCACATTAGAAGAATGACTGTAACACTGCCTTATTTTCTTTCTGAAATGCCACACATGCCACAGAAAAATGCATGTGTTCACGAGTTTTAATTTTTGTTGTGATGAGGAATAGTCACACGAAAACATGACATCTATATTTCTCATTTTTCATTCATATATAAGTGAGTTAAGAATAAATAATAGAACAATATTGGCAAAAGAGTGGCCTGGGTCCTTAGGATTCTCACAGACACACAGACACACTCACACAAAATCATGACTTCACATCTAATGGCTTGCCTATGCAGGGGGAGCACTAAATATGTAAAAAAAATTATAATATAAGTGTTTATGTTAATATTTTGTAGAACTATATTTTATATATAATAAATAAATTCATTTATTTAAAAGGTCAAAGAAAATGAGATGAGGTGGGCGGCGGTGGCGCACGCCTTTAATCCCAGCACTCAGGAGGCAGAACCAGGCGGATCTCTGTGAGTTCGAGGCCAGCCTGGTCTATAGAGCAAGTTTCAGGACAGATACCAAAAGCTACATGGAGAAACCCTGTCTGGAAGAGCCAGAAAAAAAAAAAAAAAGAAGAAAAAAGAAAATGAGATGTAGGAAACTACAGAAAAAATATAAAACCAAAATTTCCAGAAATTTTTCTATCTCCCTTTATTCATACATTGACAGACTTAGGACTAAGTTAGGCCATAAAAATAATATTTTAAGCAATACTTAAAACTTTGAATTGGACTTCTCTTGACCTCAAAAAAAAAAAAAAAAAAAGAGATGCTGAACTGAAACTTAAGAATCAATGCTCCGTATGTGTGTGTGTGTGTGCCCTCACACACCACACACATTTATGTAGACAAGACGTATTTCTTGAGCAAAGTTAAAGGATTTCCATTAGAAAGTACAGAATTTATGTTTTTTTGTTTCTTAAGCAAAAAAATTTTAGTATACTAAAACGTATCACATAATAGTAGGGAGAGCAGTAGCCCTCGGTTTAAAGCTAATGTTTGAAGAAAAAAAAAATCTGTAAAACTCTAAAATGATTTAAAAAATGACCACCCCTACATCAAGGAAGTGTGGGTAGAGGGAGACTAAAAAAGATAAAACACTGGGCAGCTGTGACTACCCACCCACCCACGATCCACACAAGACTGGGCCCATCAACATTCCATCACAGGTCGGAGAGGGACTCAGCAGGATCCACTCCTTACTGAGGAGCTTTTGCCAGTTAGTGGTTCCTGGGAGAAGGGGAGTCATTGTCTTCAATGATGTAGCTGCTAGTAAGCTGCCCATGAGCCAGTAACTAGCACCCACCCTTGCAGAAGCAACCCTAATTAAACACAGCCAAGCACAGAACAAAGAACCGGTAGGAAGAGGGCTAGTTGGGAAGAGCAAGAAAGGACTCAGCAGAAATGGCAGAGGATGGAATGGGTCATGACAGGTGAAGACGGTCACAATACATTGTATATACCTATGAAATGGTCAAACATTTTAAAAATAGAAATGTAATTTCGCAAAACCCATGCTTCTTTCACTGAGGCAAGAAAGCTATTTGATGACAGGTATTTCTTTTTGTTTTGTTGTTGTTTATTTGTTTGTCTTTTTTTTTTTGTTTTATTTTTTATTTATTTATTTTTTTTGAGGCCAGGCTTCTCTGTGTAGCCCTGGCTGTCCTATACTCACTCTGTAGACCAGGCTGGCCTCGAACTCAACGGAGATGATGACAGGTATTTCTAAAGCCTGTACATAGATAGCTCTGGCCACCCAACAGCAGCACAGCCTAAGTCCGTTTGCTCCACTTCCTCAGCGAAACTAAGGACTCGTGGCAAGCCTCTGGTTAGCCTACCCTTCTGCTCTGGACTTGTACACTAGCGACCAGGAAGCCAGCAAAGCCAACATTTCTGTACCCCGCCTCGGTGTAATTAGACCAATGAGAAGCAGACTTAGCCCCTCGGAATTTGGAGGACGGAGTAGCCAAGTGGGAGGCTGACAGAGAGGAATGACCTGCTGCAAATCTCTTGGTTCCTACTGCTCTCCACTTTGATTTTTTTTCATTCCTGCCTCATGTGGAACAAAGCCAATAATACTTAGCAAGAAAATGTATGTGGGAGGTAAAATTTTGAAGACTTGCATGTCTAAATAGAGTTATTTTAAAACTACATATTTCAGATTTTAAAAATATTTGCCTCCCTCCTAAGCACTCTGAAGGAAACATTGCTATTTCCTCCCACGTTTGCTTCTCGGCCCCCGGTTTAAATTATGTTTCATTTAACATGTCTAGAAGTGTAACATCTACAATCAATTACATAAGCAGAACTACCTTCGCTGTAGTCTGTATTGGCATCCACGGATTCCACCTTCACTTACTATGACTTTCTATGGCTCTGTTTTCTTGTTATTTACTTTGTCATTAGTTTGTGGATGATTTTCACTATGTAGAGAGAAGTTCTCCCTTCTACCCTAAAAATGAACAAAAATTTCACTAATTATAAATGTGGGCTAATGCTTAATTTTCATGGAAATATATAATTACTGCATTATTTCTCAAACTACACGTCTTTTGAATTTCCTCTGTGTATAAGATGTTACGATTTATTCACAAGCATGTCCTTGATTTTCCTTGTGAAGACCAGTGACTTTAACCACATACATGTATTTATGTTGATCTTTTCATGTCAATTTTCCTAGAGTACTGTAAAACTCAAATCATAGATTTAAGATTATAATATTTCAAGATACTTTACTAAGTTCTTGAATTTATAAAACTTATTCTTGGCTGGGTGGTGGTGGTGCATGCCTTTAATCCCAGCACTTGGAGGCAGAGGCAGGTGGATCTTTGTGAGTTCGAGGCCAGTCTGGTCTACAAAGTGAGTTCCAGGACAGCCAGGGCTTCAAAGAGAAACCCTGTCTTGAAAAACTAAATAAAATAAAATAAATAAAACTTACTCTTTTATGGAAGAAAAGTTTTAGATAATTTAATATCCTGTTCTCCATAGTCACTTTCATGTTTATTTTGCGCATGTGTGTGTGACAAAACACATAATAAAAAACACTTTTTAAATGCTTCATCTATCACACATAATGTGTGAAAGAGAGAGAAAGAGAGAGAGAGATACTATAGAGTGCATTAGACTTACTTTATTCTATTTGCTATATTTTCTAAATTATCTTCAACAATACTTATTTACTTTTTAAGATTTATTTTGTTTTTAATCATCCAAACATTTCCAGAGATTTCATATGAGAAAACTGAAGTTATTCCCAAGAGAACTCACTTAGGACATAACCAATCACAGCATTTTGTTCAAAGATTGATGAGAACATTCAGTAGTACTAGATCCCTCTTCTCTCACAATCATTTGATAAATCCAAAAGAGCCCCATTTAAAATACCAGCAGATATTTAATACAAACTCTGGTAAACTTCCTTAAAAATTGGTTGTGAAAGAGAAAGATGTAGAACTGCTGAAAGACTTGGACAGAGGCAAAAGTTCTACTATAACTTAAAGACATACACAGCTAAAGCAATCTGGGCAAGTGACATTAAAAGAGGCATACGCAATTAATGAAGCACACTGGAGTCCAAGAATAAACCACATGTCCTCAGTTGAGTTTTTGCAGGGCATCAGCGGAAGTCTGTTCTTTGTTCATCCGTTCCTTTCATGAGTTGTCCTCTTCTGCAGTTTCACAGGTGAGACTGCCTTTCCCTTCCTCTGTGCACGGCGCTCATTTCATCATTTTCTGGAGCGCTGGCAGAGTGGTTATGAATCCCTTTTTTTAAACCTCAAATTGTCATTTCTCATAAGTTTTAAGAGATAACATTGATGAACATAGCAACCTGCCTGACAATTATTTACTTTCAGGGCTTAAAATATATCATTCCTTGTTTTGGGTTTTTGTTGGAATTCCTGGCTTTTGGGGTTGCTGACAAGACACTGACGACGTTTTTCTGTTCTTGACTTTGTATGTGGGTTGGTATTCTCCCCTAACTTTGCGGATTGTTTCTTTGCTTTGTGGTTTCTACATGTTAACTGCAATGGGTTGTTGATTTCTCTGGTCATGTCCATCTGGGTCCTTAATGCCTCTTTTGTTTAGGTGTCCATTTCTTTCTCTAATTTGGAGAAATTTTCTAATATAATTTCATCGGGCAAAATTTATGAGCCTTTAGACTTTATCTTAGTTTCGTCTACTCATGGGTTTTTAGGTTTGGTTTCTTGAGTATATTCCAAATTTTTGGAAGTTTTGTTTATGTTCATTAATGCTTTTATACACACACACACACACACACACACACACACACACACACACACACACATATCTGAGTGTATTGTTGGCTTGATACTGTCTCCCACATGAAACTCATTCCTCTGCTTGCTCTTATATGATGGTATACCTCTCCAGTGTGTTTTTTTAATTCGATTGAGTTCTTCATTCCCAGGAATTCTTTTGGCCTGTATTTCTGAGTATCAGTTTCCTTATTGGTTTTGTTTTCTCTGTGTTTGTAAATTTCTCCTCCAAGTTACTAATTGGCTCATCAGCTTTGGTAACTTTCCTATTAGGTCCTGAATGGATTTCCTTGATTAACTTGATTCATCTATTTGTTTGAGTATTCTATATGGTCATTAGTCCGGGATCCTTTTTCACAACATGTCTGCTATTCCCTTACATCTGATCTCTAGCACTCAGCAGCTCCAAGTTTGTGGATGTGTCACAAAGGGGTTTTTCATCACTCCTTTTGTGTCTGTGTTTGTGTGTTTTTTATGTGGCTTGCTCATCTGTTTAGAAAAAGATATGCTTCACTTTTTTATATTTTCTCATTTTTCCATCTTTTTCTGTTTGTTTTAAATAAGTGCTGTAAGTGACTTGTTTTCACTTGGAATTGTTTCCTACTACTAATTTGGAGTGGGTGTAGCAAGTTTTCTCATCAGGACCACCAGCCAGCAAATAACGACATGGAGACTTATGATTAATTATGAAAGCTTGGCCTTTAGCTTAGGCTTGTCTCAGCTAGCTCTTGTAAGTTAAATTGACCCATTTATACTAATCTATATTTTGCTATGTGGCATTACCTCTCTTCCAACTTGTACCTCCTGTGTCCTCTCCATGTCTGGCTGGCGACTCTGCTTTCTTCTTCTCAGAGTTCTCTCTGTCCCTGGAAGTCCCACCTAATCTCTTTCTGCCTAGCTATTGGCCATCCAGCTCTTTATTAAACCAATCAGAAGGCACCTTAGCACAGACACATCTTCACGGTGTTAACAAATATTCCTTAACACACTGGGGCAAGGAACTCCAGTAACAGTCATAATGGTGTAGCTGCCACCCTGATGCTGACTTGTAGTAGAAGACACTTCACTTGTGCTCCCAAGAAGATTTGAAGGTAACATTACTATGTTATTGGATGTGGGAAAAGTTGTATATATGTTGTCCTTAGAACGAATTATGATGATTATCATTTTCAGCTTGGTAAGACCTAGAATAAACCTAGGAGACAGCATGTGAGGGTTCATCTAGATTATCTAGAAGCAACTTGGGAAAACCCACCTTGAATGTGGACAGCACTGCATCTTAGGCCACAGTCCCAGACTGCGTACAAAGGAGAGAGCTGAGCGCGGACACTCATTGCTCTCTGTTTTCTGACTGCTGATGCCATGTGATCCACCACCTCCTGCTCCTACTCTCATACTGTCTCTGGCACAGGGGACCAGATCCAATGAGGCTGAAAGCAAAATGAAGCTTTCCCTCCTTGGGATGCTTGTCAGGTATGTTGTCACAGAAACGGGACACGTAACTAACACACTAGGGCTGTCAGTGTTGGAGTAGTGAAAGGAGGAAGGTGTGAGGAAATGGGAAGAAGCAGCAGCAATGAGAATGAGAAAGAAGGTGTATGGATTATAGGTACAAGATGTGATAGAGGCACCATTGTTAGTTAAAAGGAAAACTATTGGCCTTTCTGCTGGGTACTGGCTGCTTGATGTCAAAATGGGCAAGTTCATGAAACCCAGGAAAGTGGTGATAGTTCTGACTGGTGATAGTTCTGACTGGACGTTACTTCAGACTCAAAGCCGTCATTGTGAAGAACGTGGATGATGGCACCTCAGACCACCCTTACAGCCATGCCCTGGTGGGTGACATCCCTGAAAAGTGACAGCTGCCATGGGCAAGAAAAAACATGGCCAAGAGATCAAAGATCAAGTCCTTTGTGAAAGTTTATAACTACAGTCACTTCATGCCCACCAGGTACTCTGTGGACATCCCCTTGACCAAAACTGTTGTCAACAAGGATGTCTTTAGAGACCCAGCCCTAAAATGCAAAGCCAGGTGGGAGGCCAAGGTCAAGTTTGAGAAACCATACAAGACAGGGAAGAACAAAATTTTTTTTCAGAAGCTTTGCTTTTGGGTATATTTTTGTTTCTATCATTAAAACAAAACAAAAAGAAAAAGAAAAATATTGGCTTTCTGTGATTAAGGCTCTGAGGTACTGTGGAAGTCACATTCCCACCCAATTTACCTTTCTTACAATACTAAGATACTGGTCCAGGACCCACAGCAAATTTCCTACAATTCCATGCAGCTGACCCAGGAATTTGTAAAGGAGGGAGGTTGCATTATCTGGCAAAACTTTCTGTGTCTGAACCTCCGATTCCTGACCACACATTTGCTTCTCTGTCCCATGGCTGCTCTGCTTTGACCTCACCTCCATACTTACCTTTTCCAGCCTTTGTTTGCTGTTTCTTCAGACCAGAGACCTTCTCTCTCCAGCTTTTGTGGAATCCACCCATGAGATCACTTTCTGTGGCCACATATGAGCTGATGTTACATGGTGGGAGCAGTCTGCTGAGGTTGGGTGGATCTGGTCAGCTGCTGGTCGGCAGAGAAATTCCCACTTTGCTCTTCCTTCCTTCCTTCCTTCCTTCCTTCCTTCCTTCCTTCCTTCCTTCCTTCCTTCCTTCCTCCCTGCCTCTCTCCCTCCCTCCCTCCCTCCTTTTTTCCCATCCTCCCTCTCTCCCTCTCTCCCTTCCTTCCTTCTTCTCTCTGTCTTTTCTCTTTCTCTCTCACTGATAGGATCCCATATAGCCCAGGTCTTGAACTCATAGCAGACCACAACCTTAAACTTCTGATCCTCATGCTTTCACTTCCTGAGTGCCAGGATTATAAATGTTCACCACATCTAGTTCATGAAGCACTGGGGATTGAATACAGGGTTTTAGCCTTGCTAGACAAGCACTCTATTGATTATAATTTCCTTATAGAGTAAACTATATTTTGTTTTTTTTTTTTATCTTAACTTCTTTCCATCTGGTTGAAGACAGTTTATAATTGATCATCTCACCCAGAAATTTTAACAATGTGTAAATTAAAACCACAACAGGGTATCAATTTGCAGAATTGGAGTGGCTGACACTCACCAGCTGACAATATCAAGCGTTGGTACTGTGTGGAGTTCTTGGCACACAGAACTACATTGGTGCAGTCATTTTGGAAGGAGATTAGAATCTGCTACTAAGCCTACCTAGTACAACACACTTGGTAAAGATATCCACACAATGGCTTGTATGTGAATCTTAGAATTATCTGATTTCGTTGGCTTGAGATACATTTCATGCTCATCAGTGGGTGAATGGACCGACTGTGGCATCGCCATAGTTTGCATCATAAGTGTCGCTTGTTACTGGCTTGGCACTCTCGGAAGGTGGTAAAAACTTTGAAAGTTGGTGGCCTAGAGGGAGGAGCTTAAGTCATTGGCAAAGTGCCCATGTATTGGGCTGAGGGATCCTGATTTATTCTTCCTTTTTGCTTCCTAGCCGTGAAGCAAGCAGTTCTGTTCTGTGGAGCATCCACCATGATGATTTTCTTGATGGACAAAGACCCAAAATAATGGTCATGTATCAATCATGAAGTGAAAGACTGACAAAATAAACCTTTGCCCTTGTTAAAAGTTAGTTACCCCACTTATTTGTTATGGTAACAGTAAGTTGACTAACACAAGTGCACACCTGTATCATAGAATACCATTCATCTGTGAAAATGGATAAATCACAGATACCCAGAAGGACACAGCTCAACTAAGACCTATGATTTTTCATATAGAAAGGAGATACAAAAGAATGCACATTATATCACCATGTTTGTATCAAGCCCAGCACCAAACACCTCTTTTCTTTACTCAGAGAAATCAAACCATGTTTGCCTGGGGTGGGTGTTGAAGGAAATGACCAAAAAGCTCTCAAAGTACTTTCTAAGAGTGAGAGAATGTTCTCCATTGTGATTGATATGGTAATTACATAGATGTATACATTTGTTATCAAACTTACCACTTTAATTGAGTGCAATTTATTACATCTAAATTATACCTCATTAAAACTGATTATAAACTAAATGAAAAAAATTACAATAATTTGGCCAACACACCATATACTGGCTAATTTTTTTTTACAGTGACAGAATCAAGTGTCAATGAACATGTAAAGAAAATTTAACTGTCTTATACGGCTGGTGAGTGAATTGGTCAATCGCTCTGCAAAAGAATTTGGAAGTATCTTCTTGAACCAACCCTTTGCCTATGTAAGACCCAGCGATGCCACCTCAGAGTAACAACTGGAGAAAAGTGTACATTAATGTTCATTATAGTTGAAAGGAGCAAACTATCCAAATATCCACAGGAAGTAGATTGGATAAGTAAATTACAATAGAATGCTATACAGCACTGAAGTAAAACACATCCCACAGGCAAACATACCAAACGTCAACTATGCGGTGAAAAAGTGAAAATGAATATGATGTGTAACTCCATACACAACTGTGTGGTTTAGAACTCATGACGACGGATTGTTTGCGGGGCACAATGACGGGCAGAGGCATGGAGAAATTTGTACAGAAAATATGCAGAGTTTGAGTTCGCTCTCTGTTATGTTTCCTTGGTGAAAAGTCAAATTGGATGCTTACTGGACATATTTAGCTAACTATGTTACTGTTCCGGGAAATTATCTGAAACATCAAACAACCGGGGAAAAAAAAAAAAAGTAAAAGGCCTGATCAGTTTTCCATCTTGATGAGTTTAAAAATTCTGTGAGGTCTAATAGGAAGCTGTGAGCTCTCAAGCCCTTACAAAGTCAGAGTTTATATGGAGTTACTGCTTCGTGTGTTTTCTAAGAAAGAAAATTTTAAACAAAGCACAATATGACCAGATAAATTTTAAAAAGAGATAACATTTTACACTATCAGTAGTAACAACATTAGTAGTAGCCATGTTATTACAGTAGTAATATCATAACTACTACTACTGAAAGATGCGGGGGAGGTGAATATATTTAACAATTACCCACTGATTCCAAAAAAGGAAGTACAAATTAATCTTATACTGTACAAGGTTACGTATACCACCAAAGGAGAAGAGAATGATAGTTGGCGTAATTTCAATGTTATACTGCAGCAAGGGATATCAGAAGACTTTGTAGTTGTTGAGGTGTCAATGTTTTACCCTCCAAAACTTGGTTGAAATTTGGTGGGAATTAAAGAGGTCCTTATGTCCTGAGGGCTTCACCTTCCTGAGTGCTGCTGTTATTGTGGGAGAGGTGGTTGACTGGCTTTCCCTAGCTCTGGGTGTCTTTGCTGCGTGATTCCCTTCTGTCATGTTGGGATGTCGTAAAAGGATCCTTGCCAGACACTGACCTGACCATATTGGCTTTCAAAGCTTCCAGAATGTGAGGCAGTAGAAAGAAATTTGTGGTCATTCAGAATTACCTCATCTCAAGTATTTCTTTATAACCACACACACACACACACACACACACACACACACACACACACACACACACAGAGAGAGAGAGAGAGAGAGAGAGAGAGAGAGAGAGAGAGAGAGAGATAACAAATGGGTTCCAAAAATGAAATTAGCATAACTCTTTTTTAAAGGTAAAGTAGCCGCACTATTCTGTTCCCCACACTGAGTTGTAGGATTTTCTGAAATAGTATGACTTGTACGAAATAGTGTAGTTATATGAAAAATAAGTATACTTATATGAAACTAATACACTTATAGGAAATAGTATAGCTTGCATGACTCTCTCCGTGTGATGATAATTACCAGTCAATCATGGCCGCCACAACAGTGCATATCCAGCATAACTCCAATGTGGACTTTGATGTAAACATGACAGTTTTCAGTAAAGCCCTAGGGTCCTGAGAATTAAGCCGTGCACCACTTAGCAGCTGAGAACCTAGTATGAATACTTGATAAAAATGAAAGCTCCGATGTTACTGTTTATTGAGCTGATTGTTGCAGAAATGCTCACCAAGACACTTGACCAAGCAATGAATGCTAAGGGCTATAGATGTGATTTATGGCCAGCAACACCTCCAAAGGGATCCGCTGCAGCCACAAACTTGTGCAAGTTATAAATTTGAAAATCTTGGGAGCAGCAGTTTTCAGAATATGTTCTGCATCATATTAGCTTCTTGGGAGGTTGGAGAGTGTAACAAAGGAGAAAAGAGGCATCCTGGTCCATAAATTGGCAACAACTCAGCAGGTTTAATGTCTATACTGATATCGTCAGCATAGGTCTTCCTGAAAAACTGTATCCTTAACGCACAATGGAGCATGACGTGTTCTGCTTCTCAGGCCTATTGGGCCAGTGAAGGCAATTTCCTTTTTCATGATGCTTCATTTAGGAATATTGTCCTGCTGTGTGCAGTTTAGGATATGTTACTTAAAACCACACCATGAAAGACTGTCATTGTGGATTTTCTCATCTTATTTAGGAACGTTCAGTGAGCTACTTTTGATTTTAAATGCACCTATTTCTAGATCTCTCTGACGTTGTATGGATGATAAACTGGTAAGCAGCGTTTATGCTGGGAAACCTCAGCTATTCCTCTGAGGTCTGTAATTTTATGATCTGCAGAGGAGCGAAGAAATATAATTTTGAACCTTCTATTTTTGATGTGCAAGGGCTTTCTCCTGCCCGACTTCTGACATTGTGAGCAACCAACTCCTCAGTCATGATAGCCATGTGCAAAGTGCAAAGCCACACCTTTTCTCCCTGGCATCAGGTTGATTTGCATTCTCACTCCAATTTCAGGGTCTTCTCTCATCTTCAAGGGATGTGGGTGTGAAACTGTATTGATACAAACAATTGAGGCAGAGTCTGCAGAGAGTGAAAAGTCGTGAAACCAGTGGTTAAAACGCACAAATACCATAAAGGGGAACTTCCGAGTGTGAGGGTAGAATTAGGTCAGCTAGTGTGAAGTCAGTGAGGGTGAAGTCAGTAAGCATGAGGCTAGCCAGAGCAAGGCTAATGAATTTGAGGTCAGTGACTGTGAAGCTAGCCAGTGTGACCTAGCCAGCGGGAAGCCCCAAGTGTGACGTCAGCCAATATGCGGCCAGCCAGTTTGAGACCTGAGAGTTTGAGATCAGCAAATGTGAGGCCAATAAGTGTGAGGCCAGCCTGAATGAGGCCTGCCAGTTTGAAGCCAGAGTGTGTGAGTCATTGTTAAGGCCTGCCAGGTTAAGGCTGGTAAATGTAAGGCCAACAATTGTTAAGGCCAGCCAGTATGAGGTCATGGAGTGCTGGGTCAGCCAGTGGGAGGCCAGTGAGTGCTGGGTCAGCCAGTGTAAGGTTAGTGATTGTAAGATCAAGCAAGGTGAGGTCAATAGGAAGGGAATTTCATCTTTGGGTTCTCTTGCTCTGTGGGGATGGTTTTGATAGGAGAAGAATCATGCAAATCCATGAACCTTTAAATGAGGTCAATAAGTTCTTGGAAAGGATTGAAAATTTAGCGTCATAATTCCCTCTGTCATGTAGGACAACTAATTGTGTTTCACAATGAAGCTTCAAGAGAGTCAGTAGGAAGCAGCACACACAGCATCAGCATCCACTGTACAGCTGGTGCAGGGACCAGTAAGAGAGCTGTGACCTTCTCTTTGAAAGAGTCTATGAGTACCATTACATGAGCTTCATATGCAATCAGTCATGTGTGGGCAGGAACATGTGAAAAGAATCCAGCTATTGGATTGTTATCCTTTTGCTAAGAAAGATTTTGATGTCATTAAATGTAAAACAGGTGAACAATATGATTTTAATGTGATTGACTATGACTTACACACATAAAAACATTACCAAAGGAAGAAACAGAAGTTATAACTCCACATTGGCTACGTTCTACAACCATTAGTAACCTTCACAATGCTGGCTTGGCTTCTGCTAAGCAAACCTAAAAATCATTGTGTGTGTGTGTGTGTGTGTGTGTGTGTGTGTGTATGTGTGTGTGTGATATAAGCATGCATGTGCCATGGGATATATGTGCACATTAGAAGAAACTTGTGAAAGTCTTCTTCTACCATGTTGATCCCAGAACTGAACTCAGGTCATCAGGATTCTCAGCAGGTGCCTGTACCTGATGAGCCATCTCACTAGTCCAAGAAAACTTTTGATTGCTAAAAAACTATCACCACCTAAGTAACGACTTACATGTTGGCATCCTTACCACTCACTCCTCAACTTTTTTATTCAGAAATTGTAGGGGAAACTAAGGATGTTAGCATAGACAGCCACCGAACTAGGCTACTAGGATATTAAAAATGCTACAGATGGCTAGAGAGAGGGCTCAGAGGTTAAGAGCACTGGCTTCTCCTTGCAGAGGACTTGAGTTCGATTCCCAGCACCCACATGGTACCTCACAACCATCTATAACTCAAATCCCAGGGAATCTCACACTCTCTTCTGGAAACCAGGCACCCATGTAATGTGTATACATACATGCAGGCAAATCACTCATATACACAAAATTAAATTAAGTTTAAGAAATTTAAATGCTCCAGAATATAAGAAGGAAAAATAATCTACTGAGAGAGAGAGAGAGAGACAGAGAGAGAGAGAGACAGAGACAGAGACAGAGATGAGAAGTCACGTGTTCATAGCTGTGGGGGAGGGCCCATGAGATGATAGGACAACTGTATGAGTGCAAGCATGTGGTTATGAAAACAGTCTTATAAACATATCCAATTTGTCTTTAAATTCATAAGTTTAGCACAATCTCAATGAAAGTATTGTCAGTTTTCTCCCTGATGCTAAGCAAGTTGTTTCAAATATAGGCTATGACCAATCTGTAGAGAGCCTTGTAAATGAAAATAATGTATATATTGGGGAAGAGGGGGGTCTAATACAGCTGGTGTTAAAACATATTATAAAGTCACAACAGTTAAGGGTGCTTTGCATTGCTTCAGACAGATAGCCTAGAAACATGTGTGTTTACTTTCACAAATTTAGTGTGTGATGGAAGGCTGCATCTCCAGGCAATGGGAAAGAGTCGGTCCCCAGAGTGATGATGCAGGGGGGCAGCCCAGCCATCTGGAAAGGTAAAAGTGATGCAATCTTCCTGTCTCACACCACATTCATGCACAATCCATGATCCAGAATGCAAACACGTTGAGTGAAATAATTGAAACAGTAAGAATATAAGTGTGAATATATTTATATTCTAGAAACAGGGACTTTTTAAAAAAAATATAGACAGCACAATCTAGAGGTAAAAGGCAAGGTTAACATATTTGACTTCGAGACAGGGTTTCTCTGTGTAACAGCCCTGGCTGTCTTGGAACTTGCTCTGTAAACCAGGATGACCTTGAACTCACAGAGATCTGCCTGCCTCTGCCTCCTGAATGCTGGAATTAAAGGCGTGCACCACCACCGCCAGGCTGACTACATGAGTTTTTAGAGATAGCTTTTATACAGCAAAAAAAAGCAGAGTAAAAAGCGAGTCGCAGGCAGATGAAGATGCACACAGCTTACATCGGAACAGGAGCCTCCCAGCACAGAAAACGCTTTGATGAACTGTGAGAGGAGAGCCAGGGAGACTGTAAGAAAATGGTCAAGTGTGATGAGCAAGCAACCTGTAGACGAATTCAAGTGACTTTAAGAAAACAGGCTCAAATGAATGTATAAAAAAATGATTTAAATTACTTTTCTTAAAGGATCATACAAAGTCTTGGGTTTTGTTTTGACATTTCCAAAAAGAATTGCTTCTGTCCATGTGTGGTCCCCTCTTGTCTCCCACCACTCTACACCACCTAGACCCTTCCACCCACGTAGCCATTTCTCAGCCTTCACATCACACTTGTTCTATTTATTGTCCCTCACAGCTTTTGGCTCCTTTTGTAGTTTCATGAACTATATCCACCCTCCACCACTCACACACACATTCATACACTCCACATACATATATATCATATAAACAGTTACAAGTTAGGCTCCACGTAAAAGAGAACATGAGGTCTTTATATGGCAAAGATACTATAAATCATTATCAGAGCATGCTTTCTTACACGTGAAATTTTAACCGTATGCTAGGCTGGCAAGATGATAGGATGTCATGATAAGTGATTTTTTTTTTAATCTAAAATGCAACATGTTACAATCCCTTTGTAAGTTGTCAACATATATAAAAATTGCATGTCTTTTTCATTCCATATGGAATCCTGCATGTATAACTATATTTTAAAATGCTACAGAAAAAATACCTAGGAAGAATATTAATTTTAGTATTGTTTGCATTACCAAAACATTCAAAATAATCTCAGTGTCTTTTAAGGTCATGACCTTACAATGGAAACTAACAGCCATGAAGAGAAATGAACAGGGACATCAGCCTTCCACTGGAACCTATAACCCAAGGAATACTATAGAGTTCTAGAAAAGTACTTGCCAAATGCACTAACTGATATGAACATGAGGAAGATGTTGGGAGCACAGCACGAAGGTGCTTATTATACAGGGCTTAAATACACTGGCAATAATCCCCCAGCATCAGACTCCCTGAAGTTTCGATCCAGGTTGACGAAGAGGTGATCCAGGTTGATCACCTCTTTGTGATTTGTTTCCCTGCTGTGACACCTGCAGAGACCCCCTCCGGGAGGAGAATATAAATATAGTTGTGTGTAATGATGACCAGACATCACTGCCTACTCAATAGACTGTTACAAAGAAGGGGGTAGAAAGATGGCTCAGTGGCAGAGGAGCTTGTTGTTAAGCACCTGAATTCAATCCCCGAGACACACATGGTGAGGGAGAGAACTGACTCTACAAATTGTCCTCTGAGCTCCACTCACATAGCAATTGAGACTAACGAACATCATCCATGAAATGTTGGGCATACAGAAATCCCTACCGTAAACTATAGGCCAAGTTTCAACAACTGATACTAAACAAACAAACAAAAAAAACAGCAAAAGAGAAAGTACTGGTTGTGAAGCTGAGGGGTCCTAACACCTTTATCTCTCAACATACAAACCAACTTTAAGATGTATTGAAACAAGAAAATGTCAATATGGACCACTCCTTAATGGTTTCTGGAATATGTAATTCACTGGAGTGATGTACAAAAAATATTCCTCAACTTGGTGATGTGGGCAAAAGAATAGTAGGGAACGATATCATCACAACTGGGAATTATTTTAAAAATACTTCAATCAACATGGACAACAGAAAGAGGTCCTAATAAAAACAGGAGACCAAAAAAACAAAAACAAACAAAACCAAGACTCAGAATTCAGCATCCAAACAAGAAAAAAAAGAGCTTTGGGGTCATTCCTTGATCTCTGGTCCCAAAGAGTCCATAAACAAAGATGTCTTAATGTGATGTATAGCATGATGTTGACTCCACCAATAGCTTCCAGGAGCAGGTTCTGTGTGTGGTACTCTCACACAAAACTCTCCGCTGTGCTCGTGGGAGCTCTCACTCTCACAGCAACTGCAAGCTGGGTGTTGGTTCCTGGAGCCCAGAAGCTGAGCTCTGTACTGCATGCAGCTTACTCTTCTCTGACTGGGATGTTTTCACTTGAGAAGTAAGGCAGAAAAGATGAATGAACTCTATCAGACTATGAACTCCAAAAGTGTAATTAACTTATAGGCAGTTCGGTAACTCCATAATATTTGGTTCTTTATTTTTTTTTCCATTCTTTTACTGTGAAAATGAAGGAATGGGTTCTTTGATCAGCAGTCGTATCATTTCTGTAGCTTAGCAAGGACCCAGCTTAGCAATTTTAGTGAATTTAAAAGAAGCAAAGGAGGGTACAGTGGCTAGAGGGACGGATGGCTCAGTGGTTAAAATGCACGATTCTTTCAGAAGGTCAGAGTTCATTTCCCACCACCCATGTCAAGTGTCTGACAATTGCTCATAACCCCAGCTCCAAGTGATCCATCAACCTTTTCTGGCTTCTACAGACTTCTGCACTCATGTGCACAAACCCATATTCAGACACAGACACAGACAGACAGACAGACAGACACACACACACACACACACACACACACAATTTAATAGGGTTGGAGAAATGGCTAGGCAGTTAAGTACACCTGTTGCTCTTGCAGAGGAATTGACCCCAAGTTCAACTCCTAAATCCATAACAGATTGCTCACAACTGCCTACAACTCCAGCTCTAGGGGAATTCAATACCTCTGGTCTCTGTGGACATTGACATCCATGTCCATATATCCACACACAGACACACACTCATATACATAGCTAAAAAGAATGAAATTAATATTAAATAAAATTGAAACATGCAAAAATCTTCTTAAGAATAGCAAGGGAGAAGACACACGTAACAATTGCCATATGGACTTTCCCCATTCTTCAAGAATAATGTGTCTCACAGAAAACTCTACTTTAGGCATTTATCTATGTATCCCCTGAAATGTAACCTCTGAATGACCCATAGTCCTCTGTAGGGTTTTTTCCCAGAGCCTCTTACAAGCAAGACCAGCCTATTCATGCATGCTGAAATGATCTTTTAATCAGGATAATAGTTTGGGAAAACATGAGTTCTCTGCTATTTCTCCGTCTGTATGTTACCAGTGTGGCTTCCCATACCCCACTTCCTCCGCATTCCTTTAAATTATGTTATTTTAATCTCTAAGGCAAAATTTGAAGCTCTCGTTTTGTAAGTGAGGAGATATATATATTTCAACATCCATTCAAGGGGAAAAATATCAAGAACCTGGAGACAGACAGGGATCTTCTGAGCTCAGTAAAGGTCTCTATCTGGCATTGCCACCATACTCCACTGCAAATGATGGAAGAAAGCCTTTCTCTTACCAATGAAAAGACAATCCTTTTTTTTGTATCCCATGACTTACTGGAGGTGTGAGCCAGGGCTAGAAAGCAAACAAAGAAATAGTAGTCTTCATTTGTGGGTGAGAAGGTTGTCTATGGATAAAATTCCACATTACAAAAATAAAGAAATGGTTAGCCTTGTCTCTGTGTACGGGTTCAATATAAAATTCAGTTATATATCTCTGTCACCATTGAGGTAGAAAGAATAAAGGCCTTCTAAGGATGTCAATGTTCTAAGTACTGAAATCTATGACTTTAAAAACATGGCAAAATCATTCCGGATTATTTTGGGGAGTCTCTCTAATTCTGCGAATCCTTGAACTGAGGGTCCTTGCTTTGCTGCAATACAAGAGATGGAAGGAAGGTCCAGGCAATGAACATACTGGTTTCACTGATGAGATACTGGATAATAGGGAAGGCACGTGAGCAGAATGGAAAAGTCAGAAAGGTAAGGAAATAGGTCCGTCCCAGAGACCCCAGGAAGGAAGGCAGCCCACTTGGAACACTGACCTATAGAACATTAACATACTAAATGTTATCACAAGTTACCAACAGTGAGGTAACAGGTTCCGCCAGCAAGAAAAAACACAACTACTATCAGTAGCAACAGAGAAGAGACTTAAAGAACAGTAGAACTTATACCAGCAATGAAATATGAACTAATAAGGGATAAACTTAACAAAACATGCTTAGTATCTATAATGGATGAAAAAAAAAGACCACTGCTGGAAGTGTGAGGAGGGGACCCAAGTAAATAGAAGCAGAAAGTCTGGATTGGAACATGGTAATTTTAAGAGCAATAGCGCTTCCAGTAACTGTAAGCAAAAGCTAAGATACAGGGGGATAAATTTAACAAAAATGTACAAGGCAATTTACCCTACAAGATGAAAGCACTTCTGTAGGAGAGTGAAGAACATCTGAATAGAGAAGCCACATTGTTTGTGAGTTGGAAGACTACTGCTATTGCATTAGCTGAACTCCCTTAAATGTTTTGTAAATTCAGTACAATTCAATAAGAATTCACACAGTTGCTTTCTTTGTAGAAATTGACAAGGTGATTGCAAAATTTGTATAGAAGACAGAGGTTTCCAAATCGCTAAAGTGATTTTAAATATCAAAGCCGGAGCAGGGGAGTTGGCTCAGACAGTACAACATTTGGACTTGAGTCCGATCCCAGAATCCACTTAATAATTGATGGTCATGATGGTACACGCTTGTAATTTTAGCCATTGGGAGATAGAGAAAGGCAGATCTCTAGGGTTTGTGGCTGAGTTTCAGGCCAAAAAGAAAGTTTGTCCCCCAAAAGAAAGTGGGTATCATCTGAGAAACACCAGCCTAGGCTGCCTTAGCCCCCTCCCCTTCACCCTACACACACTCACACATGCACGCACATACACATACCCATGCACATGCGTTCTCCTGGATGACTCATTTGCTTGAATCCTATGTAAGCCCTATGGCTATAAGAACCAGCAGAAACACCTCTTGAATTAAGAAGTA
This sequence comes from Peromyscus leucopus, assembly GCF_004664715.2. NCBI lineage: Eukaryota > Metazoa > Chordata > Mammalia > Rodentia > Cricetidae > Peromyscus > Peromyscus leucopus. The sequence goes on along the minus strand of NC_051079.1, from coordinate 42,970,744 downwards.
CTACCTCCAGAATACCTGGTAGAAAACTTAATGGTTTATGATAGCAAATATTTCTCTGGACTCAAAATTCAGAAATGAGAGAAGTTGATGAATAATTAAGATCATAATCAACAACTTAAGCTTCTCGACTGATACTGTTAAGTAAATTAGCACGTTAGCGTAAGAGACTTTTGTCCAGGATGCATGGTTTGATAGAACTCAAGACAACAGGAAAACCACTCACTAAGACCTCTTCCCTGTGATCCCCTCCCTCCCCACCCCTGCACTGTGCTGAAATGCCTATGCGAACTGCAGAGCCTTCCAATGTGACCTTTTGGAATCGGTACTGTTTGCAAGTTGAGGAGTAGGACAATGCCATGTTGGGCCTTTCATCCACTGTGATTGGGATCCTTATTAAAAGAGGAAGTGAGACCTGCACACCAGGGGCAGGATCCTGTGGGGCAGAGCCACCTAGGAAGCATTACAGTGTGAGCTAATGAATGACAAAGACTGCCTCCCAGCCAGCAGAAGTGGGATACATCAAAAGAAATATGCAAATGAAAATAAGCACATGAGAAAAAAAAAAGCATTCCAAATTCTCATCAAGAAAATGTAAATTAAACCCACCATGCATTCACTGAATAACAAAAAATTTAAAAATTAGAACTGTTTTCAAAGACAGGCTGCTAACAAAATCCTCACCCATGGCTAGAATGCCAAATTTCATAGACATTTGGAGATACAGTGTGATAGTATCTGTAAAACCAAATATGCATATGTCGTATAACCTAATACGATTGCTCATTTGTATTTATGAAGAAGAAATTCACACACACACACACACACACACACACAATCTTTTAAAGTGTTATTTATGGAAATACTAAGCTGAAAAATAAAAGGAACTGGGGAAAGTATAGTTAAAAACAAACTTTCTATCAAGCGCTGTATAGATGTATGATGCATAGCACAGCCACACTAAGGCTCGGCCATCAAAATAAATGAAGTATCAATTCAAACAACATGAAGGAATATTAAACATATCCGGTATGTGAGAGAGCCAAGCACAAAGCTAGGGGGCTGTGTCATTTCTCCTACGTGGATTTCTTGAGAAGGCAAAACCTCATGAATATAAATGGGTCAGTAAGAGCCAGCGGATGAGAACTGATGGAGAACTTTTGTAGTAACAAGAGTGGCCAATTACTGTAATGTAGGCAACATAGATCCATATGTTTGTCAAAGTTTGTGAAAAGGCAGGAAGTTGGCAAATGCTACTGTCTGGTGACGCACACTTCAATATGGATGCTATAGGGCTGGGCATGGTAGTACAACACCCTTAATCTCAGGAGCCTAGCAGAAGCAGATGCATTTCTGTGAGTTCTAGGCCAGTCTGGTGTTCATAGGGAGTTCCAGGTCAGCCAGGTCTACATAAACCTGGTCTCATTTATATGCTATAAAAAGCACAATTTCATTTTTAATTTGATGTAGCCACCTAAGATTTCAGGTTCATGGGCAAAATGAAAAGTCCTAGCAAGATAATCAGTGTTAATCTTCATTTCCTGATGACCGAATGGGAGGGCATTTGGATTTGCATGTATTTGCTCCATTTTCTTCATTCTTCTCAATACATTGTGTTATAAGATAAAGAAAATGCTATTTAGACTTCTTCCACTTTCAAAATATGCCTAAAATATGTGTTCTGAATCCCCAGGTGCCAGGACACTCAATAAGGGAATCTTGATGTGGGGTACTTAATCTATGAACTAGCCAGTTTTCCTTTGAGGTAAGGTCTGGTGTCAGTTATGTGAATTATTTTATTTTAGTCTTTTTTGGTAATATCATTTTATTAATGTAAGAATACTTTCAAGGATTGCTCATAGGCATACCTTTACCTCAGAGAACATTGTGTTGCTCTCAACTTAATCCTAATGTAGATCATACTCATCAGCCCCTTCAGTATGCCAACAGAGCACTGTGTATTTAAGAGATTCCATAGTGAAATTTATTTGAGTAACTGTCTTGCAAAATAGAACATATGTCCTAATATAGACTTTATCTCTGAGGATGACACTTCTCAATGTCGCATACTTTCCAGATGGTAGCCTACACCATAGAAAAGAACTACCTTAGAGTTTCTTACAGACCCTCATCTCCATCAGACATGGAACTTCTATGATTACTATGTGTGCAGTGAGCTGTTTCTTTGCGTCCCTTTCCTTAGGTTGCTATTATCTTACTTACGCCTCATTGCAGCCAATAGGTTTTATCTAGCAGCTACAGTGAGTTATACCCATTGCGGCACCTTTGGGTGTTAGGATCCTGCTCTCACTCTTCCGGCTCTCACCTCTTACATCATCGGGGGCACAAACGACTGACTGCGTACCACCGCGTGGCCACGCAATCTCCACCTTGAAAAGCTGTGCACAGACCCCCACCCTCTCTCTTTCCTGTTTCCTCTCTGCTCTGCTCCCGCCATCTTTCTGTCTCTCCAGGCCTGGTTTCTTTCTAATAAAGCTCTTTCTAACTCTGGGAGTGGTAGCCATGGCTCAGAACTTTTCCGCCGCACCCACCGACCCACCAGCGCCGTTCATCCTTTCATGGAGTTTCTTTGTGGGCTTTCCAAACATAGGTTTTCTTTCTCCTTTCAATGACTCTGTTTGGTCAAACACCACTGTCAGCTGTCAAACAGGGCACCGTTTTCTTTTGCTTCTTCTCACCCTTCATCAGTTCCCCCAGTTCTTTATAGTTCCAAATCCGACAGTGAAAACATTTATCAGAGAACATTTCCTAAAATACTTTACCTTTTTAAACAGATGAAAAATAAAAACAACTTGAATGCTATTAGTTTCAGTTTTTTTCTTCCATTTTTTGAAAAATGAGCATGAAAATGCTAAGATATTTTGAAGTAGTTTAAAGTTTTATCCAGCAAACAAATGCTTGTAGCTAGGGTTGAAGAATCAATGTTGTCTGTGGAAAAAAAATAATTTCATAAATATACACTCATGAGGGCATATATATATATAAAATATTTATGATTTCCATATGTTTACTAGAAACTAAACAGGTTTGTGATGTAATTGTGTGAATATGGATGCAGACACATCAAGGTTATTACAACATTGTGTTGTGTTCTATGAAGTTATATGTGAGAAATAAAACACTGACTTGAGTGACATTCACACATTAGCAATGTCTATATTCCTCTAGTCCAACTTCACACATGGGTATAAATCTTGCGTTTCTTAATTTTTTCTTCCACCCACTCCATCCACTTAATGCTTAAGGGGAGTTCAGGATCGCAAACACATCTTTTTTAGGGTTTTGTCATGTTTGTGTTCCCTGCTCTGGTGAAGTAGACATATATCTTGCTGGATGGGAAGGAATCGGGGGTTCTCTTCCTTCCCAAACTGACACAGGAAAGTAAAGATGACCTAATGTTATGTTCCCAAGCATTAGATTTTGAAGAGAAGACAGGACATCAATGCTAAGCCCATGAACAATTACCTTGTGGGGTTTTAGAGCTTGTAAAATTACTACAGTAGTAAAATTACTACTACTATTGTGTGTATGCAATGGACCTGCTCAGCTTCATGTCCCAGTACTCCAGCTGAGCCATCCTCCACTGACTCCAAAGCCTGACCAAGTTGAAATTGCTACTGTAAGAAGTAGGAAGGCGACAATTCTTTGCTTAGTTACAGTTAAAAAAAAAAAAATGTTCTCTAGCTAGCCACCCCAGAATGTCATGCTGTATTCATGAAGCCACACACAAACAATAAAGTTGTTTTTGTTTGTTTGTTTATAAAAGCAAATGTCTCTCATATAAAACATCTACATAACAAGCATGACAAGAATTCTCTGGATTTGCAAGAAGACAAATGCTATACTGGAAAGCAGGAGCAAGTTAAGAGTGTCTTTGGAGCTAGCTGTGTATATAAAGCTTTCAGCAGAGAAGTGTATCACTTCACTAACAGTGAGAAGCCCAGTGCATTGAAACAATCCTTATCAGGGGGTGGTAAAGGTGCTCCTCCTATAGGAAATTTGCAAGGTAGTATGCTATAAAATTGTTTAGATCAGAGGAGGGGAAAAGAGAGCGTGGTTGTCTAATTTAGTTATCAAATAGGAAATAGCTTGCAGAGAAATGTGAAAGCAGGCAAGGTGGATTTTTTTTTCTTTTTGGGGGTAGGGGTGGTAGTGATATATTTCCATCAAAGTAACTGAAAGGAGAAAAGCATAGATATTAAAACATATTTAAAACTTTTACTTTTATTATTTTAAATATTTTATTTTTGAGATTATCTTCATTTTTATTAATGTGTGTATCTGTGTGTATATGTACACAGGTGGTCACAGAGGACAGAGGACAGTTTCCAGTGCCCTAGAGCTGGAATTAGAGGCATTATGGACCAGCCAGCATGGATCCTGAGAAACAAACTCTTGTCCTCTGAAAGAGCAGCAAGCACTCTTGATGTGAAGCCATCTCTCCAGTCCCTAAATTTTATTTTAAATGTCCAAGTCCTATTATGGGTAAAAGGTCACCAACACTGATAACCAGGGATGTCTATGTATCAAAGCGAATTCAAGGAGAAGTAACATTATTCAAATCAGAAAGACCTGTTGTGAAGTCTTCAATCATCCTAAGAGCAGTTGCCTATAACAGAGATGTCAAATCAAGTCTTCTCCTATACTATGCATACCTCCAACTTGTTTCACTTATTTTCAGCCTTGACGTTGTCACTCTGAATGGGTGGCAGCAGCTGTCCAAGTGCCAACTGCTGGTAAAGGGGCAATGGTGGCCAAGTGCATCGTTGCACCAATGTCATGTGTTGGGAGGGTTCTTTGCCCAGACCTATGTGCATTCTTGTTTTTAGTTTTTTAATCCTATAGATGAGTTGGAAGAAAGCAACAAACCACTAAAGTTCCTAGTAGCTGACCCTTAAACATCAGAGTTTCTGTATTTCCAAACAGCATGTTTTCCACATGACTGTTTCCATATGGAAAAGATTAGTAGTCATCTATAACACATGCTGTGATAAGTACTTTTCACTCACTCAGTCAGCTTCACATCCATGTCCTTAGTACCAGCCTCCAAAGTTGCCATCACTTGGTTCCATGTAAAGTACATTTTCTAACAATTAGGGTCATATCTAAAAGACCAGTCAGACCTCATGCATGTAAATGGTGAGGGGAACAGGGTTTGAGATTAAAACTATGAGATTAATGCAGAAGCCAATATGTTTGATGAGAGGATGATCAGAGAAGCCAGCTCAGGAAATAGCTAGCTTTTTTTTTTCAATCAGCAATTGAATTAGAACCACTTTGCAATTACCTAATCAATTTCTCAGCAGTCAACTGCATAGCAGCTAGAATCTATTGGCCATTCTGTTACACTGATAGGTGTTATTTCAATCATTTATCACTAGCTCATTTCCCAGCATGGAATTTGAGGCAAGGGTATGGGAAGTTGGTATAAAACATATTTGCATTACTATAAAAAATTTCAATTTAATGACTTTCACATCCTACTTAAAGCAAATGGAAAAGAAAGTAATATATTTCCTAATTGTTTATTCTAATTAACTGCTAATTAGTGAATAGACATTACATTTCATGAACTATAAACCCGCCCCTTGCATTGAAATGGTGGGGGTCTCAGTTTTCCTGTAAAATGTGATATTTTTCATTGCTATTACAGCTATTGCCTAAGAAGTAGTGTTTAACAAATATCATTGAATTTTACATTTCCATTTCCAGATAGTGGAGAAATATGGTCACTAGAAAATCCGTTCCCAAACCAAAACAAGATGAGATGAGTCTAACTCCTCCTTATTTTCAGGACGAAAGATCTTTAATCTTAGGATCATTTGTTGTGAAGGAATTTCAACATAGCATTCTGCTCTTTATCCACTTTTTTTCCATAGAAAAATGTTCATAGGACATTTAATCTGCTTCATCAAAGTCACTTCACATGGCAAGAATAATAACATCATAAAGCTAGCTCTCCAGGGCTCATAGAGACTTCTCCGGCTTCTCCAGGGCTTACCATAAAGCTGAGTAGAAAAATAATAGCATTGAACTCACTCATAGCCTCTTCTTTAGTCACCAAGATCAGCGTAATTGGTAACACCACGGTAATCTCCCTTATACTCCAAATGCTCTTGCCAATTTTCATGAAACTCTGCATGTAAATTCATCATCCAAATGGATCTCAGTAGATACCCGAAATCATAGTTTCCAACAAATCCTCATTGTCCCTGGCCTGTTCCAGACAAAGTGACTGCCTCTGCATACTCAGGTACCAACTTCCTTTTTCAAACTCCTCTTGGGTCTGCTCTCCCTCTAACTGGACCCAGGGCAACATTTTTTTTCCTGGTAAACACCATTCTCTTATGTAGTCCCTAGACCCAGGAGACTTTTTCATTGGTTTCTTTAAGCCAAGCCTGTTTCTATGTCACCTCCTGGGTAAGACTTCCACAGTCACAGAGTGCAGAGTGTCTGACATTCTGCACTTTTGAGGTATTATCCACCATGAACATTGTTATATGCCATTTGAATATTTGAATACAATTTGGTCGAATAGGTAAATAATAAGACATGTAGGAGACAAATTACCATTTGAGTTAAAGGTGTAATTGGGAGAGGGATGTGACCAACAGAGGGGAGGTGACCATTTTTGGAAGATAGCCTCTCTTTGTAAATCAGAATAGAATAGAAAAGCTGCTCTGGCTCCATCCAGTAAAGAGGGTGGTTCCATTTCCTCAGCATTAATCTACTACTAATACTAAGTTGGTAAACATTAGTTCCTGGAAAGGCAGTTGATGAATATAGTCTATGAAAATCTTATCAGAATCCACATGAATGCTAATTATGAGTGACATTTGGGGTATTATTCCAGCCCTCCCAAATAAAATTTTCCAAAGTTATACTCTGTTAATGTGAAATGTTAATAGGGACCCATGTTATCTAGCTAATTCTTACAGTCTTTTAAAGATTTTGTAAAGCACAGTTATAGCTGAACAGTTAAACTAGTAGCTGTGGATGTACTGAGAGACATTTAGGAGAGTTTATGTTAAAAGCATCCCCAAAAAAGTTTACCAGGGAGTATCTTGGAGCCTTAGTAAGTCTGGAGTTACAAACATTTTAAATACGAGTGTAGTTTATCCCAGTTTGCTAGCTGGAACAAGAAACATGCTCTTCAACCAGCTCCTGGAAAGATAAGCCTCTGGAATTTGAACTAGGTGCACTTTTCAATCCAAAAGCCAAATGTCATCCCCACATGACTTGTTGTACCAATTGATGATGACATATGCTGAGCTCCCTAAAGATCGCTGACAGACATGCAGGGAATGTGCTTTGAGGATCTTGTCTTTTATGGGATTTATTTCTGTTCCTTAATAATGTCATTTAAAATATTATATCTTTACATCTTTACTTGTATTTATTGTTTCCTCTTTGTGTGTGGGGGGACAGGGAAGGAGGGAGGGAGAGAGAGATGAGAGACAGAGAGATGGAGAGACGGGGATAAATGGAGACAGAGACTGGGGGATACTAATATTCACTCCTCAAACCTCATAGTCCTACTAGAATTGTTGAATATTTTTAAATAGAAAACTGTACTTACATTCTTGCTTAGGTGCTATGCAAATAACTCCAGCTGAATAGCTCTTCACCTCAGGGCTTTAAAAATAAAAATGAAAAACAAAACAAAACAAAACAAAACAAAAAAACAGGAAATGCCAAACCTCATTTGATAAGCAGAAAGTAGAATAAGTGTAATTCTTTTTTTTTTTTTTCTTTTTTTTCAAGACAGGGTTTCTCTGTATAGCTTTGCGCCTTTTCCTGGAACTCACTTGGTAGCCCAAGCTGGCCTCGAACTCACAGAGATCCGCCTGGCTCTGCCTCCCGAGTGCTGGGATTAAAGGCGTGTGCCACCACCGCCCGGCGAATAAGTGTAATTCTTAAAAACATCAGAATATCCAAGTGTCATGGAGTACACCTTTAAGGGAGGAAGGGCAGGCAGATCTCTGTGCGTTTGAGGCCAGCCTGGTCTATGTTGCAAGTTCCAGGACAGCCAGGGTTACATAGAGAGACTTTGTCTCAACAAAACCAAAACCAAAACCAAACAAACAAATTGGAATAAACTTTTTGAATCTGCTTACTCACAGCTGGTCCCATGGGCTTGATGTGCACCAGAGAAGCATATAGTGGGAACTGATCAACAGGGCTGAGTAAATTTGGAACCAATAAATTTGAACCATAAAATTGGAACCCATTAAAATTCCAACCAGAGCCTTGGAGGGACAGAGGAGCTTGGCCGCCCAAGTGATCCACTATACATACCATACAGGCCATTATCTGTGTCTTGGCCATTATCTGTGTCTTGATTTCCTAGTTTTCCCTCTCAACTAGAAAAGGAAAGCTGGAAAGCCTTCCCTGAAGCTCCTTATTTTGGCTATTTGAGATTCCAGGCAAATTCTTATTGTAAGGAATTTTAAGTAACCAGTTCTTAGGCGTATTCCGTGTTGCATGAGGCCTGATCTCTAAATGTAGGCTTCTAAGGTCATTATCTGTGCATTAAAACAGAGGCATCAGGATGAGTCTATGCTTTGCTAGCCATCCAGAGGAGATCTGCATGCCCCTCACTTGTTTGAAACAGGGTGTTTCTAAAGATGTATATTTCTATGCAGAAAGCAGCATCCCCCAGTTCCAATTTATTTTTGCCTATTCAAGAAAAACACAACAGATGTATTTCTACCAACTCTTGGACTGTCACATGGCCAAAGCCAGATTGCATAAATGCTTCAAATAAATGTTCACGAGCTTAGACATAAATACTTCCCCTCACATCCTTGTTGGCTGTGTTACCGCATTTCACCCTAAAGCTCTCTGGGCTTTACTCTTCCCTGCTCAGATCTCTCTCATCTGTAAATGGTCAGTGTCAGGAGCAGAATCATCTATAGAGAGCAGAGCACTTGCTGCTTCACTGTCACAGAGCTGCCTTTATTATTCCAGCTGGCGTCTGGAAAGAAAGAGGCCTCTATTAATGAGACTGGCACGGCCAGGCCCATTATAAGAGATTTAGGCAAATAAATACCAGGCTTGCCATTCCATCTCTTGTTTGTCAAGCCCTATTTTTGTGCCTGATCTCATTGCTGCAGACATCTGAGTCAGATAGCTATAAATGTGGCATGGCTGAGGAAAGGAAACCTGCACATGGAACCCTATTTGGTCCATATAAGTCAGCATCTTAACCCAAAGCCTTTCCTCCCCACATTCTTGCTTACACTTGCCCTTTTAACTCAAATAACATAATGGTATAAGAGGAGCTCCTGTGTTTCTTTACTGGATGACAGTGTCTATTGTAGACTCCATATACGAGGGTTAATAAAATAAAAATTGAATAATGCAAGATCTATCTAAATTATTCCCCAAATTCATTTGGAATTAGAGACTACCGATATGGTTTGTTTTTGTAAAGCAGAAAAATTAGAAGACAGTTTTGTGGTGATATTGTGTTCCCCAAAATATTGTGCACCCTAATAAACTTATCTGGGGTCAGAGAACAGAACAGTCACTAGATACAACGGCTAAAAAAATGGTAGCACATACCTTTAATCCTAGCATTCCAGAGGCAGAAATCCCTCTGGGTCTCTGTGAGTTCAAGGCCACATGGGAAACACCAGGCATGGTGACACACGCCTTTAATCCCAGGGAGTGGTGGTAGAAAGCAAAAAGGTATATAGAGCATGAGGACCAGAAACTAGAAGCATTTGGCCTGGTTAAGCATTTGGCTGGTTAAGCTTTTAGGTTTTAAGCAGCACAGTTCAGCTGAGAGCCATTCAGATATGAGGACACAGTCTGAGGAAAGAAGATCAGCTGAGAAGTTGGCCAGGTGAGGTTAGCTGTGGCTTGTTCTGTCTCTCTGATCTTCCAGTATTCACCCCAATATTTGGCCTCAGGTTTGATTTTATTAATAAGACCTTCTAAGATTTCTGCTACACAGTTTTAAAACTGTCCCCATCTGTACTGAAAGGCTACAAGTAGAATTCCATGAGTAAATCATCTTTTTCTAACTGCTCATTGTGTTTAGACACTAACTCTAGCTCCATAAGCAAGACATACTCTATTATCTCTCTTTTTAAACTCCTCCATCTACACACCCTTTGAGTCACATGCAGTTATTTACATATGAGCATAATTATGTGTTTAAAAATTATCTGTGGGTGACTTCTTAATTGTGGGCCTTTTGAGTATTCCTTTCACTGGGGACATTTACAATTCAAAGAATTTGGGAACTTTTTTTTTAATGTTATGCCAAAGCATAAGTTTTGTTAGTTCTGATTACTTTGAATTATTCTAGGTTACAATATTAGATAGGTAATTATGATGTTAATACTGCTGAATAGTCTGTCATTTTGCTAGCATTAACAGAGTATGAGCCTCACAGAGTTCTTTAGTTCCTGCTCATCTGGAACTTGCTATGTAAATCAAGCTGGCCTATAACTTACAGACATCCACCTACCTCTGCCTCCCAAATGCTGGGATTAAGGCATGTGCTATCAGATCTGGGAGTTCTAACTATCTAAGAACGTTCACAGTTCTATCTCTGTCAACTTTATGCTGAGATATGCAATGTCCTCTCAACCCTCTTCATTGTTTAGTCATTTAAGAACTAATACAACTTGTAATTGATTTTTAAAAGGATAGATCATATCATTCCATTTACCCCAGATCATAGAAACATCCAGTTTGCAAAGGTAGAGTGAACAATTTAGTAACAAAAAACACAATGAAAGTTTTTGTTCATCAGATTTTACTCTGTTGTGATGATTATATTGCTTTGAAGTATTTGTTCTCTCTCTCTCTCTCTTTCTGCGTGTGTGTGTGTGTGTGTGTGTGTGTGTGTGTGTGTGTGTGTGTGTGTGTGTTTTGTGGGAGGGTTGTTGGAGGAAGGAGGGGAGGGCAGGAGATCCAGAAATACCCATGTTTGTACATGGTCCAAACTTCTCTTACTGGAGAAGAGACTCTGCCCATGTTTATCTTTGCGTATTTTCTTCTAAGAATCTTTAATGAGCCTCTAAAATTGTTATAGTATACACAGATAATAAGTACACAGATAATAATCAGTGAGGGTTTTTTTCTTTCACATTGCTTCTGGAAAAACTGCTTTGTGCTCCAGTTTTAATTAGCATACGATTATCCACTGCTAATTTGAGGGGTTTAGTCTAGAATTAGCACACAGCTGCAGCAGAACAGGCATGTGCATGATTTGCTGCATTAGCTAGAGTCCAGCCAGAGTGAGAGGAGGACCCGAGAGATGCAATGAACCATGTCCTCCAAACAGCTCCCCAAATTTGTCAGCAGTCACCTGACATTTAAAGAGTCCTTCTACAGGAAGGACACTGTTTCTAAACTTGCTTTGTTCTGTGACATAATCAAATATAGAACGACCTTCTCCTATAACGAAAGATTCAAAAACATTAACAAAACTAAGGAGAACAATTTAGCACAAATTCCATCACTAGCCATGTTTAATAAAGATCAAAAACACTGCCATATTTGCTATGCTCTTTCTTTTTAAACCTTATTTAAAATTTTTATTTACACACACACACACACACACACACACACACACACACACACACACGTATGTGTATCTATGAGTCCCTTTGGAAGCCAGAAGAGGTTGTTGAATCTCCCTGGAACTGGAGTCACAGGCAGTTGTGAGCCACTCATGGCGGTGGGAACTGAACTCGGGTCCTCTGTGCAGCCGTTTCTCCAGCCTCACAATGAATTTTTCTAAAACCGATAAAGCTCAAGGAAGCAATGGAGTTCTGCAATTTTCAAATCCTACCTCTGCTGCCCCCATCCCCATCCTCTCTCTCCCCAGAAGTGACCACAATGGTATAGATGGGAGAGGTCAGTACATTTTCCATGTCGAAACCTTACAAAATTTGCATATCTTGATGTAAGTACATGTACACACACACACACACACACACACACACACACACACACACACACACCATACTACAGCTTTGTTTTTCCACTGTACACATTTTACTTGGAATGACTTCTGCACTTTCTATCCTCTATACACAACGGAGTCTCTGGATCTAACGGCTGCAGCAAGCACACCTTCTCTCCCAGTGTCTTTGTGCTGGGTTGAAGATCCTACATGCAGAGGTCCTCACACCGGAGTCACACCACCCCGAGATCCCTTGGACATACAAGGAGCCTTATTTCTCCCACACTGTGCTAGTTTTCTAAGCTGCCATAACAACCTACCACAACCTGGAAGGCTTAACCAAGGTTGTTTTCTCACTATTAAAGGTTTGGATGGTTGAGATCAAGGTGCATATAGGATTCATTTCTCCTGAGGCCTCTCTGTTTGTCCTGTAAGTGATCAACATTCCTCTGTGTCATTATAAACTTTTCTCTCTATTACATGTGAATGGCTCAGTCTCCTCTTCTTATCCATTATATTGAGCCAAAGTCCACACTAAAAGACCTCATTGTGGATTAATTACATATTAAAGGCCATATCTCCTTGTATGGTCATATTCTAAAGAGCAGGGCTTAGGATTTCAACATCTGAACAGGGAGGTTTGAATAAGAGTTGGCACTAAGCAAGTTGATATTAAATAGAGAGAGTAAGGGATAAAGAAGCTGAACAGCCCAGGTGGGAAGGAAGCACAGTCTGGGGCCCCAGCATGGAGAAGGAAGCCCTATAACAGGTACCAGGTAGGATTTCTGTCCTGGGAGAACACACAGTCAAACATTCTAACATTTTATCAAAATGCTCCAGAAATAATTTTATCAGTTTAAAATCTGAAACCAATGTATGAGGGCTTAAAATTCCCCCAGTCTGAGAAGCAATTGGTATGTTCCCAGATTTTTGGAAATGCCTGCTAATACCATAGATATGGACTGTTGTCCATTGTCGACACTTTCATTTACCTATTTCTAATGGGAGTGATATATATAAATACACACACGCACTATGTATATATACATACACACACATACACACTATGTATATATATACACACACACATACACACACACACACACACACATATATATATATATATATATATATGAAGGTATATCATTATACAACTTTTGCTCTTTTTATCCTTTTTAGATTTATTCTTCCTCTACTGTGCATTGTGTCTTGGTTGTTTCTGAGTTTTTCCAATGCCTTCCCCCTGCTTGTGACTTACTACACTCTACAACTGGCATCATACTGAAGAATAAATACAATTGGATGTAGTCAGATCCGACAGTACATTCATTTGTGTAAATGCTGTTTACACCATATGTTTAAAAAAAAGCCTTTCCCTACCCAAGGGTCATAAAAACATTCTGTTCTATTTCTTTCTGAGAGGTACAAAGTTTTCCTTTCAAATGTAGGTCTTTATCTAAATTGTATTTTTACTCACATGCCATATAGGGATTTGCACATTTTTTTCCAGTCTGAATACCCAGTTGGTCTATCAACATTTAGTGAATATGTAGTCATTTTCTCGCCTCTCACAAATCATTTTCCAGCTAACTGTAGTTCTTTCCAGGTCCCTTATTTTGACCCATTTTCTGCATGTCTTTGCTAACACCTGGAACATTCTAACTACATTGCTTTTTGCTAAGTCTTGATATCTCCTAGGGAAATTATTGCTTCTTATTGTTCTTTCAAATTGCCTTGGCTGTCTTTGCCCGTTACACTTCCATCTGAGTGTTTTAATTAGTTGCTGCACTGGTAAAATAAAGGAATAGATTGGAGTTTTCTTGAAGTATGTTAAACTTAGACATTAATTTGGAGAAAATTTTTTATCTCTACATATTGTGTCTTCCCATCATGAGTTTGTTATATTTCACTCATTTAGGCTTTAAGACTATGATTTTGGTTATATCCCAATTTTTTAATATATCATCCATCTTTAATTAGAGCTTAATTATATTTACCTTAAATGTCTGATGCTCTTGTGAATGACATCTTTGTTACATTATTAAATTCAATATTAATGAGTTAACTCTCAGGTGATTTTGCTTTTTTAAATGTTGATATTAGATTCTAGCAATTATTAAATCCTCATTTTAACTCTGATAGTTTATTTCTTAGATTTTACTTTATTATTTTACTGATGTGTATGAGTGTCTTTGTGTGTGTGTAAGAGTGTTCCCATGTGTGTGCCAGTGACCACAGAGCCCAAAAGAAGGTCACTGGATCCTTTGGTCCTGGAGGTTATGAGCCAGTGGTTGCTAGAAACCAAATGCTTAACTGCTGATCTGCTATATCTAAAGTATGTTAGATTTCATACATAGACTATCATATCATCCATATATGATCATAAATCCTTAACTTGTTTTAAAATGTTTTTTCAATTTTTCTTTTATTGAAAAACTAGATTTTTATAATATATCTTGATTATAGTTTCCCCTCCTTCCACTCCTCCTAGTTACCCCCCTTCTAGATACACTCCTTTCTGTCTCTCACTAAAAAAAAAAAAAAAAAAAAAAAATCTAGGAGATAAAAAAAAAATGAAGTAAAATGTAAGTTAAAACAAAAACAAACACATCAGAATAGTACCAAAACAAAACAAATAGAACAAAACCAAGGGGGGGGGGCAAGAAAAGACACAAGAAACAAAGACAGACTCAGAGAGCCACTGGATAACCAGTCTATTGGCAAGAATGGGGTATTGAGGTCCCGCACTACCAGGGTGTGAGGGTCAGCGTGAGATTTAAATTATAGTAGTGTTTCTTTTATGAACTTTGGTGCCCTTGCTTTCTGTGCACAGATGTTAAGAAGTGCAGTGTATCATCTAGGTGGATTTTTCCTTTGATAAGTATGTAGTGTCCTTCCCTATCTCTTCTGGTTAGTTTCGGTTTGGGGTCTGTTTTATCAGATATCATAATTGGTATAACGACTTAAATCTTAGGTCCATTTGCTTAGATAAACTTTTCTTATCCTTTTACCCTGATGTGATGTCTATTCTTGATGTTAACGTGTGGGTGCAGCAGAAGGATGGATCCTGTTAATCTGTGTCTTTTTATTGGGAAATGGAGACTACAGTGTTTGTTGATTCCTGTTATTTTGTTGTGGTGGTGGTGTGTGTGTCTGTGCACACATGCGTGTGCATGTGTATTTCCCCTCTTTTGACTTGCTGGTCTGGTATTATTTACTACTTGTATTTTCTGGGGTGTGGCTACCTCTTTATATTGAAATTTTGCTTCTAGCA
Source organism: Peromyscus leucopus (assembly GCF_004664715.2). Classification (NCBI taxonomy): domain Eukaryota; kingdom Metazoa; phylum Chordata; class Mammalia; order Rodentia; family Cricetidae; genus Peromyscus; species Peromyscus leucopus. The sequence continues at coordinate 42,955,526 of NC_051079.1, read as the reverse complement.
CCTTCTATGGTGCTGGATTGGGAGATGCATATTGCTTAAATTTGTTTTTTATCATGGAATGTCTTGTTTTCTCCATCTATTGTGATTGAAATTCTTGCTGAGTATAGTAGTCTGGGCTGGGATCTGTGGTCTTTTAGAGTTTGTAGAACATCTGTCCAGGCCCTTCTGGGTTTTATGGTCTCCACTGAGAAGTCAAGTATTATTCTAATAGGCATTCCTTCATATTTTTCTTGTTTTTTTCCATGTGTCTTTTAATATTTTTTTTATTCTGTACGCTTAGTGTTTTGAATATTATGTGCCAAGGAGAATTTCTTTTCAGGTCCAGTCTATTTAGTGTTCTGTGTACTTCTTGTACCTTGATTGGCTAAGGAAATTTTCACCCCTGATTTTGTTGAAAATATCTCTTGTGCCTTTGACTTGGGTTTCTTATCCTTCCTATATTCCTATTATTCTTATTTTGGGTCTTTTTATAGTGTCCAAGATTTTCTGGATGTTCTGTACCTAGATGCTTTAGTTTTTTGTTTTTCTTTTTTTAGATTTAACATTTTCTTTAACTGAGGTACCCATTTCTTTTGTCTTGTCATCAGTGCCTAAAAGTCTTTCTTCTATCTCTTATATTCTGCTGGGAAGGCTTGCCTCAAGTTTCTAAGTTTCTCACTCCCAGATTTCCCTCTGTTTGGGTTTTCTTTATTGATTCTATACACGTTCATATCCTAAATTGTTTTATTCATGTGGTTCCACTGTTTGTTTGTGTTTCATAGAGTTCTTAAAGGATTACTCATTTACTCTTTAAGGATCTAGATCATATTCATAAAAGCTATATTAAGGTCCTTGTGCTTCAGCTATACGGCATTTCTCAAGGCCAGCTTTGGTAGGGTTGCCGGGCTCTCGTGGAGACATTGTCCAGGCTGCTATTGATTGTGTTTTTCCGTTTCTGTCTAAGCATCTGGATTTCAGATGATTGTAATTCTAGGTGCTCATATCTGGTCTCCTCTTTGTTGAGTGGATGCTTTGTTTTTAGATTTCTGTAGGAGGGTGTGGTCGCTGTGTGGTGGCTGGTAGGGAATTCTTGGATCCTGCCAGGTATGGCCAGTGGGGGTTCTGGGTAGAATATGTTTCTACATATTGGGAGCTAATGCTTAGGTATGAGGATGGAGTTGGGAATCAGGGGAGGGAGGTTTGAAGGGGTCCACAGAAGGGAGGAAAGCAGGGTGTTCCACTAGGCTTGACTTAGTCCCTGGAAATGGAGGTAGAGAGTGAGGAAATGTTACAACATCTAGCCTGCTACAGACCTTGGAGTGAGACTTCCGTCTCACTGGATTTGGAGGAGAGGAGGGAGAGTGAATGGGAAGCTCTCCTGCCTCCTTCTCTGGCCTCTTTGCTTCTCTGGCAGGCTTGGCTGGTGAGTTCCTGCTAGAGTTTGGAGCTGGGGCAAAAGGATGAATGGGGAGGAAGATTGGAGAAGAAGGTGTGCCTAATCCACTGGAGGTGAGGGCAGAGAGGTGGAGGAGGCTGAAGTGGTGTGCTGTAGAGCCAGGGATGAGACTGGAGGATTGGAGGGGAGAGAGAAGGGAAGATCTGCCATTAGCCTGCCTGCTTCCCTGGTCCTGCCTGTTCCCAGGGCATCTGTCTTCTCATTTTCTATGGTCTTCCATGATTATGTTTTAAAGTTTAACTGCTAATATTCCTCTTGTGTGTGTGGTGCCGGGAACTGAACCTACATCCTTACACATGCCTATAACTCTATCGTTGACCTTTGTCCAGCCCCTTTTCACTTTCTGAGACAGGGTCTCACTAATTTGCCCATGTCGGCCTTGGTCTTGGAATCCTCCTGCTTCATCCTTTCAAGTAACTGATGTTCCAGGCCTGAGCCGTTAGGCCCAGATTAACTTAATATTTGTTACTTATTTGTTAGTGTTTATTTTCTCTCTTTTTCACTTTTTAATTGAAATGTAATTACATCATTTTCCTCCCCTGCTACCTCTAACCCCTCCCATGTGCTCCCCTTTTCAAATTCATGGCTTCTCTTTCTCTAGTTATTATTGCTACACACACACACACACACACACACACACACACACACAGAGAGAGAGAGAGAGAGAGAGAGAGAGAGAGAGAGAGAGAGAGAGAGAGAGAAATATATAAATATAACCCCTTAAGTCCATTCGGTGTTGCTTATCATACAGGTCAAGACTGTCCACATTGTACTGGACAACGAGTTAAGGGACTTTCCCCTGGAGAAGAGTGATTCTCCTTCTCTGCAGTGGTTTGTTTCCTGTAGCTCATTGTCCAGGGGTGGGGTCCCATACAATTTCTCCCTTCCTTCTAGTCAATAAGAAATGAAGCCACAGAGTTTCAAAGCATAAGGTACAAAGAGGATTGTGAAATTACCTGAACAAGTCCGAGGCAGAACTACAGCACCCTCGTCTGCTGTTGGCAACCTTTGACAATTCCTCCTGGTTGATATCAATTATAAAATTGCCAATGTCGTGGCCCCCTGTTACCTTCCTTAGGGAGTCCCTGAGAGCATGACACTGGGCAGCAGTCCTGCTGTGTGTAGTGCTGGGATTACACTACTTGAGGCAGTGTTGGGAACAACCCAGGGAATGCCTGTGGGGGCTTGTGTACTCAAAGATAGAACTCCCTGACTTACAGCTCCAAAATGTCATCAGATCCGAGTAATAGAATAATTTTATATACATAATACAGACACTACCTCAGATATTACACTTGATATTATAGCCACTACTAACATGACTAATAATTATGTTGGTTCATGCATTGTATGTGTGTGTTTGTATGTGTTTGTGTTTACTTAATTAATGAATCATTGTTTGACCACTGCATAAGCCTGTGTTTTGGTCCTAAGTTTCATTTTTTTTTCATTTTATTTGTCACTAGTATTATTACTGTTTTGGGGTGGTGGTTTTTTTTTGTTTTTTTGTTTTTTTTTTTGAGGCAGGGTTTCTCTGTGTAACAGTCCTGACTGTCCTGGAACTCACTTTGTAGACCGGGCTGGCCTTGAACTCACAGAGATCAACCTGCCTCTGCCTCCTGAGTGCTGTCACTAGCGTTAGTATACCTTATCCAACATCAGTTACCAGGAACCTAATAAATTGGATCCCTCACAAGTAAGTAAAAAATGTTTTCACATTTTCAAGAGCGTGAGAAAAAGGAAAATCAATCACTCAAGTAGTGATTTTACAGTCAGACAGATTCAACCTGAGTTTCTTTTTTTTTTTTTTTTTTTTTTTTTTTGGTTTTTCGAGACAGGGTTTTTCTGTGCAGTTTTGCGCCTTTCCTGGAACTCACTCTGTAGCCCAGGCTGGCCTCGAACTCACAGAGATCCGCCTGCCTCTGCCTCCCGAGTGCTGGGACTAAAGGTGTGCGCCATCACCGCCCGGCTAAACCTGAGTTTCTTAAGTTGAAAAAAATGTTCATGTTGAATAAATGGCAAGTGAAAAAGATGTTGAGGGTGAGGAAAATGGGAGACTTGTTGTGATAAAAACATCTCTTGTCTTCGCTGTCTCTGAAGATACAGAAAGTGTTTCAGTTCCTCTGTGCAAGACATGTAGGAAATAACAAGATGTGGACTTATCCCTTTTATTTTTCTCCATTGAAACCAATTCTGGTGGGAAATTAAGCAGAAACACTAGGCCTTATAATTCTTATGACTCTTCATGGGTGACTAGAGTCCGTGTGTGGAATACAAGTATAGGGGCAAGGCATGATGGGATGAGTGTAGAAGTCAAAGTCTGTTTGCCACCGGGCAGGGGGAGGGGGGAGATTCAAGGGCCATTCTCATTTGTCCAACATCACTTTGGTGCAGTCTTTGATGATGTCATTGTCACATCCATCAGGCAGCCCTGAGTTCGAGCAACACCAGCAGCACAAGCCTCCTTTGTAGTAGAGAACGTCTGCTGAGAAAGGGTGCTGATGCACACCTGCCCGCCCTCTGTCAGCACTCCGAGATCTGTCTCTAACTTGCACTGAATGCACCATGCATGGATTTTTAAAAAATTATCTCTCTGCAATCGTATAATGAAGAGTCTTTCCAAGTCTGTTCCCATTGTCTCTCAATTTTCTTCATTTCCATTGAAGTTGAGTTACCTCTTTGTGGGTTGAATAATGATGCCATTTATGAAAAATTGTTAAAATTTGGTTTCCTAACAAAACATTGGGAAAAATAAACCTAGGAGCACAGAAAAATGATTATAAAGCATGTTAAATATAATGTATATCTTATATAAAGTTGTTTCAATATTTAAAAAAAATCAGCGAAGTGTTTTACCATATCAAGAAGCAAAATGAAAAAAAAAATCACATGATATTACCCAAGAGATGCATAAAAAGCACTTGATTGAATTTATATTCACTAATGATGTTTTTAAAGTTTCTTAGCAAAATAGGAATGGAAGAAAACTTCTTCAACCAGATAAATGGCATTAATTAAAAAAAAAAGTTTGCAACTAACGTAACTGAAGGTTGAAAACTGTATGCTTTCCCGTTCAAACAGCTACAAAGGCAAAGATGTATATTCTTTCCACTTTTATTCACTGTTAAGTCTTAGTGCAAGTGAGAAAATGCACCTCACATGAGAAGAGGAGACGACACAGTATGTTTATAAATGAATTGCTGGCTTGTATCAAAAAGTCCTAGAAAATCTGCAAATAGTAACTGAAAACTAATGGGAAACTTCATCAATATTGTTTGGGTAACAAATCTATATATAAGAATTATTTTTCAATATGCTACAATATGAATTAGAAACAAGTTGGATAATACACTGTTTTTTGAAATAGCAACAAACTGAGCAACAGGGCTTTCAAAACAACACTGTGTATTAAATCTCTAATACACAACAACAGTGCTTTCAAAGCAGCACTGTGTTAAATCTCTAATACACGACAGTGCTTTCAAAACAACATTGTGTGTTAAATCTCTTATACACAAGAACGGGGAGTTCAGAACCATAAAATCATGTTCATTAATTGGAGACGTCAACAGGTTAAGCAAATTTCATTCAAAAATGTTCTACAGATTTGACACAATCCTAATTAAAGTGCCAAGGACATTTATACGAGTGTGAAGATCCCTCCCCTCAAAAAGCTGATTATAAAGACTCTGTGCAAATATCAGAGAAACTGGATCAGCCTGCCAAATTTTACAACAAATCAGGAGAGTGGGACTCCGAATCTGGGGGAAAACCTATAATAAACCTGCAGTGGGTTTTTTTTTTTTTTAATCTTTTAGGCACTTTTATTCCCCCCCCCCAAAAAAAAATTCTCGTTAATATATAAACATCTCATTCTCTCAAAAAATTCTACAACTATACAGCTGTTTGTTCTGATATTTGCATAGGAAGTGACCACAATACAAAAATAAGGGACAAAGCAGCAAAACAGCAGCCCATTTACGCTTTTGATGTAGATGTGTCCACGTATAAACATCTGGAAGCCTTTTACAAAACTATTTACACCAGTCTGTCACCTATTTACACGTTGAAGCGACTTTCCTAACAAACAAAACTAAATTTTATCAAGTTATGGAAATTGTTTTCTAAAAAAGTTTACTATATTACCACAAAATAAATAATAATAAACAATATTTTAAAAACAAAAATTAAATTTTCAATTAGGACCGCTTTTGGCATTTTGCTTGATTTCTGCCCTTTGGTTAACAGCATCAATGTCACATTCCTATGATATTGCATATTGGTAAACTTTCAACATATCACTGATATTAAAGGCACACACTGAGTCAGTATTAACAGATTAACTACATTGCACTGTAATTTCAATAAAATTACTGTGTCTCACTGGATATTACATGCAAAAGTCCATATAAATTGTCATTTAACCAACAGTGTTTAAGACATGAGGAAAGGCAAAAAAACAAATGTCTAGATGGATGCACCAGACTAAACAGTCCAGAAAGACCTACACTGCATACTAAATAGACTTTGAAAGGCTCCAGGCACTTCAATAGAGAAATTCATGTTATCAATACATGTTGAAATAGTTGGATACTCACATTCAAATAAGTAGATGCCAACCTTTACTTCACATCATGAGTGAAAATCAACATCATCCATCGTGGACTGAATCTGACACCTAAAGCCAGAACATTCTGGAAAACAACAGAAAAATCTTACAAACTTTAGTACATAAAGATTTTTAAAGAACATAATGCACAAAGCAATTGACAGGGCTTGCCCCAAAGTGAAATTTTCTCCTCTGAAATACACTGAAAAAAGATAAGCCGCAAACTAAGGTAAGACAGGCTTACAATACATATCTGATGAAGGATTTGTGTACTGACTATATGGAGAACTTTCACTCCCCAACAGGGAAATAATAAGAAACAAATTGAAAACAAACTCCAAAGGTAAACTGATCACAAAATATTTGCATTATTATTAAAATTATGAATCTTGAGGAAATTGAAAACCTTGAAGCAATAACAGTGTACACTTAAAATGGCCATTCCTCCTTTCCTTTTTTATTTTTTTTATTTAAAAGGAAAAAAAACTTGCCGTGCGGTGGTGGCACACGCCTTTAATCCCAGCACTTGGGAGGCAGAGCCAGGAGGATCTCTGTGAGTTTGAGGCCAGCCTGGGCTACCAAGTGAGTTCCAGGAAAGGCACAAAAGCTACACAGAGAAACCCTGTCCCCGAAAAACCAAAAAAAAAAGGAAAAGAAACTTGACCACAAGTTTCACCAGAACATTATAAACGTTGACCACTCACAGGTTGGTGTTGTAAGTACAAGTGGTGCAGACACTTGGATAGCTTCTTTTTCATCACCATGAGAAAATACCTGAGGCTGGACACTATAAAAAGAAGAGTCTTACTTAGCTCACATTTGGGGGGACTGAAAAGCCAAACATAATTCAATGTCACCTCTGGTGGGGGCTCCCTTAGCATCCTTCAGCATCTCATGAGGACCGATGGTACCATCAGCATGGCAGAAATATGTGATCACATGATCAGACAGAACTCCACAGCAGATGGGCAGTGACCAGGCTTGTTCTTTTATGACCACTCTTTCATAAGAACTTTTTCAAGGTCACGTAAGAAAGAATTCCTAATCTCTTTCGAAGTGAGGACTGGAAAACCATAGGCTTTCCCACGAGGCCCCACTTCTTCTTTTTCTTTTTTTAATTTCATATTCATATTTTGTGGATTTCATATCATGCATCCCGATCCCACTCACCCCCCTGTTCCCTTGCTTCTGACCTCTGCCCTTGCAAGACCTCCCCTCAAAAAAAAAATAATAAAAGTAAAAACAAATGAAACAACAACAACAACAAAAACCTGGCATACGAGGAAGGGGGTGGGGGCAGCTCTCCTGCTCTCACACCCTCTGGGCTCGCTCACCTGCATCCCTGCCAACAGGGTCAGCTCTAGTGTGCTGCCCCGATGAGGTGCCAAGCTGCTCTCCCGTGTGCTGCAGCTGATGAGGGGCAGATAGGCCCCACGTCTCAACAACTTTCCTACTCTGCATCGGACCACAGTGGAACCAGAGCTTTGGGGACAAATTGCACCCAGACAAAGAAAAGTGTATGTTTATTCAACGACCTGCAGAGAGATGTATAATATCAGCTTTAAGTTTTTTTAAAGGCCTCATCCTGGAGGCTTCTTCAATATCCACAGACTGATGAAAGCTAAACTGTGGTGCAGCCACACAATAAAACATTACTCAGTCGTAGTGTGGAACAGCAATTCACCTAAGCGAACATGGACGTATTTAATGCCCTATTGCTAAGGGGAATAGCCTCAAGGGACAGCATACAGAAATGAGGATGTAGCTCAGGGCTAGAATACCTGCCCAGTACATGAAAAACCCTGAGTTCAGTTCTCAGTGTGAGAGTAAATAAGTAAATAAATAGGTAGATAAATATATTAATAATAAATAAATCCCACGTAGTACAAGAATCCAGTCATACAACATCCAAGAAAAGATGAAATGTAGAGACAATGGTTGAATCCATGGTTACCATGGGCAAAGTATAGAGTACATGGACTGATCCCAAAGGGATAGGAAAGGAGACCTGGAGACAATAAAGGGGCTTTAGCTCAGTGGAAGAACGCCTGCTTAGTGTGAGCGGAGGCTCGAGTTCAGCTCCAGCAACAGCAAAACCAACCAACCAAACAAACAAACAAACAACCAACCAAACAACCAAACAACCAACCAACCAAACAACCAACCAACCAAACAAACAAACAAACAACCAGACAGACAACCAACCAACCAACCAAACAAACAAACAAACAGACAAACAAACAAACAAACAAACAAACAAAAAACCAGAAGAGAATGTAGCAGAATCTTAACAGGTCTTATCAATAAAAACAAATCTGTGCTGGGTATTGGGGTGAACGATGGAAGATCAGAGAGACAGAACAAGCCACAGCTTCCTCACCTTGGCAGTTCCCAGCTGATCCTGTTTCCTCAGACTGGAAGCCTCTGTGTCCTCATCCAAATGGGTCTCAGCTGAACTGCTGCTTGAAAGCCTAAAAGCTTAACCAGCTAAAATCTTCTAGTTTCTGGTCCTCACGCCTTATATACCTTTCTGCTTTCTGCCATCACTTCCTGGGATTAAAGGCATGAGTCACCATGCTTGGCTGTATCCTTGAACACACAGAGATCCAGGTAGATCTCTGTCTCTGGAATGCTAGGATTAAAGGGGTGAGTGCCACAATTTTCTAGCTTCTAGTGGCTGTTCTGTTCTCTGACCTCAGATAAGTTTATTAGGGTACACAATATTTTGGGGAACACAATACCACCACAAGAGAAGCCACATTTATATCTTTTAAAATGTTTTACTTGTTATTATTTTTTAAATGTGTGTATAAATGTCTGCACACATATCTGTGGGTGCCCTCAGAGGCCAGGGGATTGGATCCCCTTGAGCTAGGGTTACAGAAGGCTGTGAGACATCTGACATAGGTACTGAGAGATGAACTCTGGACCTCTGAAGGAGCAGCAAGCACATGTGTCCTGAGCCATCCCTCCAGCCCCAGGAGTCTGTATCATTAGCATCCTAGAAGTCACACGACTGTACGTCCTTGACAAAATTCATAGAATTGTACAGTCAAAAAGAAGAATTTAGCTGACGGTAGATTTTTATCTCAATAAGCTTAACCGGAAAGTAAATTGCCTAAGGAATGACAAATACGTATAGTCTTCACAGGAGATTTCAGAGTAACTGTGACTGCCGGGAGGGAACCAAAGTGATTATAGGTTGGTGTCAGTCCCTGCAAAGCAGCCATATCCAGGTTAGTCTTTAACACACTAACACAGAGTGCATGGGTCTCTAGCCTTCAGTAGTCCCTAGACTTTCAGTATTGTATCCAGAGTCTTGCAAATTGCTCACACAAAGCCTCATTCATCCTTGGTCCTTTGTACTAGGCCTCCTCCAGGATTGGCAGCTCTCTCAAGAAACCACCCCCATAGGCAATATGGTTCATGTCTTTTCATGAAGCTTTTTCCTATAACACGTTCTTTCTAGTTTTGTTGGCTATCAAGCTTCTCTGAACAAATAAAGCAAACATTATAATAAAATTGTCCATATTTTCCAATCGTTATTATTGCTCGTTTACCAAGAGCACTTAGAAGAAACAAACAAGACATAACATGTCTAATTAGTGTGTGTGTGTGTGTGTGTGTGTGTGTGTGTGTGTGTGTGTAGATGTCCAGGGCAATAGTTGTGGAAGTTGTTTTATTTGATTTTGATGTATCTTTTTTTTTTTTGTTGGTGGTGGTGGTAGTTTGTTTTTGTTTTTGTTTGTTTAATCTTGTATCATCCACTCACCCCCTTTGTGCTCTCTTGACCACTCCTTAGTCTTGACCACACACCTACAGGGAGTGTGAGCACTGTAACTACAATGCTTGGCCAAAGAAACAGGGGGCAGCACGTGCCTTTATCAGCAAGACTGACCACGTAGCATTCTGCACTGACATTTTATTTCTCACAGCTCATCAACTTAGGAGTCCGCTATTTATTTGATGTCTTAATATGACAGTTCTTGTGTAGTATTTTCCCCCTGTCCTTCATGAGGAATTTAAAAAGAATTATCCTACAATAAAGAGCTAGCTCTCAGGGCTTATCCTTTCCAGAATCTCATGGTTTCTGGGCTGGTCCTTGACTTGGAGAGATCATGCTTAGATCCTGGCATGGTTCTTAGGGCCAGAGGTCTTTGTCTGTTGTGGTTTGCTTCACTGTATTTGTGGATTGGTTCTTGAGTTGGTACCACTACTGGAAGCTGCCCACAGGATGCACCCTTATGCACTTGCATAAGCCATCTCTTTTCCAGCCACAGTCAGAAATCATCTATGACATGGGAGAAGAAAAGATGGCATTGAGCACCCACTCTTCAGAACAGCTGATCACCTGCTGTCACTATGCACAATTTTCCAAGGCAAGGGTGAACAGAGATGAAAGAAGGGAGGGTTTTTAAACCCTGGCAACTCCCAAATGCCCCAATTCCTTTCCCTGTTAAGTGTAAGCCTCACCCAAGTCTACAGCAATTGAACAAACAAGATACAGGAAGTCCAGGGAATGTGAACTGCACTGGAGAAGGAATGACCCCATGGGGGGGGTTGCTAGAGGGGATACAGAATAACAGATGCTTTTGATGTCCTCAAAAGTCCAGAAGCCCTGTCACACGCTCTGTAGTCCACACTCTGTGTCAGTCAGCCAAACTCTGGATGCTCATATTCAAGCATAAAAATGCAGCGGACAGAATTATAGGAGGCTGTAAATATAAAATTTCTTTCTTTGTGTGAGTGCTTTCTTTCATGTTGTTTCCAAGCCCAGAGAATTAGTTTAAAATATTTTATTAGGAGTAAAAGGAATAGGAACCCACAAGAAGAGCTTAGCTATTTGCTACATTCCAAAAAGGGTAAAATGTAACGAAATTTAAACTTTCTTGTTATTGGAAAAGCCACAATTATACTCTCTAGAATAATCATTGTATTTCATATATTACATACAGTAACTCTTATCCCTTTGCAGCACAAAACATAATGATCCTTTCTATACAAATATCAATAAGCCTCTCCCACCCTGTTTCTGCAGGAATCAAGGGGAGTCTGTTATAAAAAGAGACACGCCATTAAATCCATAAGAAAACAAGTGAAAAAGACCTGTAACCCTTCCTAATTTATATGTTACCTAAAGGTGTCATAAAGCAAAACTTGCTTGTAACACTTCCAGGCACCCCACTCACCTAAATTAAACCAAGTTCACATATTTGATAAGTGGCATGATCATGATCATTCCACCTCTTCTGTGGACCCACTGATGCACGTATTCTGTCTTGGCAGAACCCACTCAGAACCTGGCAAGGAGGAACAGACAGTTCTCTTGATGTTTAAATGGAGCCTGTGTTTTCTTGGGAGGGGTCCAGGGATTGGTTTCCTCTTTGGATTATGTTTGTTTTCTTGTCTGTGAATTTGATGCTTTGGTTTTGTTTTTAGTACTAAAGGGATGTCCTCAAAAGGCTATTTTACCAAACAAACTCCCACAGGCTGTTCTAGAACAATCTCCCAGTTCTTCGCCGAGTCCCTGTTGCTTTTGCGGTTTTTCACGCACGTTCCTTGGGCGTGCTCGGAGAATGGCAGTGCGGGTTTCATTTTGCTCAGCTCTTCCTCGTGGAGAAGTTTCTTTCCCAGCTTTCCGGGAGGAGGTCACCAGCACTCTTCGAAGTGTATCGGGAGCCAATTAGAGCGTTTGTTCGGGTTGGAATGCCTCTTCCTCTCAGAGCCCGCTCTTGCTGGAAATGTGCTGGGTTTTTAATGTGATGTTGAAATCTGCTCTTGCTTGACTCCTGCAGCTGGCTCTGATCAGCCTCCTCTGAGGAGGAAGTTTCAATTAGCACAGTTTCCAATGCGCTCTGGAGGTAGATTTTTATGGCTACTCGACTAATAGCACTCTTTGTTCCCAGTGGTGTGTGACTCCTTAGCAAACACAGCCATTCGTGTGAGTCATGGAGCGACTTTATAGCAAAGCTAAGCTTTGCCAAAGCCAGAAGAATGAGACAGCCAAATTGAATTAGTGGCTGAAACACATTAATTTATGCTAGATAAATGTTATTGTGGTCCCATGGGCAAGTACTCAGGTCACAGGCTTTATGAACTATCGGCAGCACGAGGGCTTCCTGTAGTAAATCAGTCAGAGCAGGACTTTGCACAGGACTTACAGCCACTTACTCTCTTCTGTTTCTTGAAATGGCCTCCTCCGCTCGCCCCCTCCCCTTGTGTCCATTTGATGTTAACATAGCAGCAGTGGGATGCATGATTTCTGTAGGCTCTGCCTGAGCCTGGTGGAGATAATGGCCATCTATTATGCCTGTGGCCCTCACCACAAGCAGCTGCATGTTCCTCATGCCAGACTCGCGGCGATCTCCGTGGGTACCGAGCTCTGGCTGAGCCCCAGCTCCTAGAGTCCTCGCAGCTGCGTGTAAATGGGAGCCTTGATGTTTCCGACACAGCATACACGACCAAGTCCTGACAAGGCTGTTTTTTTCTTCTGGGAAGGAATTAGATCCACTTAAGGCTGGCTTATTTCTCAAGTAAGAAAAAGTAGGAATAAGTGTTTTCTGGCTTCAAGTTGTAGCAAGTGTGAAATGACGCCAAGAAAGAGTTATGCATAAATGGTAGCGTTGAGACCCGATTTCATGTGTTCAGATGCGTCTCTGCCAAAAAAGACTGACAAGACCTTTCTGTTGGCATCTTTTCAGAGGAGACCACTCACACACCGAACATTTTCTTACTAAAGAAATAATGGTAAATCACTGGTGTCTAGGCAGGTGAAAACCAGTTCACCTCAAACACAGTCTTCTGCAAAACTCAAGGAAACAACTGGCTGTTCAAAGGGTGATGGATTAGTAGTCTCCCTTCTCTGTAGTCACCTCCCCTGCCTCTGCAGCAGTCAAGGGCCTAGGAAAATGTAGAGCTGCGGCTAAGGGCATCAGCTTCAGAGTTGGTTCTAGGTCTAGGCTCTGATCCCATCCCTTACTGGTTTGGGAATCTTGAGCTGACTGGGATGCTCTGTATCCTCACACTAGATAAAATAGAAACAAAGGTAATGGCTACTTCTGCAGTGGTGTTTAAGGCGGAAGAGCAGGTGGGGGCAAGCCATCAGCCTAGGGGATTGAATAAAAAGGCCTCTCAACAGGCAGTGGCCTGTGTTGATCCCTGCTATTGCTGTCTTGCTGACCTTCATCAGAGGAAGACAGTCTCTCCCATTGGTTTCACAGCTCCCCAGTGGCTAGCAAGAAGAGATGCTGGAGGAGAGCGGAGGTTGCTTCTCCTTGGCATAATTTATGCTCCTCACCTGAAGAATATCTTGAGCTAGTCGGCATGTTCTGTTTAACTCATCGACCTTGACCCATGAAAGCTTCATGGTTGCATTTCAGTCTAATGCTTGTTTACTTGGTTTGAAGACATGTGTCTAACAGTCGTCTTGATGATTAGCAGGGAGCAGGAAGGCTAACACATGACCGGTTCAAGTCCCACTGCTCATGGCTTCAGTAGCATGTTGATGAATTCTCAACTACGTACTTGTAGCGAGACGCAACAGCTTGCTCCAAATCAGCCCAGATTCCCAAGACTTTCTAGACATCCTTTTCAGCTTTTTAAAATGCTACCATTTCCTTTAGTTCTGACAAAGAGAGGGAAGGGGACAAAATGCAACATATCCCCAGGACCTTCAAGTTTTTTTTTTATTAATAAGTTCAATTTTATTTGTATTTCTATAGCTGAGTTCAGAAATAATTAGCCTGTCCATTGCTATAGACAGTGATTTCTTGGTTACCAGCATGATTTTTGAGAAAATTTAAAATTTAAAGAAAATTCTAACTTATGTGTATATATAAGTACATAAAGAATTTTTTAAAAATCTGTCCTACATTCATTGTAAATTGGAGTTCCTTAAGATCTACCAGACCCCTAAGTCTTACCAAACTCCCAAAATGCGTCCGTAGTAGAATTTAAAACATGGTCCTACTCAATATTTTATAACAGTGATTAGCAAGGCCTAATTCTCCATGGCCAATTTAACCTTCTAAGTCATCAAGCCGTGTTTCTTATTCTATGTAACTTTCCCTGAGACACTAAAAATCTGTATAATCTAGACTGGAAGTCGTTATTAGGCCCCATGCATGGACTTCTAAAGAGTGTGGCAATTTTCATAGGAAAAGCTCCATAAGAAGAGGGACACAGCGCCCCTCTTCTTGCCCCACATTTATCCCAGACCCTAAAATAGTGTCCTTCCATGTGCTTCCAAGACTTTTTCCAAATGTTTATCGTTGATGAAAAGTTGAACAGTAAATTAACCCTCTCCATGATTCTGACTTCCTTCATCTTCACATACATTTTTCCTTCATTGATAAAAATCTTTTTTCTTATTCTTCTGCTTCCTAACTGTTTTTTCCCTATTGAAATTACTTTTTCATGAATTAAGTTTTGTGAAAAAAAAAAATTGGCCCCAGTCACACTAAGGCGGTTTGGCAGTAATCAAGCATGAATATTTTTATGAGATTTCTTGTTACACTGAGGTCACTGATTTTTTTTTTTTAACTACACCAATTAATATGGTTCCTTCTGGTGCTTTGAGTAACTCAAAGTACTAAGATAAGTCCTTGGTATATTAACAGACTGAAGTCCCATGTGTGACATCATGAGGAACATCTGTCTGAAACAGGAGTCATGGGAGTTGAGAAACTTCCCACAGAGAGGACCAATCGATATCAGTTCTGTGTTTAGGATTTCATGCATTTTGTTAATTAGGGCAAAGCCACAGACCTGTGTGGCAATTACTCAGACAATGATGTAAAAAGATAGCCTGACAAACAGACCTCCATAATCCACTTACATCTCCCAGAAGCCAAAGGGTTGCAAAGCCTATTAACAAGCTCTCTGCCCGTCTGCTTAGAGATGCTGTTAAAGCCAGAGCCTGCTCAGCAGCACCTGAGGCAGCTGTTAATAAAGATGGTATGCGGCAATTTCTGCTCTACTAAGATTGGACATAAAACAGCATAAGACTAAGCATGTCAATATCTCAAGGCCAAGGAACAAAAAAAATCAAAAAACAAAACAAAACAACAACAACAACAACAAGTAAAGTGCTTCATAAAATGGATTCAAGAGTGCACAAAGAACCTTCAGGAAGGCACCAATGACCGAGCATGGTACCTGGTGAAGATTGCCACTTTCCTTCCAACAACACTGAGGACCAGGGTCTTTGTCTTTCTGTATAAACTTGAGGAATCTTTTCTACTGCAAAATTATTTATGTATTATTATGTGTGCATGTATGTACATGATGTGTGTGTATGTGTGAGTGGGTGTGCATATGCTGTAGCCCACAGGTAAAGGATGAACAACAACTTTGTGAAATCCTTTCCCTCTTTCAGTCTTCACATGGGTTCTAGGGATTGAATTCCTGTGCTCCCCAGGAGCCACCTTGCTGGCCCATCAGTGATAGTTCTAACTTCTTGGCCCCTAGAAGTTGCCTTCAAACTCGTGTCTTTTGTCAGCTTTATGAAGTCACAATAATTTGGGAGTCTTCTCATTTTTGTCCTTGTTCATTTTGTACTTCTCTTGAGTACTGCTTATGAATTATTTGGGGCCAGTGATT
Source organism: Peromyscus leucopus (assembly GCF_004664715.2). Lineage (NCBI taxonomy): Eukaryota > Metazoa > Chordata > Mammalia > Rodentia > Cricetidae > Peromyscus > Peromyscus leucopus. Next base: position 42,939,882 of record NC_051079.1, on the reverse strand, counting down.
TCTGGATAGCTCAGGTAGAATTCGGATGTCTTGGGAAAATTTGAGTCTACCAGGCACGGTACCACAATTTATTCTATAACTCTGAATATGCCAGACCGCTTTTAATGGTGGTTACAGTTTTAATCCCAAGGACTAGGTAGTCTATATTCCTACAGCATTTCTCCTGGCACTTCTCCTACTCTAGTAGCAAAGGCTACTAGATTGTGAGTGTGTGCTTCTGGGAAGTAAGATGGAGACATGCAAGGAAAGGCTAATGGATCATTGCTGCAGACTCATGTGAAATCCTGCCATGGTTATCTGGCCCACCGATGAAAGTTTAACACAGTTAGCTTGAGGCCACTTCCTGTTTGGGTGGATGGTTGTGCCTGAGAGATTCGGCCTGCCCTATTCCAAGACCTCTCATGAACTGAGTGGTGGTTTTAATTAAATCCAGTAGGTTGAGACAAGTGGTTTGGCAGTTCCCATTGATTTATTGTGCCTGTGACATCTGGGCCTGATTTATTGTATTGATTTACATAATTGTTGTTGGACAATCACCCCACATATTTTCATTCTGGTTCCATTCTGGTTTGGAGGACTCACAGGCTGTAAGCATGGAAGATCTCATTCTCTCGTGCCTTTGATTTTTTTCCCCTTCTTGTTTTGCTTTTCCTTGGTAGGATGGTAAACTCTGGAGTCATCTTGTAGAGCTTCTGTGGGCTCGTGTGCATCAACAGAATTGCTTGAACACCAGTAATAATTTAAGTTTGAAGTTCAATGTCATCATCTCACCATCTATCTGTCTATCTATCTATCTATATATCTATCTATCTATCTATCTGTCTGTCTGTCCGTCCATCCATCCATCCATCCATCCATCCATCCATCCATCCATCCATCCATCCATCCATCCATCTATCTATCTATCTATCTATCTATCTATCTATCTATCTATCTATCTATCTATTGCTCTGAGACAGGATCTCCCAATACTCCTGCCTGGCCTCAAATTCAAACTTGCTATATAGAGCAGACTACCATGGACTTGGGGCGATCTTCTCACCTCAGCCTCCCAAGTGCTAGAATGACAGCCACACTCACCCCATCCTTTTTCATTTTCTAAATATTTACATCTGGGCCCTGGCTACTAATATTAATGCTGTGCCATAGAAAGCTGTGAAAGTGTTTGGCAACGCATTGCACTGCAGACTAGTTTCCCCCAATCTCAGTTTTATTATAAGAAAGTCAATGTGGGAAAGTTCATTTCAAACTCCATGGAGCCTATGTAAGGAATGGAAAAGGAAAAAAGGGAGGGAAAGAGGAGGGGAAATGTCTGCTAAAGAGGAAGGACAAGAAGCAGGCAGGTCCAAAGCAGCATAAGTAGCTAAATTTTCTGCTGTGGGACTGAACATCCCAATTAAAGAGTATGTAACAATACTTTGGGCTTGCACTCCATCACTCTCTATTTCCTACAGCCGGTGCCTTCTAATTTAACTCCCAGACAGCGTTCTGGGAAAAGGGAGCTGAGGCAAGATAAATCGAGTTCGGTCTGTGACTTAACTCAATTTGACCCTTTGTCTCAGTATTAGAAGTGAGGTTTGCCTTTGTTCCTAATAGCCAGCCTCTACGTTTTCTGTTTACCTGTTCTGTTTAGTAGCCCTCGAATTGGATTCAGGGCCTTGCAAATGTTTTACTGCTGAGCTACCTAGCTAGTCCTCCAGTTGTTATTTAATGCTCTTAGGATGACATTGTTTTTTATTCTTGAATGTATTTCTCTATCTCATTCGACTGTCATGCCAGTCCTCTTGGATTTCTTTCTTGTATAACACCAATACCATTTTGAACTCGAATTGTGGACATACCTAATACTGAAATCACCATCAGACTGGATGGTTGCCTATTGTCTGTGACTAGAGTCCCAGGCACCTCGCTACTCTTCCTGCACTGCTTCCACTGGGTCTGTCACCACAATGTCATAGGCCCAGTAAAAAGGGCTCACTCTCTCAGCTGTGCCACAAAGCACCTCAACACAAGATTTGCCTCTATTCCTCCCTTCAAAGCCTTGACTGTGTCTTTATTGCCTCTCTATGGGATTATCACTCTAAGAGGAAAAGGTTATTCACCAACACATTGCTATTTGTTATTAGCAGTTTAAAACAAAGATCTCCCTCTGTTCTCCATGGTACCCAATATTCATCAGAAAACTTGCACACTTTCATTTTTCTGGGGGCTGCTTGGTGGGATCCTGTGAATAGAAAGAAATTGAATCATAGTACATAGTGAACACATCTATATTTAACACAGATTTTAGCACAGCTTTAAAAACCTCCCTCCTAGCAAGTACGTAGGAAATCAAGCCAAATTAATCACTTTTTAAAAATCAGCTTTGCTAAGACATTATTTAGCATATCATTAAATCCATCCATTTTAAGTGCATGATTCAATGTTTTTTAGTAAATCCTTTAAAAATTATGTGCAAATTACCCAAATCCAAGTTCAAAACAATATTTTTTTCAACCCCAAATAGCCTGGTCTCAAAAAGATAATTAGTTATCATTTTATACATGAATCATTTTCAATTTAATTAATCATAAACCATATTCTATATATAATTTTTGAACAAAAGCATAACCAGTGTGATTAAGAAAAGCATACTGAAATGTTTCCATGGCTAGATAATTTACACGATCCAGTTTGTCTGGTCCAGAAGTCAGGCTCTGTAGTGCATGTAGCTTTTCGTCAAGAACAAATTCTGGGACTGGAGAGATGACTCATGAGCTAAGAGGACTTGGTTAACTTTCTGAGGACTGGAGTTCAGCTCCTAGCACCTGGGTTGGATGGCTCACAACCGCTTATAACTCACTCCAGTGGCAGCGGATCATGCACTCTCTGGCTTCCACTGGCATATGTATACACACAGGGAGAGAAAGTTATATACATAAATGAAAATGAAATAATCTTTTTAAAAAAGGAACTAATGCTGCAGTAGTTCTGAAACTAGCTCATTGGAAAGTCGAGTGATGTGTAAGCATGTGAGGCAAAGCTTAGCCGAGTAGATGGAAGGCACTGTGGCTTCTGGGCTCATTTTGTATGATGAAGTACTTCCTTACAACACAGCCTCATCAATCTGCTCTAAGTCAGATGCAGTCTCCTGGATACTGTTCTGGTAAGATAAACACCGAGGTTTCTGGAGCCACATTTCCTGAGACACTGACCAGAGCTGCCCTTGAAAGCATAGCATCAAGGGAGGCCGGGAAGAGCTTCCTCAGGATTGGCAAGTGTGCGCTTCTTTGCTGTCAAGGATAATGATCCTAATGGAGTTCTCCATTTGTGATGGTCATTCTCAGTATGTTGGAGAACATGCTATCAAGACATCGAGGCTTTAAAGCTCTGGTCCCTGAGCTAGGTGTGGATTTAATGAAGCTTTCCTTCCGAGACACTCAAGAATTCATTGAATTATTGAAAATAAAAGCCTGACTGTTTGCTTTTACTTTCATTAAAAGATAATATGACACCAAAGAAGAGCTGTGATGGAAAGAGAGGCAGAGTTTGGTGTGGCGGGCTCTCCGATCTAATTTACAAGTGTTTTCCAGGCAGTTATCTTTTGATGAACAAGACTGTATTACACCATGGGGGGAATGCTAATTAGACGTGCGATGTGGAGAGAAAGCACGCTTCTTTAAACAAATTATGAGAGTCAACCCTAGCTCCAGGAAACACCATCCTTTAAAGCACCAGGCTAGTGATTTCACATGAGCATTAATCAGTAAGACGGACATTCGGGTTGTCTGATTAGCATGGCGAGAACAAAAGACACTCACTTCAATTCCGCATCTTCTCCTCTTCCTCTCCCACATTAAGTCCTATATCACCTCAGAGAGCAGAATATTTCCCTTTATCAATATGATCGAAAATAGTAATTCTCAAATTTACTGAACGACGGATAGACTTTGAATAGAATGGAGAGGTTCAATAAGAGTGACGACTAATTGTCCTGAAACAAGGACCCATGTTTCCTTCATACTGTTCAACTTCTTTTGCAAGAATGTATAGTTGCAACAAGAAGATTCCTAGCCCATACAAAATCCCAGTGTCCAGTGATTGAAATATACACGTATCCGTAGCTGGTCCAGACAAACCTGCTGTGCACACCCTCCCCTTCTCGTTTTGTGTCAGAGCCAGCGTGATTGTGTGCTGGCATCCTAGCACGTTTCTACTGCAAGAACCATGCTTTTCTTATCTTGTCCAATCCAACCACTAAAGGATTTGTTTTAAAAGTGACAAATGATATGTATAGGGCTGCAGCTGCAAGGGTCATGTATTACAAGGTACATGATTTATGTACAGCTTTTTGTCCTATGGACCGCGTATTTCATAGCAAAATTAGACTGATTGGGGTCTGCACAATATCAAATTTTATCTCCAGTAGAGGCAAAACCTAGCTCTCTCGGGTGAAGTATTTACCTAAATTCTTATTAATGATGCCCAGGGGTAAAGAGCCTATCTTATCTCCAGTTTTGTTTCCACGTATCCAGGCTCAGCAGACAAGTATTTTTAAGGAGTGCGCTGTCGTGATGAAAGACCTCCGTGCACTTTTTCCTTGGTTGAAGTTTCCCAGAAACCCCCTCCCGATTGCACGATTGCTCCTGTTCTCTGGCTTCAGCTGGGATCTGAAATGCTCTTTAACTGTGCTTCAATGAGGGAGGAATGAAGCTACTCAGATTCACTTAATTCAATAGAAGCCAGGAAGAGATTCAATCTTAGAACCATGTCAAATGCATATTCAAACTGACTGCTACATAGCTGTCAGTATCTTTTAAATTTTGTTTTTTTTTTTATTTTTTAGATTCCCATATAACTTATAAAGCCTATGAAACCTATTTCAAAGAACTTGACTAGAAAAATCCACAGAACGTGGGCCAGCAATGTCTCAGTGGATAAAGGATCTCGTGGCCAAGCCTGATGACCCACGTTGGATTTCCTGGGACCCACGTGGTGGGAGGAGAAAACTAGTTTCCGTAGATTGTCATCCACAAGTAAGCTGTGGCATGGGCATGCACACACTCACACAAGTGTGGACACACACAAATTAATTGTTATAAAAAAAAAAACGAGATGAAGAAAGTTTGAGAGGATGGAAAAGGCTGTAACTACCTTTTCAACAATAACAGTATAACCAGATTGTTATCCCCAAAGCCTTGTATCTAAAACACAGTTGAACAGATTGACTAATATGGAGAACTTTGTTTTGCATTATGTTTGGATATCAAGTTACCGTGTAAGAGCTCAGCAAACAGTGGATACCTGATCAATCAGGTTGGGAAGACAGCTCACAAGTGGGGAGAAGGAGAAAGGTTCTTTCTGAGGTGGTTTTCAGGGAGACATCTTCCTAGACATAAGTAGGAATTTGAGCCTTTAAACTGCATTCTTCCAGGTCATTTTCTTTCTAGTTTCACTGTTTTCTATTGTTTCTATGAGATCTCTTGGAGATGCCAATCAAAATCTGCCATCCCACACGTTTTGTGTTTCCTTCTTTTCTTTTGTTCTGTACGCTACAGAAAGCCATCCATCCATCTTTGAAAGGCTCCGGGCTCTTTGAATGGCCCTCTGAGAGTGTCTACTAATGGGTGGAAGTCTTTTTCTTGCTAAGGTGTCCCTTTCATGTCCTGTGTTTGGATGTTGGCTTGTATCCTTGGATACTGTGGCCATGTACCAAGTAGGTTCCTTGGGAACGCGATGAAGGGTAGACTTCCTGAGATTGCTTTATCCATGGACTGGGTAGGAAGGAAGAGCTCTTTGAGATCCCTGGAAGTCAGTTGCCTCCACTTTCTTCCCCCTTAATCCTCTGTGAGCTGTGCCTATAGAGAATAGGAAACTAAAAACTCAGTCACTAGCCTGTTTAGGGAAAGCCTTATGCAAGAGCCAGGCTCTGTTCCTACCTTAAAATTCTTCTCTTCTCCTCACCTAATCGCCCCGCTTTGTAATTATCCTTTCACGACTAAGCCTCCTCCTTGACCTGTGATCTCATCTTCCTCCCAATTAGTAAAGGAACTTGATCCAACTTTGACTTATTTCCTGGCTCACATCTCTAATCACCTCCTGCGAGGGGATACTCCCTTTTGAATTTGCTCAGGCCAGCTTTGAACCACATAAAATACATAAACCAAACCTACACAATGTAATATCATACTTTTTTGGCAAACTGCTTGAGTACATTTGGGTAATTGATAGGTCTTGCATTGATTTTTATAGGCCATATTAGGGCCACTATCTAGTACACTATTTGATTAACTTGAAATAAATTAAGTAATTGACTGATTTTCAGAAATATGCAATGGTTGAATTTGATAAGACTAACATTATATATTATTATATAAAGCAGGAAAAGAAGAAGAGAGAAAAGAGGCTAGAACTGACCTGGAGAAAGACAATGATGAGCTACACTCTTCCAAGACAAGTAACACAGAGCACATCTTTTTAAAACAAGAAAGTAGAAAATAGAACATTTAACAAGATATCAGAATAACTCTGTTGTATAGAATTTCTAAGAAGTCCTCATGCATAAGGAAGCCTGGTGATGTGTTCAAACTACTTCATTCTTTGGTTATTTATGTCTTGCAATTCCCAGGTCCTAAATGTGTCACACATAAAGAAATACATTGCATAGCATATGGTAATAAAATTCATTTATGCAGGTACATATAGAAATTATGGGAAATTTTTTTCCATGTAACTTTATGTTTTCATTTTTTAACAGATTTCTATAACTCACAGTGATATTTTAGAGTAGCCTAAATTGTGAGCACCACAGAAAATCAAGTTGGATTAAATCACTTTTTCTTGATAGAAGAGAACATTATTTAAACCTTTCTGAATTGTGACCTATGATTGCACTCTGTTAAATGTGATTTAAAGGTCAAATCTAGCTGAAAGCCATGGAACACAGCACAAATTCATTATTCCATTTTAATTCATGTAGTGACACAGCTAAGATCTCACAAATGCCTGTACCTCTGACCCAGAACTACGATGGAAATCCATCTCTCTGAAGTAGATCATGAGGTCTCCAGCAATGAGAAGACAGGGGCCCCCGGAGGAAGGCAAACAGCTCACGCTGGTATCTTGGAAACCTGTGGAAATACACCATTGCTGTCCTTGGATGAAAGTACACGCTAAAGGAAAGTGCCAAGTCTTTCTCATCACTGAAGGCCGTCATTCATGTACTCCTCAACTCCATGAACGATGTAGCTTTAAAATAAATGCAAGAAATAGCTGCCACGAAGAGTCACTACACAAGTCCATGAGGTTTCCCAACTGAGGGGTTTTTAATCGCTTGTTCAATGTAGCCCTTGTCCTTTAATTAAGGTGACTGAAGACAAGAAAATTTACATTAGTCGATACTGCATGTGGCTTTTTAGAGGCAGAGCTAGAACAAGAGCTTGGGGCTCCTGATCTTGGTCAGCCCCCTCTACTCATGAGTTACTGTCAATGTTTTATACACATAAGATGGTTTGAGGTTTATGAAGTCATCTAGGATGCTAACAGTTTCCTGGACGATGTGTGTTCAATGCAGGATGATAACACTCTCGTAGGGATGAACAGTGGTTTCTAAAGTTCAAAAAGTCTTAAAGTATTAGATATTTTTATAGTCTCATGCCTCAAACACCATACATCATATATATATATATATATATATATATATATATATACACACACACATACATATACATACAAATACATACACACACACATTTATATATATGTATATATATATATATATATATGTATGTATTGGTCTAACTGTGTCAACAAAGTTTCAAGGTCAATCTGGAAGGCCAAATGTTGGGAGAAAGAAGAATCAGGAGAATGTCTAGAAAGCCATGAAGCAACAATAAACAGAATGTTCAAATGTTCAAAGGCCTTGGTCACATTGCAGGGAGTTGGTCAAAAGGTTGATTTCACACAAATACTGGAGGCTCAACTTCAATTTGTTTCACGACCTAGTCCAATAAATTGGAATCCGGAAGCTTGTTTTACTATTCTCTTCCAAACTTGGGGACCTGTAGTGAAGCATACAGTGTGCTTTGAATGATGTCAAGTTTGGGCCTTTACTGTAGACAGAAAGGGCAAAAGAGGAAGAGAGTTCTTTCCTGAGCTTAGTGTATAAGCAACTTCCACACACATGTACATTGCTTTGGGAACTCGGAAACAAAGACATTATATGAGCAACAATACTCGGAAAGGGTCTGCTTCCAACTCTGTCACATGTAAATGTTATGCTATTCTAATGCGGCCTCTGAAGCTCAGAGTTCTTTTCCTCTCAATTTGGAATTATTTATTATACAATGTGTGGAGAGAATGACAAGAACCAATACATAAGAAGTAATAAATTGAGAACTTGGTAGACTCATAATAATAATATAATTATTATTAATATTATATAGTAACATGATCATAATACCAGTGTTAAGCTGCTGTTATTAACACTAATATCTTCAGAAGCCAAGAGACAGATTAGTTCTATGGTAGCTTACCCAGGAGGCAACTGGCTTAGGAAGGCTTTCCAGGCCTGTCTTTTGAAAGGCTCTCCCTCTTTTAATCTGCCTATCCCCACTTTAAATTTCTTCACACTGAATCCTCCTCACTTTACCTTTGGCCCTCTTGTTGAGATGTGTTTGCTGAATATGGACTGCATCGACTTGTGCCTGCCTTGGGATAACTCAGCTTCCTTCAGAACAGAGATTCACTTGTTCAACAAATGTTTATTTATTTATTTACTTATTTTACTGCATTTATTCTGCACTGAGCACTATGTTAAGTGAATCATTCCAGCTATGATGCTACAGCAGTGCACAAAACATCTAGGAACAGCTCTCCTGGAATCTATGTTTTTCTAGTGGTAAAAAAGAGCAAGCAGGTGGATACACAGTTTTCTAGTAGGAAATGCCTAAGAGAAAAAAGCATTACTAGACCTAAGAAATATAGGTAGGAGTATAAGAATCAGGACTGATATTTAATGGTGTTTGAGTCTGTGACCCAAAGGCACTGTGGAAATGGACAGTATAGATATGTCCTGAGAACTACGAGGTGCCTTTTTATGACCGATATGTCAGACATGGAGGATGACTTACATGGGTTCAGACATGTTGGGCTACATGGATCATTTTAGGAGGTTGGTCTTACTTCTAAGGGAAATAGGACTGTGTCTTATGCTTCTTAATTCCTAAGATATATTCAGCATTGAATAAGTGATTTGAGAATAAGCCAGTCCAGTAAACACTGCGCATATATGCCTTCAGACAGCTCAAGTGATATACAAAGACTGGTTTTATGGCATTCTGCTTAGATAGGTATGAGGTGGGGTAAGTTTGGAAACAGACCACACACTAGGTCATATCACTTAGAGAAATCACAGCAACATTCTGGCTTTATCTCTGTTGTCTTCTGCTAATACACAATTACAGGCTTGGTGGGGGAGCTGGGTAAGTGGAGATACAGGGTTTATTGTGGAGTGCATTTACTTCACTGCAGGTTTTCTCAGGGATTTACCAACCATCGTAAGAAGAAAGTATACTTCAGCCCATCTGGCCAATTCTTCAAACACCCCACACTAAGTAATTTGATGATATTTCTTTTATCAAGCAAAAATATCAGGAGACAATTCCAAAAGCAGAAAAAAAATTTAAGAGTAGCCTCAGATGACTAGCCAAAGCTAGTATTGGTCAATACAATAAGTAAATAAATGAAAAAGTGAACAAACAGCTCAGGATACTTAATCAAGTGTAAATTTCAGCTCTATAATACATTTTCAGCCTGTGTTCTGTCAATGTTTAATTGGGCATTTAGTTTTTCAGGCAACTCACCCTAAGTAGACAAGAGTCAAACAGAATTGCTGTAGGGTTCTTATGGCCTCACCACCTTGATGTCTATCTAACCTAGCTAGGTTACTGAGATAGCATATGGGTTGATATGTCAGTAAATCTGCAGGGCATTTTATGTGCAGTTATCTTTAATCTGTTATTTGATATTTATAAACTGGTACACATATATGAGTGATATATAATACATTATATGTGTGATGTAAGTATAGAGACATGTATTTGTATGCAGTTTGTACATAACTTATAAATAAACCTTTAACAGAACAGATTAGTTGAGCACGAATGAAAGAAAGAAGAGCCAGAGTTGGAGAATGCTGTTCCAGTCAATAACCAGTAGTGAACAGTCAATCAATTGCTTCATCCTTAAAACAATATTTAAATGAAGAAAATCTTGTTCGCTTAATAAAATGCCACAGTGTTGTTTGATCTGGGGAATTTGTGAAACTGACCAGATGTAACAAGCCATGTTTTCATGATGACCCACTAACATAAATTGCTGTGATAATCACGGAGACATAATTCACTTAATGTATTCTGCTCCTCACTAAAGGAAAACAAACATGGGCTCGGGATGAATCCTTCCACTTCAGATGGCCAGTCGTACCTGGCTGTTTTGTTCTGAAAACTGTCTGTTCATCTTCAAATCTGAAGAGGAAAGAGGGACGAGAAAGCAAGGAGCTGCCCATCGGCCCCACTGTGCAGAGAGGCGGCATCATTGTGATGCCAAAGAATCTAGAGACAGATGGTTGCTTATAGCAGCCATCAATCTTAAAGGAGAGTGAATTGAGGATAATGCCCCCCTTTGGTAATGGACACATCTTTGCGAAGTTATTGCTGACAGCATCTTCTAACATGCTGATTTGCTAAGACAAGGTTTTTATTGCATCTAATCTTGTTGTGAGGCAGGAAAATATGGTTGGGTACATGTTTCTCATGTATAGTTTTTACCAGAATTGCCTGCATTAGAGAGTGGCTAAATTGTTTTCCATATTTTATGGCACATTTCTAATGTTGCACCGCACACAACATTGATCACTAAGTCCATTAGCTGATTATGATATCCTGAAAGGAGACGTTTCCTTTGGGAAAAGCCATTATTTGAAATGAAATGAAGACTCAGGCTACCCAGGACAAGTGGGATGGAATTGTGAGAGCAACTGCTTCCTTCCACAAAGGAAAATAATCAACCTGAACTAAAATAAAATAAGTAATTGTAAACATATGTATATTTCCAAAACAGATACATCATTTAGACACTTTGCAACAGCTCAATGTGTCCCCAGGAAGGGTGACAAGAGCTTTTAGGTTACAAAACGATTTTCATTGTTCAACACACTGAAAAATACTCATAACATTACCAGGGTTCTAAGAACAAAATAGAGAAAGACAGCGGGACTTCAGTGTGGGGACTTGTTGACACGGGTTGAGATGAGCTGAAGGCACACAGTGGCTGTGGGGCATTCCCAGAAATTAGCAGCAGTAAAAACTACTGTCAAGTGCTCCTTCCAGAGCTAGGCTGTTAGTAGAAGACAGACAATACTCCTGCTGGGACCATGCTTTGGAGCCAGGACCTTGAGAGAGGATTTTCCCATGGGTCTGCAATCACGGTGCATATTCAGTCCTCGAGGGGGTCACCTTTCAAAGCTCAGTGGGTTCTACACTCCCTGACCCTCCAACTTCCAACGTTTGTTCCTTTTGTCCGCAGAGCCTTGTAAAAGGAGATCCCAGCAATACAGAACAAAGAATGGAATGGATCTGGGAGCCATGAGGTAACCCAATCATATTTTTAAAACATTAGAATAGCTTGCCTTTTCTTTGGAGCTGCAGCAGCTTCTGGGCATGGCGAACCCTGATGCACAGAGAAGCAGCTTCATTCACACTAATGAACATTGAAGCCTTCGCTAGTGGGAGGGAAATGGGAGGAGTGAGGCATTTCTCAGAACTTTTATAAACTGCTGTGGGAATCTGCCTGGCTTCTCTCATGCTCAGACACTTTGGGAGAGGTGCCTGATGGCCAGATGGTGACCCTGTAGATCTGTACTTGCTCTGTAGCAGATGATGGCCATGGCTCTTCTGTACATGTCCCTTTTTCAGAGAGGCCTAAGGGAATTTGCATCTCTGTAGTGCTAAGAACTGCAATATATATATATATATATATATATATATATATATATATATATATATATATATATACACATCAAGTCATCTCCTCTCCAAGGAGTTCCTTTGTATCTGCTGCTGAAGGCCCAGGCCCTTCCTTGGCAAGAATGCACACATAGCTCTACTGTGGAAAGCTTCTGATCTAGAAACTCCCTAGCATATGAACTGCTGTACTGTCTCAGGTTTCACTTGCCATTGATTAGTTGGTCTCTAATGTTAACAGATTGTTCATGTCTGTTGTCTAGTAAAAACCTTAAGTGCAGGGTTGGGGATGGCTCAGTTGACAAAGTTATATGATACAAGGATGAGGACCCAAGTGTAGATCCCCAGCATCAACATAAAAACGGGAGAATCTGTGGCTGGTTATAACCTCAGCATTCTGGAATAGAGACAGGACAATCGTCTAGCAGAGACAAAATAGTGAGCTCTAGATTCAGTGAGAAAGTCTGTTTCCAAAAATAAGGTGCAAAGAATAGACGAAGAAGCTTGATGTCAACTTCTGGCTTCCACATGTGTACACATCAGCAAGCATCCTGCACCCATACACACACACACACACACACACACACACACACACACACACACACACACACACACTTGTGTACTTTGTACTCCAATTAATAATACCCTTCATAAGCGCTTCTAGACACTAGACATATAGTCCCCACTATGAGCTAATGTCTTAACTAATCTCTTACCTCTAGAAACCTGTATATAACTTTCATTATTAGCTATACCTTGATCAAAAACACTAATGACAGTCTATGCTGGAGAGGATGCAGAGCAAAGGGAACACTCCTCCACTGTTGGTGGGAGTGCAAACTTGTACAACCACTGTGGAAATCAGTATGTCAGTTTCTCAGAAAATTGGGAATTGAGCTACCTCAAGACCCAGCCATACCATTCTTGAGCATATATCCAAGGAATGCTCAGTCATACCACAAAGATACATGCTCAACTATGTTCATAGCAGCACTATTCATAATACCCAGAACCTGGAAACAACCTAGATGCCCGTCAACTGAAGAATGGATTAAGAAAATGTGGTACATATACACAATGGAGTACTTCTCAGCAGAGAAAAACAATGACAGCATGAAATTTGCAGGTAAATGGATGGAAATAGAAAAGATCATCCTGAGTGAGGCAACCCAAACCCAGAAGAACAAACATGGTATGTACTCACTCATAAGTGGATATTAGATATAAAGCAAAGAACAATCAGACTACAACCCAAAGAACCAGGAAGGCTATATAGCAGGGGGGACCCTAGGATGACTGTGGCTTATAATAAATTTTGATTTTACTCAATTACTAGGCAAGCCTCAATCAAACATTTCACTATTAGGATAAGAATTTATACTGTATAAAGCTGATAATAGAGAAATAAATAAATAAATAAATAAAAGAGTTGTGAGATACAGGTAAAGCACATTTAATAAGTTTCCTAAATATATAAAGTTAGTAATGAGTGCTGCTGAATCAGAATCCTGTGTTTCAGGATTGTAAGTATGGCCACTACTCCATGATGACTTTGAAAGGAGTCCTGGTTCCCAGGTTTCGTTTTTGTTTTGTCTTTTGTTTGTTTTGTTGCTGTTGTCTTTTTTTTTTTTTTCTGTGTGTTCTTTGGCATTGGTATTGAACTCAGGCCTTTGCTAGGTCAGCCACATCCCCATTCCTATTTTCTACTTTGATAAACAATGGAATTTTCCTGCCAGGCCTAGAGGCTCTGACCACTTATTCCTTGCTGTTCCCTACTGAGGACAAAGACCTTCTAACAGTATGGTGGAGCACACAGTCATGACTCAAAGTGTATGCTGTGCAAACATGAGAACAAGGGTGTGATACTCCCAGAACTCAGGATTTTAAAAAAGCCAGGCCTGGAGGTGCACAGTTGCTTTCATGGATCTTGGGAGGCAGATACAAGGGTCACTGGCCAGCCAGCCTGGCCCACTCAGGGAGTTCCAGAACTGTCTCAAAACAATAGCAAGGTGGATAACAGCTTTAGGTTAACCTCTGGCCTAGACATGTACACCCGTACACTCACACACTCCCACATGGCTACATACACACACTAGAAAGGAAAGCAAACATATGGAAAGTAGTGAGCAGAAACACAGAGCAAAAAATAAAAGAAAAAGAAAAAGAAAAAAAGGTAGTATGTGGTAGTATTCTAATTGTACTGAAATGTGATTTTGATTGTATATTAATAAATAAAGTTGCCCGGGGGTCAGAGCTATTAGAGCCATAGAAAGAGCATGGCGGTGGTGGCACACGCCTTTAATCCCATAGATCTCTGTGTGTTCAGGGATACAGCCAGCACTGGAGACATACGCCCTTAAGACCTAGAGGGCTGTACATACAGACAGTGATGAGGCAGTCACATGTTTGGGTTTACAACCAATGAGAAGGCAGAATGACTTTGAAACGACTGACACACAAGGAAATAGCTCTCTTTCGGGAAGCTGGGACACAGCAGGAAGAAGGGTGAGATTTTAGCTCTGAGCTCTGACCTCTTGGCTTTCTCTTTTACATTGTTTCTGTGTTTCTTATTTAATAAGATGGTTGGTTACATCAACAGTAGTAAGTGAGAAGAGGCTATGAGGGCAGACTGCAAGACATAACTAATGTAGGCTGAGCAGGTGCCCAAGCCAGATGCTCTCTGAGCTGCAAGAGGCCAATGCAGATACTGTCACCTCTCATCTTTTCAACAGTTGGATGCCAACTTTCTGACCTCTAACGCAAGACTTCTGTAGTTAAGAATATGTCTCAGTATACCAAAAGCTGGCTGCTTTTGTGCCCAGAAGCCTGGAAATAAAAACACAGAGCAGGCTCTAACTATACAGAGCTGCAGTCTGAACGACAGGGTCTTAACTTTCTTTCCTGTGCTGTGATAAAATAACCCCCATAAAAGCAACTTATTCAGGAAAGGGCTACGATGGCTCACAGTTCAAGGCTGCTGTCTATCATGGTGGAAAAATCAAGGTGGTGGGAGCTTGAGGGGGGCTGGTTATATCACACCCATAGTCAAGAAGTAAAGAGTGATGAAGAGATCCTCTGTGCCCTTTCTCCATTTAGACAGTTCATGATCGTCGCACCAAGGAGCAGTGTTGCCCATAGTCGGGAAGTCTTCCTACTTCAATTAATGCAGTCAGGATAATGCTCCACAAGCTTATCCAGAGGCCTCTCTCCCTGTTGATTGTAGCTTCTGTCAAGATGACAAAACTTCGTAGTCCTAGAAGGCCAGTTTTCTTTATTCATGTGTGCGTGGTGTGTGCAAGTATGTACGCATGGGCGGATGCACAGGTGTGTATTTGTGTGTACTTGTGCGTACACGTGTGAGTTTGCATGAGGAGGACCAGGATTAATGCAGGAAATCATCCTCTGTCCTCTGCCTTAGTCTCTGAGGTAGTGCCTCTCAGTCAAACATGTCTGGTCTCACCAGCCAGTTTGCTCTGAAGATTTCTTGCTTCAATCTTCAACTACAGTCTGCCAGCCACTCCTGCCAACATTTACGTGGCTTATGGGGACTTGAACTCTGATCCTTCCACTTGCCAACAAACACTTTAACCACTGAGCTGTCTTCCTAGCCCTAAAAGGCTAGTTTTCATTTCACATGTTGGATTCCAGCTCATTGTTTCTAAGTATAATGTTGTGATAAACCAGAAGTCCTGTGCAGATCAATGTGCTTCCATAAAGGGAACCTTTCTGTGCAAACACCTCTCATATTTAAAAAGCAGAAACCATCGTTATTTCTTATTTCTCTGGCCACTACCCCCACAAAGCTAACAATCTTGGTTAATAATATAAAAGTTATTTGCAGCTATTTCTTACCTTTGTATAAATAAAATCAAGGAGGGTGTATTCCTCTTAGGTAGCTTCTTTGCTCTGTTTCATTTATGAAATTCTTCCATGCTATAGAAAAAGCTTTTTTTTTTTTTTTTTTCAAAGCAAAATACTTTTCTACTGAACAACATAAGTTTTCAAGTTTGGGCTAGTTTAAGCAATATTCCTGGGAAGATTATTATACTTGTTTACTATTTCACATATTTACATTATTGTGTGTGCACCATGGAGTACAATTGCTGAAGCAAGGTAGATGGATAAGTTCTAGTAAATCTCCCAACATGTAAAATATTTGAGAATTCTAATTAGTTCCACGCCCTTGTGAACATGGGGTCACCTGGCAGCATCAGTCTTTTTAGCTTTATCCATTCCAAGGAAATGGGTCTGTACCTGCCTAGCTGGGCCTCTTGCCCATTTTTCAGTTGTGTTTTCTGAATTATTGTTTTTATGAACTTGTAGAATCTACTTACACGCTCTAGATAGGAGTCCTTTGTTGAGTGTACAGTGAACAGATTTCTCATCTTATCCTCCGCCTTTTATTTTGGTGAAGAAAAGCTTTTGTTCAATGAAGTACTATTTGACAATTAGCCCCGCATTCCTTGACCTGTTTGGTGACCATATGCTCTTCCTCCCACGTCTTTATGAAGCCATCCTTGTTTATTTGCACGTTTGTTTTGTTTCGTTCCCCCCTCCCCCAGATGGTGTTTCTCTGTGTAGCCTTGGCTGTCATGGAACTCAATCTGTAGCCCAGGCTGGCCTTGAACTCACAGGGATCCGCCTGCCTCTGCCTCCCGAGTGCTGGGATTAAAGGTGTGTGCCACCACCGCCCGGCTCTGAAGCCATTCTTAAAACACAATTCCCTTGCTGATTCCATCAGTGACCTGCAGCCCTTCATCTCACTTACAAATTTAGGGGTTTCTCCTTAAATACCTTGTAGCAGGAATCTTAAAAGGTCTATTAATAAAATCAAACCTGAGCCAGGTATTGGGGTGAACTGGAAGATCAGAGAACCAGAACAAGCCACAGCTACCTCACCTTGCCGGATCCTCAGCTGGTTTTGTTTCCTCAGTCTAGAGGCCTCTGAGTCCTCATCCAGAATGGGTCTCAGCTGAACTGCTGCTCAAAAGCCTGAATGCTTAACCAGGCCAAATGCTTAACCAGGCCAAATGCTTAACCAGGCCAAATGCTTCTAGTTTCTGGTCCTCACGCCTTATATACCTTTCTCCCTTCTACCATCACTCCCTGGGATTAAGGCTTGCTTTCTGGGATTAAAGGTGTGAGTCACCATGCTTGGCTGTATCCTTGAACACATGGATTTCTGCCTCTGGAATGCTAGGATTAAAGGCGTGTGCTACCACTGCCTATCCTCTATGTTTAATATTGTGGCTGTTCTGTCTCTGACCCCAGATAAATTTATTAGGGTGCACAATATTTCGGGGAACAAAATACCACCTCAATACCTTACTTCATCCTTGTCCTCCTCAAAGCTTTAATGACAATTGTTAGCTCCCTCTCATAAACTTGATAGATTCTCTCAAGTCTTCTATCACAAAATAATTAACTACCCAGATACTTCTACAACATATGTGTAATTTCTTGAATGTTCTTGCTCTTTCATAAGTTATAAGCACTGTAACTATAGTATACTCTATTGCTGCCTCTTATTGGAACAGTCTCTCCCCTTCAACATTGAAAATGATTCATTCACTCACTTGCTGAGTGGATGCTTGTGGGCTGACAGGTGTAGCTTAAGCACTATACAAGATGGTGGTCTGTAATGGTGAGTAACATTGGACACAGCGCATGCCTTCATGAAGCTTGCAGCTCCCCTGAATCTGCAATCGCGCATTCTGGTAAAGATGCAGCTGCTCTGACTATTACAAAGATGGACACCATGGTCTTGGGGTGGAACAGGGCGCTTCAAGGTCTTTGTTCTTCCTTGAGGACCAGTCCAGGCCTTGATGATAAAAAGCTGAGGTACTCATTGTTGCTGGGATCTTAGGGATAAGAGAAATTACAGAAGGCCAGTAGCTGTGGCAGACAATGTAGCAGACCCAGTAGGTGCCTGTGGATGACTGAAGTGAGAAAACACAGGGACAGGAGTCACCCTGGAACATCAGATCCTGTGTTGTCGTGCAAGTGGTCAAAGCCCATGAGCAAACTGTTGTCTTCTACACAGGTTCAAAACTAGTGAGGTTAGTGCTAGAAATGTCTGCAAATTCTCCAGCAGAACACCAATGTAGAGAGGACCTACAGGGGTGCACAGTGATAAGGAAAGCAGCCTTCCTGCCTGATTTTCCTAGATGCGAGAGACAGCTCCTAAGATTCCTGAAGCATTTCTTATCTACGCAATTTGGAAGAGAAAACCCTTGCTTCAGAACAGGGGTATGGTGGTATTTTATTTGTACTGAAATGTGATTTTCATTGTATGTTAATAAATAAAGTTGCCCGGGGGTCAGAGCTATTAGAGCCATAGCAAGAGCGTGGTGGTGGTGGCACATGTCTTTAATCCCAGCACTTGGTAGAAGAGCTAGGTAGATCTCTGTGTGTTCAGGGATACAGCCAGCATTGGAGACATACGCCTTTAAGACCTAGAGGGCGGTACTTACAAGCAGTGATGAGGTAGTCATGTGTTTGGGTTTACAACCAACGAGAAGGCAGAACAGAAAGACTATTTAAAGACAGACACACAGGAAGTAGCTCTCTTTTGGGGAGGTAGGACCACCACAGGAGGTAAGATTTTAGCACTGAGCTCTGACCTCTCGGCTTTCTCTTTTACATTGGTTCTGTGTTTCTAATTTTAATAAGACGGTTGGTTACATCTACACAGGGGTTTATTTATTGTTGTTGTTTTAAGTTGCACCTTGACTTCCCAGAGTGTTTTGATTTCTTTAAGCATGGTGGAATAAACTATAATATCTGAAACATACCAAAAAAGTAGTTTATTTTTCATTATTCTCTTTGTTATTTATAAGGTAATGCTCACTGCTTATACTTAAAGTTGATAAGTTACTGGAAAATTAAAGATCATGTTGCCTTCATATTTACTTTTATAAGTTTGTATAGATGTGTGTTTACATGTTTGTACAGATGTGTGTTTACATGTTTGTACAGATGTGTGTTTACATGTTTGTATAGATGTGTGTTTACATGTTTGTACAGATGTGTGTTTACATGTTTGTACAGGTGTGTGTTTACATGTTTGTACAGATGTGTGTTTACATGTTTGTATAGATGTCTGTTTACATGTTTGTACAGATGTATGTTTTCATGTTTGTATAGATGTGTGTTTACATGTTTGTACAGATGTGTGTTTACATGTTTATACAGGTGTGTGTTTACATGTTTGTACAGATGTGTGTTTACATGTTTGTATAGATGTCTGTTTACATGTTTGTACAGATGTATGTTTTCATGTTTGTATAGATGTGTGTTTACATGTTTGTACAGATGTGTGTTTACATGTTTTACAGATGTGTGTTTACATGTTTGTATAGATGTGTGTTTACATGTTTGTATAGATGTCTGTTTACATGTTTGTATAGATGTGTGTCTACATGTTTGTATAGATGTCTGTTTACATGTTTGTATAGATGTGTGTTTACATGTTTGTATAGATGTCTGTTTACATGTTTGTACAGATGTATGTTTTCATGTTTGTATAGATGTCTGTTTTTCTGTGTGAATATAGTTTACTCACAAGCATGGTATCACAGGCCAGAGACATGACCGAATGGGTAAAGGTGCTTATCGTGCAAACTTAGCAACAGGAGTTCACTCCCTGAAATCCACATACAAAGCCAGATGTGGTGGTGAGCATCTGCAATCCCAGAACTCCTGTAGTGAAATGGGAGGTGAAGACAGGAGAATGTCTGGAAAATCACAGCCCAGCTAGCCTGGAGTACCAAGCATAGCAGAAAGAAAGAAGCCCTCCATAAGACAAGGTGGAAGGAGAAGTGATGCCTGAAAATTTTGCTCTGGCTTCCAGATGTGTACCATGGTATGTACGTGCCCACACTTACACACGCCCACATACAGAGAATGAAATTTAATAAAATGAGAAATGACATTGTACTGCCAGGCATGGCGGTATACACCTATATTTCCATCATTCTGGAGGCAGAGGCAGGAGGCTGTGTGAGTTTGAGGGCAGCCTGAACTACACAGTCAATTTCTGTCTCACCCCTCTGCCTATCACCATTTGATATGGCACTTAGCACTAGGTGATGAATTGAATGTCTTTTCATGCTATTACTTAGCCAGACACTAACAACTCTGTGGCTCTTACAGAGTTGCTTATTTAATGTATTTGACCTGGAGTTTCATAACCTAATTCCATAACAAAACAGAATTTAGAATGCTGTGTGACTGGAAGCTAGTCAAGCATGCAAGACAAATTAGGATCAGAAAAATTACCAAGATGTGAATACATGGCAATGTTTTTTTTTAATGCACAGTAAAAGTAAAAAAAAAGCCAAGATGGTAAATTATACTTATAACAGAAAGAAAATGAAATGTAATA
The DNA here is from genome assembly GCF_004664715.2 of Peromyscus leucopus. Taxonomy (NCBI): domain Eukaryota; kingdom Metazoa; phylum Chordata; class Mammalia; order Rodentia; family Cricetidae; genus Peromyscus; species Peromyscus leucopus. Next base: position 42,919,494 of record NC_051079.1, on the reverse strand, counting down.
AACATGTACTGAAATTATGATAGAGATTGGACTGTATGAGAGATTATCAAAATAATATCATATATGAAAGGAGCTGGAAATTGATTTATATACTGTTGCACATAGGAAGCAGCATGCATTTTATTGACTTGAGGTATTTCATAATTTACTGGTGGTCTCTAATCTGGTAGAGCCTTGCCTTTTTTTCTCCTTTTATATTTTATGTTTTGTGCGTAGATGTCTTCCTGTGTGTCTGTCTGTGGACCACATGTGCGCAGTGCCTGTGGAGGAGGCCAGAAGAGGTGTCATAGTCTCTGGAACTGGAGCTACAGGCAGGTTGATAGCCACCGTGTGCTCAATGCCATACCAAACCTTGTTCCTCTGGAAGAGCAGCCAGTGCTCTTATCTACTGACCCATCTCCCCAGCCCCTGGATCCTTTCTTTAAAGTAGACTTTTTGTAGCTTCAAACATTCTTTTTTTTTTTATGCATTCAGTAATTGTTCACTAAGGATCGGATAGCTGCCACTCACGCACCACTTCAGTAGACAATAATACATGACACTAATATGCTCTTTTCTTCCATGGGCTCTTAAAACACAAGTAAACAACCCCACAACCAAGTACGTTGGCCTAAAGAACTCATCCCCCCTCACATCGTCTTCATGCTCTGTCTCTCTTCAGTACCGATGCAAATGTCATTGGGAACGCATATCCATGGTAGAGGATAACTCACACCCCAGTGAGGGTGAAACTCAAGGGGCCCCCCTCTTCCTTCTCTGGCGGTGCAGTACAATCACCAGCCCACCTTTCTGCTCTTTCCTCTCTCCCAGCTGTGTCACTGGTCAGAGGACTCCAGCGGCCACAGGAGAGCTGGGAAATAAAGGACAACGGAAACAGGGAAGCTCCCCCATTTCCTGTAGACAGGCTGAGGTTGCAGATCAGTATCTCCATGGGCCTGGTTGCTCAGATTTGAGGGCATAATTACCTGTGCATGTTTAAAACCTTCGTGTATAACGTGTCCTATTTTTATCCCATTTACTTAGTTGTGTGAGTTGAGGGGATAAGGTTCAGCTCTTTCAGAGACCTTAAGGTGCATTATATTCAAAGAACATTAATCAGTTTGCACACTGCTGAAAACTTCCCCAACATGTAATTGTATATGCAAATATCTGAACAAGTGGGAATTTGGAAATTATCTTAGTTATGTAGCGCTCTACCTGAGAAGACCCTAAGCAGAGGATGGGCAACACACTGCAATCAGTTATATAGTTCCTAGAGACTCTCACTTGACTGCTCTGAAATATAAAACTCACTGCTTAACTATGCGTGTTTAAAGATAAACCATTGGCCTTGAACAAATAATAGTATAGGCTAAAAGGAGACAGAAGCCAGGTAGAATGGTATATGTCTAAAATCCCAGCTATTCAGGAGCATCATGTGCTCATGACAAGACTGAGCAACATAATAAAAATCTTGTCCAAAGTAAAGTAAGACACATAAGGAAAGGTATTGTGTTTGGAGCTTCAATTCTGCAGACAAACATGGCTTATTTTCCCCAGCATCCGAGTGAAAGATGCTTCAAACGCTTCCTAGTTTCCACACTTCCTGTCTCTTTGGAAGTGTGACATTTGTGCTTAGGATGGTCATCCCAGCATCAGGTCGTTTGTGCAAGTGCCTTGCACACCACTGACAGCTCTAAAAGAGATGGGAGAATTAAAGCAAGGTCCTTACCGTGACAATTCTATTACCTCACGCAATGTCCTTTGCTGCACCCACACTTTCAGAGGCTTGCCTCTGCTTGAGGTGAAAATCTGTACACCTGATTTCTGAATAGAGATGTTGTACTCAGGGCACATATTTAAATAACACATATAAAATGACCTGAGGTGGAGAAATAATCATTTTCCATTTTTTTACCTTATGGCGTCTCTTGCACAAAGTTGGAGAAATAGCATATTAATAAACTCCAAATAATACTTTTAGTATCTCTTCTCTAATAACCGTATCCTTGAGGTGAGAATGAGAGTCTTAGGTTAGACAGGGGAATATGATTTCAATTTCTATCTGGGAATTCTCAAATTTAGTAATTAAATTAAAAGTCAGTAGGTTACTGTGGGTGGTAGACAAGTCATAGATCAATTCAATTTTTTTTCCTTAACGTATTTGTCACATTTCAGATGAATGCTATCTTAGGTTTGTATTGCTGTGTTAAAACCCCATGACTAAGGCAAAAAAAAAAAAAATTACAAACTGAAGAGTTTATTTGGCTTATGATTTTAGAGGGATAAGAGGCCATCACCATCACAGGTGATGTGCAGGCAGCCATACTGGCTGGAGCAACGAGTGGAGAGCTGACATCTGAAACTACAAAGCAAGAAGCAAAGAGTGCAAACTGGGAATGGCATGTGGCTTTTGAAACCTCGAAGTCCACCCTTAGTGACACACTCTCCTCAGCAAGGCCACACCTTCTAAACCTACCCAAAGAGTGCCACCAACTGGAAACCACGTTTCTAAATGCCCTAGACTATAGGGACATCTCATCCAAACCACCAAAAATGCGAATAGTTAAATATTTACAATTCCAAATTATCTCCTTCCTGGAACCTGAAACACGTTATCAAATTATACTTGTATGTCCTTTATTTTTTATTTAGCAAATATGTATTGGGTCTCTGCTAGGTAACATTGAGCACCAGTGTACTAAACTAACACACACACACACACACACACACACACACACACACACAAATCTCTCATGGAACTCATGGTTTTATAAGGAGGCACTGGGTTATAAATCGAGGTGTGTACAAAGAAAGAAATGGTAAAGGTACTCTTAGGGCACGTAAGCAGAGAAAAACAAGAAAATTTAGGACCTTGAACATGAAAAGGAAAGATAGAATAGCATTCTAATGCACATGCTAAAAGTCCCCTGACATGAGGGAACATTCTGTGTGCAAGCCCATGTAACAGTAGTTCTTTGAGCAATTGATAGCTGTGCTGAGTAGTGAGTATGACCTTGGGTGTTAGAATAAATGTATTCTTGATTCTAAACAGAGAAGAGGTTATTTGTTGATTTTTTTTTAAAAGTATGATGCAGTTCATATTTGTAAAACTTCATGATGTCAAAAACTTTATTTAAAACACATAGAATAAGATAGATGAAATCTGAAATCGTGGTCTATAAAAGACAGGGCTTCCAAGACTGTGCATAAGACAAAGAAGATTGATTCGATTTTATTGAGATAAGTATTGGAGGGGGGGGGCTGGAGAGACGGCTCAGTGGTTAAGAGCACTGGTTGTTCTTCTAGAGGACCAGGGTTTGATTCCCAGCACGCATATGGCAGCTCACAACTGTCTGTCCATAACTCCAGGGGATCTGACACTCTCACAGAGACATACATGCAAGCAAAACACCAATGCACATAAATAAAAATAAATAAATAAAATAAAAATTACCTTTAGGGCTGGAGAGATGGTTCAGAGATTAAGAGCACTAGATGCTTTAACAGAGGTCCTGAGTTCAATTCCCAGCAGCCACATAGTGGCTCACAACCATCTATAATGAGATTTGGTGCTCTCTTCTGGCCTGTAGGCATTCATGCCAGAACACTGAATACACAATAAATAAATAAATAAATAAATAAATAAATAAATAAATAAATAAATAAATAAATATTTTTTTAAAGTATTGGAGAGGTGTCATGATAGTGTTTTGCTTGGATAATAATATTTGCATGATAATGAAGGGCTTGGAAGAGGCATCAGTAGGACGACCTGTCCCCAGGTTTCCGGGATGAGTCAAGTGGCTGAGCTAATTAAAGCTTGTAGAAAGTGGGTGGAATGGCTCTCAGTGCTGCTGTATTTCAATGTGACTTGTGGAATATATTTCTGTAAACCCTACCCAAGTGCCACAGCACATGCCTGCATACTTCGGTGCTCAGAAAATAAGTGATAAAAATTCAATCATCACAGTATTTTACACACACACACACACACACACACACACACACACACACACACACACTTTATATGAGTTGAAAGACCTACTGAAAAGACTAGTTCCATGAAATTCCATGAGCCTTTTAATCATCTATCAATTCATGGCTACTGTTGTCTCAGCATCATTTATGCCCTTGTCCTGCTCCCACCATTATCACTACTAATTCATTTTAAGCACATATTTGACTTCTAGTTTCCATCATGAAGGTCCATGTGGATTCCTAACAGACAACACCTTGCTGGTTTTTTTCTTGTTTTTTATTCTTCTCTCATATAATACATCCCAACCACAGCCATTGCTCCAGCCTCCTCCCCTCCCCTGTACCCCAGATCCACTGCCCCTCTGTTTCTCTTTAGGCCTCCCAGTGATATCAACCAAATGTGGCATGACAGGATGCAGTAATACTAGGCATGCACCCTCATATCAAGACTGGATGAGGCAATCCAGTAGGAGGAAAAGGGTCCCAAGAGCAGATGAAAGAGTCCAGACAAGCACTTTGTCCCAAAAAATACAGTCACAGTAGCCTCATCAGAGCTACACTAAAATCATAGGAAATTCTTAATGTCATCACAGGTCTGGATAATGGTCCAATTTTTTGATTATTCATAAATTATTATAAACTGTACTTGAATCAAAATATAAATAAGGTCCATATATTGTAATTTGTTCATTTTTGTGTTTCTTTTAATCTGCAGGATTTTTCCCTTTGTAATTTATTTGTTGATAAATTTAAATTATAGTGCTTTCTAGATTATTGGGAGTTACATTTTTCTGATTTCTGGGAGATTTTTGGCTATTTCTCACTTTCCAACTGCTATCAACCATTTCTCTAGCAAAATTCATTCTCTTTTAGCTAAAAATAGTACCAGAGAAGATAACCCATGCACACAGTGATCATGGACTTGTCACTGTTGAAATTTCTTGTCAATAGATATAATTACAAGATATACAACACTTTCTCACCAGAATGTTCCTTTTCAATTCAAGACTATGTAGTTTTTACTTTACTCTTTAATCTCACACAGCCATGGCTTCTAATGTCATCAGAAAAGATGATTGCCTAGTGGCAGCATAAAGATGGTCCATCTAAGCCCTGCAAAAATGGGTATTTAGTGGATAGAGAATAAAACTCTGAGGAAGATTCCAGAGAAGGAGTTAATGGCTACGGTGCTCTCAAAGCAAGGACAAGAGAATGTTCTGAGAGGAAAACTACATTGAAAGACTCCGAGGAGGCAACTGAGGGGATATTGAGTTTATTTTTATTGGGTAAAACAATAAATGACTGGGGCAGAAATCCTGTCAGAGTGATCTGAAAGATAAGTAGCTGGAAGACAAAAATAATATAGAGAAGAAAGTAGAGCTAGTTCTCAAAATGCAGGTAGACATGACTACTTCCTAACAGGTCTCCTCTGAAAAATTGCTTTCTTGGGAAATCCGGGAGAGTGAAGGAGAAAGAAAGGGAGAGAGATGTAATATAAGGTTTCTATGCTTATAAAACATATTAATGGAGAAATTTCAACTGCTTTCTGTTTAGACTTTCAGTTTTTTTTTTAGTGCACTAAGTGATTCACTATATGAAAATATATTTACTTATAACCCTTCTCATAAATCTATTCCACAAACTGGGAGGATTTCTACCACAGCCTGCAAAACTTAGGAAATGATCTAATTGAATGAAGAAATGGCAGGTGTACACAGAAAAGCTGAGGTTGAGTGGGCTGTGCATTCTGATGGAGAAGGAAAAGCTGCCAGAAACTCGGTGTGTTTATTATATACAGCACGAATGAGGAGCAGTGGGCTAGCTAAAGTTGGTGGGAGGTCTCTGCAGGGAAGCATTCACAAGTTGCAGTCATCTAGGAGGAGGAAGCTGCATACACCAGTTTTAATTAAATGTCAATCACTCATCAAACATCTGTATTTGGACCAGGAATCACACAGCTTTGCCATTCCTCTGAGCCTGACATGGGCAAGGCTTTGGATTCAGAGCATTGGGGTCCTTGACTTGACTGTGCTAATGTCAACAATATACATTTACTCAGGACCTTATCCTTTCCCCACGAATTTCAATCATCATGGAACCCTAAGTGCCTGGTGGAACTATATTATACATCATTACTGCCTCCTATTCCTAGTCCCCTCATACTGTTACTTTAAAAAAAAAAATGCTGATCCCTCCTTCTTCTGGCTGATAAAACCATCACCCAGACTTCAGAACTGTAAACAGGGTAGAAGGAGAACTTAACCAATGTGCGGTTTCCATGTTTTGCAACAGATTCATCTAAAACACTCACTGAGGCTTTATGTTTTCATGTCTTAACCAGAGGGTTTGCTGTCTCCTCTATAGACCATGGTTTTGTTTTTGTCTTTGTTTTTTTTTTTGTTTTGTTTTGTTTTGTTTTGTTTTTAACAAACGACTGGGATGTCTTCACTATCTCGCCAACAGAGGGGGTGAAGGCCAGATGCTTTCTAGGTTAACGATTTTCAGATCAGCATTTCTGAAACCTAAACAGTGTCACAGAAAAGCACAGGAGAGGACAGACAGGACAGAAGGGGCAGTGGGATCACTGTTGGTGATCGTGATGACCATAAAACGCCTTGCTTCAGGAAAAGAGCTGAGGCTGCAGGGTTCCTTTCCATAGTGAGGCAGTGATGGATGTGAAGGTGACTCATGCCGGCCTATTGCTTCAGAGACACTGGAGAAGGGAAGAGAGATGATCACATGGTAGTCATTTTTCTAATGCTTTTCAGCTTTGGGAGATCTTCATTGTTTTATACTGGTTAATTTTGTTCTTTGATGATTGTGTGTGTGTGTGTATTTGTGTGTGTGTGTGTGTGTGTGTGTGTGTGTGTGTGTTTGAGAGAGAGAAGAGAGAGAGAGAGAGAGAGAGAGAGAGAGAGAGAGAGATGTACTCTCATTACTCTCTCTCCCCACCCTCCCTTATGTTCCTTCCACCCCTATCAACTCCCTCACTCCCATTCCTTACCAGTCCCTTTCTTGGAATCATGACTTTTGGTTTGGTTTTGTGACTCATTTAGTTTACCCAGTGATTTCCATGTGTCCATTGGGTTAGAAGCACCCATTGGATCGTGGGGGGTGGGGGTGGGGGTGTTCATCAGTGGTTACACAACCAAAGGCAATGATTTCTCCTTTCTCTGAATCTATTGGCAGCAAATAGCTCAGTAGTGAGGGGAGGGCCCATTGTGTCCTTCTTCAGTCCATTCCTGAGAGTGGACAGGTCCATTTTTGTGACACATTGTAGTCATCCTCAGCTGTTTTGAGTTTCTGACTGCAATGACTGTGTCTTGCCCAGGAGATGACAATTCACAGCCCTTCTCCATATCTCCCAGCTCTTACATTCTTTCAACTCTCTCTTCCGTAATATTCCTTAAGTGTTACAGAGACATATGTATGTGTGTGTGTGTGTATATATATATATATATGTGTGTGTGTGTGTGTATATATATATATATATATGTATGCATGCATGTATGTATGTATATGTGTGTGTATGTATGTATGAGCCTTGTTTAGGGCTCAACAATTTTTTTTTTTTTTTTTTTTTTTTTTTTTTTTTTTTGGTTTTTAGAGACAGGGTTTCTCTGTGTAGCTTTGTGCCTTTCCTGGAACTCACTTTGGAGACAAGACTGACCTCGAACTCACAGAGATCCGCCTGCCTCTGCCTCCCGAGTGCTGGGATTAAAGGTGTGCGCCACCACTGCCCGGCCAGGGCTCAACATTTATCTGTCACTTATTCTCAGTACTTTATCTAGCCATAACCTCTGCATTCACCATTGTTCACTGAAAATAGAAGGTCCTCTGATTAAGGTTAAGGGTGGTGTTTATCTAAGGCTATAAACATAAACATCTTGAAGGCAGCTTGAGCTGTATCAATTTAGCTAAAGAACAGCACTCAGTTCCCTGCCTAGGACTTGTGATTCCCCTGCCTTGGCTTTTGACCAAGTAACAGTACCAAGCACGGATTTCCTCCTGTGGATCAGGTCTCAAAACAAATAGAAAACACTTGGTTATCCTCATAATGTTAGTGACAATATTGCTCAAATGGTCACATCTTGTCTAGCAGGTTGCATTTGTAGACCTTAGCATTCACAGCTGGGCAAAAACATTCATTCCTTACTCTCCCAGAAACCTGTGCTGCAACTTCCAAGACTATGAAAGTGAGTAGGGTTGTAAGGAAGCTTCCAGCTCCATTCCAGCTTGATTGCTGTACACTAGGCACACATGGTGCATGCTGTCTTCTACAAATGAGACCTTTTCACCTAGTGTGTGAGCAATCTAGAGGAACAGCAAGAGGCTATGTCATTTTGCAAGCTTATGAGGTCTTCTTCATCAACACTTCATAAGGAGCTTTCCCCTGCCTCGTACTAGGGTTTTTGTTTACTATCCTATAGCTTCTGGGAAAAGATTTTTCTAAATGATCAAGTCTTATTTTGAAAGGAATGGGCCCATGTTATTGATTAGCTTTTATTTTTATAGCATATAGTCTATAAGTAATTATAATATCTTTTCAAGAAAAACAAGCTATTGTATCAGAATGCTCTACATAAATGAACCTCATTTGATGGCAAATTGTTTCTCTGACATAGGGAAGTCCGGGTTCTTTTTAACAGCTCTAATTTCAAACAAATGTTTTATCTAAAAATAATACCTTCTAAGACATGAGTGTCTTTCTTGTAAAGGTGGGTTTCAAAGGAAAGAAAACATGAAGGATTAACAGAGCACTTTGATCCACATGTCTTTTCTTCCCTCAGATACAAGGACAGTTAAGAGCTCGGTCTGCCTGCAGATTTCTCTCCTTTTTAATCTTGATTATTGCCATCACTAGAGGGCTTCATTGTTTGAGCAGTGTGTAGAACAAAGATCAAATTAAAACACCTTAGGCAGAAGTGGGGTGGAGAGTGAGTGCACAAGGTGAAGCTGTGTGTGGCCAAGGATCACTAATAGCTATAATTTTCTAGGAGAAAAAAAAAATCTCTTTCCCTCCAGCTTTACATTTATTTTTGAGTTTAATATGCTAGCTCTCGAACTGATAGCTGATGTGAAAGAGGTAATATACTGAAGAAACCATGAGCACAGTTTAACGACTTTGTAGAGTAGCCTTGGAGAAATTGCAACACATCAATGGAAATGCCTTTCTAATTGGTTGAAATCTTGAGGCATGCGCAAACTGGAAGCTAAGCTGACCCCTAGAAATTTTGGACTTGAAAGATGGCCAGTGGCAGCAGCTCCAGGGCCAATGGAATAAGAATGGGGAGAGTAGATTCTCTTGTTCTTCATTGTGCAAACAACTGTTTGCCTAGTTTTCATTACCTAGACAAACCTCACATTAAAACAAAACGTTTTACTCAGAAGATGTCTTCCATTTGAAAACCCTCCTTTGCACAGATTGGATTGCAAATCTATGTAGTTCAACATCTTTGTTTTCTCCTTTTAAAAATGACAATATCCATTTGGAAGCTGTATCTTATTCTTGATTTCATGAATTTAAAATATTTAAGCCTAAAAAGCACTCAATTTCCCTTGTTTCCTGGCAAGTCAAAATTGACCATATTGATAAAAGTTTATTGATAGAAGGTCTGGGAGACTAAGAGCACAATATTTCATATTTAATCTTTTTTTAGTGGTCACCCTTAGTTTTAAATGCTTCAGTTTTAAAAGGAGAGCCCCATTGTCTTTTATCACTCATGCCCAGCTATCCATTCCAGGAAAAATAAAAACCTCTTCAACTGCCTAATACAGAGCTTGACATGCATAGTGCCCACGGGATGCTAGCCAATATTTTGTATTTCCCCATCTGTTTCAGTGGTACTTCAATTTACACTATTTCAGAACCATTTGTGTTTAGTCAGCCTCTAATTGTCCTGAGAAAAACAGCACCAAAGTCTCCTTTAAGCAAAAGCAACAATTTTTATACATCATCTTAGAACGAAATTGCCTTCTAATTTCACAGTTGAATCAATTCCCACAATTTTTGGGGTGGTGAGGGTGGGGGACAAAAGGCTATTGTGTCTTCACTTTCTATATGGAGTATAGACATTTTTATCACATTTGCAGGAAGTCCTCCATTTTCCCTACGGAGCCACTATCCAATGGTGTCCTCTCACATATGGGATGGTTCTGTCTGTTAGTGCTAGTATTGAGCAGGCTAGGAGGATATGTGGGCTGGGGCAGGGAAATCAATGTTTGGAAACTGAGCCTTGAAAACCTGTGAGGAAAGCTCAACACACACACACACACACACACACACACACACACACACACACACACACACACACAGTATGACTCCAGGAAACTGACTTGATGGGGCAGCGAGACAATGAAGAAAAGACAGATGCACACACAGACAGAAAAGCTGGGATCGGGTGGACTGGGCTGTCTAATAGAGAAGCTACAAGACACCAAAGCTCAGTGTTCATTATATACAGTTGAGGAGAGAGCCAGGTTGTTGCACATAGCTGAAAGAAGGGGCAGCATTGATGTTTACAGCTTGATCAGGGAGACAGGGTTAGTTTACCTTGGTGGAAGCGTCTCAGTGAGGGAGCAGTCTTTGGGCTGTAGACATAGGGAGAGAAAGCCGTGGTGGACAGTTTCTCCACACACCGTCAGTGTTTCCACTCAGACTCCCAAGGAAAGCTTTGCCATTCCTCAGAACCATGCTCTGGGTTTGGAACTCTTTGCCTCTTTTTTATGGGTCTGGGGCTTTAGAATTCTTGTCATTTCTGTGCTGTGTCAACAGCATACACTCATTGAGCGCTTCCTCACACACACACACACACATTTTCCTACAAACAACGGAAATCCATTTTCTTCTGGAAAATCTCCCTCCTCCTGCTGCTCTACAATTCTCAGACAAACCCAGCATTCTCCTAGTAGCTCATGTTCCAGAGGCAGAGTGGATGACCCATGGCCATGTATATGCACAGAATAGACCATGAAACTAAAATGTGCCTTCTCAATTAAACCCTAAATGACTTTTTAACACTGTGTTTTGAAGCTAAAGAATTGTGTGTCATACAGATTCATGCCTCTACTATGCCTTCTTTCTAATTAATACACAAGTAAAGGACACATAATGGGTTACCCAGCGATGCCACATTATTCTCACTAATGAGGACAGAGTGTGAGGATGCTCACTTTTTGCCCAAGGCTATGGTGCTTTTCGTTCTTCCTCTTGTAGTTACAGAATTAAATAGTTTGCACTGGCTTTTGTGAGTAGGGAAAGGAGGAACATGTCTGAAGAGGTTACCACTTGGGTGTGACAGAGTTTCAGCTTCCAGTTTTCACCAAGACTTTAAGGATATTTGGCAGCATGACTCCCATTTTGTCAGCCCCTCCCCAACCCCCATCACGCCCACATTCCCCTCCCCCCCAAAAAATTCACTGGCCCAGGATTAAATAGCAAATGTTTAATCAGCTCTAAATGACCAATAAGAAAGGCCATCTGACAGATGACTGGAGTTGAGAGAAGGTGAAAAATGATGGAAATCCAGTGTTTGGACAGAACCAAACCAGCCCATCCAGACTTGAATTGTAGGGATAAGAGGAGGCTTATGTTAGCACTTGTCTCTTGGGTACCTTGCTGCCTATGAAAGTGAGCGAGGTACTCACCATCAGGTGAATGACAGGTACAACAACAATACTGAATTATAAGGTACTCTGAGTCTCGCCAATCCAGTGCCCAACTAGGGATGTTAGGCAAAGCATGGGCAAGGGGAGGGGCAGTCAGGCTGGAGCAAGGATGTGCTTGGCATCTGCTTCAGAAGTGAATGCTTTGCATTAAGGAGAGGTCTGCCTTACTGTGAAAGTGATTGCTTTGATCGGGGAGGAAGGGCTCAAGGCGAGGGATGGTGAAACTCAGGGGTCCAATATGGACAGTTGGGAATGGACACCAAGTGCAGAGATTCGTGAGTTCGGAAGAAGAAGGGAGGAGGAGGGACAGCAGAAAGGAAACAGAAGGAAATGAACAGCATTTCACCTTTCAAGATCCCTTGGGCTCTGAACTTCACAGGGCGGAGCATCCTTCTACTCCTCTGTGCACAGAAATTGCTCAGCCCGACCAAGAAAAATCTGAGTGCCCCCAATGAACAATATCAAAATGTTTCTCTGGGTAGAAAGAGAATTATGTCTCTAAGTCACTTGTCGACATAGATTATAGACTTTCAGGACAAAAAAAATGTTTACTTTTTAATCATATGTTTTATTTAACAATAACAGGTGTAGGATATACACCAAAAGTCTATTCATATGAGAAGTTTGAATGCAAACTGATTTGTCTATCTGCCTAGCATATGACAATAACACCCATTTGTGAGTATTTTCTTAGAAAGAAAGAAACCTGTAGACCAGCTCTGATTGGACCCAATATGAGATCTTTGTCCCAAAACAGTACTTGTGTGTAAGTGTTTAGTTTCTGGGAGGGGGGGGGGGAAGGATGAAATTCGTTCTTCTTTGTTTTGTAATAATTTGGACGGGTTAAATGAAATATTGTTATGTAGTAATACTTTAAACACTTGCATATTAGCTATTAAAATTGGACCTTATGATGAGATGCTTTGAAATTGAGAATAGTAACAACCCAAAGCAAGCCTCTCCCAGCTCAGCAGTAGAATCCCTTTATTGCAGTGGTTCTCAAGCTATGGGAAATAAAAATGGGTCATGTCCCCTGGGGGATGAATGACCCTTTCACGGGGGTCACATACCAGATATCCTGTATACCATATATTTACATTTTGATTAATAACAGTAGCAAAATTACAGTTATGGAGTAGCAACAAAAGAATTTTATGGTTGGGGGGTCACAACAACATGAGGAACTGTATTAAAGAGTCACAGCATTAGGGAGGTTGAGAACCACTGATTTATAAGTTAGTAACTTGTGCTGTGGATATCGCCCTGTATAAATAAAACACTGAATGGCCAGTAGCCAAGCAGGAAGTATAGGTGGGACAAGGAGAGAGGAGAATTCTGGGACATGGAAGGCTGAAGAGAGAGACACTGCCAGCCACCGTGAGGAGAAGCAACATGTTATGGTACCGGTAAGCCATAAGCCATGTGGCAACTTATAGATTAATAGAAATGGGTTAATTTAAGATATAAGTACAGATAGCAAGAAGCCTGCTATGGCCATACAGTTTATAAGCAATATAAGCATCTGTGTGTTTATTTTATAAGTGGGCTGTTGGACTGCTGGGGCTTGGTGGGACCCGGAGAGAAAACCCCAGCTACAAACTTGGTGTTCAAGAGGTTGAAGGTAGTGATGTGTCATATACCTTGTCCACTGGAGTTCTGCCACTGTAGATGTGACAGAGAAAACAATAGAGACTTCGAAATAAAGTTACATGTAGCTGTTTTTTTTCTTATTCCTTTAGCTCCTTGCTCTTTTGGGGGGTGGGGGCTGCCACCCAGCTCACAAATAAATCACACAGAGGCTTATTCTTTTTTTTTTAAATTTTATTTATTTTATTTTACAATACCATTCAGTTCTACATATCAGCCACGGGTTCCCCTATTCTCCCCCTCCTACCTCCTCCCCTTACCCCCAGCCCACCCCCCATTCCCACCTCCTCCAGGGCAAATCCTCCCCCGAGGACTGTGATCAACCTGGTAGACTCAGTCCAGGCAGGTCCAGTCCCCTTCTCCCAGACTGAGCCAAGTGTCCCTGCATAAGGTCCAGGTTTCAAACAGCTAACTCATGCAATGAGCACAGGACTTGGTCCCACTGCCTAGTTGCCTCCCAAACTGATCAAGCCAATCAACTGTCTCACCTATTCAGAGGGCCTGATCCAGCTGGGGGCCCCTCAGCCTTTGGTTCATAGTTCATGTGTTTCCATTCATTTGGCTATTTTTTTTTTTCAATAATTGAGTAAAACTGAAATTTATTATAAGCCACAGTCGTCCTAGGGACCTCCATGCTATATATATAGCCACCATGGTTCTATGTGTTGTGGTCTGATTGTTCTTTATTTTATATCTAGAATCCACTTATGAGTGAGTACATACCATGACTGTCTTTCTGGGTTTGGGTTACCTCACTCAGGATGATTTTTTCTAGTTCCATCCATTTGCAGAGAGGCTTATTCTTACTTATAAATGCCTGGCCTTAGCTTGACTTGTAGCTTGCAAGCTTTTCTTAACTTACATTATCCCATCTACCTTTTGCCTCTGGGCTTTTACCTTTCTCTATTGCTGTATATCTTTTCTTTCCTTTTTATTCCATGTCTGGTTGTCTGACTGTGTGGCTGTGTGGCTGTGTGGCTTGTTGCTGGCCCCTGGTATTTTTCTCCTTCTCTCGATCCTCCAGACTTCTCCTATTTATTCATTCTGCCTGACAGCCCTGCCTATCCTTTCTCCTGCCTCACTATTGGCTGTTCAGCTCTTTATTAGACTAATCAGGTGTTTTAGACAGGCAAAGTAACACAGCTGCACAGAGGTAAACAAATGCAACATAAAAGAATGCAACACATCTTTGCATCATTAAACAAACATTCCAAGGCATAAACAAGTATAATACATCTTAAAATAAGACTCTACAACAGTTACATATACTAGCACACACATGAGTACAGCTGATCCATTAAAAACCTTTATGAATCCAATTGCTTCAAATAAATGTATAACCAAATCTAGGAGAATAAAGCTGGTCAGTGGGATAAAATTTGTTGGGAATCAGGGGTTCTTCAACTGTTTCCACTAAGACCTTTGATTATAAACTTTCAAATCTAGTTAGTTACTCTAATCTTCCCTTTGTATCCTTCTGTACTCTGCTTGGTTCAATTGGAAACCCAAAATGTAGAGATTCCTTCTGTAGTCTGAGGACCAGACACTGACTTACTCTGAAGTAATTCAAACATCAGCCAAATGAAAACAGGATCATATAACACAGCATATTTCAAATTTACATCAACTGATCTTCTCTTTAAAAATATTTAAATTGTTCTGGGAATTACCAATAAACGTTTCATTTTAGTGTTACAACTTTGTTCAGACTTCTTATAAATTGTATGTCTTGGGGGGAGGTTGTATCAGAGTCTTCCTAGAAGTGGTGGCTTCTGATAATTAACATGTAGAAGAAAAACATGCTTAGCTCTATTTCAGTGAGTACAGGCAAATCTCAGGAAGTTCTTTTTCTCCTTCTCTTTCTCCTTCTCCTTCTCCTTCTCCTTCTCCTTCTCCTTCTCCTTCTCCTTCTCCTTCTCCTTCTCCTTCTCTCCTTCTTCTCCTTCTTCTTCTTCTTCTTCTTCTTCTTCTTCTTCTTCTTCTTCTTCTTCTTCTTCTTCTTCTTCTTCTTCTTCTTCTTCCACCTCTACCTCCTCCTCTCTTCTCTCCACCCTTTCTTTCTTTCCTTCAAATTGTCTCAAGTTAAAGAAATATTTTCATTGCCTGCTAAGATAAATTATTTTAAAAGAAAGATAAGGATGGATTATTGGGAAATGAGAAAACCAAAGTAAGAAAAATAATTAGGGACCAAAGAATCCAAAGTTCAGAGAGAGGAACCAAAAAGCCAAGGATCCCCTCCATATCCTGTTTGGGACTAGATTTGGTTTGAATATCTACTTTTCCTTTCTAAGTCGACTTCACTTTCTTTTTCTCTGTAAATAAACATTATATAGATGTCAAATTGTCCTAAGTGTACAGTTAAATGAATTTTCACAAAATGAACTCCCCTGTGTGAAATCACCACCCAGTGTGACAGAACCATTTTCATAGCTGGAAGATTCTTTGCCTCCCAGTTAGCAATTCTTTTTTCCCTAATGCTTGACTTCTATAATGATTTAGTGACACTTGATTTTGAAGTTTACACATAGAATTATATTACATGCACTTTTAAATGTCTGGTTTCTGTCATCAAAATGATTTTTGTGAATCAGCTGCAATGTTGTATGTTGTAGCAGGCTTTCTTTTGGACCATCAACCAGTCCCCAAATAAAGACACAAAGACTTATTAATAGTTATAAATGCCAAACATCATCTTATGCTTGTCCTACTAGCTCTTATAACTTAAATTAACCTGTTTCTCTTAATCTATGTTTTGCCTCAGAGGTTTTTACCTGTCTTTCATTCTGTATGTCCTACTCTGTGTCTCTTTGCCTGGTGGCTACCTGGCTGCCCAGCCCTAGGCATCTTCCTCATTCTCTCCTCTCTTCTCTCTCATTCTCCCCTTCTACTTATTTTTTCTGCCTTCAAGACCTGCCTTTTCCTCTACTGCCTAGCTATTGGTTGTTCAGCTTTTTATTAGACCAATCATGTGTCTTAGGCAAGCAAAGCAACACATCTTTACATGATTAAACAAATGCAGCATAAACAAATATAACAGACCTTTACAGAGTTAAAGTAATATTCCACCACAGTATGTAGTCTTGCTTGTTTGCACTGTATATGCTTGGTCACTTTTCTCATCAATGTAGCAAAATCTTTGATGGGAGCAACTTAGGTTGATCTGGGCTCAGGGTCTAAGAGAATATAGTGTGTCACAGCAGGGACGGAACTATGGCTGGGCTGTCTGTAAATCTCCTCACTAGGCTCTGAGTCATAAAGCCCGCCCCACCAGCAACCCAGTTCTTCCACCTCCTGTATGTTTTTAAGTCTCAAAGCAGTGTCACCACCTATGGACAAAGGGGTCAGACACACGAGCTTATCAGGGACATTTCACATTCAAGCTATATTCATTTACTCTTGCCCTCCCCATAGACTCTTGGTAATCTCATAACACAAAAATACATTCAGTCCATCTTTAAAAGCCTCTATGATCTTACAGTCATAATAATCTTTAAAGACTAACATCTCTGCTCAGACTCAAGGCAATGCCTTAACTATGCTCCCTAGTAAGATTAAAAAAGAAAAAGACTCACCTTTAATATATAGTAGCACAAAATAAGCATCCTGGGGTGGCTTGAATGAGAATGGCCTTCATAGGCCTATGTATTTGAATATTTGTTTCTCAGTTGGTGAAACTGGGAAGGATTAGGAGCTGTGGCCTTGTTGGAGTAGATAAGTCACTGATATGGGGGTGGGGGTGGGGTGTAAAGTTTCACAACCCACACCATCCTCAGTGTGCTTTCTGTGTCCTTCTTGTGTGTCAAAATGTGAGATCTCATCTATTCCTACCACCATGACTTTGCACCACATCACAGACTCTAACCCTCTGAAATTGTAAGCCCAATTAAATACATTCATTTATTATTACTATTTATTATATTTTTAGTATGTAAAACAATTTTAAATTTAAATATATTTAAATCATATTATTCCCCTTCCCCAAGTCTTTCCAGATCCTTTCCCCCTCCCTTCTTCCCTTCCTCCCTCCCTCCCTAACTTTAATTTCTTTCTCAAAAAAAAAAATTCAATACAACAAAAGCTTGCAAAACCAGAAAAACAAAATAAAATAATACCTAAAACAAAAGGAACAAAAAACTACACCAAGCTGTAACCACAAATGAGAACACACATACAAAAATGTGGAGTCCATTGTATGTTGGTCAACTGCTCTTGAATATGAGTCCTGTCCTGGAGTCTTTGATATACCCAGTGTCATTCCATTGGAGGAAATTGATTTTCCCTCCCCCAGCAGGCATAAATGACGGTTCAATTGTTAACCTTTACCCTAATGGCTAAGTTTTCACTCATTCATTCGTTTGTTTGTTCATTCATCCATTTTATTAAAAATATAACAAAATAAAATACAATAAGGTGAAACAAAAGTTGTTATATGGAAATTGGACAACACAAACCAAGAAAAGGAAATGAGACCAAGGGAAGGACAAGAATCAGAGAACCACTCATTTGCACACTCAGGAATCCCATAAAAACATGAAACTGGAAGCTATAATGTATATGCAAAGGACCTGATGCAGAAGCCATTCAGGTCCTGTGTGTGATGTTTCAGTCTCTGTGAGTTCATATGAACTTTGATCATTGTTGATTTAGACTGCCTTCTTTTCTGGGTGTCCTCCATCTCCTCTGGCTTTTATACTCTGTCTCCTCTTCCATGGGGTCTCTGAGCTCTGAGGGGAGGGACTTGATGGAGACATTGCATCTGGAGCTGAGTAAACACATTATTTTATAAGGTGCTTTGGTCATGGCATTTTGTCACAATAGAAGCCCTAACTAATATAAATTCCATGTTTAAAGTGAGGAAACAGGAGGATGTTGAGGAAAGACTAGATCAATAGAACCGAAACCTAGCAACATAAACACCAAACCCTATAACTCCATGTTCAGATGCTATGACTTATGGTAGCAACATTTGGGCTTCAATGATTTGGGTTGCCCCATCCCTCCAGCTCTGCTGCCTGCAGCACACAGAGCTTGTATTGGGCTGGTCTCTCTTGGTATCTGCAGTTTTTCACAGTGAATGTTCCATATTCCTAGCATCTCCAATATTGTGGGGTTTCCACTGTAACCTAAACTTCACTTTACAGATTCATGCTCAGGACACTCAGTGACTCCATATGGGAAGCCCAAACTTGCGATACAGTGCTCTTAACCGTTGTCTGAACCTTTGTGTAAGCCTCCTCAACTCTCTTGGACTTATACTCTGCATGTCTACATAGCCAGCCCTATGACATGCACAATGACCACAAATGCTGCTGCAAGCTAAAGATGTAGCCAGTGGTCCCCAACCTCCCTAACGCTGTGACCCTCTAATACAGTTCTTTGTGTTATGGTGACCCCCAACCATAAAATTGTTTTTATTGCTATTCCATGACTGTAATTTTGCTACTGTTATGAATGGCAATGTAAATATTCTTGGAGATGGATGTTTGCGGGGGTGGGGGTGAGTGGGGGTGGGGTGGGGGGTCGTGACCCACAGGTTGAGATCCTCTGAGCTAGGCTCTCTTTCACCACAACTGCAGTGGCTTCTGTGTGCTTTATTGGCTGAACCTGGGAGAACACTTTGCTTCAAGGCCGTTTGCATGCAGGAGAACTGTGGTGACATTCTCTCTTCATACACACTTATTTCAAAATGAATTTACATTTTTTACACCTTAGAGCCTTTGCTAGGTCTTACTATCAATTAACCTTCCTCGTTATCCCAGAGCAGAGTGCAAATTTTCTCTTTACTTATAGTAATCTCTTAACAAGCATCACTATTCATCTGTTTCTGTCCTGTCTGTAAATTCAACTGGGTTCAACTTCCTTTTCTTACCAAACAGCCCATTGTTTAGCTTTGTGCTCTCCCTCTCCCCCTCCTACTCTCCCTATCCCTCTCTCTCTATCTATCCCCCTCCCTCCCTCTCCCCCCCTGTATAAAAATCAGAGAACAATAACCTCTGTAAACTTGGCAGAGTAGTTAGGAGGAACCATACTAGAAGCTTAGCAGAGTTGAAATGGCCTGGAAGCAGGATCAATCTATTACCCATAATGCCTATCCCCAGCCATTACACTCTCGCTCATAAAAGTTCTACAACCCTCTAAAAACAGCTAAGCAGCCAATGTTCAAACACACGAATCTAGGGGAACATGTCACTTTGCAAATTGCAGTCATCAAAAAAGAAATAGAATTATCTGAGACGATAGAAGAGGAAGTAACATGGTTCGTGTTTAGCTCACCTTCAGTAGATACTTGACTTTATATGGATATTCAGTGGTTGGAAGAACTTTCATTCCCTTTGCAGTTCTGATTGCTAAGTGTTCAGAAGGACTCTGTCAGGTGGTCCACTAACGTCTTCAAGAAAATACTGTCTTTCTTCCATATCCACAGCACCATGCCTGTGAAAGTACATATTACATAACTTATGTACTATACTGTGTTGCCCACCTTGTATGTGTATGTATCCTATGTTCATGAGGCAATAAGAAGGCATTCAAATTCTGCTCAGAAAAAAAAAAGACCTTCATATTTTGAAAAGAGAGCTTTTCACTGAAAACATTCTACATTACTATGACATGTTCAATGTCTACTCATCTCAAAACCTGGTCCTAGTTAATTGCATTTTTATACCCTGTAGTTGACTCCATAATCTTTCCATAATGACTTAAATATTTTCTTGACCATCCCAATCTAAAGACAAATGAAATATCTTTCCACACAGATGGAGCATATTTGGTTATTGTGTTAAACCACCAAGCTAAGGGTAATTTGTTACCCAGCAACAGCCGACTAATGCAGAGTTTGGTGATGGAATGGATTGTTGCTGTGACTAATATGTAAATATGTGGAAGTATAAGTGAGGGCAGGAAGTAAGGAAAAGATGGGAGGATTTTGAAGTGAAAGGAGTGAACATCTCAAGTTCCTTGAACAACGAACTGTAGGAAGAAGTCTGGTGGCTTTTGAGGAAGCCCATAATGAAGCAATAAGGACAATAAGAAAATGAATCATTTTCTATTGGTAGGTGGTTTATCAGCACTGTCACGTCAGTCCTTAAAGGAGAAAATATATCTATTAAATCAAGTGACCTGAGTGACCTAGATAAGATTTCCCCAATGTCTTCCTGATGACAGCAAGATGGCAAAATAATAGATTACCTAAAGGAATGGTTATTAAGCAAAAAGGAGACACTACTTAATGTCCTTGGAATTTCCAAACCTCCCCCATATGGCTGCGGTGACTAGTTCTTTTTGTCAACTTGACACAAGGTAGTGTCAACTGAGAAGAAGAAATCTTAATTGAGAAGATGCCTCCATAAGACTGGCCTCTAGGGATTATTTTTAATTGATTGATGTGGGAGGTCCCAGCCCATTGTGGGTAGTGTTACTTTTGGATAGGTGACCCTGGAGTACACAAGAAAGCAGGCTGAGCATGGGGAGTGAGCCACTAAGAAGCACTCTATGGTCTGTGCTTCAGTTCCTGCCTCCAGGTTCCCGCCCTGACTTTCTTTGATGATGGAGTATGACCTGAGAGTTGTAAAATGGAATAAACCTTTTCCTTCCTAAATAGCTTTTTCATGGTGTTTTATTCCAGCAGTAAAAACCCTAAGGCAATGGTAAACAGTTCTACAATGAAGAACTGGTTTTAGGAGCACAGCGCGCTCAGTATGTCTCAAAAACCAACAAGAGATACGTTCTCATGGAGAAGGAAGGATAACTAAGAGTACAAAACTAGGGGCTAGGCTAAAGTATTCCCAGGCAATAGCAAGGCTAAGTCCTAGTATAGGAAATTTGTCAGGTTGGATTGATTAACTCTGTGTGCTTCCCATTTTCTCCCTTTCTGAAAAGAAGTGAGCTGCCTCGGTAGAACTAATTTACCACTGTTAAGGGCTATGAGGACTTATAGATATAGAGTACATATGTTTCATGTTATGAGATGGACATCTGAATTTAGAGAATATGGCAGAGTGTTGTTATTCAAAAGTGATGTGTGTAGGTGTCAAGTTGAAAAGGAAAAGACCTATGAGAGTTAATCTTCGTTGTCCACATGACTGGGCTAGAATCACTTGGAAAACATGTATCTGGGCGGTCTATGTGGGTGTTTCCCAAAAACTCAGTAGGTAGAAGAGCATTTGCCTTGAAAGCTTGATGACCTAAATTCAATCCTTGGCATGCACAGAAGGTCTGACCCCGTGCCAATCATCTGCAGAGCCGGCACTCCCACAGTAACATGGGAGGCGAAGGCAGGAGAGTTGGCTAGAAACTCAGGGACCAGATAGCCTAGAGTATGGAGCACCGTATGGGGTGTGGAGATTCTGCCTCATACAAGGTAAAAGGAGAGAACAAGTTCCTAAAAAAAATTGTCCTCTGACCTTTACATGTACACAGTGGTGTCCAAGGACCCCTACACACACACACACACACACACACACACACACACACACACACACACACACACAAAGTGAATGATGAATGGAGAAAGTGAGCTGCTGACTACTAGCACTCCCCTGTTGTAGAATAAAATTTTAAGTTGTGTTACATTTGTTTGTGCTGTGGAACATTTGCTTAATGATGCAAAGATGTGTTGCATTCTTTTATGTTACATTTGTTTAACTCTGTGCAGCTGTGTTACTGTGCCTGTCTAAAAGACCTGGTGGTCTAATAAAGAGCTGAACAGCCAATAGCGAGGCAGGAGAAAGGATAGGTGGGGCTGGCAGGCAGAGAGAATAAATAGAAGGAGAAATCTGGGAGGAAAAGAAGAAAGAGCAAGAGAACAAGGCGAGGAGGCTGCTAGGGGACAGCCACACAGCCACACAGCCAGCCACGGTGGAAGAGAGAAAGTAAGATAGAAGGAAGTGAGAAAAGGAAAAAGCTCAGAGGCAGGAAGTAGATGGGCTAATTTAAGTTAAGAAAAGTTGACTAGAAACAAGCCAAGCTAAAGCTGGACATTCATAAGTAAGAATAAGCCTCCATGTGTGATTTACTTGGGAGCTGAGTGGCGACCCCCCCCAAAAGAGCAAAACCAACCAACTACACTTCCCTCTACTTGCTTCCTGACTATGAATGCAACATGACAAACTGCCTCCCACTCTGCCTTCCTGTCTTCCCTGCCAGGATGAAATGTGTCCTTAAATGAGATGAAATATAACATTCTTTGTTTCTTTTGCCAAGTGATTTCTCATAGCACAAAAAAAGGAAAAGTCACAAGAATATATACCACCATGGTCCTATAGGTAAAACACAAGGAGAATGACCTTTCCATGTGAGTATCTTTTGATTGAGATTGATAACTACCCCAATTGTCTTCAGAGAACCTTTGTCCAGTAACTGATGGAAACAGATACTAACATCCACAGCCAAACACTGGGTTGAGCCCAGGGAATCTTGTTCAAGAGAGGGATGAAGGATTATACAAATCAGGGGGTCAGGGTCATCACACAGGAACCCACAGAAGCAACTCTCCTGCTCACGGGAGCTCACAGACTATGGACCCACAGCTAGGGAGCCTGCGTGGGACAGGCCTAGGCCCTCGGCATATGTGTGATGGTTGTGTGGCTTGGTCTGTTTGTGGGACTTCTGGCAGTGGGAGCAGGGCCTGTACCTAATGCATTGGCTGGCTTTTGGGAACCTGTTCCTATTGCTGGGTGGCCTTGTCCAGCCTTAACACGAGGCAAGGAGCTCAGTCCTATATCAACTTGATACACCATGCTTTGTTGGCACACATGGGAGACCTTCTCCTATCTGAACAGGAGTTTGGTAGGAGGGGTGATAAGAATTGCGAGTGGGAAAGGGGGGAGGACAGAGGGAGGAGGGGTAGATTGGAGAGGGCGAAGCAGAGAGGAAGTGGGAAAAAGAATGGGAGGAGAGGGGAGGGGAAGCTACTGTTGGGATGTAAAATAAATGAAAACATTTAATTAATAAAAAAAGGCTCTTCTTTTGTACGCACATGTCCTATGTTATACTTTATTAGGCATGTGACACCCTCTATGTTATACAAGTGCTTGTGCTTTTACCATTCACCAGAAGAACTCAGTTTTGTTGTCTACTCCTACATAGACTCGACATTGGATTTTATAATATTCTCAGTGTATCATTTTTACCTTGTGGCACCTCTATCTTTTTTCCAAAGAAAAGACTGTGTGGTATTGTGTTCCCCATATTGTGCACCCTAATAAACTTATCTGGGGTCAGAGACAGAACAACTACTAGATACAAAGGCTAGAAAATGGTGTCACTCACACCTTTAATCCTAGCATTTCAGAGGTAGAAATCCCTCTGGATCTCTGAGTTCAAGGCCACATTGGAAACAGCCAGGCATGGTGATTCACGCCTTTAATCCCAGGAAGCAAGCCTTTAATTCCAGGGAGTGGTGGTAGAAAGCAGAAAGGTATATAAGGCGTGAGGACCAAAAACTAGAAGCATTTGGCCGGTTAAACTTTTAGCTGGTTAAGCATTCAGGCTTTTGAGCAGCAGTTCAGCTGAGACCCATTCCGGATGAGGACTCAGAGGCCTCCAGTCTGAGGAGACAAGACCAGCTGAGGATCCAGAGAGGCGAGGTGAGGTACCTGTGGCTTGTTCTGGTATTCTGATCTTCCAGTTCACCCCAATACCTGGCTCAAGTTTGATTTTATTAATAAGAACTTTTAAGATTCCTGCTACAAGACACTTTCAGCACAGGTGGTTTTACTATATTTATTAAGCCCAGGACAATGTTTTTGTCAAAAAATACTAATTTTGTTAAAGTTGTGTCTTGAATAACTTGGGGGCTAGTAGTATTTGATATATTAGATATTGTGTGTGTGTGTGTGTGTGTGTGTTTTTTAGGTACTTGTTATCATCAAACTTTCCTCCTTCTTAAACTCGTACAGGGTGGTAGACAGATACAACCATCCCATGAGTCTAAGCTAGAGGTTTCACACCTTAGTTGAAGCATTATGTATTATGCAATACTTGGTTTAAGGAAATCTAAAGACTACAAACATATGTGCCCAGTTAAAAAGCAATTGCCCTGTGGAAACTCCTTTCTCCCCAGGCATTTCTTTACAGTTTTTGTTGGTAAGGAAGGACATGAAAGAAGAGTGGCCTTGATGTCTGAAAGCACAGTGGAGCCTAGAGTATAAAATCCTGACCGCTCATACTTTCCTTTCTCATGGAAAGCTGCACCGTATGAGGGTTTTTACATTAAACTTCTAACAGTCGCATTGACTAATTGTATTTTTCTTCTCCTTACGTTTTATTTCCCAGGTAATCTTTGTTCACGTCTTACAACCGTTGATTCACAAATTGTGTCTCTTTATAAACTCAACTATCACCCCATAGCCTCTCCTCAACTGATGCTACCCTATGCTGAACTTCTTCCTAATGTTTGTAACATAACATATACACACATCATGACATGTTTATGGGTATAAACGCATGACTGTATACACATGTGAGTGAATGGACCTTGTAAACCATAATTTTATAAACAAATGGATTCCCTGTGTCTTCATTTAACCTCTCACCTAAACCATGCCTTTTCATACTCTATTTAAATTTCTACTGAAAGGAGGATCTACACCCTGTTTTAAAGTCCCCAGTGGTTATTCCCTAGTGGCTTTGAAGGACTGATAGCCCTACAGTGGTACACATGAAGCTTCCCGCTCTGTAGATTTTTATCCCAACCTGGGAAGAGCAGTTACCTGAGATGGGTGGGAGAAACACCTCTGTCTTTGCCCTTAGAGGAAGTCACTAAAGAAAGAATTCATGCTAGGGGCTGGAAAATCTTTCTGAATAAGAACTTCTTGGGATCTCTTTTCTTTTCCTTTTCCTCTCCCCTATTATGCTAAATAGAGATGGGAAGGAATATGTTTTATGTATACGTATATGAAATTTTGAGGTAAAATAGCACATAGATTAGTTATGCAACTATATTCCAGCTGAGGACATAAAAGAAGCCTATTCTCTAAAAGCACCCTTTGTGGTCTACCCCATGACATTTCCCTCAAGGGTAGCCAGCAGCATGAATTTTGTATGTATAATCAACTCACTTTTGTAGAATTCTATTACCTATAAATTGGCACATGCCTCAAAGAGGGAAACAAGACACAATGTCATGTTCATCATAATGAGATTTCCTTCTTCTGAGGACCTTCAACCTTCAAGACATGGCTGTTCCAGTAGGACCTCAGGCATTCAGATGGGTTTTGTGTTTGTAATCCAGCTTGTCTCGTTATTCTAATAAGACAATTGGCTCAACATGAGCTAGTGACTTATTCTAGAGGCAGAATGACTCTCCATATTTACTATACAGGACATGTCCATGTCATATGAGACATATAAACTAAGGTGGATATCTTCTCATTAGAAAGCATTGTCCAGGTTTAATGCTTACAGAGGCAAGACAGATGGGCAGCATTTTAGGCCAGATTGTGGAGCTGTGGAGTCACCACACTGGACAGATGCAAAGTGCTCTTGATTAATCCTTTTCTCTGGAATACTGATGCTTTCTAGCTCTGCATTGTCCCGGATATTGAATGATATCCCTTTCTTTCCTAGCTGGAGATTTAAGTTTCCTTTAAAGAAGGCCCAGACTCATGGTGTATCTTCATCAGCGTCTGTTAACAACTCCTGCTTGCTGCCTTTTCAACTTCTATTTTCCATTCCCTGAAGAACTGCCATGGTCGCTTCACTTGCCATCTGACCCTGTGTGTAGAAAATTCACTGTCCTTGTCATAAGCCTGACCTTAATCTATTTAATCCCCACCAGCTGGTTAAGGCTCTGCTGTGATGCCCATCTCCTGTACCTTAAGAAACTCAACATGAACTTAGACAGCTAAGATCTAAATCTCCCCAAAGCTAACTCACTTTAATAGAAAAATCACTCTATCTATGACATCTGGATTGATATTAATTTTTGCTTCATAAATAGAAATAAAATGTATACATGTATATCAGAAAATATGTTCATGAGTTCTATAGGTGTAATAAAAATATTGAGCAAAGTTTTTTGTTGTTGTTTTGTTTTGAGTTGTGGGTTCGTGCAGTCCCATAGACACCCCAACATTACAGGCTTTTGCCATTGCTTTTGGTTAACCTCCATAACTTGATGGTAAGTCCCTATTGCTGAACATACCACATACTCGAGTTATAAGACATAGAGATTTCAAACTGGAACTGACCTGAAAGTGTCATCCCTGCTGGCTAACTTTCATAGTGCTGGAAGCTTCTATGAACACTACCAGGGAAGAAAACCAAAGGTCTTACTCAGTATCAAACCTTGCAAGCTACAGTAACGAGTGGCCTGGAAAAACGTACCTGCTGGTACAATGGTGAGACCAATGTCACAGGTGTTATTAACCACTTTCTGGCTGGATTTAAAGCCTTCTTTACAATATGGAACTCATGCATGGTAATGTTTACTGCAGGGGCTGCGCAGGGGACAGGAATCCATGGCCAGCTAGGCCATAGGGCATAGGGAAGAACCTAATACTTACTATTATTCTACAAAATGGACACAGTACTACACCGCCCTTCGAGTTCTTATCTTTATACACGTAAGTTAGTGCACCACATAACTCTAATCAGGGAACCTGCTTTTTTTTTTTTTTTAGAATTGATGTCGATTAATACAGAGAATAAGAGATTGTGCAGTGCTCAGCTCTGACTGTGACAGCTATATCGCACCTTTCTCCCACAAGTCTCAGAATTATCGTGGAAGAGGGGACAGAAAGACTGTAAGAGTTAGAGTTAGAGTATGTCTGCAGTGAAACAGTATTTGCTGTACATGAGTGTTTTTGCACACTGACTATAACCCAGGCACAAGACCTGCTCAGAATTAAGCCACCCAAAATCCCAGCATAGATCGAGGTTGGGCTTGTGAAGTTCCACTCCTATCTGAGAAGCTATTGATTAATGCTGGGGGAGGAATTAATATATTATAATGAATATCAGTACATAATGTTTATAATAAACATGATAATATAACAGATATAATGCTATTTATAATCATCATGAAGATTGTTAGTACTATACAGAATATAATATGGGATCTTGCAAAGTTGACATATAATGTTCTCACAGTAGCCATATAAGTTAGAGCCCATGATTACCCCCATTTCTCAAAGGAGAGACAGAAATTGAGCACTTGCAGGATGTGACGATGTTATAATGTGTCAGGACAGACAGCAACACTTGTGCCTCACAGCCGTGCCATCCTGCCTCCTTCACCAATTTCTGTTGCTGACAATCCCAGGAGGAAATATAGTGAGGTATGTGAGACCAATCCCTTTCTACAAATAGAAAAGAAAGAGAAAACACGTAGCAAATTGGACATGAGAGTGAAATTTCCATTGTCCCAGGGGCTGTGTGTTAATTTCCATCTATTTTTATATATTTCAAAAGTTGTGGGACAATGGAAAAACTTAAATATTAATAAGAAATAGACTTCATATCAGATAAGAAAGGAAATCATAAAATAAAACCTATATATTTGGTGGAATGTCAACGTATAATTAGCAAAATAATTGGTGCTCTGGGCTGTTAATAAAGCGTCATTACTTTAAAATACACATGAACGTGTGTAATAATGTCTGTGTAGGCTGACTAGGCTGAGATCACATAGAGGACACACCAAGGCTGAACCACTATCCATTGTTGAAAGTGCTTTTGTGGCCATACCAAACTCTGATGGTGACACACAGATGCCTAGCCTGGAAGGGAAGAAAACCCAGTGTACAAAACCATAGCTCATGTGTTTTCTGTGTATACTATCACACTTTGTTTTCAAGCGGGATGCTGTGGCTCGAGCCTCTAACCCTGAAAGGGGCAGAAGCATGTATAATTTGAAGCCAGAGAAAACAATAGGAGGAGGATGTTCTTTCTTGTCTTGATCAGAAACTGTAAATTCAAGCGTGAGAACAAGTTCAAGGTCCTCAGTGTCTTTCCCCCCACGTCATGACTGACACCATAACCAAGGGAGAGTAAGGGCCAAAGAGGCAACTACCCTCTTCAAAAGCATCTTTTAAAATTCAGCATTTGCTTCCTGGAAGCACCAGAGTTGTACTAGCATGTACATGCTGGATTGTGTCACAGAGAGCTGTATCACAATTCGGATTTAGTTAGATCAAGTTGGTGGCAAGAGATTGTCTCATTTTGAATGATTGTCTCATGTGCCTGGATATACCACTGCACAGTGTATTTCTACATATTTAATGTATGCAGCACAGTTACAATAATACGGCAGTACACAATTCATTCAATACAGTACACAATTCACTCAATACAATGGTAATACGGAATTTTAATCTGCTGACTCTTTGGACTTTGAACGTTCACCTCACTGGTAATGTATTTTGTAGAAAAATTTAAGGTACATTCAGCTGAAGAAAGGTGGCCATAGTAATAGCCTATTTCTGTATTCTGAAAGAACACATCAGCATTATCAAACAGAAAGCAACTGTTCCAGATTAATAGACACTAAAGTATCATAACACAATGCATGATACTCATCTGGACCCAGTTCTGGAGGAGAAACCATTCTATGAAATGTATCACTCGCGAGGTACACTTTCAACAACAAGGACAAACAGGAGAGCATCAAAAAGCAGATGAACTCTGAAAACTACCCTGTATTTTGTGGCTATTCCAACACTGTACAGCTCTGAAAGAACTATTCACACACATTTTACAGAATGGAGCCACAGAAGACAAATCAACAATCAAAGATTGGGGACCATTGAAGTCACATAATTTCAAACTCTAACCCCCAAACCTAACATTAGGACAAAAAAAAATGTATGAGTGAAAAAGAAAAGCACAGTGTTCTCAAACTTTGAGATCATCAATGTCCCTTTTAATCAAGGGACATTGAAGGAATTCCTAGAAGACATCTAGAGTTGGGAGTTTTCCTGGAGAACTGAAACATACTCTTCAGAGAACTAAGGGTCATGGCATCTTTGGAACTGCCTAATCTCATAGTTGTTAGGCACAGAAAGCCATGAACATTTTAAATATTTTCTAATAAAGAAAATTACTTGCTGGGCAGTGGTGGTGCACCCATTTAATCCCAGCACTCAGGAGGCAGAGGCAGGTGGATCTCTTTGAGTTCAAGGCCAGCCTGGTCTACAGAGCAAGATCCAGGACAGGCACCAAAACTACACAGAGAAACCCTGTCTCGAAAAACCAAAAACAACAACAACAAAAAGAAAGAAAGAAAGAAAATTATTTAACAATTCAGATCCATGACCAAAGTAGCCATATTTTAACTACTGAGAGTCATATGCATGTAGCGACTATCATATTGGAGGCAGAAGGAGAACATTTCCATCCTCATAAAGAATTCTGTGGCATAAAGTCTTATTATTCTTGGAATCCAGAGTCTACATTAGTTCCACATTTCCCTTTGATCATGGGGCAGTTTGGGCCTTGTTAAGGAGGACAGGTGAGAAGGGAAGTCCTTGGCAGGTACCTGCCAGCAGGAGACAGACTGAAGAAGACAGATTGAAGGCAGCTTTGGGAGATTCTCTACAGAAGAAAGGCTGATGTGCTTCTGAGTGGGAGTAACCTATCTTTTGCCTTGTGTTGTCACGAGAGAAAAGGTCCAGTTGGGTGGTGGAATCTTTTGATTATCTACTGAGCTCAAAAATGAACTTATCTGAGGGCAAAATGGTATCGATTGTCAAAATGTCTTTCCTCGCCAGCTAGGATGGAATGAGAAAGCCACCCATCACCTATTCTGCATGTCAAGAAGAGAATATAACTACATGAATTGTGTGCATGCAGTCCATAATTTTAAAATGCTTGACATTGTCTGTAATACATCTCAGTGATATGAATCAGCTACTGCCCAGGAAATGGGCTGTGCTGAACATTTGCATTCATTAGCCGAGCTGTCACAGGGACGGTGTTGAAAGTGTGACCTCTATCCTAATGCTGAGCCCTGGCTACTTGGAAAGCAAGTAGACCTTGCCCACATAACCGGTAGCAGATCTCAGCCTGCCAGCTACCGTCAGCATTCTTTTTTTTTTTTTTTCTTTCTTACTGTGCTTTTCATTTTCCTGAAGAAATGCTTTAGGAGTTGAAGAAAGCTGTCAGATGCCCTGCAAGATTAAATGAATGGGTCCAACAGAACAGGAAAGGGAAAGGGGAGTTGCTCTTGCAGAATGCCCTGCTTTGGGCTTGCAGCTGTCAGCAAAGAGGGAGCCGCAGTCCCAGTGGAAGTGGCTATTTCCTTCAGCTGAGCAATGATAAGATTTTCTAAGAAAGGGGCCATTTCCTTGGGCATACCCCTTTTAGACAGTTTGGAGAAAATATTTCACTAAAGAAATTCTGCTTTGTCTTCAAATTGCTCTGATTAATATTCAAGCCCTGACTAACACATGTGTCTTCCAGGAATCCCACCTCCTCTGCAGCTGCCCCAGTTATATTCGGTGCCAATCCGTGGATGTATGGATCTCCTTTGGGATATAATTTGCCTCTCGTTCCCTTTTAGGACCAAGAATGTTGCCTTCAACACCAGTTCTAATCCCAAAGCACTCTTTGTGTGTTAATGCCCAGAAGAGCATCTACAGCTGATGGCCGAGGTCTGAATTTATTCAAAATGACTGGACTCACTTTGGTGACGTGGGTGAGCTGCAAAACTAGACATACCTTATAGATGCCACCTTGTTTGAGACAGGGTCTTTTGTAGTTCATTGCTGTGTATACCAGGCTAGCTGGCCCACAAGCTTCAAGGGATTCTTCAGTCTCTAACCCTTATTCTGTCAGAGAGCTGGGGTTATAAATACATGCTACCATGTATAACTTTACATGGGTTCTGGGGACCCAATTCTGGTCCTCATGACTTTTTATTGGGGTTCCTAACAGGAATGTGGGTAAGGTGTTATTACAAGTGGCAAGAATAGAGTCTTCACCCACAGCATCTGTTTACACCCTTTTGTACTATAGGTAGGGATCCTCTAGAACCTTCCAAACTTCTATTCTTCCTGTACGTGTAACATTTGGTTTACCTTCTGCTTACCATCTGAGGCTCTGGAACCTCCCCCTTCTTCCTGGGGCAAATATTTCAGTTTGGAGGTAATGTTGCAATTCGAAGGAACATGCCATACAGCTACTCATAATTTTTTAAACATATCCAAAAATAGTAATTACATACCCATTTGTTCGCATATGTCTGACACTATTTGAATCACTAAATATCAGTCAATTAGATGCTACTGACATGTTCCACATATTAGTAAGTATATTCTATAAATAGAAAG
The DNA here is from genome assembly GCF_004664715.2 of Peromyscus leucopus. NCBI lineage: Eukaryota > Metazoa > Chordata > Mammalia > Rodentia > Cricetidae > Peromyscus > Peromyscus leucopus. Next base: position 42,887,950 of record NC_051079.1, on the reverse strand, counting down.
GAAATTTTCATCATCTCCTTCGGAAAGAGTGTAAAGGGTAACTCAACTCACAGGCATGTAAATGACCAGAAGGATGGCATTATACTTGCCATGGTTCTTAATAAATATTCAGGGTGTATTATGTCATCTGCTTTCTCTCTATCCAAAACTCACTGTATATATTTTTGTCACCCTGAACCAATTTTGGACTTTTGAATAGCCTTCCAACCAGAACCCATCACTCCCCATTCTCGCAGTACAGTTTCCACACTCAGCAGGAGTTTGGAGCACTACAGAGTACTCTTGCCATATATAACAGACTCCAAACTCTTCATCAGTATTCACAGATAGAATCTGACATTGGTGGATTCTTTCTCTTTTCAGTCTTTGTTTGAATGTTTTCTATACAAATATTTAGGGAACCCTCCCCCAATCCTTTGCAGTCAGGCCAGGAGGGCATGAAGACATTGTGATTTGCTCAGTGTAACGAGTTTAATAAATGGAGAGGCTAGGATTGGAATCCAGGCCAAACAACTGTAGGACCCTGTCCCAGAGTGGGCCAGCTAGCCAAAGGTGCTGGTTCAGTGTGGTCTGCTAGCAGGTCCTCCTCCCGCCACCCACAGTTCACTGTATTCTAAGTACACAGGCAAACTTTCTGCTGGAAACACATAAAAGTTAACATCCTTCCTCAGCATGGTTCTCCCAAACCCTCAGACCTAATGCTAAATCCTCTATCTTAGCAGCCCATGCTTTCCCTGTACAAGGTTAGCCACAACTCACGGATTTGCTTGCTTGTTTACACAGCATTTTCTTTCTCCGCCACTCCTTCCATCCATTTTCCTTAATGCAGCTTGACCCAGTACCTATCCGGTTCTTAACATTGTTGAATCCGTTCATGGCTTTCACCACAAACCTTGAGGAAACACTATTCTCCCTTGGCAGGAATTACAAACTCACTGTTCAAGGTCAAAGAGCTTGTATGCTGGGAGAATGGAGTGAGTCTCAACCTTCCTACCCCAGGACACCAGCAAGCTGCCCAAGGTGCTCCAGACTTGAGGACCTAAACGGGGAGATTGTTGCAGCAGCTGGTAGATGGCCTTAATGATGTCCTTTATAATTATCTGTAAATTTGTAAACCTTGAAGTGAAAAATAAATCCTCCTACTCCTGTTCATTTTTAGAGAGGAGACTGAATGGCAGAGCGAAACCTCATCTTGAGGGCTGCATGGAGCAAATCAGTGCAAGGAGGCAGCTAATTGCCCAACCTGATTGCAACTGCTAATCACAGTCACAGGGAAAAAGAAATGTTGGGAATTAATTAGGCAAGGACCTTCTGAACAGCAGCAGGAAGCCTCCAAGTGACCTTTATTTACAGTCAGTTAAACAGAAGTGTGACTGAAAATGCCAGGGAGCAAATCAGATTATTAATATTGATTGCTTAAAGAAAATGAATAATTTAGAAGCTAAGTCGGAATAAATAGCCAGTGACAGAGATGAAAGAGCCCACAGCACACCACAGTTTGAACATTTATCTGTCAGGCAGTGGTATTCCCTGCTCAGAAACGGAGAATTTTCACCCTCACAAAGCACAATTAGTTTCATGAGCCAGCGTGATTGCCACCAGGTACGGTCCCAGTTGGCTGAGCAGCCAGGGTGTCGGGTGAGAGCTTTTATCAACATTTTGCTTGGTAAACTAATTAGAAGTTCATGAAAGGTTTCTTCCTGATTTTTATCAATAAAACATCAAGCAGAAGTTGGGTTGCAGTTTCCCTACTGACTGAACAAGGCTCCAGGATTTCCGATTCCGGTGACGGTGTGTCTTTTTGTGGTGCCCAGACTGCAGTTGTTTTCAATGGAAAGGGTAGAGGTTTCCAATTGTTTCTAAGTAGAGATTATTGGAGGCTATCACCTTTCACATAATGAAGTCAGCTTTGCACCAGACTTCATTTGCAACATGCCTCTGTTCTTACTCCAGGCTGTGGTAAGACATAAAAGATGTACATACATACACAATCATATCAAGACCTCAAATATGTACTTTCTGGTTAGAGTATGATTTTCTGTAAGCAATGTTTTGTTGTTTTGTTTTTTGTTTTTTAATTTTTTTAGATTTTGAGGAACCATTTTGAAAGCCTTAAGTTATCTCTAAGGCTTTACTGACTTCTACCTGAAAATGCTAATTAAATTTTCTGGAGGTGAGTTATTGCTATAATTAGGGTTTAGGGCAGTAGATATTAACAGCTTTGCTGAAACTGAAACACTTCAGAGCCACCACAGTGAGGCAGAACTTTGGCATCTTGATTTTGAATAGAACTCTGAGAAATTAAGATCATTACTCTTATATTAATGTAGCAAATTAACTAGCCATGTTCAAGACAGCCACAATTTCTATATGACAGTAAACTTAATTTGTAAACCAATCAATAAAGCAAGTCAAATCATTCATGTTCTCTCCAGCTTAGGCATTACTATTCATGTGTGCCTATATTAATTCTTTTGTGTTATTTATTGAATATTTAGCATTCTCTCATACAGCTGTGGGAGACATGGCTACTGTGGTAGTTATCCTTCTGTTGCTAAGATAAAATACGTCACAACAAGCTAGTAGGGAGAAAGTACTTCTTTATTGGAAAGTTCCAAAGAGGATACGGTCTATCCATGAAGAGGGCATGATGGTGGGCAGGAAGGGCATAGTGGCCGGAGCAAAATGCTGCCTGGTCACATGTTTATATGCATACCGGAAGCAACGAGGAAGAACTGGAAGTGGGGTGAGCCTGCAGACTCTCAAAGTGCTCTTCCAGCTGGATTTCCTCAAGCAAGACTCAACCATCTATAGGTTCCACATCCTCCTCCAAACAATGCCACCTACTGGGGATAGCGTTTCCAAAAGCATGAGCCTATGGGGACATTTGTTATTCCAACTCCCTCAGGCACTAAGGCAAAAACACTTCAGTATACTGTTGTGCCCTCCGTCTGTCAGGGAACAGACTCAAATCCACCCTCTACTTTGAAACAGAGTTTTTGAAGTATGTCCCTGAGTACTTTGCACTGAGGAATCAAAATGTCTGCCTATACAACCTCAGTGTTTGATGTTCCAGCATCTGGAAATGAACCAAATACAAGCTCCAGGGATGCTTGAAGATTATTTTACAAGTGGATGATTGTTGTATCTGAGCCTCATTTTGTTGTCCAATCACACTCGAGCAAAAATAGCCCTGTCAGTTGGTCTGACCAACCCTGAGTGATCCGAGAGTATGATATTCTGAGTGTGAACTATCCTCTATAGACTGGTGTATCCCAACACTTGCTCCAGAGCTAGCTGGGTTGTTTGGGAAGTGAGTGAAGCCATTAGGTGTTAGAGCCTCGCTGAAGGAAGTAGGTCTCTAGTGGCCTTGGGATTTTCTGGCCTATTTGCACTTCTCTGCTTCCTGAGGACAAAAATATGGCCATCCCCATTGTGTCCCCGGTACCATTCCTTCCCCGACATGATGGGCCATATGCCTTTTTATCCTCCCTTCCTTGAGCTGATTGTTGTCAGGTGGTTGATCCCAGCCATGAGATAAGTAGTGAATACAAAGGCCGACAGACATATGTCTGTACGTCCTTCCAGTTAAAAATACAGACACAATGATAGGAAAACGGCACCATGCAGGGCTTGCTCTTTCATTCTGGCCATTTGCTGATTCAAGCAGCAATAAAGCACCATCCAAAGATTGAAAAATTCTCACTTCTCCGTAAGACAAAGTTCAGAGTCATGCTGAACCTATATTAGAAGGACGGATTGATGATTATTTCACTACAATACACACCACTAGCTGGCTTTGGGCCATCTGGGGAACCAATAAATGAAGGTCATCTGGTTACACACCTACATGCTTATGTGGCTGTATTTTTATGATACTTTAAATTAACACAACACTCCTGGAAAGAGGGAAACGGTTATGTAAAATTCAGACTCTCGTGCTCTGTGATAGAATATCTGCGAGCCAACACCACAGACTGATAATGTTCAAGTTAAAGTGTTCTCCCTTATTTGAGAAACTGCAAGATAATTGAAGCCAGAAGGGGCTTTGTCTTTGTCCTACAAATTAGAAAAAAAATTAAAGGAATTTTTATGGGTCAAATTATACTGCGTCTAGTGTCTCAGCCTGAATACTCTAAATTGACGTGTTTTTTAAGATGTACACTCCCAATGCTTAAAGAAATGCAACCACAAATTCAAAAATCTTTAACTACCATTATAAAACTTTAATCATACTTGATGCAAAAGAAATATGACTTTTTATTGAATTGCTACAGATGATTCAGATAGCTGGACGGTAAGTTGCCACACACACACACACACACACACACACACACACACACACACAAATGCACAGAGAGAGAGAGAGAGAGAGAGAGAGAGAGAGAGAGAGAGAGAGAGAGAGGGAGAGGGAGAGGGAGAGGGAGAGGGAGAGGGAGAGGGAGAGGGAGAGGGAGAGGGAGAGGAGGGAGAGGGAGAGGGAGAGGGAGAGGGAGAGGGAGAGGGAGATTCATTCTATAAGTTCTGTAACTCTAGAGAACATTGACTAATATAGCTACCATTCTTGTTTTTTCCTTTTATTTTATTTTACAATACCATTCAGTTCTACATATCAGCCACGGGTTCCCCTATTCTCCCCCCTCCCAAACCCTCCCCTTTCCCCCAGCCCACCCCCCATTCCCACCCCCTCCAGGGCAAAGCCTCCCCCAAGGACTGAAATCAACCTGGTAGACTCAGTCCAGGCAGGTCCAGTCCCCTCCTCCCAGACTGAGCCAAGCATCCCTGCATAAGTCCCAGGTTTCAAACAGCCAACTAATTCAATGAGCACAGAACTCGGCCCCGCTTCCTAGATGCCTCCCAAACAGATCAAGTCAATCAACTGTCTCACCTATTCAGAGGGCCTGATCCAGCTGGGGGCCCCTCAGCCTTTGGTTCATAGTTCATGTGTTTCTGGGTTTGGGTTACCTCACTCAGGATGTTTTTTTTCTAGTTCCACCCATTTGCCTGCAAATTTCATGCTTTCATTGTTTTTCTCTGCTGAGTAGTACTCCATTGTGTATATATACTACATTTTTTTCATCCATTCTTCCGTTGACGGGCATCTAGGTTGTTTCCAGGTTCTGGCTATTACAAATAGTGCTGCTATGAACATAGCTGAGCATGTATCTTTATGGTATGACTGAACATTCCTTGCGTATATGCCCAAGAGTGGGATGGCTGGGTCTTGAGGTAGTTCGATTCCTAATTTTCTGAGAAACCGCCATACTGATATCCACAGTGGTTGTACAAGCTTACATTCCCACCAACAGTGGAGTAATGTTCCCTTTGTTCCACATCCTCTCCAACATTGACTGTCATTGGTGTTTTTGATCTTAGCCATCCTGACAGGTGTAAGGTGGTATCTCAGAGTCGTTTTGATTTGCATTTCTCTGATGATTAAGGATGTTGAACATTTCTTTAAATGTCTTTCAGCCATTTGTAGTTCTTGTTTTGTGAATTCTCTGTTTAGCTCTTTAGCCCATTTTTCAATTGGACTGTTCAGTATTTTGATGTCTAGTTTTTTGAGTTCTTTATATACTGTCAGGATCAATCCTCTGTCAGATGTGGGGTTGGTGAAGATCTTTTCCCATTCTGTTGGCTGTCTTTTTGTCTTATTGACTGTGTCTTTTGATAGCTACCATTCTTAAAGAACCCAGGGCTACCTACCTAAGGACGATATTTTCCACAGTGGGCTGGGGTTTTCTGTGGTAATTAGTAGTAAAAAAAAAATTGCCCTCACAAACATGCCCACAAACCAATCTGATGGAGGCAATTCCTCAGCTGAGATTTCTTCCTCCTAGGTAACTCTAGATATGGTAGTGTGAATAAGAATAGCCCCCTCTAGGGTCAGATATTTGAATAGTTGGTCCCCACTTGGTGGCTCTATTTGGGCAGTATCTTAGTTACTTTTCTGTTGCTGTGTTGAGATGCTGTGACCAAGGCAGCCTGTAGAAGAGTTTATTTGTGGCTTACAGTTTCAGGGCATCAGAGTCTATGGTCATCATGATAGGGACCATGACATTAGGCAGACAAGCATGATGCTAAGCAATAGCTGAGGGCTTATATTCTGAGACACAACTATGAGGCAGAGAGATAACTGGAATGGTATGGTGAATTTCGATCCTTATTAGTCTTAACAATAAAAACTCAGAGTCAAATATTACTCATGAAAGCTGAAAGATCAGAGAAGCAGAGCAGCCAGCCACCACAGACTTCTTAACTCTATGAAATCTCAGACTAATGGGGAGGGAAATTTTTTCTTCACCTGCATTATATTCCTGTCTCCACCTCCCGAGGGCTGAGGTTAAAGTCATTTGCCTCCCAAGTACTGGGATCAAAAGCGTGAGCCTTCCAAATGCTGGGATCAAAGACATGAGCCTCCCAGGTGCTGAGATTAAAAGTGTGCACCACCACTACCTAGCCTCTATGGTTAACTAGTGGCAAGCTTCACCCTCTGATTTCCAGGCAAGCTTTATTTGTCAGAACAGAAATAAAATATCATACAATAGTATGGGATTTTGAAACCTCATATCCAGCCCTCAGTGACACACCTCCTCCAACAAGGTAGCAGCTCCTAATCCTTCCCAAGCAGTTTCACAAACTGGGGACTAAGTCGTCAAATGTATGGACCTATGGGGGACATTCTCCTTCAAACGGTCACAGGGAGGGAGGTGGGGGAGGCAGGATCTCACTAGAAATATGTCAGTGGAGCTGGGTTTTGAGAGCTTAAAGACTCATGCCATTTCTAATGTCTCCTCTGTGTTTCCTGTTTGTGGTTCAAGATGTGAGCTCTCAGCTGCTGTTCCATCCACCTGCCTCCTGCTACCTCTACTCTATCATCGTGGACTATTATTCCTGTGGACCCATAAGCCAACCAAACCCTTTCTTCTGAAAGTTGCCTTAGCTATGGTATTTTATCACAGCAATAGAAAAGTAACAAAGACACTAGGTTTGTGTCAAGGTCATAAAAGCTAACCAGAACAACCAAGATGCTTTATTATAGCGATAAAAACTGACCAATGCTTCGGTGTTTAGATCTTGAGTGTTCTCTAGATGCCCAAGTGTCGAAGGCTTTGTGCCCAGGCTGGGGCACTATTGGGAGGGGTTGAATCATTCAGGAGTTGACTCAGGAGTTGAGTCCTAGTAAAAAGAAGTGAGGTCACTGGGAACACATCCTTGAAGGTGATATTGTTACCCTGGTTCCTTTCTTTCTCCCTCCCTCCCTCTCTTTATTTCTCTCTCTGATTCTCTCTATTTCTCTCTGTGTCTTTCTCTTTCTGACTCTCTTTTTCTCTGTGTGTATCTCTCTGTTTCTATATATATAATTTTTCTCTATATATCTTTCTGTCTCTCTCTATTCCTCTCTCTCTCTCTCTCTCTCTTTCTCTCTCTCTCTCTCTCTCTCTCTCTCTCAACTTCTTAAGCATCATGAGGTAAGTAGACTTACACCACTATGTCCTTACACCATGATGTCATACTTCATAGGCAAACAGGACCAAGAGACCGGGAACTAAAACCTTTGAATCCAGGAGCCAGAATCCTCTCCAGCTGATCATCTCTGGTATTTTAGCACAGTGGGAGAAGACCAACACAAACAGAGTGAGAAGCAGATCAAATAAGCTGCCCATGCAGTGTCTCTCGAGGCTGGTACTATAATTTAAGCACTAGTCAGTGCATAGTTTCTGTTTTAGGCTATTTAGACCTATCACAGTGAGAAAACGCTTTACTGACCTTGACATCTTAAAGTAGAAGACACTGACATATTGAGTCACAGCTTTGAGGGAGGGTTGGAGACACAGCTCGGCGACAGAGTGCTTGTCCAGGATGTGCAAGGCCATGGACTTTGTCCCCAGTATAAAAAAAAAGAAACAAAAAACACAAAGAAAAAAAAAGCAAAGTCAGGGGATTGTGATGCCCCAAGAAGACTGTGGTTCTCGAAGGTTCTATGAATGCATGGTGCATGCCACTTCTCTCTGCTCAATCCACTGGACTTGGCATAGCACTCTACCACCTTGCCGAGGTCCTGAGCTGTAGGAAAAGAAAGTTTGAGCAGTCATGTCTGAGGGCAAAGGTATCAGTAAAGGTTTCTGGATATCTTATGATAGTTACAAGGACGAAGTTAGATTTTTTTTTGGAAATGCTAAAATCTGTGTGTTCATGTTTCATTTGAGCAGTGTGTCCCTTCAGCTGTCATTAGCATGAAAACAAATTGAAGGAGAAAAGTGTCAGGGTGGGTTCACTTTCAAGGTTTCTAAACAAATGATAGGTCATGTCCTAAGCTAGTCTTGGGACAACAGGAGCCTAAGATGTGGTAATAGTCAAGAGTGAAAATTTTTCCAGGAGTTGTATACAGAAAACCAGAATCCTGTTAAGTAGTTGCTGGCATTTCAAACTGGCAGCAGAGGTTTAGCATGTAGAGTCCCCTCTGGAAGCCTTCCCAGCATCCTCCCATTCATCTTCTTCTCTGTCTCGGCTTCTGTGTCTCTCTATGTCTCCCACCCCACTTTGTGCCTCTTTCATATTTCCGGGAGGAGGGTGGATTTATTCACATTTTCTCATTCTGTTCTGCTGAAATGCAGCAATGTCTCTGTAGGGCCCATTATGCTGAGTTAATTGATTTTCCTAATCAGACATTTTGGAAAAACAATTGAGCTTTGTGAACTTCTGGATGCCTTTCTTACTACAGACTGGAGAGGCACACTCTGTTCTTTGTGTTTCCAGACTTTCATTGGCACACATATAAAGGCAGGGTTTTTTGTTTTGTTTTGTTTTGCTTTTTTCCACTTTTTGTGCGTGTCCTAAGACGTTCCTTGCAATGACCATTGTGCTTGGAGCCTCTGAAACTAAGCAATTGGAGACCATAATGTCTGCAACCATTATCATAAGTCCAAATGGAGCACTCTTAATTGTGATGTGTATGAACTTAAAGCAAGTTCTCTTTCCCTTAATGTAAGAAAAGATATTTGATTTGCTGATCATTATGTGACCATCATAATCAGCGTTTACAGCAACTTGGCTGAAAGTTATGGCCAAGTTGAAAAGAAATATAAGGAGAGTGAGACATGCTAAGCTAGATCATATTGGTTTGATGTGTTAAGTATACAGAGATAGACAGCTCTGAAGTTGTGTGTGTGTGTGTGTGTGTGTGTGTCTGTGTGTCTGTGTCTGTGTGTGTCTGTGTGTTCAAATCCTATTTGAATCAAGGGTGGTATAGAAAACTGCTATCATTTAAAACATTTGAGTTTGCAAGAGTATTCCACCCATCTGTTCTTTTTCTTCCAACTTGGTATTACTAAATTTGGAGGCAGCCTCCAAGTGATAAATTATCTTTAGTACTTCAGGACAATGTTGATGCTAAAATGTCCTAGCTCCTATTTACAAACTTTCAAAAAGCAAAATAGTTACATGTGTATGAAAAATATTTACAGCTTACAGAGTATATTCAGGTATGTCTTATGTGTTTAGTTATAGAAAATAAATTTATAATATCATTTGCCTATTTCCCAATAGCAGGATTGTGGTTAACTTTAATTCATGGTTCATTTCCAATCCCTACATGCAGACGTGAATAGAGATGAGGTTGTGTTATGGAATAATCTTTTTGTACACTGTGAAGATGTGTCACTCTGATTGGTTTAATAAAAAGCTGAACTGCCAATAGCTAGACAGGATTTCTGGGCAGAGAGGACCTTGAGAAGAAGAAGGTGGAGACACCAGGAAACACAGAGCAAGCTGGATGAGCACTATGGAGATGAGGTAATAAAGCCATGAGGCAGAAAATAAGTTAATAGAAATGGGTTAATTTAAGTTATAAGAGCTAGTTAGAAACAAGCCTAAGGTAAGGCCAAGCTTTCATAATTAATATAAGTCTCCATGTCACTTTTTGTGAGCTAATGGCCCAAAGAAAAGCCTGACTACAGCTCTGTCTCTGGCTTCAGCATCTTTAAGGCATTAGCCCTTTCCATCATCCAGATATCCTTATGTGGAAATTTAGGTTCATTGCAATATGCCAACAGTCATCTGTTTCTCCTATCTTTCTTCATGCAATCAATTTCTTTTCAGCTATCTAAAGGTAAAGGGTAACCAGTCCAAGGCTACTCTTGGTCTCTAGTCTCTTGCTTCTCAGAGATGGTGAGTCAAGTCTAGGGGGTTCTGTAACTTCTGAGTTTATAAGTACCCACCTTTCTCTTCAACACTCCCTGGGACAATACCCAGTTTCCTGTTTTGCTTTATGCTAATAAGGCAATAAGCAATCTGTTTGTCATAATAAGCAATCTGTTTGTCAACTTCATTTCTTAAGACATGTTTTTCCTCTCACGTTGACAGATTTGTAAAGGGGTTTATGCGCATGCACAATTCTATTGCTACCTCAATCGAGGGTAATTAAACATATTATCCATGACCTATCATTAGATGTGCTAAGTGATCTAAATAATTCTTCCTATCTAGAACTTCCTTTTATGCTCAGTGTAGCCATGTCCAGCTATGATTTTCATCCAAGAGAACAAAGTCCTCATAAAATTCAGCTCCATACAGCATGGCATTTCTATGCCTGGGATTCTGGGCATTTTTTTTTTTTCCTAGTTTTCATACTCTGCTTCTTCAAACTTAAGAAAATTAAAAAAAAAAAAAAACCTCAAGGACTTCTATTTATCACATCTTACCAGAACAGCTGAACCTAGTAACCCAAGAACCGGAAACATATCAATGTCTATTGGGCTTGATGAGGAAAGATGGATTCTCTAAGAATCAACTATAGATTAAAAAAAAAAAAAAAAAGGTTGGGACAGAGTACTCATGGCCCACATGAGTGTCTAGGCCCAACGTGGTAGCAAGGGATGTGACCACTGCACATTTTATTTGCAAGAAGCTTATGGGTCAAGTTGTACTTTCTTTGCTTCTAAGAAGTTTATGACAAGATACTTTAAAAACATTTTCTATAACCTTTCAATTAAGAAAAAAACGTTAAGGGGAGAGGTGAAGAGTGGTCTCAACACATGTTGCCTTTCAGGGGACCAGAGTTCAATTCCCAGCACCTACACAGCAGGGCACAACTATCTGTAACTCCAATCCCAGGATATTTGATGCTCTGACCTCCAAGGGCACTAGGCACACTCGGCGTACTCATGCGTACCATGCATACATGAAGGCAAAACAGTCATACAAATAAATTAATAAAAGAAAAAAGTCTAATTTTTTTTAAGAAAAATCTTAAATAATTTATTAAACAGAGTGAATGGAAATACAAATTTATCAGCAATAGATATCCTGGAGAGTTCTTCTATCTTCATGGATTTACTAAGCAGGCAAAGAGAAATATATTCTTCAAGTGGAATACACTCTTGACTTTCCCAAGGAAAACTTCAAAGAAACCTACATCAACATTTCTGCCTCCCGATCTATGGGCATCACTTGAATATGGCAAATCCTCAAAGAACAGATCTGCTACATGCAGATCATGACCAATGAGACTCTATAATTTCTGAATGCTATTCTAGCTTTAGTCTCTATACCTTGCATTCAGATTCAACATCTTATAAGCCATTGAAATATTCAAAAGCAGTTTATTTCCTCCACATCTTCCTCTCTAAACTAAACCAAACATCTTTGAAATTCAGTGTGGTTATCATAATTCGGTTAAACTCATATTTAAAACATCTTCTCATTTAGGCCCAGTTCCTGTTTTTGTTTGATGAGCCAAAAATCCACAATGGGAAAACAAAGTTGGAAGTAAAAACAACGAGTCACATACTTGGACAATTTGAGAACATTGCCTGGGTAGCCAGACTTATTTTAAAAATTTCAAAAACAGGAAACTTACATGCATTTTTTTCTTCAGACTATCAGTTAAGTGCTTAGGCTACTTTTCATTAATATGTATTTTGAATTTCCTAGCTCAGGAATATAACAAAGGCTTATATTTTGAAAAATGATGTTTCCCACAACAATCTAACTTCAAAATTTGTGTGTAAACAGATCTTTCTCTGTCAGAGATTTGGAAAACATGCTGCTTTGTGTCAAGAAAGTGGAAGGCTGTGGGAACTCAAGGCTGGAAACATTTCCATCTATATGAAGATGTCTCACATATGAGATATCTGTGAATTATTATGACAGCTATGAATCAGATATGCCGGGCAAGCAACCCAAACCATTGTTTTCAAGCTGAGGAGTGTAGTTCATTGGTGGAGTTCTTGTCTCCCCATATTCCATCCACAGTCCTGAAGGAGAAACAAATAAAAAGCAAAATCTCTTAGAAATTCAAATTTTGACTTTGACCTTTGATTTTGAAAAGTTCCTGGACAAGACTACCAAAGGACGGGCCTCTCACTCAGGTTAAGAGACTGTAATTACCAAATTCCATTCTACCTCAAATTCTTTTCACTTTGCATTAAAAATAATAAGTGGTGCTAATTCTGGGTGTGTATGCAAAATATTTATATTTTACAACCTAGTCATAGAAAAGTGTCTCTATTTTCTATTTGGGTATGTGTTAATTTACATTTATGTTTTACAATATAGAAACCAAGGTGAATGCAATACCTTAAGCTAAGAAAGAGTTCTGATTATTCCTAATAATTTTGTGCAGTGTTCATAACATTCAGTTTCGAACAGAACACCACACACACACACACACACACACACACACACACACACTTTCATTGACTCTGTTGTTTTTCAATATAATTTTAAGCTCCCTAAAGAAACAAGATGCTTCAAGTAGAACTTTAAATACAATCTCTTAAAAGCACAGGGAGTGATGATTTCAGCCAGTTTTACATTTCAGCAGAAACATATGCAGCAGCAGCTGAGCGCTGGAGCTTGGAGACCATGGATCTTCTGGAACCCAGCAAGGAAATTGTGACTTGCATGCAAAGTACCAGAGAATCACTTTTCCTCGTTTGTGAATTAAGCTGAGACTTCAGAAGGATCAAAAAGACAAAGAAACATATTGCGTTTTCAATCTGCTGATCTTCAACAGAACTCTAAGCAAATTCCAATGAAATTAATTATGTACTAAATCCTTCAATGATACTGAAAAGGCTTTCTTTTCTGTAGTAGCTGAGTAGTGTCTTTTAAATGTCTTTTTCTTTTTTTTTTTTTTTTTTTTTTTTTTTTTTTCGGTTTTTCAAGACAGGGTTTCCACCTGTCTCTGCCTCCCGAGTGCTGGGATTAAAGGCGTGCGCCACCACCGCCCGGCTTTTCTATGTGTCTTCTTAACAGTATAAAACAAATCCAAAGCCATGGCGAAAGACTGTAAGGAGAAAATGTATTCCTCAGGTGTTGAATCTTCCCAAGGCATGCAAGCGTTACTCCTGTGCTCTGTGGCTGGCTCAAGGCACTGCTCAATTATCATCTGTTGCCATGAGGGATCGTGTTTTAATCTGTATATAAACAAAGTGATAAAATAAAAACATCACATTTACAAAGCCGAAGGATGCTCCATTTTATGAGAGGATGCCAGCAATTACTGTAGTCATCTTGTTCGCTTGCCATAATAGTATCGAATAGGACGCATCTGCATGTAATGTCAGACAACCCCATCACAAATGCCACAACTAATGTGAAAATCACTACCCTCTCCTAGCAGAGTGGAGGAACCTGAAAATGCCATACCACTGGGTATTTAATGATAGCTTTCATGTATTAAAGATGCACATTTGCACATCATTACCTTTGAGGAGAACCTGATTCATTTGCTCACTGTAACAGGAAAAACAAATCAGAAAAGGTGAGCTCAGCTTCCTACAGAGTCTGGAATCTAAATGAGGGACCATAATCCTGCAAGGTTTTTAAAAAATGAAAGTTGTTTTGGGAGAGAATGGTTGTCACAGTTAGAATCCCAGAGTCTAGATACAACAAGAGACCATAAAATTCCCCAATTGTCTAATGACTTGGAGCAACCCACCTTCCAGCTACCTGAATCACTCTGGCACCTCAATTAGAAATCATAGTCCTTTGACATCAAGTGTGATTAAAGTTTTATATTGGTACCTAAAGCCTTCTGAATTTGTGGTTGCATTTCTTTAAGCATTGGGTGTATAAATTTTAAAAAAACATGTCAATTTAGAGTATTCAGGGAGAGACACTAGACATAATATGGACTATAAAAAACGCCTGTAAATATATATTTGTGTAATTTATATATATTTGTATACTTATATATTATGTTATATAATTACAATAAATCCCATATATACACATATGTGTATTATACATTTGTTTATTATATATGTATTTTATATGTATTTTTATATATGGGATTTATTGGACTGACTTACAAACAGGCTGTAGTCCAGCTAATCCAACAATGGCTGGCTGTGAACAGAAAGCCCAAAAATCCAGTATTGGCTTAGTCCCAAAAGGCCCAAATGTCTCAGCTGGTCTTCTGTAGATGCTGGAATCCCAAAGAAGTAGGTTCCAGTGCCAGTGAAGGAATGGACGTGCTGGCAAGGTGAGGGCAATCAGGCAAAGAGCAAAAGCTTTCTTCATCCATGTCCTTACGTAGGCTTCCAGCAGAAGGTGTGGCCCAGATTAGAGGTGTGTCTTCTTGCCTCAAGATCTGGCATAAAGATGTAGTCTTCCTACCTCAAAAGTCTAGACTAGAAGTAGATTTACCCACTTCACACCAAGCAAAAATAATCTCTCACAGGTGTGCCCTCCACTTCTAGATTGTAGCTCATTCTAGATGTGGTTAAGTTGACAACCAAGAATAGCCATCGCAGTGGCTGAGCAAGTCAGGGGAGGCAAGCCAGTAAGCAGCATTCCTCCCTGAACTTCCGGGGTTCCTGCCTTGGCTTCCCTCGACAGCCGAATAAACCTTTTCCTTCCCCAAATGTTTTTACACATTGTCTTTTTTCATAGCAACAGAAACTAAACAAGGAAACAGAGCTAAATAAAGTTTTGTTTACTGTTCTGGAGGTTAAAGAGCGTGATAGCGATGTTAAGTTGGCTCTGTTGATATCTCAGTCACAGTAAAAGTCCACATGAGAGTAAGAGACGTCATTATCAGGTCTGGGGAGTGAGCCCCTTGTAAGAGCCAACTGAGGAATCTTATGAAAATGTCTTTCCCCTCTTCCCAGGGTGCACATCCAATGACCCAACCAACTGCTCCTAGGTTGTACTCTCCATTTTGCCACTATTCCCACATTCCATCCTGAAGCTTTGGTGTCCAACCCGTGAACCCTTGTAGGATACACTCACATCACATCCACACTATAGCATTCTGCTTCTGGTCTCGAAGGCTCAGGTCAACCTCATGATTCACAATGCCTTCAGGCTATCCCTTGACACACAAAGCATCATACAAAGTCCAAGTCCAAAGTTTCTTCTGCGATTCAAGGGAAACTCATCTGTGCGCATTTATTGTTTTGAATTTAATACTTCAGGATACAGTGCAGGACCAACCCAGGGAAGAAATTTCTATTCCCAAAGAAAGAGATGGGCAGATAGAAATGAGTAATTATCCCAGAGCAAGACTGAAATCCAACACTAAGTCTTAAAGCTTTAATTCCAATATCGTATGGACACTGCCATGACACAAATGCCCCCAAAGACTCAGTTACCACACCTTTATATCCTCAGTGGTCAAAGGTCATGTGACTATTTTTTGTAGGTTGGCTTTACATGCTCCCTGTCCTATTCCCAGGCAGACATTGATATGCTGCTGGTTACTCTGTTCTTCTGAAATCCCCATCACGCCTTCTCTTTATAGTCCTCTAGGGCATTTTCCATTGCACGTTCTTAATATATGATCTGAGTGTGACAAGAATCTTCATGGTGTCACCAGCTTCCTTTGACATTTTTTTTTTTTTAGGCAAACCACAATGGCCCCTGTTGTAGAAACAACAGCACATGAACAAACCTAAACCCAGATTGTCTGGACAAGTTTTAACTATAGTTGCAGTCACAGAGCACTTTAATGGAAAACAAGAATTCCAAGGTGACTCTAGGGAGCTGTCATTTCCTTTATGCATGAGGATTATTACTATCATGGAGTGGAGGTTGTTGTGATGACCCAAAGAATACCTTGGCCTCATAGTCGTGGTAGTAATATAAAATAGTACAGTGTCCGCTGGGTTTGTAGTAATGACAAGAATTTATATTCCCTTACGGAATAGTGGAGAATGTGAGCTCTCACCTGAGATTCTAGCTACTGCTTACACTTGCTTCAGCTTCCAATGGTCTTGTCGGCACTAGAGTATATACAGCTCTACAGAGGGGGGGTATATAGTGATGAAGTTTTAGTTATCATTCATTCCAGTATGGGACCTTTTGGTGGTACAGCCATTTTGAGGATCCATGATCCTTTTAGTAACCCCTCACTCATGTTTCTGTAACCCCAATAATATACTCCCTGATTTACCAAGCAAGATATGGATGGAACTCTCTCTGTGGTCTGCCATGGGTGCCCCATGGAAGGTGCAGAGTTGCTTCTTCACATCTCTTCAGGCTGCATTGTGAAAGTTAAGCTAGCTGGTGGCCTGGGCTTTGAGGTCCCACGGAAGATCTTCTAGCTCTCTGGGCCTGTGGTAGGAGAGGTGATAGGCCCAGTTTGCATGCTCTGTGTTCTCTGCCATTGAAAGCTCTTAGCTCTGCTTCTCCACTATCAAAAGCACCTGGTTCACACCCTTCTGTCCATGTGAAACTCTTCACATGGACACCATTGCTCAGCTCCATCTTCTTTACCCACTCTGAGCAGGTCATAAGTTTCTGTTTCCTGGTGGTTTTACTCTACCCCATTTTTCTGCCAAGCTTCGCTGTGAATGTGACCCAAAGCTCTAATTCTCAGGCTGTATTCTAAATGCTTTACTGGTTAGAAATGTCTTTCATCAAATAATCCATTCTGTCCTTAAAATGGCCCTTCCATGAAGCTCCAGGACTTGGAGCTTCACCTTTCACATTGTTTTTTATTTATTTGTTTGTTTGAGACAGCCTCTCTCTGTGTAGCTTTGGGGCCTATCCTGGAACTCTGTACACCAGGCTGGCCTCAAATTCACAGAGCTCTGTCTGCCTCTGCCTCCCGAGTGCTGGGATTAAAGGCATGTGCCACCACTGGCCAGCTTAAAATTTTTTTTAAGATTTATTTGTGTGTGTGTGTATACATGCATGCGTGTACATGTGAGCTCATATTCACTGGTGTGGAGGTCAGTAGATGATTTTCAGGAGTTCATTCTCTCCTTCCAGGTCAGGCTTCAGTCTTGGTTGAAGGCATCTTTACCCACTGACTCATAGTGTGACCAGCAATGCCTGGACTCATCTTGGACAAGAGTTTTATCTGGCTGTGTTGGTGTTATAGACTGAATTATGCGTCATTCCTCTCTCAAAATTCACATAAAGTTTGAATTCTCAGTTTATGGAATGTGAATGTGTTTGGAGATAAGGTCTTTAAACCGACAATTGAGTTATAATAACGTGCTTCACATGACAGTCTCTTCTATGAAGAAAAATTAGAGCAAAGACAGAAGGGAAAATCCAAGAAATGAAAGAGAAGTCACTGGGCTACAAGACAGGGAGAGAGGTCACAGAGGAAACTAGTCCTAGGACACCTGGATCCCAGATGGCTGCCATTCAGAGCTATGGGGAAACAGATTCCTTTAAGGTAGCTGGGATATATACTTTCTACGCAAGCCTAGAAAACTGATAAAAGTGACCTTGCAAAGTTGTGCCTTCATATTAAAACTCCTGTTGGGAGGCTTTATTGAAAAAAATCACAATGTCTGACCATGGGGACTGTAGCTAGAGTTTCCCTGCCTGGCCCATAGTCAGGACAAATCTCTCTCATTCACCAGTCCCACAGCCGCTCAGACACAACCAAGTAAACACAGAGACTTATATTGCTTACAAACTGTATGGTCGTGGCAGGCTTCTTGCTAACTGTTCTTATATTTTAAATTAACCCATTTCCATAAATCTATACTGTGGCTCATGGCTTACTGGCATCTTCACACGCGGCTTGTTATGGTGGCTGCTGGCATTGTCTCTGACTCAGCCTTCTACTTCCCAGAACTCTTCTCCTCCTTGTCCCACCTATACTTCCTTCTGCCTGACTACTGGCCAATCAGTGTTTTATTTACTAACCAATCAGAGCAACACATTTGCCATACAGAACATCCCACAGCAGTGGACCTTCCCATAGCTATGTAGAAACAGTAATCAGTCAGTACTGTTCCTAGAGAGAGTCTGGCTGAGCATGCACCACCATTGCCCACTTTCTCACATCCCTCCTCTTTACACGTTTATATAACTCACTAGGTCACACTGAGTATTTACAACCCTGACCTGTGGGCTGGATTAATTTTATAATTTACACAGTTCCTATTCTTCCAAATGTAGCTAGATATCTCTCATGCAGAAACTGCCTTTGTCCTGCTCAGACACCTCTGGAAAAGCTTCACAAGGTGGCAGCATGTATTGGTGACATGGGTTTGTTTATCACAAGAAATTATCTCTATGAACCTGTCTCTTCAAAAGAATGGGAAATGTAAATTGGTAAAAATGTTTTAAATATCAGGAATATAATATATACCTTGCTATGAATAGTGTATGTGTGTGTGTTCACTGGTATTATTATTTCATGCTTGACAACTATTTTCAATAGCATAGACATAGACATATTTTCAATTTTTAAACACACTTGAATATCATGAATGCCATGTCTATGCATGGCTCCCAGGTGTGGACCTGACTAGGGTAGAAAGGAAACAAAGAAATGACAGACAGATGGATATATGGACAGAAAGCTGGGATTGAGAGGTCTGGGCTATCTGTGGGAGAAACATCAGCACATTGGAAACTCAATGTGTGTCTATTATACCCAGTTAAAGAGACAAGTGGGTTATTGCATACAAGTGAACAAGGAGGCGGGTTATTACATACACATAAACAAGGAACTGGGGTGTATGGCAGAGAGCTGGATCAAGGAGACAGGTTTAGCTGATCTTGGTAGGAGCAATCTCTGTTAGTGGAATAGTCTTCAGACCAAAACTATCTAGTGGGAGAAAGACATGGTGGACATTTTCTGGAAATACCCCTAACATTTGTTCCCAGGATCCCCTAGAAAGTCTTTGCCATCTGTGTTAGGTAGGGTTTCTATTGCTGTGATGAAATGTCATGATAAAAAGGCAAGCTGGGGAGGAAAGGGTCTATTTGGCTTGCACTTCAGCATTGCTGCCCATCACTGAAGGAAGTCAGGACAAGAGCCAAACAGAGCAGCAACCTGGAGGCAAGTGCTGATGCAGAGGCCATGGAGGGGTGCTGCTTACTGACTTGCTCCTCATGGCTTGCTCAGCCTGCTTTCTTATAGAACCCAGGACCAGCAGCCCAGGGATGACACCACCCACCATGGACTGGGCCCTCCCACACTGATCACTAAATGAGAAAATGTCTTACAGGTGTATTTCAAGGAATCATTTCCCCAACTGAGGCTGCTTCCTCTGATGATGTCGTTTGTGTCAAGTTGACAGAGAGAACCAGCCAGGACAACATCCTGCTGAGCCTTACCTGGAGGGACTTGGCCATTTTCCCATGGGTCTGTGGGTGGAGACCTTGATATGGCCATGGATGGCTACGTCAAAGCACATTCACTCAGGACTCATTCACTCAGGACTTCCTCTGCTCCCTACACACTTAGACACAGCCTTCATTTTTACTGGGAACCCGTCCATTTTCCCACCTGCAGCAAGCTCTAGGCTCACTGTTGAAAAGCACCATCTTCTCTAAGGTGCCAATCAAAGCAGCAGCATGGAAGCCAGCCAGTGAGGCTCTGCGGTAACCACGTCTTGGGAGGTCCGGATTGAGAGCCATGTTTGCTTAGAGATGGTTTTCCATGGAGCTCCCATTAGGAGAGGTTCATAGCTGTGGTGGGCTGGTCCCCCCCCAAAAAAAAAATGGTGAGTTTTTTTGTTTGTGTTTTGTTTTTGTTGTTGTTTTAATAAAAAGCGGTAACTGTTACCTGCTAGCTAAGTGGAGGAAATGAGAAAGGGACCATGCCCAGAAATACATCAATAGGCGAGTCTTGGAGTCCTCTTCGGTTAACCCTGCCTAATTAGTGACAGCACTGAATGGAGCCCAAAGCATAAAGCCTACAAATGTGTGATAATGAAGGCTAGTTGGTTATCCCCCTACTTCCCATGTGTGTGCGTAGGGCTGGCTCCCAAATGGACTGGAAGTAAATGAAGTCTTCCATTTACTCCCTCTCCCTTAACTATTTGGACGTTCTCTTTTCTTTCCCGTAGAGAATAACCTCCATGGATTGTCGTGAATCTCACCCCCTCATAGTGTCGCCACTAGAATTCACGCTCTGAATTTTTGAATCTTTGAAGGGCATTTGCAGGAGGGGACGTGGCCACAAGATACATTCCGTGAACATTTATCTCTGTGTACTTACAACTGACTAGGGATGTTAGTGTGGGGGCTTGCTTGTGCAAACTCAGGCTTGTCGTATGTCTCCCCACCCCCACCCCACCCCCACCTTTATGCTTAAACCCAAGTCATTTTTAAAGTACCATGACCCTGTAATAAAAACAGTCAATAAGATAGGATCTGATGGAGGAAGAGAGATTTGAGGTTTTCTTTCTCTTCCTTGTGTTTGTTTTTCTCAGTCTCCTATTAATCACAGCTGTCTTTCACTAGCAAAAGGTTATTTTTATCTAGTGTGGTTTAAATTAAAAACAACAATAATAAAGGGAGCAATCTGATGTTCTTCAGACTCCCATAACCACTCCACAGCAGACAGAAGGAGGCAGGCAGGCGTTTGCTCTGTGCAGCTAAGAATGCGGCTTTTAATTCTACCTCTCTTGTGTTTACATGAACTTTCCTTTGCATTTCAGAAACCTTATGGAAAGATTCCTGTGGCTGACCCGGGAGGAGTGGGGAATTTCTCCATCAAGTGAGTATTGATGAGCTGCAAAGTTCAGTGAACAGGAAAATTCTGCTCCTTTTATTGTCGATGTGACAGGTTACTTTATTACCATGCCTTTCACAGCAATTTAACAGTTACCTTGGTAACGGATTCGGTGAGGTAATGTGATCACAGGCATTAGAGCCCAGGCAGGCTGGCCGCTCACTCCCAGCAGCCATCTGCTGGCTGCTGTTCCAAGGGCTGGGTGCCTGGAGGGGCCCTGGCAGCAAGGGCCTGAATGGCAATAAGCAGGTGAAACCCCAGGCTGGCCCTATTTAGCTGCACTCTGGTGATCTGTCTTTCTAATTCTATTGAAATAATAATCAGGATTTGTTTCTGATTAATTAACTAACCTTTTGGTAAAAAGATTAGATAACGAAATTGCTGCCTATTCAGAGATAATGAGGTTTTTATTACTCTGTCAAATGAAAAAAAAAAGTACATTATGCGTCACCAGCCGCTGTGTCAAGAGGGGGCGGGGAAGATTTAAGTCTTTGTCAGGTGTGGATGTCTCTCACCAGAGGAAGGGTGTGCTTCTTTCTGCAGGAAGTCCCTCAGTCTCCTTGGAAGCCATTAGGAGGGGCTTTAAAACAGCAAACGAAGTAATAAACACGGTTTGGCTGATGGCTTTGGGGGAGGGTGCTAATATGTTTTAAAATGTCTCCTAATAGAAGAGGACTGCTCTCCAGTGCGGGGAACTTGCTGTTGAGTGTGGGTGTGTTTATATGAGTGTGGGTGTGTGAAGACGGCAGTAAAAGCTCCTCATGCGAGGCTTTACTGTGACATATGCAGACCCAGCTCGCCTGCCTCCCCCGCCCTCCCCCAGATCTGGGCCCGCTGAGCATTTGTCTTCTGGCAGGAGTTGTACTTGGGTGATGGGAAGGGGAAATCATCAGAGCTCAGCAGGCTGGAGGTCACCTGTGACTGTCACAGGTAGGCAGCCTTAGGGAATGAATTATTCTAACTGGCTGAGGGAAAGAGAGAGAGAGAGAGAGAGAGAGAGAGAGAGAGAGAGAGAGAGAGAGAGAGAGAGAGAGAGAGAGAGAGAGAGAACCAGCCCCTTCTTTTGGATTCCCTCCAAGTCACAAAGCTGGTCCATTTAACCTTTTCTCTTAGGAAGTCACAGCCCAACCCTCTGGGGTGGGGGAGGAGAGCTTTTGTTTTCTATCTCCTCTGTGGCTCTGAGAAGAATGTGATTTGATATATATATATATTTCAACCTTAGGCTCGTCCCTTGTATAAGAAGATGCCAAATGAGCCCAGCAGGCTGTGGTGTGCCAATCAGTCCTGTAAAGCACCAAACACAGTGTATTCTAAACAAAATCCTACCGTTACAATACCACAACTTGAAGAGGAAACCCAGGGCATGTCTCTTCCTGCAGCGGAGTAAGCTGGAGTGGGGGAGGAAGGCAGTGAAGGCTGGGACCCAGTGGAGCATTTTGCTCTAGTGTGTTGGTATCACCTCAGAGTCCATGAGGCACTTGTGTTTCTAGAGACATCCCCTGGCCCTGGCTGCCTCGGTTCGCGTGTGTGCGCACATGAAAAGACTTCAGGTTCTAAAAATGGAAGTTTCTGTTCTGAATTTCATATGGTTCGCAGACAAGTTGAAACAGATCAGGGCAGGGGGTGGGGGTAGGGGGAGCTGGATCAGAAGTGAACATTCCAGAACCCACTTTTCTGTCCTAGGGATCCCGTTTTATTCTCCCTCCCTCTCACACTGCCAGCTACCAGGCTCCATTTCTGAAAACAGATGCTCAACAAAGAAAGAGAAATAAGACATTAACAAGGGGAGGGCTGCTAGGGGGTGGGGAGTTCTGAGACCTCTTTGCCAAGAGCTCTTACAGGAACTTACCCTCCTTGGCTCACGACCAACAGAAGGGGGAGAACTGAGAAGCCTTTGTCTTCCAGCTCCCGGTGAAACACGGGGTTAATATTAGCAATTATTATTAAAATTAGCCAAATGTTATTAAATGATCTTTGTATAGAAGAATAAGTATAGTTTTCCCTTTGGCAGACAATGACATCTGCAGCTCCACATTTTCATGAAATGACTATACTTAACAAAAACATGACTTCATTTTCATGGCATTTCTTTGTGCCTAGGAGCAGCTCTGTAATTGTTCACTTCAATTACAACATTACTATTTTAAACTGAGACCCATTTTATCTGCATGCCAGCGTTTTATTTGTTTTACCAACTATATCTATTTCCATTACCGCAAGGCTGATGGTTTGTCTCAAGAGGAAATCAAATCCATTAATTCAGAAATTTCAAGCCCGACTAGGTCTGCCTTAAGCAGCGTTTCTTATGCTAATAGCGAATGTGCTGAGACTGAGAGGAACTGACATGGCCCTGTTTTCTATCATAACTTAAGCATTTATGTAAGAAGGCAAATCTAATAGTACTAGGAAACTCTAAGTGTTATTATATATAATTCACTTTCCTGAGATCTGGACAGGGCTCTGGTTTGTGTAACCATGGTTTAAATCAGGCTGCCAGGAGACGTTAACTCACCGGACCTGTCCTATTTAGCCAACATATTGCTTCACAACAGACGCAGCTAGTATAAAACTAGATTTGCGCACGCGTGCACGTGTGTGTGTGTGTGTGTGTGTGTGTGTGTGTGTGTGTGTATGTGTGTGTGTGTTCAACCCCCATCCCCCAATCCCTTGAACTTCTGCCAATGAAAGAATATAAAATTCATTTTGTATTCAGGAGATGGCTGAAAGTTAACCCTGTAACAGTCCTAAGTCTGAGACGAATCTGGTCCCTCTGTTTCATGTTTAATATACTCTAAATCTGATCGCATGATTTGTGTTCAATTAGATAGCTTGACTCAATAAAAAAAAAAAAAATCTGACTCTGCTCTAGAAGGGGGTGGGGTGGGGAGATTGTTCCGACTCCCGCACAAGCTTTTGCAGACACCGTGACCTGTTTATGTCGATGGGAAAGCGGAAGAGATTCTATCACAGACCATATCATCTGGGATCTAAAAGCTACAGAAGGCACCGGAGGACCTGGCCGTTCTCTGTCACCACAGAGCTCTACAGTGCAGTAAATCAGCTCTCATTGGGAGCCCTCATGCACCAACTGTCCTGATAAGCCTTGGAGACGCAGACAGGGCTTTTAGGAGTTGCTGAACCATGGAGTTGACCTGCTTAAGGTTTTGTTGTAGGCTATTAAATCCAGGATGGCCATTTCCAGATGATTCTGCTTTCTTTTTTTTTTTTTTTTTTCCTTGCCCTGGTTAAGCAACTCTACGTTCACCTCATTATTGGGCTGATTAAAAAAAAAAAAAAATGTGTTAGCATACTACCTTCACACGTCAATTTAATGAGTGACTTACCCCGATGGAGTCTATGCATTTAAGCAACTTGACACTAATTTTGCAGCTAAGAAAAGAGTTACTAACTGTACATACTGCCCGGCTTTGGTTGGCATGGGTACTAAGGTTCTTTTCTCCAAAAACAAACTCTAAATCTTTTGTAAACACGCGTTATTTGGTTAACACGTTGTAAATGGGTCCCAGTTGCGCTGCATAGGCTCTTCGCTATTATGTAAACAGTTATTCATTGAAAGACTGGTTTTAAATTGTAAATGAATTTATTTCAGCTGTGGCATTACTTTCAGACCTGCCCAGTGGTATAAATCTGGTCATTTGGTGGTGTTTTTTTTTTTTTTTTTTTTTTCCAATTCTGCCTATTACTAGCCAGTTAGAAGTGTGCTGATTATTTGAACAAGGCTTTCACACGGCCGGCCGGCACGATTAAATTGCTGTTTTATTTTTCCTGTGTTTGATGAGTGTTAGCAAGAGCACAGTTCCAAGGAACCCAAACCAAATGCAGCCCTCTAATTGGGATGGGGTGTGAGGGGAAAAAAAACCACCCGGTGAGTAATTCTACTGTTTAGTGTTTGGAAGTTCACCCACCTCACCATAGGACTTAAGCAAGAGTAATTAAAGGGACTTGACTCAAATTTAGGACCTTGCTCAGCCAACCTGAAGAACTTGAAATACGGTTGACCCAGGTATTGGGATTCACGAGTGCAGTAATTCCTCTCTGTCCTGTCAACGTCTGCCATTACTAAACAGACCCACATTGTGATTAGCAATCCTGTGATTAGTATCCAGTGTGTCTCAACAACATAATTTACAGAAGAAACATTCAGTCCAGTTAGTGTTCTCGTGGGGCACGTGATTGTCTTCTGCATAGCACATGCTTAGAGACGGGCAAAAGTTTGATGGTCTCAGAGAACCCGGTCTTCTTTTTTTATTTCCATAGACAATTACTCAGCTTCAATGTCTCCCCACATCCTGCAGTTTAATATTTCCATAATTTGCTGGTCTACAGAGTTTGGAGACAGAAATCATGTGATCTCAGATGGTCTCCCTGTGGTGTGCCAAACCAAGAGCTGTGGCCTTATTGCCCCCATGAAATCCCAAACTGTCTCTGCATTGACTTGGTACTGCTGAGCTCAGGTCAAGCCCAGGGTAACAAGAAGCCGTAGCTTCACTCCCGATTTGGGGCCCTCTTTCAGCCTCTGTTAGCCTTCTCTGTGATGTGGCAGTTTAGTCAGCCTGATGATTATCACTGTTCCTTTCCAGAAAGAAGTGCTGAGATGGGAGTGGTACAGATTCCCACCCGTGTGCTTGTATCTGGGAATCAATTCAAGTTCTAGATCCCGCAGTCAAGACTTAGCGTGGGGACTTAGCAGCCACAGTTGAGGCTCTTAATTTCCACATCAGATGTTGAAAGGAAATGTATACTTTGCCTGGCATTACAAATTCTGTAGAGTTAATGTAGAATAGATATGCTTCCTTTAGCATCAGTTGCTCATGTCCCATATGACAATACAACCATTGAGTAAATCACACAAGTATATATTTTTAGACCTGCAATTGCTTATAATTATATTTCTAATTTGTTTAATGCATCCTGCTTCCTTCCTAACAATTGACTTATTCCTATGTACTATTGATACTTTAAATTCAGTTTAGGTAAAAATTATGTGCACATCAATTTAAATGCATGGAAGTACAGATACAACTTTCTTCCCCCCTTAGAACTTTTTCTTATTTAGATATTGAGGCAACTTATCACTTATGACAAACTGGGAACCTAAGTCTTCAACACAAAAAGTCCATTTAAGCATGATGATTATTGGCTTTGTAAGAAATAGAGGTTTTTAAATAAGAAATGGGCATTTCTTTTTCCCTACCTAAATATATTCTTCTACATACAGTTCCACACACCAAATGGAAATGCTTTTCAATTCCATATGTTTTAGTTAGGGAAAAAAAATTGGAAAAAAAAAGATGGTAAGCTGTAGTTTATAATGGTCCTGATGGTCGGCTTATTTCAAAACTGAGGATGTTAGACCAAATTGAAGTATTTGCAGTATCTCTGTGTCAGGGTAAACATTGGCTTTCCCATCTGCCAAGCCTCACATCCGGTACTTGTGAGCGAAGCACATATTTCACCTCCCACTGCTTTACCTTTGATTGTGTGTTCACTTTTGACCTTGTGTGGACAACTGGGCCATGATCAGTTGACT
Organism: Peromyscus leucopus; assembly: GCF_004664715.2. Lineage (NCBI taxonomy): Eukaryota > Metazoa > Chordata > Mammalia > Rodentia > Cricetidae > Peromyscus > Peromyscus leucopus. Next base: position 42,861,458 of record NC_051079.1, on the reverse strand, counting down.
TCTCAACTCTCCACTAGAAAACACAAGGCCTCAGGTGATCTGGCCAACAGAATCAAGCCCTGCTCAAGCCAAATGGGAAGAACCTTGATAGAGTCAGCTCAGATCTGAAATCTAGGCTAGGCATTCTGGTCTTTGCTGTAGGCTTGACTATTTAATTAGGGCATTTGCCGTAAAATTCAGTCTTTCATGTTTATTACAACTGACTGTCCTAAATGCCTGGAAGAGATCAAGTTTTACATCAGTCTAATGAATGAATTGAAAATTTTCCAATATACTGTGCCTGAGTTGACACCTTCCTCTTGTTAACTGGTCAGCATGATGTAGATGAAATTATTCTGAACATCTTCCTGACCAGACGAATTCCTTGCCTTCACTTAAATCTTCTGTGTGTCGGTACCTAAAGGGTCTTCAGATTGAAACTGCTCTGGGTTTGGTTGATATGTTCATCTTGTATTATTTAAACTCTGCTTTGAGAGTTGAATGGCCTCTTTCTCTTGTCTTTCCAAGTGCCTAACTGAGGTCTCACATTTAGAAAGTCTTCATTAAATGGTTATTGACCCAAATAATTTTGGCCTACCCAGTGTCCCTTCTTTAAGGTGATAAACAAATCATATAGCCATGTAACTTCTATATAAATCATATAACTTACATGTGTAGGAAGATATTTCTCCTCACAGAATATTCTGTTTATGAACTCACTTAGACCTGGACAGATATTCAGAGGCAGAAATATCATTTATATCACAAAACTAACGATTTCCTGGTACCTACTTAAGTTAAACAACCTGAGATGGGTGAGAACATTTTCCCCTTTTTATTAAACATAGATTCTTTTCATATACAATATAAACTGAATATAGTTTCCTCTCCCTCTACTTCCTTGCTATTTTCTTCCCATCTCACATCCAATCTGGATCCATTCCTTTTCTGTATCTCATTAGAAAAAAAAAAAAAAACAGACTTCTAAGAGATAACATCAAAACATAACAAAATAAGTATAATAAGGATAAAACAAACAAACAAACAAACAAAAATTTCAAATCAAAGTTGGACAAGATAAGCCACTGAAAAAAATAAAAGGGTCTCAAGATCAGGCACAAGAATCAGAGACCCAATCATTCATGCATTCAAGAGTCCTGTAACAGTGCTAAACAGAAAGCTATATAGTGTATTTGTAGGGGGCCTGGGGCAAACTCTTGTAGATTCTGTGATTGATGCTTCAGACTCTATAAGTTCATTTGAGCTTTGCTCAATTTTTTTTTGTTTGTTTGTTTGTTTAGAGCCTTGTTCTATCTGTCTCCCCTACTTCTTCTGCCTTCGGGAAAGAAGATTTTAAGACACATAAAAATTAACTTCTAAATTCAGGTGAACCTTGGTCTTCAAGATGTCTGTTGTCATGTACTTATAGTGGGATCCCCACTCCCACAACCAGAAATTTGTCCAAGAAACTATAATGGCATCTTCTTCTGTGTTTAGACTTATTGGAGTAGGAATGCACATTTGGTGGTCATTTAAATACTTTAGTAATAGGAATGCCAAATAACCATTGTCTGGTGACACATTATTTCCTTCTTCTCCAATAACTTTGTATTATAAGCATAATAAAGCTAATTTGAAAAAGAAAATACATATGCTACTTTTCTAAAGGCAGTATGGCACTGTCTTAGGGTTCTATTGCTGTAAAGAGACACCATGACTATGACAACTCTTATAAAGGAAAACATTTAATTGAGGTAAAAGCTTACAGTTTCAGAGGTTTAGACCATTATTCATCATGTGGGGAGCATCGGTGATATGCAGGCAGACATGGTGCTAGCTAAATCTTAATCAGAAGGCAACAGGAAGTGGGCTGAGGCACTGGGTGTGGCTTGGGCATATAGGAGACCTCAAGGCCCACCTCCACAGTGACACACTTTCTCCCCACAAGGCCACACCTATTCCAACAAAGCCACACCTCCAAATAGTGCCACTCCCTTTGGGGGCCATTTTCTTTCAAATCACCACAGGCACTAAAACCAAGACAAAAGGAATCTGGAAGCATTCCTCCTGCAGAGGATGCCTCAAATGCTGGGTCTTGAAGGACAAAGGAATTTTGCCTGGAAAAGAAGCAAGGCCACTGCAGACAGGAGGAAGAACATATGCTCCTGCATAGCTTTGAATTAGATCACTTAAGGAATGCCTTCCCTCACTGTAATTCAATGATTGCTTAGAAAGATTCTCAACCTCTTCTTAAAAAAAAAAAAAAGCATTCACCCCTTTTAAAGTGAAAAACTTGAAATTTATTTACAACAAAGCTTCTAATAAATGCCCTCATTAATATTAACCTCAGAAAATACTCATCTTGTTAATTTGTTCATCAAACACAAAACTTCACGGAATCTATGTAAATGTGAGAACAACTAAGGATATGTGAGTGACTTAGACAAAAGTAGCCACATGTTTTTATGCCTTTATTGGTACTTGATGCTCTCCTTACTCATGAATAGTATTTGGCCTTAGAAGAAAACCTCTAAGAAATGGATTCTTATTAATTGTTAGCTATTTAATATTATTATTACTATTATCTCTTTTATTATTTTGGTTTTTATTTTTATATAGCAAAGCACCACAAATCTGAATGTCAAAAATGATGTTTAAGGTGATTGATATGTTAATAATCCTCATTTTATCGTTACCAATACACATGTATCAAAACAACACATTGTACCCTATGAAATGCACAGTTATTATATATCAATCAAAAACTATTTTAAGTTGAATAAATGGGTTGTAATTCTTGTCTCACAGCTTCTTGGGGTCAAGTATTTTGAAGCAGCTCTGTTGGATGGTTCTGGCTGCAAAGGAGGCATCTCTCATGAAGTTCATCAGAATTTGCCTGGGCTATAATAGTTTAAAGGCTTGGCCAGCCTAGATCAACTTCTACAGCATTCAGACATGGACTATGGGGAAGAGGGACATCAGCTTCTTGTCACTGGGGCTTTTCCATACAACTGCTTATGTGTCCTGGTACAATGCACTGGTGTCTTCCAGAGGAAATGACGTAGCAGGCCAAACTTGGAACTCACTCATGATCCCATTTTAAGAAAACTTACTTCTATTGGGGGAGCACTCTAGGGAATGAATACCCGAAGGCAAAAATTACTGGGTACCACCTTGAGGACCATAGTGATTAAAGCTTGAGGAAATCTGCCCATGACTGGTTATATGATGGAATAGTCATCAGTTCACATCTCTCACATGCTCACTAATTAGTTGAAGTTGATATAGCTCTTGTACTTAGGGGTCAAAATTTATAAATTCATGGAGGACTTTTTTTGTATCTTTGTTTTCCACTAAATAACCCTCGCAGCATCTTTGAAATTCTTTGAAGTCAGAGAGCCATAGCCTAGTGTATTCATTCACTCCGTTCTCTGAAAGGTATCAAGTTTCCCCAAAGGTACAGGAGCAAAAATATGTCAACCATGGTACTTCCTCCCACACAGGGAACATCCTAACTCAACAATCAGTTCCACTTTGTTATGTGTTAACTTATGTACTGAAATTCCAGGTAAGATATCAATTTTTCAAAATGTCCATTGAAAAGAAAAACATCAAAGTATGGATTCAACTCAAAATCTTACCAAACGAAAAATTTCCTTCCCCAACGGCCTTTATGGAAGGCCAATGAGTCATTGCTTTAGATCACATGACAACGAGCTTCACTTCTTCATGGAGAAAAGTATTTTTGCATTCAGCGGAATGGTATGTCAACCCATGGACTTTAACTGAGCCATCTGGAGCCATTTGTAACAGCTTGGAAGCCCTTTCAGCAGGATAGCTTGCCACATAACTGAATATAGCTCTTGCCTTTATTAACAAGCAAACAAGCATAGAAATTGACATCATACCTACACATCATTCCCACCTTAGTCACGCCAAGGCACCTTTCTACTACTGAATTTCAAGTCTTCATCATTTCATTAAAGACAGTTTAATTCAGAATACTTCTTTCTTTTTTAGTCTAAATTAGTGAGATTTTATGAAATGCTAAAGGACATACTTGTTAGACTTTTCAGAGACTTCGAATTTAACAACCTTATTTAAAAAAAAAATGAAGCTTAACTATAGCAACCTCTTTTGCTTTCACATCTATTTCCCTACAGAAGGACTTGCAAGCAGATTGCAAAACCTATCTGCTCCTGGCTTCTGTCTGGCTAACAGGTATTCTTTGGGTTTACATGGAGTCCGTGAGAAGATTACCTAGTCCCTAGAGCCCCATTTTCTGTTTGCCTAAAGCTTTCCTATTGTTAATTAGGTGTAAGAAGAGATGCAGCGTTAACTCTTTCGGGAGCAGCAGTTACTCTCCTCTCATTAAGTACACAGTAGCAATCAAGATGTAATAATGGCTTTCATTACTGGGATTGCCCCTCCTGAAGAAAGCACCTCCCCCACCCCGGTACACTAGAGAGAATTCATAGCTCTAATTCCCCACCGCAAAGATCCCAGGGAAGGGCTTGAGTTCTGTTGCCAGTTTGTTCGATATTATTATTCTTAGAGATTAACTACTTTGGGTGGGGGAAGGATGAGAAAAAAGTCTTGTTGGCGGCTGGCTCCTGGTCTCTTCTCTGAGCTTTCTGAATGGTGGGAATGTCTGTCCTGTGATAACACTCTCCCCGTCTGTCTCTGTGTTCCTTTGAACTGTCACCACATGGAAAGAATTTTCTCTCTCTCTCTACATCTCTCAACAGTCAAGATGGTAAATTCAGCCTTTTTGGGGAGCTTTAACAGTGCCAAAAGCGGGCCCCAACATTGCAGAAGTGGCAGCCATTGCTGTGTTGTTAAAGTGCACCATCATAGGAAGGTCTTGAAAGCACATTAAAATGTAATAGCCATGTATGTAGTACAAACTGTGTCGTAAACTTTCAAAATCAGTGACATGTGTGCAGAGTGCAGAAGTAGGTGAATATGCTTCATTGTTATATGTATTTGCAGCATTAGCTTTCTCCTAGAATCACTTCTAAAGATTGGGTCTAAACCCTTCAAGCAAGTAGAGAAGACATGGCAGAGCTTGAAAACTGTCGCTCCCTTCAGATGCCAATATTCTCCGTTTCACATGTAAACAAGTCAACACGGTAAGATACGCTGCTTCCAAAACTTAGAAAGCCATGCTACTTTGGCCAGAGGAGAGTTAGGCTGAAAGAATGTTGACAATTAAGTGAAAAGTTTGGAGCTTCAGCCTTTTAGGATACATAAACTAAAATGGAATTCTCGTTTCTACTTGTATGACATATTTCTAATTAAAATTTATTCACGATGAAGATGAATTTTATCATAATAATTTATTGAGTAGCATAAAATATTTTTTTAAGAAGGAAAACTAGAGAAATTTCATTAAACATCTTTCATCTGCAAGAGAACTCTAGGTTACTGGGAGCTGCTCCCATGTTGGAAAATCATTTTAGGGTGGGGGATGAAGCATTCTCCCTGATGTTTCCTGAGATTCCTTCCATCTGAACCAAGCTGTTAAAAAACAAAACAAACAAACAAAAACTCATGGAAGGAAACTGCTACCATCCAGATCCCCATATGAAAATTTTGATGATAATTTTCTCCCCCTCAGACATTAAGTTACATCCAACTTCATGAGGTTTCCATCTCGATGGATCTGTACAGAGTTGTCAAGGAGGAAAAGACAACATTCTCAAATAAATAACCTAACGATGAACCTCTGAGTCCTAGAAAAACAGGAACAATCTCGACACCAAAGCAGGAGTCATCAAGAAATAATAGTTGGACAGACAGAAACCAGTGAAAGAACAAAATGTAAAAGTGATCAAACAGAAAGTTGGGTCTTCAAAACAACATAAGATTAACAAGCTGGCCAAAATAACCCAAGAAAGAGAGAGAGCTCACATCAAATAAATAAAAAGGAGTTACTACAAATTCCAGTGAAATATGTGGAGAATTGCTGAAGAGACTTTGGAAACATTTTATGAAGTTATAAAATTTTCAAGAAAGTTGATGGATCTGGAATTGTACTAAGTGAGGTAACCCAAGTCACCCAGGTTCAGAAAGACAGACTCTACATATCTCTATCATAGGTAGAGCCTAGCTTTGTGTGTATGTGCGTGCATGCATCCATGTGTTTATGCTAGGTATATAGTCAGAAAACTAGAAAGGGACCACAGAATGGAAAAAGACGGCCGACTAGGGGACCGAGTAAGGGTCCAGGTGATAATTTAAGCAGAGAAGAGGAGGGTGGAAAGGAAATAAGAGTGGGGGAGGGAGAAATGAGAAAGAATCAAAAAAAATTTATATGTGAAAATGCCATGATAAAGTCTAATACCTTTATGACAACTAAAATCTATCAAGAAACAAAAAAAATGTACATTTGAAAACCTTCAAATATAGAAAATGCATAAATTACTAGAATATAGTACTTTCAAAAATTAAATCAAGAAAAGATCAACATCAAACAATGAAATTGGAGCAATAATAAAAGGATTCCCAGCAAAAGAAAGGCCAGGACCAGATGGGACTCACTGCCAAATTCTACCAAATCTTTCCAGAGGTACTACTAAATGCTCTACCACACAGTATCAAAGGAAGGACCGTTACCAAGTTCATTCTATGATACCTGAAGAGATAAAGACACCAGAAAGAAAGCAATAAACTGGTTTCCACAATGAACATTGCTGCTAAACTGCCCACTAAAAATCTTGCAAACCAAATTCAAGAGCACATTAAGAAAATCACACACCATGGTCTATTTGGTTTCCTTTCAGGGACTCAAGTTTAGCTCAACACACAAAAGTAGATGTAATTCAGCACATAAATGGACTTAGGGCAGAAATCAGATGGTCTTCCTAAGTTCTTTGGTCAAGTTTAACATCCTTTTATGAGAAAAGTCCTTTAAAAAATATTAGGAACATACTACAGCATAATAAAGGCTCTCTATATATCTATATTGATATCTATATCTAGACAACCTAAATTATATCTATATATAAACAACCTAAATTATATATAGATATAGATATATGAAAAATGAAATGTTAACATTATCTGAAATGGAGAAAAACTGAGAGCATATACTTTAAAGTCTGGAATAAGTCTCTCTACTGACTCTTATTCAATATAGTGCTTAAAGTCTTAACTAGGACAATAAGCTAAGGGAACAAATTAAAGGGACTGAAATACAAAAAGGAAGGAATTAAATTATTCCTATTTGCAAGCCACATAAAATTATAATTAAAAGACCCAAAAAGTACCACTAAGAAATTCCTAAGCTTATAAACACTTTTAGCTTAGTAGCAAGGTACAAGAATTTATTTATAAAAATCAGTAGTTTGTGTATATGTGTGTGAGTGTGGAGTGTGTACATGTGCATCTAGAGGATCAAGGTCAGTCTTGTATGCCATCCATCACATAATGTCTACCTTTTCTTTTTGTGGTGAGATTCTCTTATTGGCCTGTAAGTTTCTGATTAGAATAAGCTGGCTGGTCAGTGAGCCCCAAGGATCTGCCAGGCTCGGCTTCCCCAACACTGAAATTAAATATTCATGATGTTACACCCAATTTTTTGTTTTTTGTTGTTCTTGTTGTTTTTGTCCATCTCTCTCTCTCTCTCTCTCTCTCTCTCTCTCTCTCTCTCTCTCTCTCTCTCTCTGTGTGTGTGTGTGTGTGTGTGTGTGTGTGAGAGAGAGAGAGAGAGAGAGATAGAGAGAGAGAGGTAGTTGTGAGCATATACATGCCACAGTGTATGTATGGAAGTCAGAAAACAACCTAAATGATCTTTCTCCATCTTTGCCTTGTTTGAGACATGTTTCTACTGCCATTTGATACTGCCTATGCCAGGCTAGCTGACCCACAAGCTTCTGGCTACTCTCCTGTCTCCAGATGTAGGATTCAAACTCAGGTCCCCAAAGCTTCTGTAGTAATGTCATTCACTGAGTTATCTTCTCAGCAACAACGTCTGGATTCTTTTCCTGGATTCTAGGGAACAAACTCGGGTCCTTCTGCTCTCACAACAAGCTCTTTACTGGCCGAGCTGTCTTCCCATCTCCCCAGATCAACAGAGTTTCTAAAAATGAATAGTAAAGTTGCTGAGAAAAGAGTAGCATGAAAACTGTGCTCACAACAGCTTTAAAGCAGGGAAAATAGCTAGGAATCAACTTGATCAAAGGGGTGAAAGTCTTCTAAAATGAAAACCTTAAGACACTAAAGAAGGAATTAGAAAATGGCTCTAGAAGATGGAAAGACCTCCCATGTTCATGAATAGGTGAAATTAATACTGTAAAAAATGTTTATATTACCAAAAGCAACAGATTCAATGTAATACCAATGGAAACTCAAATGACATTCTTTACAGAGCTGGGTAAAATAATCCTAAAATTAATATGAAAAGGCCTTGAACAGCCAAAGCTGTCCTTCTACCAAGAACATTGCTGGAGACTTCATCGTGCTTCGTCTCAAACTCTATTCAGAGACCGCCATAACAAAAATTGCATGGTACTAGCACAAAACAGATATGTGAAAAACTGGAATAGAATTGAGGACCCAGGGACACACAAGGACAGCCACCTAGGTTTGGGGAAAGCTATAAAAGAAAATACCCCCTTAAACAAATAACACTGGGAAAACTGGATTTCAATATGTAGAAGAATAAAACTGAATCTTTCTGCCACCCCAACACGATCCATTAGGATTTTGTGTAGAAGATGTTAATGTAAGAATGGAAACTCAAATTCAAGATATAGTGGTACACAAGGGCTTTCTAAACAGGGTTCCAATTGCATAGGAAATCGCAAGAATGAACAAGTGGAGTTACATAAAGATAAGAAGCTTCTCCCAACCAAGAAAATCATAATCAGAGCAAAGAGACAGCCTAAAAAGTGGAAAAGCAATCTTTGCCAATTTATGTGTCAAATGAGGGATTAATATCCAGGATATATTTTTAAAAACTGCAAGAATTAAACAGTATAAAAGGTCATGCATCAGTAAATGGGCTAATAAACCAATCAGACAGATCTCAAAAGAAGAAATACAAATACCCAATAAATAATTTGAAAAGTGTTCAATATCCTTTTAGATTCCATCTCCCTCCAGGTGGAATGCTACCACCAAGAAAACAAATGCAGCAAGGATGTAGGGATAAGAATGGAAACTTGTGCAGTCACCATGGATGTCAGTATAGGAGTTCCTCAAAAACCAAAAAAGGCTGTATGCTCAATGACTGTTATACAGTTAAAACTTGGAGGGTTGTATTTTTATCTATACATAGTCAGTTTAATAGCCCCAGAGCCCTGGATGAGTGAGTAGAGAGGTACAATTGTCTATTGCTTTAAGAAGTTCATTAAAACCTAGGGTTTCTATACCCATTTTCTCAGGTGCTGAAACAGTGGTGAAGGTTCATGCCCATCTTATAGCTGTCTAATCATTGTCAGCAAGCCATTGGTCCCAAAGATAATACAATGAGAGACCACTGTGTCGTAGAGTAGCAAGCTGACACTAACGGACGGGCATCGTTGAAGGAAATAGAGGAGACAGCCATAAATTTCAAGCAAATTTTTTTAAATTTTCATTCTCTGATCTCATCTCAAATCATTGTATATCTTGGGGCCTCTTTCCTTTAATCTGTGGTCACAAAACCATTACAATTCCATTCAGCTTTGCTGCTTGTCCCCAGCATTTCCAACCATTAGAACAAAACTAGCTGCCTTACATGCTACAAATACCTCCTTCCTCACTTTCCAAGACAATATGCCCCTGTCATCCATTCATTGAGGAACTCAGAGGCAGCCTACTGAGATCCAACCAGCTAAGAAGTGTCTGCTGAGCTCAGTTGTCTGTAGGGTTGTGTCATTTATTTGTTTATTTACTTATATTACATCTTGTTATGAAACTCTGATTAAAATAAGGAAATGCAATCTCAAAATCATCATACTTTTAGAAATTAGACTTACTCACCTAAAATGATACCTGGCAGAATATACTTTTACCGAAGGTCATGTAAGTTGTACAACTACTTTAGAGTGCATCAGAAAGTTGAACATCCTTACCCAGGAGTCAGCACTGTTCTCATTAGATAGATCCACAGAATACATAGATTCTCAAGATGGCACTCTGATAATATGGAAAACTGAAGAAAATGGAAATGTTCATCATCAGCGGGGCGTCGTGAACTGTTATTCACAAGAACAGTGGAAGCTATCCATCAGACAATGAGTGGACCAGAACTACCTGCAGTAACAAAAGGGAATCTACATGAGTAGCCATGAAGGCAACAGGAATAGGCAACAGAGCTACATGAGAAGTTGTTTGCATAGCTTTAAAACATGAGAGAGCAGAGAATATTGTGTTTATGGCTACACAATTCGAAGACTTGTACCAACTCTTGGGAGATAATAGACAAGTCTAGAGAAACTGCTACTCTGAGGAAAGAAGAGATTGTGTTCATGGGGGAAGAGTTTCTGTGACATCTGTTTCCTCATTAAGTGAGCGATGTACACACTGCTGTTTGTCATATTACTTTTGCTCTCTTCCATGAATTACATGTTGTCATATGAGGAATAGATAGGAAGTTTCTGCTGTGTCTCCAGTGAGAAAGAATCATCTCTTCACCAGTCTACGGCTAATGTTTACATACTCATCTGAGGACATTTTAAGTGTATTCACAGCCATTTCTAATTCCACTTCTAATGCCCAAAGTTGTTGCCAAATGATGAAGGCCAGGAAAGTCTCTTACTTAGCTAGTTGCTAGGTTATTCCAGACCTCAACAAATTTACCCTGGGCTCAGAAGTAGTGGTGGTTGGGGGTGTGGAGGGATACAGGAACAGACAGAGGGACTAAACAAGGTGGCTGCTGGGGTCTATCATGGCTTCATTTTTTGGTAGATCTCTTCTGCCATTATTTCTACCATGTGATTTAGGATGTGAGTATCGAGAAAGTGATGAGGAATTAACCTGGAGGATGGACGCTACACACAGTCGCCCCCATTTGGCCCAAATTGCAAACTTCTTCCTTCTACTGGAGAACCTCCATCCCCATGTGAAGTAGCTTCTATCAAAAAAGAAAACTCCAAAGGCCTCACATTCCCCTCCATCTGCCACCCAGTCTGCACGCCAACTCCGTTTGCCAAATGCTTCTGGAGAAGAACTGATACCCACCATGCCACAGCATTTCTCATTTATTGACTGTTCTCTTCCTCCACTCTCTGACCGTGCCACCCCACAGAAATAATTCCTGTCAATATCAGTGATGGTTTATCTCACCCATTCTAATGGTCCATAATCTGCTGTCATCTTATCATCACAACATTTTAAAATGTTGTTCTTCTATTGTTTTGGAGGCGGAGGTAAATTTAGGAGCTCTATGATGTAGAATATTATTTTAAGGTGTGTTACTTTTGTTCATGTTGCATTTGTTTAACTCTGTGACGCTGTCTTACTGTACCTGTCTAAAACACCTGATGGTCTAATAAAGAACTGAATGGCCAATAGCAAGGCAGGAGAAAGAATAGGCAGGGCTGGCAGGCAGAGAGAATTAATAGAAGGAGAAATCTGGGAGGAAATAAGGAAGAAATGAGAGAGGAAGGAGGAGGACACCAGAGGCCAGCCACCCAGCTACCCAGCAAGGCATGGAGTAAGAAAGAAAGATATGCAAAAAATAGAGAAAGGCAAAAGCCCAGAGACAAAAGACAGACGGGATCATTTAAGTTAAGGAAAGCTGGCAAGAAGCAAGCTAAAACCAGACATTCATAAGTAGGAATAAGCCTCCCTGTGTGATTTATTTGGGAGCTGGGTGGTGGGCCCTCGGAAAGAGCCAAAGCAAACAACAACAGCTGTAAGATTTAGAAGTAGGGATTTTAGATGTGCTATGCCATCTTTGATTTCTATTGCTGTGATAAACACTGTGACCAAAAGCAACTTGGGGAAGAAAGGGTTACAGTCCATTATTGAGAGAACATACATTGGGAGCCTGGAGGCAGAAACTGAACAAGAAACCAATGTCACTGACTTGCTGTCCATGGCTTGCTCACCCTTTTGCTTATACATCCCAAAACCACCTGCCCAGGGATGGCATGACTTCAGTGAGCTGGACCCTTCCATGCCAATCCTTAACAAGAAATGCCCCATAAACATGACTACATGCTAATCTGATGGAGGCAGTTCCTCAGCTGAGATTCCTTCTTCCCAGGTGACTCTTAATTTGTGTCAAGTAGACAAAGAAAAATAACCACTGTCAATAAAAAAGAATAAAAATTGTAATTATTATATAATTATGAAACTAAAATATTTATTTAGCATGGGAAATAATCACAAACATTGTACATATTAAAATTTTACAAATAACACCAACATAAAGAAAGAACAGATAACTCTTCCATAATTTATTCTCTATAATTTTCACATCATAATCTTTCATTGCATCTCTGTATAAAAATGGTTTGGATATACTGTTTTTTTATGAGAAGAGAAAAGATAGTTTTGTTTCTTTTCTGGGGCAGCATAGCAAGGATCTCAAGATGCTTCGCCCAAAACACCACCCAACCAAGTTCTCAACTGAGTCTCACCTGGAAAAAATTGACTTTGCAATCCCTAGGAAGTGTGGGCAGGATTTGTTTTCTTGAAGCAATAGGATTTATAGCAATAGTTCCTTTAAAGTCAGTGAGGGAGGGACTCCGGACAAATGTGCTGAAGTCTTGTGTGGTCACATACTTGAAGGGACTCTAGCCAGCCAAGCATGGCAAACGTGGCTCTGGCAGGCCTTGCCCTTCTCCCCATTCCCACTGCCTTGCTAAAAATCATTAGATTACATTTCTAAAGCTAGTCTCCAAGGTCCATTCCCTTATTTGACCACTTCCTCCTCCTGAAGCTGACTACCAAAATCCAGCTATCAAAGTACTGAAGTTCAGCAATTAAAAGCTCCATTGGCTCACTTAATTAACACACCCAATTGCAACTAAACACCTCATCCTAACAAGGGGTTTTCCCGTTTACCTTTACAAACTGACATTTTCCTATGGGCTACATATGTCTCCATCCAGAGGCAGTCCTTTGGCCCTCCCCTGGGACAGATACCCCTGCCCCCTCCCCTTGCCTCTTTTCTTCCTTCTCCCTTGTTCCCTTCTCCTTCTGTAGACCAATTTCTAAATGGTCTTATTAAATAAGAAACACAGAACCAAATACAGTGTTAAAGCCTAAGAGAACAGAGCAAGAGCCACGACTCCCTTTAGCTTACCACCCGCTGTCCTCCTTCCCCTGAGAGAGAGACCTTCTTTCTGGTGTCTTGTATTTTATTGCTTTCCTGTTCTACCTTCTCATTGGCTCTAAGCCCAGCCACATGACTTCCTCATCATTGCCTGTCTATACAGACCTCCTGGTCTCTATGGTTGATACTGGGATTAAAGACTCATGGGTCACCACGCTTGACTGTGTCCTTGACCACACAGAGACTCTGCCTGCCATGTGATCGGATGAAGGGCATGAGCTACTACCACCTGACTTCTATTCCTGGCTCACTAATGAACTCTGATCTCCAAGCAAACTTTATTTATTAACATACAAATAAAACCACATTTCAGCACAATTAAAATATCAGCACACCCTTCTCCATCTTCCTCTGTCTTCTGTCTTTGTCCTTTATCCCTGCCTCCTATCCCTCTGGAGCAAATAAATCTCCTTTGTTCTGAGATCTTGGCCTTGGAGTGTCTTGAGTCAGCTTCAAGGTTTCCTACAAGACTCATACTTATTTTTATCCCATAACTATTTTTTTTACATCTAGTTGATTGAAAGAAAGTTACCTGTTCTGCACTTATTGAAGGCTGCAGGTTTACACAGAATGCTGAAAAACAGGAAGTGGAGATCATGGTGCCCCTGAAATGCTACCCACCAATGTCTTGAATAGACACAAAAAGCACATAGAATGCTTCCCATGTAGAAAACATTGTATTAATTAGTTCACAGTAATTTGCAAATATCACTAAGGCTCAAAGTTTCTATTAAATAGCATGTCTACTTTTGACATGGGCAAATTAGAATTTTAACTGGCTAGGTTCCAAAGTCAACTTAGTTGAGCAGGAACTTGAACTTGGTAAGTTTCAAAGGCTACTTGGTTCTTCTGTGATATTAGCTTCCTCTAACAGTACTATGAGGTTGAAATTTTGTGTTTGAGGGAGACTGTAAATAGCGTCAGTGGTTTCACATCTTTTAAGTGTGAACTATTCACTTAGAATGAGTTCCGCACCTGCCATTGGTCTACCATCAAAATGCATTTTCATCCTGATATGTCTTGATTCATCATTGAATCTCCAAGTTCCCAAGTCCAAAGACTATGTGGACTTTGTTCCATCTCTTTGTAGGTATTGTGGCAGGTCTCAGATTTCTAAAGACCCAATTAGAGATGTTCCTCTTCAGGAACTCTTTCTCATGACCACTCAGGTGAGTTTATATTGGGCCTCATGGTTAAGCTGTAGTTTGTTTAATTCCAAAGGTGCTGTACATGTTTTTTCATTGCTATCATGTTTCAGGAGGTATTCTGATATCAACATTTTTTGTTATTAAAAACTTCATCCTCTAAATGTATATGCCCTTGGATTTAAAGGCCATGTATCTAAAGCACACAAAGTACAGATGTTTCCACTTGCCCCTTTGTATGACTCCACACAGCAATGATATTAGCCTTTTAGCAGTGTATGCCACATTAGCAATCTGAGTGGTTTCTGAATCAAAGCTGAAATCTGTAGTGTCTCTAATGCGAAATGAAGTTGCACATTCTTACCGTGCATTCACTCAAGCATATAGGTTTCATAATTGAACTCAAGAGATTGTACTTCGGATTCACTTCCGCTCTAATAAAAATGTACACATACTAATGTGCCTGTCCCCACATGGAGACACAATTTGAGACAGTTTGGTTATCTGCTACAGTGGGGCTACGCTTTCATTTCTCCAGTGAGAACTGAAGGCATGATAACTTAATTACATAAAATAACACCACACGATAGAAAAGAGTCTACATTATAATTTGCACAGGTCATTTAAAAATAATTGCATATGATGTGAACCACCAGGTCTCCTTACAAAGATGCTTAATATTTTTTAGGAGACATGAGGTTGAAAAGCATCAATTTGGCTGCATTGTTAACAGCTGTTAATCAGCCAAGCTTTCATATATATGGTCACACTGACCTAAATGTGTACATGATCGCTTTCAGGTATGTACAAATCATACTCAGAAGTAAGTCTTCCCAGATTGAACTCAAACTGCTGCTTGAAAAGTATACAGTTCTTGTTGCAATTGAGTATAGTTATATCACACCCCCCAAGAGCATACATACAGTTCATTAAATCATTCTAAAAAGGCTTTAAAGATTTGAATTACCATTAAACCTTTAGTTCAATTCTTACTTAATGGATGTCATCTGTGCATATTATAATTTCAAGGCAGGAATGATCTACGTTCAATTGAAATGTGTGTTGGTTTATTTGTGTGGTTGCATTTCACTCTGCCCTCATATCGAGATATGTATACATGTGCACTTCATGTGTGATCAAGCCAGCTCAATCATTCTAACATTCTAAAAACAGTATTCTAACATAATGAAAAAATATCCTGAACATGATTAATGTTTTCAATTGAAGTTGTTTCCTAGAAGGTTGTTTGTAGGCTGTTATGATAATTCATCATTAGGTAAATGAAGGGTAGGATCAATATTTCAAGATGAAAACAGTGATCTCTTAAACCTATTGACCACTTACTTCTCCAAGTGTTCATGTCTGTGCTGATTTCTTCTATATGTGTTAACTCAATTCTTCTCACAACATCCATGAAAGGGAAGCACCATTATCTCCCTAATATTAAAAAGGTGAAAACTGAGGCATGAGGAGGCTAGTGATGAGTACAGAGATAAAGCTGAGATTCCAGCCCAGGAATTCTGATTTTTAATTACCACCCTATAATAGCTACAAGATGTGAGCACAGATTTATAGGTTTGATATAATCTTCTAAAAAGGTAACTTAGTCTTCAAAGTAAGAAAGAAAGAAAGAAAAAAGAAAGAAAGAAAGAAAGAAAGAAAGAAAGAAAGAAAGAAAGAGATAGGTCCTTTTATCACCCAAGCTGTTCGCAAACTCACTGTATAGCCAAGAATGACCTTGACCTTTATATTTCCATTTCTCAAGGGCTGGGAATGAGGCTGGAGAAATGGCTCATTCATAAAGATAACTTCTTGCTCTTGCAGAGGACCCACTTTTGGTTCCCAGCACTACATGGCAGCTTATAACCATCTATAATTCTAGCTTCATGGTATCCAACACACTCTTCTAGCCTCTTCAATGGGTGATTCACACACACACACACACACACACACACACACACACACACACACACAGGAGAAACACTCTTGCTGTGGGGTGGTCTGTATGTCAAATGCTCTGGTCAATAAATAAAACACTGATTGGCTAGTGACTGGGCAGGAAGTACAGGTGGGACTAACAGAGAGGAGAATTGGGAGAACAGGAAGGCAGAGGGAGACACTGCCAGTCGTTGCCATGAAGATGCCGGTAAGCCACGAGCCACGTGGCAAGGTATAGATTTATAGGAATGAATTAATTTAAGATGTAAGAACTATATAGCTAGAAACCTGAGCCATTAGGCCAAACAGTTTAAATAATATAAATGTCTGTGTGTTTATTTTATAAGTGGGCTGTTGGACTGCAGGGTCTGGCGGGATCAGAGAGAAAACTCTCCAGCTACACACTCTTATACATCAAAAAATGAAAAATAAAGTAAGTATTCTAGTGCTGGAAATACAGACATGAACCTGATTTGAAAATGACTTTTGAGGAAAATGTTTCTTTGAATTAAAATCATTTTATCGTACAGGTTATAGAACTGCATAAAAAACAATAGCAAGTTTTAAGTGGATTTTATTTTTATCATACAACATTCTTGTATGAACTCAGATTTTCCAAGTTGATTCTTTGGCTTTAATGCTTTCCTCTCAAAGGCTAACAGCATCAAAAATCTGTTTCCTCTGTGTTGCCTCCCACGTCCCTAACCCACACCTGCATTAATGACAATGTTACTTGCTCAGCCAACTATTTTGCTCAGTTAGGTTTACTAAAATAACCAAATCGATTTCCTGTCTATAGGAAAAGACCCTTTGAAATCTATATGTTTCTTGGCCAAAGGTTATGTCAATAAAATACTCAGTAAAGTGAGGATTTGGAAATAATCCAATTAATTTGATCAATAAAGAAACAAATTCATACATTGAATCCTAAAGGTTCTTTCCTCTGTTCCTGGCTGTACACTACCTATTACAATTGGCTGGAAAATCACCCCCTCAGCTCTGCAGATGTCCCAGAGCTGCCTCAGTTTTAGAAGCAATTGCAGGTAGTGGATTTCCCCAGATGGTGACTGCTTCTCCAGAGCTGGTGAATGTCATGGATGGGAATCAGTGTAAAAGAAATGTGTATTTTAATTAAATTTAACTATCATGCTAATGAGATACATGATGTTTTAAATACAAAAGCATACCTTATAAATGTTCAAGATAATCTTATTAATAAAATTCAATTTTTACTTAACATTTTTCCCAATTAAGACTTTACATGAGAATTTTCTTAAATTTTTTTAACCTTTAACTGTTTTTAATATATGTATAGGTGCTTTGCCTGATATTAATATACAGGTACCTGCAGTGCCCGTGGAGACCAGAAGAGGGGGTCAGATCTCTGGGACCAAATTCAGAGATAGTTGTGAGCCATCTTATGGGTGCTGGGAATTGAATCTGGGTCCTTTGGAAGAGCATCCAGTGCTCTTAACTGCTGAGCCATCTCTCCAGCCCTTGCATGAGAATTTTTAATACCATCTGTTTTACCTGATTCTGAACTTCACTTTGCTTGGAAGTTCAGTAGGATCTCCAAGAACTGAATGACACATGGATTTCTAAATGCTGGCCTGACATATAGCAACAGCAATAACCAGAAATTACTCCATTCCATTTTAGAGAGTATCACAGTACCACACATTACGGATGTCTTATTTTATAATATTATGACTCATTTAAGGTCATGGTTTGTGCTATGATATAAATGGCAAGTAACAAAGAATTTACTGGTGCTATTCTATTAACAACTACCTTTTTTTCTAAAGAAAACAATTTTTCATACAAAAAATTAAAATATGTAACAATTCACTTTGTTTAAGCCACGAGCTACTATTGCACTCAATGCCAGAGAAGAGATTTGGATGCTAATTCATCATTTTGGATACTTTGGAGTTCAAGTTTAAATATGAGTAATCACGGGGCTGCTTGATTACCTATTTATGAATGTGTAAATCACAACATGATAACACCTAGAAAAATCTACAAATACAAAGGTAAAAGGTAGGGTAAGCTACATTTGCATGCATTTGTGATACTGTAGTATTTTATAGATTAAGCTAATTCATACTTGTTGAAAGAGCTGACTCATTCCCAGATAACTATAGTACCTAACAAATACAATGAGACTCATAGGAATGTTCTGGATTCGTTAATAGGCTGACTAGTCTTGGATGACTTCCTAATTACTTTTTCAATGTTTTGTACAGGTCATCAAAGCCTGGTAGTATGCTTGATGAGTATGTGATTAGCTATAAATATGTATGTTACATATATGAAAGCTTTAAGATACAGAGGGACTGCAAAATTATGGCTTATGAAATAGTATGTGTTCTTCCACGCAGAGTTATTTACCTCCATAAAACTACTGGAATTTGTAAATTTCATTGTTTTTTAAAAAAAAGCAGAATACAATTTGGATTCTTTCTGTTTTTATATTTCTACACTGGACCAAAACTATGTTTAAACATAGCCCATCTGTTCTCTTTTAAACTTAAATGAATTTTTTCCAAATGACATTGAGACCCCATTAAATAATACACACTTATTATTTTTATTTTATAATATCACCTGCCATGTTGACATGTGAGTAAAAGTTGAATTTGTCTGACTTTTAATGACATCGTCTAAGAAAGGAAAGGCTATTTTTAGGTTATCTTGAGTCCCAAATAAGGGACACACTTAAATTTATGTTTAGAAAAAATGCTTTTGAATAACACATTATTCATGTCAACCTTTGGCTTGATTGTAATGCAAACACAGTGTTCTCTGAAATCACTAAAATTTAGAGAAAAGGGAGTTCCTATGATTTTTTTTTTTTACATTAAAGATAATAAATGAGAAGTAACTGGTTGTTCATAATAGTAACCAAAATTCTTTTTCTTCCTTCCTTCCTTCCTTCCTTCCTTCCTTCCTTCCTTCCTTCCTTCCTTTCTTTCTTATTCGCAAAAAATAAAATATAAATAAATAAATAAAAGAATATTTTTATTCATTTTACATACCAATCGCAGATTCCCCTCTTCCTTCTTAACTAAGGAAAAGTCCAAAAGAAAGTGTAATTTGTAGTGACTTTAACACACCAGTTTTATTAATATTTCTTAAAGCAGCACTGTACGTTTAGAGATCAGAAAAATGGAACCCACCATAGGTACAGCAAACAAGCCAAGAAGAGAGAGTATAGGAGTAGAAAGGCAGGTCATAATTGATCCTATTGGGAAACCCAAAAAAAAAGAAAATCGTATTGATCTCCTGCTGATCTCCAAGAGCTGATTGCCCAGATGTATTCACTTATAAATAAGCATGTGCAAGAAGAGTCTAAAATTTTGAAGAGAAACAAACATCAGGGAATTTCTTCTCTCTGATAGCAAATACACCGTAAAATAATAACTAAAATAGCACAGCTAAGCATGATGCTGAGGTAACAGGATAAGATAAATCCAGAAACATGCATCTGCACACTTATTTAGCTTAAAAGAGTAAGGCAGATTTCAAACGAGCCTGGCAAATGAGTGAACAGCACGTTACATTGGGGTGATTCAGACTTTTCCCTAAGAAATAATTAGATCATTATCACGTCCTGCACACACATACCCGATTCTTGATGGATTTCTGACCTTGGTGCAAAATAGGAATTACATTCTTGGAGTGAACAGATGTGAATACATGCATAATTTGTGGATCAAAAAATGTCTTATTAAACAAGAAACAAGACACAGAAAGCTCTGAGTGGAAGAAAAATGAATCCATTTGACGATACCATAATAAGCCCAAAAAAAAAAAAAATCAGCACTATGGCATAATTTTCAAAAGAAAGGAATGGGAGCCAGTGAGCTTGCTTAAAATCTTGGCTGAGAGAGTCTTTCCCTCTGAGGCTCCTTTTCCACATACAATGAAGCTTTAATAGCATGTACTTCAAAGGCTCATTCCGATAATTAAATAAAAAATAATAATAATCCATGTGAAGTACTTAGCACATTGCCTAATACATTGTAAGCAATTAATGATAACTAAATAATTCTGCTTCTCTATTGTCTTACTGAAATCTATTCTAGAGACAACTGTCTGCAAAAAAAAAAAAAAAAAAAAAAAAAAAAAAAAAAAAAAAAAAAAACTTTCTATACATTACAATCTTTTAGATTTTGGAAACTTATTCCACATCAGGATTCGCAGAGTAAACCAAGAACATGGCTGTTTCTTTATGTTTTGAGAAACACCAAGTCAAACAACATGCATGACCCCATCATCATGTAAGTCAGATAACAGAAAGAAGTGTGGCTGTGCTGTGAAACTTGCAGACCCCCTCTCTATGACCCACTGCCTTCAATGAGAGCCCCCCCTCCCAAAGGCTTTACGGCTGTCCACCAGCTGGGACCATACGTTCAAATACATGAGCCTAGGAGGGACATCTCGCATTCAGACCACAGCACGGACACTTTTGTTTGTTTCTCTTGCAGTTATTGTCCTGAGAACAAAGATGCACCCCCATAAAGCTGCATGTAAATAAATTTCTTTGATGTATCAGTTTTGAGAAAATATCAAAGAAAATGCAATCACACCAACCTCCCCAATCAAATGTGTAAACTATCATTGTATTTTAAACTTATGTCAACTATAAACCTTCTAATAAACTATAAATAATGCCTCTGGAAAAGGTGACAGACTCTGTTGTATCATTTTTGCTCCCAATTCTGAATGAATGGAAGTAAGAAGTAAATATGTACTGAAAAAAATCAGAGTGGAAAAGTATACACTGACTTCATCCATACTTTTTTTAATCAAGACACTTTTATCAATAACGATCTCCTTAAGAGTGGTAAGCAAAGATTCCATGGCAACAATGATGTGTATCTTTATTATGATGCAATAAATTGGGCACTGAGATACTGCCTTCCCTTATTCAACAGCAACTTATTGACATTTTAAAGGATAAACCTTTGTGACAGGCCTTCTCATATGATTCGTGGTACTATAACAAAATATTTGAGATTATTCAATCTCAAATTCAATCTATACAGGACAAAAATGTATGGTTTGCACTTTGGGAGATCTAGCTAGACACTAGCAAGCATGGTGTCCAGGGATGGCCATTTTTCATAGATAATACCAGGTTTTAACAGTTCTACCCTTAAGAGATTAGTCTGACTTGAGTAGCAGCTTCTAAGATATCTGAAATGTCTCATATTCTAGGAGGCACAAAATGTCTATTAAAGGGGTTAAATGCCTTCCATCAAGTTCCTTGGACTTGCAGACTCAATCATCTGCTGAAGGCCACATCTCACTGAGGATAAAGTTTCATTATGAAGTTTTGAGAGAACAAAATCACTTGAGCTATAGTTTTCTGCTCCATGTTCCCCCAAAGCCATACTTCTCACATAAAATTACATTAATTCCATCCCAACAGTGCCCCAAAGGCTTAAATTATCCCAGTATTAACTTCAATGTCAAAGTTGGAAGTCTCATCAAAGAGAAAGATAAGGTTCTTGCACTCTAACATCATAGGTAGAGCAAGACCACAAACTACCCTGAACATTTTTATTAGAAACATCTGTCAAATATTCTGATGAATCACTCTTACCTTCTTTCCACAAAACAGTAGGACATAGGCACCATTTTAGGGAATTATTACTTATTAACTCTATCCTTATGAAAAAATAATAGTCTTTTCTACAGTGCCCACTAAGATTCCATTGATGATGCCATAAAAATGGTCTATTCGCATTTCTGCCCACATTTTTGCTCACATCCACTTAGGTGATGTATAACCAAGATGGAGGCCTTTTCTGCAGCTCTTGTGTGTTCCCTCAGAAAAATCATCCCTTCAACTGAATTGCCCTCAATGCACACCGTTCATCACCACGCAGGCTTGTGTCACGACTCGCTTCAATACTGTTCCAGCCCTTCCCATTACTTAGGTCCAAGGCCACTTCCACATGTGCAGGTGTTGGATAAAGAAGCACCACCTTCCATGGCACCTGTTTCCGTTTTAGCCCACCCTGTGCTGCACTGACAAGTACTGTACACTGGATTGCCATGTGATGTGCATACGGCGTTCAGGATAATCACTCACTGAGTATCTGCTTAATTAATTAATTTGTGTGAGTGAAGAAATGAGCAGACAAGATAAAACACAAGATAAATGCATGTACGCAGTACAGATATAAAATCTCAACACTCCATACACTACTTACTTCCTAGGCAGTTTTTTAACACTGCCTGCACATAATCAGGATTTTCATTACCCTGATCCAATCAGCCATCATGGATCCACTCTCCTCATAACCCCCACTGACCACTAATTTCTTTTCTTTCATTATAGAGACTTTTCCCTTCTGGGCATTCTGTACAAGTGGAAATCTACAGCATGACCATTTTCCTCATTTACATTCACATAATCTTGGAAGGTTTGCCCATGTTTGTAGTGTGTATCAATACTTCATTTTTTTAAAGTTTAAATAATCTGTTTTCTTATGGTTACACTGTGTTTTCTTTACCTGTTAGTGAACTAATAGATATTTAGGTTGTTTATACCATGGGGCAACTCTGAATAACATAAATGGTATTTTCAAGTGTGTATATAGACATGTTTTTTAATATTCTTAGTTATATACCTAGAGTGGAGTTGTTGGGTCACATGGTAACACTGTGACAGTCATTTGAGGAATTACCAAAATATTTTCTAAGGTACTTATGCTATTTTAAATTCATACATGCAATGCATTCCTACATGTCCTTGCTCACATTGGTTATTGTCCATATTTTCTTGTAGGCATCTGTGATGGCTAATATTTTTGTCAACTTGACAGAATCTGGAACTATCAAAGAGCCAGATCTCTAGGAATGTCTGTGAGGAAGTTTCTAGATTGAATGAAATGAGTAGGGCAGAACCATCATAAATTTGGTTATCACTGGTTATTGGGCAGAGGGTCCTAGACTGAATATTAAGCTGAACTGAGAAACTGTACTAATTGTTCTTTTCTTCCTAATTGTGGGTGAAGTGTGGCCAGCCACCCCCAACTCCTGACAAGATGGCTTCCCAACCACAATGGACTGTTACAAGAAATCTTTCCTTCCTTAAATGGCTGTTGTTAGGAATTGTGTTGGAGCAATGAAAAAAAAAAGGAACAAATACATCACCTGAGTGAATATGAAGTTGTATCTTGTTTTTATTTGATCTATCTAGTAATCAATTATTTTGAACATTTTTATGGACTTCTTATATTTTGGATTGAGATATGTCAGCCTGAATCCTCTTCAAAGTTTTAATTGGGATATTTGTCTTTGTTGAATTGAAAGAATTCTTGTAGATTCTGAATAATAAACTCTGACATGATTTGAAAATATTTCCTCCCATTTTGTCACCTGTCTCTGCATTTCCTGGAGCATATACTTGAAAGAATAAAAGCTTTCAGTTGTGATGAAGCCAAACGAGCACGTGTTTTGTTTTTTTGGTTTTTTTTTTGGTTGCTTACCCTTAAAATATTGTCACACAAGACAAGGTTATGAAATTTTTCTTCTAAGAATTTTGTGGCTAGCTCTTATGCTTATATCTCTGACATATTTTGAGCAGATTCTTCTGTCTGGTCTAAAGGAGGAATCTAATTTCATTATTTTGCTGATAGTCACTTGCCTCACTCTTAGGATACATCCTGTAGGATTTACTTCAAACCCATTCTGGACACACACATGAGAGAAATATATGGACATATAATTTAAAGACTATCAGCTATCGTCTAGGTATGTGTGAAACTGGTTGATGCCTACATTGGAGTTCTTATAACGATTAATTTTCACTAATGTATTGATCAAGTATGTAACAGTTAGAGGATTGCTTCTTGTGTATACACCCTATAAGAGATTTGAAAGAGGTAAAGGAATAATTTGTTTTTCCTATTTCCAAGTGTAAAGTACTCTGCTAAGATATGACAAGAATGTATGTATTTATTTTGTTCTCAAATTCTAAGAAAAATTAATGAAACAAACAAAAATCTCATGTTAACAAGAAAAATGTTTATAATTTTCCTGTAAGCTTTAGATCTTAAAAATCAACCTGTGGCCAGGCAAGATGGCTCAGTGAGTAAAGGAGCTGACTGAGGACCTGAGTTCAATCCCTGGGACCCATTTGGTGGAGAGAACCAATTTCTAAAAGTTGTCTTCTGACCTCTGTAGAAGTAAATGTCTTATTAAATAAGAAACACAGAGACAATGCAAAGACGAAAGCCCAAGAGGTCAGAGTTAAGAGCCTTAACCTTCACTGCTGCAGCTATCCTCTTCAGCCAAGAGACCTACTTCCTGTGTGTTTGTCTTTATATAGACTTTCTGTTCTGCCTTCTCATTGGTTGTAAGCCCAACCACATGACTGCCTCGTCACTGCCTGTCTGTACAGACCTCCAGGTCTTCTATGGTTGGTATTGAGATTAAAAGCGTGTGTCTCCATGCTGGCTGTATCCTTCAACACACAGAGATCTGCCTAGCTCTGCCTCCCAAGAGCTGGGATTAAAGGTGTGCACCACCACTGCCCAGCTTCTGCCATGGCTTGCTATTAGCTCTGACCCCCAGGCAACTTTATTTATTAATATACAAATAAAATCACATTTCACTACAAATAAAATATCACCATAGACCTCCACACATGTGACCTGGCAGGCCCAGATACACATAAACAAATCAATGGATATATACCATACAATTAAATCAGCAGAGGGATTAGTTAAAGAAATCAGTTGTGACAATTGAAAGTATTAACAGAAAATATTTATGTGGAAGAAAAAGATTAATTAAGATCGGGGTTCCCAGGAATCAGGAGAGGGTTACACTAGACAAACGTTCTGGTCTGACCAGTCTTATAGTTGATGGATTAAGTTGCTGGTCTGACAGCAGATAACAGCCAGTAATTTTTATAACTAATGTTAAAATTACTACTTCATTCACATACATACAAATCTGATGAATGTTTAACTAGGAAATAAATTGTAGAACTCAAGTAAGTCCGTAAGTTAACAATTTTGGCATACCGTTGACTGCTTTACTTGAATGTAACCTAATGTCTTCTGGCATTTTGCAGAACTTGGACATGTGCTCTGTACAACTCTTTGTTAATACTTGAAGAAGAAAATGCAAATTCAGGAAGATGATGTTGTGGGATATCAATAACAAGTGGAAAATTATTCTAAAATTTTTACTAACAAAAGCAATATTAATTTCAGCAAGACTCCAATCAACTCAAGAAACTAAAGTATTGCCATCACTAACACGGATATTTGACTCATGATTTAACTTGTATCCTCACACTTAACTTTAAAAAGTTTGTAGACCTATTCCTAATTTAACTAGCATTCTTTAAAGATAGTTGAATATTTTCTGAAAGATTGCTCATGTAAAATGACCAACATTAAGTCAGAAGCAGTGGATATTTTGTGAATTTCATAATTCTCCTTATAAGAAAGATGATTTATAATTATTAAGTATATGTGGTACTTCAGTTATTTAAATTATTTTCTCATTTGGTGATTTATGATTATTAATTTTATATGGCATGTCAGTTATTTAAATGGTTTTGTCATTTATTTTATGTGAAACTTACCTCCTTTAATGTTTTCAGCCTTCAACTTCCATTACAGCTAGAGTTCATTTTTTTGTGTGTTATTGGAAAGAATAATGCTATGGTACTTACCCTTATATTATTTTTCTGTAAAATGTCTGAAACCTTTAGCTTAAAATTGCTTACAGTTTGTTATTAATTTTTTTCCTTTTCTTTCTTTTTTTTTTTTTTTTTTTGGTTTTCGAGACAGGGTTTCTCTGTGTAGCTTTACGCCTTTCCTGGGTCTCTCTCTATAGACTAGACTGGCCTTGAACTCAACAAAGATTCACCTACCTCTGCCTCCCGAGTGCTGGGATTAAAGGCGTGCACCACCACCACCCGGCTTAAAATATTATTTTTTAAAAAATAGAAAAGGCACAGTTTCAGGACTTCCTGGAAATAATCAAGAATTCTGATTTTACTTCCCATAATTTTGAGGGCCTGGCAGGAATTTGGAAATGCTTATGTGACTTGGATTCTGTTCTTAGTGAATTGCTGTTGGCGGTGGATATTGCCTTGCTTTGAAAAGGCCAATCAATGACCTGGGCTCAGCGTCTATAAAAAATTCCAAGTAATTACTTAAGACTAGGTTCACTATTAGGAGTTAGGATTAGGAATTAGAATCACTATTCCTCCAGAGACTCAGAACCTCATTTGAGGAGGAGACACAGTAAAAGGCCAGACTACTGCTGGGCAGTGGTGGCACATGCCTTTAATCCCAGCACTTGGGAGGCAGAGGCAGGTGGATCTCTGTGAGTTCAAGGCCAGCTTGATCTACAGAGTGAGTTCCAGGACAGCCAGAGCTGTTACACAGAGAAACCCTGTCTTGAAAAAACCTACCTACCTACCTAAATAAATAAATAAATAAATAAATAAATAAATAAATAAATAAAAGACTAGTCACATTCCATGGAAACATGGCCCCTAGAACAGTAGAAATCCTCCGAGATTTGAAAATACCTTACTGGATGGTGGTTAACACCTTTAATCCCAGCACTTGGGAGGCAGAGGCAGGTAGATTTCGGTGAGTGAATTCAAGGCCATGAAAATGATATAGATGGAAATAGAAACAGTTTAAATGGACATGAACATCACTGTTTTTATTTTGATTAACTACTAGTTCACTGTAGAGACCCCAGCCTCAGGGATGTTTGAGCAAAACAGGAAACTTACTTATGAGTGGTGATGTTAGTCTGTAAGAGGTGGGTGAAATCTTTGTGTCCTTGCAGAGTTATTAGTCAGTCTTTTATTCTTTGAGTCAGAATTGGAGATCTTATTGACTGTAGGCACCAGGCATTAAAATTACTGTGCCATGCTCAAAGAAGAAATGAAAATGTGTAGGTATACTTCAGTCATCTTGTAATTGAAATCTCAACAAGTATTGAACATAGTTAAGAGCACTTATCTCCTTTCTTAGAGGAGGAGGAGAGAGATTGAGGAGGGATAGATATGTAGGTGTGTGTGTGTGTGTGTGTGTGTGTGTGTGTGTGTGTGTGTGTGTGTGTGTGTGTGTGTGTGTGCCAGTGTGCATGTGTGTAGGCAAAGCAGGATCTGGGAAAGAGGAAGTGGAATAAACTCATGTGGCCTGCACACTGTGTGACAAGTCTTTCTAATTAATAAATCTTTGTAATAAAGTGATGTTTGTGACTGTGGAAGATTCCCAACAGAGGCCCTTCCTTCCCTGTTGGCTAGCATTGAAAGTCTCAATGTCCGTTCCACAGAACAGCTGACATGTGCGAATTGAAAGCAAGCATTGGCTGGCTTCTTTGTTTACAAATGATCTCCACTGTCACCAGCGAGCACTCTACTCACAAGTTTTCCTGCTTGAAATAGAAGAGAGTTTCCATTCATTACCTTTCTTTCTTTCTTTTTTTATACAACAAAAAGGGTGGCAGTTAAACTGAGATAAATTGATGATAGAAATTTTTGTGTTTGACTTTTAACGCTTGCTGCTCTCTTACAGAAGATAAAACTCTAAAAGTTTATTTAAGCATATTTTACCATTTTGAAATTATATTGCATTTAACCAAAAATCTAAAATCGGTAACGCTCTTCAAGAATGGAAGAGGTCTACCCATCCATTAGAAGCCAGGTTTTTGGTATCATGAAAGAGAATTGTTATGTGCTTTTGAATGAGAAAACACACTATAGAAATGGAATTTGATGGTGAATGAACATTTGGTTAATAGTTATACAGAATGCATTCAAAAAGAAATTAAGATGTGTTTGTGACTAATTGACAAAAGAATTTGGAGCATAAGTTTTGTGTTCCATTAAAGTTCAATTATCCCTGGAAAACCCATAAGAGGATTTTATACCAATTTGGATCATTATGTTAATACACATTTTTCAAGGATATGAATTTTGAAATATAATGTACTGTTTCCTCTACTATTAAAAAGTTACATTTCTTCCACTGAAGGACTAAATGCTTGCCAGGTGCTGCAGAGTTCTTGAGTCAGAGTACAAGTATCTCAATCACAGCCTATGTGTGTATTTCCATCTCCATCAACGACTATGCGACCTGAGGCATGGCCTGGTCTGCTTATTCAGTGGGAATACACAGGATTATATGGAGATGGAGATCATGGGCAGGGTCAGGTGTAGGTGTTCATAACACACTCTTTTTGATAAATACCCTTGGACACTTGCTTTTGCCTTGGCTATTTTTTAATATTTATTTATTTGTGTGTTTGTTTGGGACAAGGTCTCACTGTGTAGCCCTAGCTGACCTGGCACTCACTGTGTTTGAACTCATAGAGATCCACCTGCATCTGCTCTGGAGTACTGGTATCAAAGGCATGCACGACCATATCCTGCTTTACCTGTGCTCTTAGTTATCCGATTAAGTAACAAGTGAAATACTAAGGAATTAATGTGAAATGAAGAAGAAGTAAAAATTCCATAAGTGTGAGGTTACTGGGCACTGTTTTCTACACTGAAAAAACGAACATACCATTTTCACTAAAATGATCAGTGACCACTCACCAAAGGCTTATAGTCTAAAAGAGAAAACACATCAGCTTATTATCGTAATAATTTTTGACATCGTCTATCTCTGGGTCTATCTCATTTTTCTCATTCAAATCTTCACACAACAGAATAAGTAGAGCTAGCAAAATTCTCAAATGCAAAACTAAGATTTTTTTTTTCCATTTCCACACGAGAGTCAATTACAGGGCTTCACGGTGCTAGGTAAGAGCTCTGCCACCAAAGCCACATCCCCAGCACAAGATTCTTTTAAGGATTCATTTGTCCTCTGAGTTGGAGTGGCACCCAGAGACTATGTCTTGCAGATCAATTTTTACTTAGCAGTTTCTCATTTGTCTCATACATCCGCCTAGTTCCCAGCATCTGGCCACTGAGCCCTGAGAAAGTCCACCTCTGGCTCTATGTTTTTGGCTTCTGATATTCAACAATTTAGGAGAGCAAATGCATCCTGCTTTAATTGTGTACAGAGTCAGATAAAAGGGAGTGGTTCTGGAGTGGGGGCCTGGAGGGCTTGGCCATAAGGCTGAGGAGCTGAACAGATTTTTTTCACATGACTCTGGAAATCTCTGCAACTCTCTGGATGTCAGTTTCTTGTTCTGCAGAACTCGACTTTGGACTTAACAGACTGTAGGTTCCTTGATCGCTCAGACACTGATTTTCATTCTTGGGGCATTTTTATTGTTGTTATTTTCTAAGGATTGAGACTGTTTTTTTTTTTTTTCTTAGTTTACTTTCAGGAGGGGGGCACCTTTAGAAAGATAGCTGTGACTTATTCTCTCAATTATTTAATGGTAAGATCTTTGTCTAAGTATTCAATTAAAGATGGAGCTACACAATTAGATAATGGAATATGTAATTTTATGGCGTTTTAACCACTCCATTGCTGTTAGGACAGAGCTATATGGTGACACGTTGGTACCACGCTCGTCAATGAAATGCCATTGATGCTTGAATCAGTGAATAACCGAGGCGGTCAGGGAACAGCAGCTAGTAATCAGAAAGGCAGACTGAAACGTCAGCCGCTTTCCCATCATTTTTCACTTTATTTCTTGACTTGTTCAGTTTGCGGACAGCATTATGCACTGTCCCTATTCCCAAGGGTAAATACAAACAGCATTTTCTAGTCAAGTCCGTGTAGACAGAGGGCACTTCTTTGGATCAAAGCAGTTATGTTACCTTATTATTCTGCTTTCCAGAACCTCCTAAAACAATAACACTGTAACTGAGATCCAGTCATTCTCACATGTACAGTCAAATGTCTATATGATGAAGAAATGGCCTTCACTGGTTAGTGACTTTATTAAAAGGATTTTCTTTATTATTAAGTAGCTGTGTTGTGAACCTGGCTTTTTTTTTTCTTTTTACCACTTCCCTTTCTATTACAAGCTGTTAAACTCAGAGCCTGTATCAGCTAAGCAGCAGACTCAGTAGTAGGAAATGAAGTGCTGTGAGCTTACATCAGACTAATTAGTCTATGGTATTAAAAAAAATGAGTAGGGGAAGGGCTTGGGAGGACTTTACAGGTTGCTTTGTGAAAGGCAGTTTGCTTAATTAAGCCAACCACTAATTGTTAAATATTTTTCAGGCATTAACAGAGCTACTCCGAGTGTAATTAAATTTTGATTTTCGTGGTATTTGCAGGGATTAAAGTCACAATCTGCTGAGGCACTGGGGTTAGTTAATATTCACTTTGCTGCCACAGCTGTCCTCCATTATAATACAAAGGACAGGAGCAGGGTGAGCAGAGAGGGAGTGGAGTCATGAGAAAGCCCGTCATTCATCTCCACCAGCTCTGCACTCCACAGCCCAGGACAAATGGGTCTGAGCTGATGACACACAGCCAGGCATTAAATCCAGTTTAATTTGATGCAAGGCAGGGATGTCTGAACCCTGTCCACTTTTTTTCTTTAATTTTCGTATATGAGACTGCAGAAGAGATAGGGGGAAATCATATGTGGTGAATGTACATTTCCATCCAAGTGGTGTTTCTGGACTCAGGAGTTCCACCGAAGTCTCCCAGGACCGTAAACCGATCCCTGCTAAACCCTTGTTTGGCTTTTTGTTTTGCTTTGGTTTTTAGTCTCAGCGAAGAGTAAAAGCCCCCTGGAAGGTGGTGTTGGCTTTAAGTTTGTGGCAAAATCTAAACTGGCTTAATATTTTGAGTTTTCCTTTTAAATAAGTGAATAAAATAATACTAAACCTGGGAGTTTACATGTGTTGGAAATGGACGAGCTTTCCCCTACACGTCCTCGGCTGACAAGGAACAGTCCTACTTCTGCCTTCTAATATTGCAGGAGTGCGTGTGTGTGTGTGTGTGTGTGTGTGTGTGTGTGTGTGTGTGTGTGTGTTGTCATTTAATAGCTTTAAGAAGTGCCTCCCAGTTGTTAAGTTACACTCTGAAAAGAGGATATGTATAGACAAACTCATCCTTTCCTCTCTTCTGACCCCGCCTTCCCGTCTAGAACCCACTGTCATTTTTTGTTTGTTTGTTTCTCTATTACCTTGGGTTTCAAAATGAAACAGGCCAGAGTCCCTGCACCTATTTAGAGGACACTGGTGGCACTGGGTTGCTGGTAAATAAAAACACAAGGTTTAGAACTCTCTGAGTATCTTTTAGGGCCCAATGTGTCAGTACAAGAAACCTAGTGACATATCTCTTCTGTTAGCAAAAATCTTTGTTAAGAAAAATACCTCAACCCAGACAGCCCTTGGGTTTGCCTTGATGTTAGGAGAAAAAAAGGGGAAAGGGGAAAGAAGAGGGGAAGGAGAGAGAAAACGATATAAATCAACCTAGCATACTTCCCATCTCAAAGGAATTTGACTGTCAGTTCGGTTCCCAAAGAAGCAAGTCTAAAGACCACGATCTTTTTATTAGTTATGTGATCTTCCTGAAGTATTCTTGAATGATCATATGGTGTAATAATTCTGTAACTAAAGTTACTGTTTCCATGGGTCAGGGGTTGGGAGGTAGAGTGATGTGTGGATCTCACAGGACAAGCACCTGGAATTTAAAGAATATTGGCATAATTTAATTCTAGTACTAAGATGACCCTGGCTCCAAAGGCCAGGATGCTGTTTTTATCTTTTGTTTCCAATCAATGCCCCCTCAGCAACGTGGAAATGATTTCTATGGGATAGACCGAAGCTTCCTAGTAGAAAGAACACTATGCAGGATTTTCAGAAGAGATTCAACAGGAAGCCACGGCACCAGCCTCACAGTCCAATAGTGCTATGCAAATGGCTTGCGGGTCTCTGAGTGGCTAGAAATGGCAGAGAACATTTTCTCCGGCACACCACTTATACCTCTGTTGTATCACTCATCCTCCTTGCAGATTATAATTCTTAACCAGTACCTCATGTAGTCCCTGTGGTCATTTGTGTGTGGTGCTTTTCCTTTCCTTTCTTAGATAGATTCATTGCTTACTAATGGATTTACTAATGAAAATCTTTAGTTTGCCAGGCAAAGTGGAGCACATCTGTAATCCTAGCACCTAGGAGGTTGAGGCAGGATGTTCATGAATTCTAGACTCACCTGGAACAAAAGAAGAAAAAAAAAGTAATCTATTTTTTTTGGCTCCCATACAGAAGATTTTATTAAATGAATTAATACAACAAATGAACAAACATTAAAACACATACACACAAAACTCTGTGGAAGGAGTTTCTCTTTTGTTACTAGTCAGTGTAGTAGTCACCAGTGAGGAAAATGCTGTTTTCTCTGCTATTCTGTTATAGGCCTAGAATCCTTCTCTCTACCACTCTTGGCTGAGGTAGAAGGAAGGATTCATATTCTTTTTTTGCTTTAGGGTTCTTTATGTCAATTATATTCTTTAACTGAGACTTGAAACATGAGTATCAAATTCATGATTTTGATGTTTCATTAACCATTTTCCCCACTCCTGCCTGCCCCTTAGATGTAAAGATAAAGCATCACCTTCCCTTCCCTGGGTGCATGCTTTTACTCTCCACAAAGTCTGCAAGTGGGGCTGCTGAGATGCCTGAGCAGTGAAGGCCTCTGGCAACCTAAGTTCAACCCTTGGAGTCCTACAAAGTTGTCTTCTAACCTCCACGTGCCCACCCATACACAGATATCAGGCACACACATCCACAAGCATAAGAAGTAAAATACACAAACAGAAGATGTGTTATGTTATTAATTCACAGTTCTCAGCTAGGTCCTTGCAAAGAGTAGCCAGGCAGTTTCAGTCCATTTGTTTAGGAATAGCACACCCCATAACCATGAAAGGCAACAAGGCCAGCAAGCTAACAACACAGCTACAAAAGAATCATGCTGAATCAATAAACTAAGACCACTCTGGTCCACGCTGTCCACATTCATGAAAGGAAAATTTCATTTTGCCTCTAGCTTCGCAAACCTATCTAGTGTATAATGTACAGTTACTATCCTGACAAAATGTAGCTGTCTGGTTTAACCAGTAGAGTCTGCTTGAAAGCTACATATCAGTTCTAACTCAATTCTTACAGTGTCTATTAGTAAGTCAGTCATCTGCCAAGACACACCTACCCATTCTTCAATCACAATCAGAGAGGGCTAGGGATGTAGGTCACAGTGAACATTTGCTCAGCATGTATAAGGCTCTGGATTTGATTTCCACTGCCAAATAGCCACCCCTCAAAGAATATGACTTTGGGAACTAGGATCTCCTAGATTTTTTCCCCACACTGAAAAGAGAACACTTGACTTTTCTCCTTTCCCCCAATGGCTTCAAATTTAAAATAAAGAATTACTGTGGCATGGCAGACAGTATGTTTAATAATAATTTCTCATAGTCATTAGTGGGCTGGAGAAGTAAAATTTATTTCATTGTAAACCAATCGGGAAAACAATCCCAAGTCATCCATAGGACTGATTGGTATTTTGATGGTTTCCACTTCCAGAGGTTACACACAGCTGTTTGTTTTTCACCTTCACAGCTCACATTCACCCTCCCTCTGTGTTACAGGGCTCAGAACACCAGGCAGTGTTTGAATCATCATGATAGTTTCTCTCCAATTATTCATTTCAGACTCAAAGGAGACTGATATAAACATCCACTCAACTCATGAAGTTCCACAACTCAGTAAACTTGGAATTAGGAAGGACTAGTCCTCAGGTAGTGAGCATGGTTTGGGCAATCACAGGAAGCAGCTTTGGACTGACTTGCTCTTTACAAAGCTTCACTTGAAGGTTTGTGTTACTCAATTGTTTATTTGGAGGTTTTTGTAACAGTGTATGCTATAAAAATTTAAGCCAAAAATCATTCAAAAAATTTTTAGTAGGAACTGAAGTCTACTCAGAAGTTTTTGGTACTTTAATCAGATGTTGCATTCTTCCTACAGATTTTCTCTGCATATTCTGACAGGAAAACCCTTCCTTGTAATGTTAACGAATGACATCTGTAACTTCCCATTCTGCATCTCGGAGAGGCATGCGTTGGCCAAAGTCATGCACTGGCCAGTGTCAGTCACACATATTCCTCCTGCTGCTTGGGAGGTACAAACATATACAAAGACTTCTCTTTCCAACTCAGGATTCTGAAGTTAAAAAAACCACAGTCAATATGTGACTGTAAACAGCACAATTCCACTCTTGTGGCCACCGTCGATATCAGGTTGAAGGAATTTGGACTGCCAAAAAAGGAAATGTGTGTTTAAATACATTCATGACATAATTAAGGCAAGACTAAGAAATTATCCAAAGCACATAAGTAACATACTGTCTCCCTGTAGCAAGTGTAAGGATCCATTCTAACAAAAGCTTTCTGTGTTTCATTCTTGAAAAACTGGGGGTGGGGGCTAGAGATTATAATTCATCCTAGAACTATATAACATAAGTAAATTAACAATAAAAATGATAAATTGGGCAATAAAAAAGATTACAGAAATAATGCTTTCACATATTGGACATTCATTAAATTGACTTCCAAATGTAATTACTTTAACATTTCTACATCTGATTCAGTACAGATTTTTGGATCATTAAATAAGATAGTAAATATTATACTTCCTTCAAGGAAGATAATTTATGGCCGAGCAAATTTTCCAACAGGGACTAAAAGTGATGACAATCAGACCAATTTTGTTCATAATAATTTCTTGGACCTCAGATAATTCTTCAAAATTATCTCACCAGATATGTATTGTACATCACTCTGTATAAGCCCCTAAAAAAATAGCACATAATGACATATAGGAAATCTCATCCTTCTGTAGTCCCATGGGATTTTCTAGATATTTTGCCAATACATTATTTAATATATGATCTATCTTTACACATCATAATGCTTATTTTCGGCACAAGTTTTTATTTCCAACTAAACTACAGTGGAAATGTTAGACCCTCAAAAACACACCAACTTAGGCTCAAAAAATGTGAAAGCATCAAGATAAATATCTATAAAGGGATATAAGGAACTAGAGGATAAACAAGGTAGAAAGCTTCAAGGAGACAGCATTTGATCTGGGTCTTCAGAATATAGAAATTCAGCAAACAATGAAGAAAGTACAGACCTTTCAAGGCAAGAAAATGAGTCATGTTCAGGCATGAGGAAGTTTGCCTCATACACTTAGAGCCTTGCTCCTCTGAGAGAAATTTAAGCAGAGGAATTCATATCACCTGGGGACTGTCTAGCAATTCAGAGCCTCTGTTTTGACCTTCTGAATTCAATCATCATCTTAGCAATATGCCCATGTGGTTTTGTGTAAAATAATGACTGACTAAAGGCATAACACACTAGCTTTTAGGACTTACATGAGTATGGTGCTGGAAGCTTATGCTGCTGGAAAAATGGGACAGAAAGAACATATAGGGACACAACCAGAACACGGTTTTTAGGAGTCTGCAATTCCTACCATAGGCATGGGGTACCACCCAAGCCTAGGAGAGTCTTCTAACAGGCAAGTGGTTTGCTGGCTCTCTGATCTGAAACAAAGACAGTAGGAACTGACAGAATGGACCGTGTCCTAACGACATGACTCCAAAGGATTGCTAGGGATTTCCAACAGTTGTAACAGGCCATAATCAGGACTGGGCAAAACAGGTGCTTTGGGAGGTATTGAGTTCCAACACAAGTTCTATGGTTTAAGTTCCACGTGGATAATAAGTTGTTAGAACTGTGAAAGGAAAGACATTTCAAGATAGGGATAGCAAATAACTCAATGGTCATTTCAACACCCGTAACTTACTTGTCTAATCATTCTTTTATTGTGATGGCTGTTAAAACATTGATAACCCTATGGGAATGGAGGAAATTTTGAGTCTCTACAGAGACTCTCATTGCTTAAGAAGCAGAAGACAGATCAACCAAGGAATACATAACACCATTCAGGTGGAGATCAGTGCTACTGTTAGAGACATGTATGGCAGCTCATCAGCAAGTCAGAGGGCATTTTCAGGAGGAAAGGAAACTATGAATGAATGCCTTTAAGACACTGGAAGAAGGTAACATGTTGGGAAACAACTCGATGAATTTCACTATTTTAACAACTTATGTATTTTGCTTCATTGTCTTTCAGAAGAAAATGAGTCATGTTGATAATGTCTTACAAATCTGTGACTTTTTCATGGTTTCACATTCTCACAAATTAGTACATCACTTCCATACAGTTCTAGAAGGGTTGGAGCAGACATTACAGATAAAAAAAAAAAGTCAACTTTTAAATAGGTAGGTGACTCAATCAACATCCCATATTCAAAAATTGTCAAGATTCCTAATGTTATAATTGACTGATGGACTAATAGATGACTTAACTCTTACATGATAAATTACAAAATTTTCTGAGTTCATAAATGAGATGACTTCAGACAGGTCTCAGAACATGAGCTTCACTGGGTTAGGTTAAAGATGGCTGCAAGTTCCTTACTAATTACTCTTGAATCTAGGTTGGCATCCTGACTACACGGCCAACAACCTCTGGAGACAGTGATAAGCAATGCTTCATAACTCCGGTGACAGGGCTTATGAGCCCTACCAGCTTGTGGGTTTGTTGTCTATTTTATTTCATTAGAAGCTAGCCAGAGAGCAGGCACATATGAGCATTACAACCATCATATCGTGAGGAAGACCAACCACAAACCCTGCTGAGAAGCTGCATAGAAAGACATATCCAACCTTTTTCAGCTGCTCTAGACTTGCCAAGACCTGATTCAAGACACAAGAGTGAGGAGTCCTTCAAATTACTCCCCACACTGTCGCTTCCATCATTATTTATTCCAGCATGTGATGAAATTACCATTTGACTACTGGATTATATTTTATACTGTTAGATCAATCCAAGTATTAGATAAGTAAGTTAGACCCAAGATTTCAAACAGTACTATTTGCCTTTTTCTGATGTGCTGTATTATGTTGCATTGTGTGGCAACTAAAGGATCTATATACTCCCAGGAAAACAGCAGTTATTTAATGATACCAAGTTAGAAACTTTTGAGGGTTGTCTTAGGTTTTTTATTGCTATAAAGAAACACCATGACCATGGCTACTCTTTTAAGGAAACACTACTCTTTTAAGGAAACATTTAATTAAGGGGGCTCACTTAAGTTTCAGAGGTTCAGTACATTATCATGGTGGGGTGTAGATGGAGAGTTTCTCTTCAGATCTTGCCAAGCCCCAGCAGTCCTGCAGCCCACTTATAAAATAAACACACAGACGCTTATATTATTTAAACGGTTTGGCCTAATGGCTCGGGCTTCTTGCTATCTAGTTCTTCTATATTAAATTAACCCATATCTATTAATCTATATCTAGCCATGTGACTCATGGCTTACCGGTACTTTACATCCTGCTCCTCATCACGGTGGCCAGCAGCATCTCTCTGCCTCACCTTCCACTTCCCAGAATTCTCCTCCCTGTTTGGCCTATACTTCCTGCCTAGATACTTGCCAATCAGCATTTTATTTATCAATCAATCATCCACAGCAGTGGGGAGCATGTTGGCATA
Source organism: Peromyscus leucopus (assembly GCF_004664715.2). Taxonomy (NCBI): domain Eukaryota; kingdom Metazoa; phylum Chordata; class Mammalia; order Rodentia; family Cricetidae; genus Peromyscus; species Peromyscus leucopus. The sequence continues at coordinate 42,823,579 of NC_051079.1, read as the reverse complement.
CAGGCTGATGTGGTGCTGGAGCTGAGAGTATTACATCTTGCAGTTAATAAGAAGTTGACTGGCAGACACACTGTGGGAAGCTTGAGCAGAAGAAACCTCAAAGCCCACCCCCACAGTGACACACTTCCTTCAACAAGGCCACACCACCTGATAGTGCCACTCCCTTTGGGAACCATTTTCTTTCAAACTATCGCAAGGGGAGATCTGCCTAGTGGAATCTAGTCAATTTAAAACTGCTAGAGATATTAATAAAGTATTATTTTAAAATGTTGAACTTAGCAGTGTTTCTTAAATAGCAGCTGTGACCTAGAATATTTGAGATTTTTTTGTTTGTTTCTTTAGTTAGTTGGCTTTTTTTTTCTTTAGTGATGCTTTTTGAAAAAGATTTTAGATAAAATAAAATATATATACCAACTAAAAGAATGGCTAAGTTTTTTTCTTTTCTGAGTATTTTATATAATAATCACATAAATTTCCATATAATCTGAAGGATGATTTTTTTCAGGTATAATGACATTTAGTTTTAGGTATAGTGTTCTGAGAAAACAACAAAGAGAGTCCTCACCGTCATTAGAGACCATCAGTTCAACTCTTCATTTCTGTGAGTAAAAAGAGAAGGAGCACAAAGGTAGCCTGTGATTTATAGAAACCCATGCAAACTCTCTAACAAAACCTGAAACTCCTAGGCCAGGTCTCTAGATTTGCTGTTGAGTCTCTCAGAAGACATTAAAAAAATCAATATTCCAGAAGGTGACAAAATTGCCATGGTATCATTTGACTACTGGGATTATATTTTATACAGTCAGATTAACCCATGTATTAGGGAAATTAGATCCAAAAATTACAATTTCAAAGGCAGTGCTACTTATTTCTCTAATATGCTGTATTACATTGCATTACTTGGCAATTAAAAAGCAGGTATATTCTTAGAAAAACTAATCTTCAGAAATCAGGAGAAAAAAATAGTTGCCTATAGGGTGACAAGGAGAAGGGTCCAAAAATAATATAAAAGAACCTTGCTAGAGCTATGGAAAAGATACATATTGTGATTTAGGTCTGAATTATATGTGTTTATACAATAATGAAACAGAGCTGTGATCAATATTTGGGCATTTTTCATGCATATAAATTAATTTTTCCCTCCCTAAAATCTAGTAATAATAATGGTGCTGGAGAATTGAATGTGTATTAAATACTCACTGTGAAAGCAGGAGAACTGGAATTCAGATACCAGAACCCATATAAAAGCTGAATGGGTGTGGTGACCCACCTATGACCTCAGTTCCAGAGAGGCAAAGACCGAGCTGGCTAACCAGACTAGCTGCAATAATGAGTTCCAGGTTCAGTGTGAGACTCCTGCCTAATACAGAAGGTGGAAAGCAATCAAAGAAGACATCCAAGATGTCTTGGCTCTCCAAACACATGCACACGCATGTCTGCCAACGCACCTGTGACTACCCATACATAGTACACATGTATACGAAAAGTAACAGTAACAATGAAGAGAGTTTGTTCTCCAAATGAGATGACTTGTCAGCAATTGTTTTGTTGGCAGAAGATGGCTTGCATCGCTCAGTTTTCTGGAGTTGAATGGGTAAAGTCAAGGACATACATATGTGGTTATAAAATAAAGTACCACTAACAGCCATTCAGAGGTTAGACAGACATATGTGACCACAGAACATGAGTGTTGGAAAAGATATAATAAGCCATCCCCTTCACTTTATTTTGTAGATAACCTCGGTCTTATTGACAAACCTAACCCAACCCTACTGGTAAATGAATATGATGGGCCATTGTTGATAGACTTTAGCAGCTCATTTATCCAATTGAACCAAGAAGGTACCTAAAACTGGGTTAAATCTGGTGTTCAAAAAGCAAGCAAGCAGCACAGATAACATGAGCATTGTAGTTGAACTGAAACATGATTCTTACTCATTCATTCTTCAGGGTTTTGTTGAACAGCCAAGGCCTTTTATCCCCTCCAATGAGTAGATGTGCTCATTGGAAGTTTGAAAAGCTTGCTATATAACAAAGAGACACATGGCAGCACCATGGGGAAAGAAGAAACTCTTGCACTGAACCTCACCGGTGGTACCTTTGGGCAACTGAAGAGCTCCTCTGTGCCTCTGTTTCCTTTTTTGTCTGATGAGATCTCACTTCTTCCATGGACAGTTATAAGAATTCAATGGGATAATATTCTAAAGCCTTTGGAATAGCACTGGGTTCATTCCAAGTGCTGAAGTATGGGCTTCCTTTACTCTCTGTGGTGGTTTGAATGAGACTGGCCCCCATAGGCTCATATGTTTGAAAGCTTAGTCACCAGGGTATAGAACAGTTTGGGAAGGATTAGGAGGTGTGGCCTTGTTGGAGGAGGTGTGTCACTGGGATTAGGCTTTGAGGTTTCTAAAGCCCATGATATGCCCAGTGTATTTCTCTCTGCCTGCTGCCTGGGATCAGGATGTAAGCCCTCAGGCCCATGCCTGCCTGCCGGCTGCCTGCCATGATGATAATGGACTAACCCTCTAAAGCTGTAGGCAAGCCCCCAATCAAACGCTTTATAAAAGCTCCCTTGGTCATAGTGTCTCTTCAAATGATAAAATGGTAACTAGGATGCCTTCCTTCCCTTTCCATAGTCACACTCAAATTAAGAATCAAACTACAGGCTAAGGAAGGTTGTAACTAGAAGTTTTTCTGTGCCCACCCGACTCCCATGGCCTCGTGGTCCCGCAGCCGCTCAGACCCAAATGAACACACAGAGGCTTTTATTAATTACAAACTGTATGGCCTATTGGCTCAGTTAGATCTTACATCTTAAATTAACCCATTTCTATAAATCTATACTTTGCCACGTGGCTTGTGGCTTACCAGTACTTTACGTCTTGTTTCTCATGGTGGCAGCTGGCAGTGTCTCCTCTGTTCTGCCTTTCTCCTTCCTCCTTTCTAGTTAGAATGTGCCGCCTAACCCTATTCTGCCTCACTATTGGGCAAACAGCTTTATTTATTAACCAATCAGAGCAACATATTTTCACAGCATACAAAGACATTCTCCCATCAGAAGGTTAGCATTCTTTGATGCTGTGTTACTTCCTTGGTTTCTTAGAGAAATAAAAACTCTTGTAGTGTGTCAGCCTGCACTCTTGGCTTCATTTCTTTAGAAGATGAAGGATTTCCCCAGTGTTTCCTTCCATTCATTTCAGTGTTCTGTCCACCTCATATGACAGCATGTATTTGGCTTTTTTTGTAACAAATTAATTTTATTAAATCTTTTCTCTGCACTACATTTCTTTCCAGAGAAATAGTATTATTTCCTGATGTTCAAATTGAGGCCCTTGGGACAATATTTATTAAATAAAATAATAAAAATCAGAAGAAAAATTTGCAAACTACAAGCTCATGTCTCCAAAAGAATGAAGGAAACACATAGAAATAAAGTTAATTCACAGAAGAGTGCTGGGTCGTGTAAATCTGGCCCCTTGGAAGCAACCTTCCTCTGGGCATGGGCAGAGAGATGCTCCTGGGCCCAGCTCTGTGTTCTACAGAGATGTGGGCTCCAAGTCACTCATGGCAGGAGACTGCTTCCCTGAAAACATTTGGAACTTTTCTGTCATTTCAAACTTTGACTTGTAGGATCTTCATTTACAAACTCTTATCCCCCAGTTACCTTTAGTTTTTAGGAGACATCATTAGTATCAAATAGTTTCAGGGGAAAATCAAAGACCATTCTCAGCAAACCATATGCACAGGTTATATTTCATAGTGCCAGATGAACCTGATTGTCTCTACTTGAGGCTTAGAGGAAAGCGAGACTCTCTGTTTTTCTCAGGGGCTGAATTACATTATATTGCTTGGCAATTTGAAAGCAGATGTGATCTGAAGGCAGAGAAATTTTTAAAAATGTAGTTACCAGCACCGTGGGGCCAAAATGGAATGGAAATGGACACAGGAGGATCATCTTGGGTAATGAAACACTCTATCTGTGGATTGTCACCTGGGTGACACAGTGAGTATGACCCACGTAACTACCCAGCACTCCTAGTCTCTCTCTGGTACTGAAGATGCCCGGCACCTTTTTGGCTCACTTCATTCTCACTACAGAGCCCTCTCCCCCAAGAATGCTCTCCGAGTAACAAGTCAGTCAAAGTGATGTACAGCCTTTCTGTATGCATATCTGGCCAGAACAGGGCCAGGAACTAAATCTTTGATACAAATATGTTTTCGAAATTGACATAGACATGATCTGAGACTCTGTGTTTTAAAAGCATCTGGTGGACTATTTCATACCAACGGAAGGCTGACAGACATTTTATTTTCTTCCTTTCTGTCACAGGAAGTGGTAGCCACAGAAGGCCATGGCAGTAACACTCGCAGGACTGCACTGGCTAAGCATTCCACAGATGAATATAAAACACATCTTCCAGCAGTACTGAGAAGCCCACACTGCCATCCATACAGGATGATTACAGCTTCCCAGCAGGGCAGATTGCTGGTCCCCACTCAGTAACACTTGGGATGCCTTTGTTCCAGCATCTCCCAGCAGTACAAACATAATGGAAAGGAAGCGGACAGATGACAGCTCCCCGGGGCCGCTGCTGCTTTCTCACCAGAAGAAAAATAACTGAGAAGGAGGAGAAAAAAGTGAGCAAGAGTTAGGGGAAGGCAGAGATGAGTGGTGAATTCAAATTGAGATCAACTCAAGTGCAGAAAGCATTCACAAATATTTTGTAGGTTTCTTTCCTTCCCAGGAAATGGACAATAAAATGAAACCAAATTTTAAACAGTTGAATTAAGTCTGTGATTGCCCCAGTGTGATAAGTGTGAAAAGAATCTTGCAGCCTGAACTTTCTCTCCCTGTATATTGTGAGCACTTCTAAAGGATCATTAGCAAAATATGGAACTAAGAAGGTTACGCCCCAGATATCTTTGAAAGATAGTGAGTCCATTTTTAGTATAAGAGGTGTGTTCTACCTCCTTTTAAATCAATACTCCCGTGGAAAGGAAAAAAATGTATGTGAGTCCTTAAAAATGAACATATAAAACATCAAGCCAGGAGCTCACATGCTGCAGCGAAACAGATCTGGGCCATTTTTAGTACCAGGGACAGAACGCCTTGTCAGACCTTTCTCTGTCTGCTTCCCCTCCATGGTAGCCCTTTTATTGTGCTCAGGAAACCCACAAAAACACTAAATGCATTCACCATGGCCTCCACTGACTTCCAAACAAGAACGTTTCTAAAATATATATTATTGTTTGAGACAAATCACTGCACTTGCCCTGTTTGAATTGAACACACACAAACACACTAAAACCCACATGGAGAGGAGATCCGAGTCCCTAGGGCTCTGTGCTGCGAGGACTGGGGGAGGAGCCATCAGGAGAAGGCTTTCAGGAGAAAAAGAGGTGGAATTCAAAGCCAGCACGAGTTCCCCTGGGGTCTGTTGTAATCAGGAGACAAATGGTCTATAGTCAGTAGCGTGCATTCATTCTGTCGCGAGAGGCTGCCAACTCTGAGCTTTCCTATGCTTTGGTGGAAATCCAGTATGAGTCTTTTTTTTCCCCCTTTTCAGTGGCTTTTCGAACAAGAAGAATAAAAAAAGCTCACTGCTGACAAACACTGCTCTGGGCATTTGACACTGGTGTTTGATCTAGTTACTCAGACAGTTCAAAATGAACAAATTAGGTGCTTGCAACAAAAGACATTGCATTTCAGCTCATTCAAGTGCCAGGCAGGCTGGACAGCCTTCTCCGGCAGAGCTGGGAAGTTTTCCACTGCCAGACCAGAGGGCCGGCATAGGGAGTTCATTCCCTACATCAATTAATAAATTATGATACCGCTTTTTTTTTAATTAAAAGGAAAAAGGGGAAAAGAAAGAAAACACAGGGTCAACAAAAGTGAAATTTAAGCCATCTGGAGTTTGGGGCGGGATATTATAGATCACTCAAGCTGGTGACCCACAGGGGTGCTCTTCATTCCGGGCGGGACAGCCACACAAAGAGCATCATTTTCATTCCTGCCTGAGGACCATGGCACCCGTCCAGTCTCCGCACCACACCGAAAAGGGCAGAGTCTTTATTCTATTATGCAAATTCAGCTTTTCGAAATATTCTCCCATTGTTCGCAAAGACAGGACGAACATCTGAGTGTCTTCGTGTGACCTCAATTCATAGAAGAGAATGGATTTGTTCTCTTGACTTCAGTGTTGCCTTACTCCTATTGAGAAAAATGCAGACTTAAAAAGTGCTTCCTGCCTCCATTTCCCCTCGGTGGAACAGTGATTGCACCATGAATTGAATTGGAAAAGCTTCAGGGAGAACGAGAAATCGCCTATGCTGTTTTTCACCCTCTTTCTCGAGTGGGAAAAGCTGACAGAAATCTGTTTGCGAACACTTGCATTGTTTAGAGACACAGACAGCCCCTCAGCAGGTACCCCAAAGGCAGTGGGCTGGAGGACTCTGCTGTGCGGTGTGTCAAGTGTGTGCTGAGAAGTGGCCCGTTTCACTCTCGGCAGTATGGGAGGGCAAAAACAGACAAAGTGAACGTTAAAAAAAAAAAAAAAGTCTTGCTAGCACAGATCCAACTAGTCCCTAGAATCGAAATGTCAGCCTTGAAAATACCAAGCGAACCCAGCCTGTCTCCTCCGTTACCACCCTCCCTTATAATTACCGGAAAGTAGTTATTTATCTGTTGTGTTCAGCTACTCTGTCAGGACTCTTGAGTTTAATTATCAGACTTCACTGGAAATTCCACTTCCTCTGTTTCCTCTCTACTTTTTGCAGCAGCATTAATCGCATTTCTTCAGAATCCTTATTAACTGTATCGGTGCAGCTTCCGGGTGCAGCTTCCAGGTGGTCCTCAGTTTCTGCCCCGGAAGTATCTCTCCTGTTATCCGTTCCCACCGGTGTAAGGGGCAGCTGTGCCATGCTTCCAACCTTCGCAAGTGTGGCTCTTTGTTATATCAGTGTTCGTGGGCTCCTATCCACCAGTTCCGTGGGGAAGGTGCCCTGTGGCAGTTTCCTCTGAGTTCAAAACCATCCTTGGGTGGAAGGATGCCTTCTTAAGACACAGCACCTTCTAAAGGGAGGGGAACATTCCATCCTGTAGGCAGGTTCCTTAAGTCCAGGAAATAAACAACTCAAAGGCTTCAGGAAATCACTGAAATGGACCAGATTCACTGGAGCCCTCCGTCCCCAGGATTTATAAATGGTGAGGACTGCTGAGAGATGCTCAGACCAGGCGAGATGCTGAACAGAGTGGGACACACTGAGCAACCTGGAAGGGACACTCTCCAACCTGTTGAGCTGCCTGCAGGCTGTGTAGTATGCTCCAGGTTTGTGTAGTGTGCCCCAGGTTTTCAGCTTTCATGAACTGTCACCCAGGCTGTGTAGTATGCCCCAGGTTTTCAGCTTTCATGAACTGTCACCCATGCTGGGGTGGGCTTGGATAATACAGCTGTCTTTGAGTCATTTCTGCCCCATAATTAATCCCTCACCCATGTTCTTGTAACACCAATAAGACTGAGTATAAGTTCAAGTCTTCCCAGAGCACAGGGCTTCCAGAATCTGCCCACAAAGCTGTAACTGAGCCAGGAAATTGAGTTCTGCTCCAATAAGGTGTTGGGGGAAGAGCAGACAGTCAGTTCCTACCAGCTCTTTTGTTAACTCACTTTCCTGGCAAGAGACCCTTCCAGGAAAAAGTCAGTACTGGGTGTGACTCTGCACTCATAACATTACAGACATACGGATATACAAGTATATGTATATATTAAATGTATGTTTGTGTGTGTGCCTGCTTCTCTGTGTGTTCACAGCACACTTGCAGCGCTAGCAGAGGCCAGAAGAAGGCATCAGATCTCCTGGAACCGGATTGCAAATGGATGTCAGTAGCCTGAGGTGAATACTGGGAACTGAACCTGGGTGTAACGAATTTCCAAATGGTCTTATTAAATAAAAATCATGGAGCCAGAAATTTGGGATAAAGCCTTAGAGAGATCAGGGAAATACGGAAAGCCACCGGCTAACCTCACCTCACCAACTCTGCAGCTTCTAAACTGAGTGGCTTCCTGTCTACCCAAGCTTGTATGCCTTGCTTTTCTGCCCTCTCATTGGCTCTTAGCCCAGCTACCTCACTTCCTCTTCCTACACAGCTCTGTCACTGTCTGTCTGTCTGACAGACCTCCAGGTCTCTATGGTTGGTACTGGGATTAAAGGCGTGTGTCTCCATGCTTGGCTCTGTTCCCTAGTGTGGCCTTGAACACACAGAGATCCTGCCTGCTAAGGGATTAAGGGCGTGTGCTGCCTGACTTCTTTGTTTACTTAAAATGGCTGGCCTTTCCCCCCTAATCTCCAGTCAAGCTTTATTTATTAATGCACAAATAAAGTATCACCACACCTGAGTTCTCTGAGAAAACAGTAAAGTGCTCCTAATGGCTGAACTATCTATTCAGTCCCAACCATTACAATTTTTACTGTCAGAGACAAAGATCCTTCTGGGGGAAATGTCTGGCTCCATGTGTGAGTCTTTCACTCAAACCACCATAGTGCTTGATCCTCAGAGACAACCAGCTAAAGTCGAGCACAGTGGTGTCCAGACACACCTGACTTTCATAACAGCAAAATATATATATATATATATATATATATATATATATATATATATATATATTATATAACATAGGCACTGATACTGTAAGAGCTAACATTAACCTGTAAGCCTCACCTGGCCAAGGACAAGGTAACTTCCTAAAATGCTGGCGACTACAGTTCTTGGGAAATAACAAGCCACATGCGTTCACTCCCCTAAACAAGTTTGTTTGGCCCATCTGCCCTGGATGGACTTGATCATAAGTTGAGGCAGGCATGAAGGCAGGGAATTTGTTAGGATGTATGCTTGTTCCTGATTGGACCTGATGGGAAATGCAATGAATTTTGGGTTTTGCCTTTTTAAGCCCTTGCAAAACGTGACTCCTACAATTTCCTGGGAATCCTGGAATAGACCTGACCAGAGTCCATCCTGGTCAGTATTTAATTAATGCTTGCTTCAAATCTGGCCCCCAAATTGGGGAACTGATCTTTCTCTTGCTAACCTCAGGATTTGCACACCAGGCTTTTATGATAGGGAAAACAGTATACCATAATCACTGATCGATAGCTCCATACTGTCATCAATGTTCTGCTAATGATTCTGGCTCCAAGGAGCAAAACATACTTTTAGGACTTGGTTTTACTGCTACGAGATCTCCTGAGGATTGGAGTCATCCTAGAGAAATTGTTTTAGCTAGAAGCGAATTATCACATGGCAGTGATTTTTGTTCAAGTTTGTTTGTGGCTGGGCTTAACAGTAATTAAAGGTTTCTTCAGTAGACTGCTAGTCCTCTAAGGTGTGCATTTCTCCATCATACAAGGTCAATGTCAGCCAAATGAATACAAATATGTATATATACATATATATACATATATGTGTATATGCATACATATATGTATACATATATACCTATATATATTTGGTTTTTCGAGACAGGGTTTCTCTGTGTAGTTTTGGTGCCTGTCCTAGATCTCGCTCTGTAGCCCAGGCTGGCCTTGAACTCAGAGATCCACCTGCCTCTGCCTCCTGAGTGCCGGGATTAAAGGCGTGTGCCACCACCGCCTGGCTCAATACAGATTTTTTTAACCCCAGCTCTGCCACTGTATCGGTTACTTTTCTCATTGCTGTCACCAAATACAAGAGGCAACTTAAAGGGTTTGTCTTGGCTAACCTTTTAAGAAGTGACGCGACCCATCATGCCAGGTAAAGCATGGAGGCAGCAACGGGAAGCAGCTGGTGACATTACATTTGTAGTCAGGGGCCAGTGATGAGACGTTGCGTCTGAGTCAGGAGCCCGTACTCTGCACCCTCAAGGCCTACCTCTAGGGACCCACTCCTGCAGCATGCATTGCTCTCTTACAGGTTTCACAGACTTCGTGAACACTGTCTCCAACTGAGGACTGGGTGTTCAGACATACATGTCTATGAGGGGCATTTCACTCTTTCAATCACCACAGCTACTTCCCGCTTCTGGAGGAAGCCATCCAATATCTCAAAGCCCCATGTTCCATAGATACTGGGGTTATAAAGATCTAGCCTCATGGGGATGCTGGAAAGGCAATGCATTTTATTTGCAAAACACTTAGAACATGGGACACATAGTAAGCCTATGTGTTGTGTGACATGCCTGTTTAATGCTCTTTACCCCCCTCCTTCACGGCTTCTGATGTATTGATTGGATTTACTCAGAGTAAGCTTTCAATAATACAAACGTATTGACAATGTGCAGTACGACATCCCAACACTTCAAGAAAACTAGCTCATTGATGAATACTTAGAAGAGACATTGTAGGCTCAGCTTTTGCTGAGGGGAGCACTAATTCGCTTGCTGCAGAACATCTCCGTTGACAAACATCCTAAACGGATGGAGCTTTGTGTGTTTTGCATGATTTCAAATCCTAAGGACATGTTGTCTGTGTTGGTTTCCGGCAGCTGTCATAAAAATTACCATTCATTTGGTTTTAATAACTAAAATTTATTTTCTCACCATTCTGGCCATCAGACATCTGAAACCAAAGCCACTCCCTCTGCAGAGGCTTGGGGAAGAGTCTGGGCTCTGTCTCTTCCAGCTCCTGCTGGCTTGAGGCATTCTTTGGCTTGTGGTAGGTAGATCAGGCCACTCTTTCTCCAAGGTCACCTGCGTCCTCTTCAGTTTGGATTTTCTGTGTTATCTGTGAAGATTCAATTTTATAAGGATTCATCTTTGGGTCCAAGGCTGGCTTGGATGATCCAGGACAAGCTCTTTTCTTCATCTGTCTGTGGTACTTCCTTTGCCAGACAAAGTAATATTCACTGGTTCTGGGGACTAGCAGGCAGACGTATCTTTACCAGGGATACTTAAACCTTTTCTATCACTAAGAATAGGATAGAAGAATTTGTAAAAGTTGTCTCATTTGTTGTAACCAAATACAAGTAAGTGATTATACTCATAGATTCATAAGATTGGTTTGTAACAAAATGATGTTTTGCTGGAGTGAAGAGCCAAAATGAGAACGGGAGGAAGAAGACTACAGTGCCCATGTCTCATGTACTGGCTTTCAGTGTTCCTCCAGGAAGATGATGGCATGCAATAGAAGACAATAAAGAGATTTCCTCAGTCCACACAGAAAGAGGAAAGGGCCTCATGATACTGTGGAGCCCAAGGACCATGAGTGGAGCAGAAACAGAAGAGACCCCCGTCTCCTGCCCCCATGTTAATGCTACTCATTGTGTCTCCCCTGAGAGTTCAAGTGTTGGGAGAACCCCAAAGCACCTCATTTACCTTGGAGGTAAATTATATCATGATTTTCTGAAGCATCAGCAAATGAACAGAAGAAGCAGAGGGGCCAAAGTCGATGAAATGGTGGTAACGAGTATGAGGATATAGAAGACCTACTCCATTGAAGAAACCCAGAGAAATCTGCAGGGCATTATGGGAGTTGAGATTTGCATAAACATTTCCTCATTCAAGCAAGTAAATATTATTGGCCCAAAAAAACAGAGATGGATTGGAAGAAACATTTTGAGAACCTGATTATATTATTTTTCTAATGCTTATGCAAAGTATCATCAAAAACTTGGGGGATATTAAAGAATTCCCATTCATTAGTTCTGCTTCCGATATCTCAGCTGAAATTTGAAATCAAGATATTAAAAGTCTGTGGGGTTTTGTTTTTTTCTTTCCTGGTAATGCTGGGGAAATCCTCTTCCAGGCTCATCTAGTGTTAGCAGAACATGTGACAGTGAGCATGGAGTCCACATTTCCTTGATGGATTGAGTTTCTGGTGGCTGCCCATATCCCTGATTCAGTCTCCCTGCATCTCCAGACCTTCAGCAATCGTTTATCCTTCTTATGCCACTATCGGATTTCTCGTCTTTTTAAAGAGATTACACTGGGCACAAGTAGGTCACGTAAAAAGAAGTTTCCCGTGTTAATGGCCCCTCTGGATGGGAAGCAGAAGCCAAGATTTTAATCATGTCTCCTGCCTACTCATTTGCTGAGGATCATGAACGATCACTACTCTGACCCAGACCTGGCTTCTAGTGAGGATACACTAAGCCTCTAAGTAGATGCTATGCAAACTCTCTCCTCCCTTCAAAATTATGTAACATTGCATCTCTGGTAGTAAAAGACTACAACCTATTATCAATCTCTGTGCAAAACATAGCTTGTGAATTTTCCATGAACTGCCAGCTATTTTCAGCACCTTCGCTGGGGTCAAAGCAGTGGGAGGCTGTCATCTTACACTTGAGTGGTGCTTTCAAAATACATGACATTGTGAGTATATGATATGATAAGCATACCAACTAGTTTCCTTTAGGAAGTCGATGAACAAGCATGTAATGGTGTCATTCAAAATAAAGGATCAAGCTATGTGAGTCTAGGCTTTGTCAACTAATACTCCTTTTATATAAATTGTTACATGTGGAGTTTAAAAGTATCCAGAACAAAAGCCATCCAGGTCTTCAGCTTCCAGTGTGACTGAAGTGTAATACAGGGAAAAAAAAGGGTCCTGAATTCCTTCTGCAGTGTTCAACTTCTTGCCTAAGTCTTGCTGTATTAGCAACTTGTATCGTTCCTGACAAAAGGAGGTGAAAGGGAGGATAATTGTGGCTTGTAGTTCCATAGGATACAGTCCATCCCAGCAAGGATGATGTGGCCACTAGAACAGGGGATGGTCAGTCACAGTGCATCCATTAGTCAGGAAGCAAAGAATGATGGATGTTATTAGGCCCAGGACCCTAGTCCATGGAATGGTGCTCTTATTCAGAGTGGCTTTTCCCACCTCAATCAATCTCATCTACAAATTACCAAGATGGCCAGAGGTTTGTTTCAATATTAATTGTGGTGGTAATCTAATTGTACTGAAATGTGATTTTGATTGTATGTTAATAAATAAAGTTGCCCTCAGAGCTATTAGAGCCATACAAGAGTATCTTTACACGCTTTAATCATAGATATCTGTGTTCAGATATAGCCACTGGAACAATGCTTAAACTAGCTGTACATTCAACAGTGACGACATCATGTTGGTTACAACCAATAAAGCAGAACAAAATACAAATAAACAACAGAAATAGAGTCTCTTCGGAACTGGACAGAGCAAGTGAGATTTAGCTCTGAGCTGACTCTCGCTTTCTTTTGCATTGTTTTTTTTTATTATAAGACGTTTACATTATATTTTTTAAGACATTGCCTGCTCAGGCAACATTTTCAGAATGATTACAAATTACTATTCTTTTAAGAGCCCATGTCAAACACATTGCCTCAAATCCATAGGCTTCAATATAAGACACAAACAGATGTAAATATCTAATGCTAGCACTCATGTGAGTCATATTAACATGATTTCATTGGATCTTGAAATGCAGGTGAGTACAGTAGTCATATTATTAATTGTTGTCCACAATCACTCTCAGAAATGCTGTCTTCCTGCAGCTAAATCTACCTCACATTCTTCAAAGACCAAGGAAATGAGTATTTCCCTGAATTTCCCCAAAAGGTAATGGTTTCTGAAGGTGAGAATTCAAGACTCATGGCACCAAGAAGGGACACTTTTTAGAACTTACACCACAGGTCTAGAAGTTAATTGAATTTTATTTACTCAGCAAACATGTATTGATTACCTACTCAAGGACATATTTATCTGCTAGTGAGAAAATAGTGAACAAAGTAGTCCTTGATTTCAGAGAGTTTAGATTCTAGTATAAGACAGACAATAAATGAATAAATGAAGGAACTGCGGTGAGCGATTAGGCATGCAAGTATGGAGTGAGTGTGACAGGAGGTGTCTTTTTATACAAGGTAAGTCTTCTGACACACGTGACAGATGATGCAGGATGGGAAAAGAGAGTTCTAGGCAGACTTTGGGGGTAAGTGTCAAACCGCTGGAATACCAATGAGTTTGGCACATTCAAGAAACGGCAAAGAATCCAGCCGATCTCCAGTGGTGTGAGCAAGTGATGGTGTGGAAACAGACTGAGGGTGCAGCCAAGGTCAGCTCTTAAATGGCTGGGGTAGTGATTGCAAAGGTGTTCAGTCTCACTACTAAATGAGCTCAGTGAATTTTTTATGGGTTTTAACTGAAAAATAACACGGCTACATAAATTCCTTTAAATGTTTTCATTTTCAGATTCAAGTAAAGGCCCAGTAGCAACTATTTTATTGAGATCCAATAATAAATCAGTATTGAACTCTTAGTTTATACCAGACACTTGTAAAGGCTCTGGAATACATTATGTGACCCCAGCCTACTAATAAGCAAGGAGAAATCAACAAAAATCTACATTCAAAAAATTATCAAAATAAAAGGATCAGAAGGCTAGTATGGAATACTGAAATAGGAACTACAATTACTCTTTGGGTGAGGGTCTAAATAAAAGTGATTGAAGATGTGGCATCTGAGTTGGGCTATGATAAGAACTCTGACAATAAAGGAAAAGGAGGAGAGGTATTGATTTTTTCGCTTGCTGCCAGTGGAAGTAGCTCAAGGTCAATATGGGCAGGGAACAGTGTAGCACAGTGGTCAGCAACATGATCCCAGTAGCTGTAGGTTCATCTTATATTTTTGTGGTACTGGGAACTGAACCTAGGACCTCACAATTGTTGGCAAGCTCTCTACTGGCCAGTGATATTTTTTTCCCTGCAGCTTCATCTTTAATCTTTATCCTAACATTGCCAGTGACCATGTCAGAGGAGCAGCAAGGGGCAATTGACTTCAGGGGATCAGCCCACCAGGAAACAAAACCCTGATGGGTAAATCTTAGATGGATAAGGCCCAGAGACTGCAGACTCCAGAATGTCTTTTGCTTCTGCTGGGCCTTTACATGTTTGCCGCTGCCATCTTTCTCTGGTATCTGGCATGGTATGAATAGGTGTGGGAACATCCCCACTGCTTGTAATGAATTGTGTTTATCTCATGGAAACATCCTGTTCTACTGGGCATTTTTACCTGTGGATTATTATGAAGATGATTTCTTCCTAAGCTGTATGGTTTAACAGAAGCAGTAATCTTATACAATAATCGTGCCAGTTTAAATAGGAGTTTGTTGACTGAGGGTCTTTAATAAACATAGTAAGGGATTATGATAGAGGTTAGTTTAGTGGAAAAATTAGTATAGGTAAAGGTAGGATAAAATGTTGCCCCTGTCTGATAAAGCAGAGGCTGCAGAGGATAAAAAATAAAACAAGGAAGTGTCACACAGCTAGAACACATGAGTTTCTATTGAGGAGCCATGTAGACCGTGTTTTGGGTTAATGATTAAGAAGAACTGTTGAGTCCCAGTAGCCCAACTAGCTTAAATTCTTTTAATATTAGTGTTGGGAGATATGTTCACAGGTTTTGGAGTGCATCATAGTTAAAAAAAAGCTTTGAAAATAACTTAAAGTTAGACTAAGATATTTTTTTAAAATAGCTTTGAGGTGAAAAATGCAAAACAATCTAAAGTTTTAGAAAGGCACAAAGTTGAGTGAGAAACTCTTTAAGGTCAGGGAACATGAATAAAGCAACCCAATTATTACTAGTGATTGGTTTTTTCTTTGTAACCACAAAACACAGCCTGCTAGTAAAAGAACTGGCTGAGAAAAAAAAAATCTTGCTTACTTATGCTCTTAATCTATAACAAGTTGCTTGGATATGTACATGGGTTCTTGGTGATAATTTCTTTTTCTCCTATAATATGTAAAATGTTCAATCATGTAAGGGATATGGATAATGTGCTGTTTTTTACTTGTATTCATTTGAAAAACCAAATGTAACCACATTGGAGTTTCTATATCGTCTGAAAGACTGTAAGCTGAAGAGGAAAAATGAAGAAGAAGAAGAAGAAGAAGAAGAAGGAGAAGGAGAAGGAGAAGGAGAAGGAGAAGGAGAAGGAGAAGGAGAAGGAGAAAAAGAAGAAGAAGGGAGGAAGGAAGGAAAGAAAGAAAGAAAGAAAAAGAAAGAAAGAAAGAAAGAAAGAAAGAAAGAAAGAAAGAAAGAAAGGAAGGAAGGAAGGAAGAAAGAAAGAAAGAAAGAAAACCATCAGAGAGAGTGTGTGTCTTTTCCCTTATTCCCTCAGATAAAAGGTCACAGTACACCAAATCCATGGATTTCACTTTGAGCCCCGTGCTACTGGAGGCTGGCCCCACAGGCAGCAAAATACCATATACTGTGTGTCACTGGAAAATCTGTTGAAAACAAACAACAGAACTTTCTGTGAACCTCAATTTACCCACTTGTACTACTTTACTATCAAGTAGATATTTGTAAAGTTTAACTATTTTAATATTAGTACCTTCTTTAAGAAGTTGTAGTGTATGGTAAGAGCAGCACAATATTGGCCATGTTTCCACCAAATTAAAGGTAAATTAATATTCTCTCATTGATGGAGATGTCAGGCTGACTTTTCTAGAATGATTTACTCTTTTAAAAACAGAGTGGGTTTTCAAATCCCTTGATATTAAGAGTAAAGCCTAAGCTTTCGAGGATAGGTACTTTACTTTGTAGAAATTATATTTGTGCCTAGTTATTTCTGACGGGGTTCAAGTGACAGACTTAATGAAGACATGGGTCACATAACTTCACCCTGCTCTTAGTCACAGATTAAACCCTCAGCCCTGGCTAAGTATGAGGCAAACGGATCATGAAAAAGACAGACCACACAGTTGGACTGTGTGCACCACTCAGCAATTAACCATCAAAAGATGCAAGTTCAGTCGTCAGGCATAAGAATATGAACATAGGTCAACTTATACTCACTACTTCAGTGCACATCCTAAAAGCACTGAAGCAGTGACTGTAAGTTGACCCATGTGCATATTCTTAAGCCTGTCGACTGGACTTTAATCTTTTTTTTAAAAAAAAAACTTCATTATTGTGTGTGTGTGTTTGTGTGTGTGTGTGTGTGTGTGTGTGTGTGTGTGTGTGGTTGTGTGCATACCATGGTGTATGTGTAAGAGATCAGAAGACAGCTATGGAAGTTGGTTCTCTTTTGCACCATTTGGATCACAGGAATTGAGCTCAGGTTGGCCATAGACAAATTCACCCATTGAAACATTTTACTCCATCGTGAATTTAAACTTTAGCTATTAATCTCTAGGTTAAGATTCTGGCATGCTTATTACCTGATAACACCTCATATTTATATGGTAACCTATATGATGATTCACAAAAACTTTTTGACTGACCTAATCATATTATAATTTCCAACATGATAAAATATAGACCTTGAAACACTTAAGCAAAAATGTAATGTGATCAAGGTGCAAGAAAGAGGGGAGGTAGTGGTTGGAGAAACATTGTAAGTCAGGATAAATATCTTGCTTTGGGTCATGGTCAAGCCCAACTTGACGATGAGGAGAATACAAAGCGAAGTCAACGCATAGCCATCACTCCTCACCCTCTTCATCTAGCATCCCTCCCCCAAACCCTGCTTCGTTTGGCAACCACTTTCAATGTTCTGGCCATGGCAGAAACACAGCCAGCGTGCCCTATGCCAGAAATGTATCTAAGTGACAAGGCAGGTCTTCTCTTACAAGAGAATGGTACACTCACGCCGCCTTGCCTCCAGCTGCTTTGCTGTGCTTAGAATGTCCTTAGTGCGTCATTTGTTCTGTCTGCATCCGAGGGTGACTGGGAACCCACTGATGGGAGTCTAACTGTTGAGGGAGGTGAGGGAATGACATTTTAAAGGCAAGCACTGAGATTTCTCGGTCGGAGAAAGCCACAGCTGCTGCCGACGCCGGCGTAATGGATGACACAGGGAGCTAGGAGCAGAGGGGGATGTCAGTTCAAGATGAGAGGTTGCTGGCAGAGAAAACAATCCACTCAAGATGAAAACTGAGGTGCCCAGGCAGTGTGAAGTGGGCTGAGACCTCTCAGCAAGAAGGCTGGCTGAAGGAAGAGCTGAGTACCAAACAAAAACTGTTGGAAGACAGAAAGTGAGAGATGTAGGATGCTTCTGCATCAAGGCCAAAGAGACATCACAGCAGCAGTGATGCCTAGAAAAATGTAACCCACAAGCTTCGTTCTCTGAGCAAGCTGTGTTCATCTCCTTTGGAAGCTAAAAGAGTTGGCTTCATGTTCGATGACCTCAAATGACCTCTGCTTGGGTGCCTTTGATTCAAGAAGTCTTTGCCAACCCCTGTGGTTTTCACATCATTACTAATGACAGGGACAAGTACCAAAACATTTTGACCAGCTGCCCAAAGTATTTGAGAGTTTAAAAATATAGTTTAGTTGTTTGAAAATGTCATCTAGGTGTCAGATATCCTGGAGGTCTTTTTTGACCCATATCTAGAATGGTCCATGAAAACAGAAACAGACTCTAAAAGTGCCTAACTCAGTAACAGCAAATCCTGTGGAATGGTGAATAAAAACATGACTCAAAGTCAGCATGAAGTTTGAAGAACAGTGGGACTTAGATTCAGTGAGATTTCAAAAGAAGCCAGGCAATCACAGCCCTACCTGGCGCTTGTAGCCGAAGAAACGCTGGGCAGTCAGAGGCATGCCTTGCTCAGCGAGCTCAGAGCAAATCCAATGCTTCCTCTTACATAGAGATCGTACAGAAACCCAACCTACCCTGGTCATTCAAACAGCATTTACTGAGGTGCCACTATGCACTGGACACCATCCTGGGATTCAGAACACCACAGCAGAAGGCACAATGCCAGTGGTCGATGAAAGTACCTCCAAGATTTCAAAGGACTGCAGTATGTATCCTAAAATGGGTGATGGCGCTTTTGGGATGCCAACCAGTTATGATCTTCTTCATCCCCAGAGGATCTAATAGACAGCCACAAGAATATAAACATATAGGAAGCCACCTATATTTTTGGTGATGATAAAATTTAGCTTGTGGCATTACTTTGAAAGAATGTAGGAGAGGGTTGTGTTTAGAAGAGAGTCCTCTTAAATAAACATGGTTGTCCCTAAATAACAAAATAGCCTGAATTGAGATTTTTCCCTTCATCTTCCACCAACCTCATCACAGGTGACTTTCTAATACACAAAGCAAACAGAAAAAAACAAGAGAGAGAGAAAAAAGTATGAAGATAAAGTATGTAGGGCTTTGGGGGTACAGGAGGAGATATTTAGATTTCTTGTTTCTCCTTTTCCTTCTCTCCTTCCTACTCTCTATAATTTAATTGTGAGGGCTATGAGCATCAACCTCTACGTAAATTCAGCCTGAGTCTACTACCACCGCCTGAGTGGTCCTGATGACTTGCTCCATCTTTCCAGATCTTCTTTCTAACTCTGAGAAACAGCGGCAACAACGTGGAACTCACAGTCAATGAGGATTTCCAGGGCCCTGAGCACAAGCTCCATAGAGTGCTGGAGGCTCCACCCGCACTTATTACACACCCCAATCTCCATTCTGGTTCCTCTGCTTAACACTTGTGGTCACCATAAGCCTTTCTCACTTTCCTATAAAAACTTCATAAAATAGATTTATAGAAGGGGTAAAGCAAATAAATACTTATCACCTGTGTGTTCTTGTAAAAGTTCTGGAACCTTCTAAACTCAAGTTTGCCTACTCAAACTACAGATGTTGATAACTTTTTCCTTATTGGGATGTGCTAAGGAGTGAGAGACTGCCTCCGTTTCCCCTCCAAAGACCCTCTAGGCTTTTGCATTCTGCTCTAGATATCTTCCATTTGTCAGTCAGATCAATGGGCAGACTAGCCCTCTGGCTTCTCACGTGGCTTGGAAGATGGAAGACAACAAAGTATGGTCAATGTATCTCTCTCTCTTTCTCTCTCTCTCTCTCTCTCTCTCTCTCTCTCTCTCTCTCTCTCTCTCTCTCTCTCTCTCTCTCTCTCGTCATGTAAGTGAATGGCACCAGTCTATTGAAGGATGTATGAGAGGGTTGTGTTTATTCTTTGGGCTCTGCTAGTGTTTTCCCTCATGATGCTCTGTGCTTGGCATTGACAAAGGCAGAGGCTACTGGTCCTACCCCCCCCCCCCCCGTGGCTAGCTTCACCAAAACACCCTTGCACACACCTTTGTGAATAGCTTCTTTATTCAATTCCCCTTGCTTACCCCCATCTGAGTGTGCCATCTGTTTTCGTTTAGTTGTTGCTGTTTTTCCGAGGATCCTGGGTACTGTAACGTGTGACATCTCTGACATGCTTGGCTTCTTGAAAGTGATGGCTACGTATTTTAGGAATTGTAAATCTCACTGTCCAGCACATAATCAACATGATGTTCCTGTTATGCTTGAAGTCGGTGAACTCCGGGGATCCTTCCCTTCCTTCTATCAAAGTTTCTTATGGCTGAGGGCCTTACTATTCAAGTGCCTTGGGAAAGCAGTGTCATCTGTGTCCCTTCATTAACAAGACCCCACTATGGCAGGATGGATGCACTACTTGCATATTAAGACATGCCACTGGCCTGAGGAGCCTGCGCCCTGCCTCACGGAGGCTGTTGAAATGTCAGCTGCTTCTTATGCTCAACTTGATGCTGATGCTGACAGATGCGGTAAGAGCTATGAGGAATGAATATTTTATTTTCAATGTGAACCTCAATGGTTTCCTTTTTAAAAATCCCTCTAATGCTCACATGGTAGTATGAGGACCTACAGTCTCTTTCTTCACTTCACCCTCTCCTGCATTTCCAGCACCGATTGATTGGTGCCTCTAATGTTTGCCTGTGGAGCAGCCCTAAGAAGTTTGCAACCGCGTGCAGTCAGGGAATTTCTCAAGGGAGCTGGACCGACTCTTTGCAGAAAAGCTTGACCTGCAAGCTTTGCAGGTGGACTGATTCACTTAGAAGAATGTTATAGACATCATCTAAAATGTCATCTTACAGCCAAAGGGTAAAGATAATTTATGTTCAATATACCCCAGCACAAGGCTGCAAGAAAGCCTGTAATTCAGCAAGTGGCTTATTGGGGTGGGATTTGCTGTGTATACTTCTAAAACAAGCATTCTGTCATTTCTAAGAAAAATACTACTGTGCACTGGTACAGGCAGGGGCTGATGTTGGGCAAAGGCAGAACTTGCATGTCTGTTCTGAACACTGGTCTCTTAGCATTCTCTACAGAGTCAGAGAGAAATCACTGCTTTAAGGCCATCTGCTTTGTTCTGCTATCACTTCCCACCACAAAGAATCTTTTACACCCTGTTAAATAGAAAGCAAACCCTCTTCGCCAGGCGGTGGTGGCGCACGCCTTTAATCCCAGCACTCGGGAGGCAGAGGCAGGCGGATCTCTGTGTAGCCTGGGCTACCAAGTGAGTTCCAGGAAAGGCGTAAAGCTACACAGAGAAACCCTGTCTCGAAAAACCAAAAAAAAAAAAAAAAAAAAAAAGCAAACCCTCTTGTATGGCCTGGTGGTGGATCTTATTCTCTGTCAAAACAACAACAAACATAATTTATTTTATTTTTTGAGATTGTAATTTAATTACAGTTGTCCCTCCTTTTTTCTCCCTCCAAACCTTCCCATATAGTCCTCCATACATTCCTTCAAAGACATGGCCTCTTTTTTCATTGATTGTTAATGTATGCGTCCATGTATTTGTATATGCATATATGTTTCTAATATATACCTGTTGAGTCGGTATAATGTTCCTTATATGTATGTTTTCAAGGCTAACCATTTGGCACTGGACAATCCATTAGTGTGCATTTCCTTAGGGAGGGCCCCCTGTCCCACTCACAGCTTTACTCAGTTGCCTGTAGTTCTTTATGTGTAGGGTTGAGGCCTCATAGCTTTGCCCTGTCCAGTTTGGAATGTTCATTCATGTCATCCTTATTCATAACAAAAATATATTTAAAAAAAATAAAGAAAAATGCTAGCAGAAAGAGGATAGATTTCACCACAAGGTCTTGCAAATTCTGACCCTGCTGTCTATTTGCTGTGTGGCCTTATGCACAGCCATTGGAGTTGAGTGCCGTCTTCCTCAACAGAAGATGGCTAGCAGTGGCATCGGTCAGCAACACACCCCCAAAGTCAGTTCAGAGGCTGGAAAATGCAGTCACCCAATAAACAGTTACTCCAACAAACTTGATTCTGTTGTCTTTATCTCAGTGTGCTACATGAGAAGAATTCAAAGAGGAAAGTGGTAAGCCTAACTCACAAGAATCTACACAATCAGAAATTGAGTTTCAGTGCCCTTCGGTATTGTCTCATATGCTTTCTCAGCCTAGGAAAATAGCATATCTGCTTTTGTTTATGATGGGGAAGAGCCTAATATCCCCAGTCAATTTAACACCTCCACAGTGAGCCAGCGTTCCTACCAGTGGATAGGAGACTGCATCACCTCCCGTATCGAGGACTCAATCTGCCCTTGCACTGTGTGCTTCTGGGGGTTGAGGGTGTCTGTGGTTCCAGGCTCCAGAGAATCTGGAAGAGATGGAGTGGGGCACAGCAGGTAGGGGTGTGTGTGTGTGTGTGTGTGTGTGTGTGTGTGTTGGGGGGCACTTTATATTGGGGTTTTTTTTTAGATCAGCAAACATTATAGAGTATTCTTGTATTTTGTTTTTTAATTTACATACATCTACAGTCAAAACAATGATATGCACTTGGGTGTACTTTGGCAGATAACTGGTCTAGTTGCTGTGCAGCCAGCCTGCTGGTTCCTCTGAGCTCTCAGTTGGTGGGTGAGTGTGGGCAGGTAACTAAATTCTCCTTACTTTCCTCACCTGAGACAGGAGTATAAGGAAATAGTTCTGACCTCTTAAGGTTCCAGGTGAAACTTATATGAATTAGGACGTACAAAAGACCTTGGAACATAAAATAAGCCAATTGTATATGTTTGCTATAATTTCCCAAACTTCTTCATTAAACCATTTTCATGGTTGTCTCTCATTGTGATTCTCTGGCGAAATTGAGCTTAATTTCTTTTGTGGTAATTATGGGCTAGAGCTGAATGTGTCTACATCATACTGACAGGGCATTTTTAAATCAGAGCCTTTACCACTCTTGGCTGTTCCACATAGTCTATCTTGCTGCCCTAGGCAGCTTTTGAAGGCTCTGCACTGTTTAGCACGTGTCCTACAAAGAACTATTCCTCCCCCTTCTCCTCCTCTTATTCCCTCCTCCTCTCCTCTCCACTCCTCTTCCTTTCCTTTCCCCTTCTTCATCTGTTATGGTTGCTTTTGGTATCAATAACTAACATCAAGAAGCAAACCTAAGGAAAAGATGCAAACATGTTCATTTTCATCATCAAAGGACTTGAATTGTTTGTTTAGACCCCTAGTGGTAACTGGGCTTTCATTTTCCAAACACTATAATGCTTCAGAATGAACTGCCCGAGCTGAGCATGGTAGCGCAAGCCTACAATGCTAGCACTCAAAGCAGAGGTAAAGCATTGGCGTGGCAGTAAAGGTCCAACAAGAAAACTTCAGCTCAAGAGTAGAGGGTCTGGCCTGGGTAGAGACCTAGCATTCAGTTGGGCTGG
Source organism: Peromyscus leucopus (assembly GCF_004664715.2). Classification (NCBI taxonomy): domain Eukaryota; kingdom Metazoa; phylum Chordata; class Mammalia; order Rodentia; family Cricetidae; genus Peromyscus; species Peromyscus leucopus. Next base: position 42,800,138 of record NC_051079.1, on the reverse strand, counting down.
GCCAATCACTCTACCAAGGGGTTATACCTAGGAATGCAAGTTCACCTTAAGTCATGCTAGAACTAGATAGGATGATTTATTCCTTGTCCAGAAGCTATGGAGACCACTTGCATCAAACAATCAACAATCACCTATCATGACAATTTCCTGTTACTTCGAAAGACAGTGCATACTGGCTGAATTTCAAGGGGAAAAAGAAGCCCAAAACTGTATTTAAAAAAGAAAATTAAAAAAGAGGAGGGAATTGTTGTTGTTTGTTTTCACTCTTCCCACCCCAACTCCCAAATAAATCACTCAGAGAAGATTTTCTTACTTATAAATGTCTGGCCTTAGCTTGGCTTATTTTTTGCCAGCTTTTCTTAAATTATCCCTGTGATCTTTTGCCTCTGGACTTTTTCCTTTTCTTACTTCTGTATACCTTACTTTCACTCTTACTCCGTGGCTGGCTGTGTAGCTGGGTGGCTGGCCCCTGGAGTCCTCCTCCTTCTCTGGCTACTTCCTTTCTTACCTTCCCCTTTCCTCCCAGATTTCTCCTTCTATTTATTCTCTCTGCCTGCCAGCCCCACTATTCTTTCTCTTGCCTTGCTATTGGCCATTCAGTTCTTTATTAAACCATCAAGTGTTTTAGATAGGCAAATTAACACAGCTTCACAGAGTTAAACAAATGCAATATAAACAAAAGTAACATACCCTAAAATAATATTCGCCAACAGGGGATGGTGAGAAATGTTTTTCTATGAAAGATAACTACCCAGCCGAAGGCTACTATTCCTATAACTCCTCCAGCCTGTGAAACTCTCACCTGTTTACCCAACTCCTGATGCCAGACATTCCTGAGATTTGACTCAATCACATCCTTCTCCTCCTTGCCAATCACTTCAGATCATGAGGTCAGTCTACCACCAAAGGGCTAAGACGCATTCACCTCCCTCTAACAAGATTAAAAACTCAGTGGACTTCCCATCTCAGTGTGTGTGCTTGCTTGCCCAGCTTGTGTCTTTGAGTACCCACTTGCAAATGTAGAACCTACCTTACAGAGTTACTTCTGCTTTCTTTCTGTGTCTCTTTGTGTAACACCAGCATTATTCTTTTCCAATAAAATGAAGAAGATTTCAAGGCCAGCCTCAGCTACACAGGTGTTCAAGGTCAGCCTCAACTGCAAAGGTGTTCAAGGCCAGCCTCAGCTACACAGGTGTTCAAGGCCAGCCTCAGCTACACAGATATTTATGAAATTTGAATTCAACATAGATGAGACTCAGGAAAAAAAAAAAAAAAACAAAAACAAAGAACACTGCTTTAATTACTAATTATTACCTAATCCCTTAGGTAAGAAGTGCTAAGTTAGAAAAAATTCGAACTTAATTTACAATTGATTTGCAAGCAGTTTTGATGACAAAAATTGGCAGCAAACTTAAAAACTTCACTAAATAGAGTTTATACAGCTTTTAGCCACTTTTTCCAAAATTGTGTTTCATTTTCCTTAGTGACTTTTGTGTCATCATGGTTAATTGCAAAAATAATAATCACTATGTATGACCTCTTCAAAGGAATCCAGTTCTATAAAGGAAATGTAACAAACGACTCATTTTTTTATTAAAGGAAATCAACAATTAATTCTTCAAACTCTAACAGGCTTCTCAAAATGACCTCTGGTTAATCTTAAGGAGAACAAAAGTGCCTAAAAACATAGCCTTTCAAGGAAGCACAAAATCCTATGCAATTTGCTTTGCATTTATTTAAATACAGTAAAAGATGGCCCATCCTATCCACAGACTACTGTTAACCTTGCCTGGAAGAGTGATGATTTTTAGAGTTATGATTGTTAATGGCGTTTGAATGCAGCCTGTGCAAGCCTTTAACTCCCCAGTGGACAGTAAGGTTCAGCCCTTTCCAGATGGGAAAATGATAAGAACTCTGGGAAGACAGCAGGTCATTCTTGGAGAGCTGCCAGGAACTCGGAGCCGAATGAATCATGTGGGGCGATGGCGCTTTGGCCAGCCTTTTTCTGTTTTAATTTATCAAGCCAAAGCTTGTCGACATGAAAGTGAATGAATTTGTTATACAGTCGGCTCTAAAAAGCCAGCTCAAGGGTTTAGTGTGGAAGAGCACTGACTATAAATAACAAAGGAAATACTGGTGCTGATCCGTCCGCCAGCACCTGCCCTCTGTGTTTGAGATGCAGAGACAATGAACTCAAATCCCAGTATCTCCATCAACTGGAAGGGGGCCAATTCTCTGAAATATGACAACACCCCCAAGATCTGCTGTAGAGGATTATCAAAGGGTTAATCTTCAAACCAGTCGTTTTAATGTTTTGCTCTACGAGGCTGTGTTTATCTGTTTAGCCAATATATTAAAGTAACTGACAGAAACGGCAGGTGTGACTGCTCACTCCTAGGACATGGCACTGCACTTGGAAAGGCTAATGCCATCTCTTTTGGGAGGAAAAAAAAAAATTTCCCGAGAGTTGGTCAGTGAAACCAAAAAGAAATAAATCCCAGACTAGGGTCCATAAATGGAAATTATCTGCATTTAACTGAAGCAAATAAATTGGGGTATATAGGAAAAACAAGATATCTGGAAATTCCACTGTGAGTGAAAGAGAAAAACAAAACCAAAGAACCACAATAAAACTAGCTCTTCTGAGGAAGATTTAACTGGTGTGTTCATCTGTATGTGAGGCGAAAGACCCTTCCCTGGTAAGACTGCACGTAGCAAACCTCTACTCAGCATTGTGGCTGTAGCTGCTGATGGACTATCTTTCTCCTGTTAAAAGACGTCACAGGCACTAGAAACAGCTGCCATAGGGTGCTGGCCCTCCCCTTGTGAGGGTGGAATAACATGGACTGTGCATACCGATGCTCTCTGGATTAGCTCCTTTATTGAAATTTGGTGAATGTCCTCAGAACTTAGTTCTGATTCTTGGGTGATTATTTCTTCAGAATTTGGTTATTCCTTTGTGCTTATCTTCAAAGAATATTTACCAAAAAGCTTACTATGGGCAATGCATGATAGAAGGTTCTGTCGGCTTTACAAGTTGATAATACAAATGAGACCATCGGGACGTTCACTAATCTTTTCTATCAGAAAAGAAAAGATAGGTAAATGTGTAATGAAGTACTTAGAACACAAATATATGATAGATATTGCTATCACAGGTAAGAATCAAACATAATTCAAGGCTTTCTACTAATATCATTCTTTTTCTAATGTATAAAATCACTAAGATCTTCTAATACAAAAACTTAATTGTCACCTAGTTTATCAATAATTTATTGCCTTTATTTATTTAAAATAATGAAATAGCAAAATATTGTAGCCTTGCCCAATTTAGAGAGCATGCTTGCTATCCCATAATAGGTGTACTAAACGCAAACCATAGCTAATAAATATACACACTCCCTCATAAATATGAAAGATACATCCCAGTAGTACTTCTAAATAGAAAGTCTGAACTAACATGCTTTTAAGGGATGTACTCACTATAAGTTGAAATTTTTTCAGTCAGTTGAAAGATGTAAATAAATGTCCTCAATAAATTACAAAAGCCTACTTTTACCAATACAGATTTGAGGCTGTCTACACTTCTTATAAAAAGAAAACAAAACCTTTGAAGTCTATAAAATAAAAGTGCATTACTAAATGAGTCTGGGAAATAAACACTAGCCGGAAATGTTCTCAGGGAGGAGACTGGTTAAGTTCTGTGAGGTAATAAAGCACGCCAGCACTCTCATCAATTCCACCAGCCTAGGAACACAGGGCAAGTATCATCCGGAGGACAGTTCAGAGATAGACTTAGATACAGATGGCCATTACCAGAAAGCAAGCACTTCGAGCCAAGGGGGATAAAGACAAGGTTTTCAATAAATCTGTGATAACTATGCAGTCCTTTGAAAAAAAATAATACCACATCTCCAAACACTTCCCAGATAAAAATAAACTCCAGATGGATCAAAGATTTAAAGTAAACAATGAAGCCATAAAAGTATTCAGTGAGAATGTGCTTGAATTTGTTTATAACCTGGAGCTGGAGTTGGTCTTTCCACACAGATACAATATTGGGAAGGTACAACTTCAACAGTTTACTATGAAAAAAAAATGTCAGAACAGCTGAAAGCCTTATGAATTGAAAGATACGTGACAACAAACAAATAAAAAAAAGTGACCACTCCCTCTTCATTTCTTACCTTTAAAAAAGACTTATAAATCAATTTCAAAAAAATAGCAAACAAGCTCATACACATATCATAAGCTAGACATGATATGACACATGCCTGTAATCTTAGTGTTGGGGAGGCTGAGGCAGGAAGGTTAGGAGTTCAAAGTCAGTCTTAGATTATTTAGCAAGATTCTGCTTCAATAATAATGATAATGAATAAAAGGATGTTTTATAAGGGAAAACAAATTCTTGGTTTGTGGGGGACCAGCCCCACATTTATTTACCCCAGGGACTCTTGAGGAATGAGGAATAAGAGACTTAGTTAGAAATAGAGGGAAGAGAAACAGAGAGAAACACAGGATAGACCTGAGTGGACCTGGATCCTTATCCACTGGCCCAGAACTTTAGTCCAAAGGTCTATTTATAACAATGCCAAGGGGTGGAGCAAAAGACCTCCCCCCAGCACAGCCAAGTGTAGACCATCCCAAACACTTGGTGACCAGGCACGTGGTCAAGCCATCCCCTAATGCAGCCCTGCTGGATAAAGCAAGCTCAGATCTCACTAGGAAACCTTTGTGGGCCCCCACATTGGTTGTCAGATGAAAAAGCCTCAACTTCCCTAATCTAGAAACAAATTCAAATATAAACAAGAAAGAAAAGATAACATGCATGTAAGGCCACATAATAACAGTGACAGCTATAATACCAATTTGGAAATGTCATTAAAATGTAACAACATAAAAATATGATTTACAAGCAATCATTTAAATACCAATCGGTGACAAATTTGTTAACTAAGTTATGGTATATCTAAATAATGCGATAATGTTAAGCTAACCAAGTAAAGAATCAGAACTGAGTCAGGTATGCTAGCACATGCCTGAAGTCCCAGGACTTGGGAAGCTGAAGGAGGAGGTTGTCTTAAGTCCATTAGTGAACACTGGTCTCAGAAAGAAACCACTGGGATAGAGACAAATAGAATGAAAACCTTATCACTTAATCAAATGTGTGAAAAATTTGTCATATGAATATTTTAAATAATCATGAGGAAGGACATAGAGCACCATGCACAGTGAAAGATGATTATGGTGAGATTACTTCTATCACAAACATTTACAAAAGGAATAAAGAGATTTTTTTTTAAAGCCATGATCATAGGAGAGGTTGGGATTGCATTTCAGTCTAAAAAAAATGGCACATCCAACATTAAGATTTTGACACTTTTAGATCAACAGAGAAGAGTTTTGTGTCAACAAACAATGGATATCCTAACAAGTGTAAATAGGGAGGGGAATGATGAATTCTTATCCCAAGAGCTTTACTGATGGTAGAGGACACAGGCAATGAAGAAGTCACTGTTTGCTGTGAACTTCTCAGGGATTGTGAGGATTTCAATCTGAAGTGTTCCCCCACAGGATCATGCATTAATATTAAGCTTACTTGGTGCCTAGATAATAGAGGTTCTGAAAACTTAGAGCCACCCGGCTGGAGGAGGTGAGTTCATAGAGGCTGGCGCTCAGGAGTCTGTTCCTCCTGCTGCTTCTCCTTTTACTCCAGGATTCCTGGCCCCATGGTAGTGTGAACCGAGCCTGTCTGTCATGCCTTCCCTACAAAGACAGACCGAAGCCCCTGAAACCGTGGGCCCAAATAAGTCTTTCTTCCTTTAAGTTGCCTGTGACGGGTAATTTGGCCAAAGGAATGAAGGAGTAACAATTGGGGAGTTAGAACAGGCTCTTCTCTGAACAATCAGACTTAAGCGTCTTAACATGTGCAGCATTAGATAGCATTTCTATTTTTAAAGCTAAGAACGAGTTTGAAAAAAATCTAAGCAACTCATCCAAGTTTTCCTGTTAACAGGCTTGACATCTACTGTGTGAATTTTGTCATTCTTGAGAAAAGAAGGCACAATCTTAAACCATAGTAAACAGGACAGAAGAGTCAACCAACATTTAAACTGTCTCCTAAACTGACGCTCTAACACTGTTTAAGTTCCTGGGTTGACACACCTCCTCTCCGCTTTTTCTCTGCCTTGCCTTCTCTTTCTTTTCTTCCTCTTCTTCTTCTCCTCTCCCTCTCCTTCCCTCCTGTCCCTGCTCTTTTCTTTCTTCCATCCATCTCTTTTTGAAATTTTTAAAATGTTTTATTTTATTTCTAGAAGTGTTTGCTGCATGTATGTGTGTGCACTGCATGCATGACTGATACTCGTGAAGGTCAAAAGAGTCATCACATGCCCTGGAAATAGAGGTTCGGATTGTGATGATCCCCCATGTAGGTGCTGGGAACTGAAGACTATCCAGTACTCTTAAATACTGAGCCATCTCTCCAGCCTGCTCCACAATGATTTTCCTCCCAGGTCATGAGCTCATTGTCTTGTTATTACGTACAAAAGCAGAATGTGGGAATTCTGAAAAAGTGTCGGGCATCTTTACGTCTTGTTAAGTAGGACTTAGGTATGGATTCACAGTATTTACATATATATGGTAAGTATTATTCCATTTACATTTACAAGGTTTAAATGAGCATACAGTCATGTGGACTGTGAAATGTGGGTCACATTCTGCTTGCGTTCACACACATATGCTGATGCTCATACACATGTGCTGATAAACACCGTTCTACCCTATTTTTATGAATTCACTTTTTTTAGACTTCTCAGGTAATGGGGGAATTATGCAGGATTTGTTTTCAGTGTCTTGCTTATTTCATTCTGCACAGTGTTTTCCAGGATCACCCAAGTTGTCTCAAGTGCTAAAAAGAGTTCCCTGATAGTTGTATACAGCAGATTTACTGTGTCCACTTGGATGGACATGCAGGGTGAGTTAACACCTTGACTATTATATATAATGCTGAAGTGACTGGGAATGCAAACATATTCTGGACAGGATGGTGGTAGTTACTTTAGATACACAAAAGGCACAGTGTTTGATCATAGGGTTCTTCTGTTCATACCATTTTGAGAGACCTCTACAGTGTTTCTCATAACAGTGATTCTAATTTACATTCCCAGTGAAAACATACAAGAGTTCCCTCTTCTATACATCATTGCTAACATCTAAAAGTCATTTTCACAGGTCTGTGGTGATATCTTACTGAAGTTTTAATTTACATTTCATAGGTGATTCGTATTATTATTTTTTTCATTACCTACTAACCATTTCTATGTATCTAATTTTTAAAGAAATGTCTATGTAGGGACTGGAGATATGGTTCAGCTGGAAGAGTGCTTGCCTGGTACGCAGAAGACCCAAGATTCCATCCCTAGTAGTGCTAAAATAAGGCATGGTGGTTCATGCTTGTAATTCCCAGTCCTCTAAAGGTAGAGACACCAGGACCAAGAGTTAGGGTCATCATCGGCTACATAGAAAATCTGAGGACAACCTTCCCCACATGAGACCCCTTCCCAAAAAAAGATAAGGAAATAAATGTCTTTTACATATGTATATTTTTTTGAGATGGGGGTTTCTCTGTGTAATGGCCCTGGCTGTCTTGGAACTCGCTCTGTAGATCAGACTAGCCTCAAACTCACAGAGATCCACCTGCCTCTGCTTCCTGAGTACTGAGGTTAAAGGCATGCACCACCACCACCTGGCTTCTTTTCTGTATTTTCAAGCCAAGTGTTTTATCATTGCTACTACTTTCTTTTATTCATTCACCTTTTGATTTTTTTATGTTTACTTTGGTTTTGCATTTTGCATTTGGTTATGAATTTGCATAAAGAAAACTATTATTTTCTTATTTTATGCTTTAGTTACTGACTCCTTACAGATGTATGGTCTCTAAATACTCCCATTCCATTCTTCTTTATGATGTGTTTTGTTTTTTATTTTTTGTTTTGTTTTTACTGTGTCACAGGAGGAAGAAGATGGAACAGGAAGAATCCAATCTTATTTTTGTATAGTGGGAAGAAAAATAGGAAAAATACCTTAAATTGCCTCAGATTATCCACTACATTGCATATTTTCACGACTTTAATGGCTTAAATACATCAAACATTCATTATTCGTTAGAGTTTCAGTGGATCAGGAATTTGGGGACAATTAGCTTGGTCATTCATGCTCAGAACCTCTGAAAGATGGCACCCTAGGTGTCAATCAGTGTGGCAGAGGCAAGACTCGGCTACAATATCTCCTTTTTAAGAAGGTTCACTTGCACAGCTGGCAAGATGTTCTTGGATATTGACAACAAGCTCTAGTCTTCTCTTCCCCCAATTTGCCTCTTAGGTGTCTGGTGACCCAGAAGTATCTTCATCTAAGAGAATGGTCCATGGGACATCAAGACAGAAGACACATCCGCATTGTGAACAAGCCTTGGAAATCCCCCTGGCCATTCATGCATGTTACACACTACAGAAGGTAACCTCTTCAGTGGAGAATGCCTGTCCTGGGACAAACGAGAAGAGAAGTTTGTGGAAAGTTTCTCTGAAAGTGGTTACAACCGGTACCATGTGTTACAGCAGCAAAAATTTAATGTAGATATCAAGCCAAGTACCATAGAAGGCCCTGTCCTTGTTGAGGTTCTTATTGCTGTGATAGAAAACCATGGCCAAAAGCAACTTGGGGGGAGGGTTTATTTGACTTATACTTCCACATCACAGTCTACCACTGAAGGAAACTCGGGCAGGAAACTCAAGGTAGACCCTTCAGCAGAGGCCATGCTTACTGCGGTCGTCCCCATGCTTGCTCATTTTGCTTTCTTATATACCCCAGGACCATCTGCTCAGGGGTAGCACCACCCATAGAGGGCTGCACCTTCTCCAATCAATCTTTAATCAACACAGTACCCCCACAGACTTGCCTACAGGCCAATGTATATGAAGCATTTTCTCAACTAAGATTCTGTCTTTTCAAATGACTCTAGCTTTCATTGGGTTGACCAAAAAACAAACAAACAAAAAACAAAAACAAAAAATCAGGATAGGCTCTATACTAGAACTTCAAACTTGAAAAACTCTTAAATTAATGGAAAAATATACTACTGGGAATTGTATATGTCATCCGAAAACTCATACACTGAGGCCCTAGCCATCAGTAGAATGACATCAGGAGATGGGATTTTGGGAGAAAATAATGTTAGGAGGGCAGAGCCTCAGTACGGACTTAGTGTGTGTATAGAAAGAAGACGAGAATGTTCTCTGTCTGCCCTATAAAGAATCTGCTATACACTTGTACAAAAGGCCAACTTTGTCATAGTAACACCAACTCCGCCTTCAGGAATATTTGAGGTGTGCTGAGAGTTAAGGAATGTTTTAAGCAGCCATCTGATATCTGATTTCCCCTTAACAAATATAGTCTTAGCTTTAGTGCTTTGCTTAGCATAAACACTCCATAAATGTGCCTTACTCTTACCACTTATAAAGTTTCTTGAATTCCTCAATAAGCTGTCTGCTGAAATGTTGATATCAACCACAGGCTTAGTGGGGAAGACCTGCATGACTATGTTAAGAACATAACCCAGCCAGCCTCACCTAAGGGGGAAAAAATTCCCTGATGGACTGTGCCTGTTTAAAAGTATGTCTAAAGATGTGGGTGATGAAAACGATCTGGCAAAGGGTGGTGAAGTTAGCCTCCCAATGCTACGAATGTCCATAATGTTTCCCAATTGAACTTTTAAAAATACTGAAAATGGTAAATGATATATTTTTAGTTTTACCCCAATAAAAAAAGGCTGAAGAGAGTGTATGGACACCAAAAGCCATATTTGGGAATACCTGGTAAAATGCCTTTTAAAGATTATAATTTAAAAAACATGAGCACAGAAACGTGTATTGGTCTGACATTCTTCATTTCTGAGCACAACAAAGAAAATGTAAAAGAAAACGAGGCTGAGTTTATTTTCTCTTCCACTTCCACCATCTGTTCACATTAGCCACAAAGAAGCACCCTTAGAAAACCCATTAAATTGCCATGTTATAATTCAATGCAGTAATAAGTCTTCAACACAATGTACACAATCGCCCAATGACTGTGGCAATGACATCATTGTAATGGTCATAATTACACGACAATTTGGATATTTGATCATTCAAAACATCAGGAAGATAACTATTCTTCATTTTTTGTCAGCCTCTAAATACATCTATTCATTCTGTCATCAACAATCTGTGGCTTTCATGGAGGAGGCAGGAGCTGGATCCAGTAACAAGGAGCCAAAGCTAGGGTTGGGGGAGGCGCCCAGGGTTCTGAGGGGCAGCCCAGGGAAAGCTGCACCTCGCACTTTGCCGGTGAAGAGGAGGAGATGAATGCACACCGAGCCAGCCTAATTATGAGAGGGTGGAAGGTCATCAAAATCAATTTGCAGCATGATGTACAAAGGTCATTATCAGCCTCAGATTCTCTCTGCCCGTTTAAAACACAATACAAAAATAAAGCGAGGCCTTTAATAGCTATGATTAGTAAAGAAAAAAAAGCATATCATTGAGCCATCTGTTTAAATATTTGTGCTACCTTAGTTTTACTCAAAACAGCATGCAAGATGAACGGTGAGGTTTGATTTCTTTTTTTTTTTTTTCTTCCTATTTGTTTGCTTTTAAAATCCTGACATTTTCTTCGCTGGTTGCCAAGATTTATAACAGAGGTGAAAACAGCTTCTAAATGACCAGCCTTTGAAATCAATAGCACGCTATTTGTAACGACTTTCTTTTTTATTATAGAGCACTTTATTATTATTATTATTATTATTATTATTATTATTATTATTTTATGGGACAGTCTGGAACAGAATTCATCATTCACTTATTTGAAGCAACTCACTCACTCAATGGCACAGATGGCCTGATCCAGGAGACTTAATTACCCTGTGCTAGGCAGCTTTGAAGCTGAGTAAATGCAAGCCATAGGGGAGAGAGGAAGCAAGGGCCAGTCAGAGAGGCAGGAAAAGTCTATGGAAAGCAGTGCTTTGGGAAACTCAGTTTTCTAACACCTTGAATTACAAAGCTGGGTCTTTTTTCTAAAAATGAATATACTACTACTTTGCAGGGAAAGGCTTTTGATGTTTTTAACTATGTCTATTTTAAAAAGAGTACATTTGACATTGACTTGGTATGTACACACAAGCATATATGCACCCACACTCATACCCACATATATATATATATACATATATATGTATGTGTATATATGTATACCTATCACACTATATATATGCATGTGTATATATGTATACATATATATGTAGGTATGGAATATATACATACAAAAATGATAACAAACATCTTCTAATACAGTCTATCATTGCTGAATGTATGATACTATTTTCCAGCCTCATTTCTGTTTTCAAATGCCAGTTGGAATCCATTAAACTGATGTAATAAATAGGTCTGAACCCTCAGTTTGAAAAAACAAGTTCAGGAGGTTCTTCTGTGTTTTAAATGAAATAAGTGTGTGTGTGTGTGTGTGTACTTAGCGTAGCATCTGCCACGGGGTAAATATTCCATATTTATAGCAGTTATTATGAGAAATGTCTTAAGTAGATACTTGCAACTTACTAGTTTAACAAATAAATCAGGAAATGAACTGCCTGCTGAATGACTTCACTTTTTTTTTCTGTCTATTGTTCTAGTCTTGATAGAACTGCCTGATACTGAAGCCTGAGGAAGTTAATGCTTTTGCAGGGAGAACGCTACCGACAGACAGGAAGGGCGCAAATACAACAGGAAAGTCAAAGCTCTCCCCATCATCCTTAGCTTCCCGATTCTCTTCCTAGCCAATCCTCGTCCATGTCATACAATGTAGGCAAGGAGTAGATGTGCGAATTCTGAAAGACTTCATCTATTTAAAAAAATTACAAAGTTCGTCAATGTGAATTCAAGGAAAGAAAAAGAAGAAACTAGTGTGAAGAATCAAGGCAAGTAGAACAGTATGGGGCCTTCCTTCTGTAACCCTTGAGGGGTGGCCCTTCTCATTCGTCTACCTCACACAAGCTTCAAGGAGACTTTGAGAAATCTTGGGGTAACTGAAGACCTGCATCTTTAATTTGTTCGTGTGTGTGTGTGTGTGTGTGTGTGTGTGTGTGTGTGTGTGTGTGTGTGTTCCTCCTATAAGATTAAACATTTCATGGATGCTTGATTTATATCAATTAGATGGAATCACCCTTCTGTAAGATATTGGACTGTATGCCTTCCTTCTCATAAGCACACCACGTCAACGGTTCATCAGCATGCTGATTCTGACATTTCCCAAGCAGCCTCTTGTAGTTAGGAGTCGGAGGCTGTCATACTGAGCTGCTGTGGGGATCTGTTGGGTCTGCCCACTCCAGAGTGATGTGGTTTTCCTTTGTCTTTTCCCTGTCTCTTTCCCTCTGGTCAGAACCTGAGAATGGTTCCTCTGGTGCTTTGCGTTTCCTTACTCTTTCTCTCAATGGCCTGTCTCGCGCCATGTGGCTGACTTCCACACAGGCCTAACTCAAATGGCATGATTTTGCTCCCGCAATCTCTGCTTCCTTCCCCTGCACCCCCAGGCAGCTGCTGAGAGTTACAGTTTGCTGGCTCTGTTTGGTTTGTTCAAACCCTAATAAAGCTGTCTTTGAACAAACTTTGGCTTTACTTGACTTTCAAAAAACAAAACAAAACAAAAAGGTAAAAATCTGAAAATCACAGGAGCATGCCTTTTGATCATGGCCTAACACAGCATGGATAAGCATCAGCCTAATGGAGACCCATGTGTACTGCTAGGGATATCAATAGCCAAACATCAAGAATGTGATAATAATAATTAATAGTAACAATGGCAAGAGGAGATAGCATTTCTCTCTATGCCAGTGGTTCTCAACCTGTGGGTCGAGACCTCTTTTGTGTCAAATGACCCTTTCCCAGGGGTCCCATATCAGATATCCTGCATATCAGATATTTACATCACAATTCATAACATTCACAAAATTACAGTTCCGAAGTAGCAACAAAACGATTTTATGTTGGGAGTCACCACAACATGAGGAACTGTATTGAAGGGCTGCAGCATTAGGAAAGTTGAGAACCACTGCTCTAGGCACACTGGCATCCTTGCAGAGAATAAAAAGATGATAAACTATCACCGTACCCTGCTATAGCCAGTATTTAATTAATGCTTGTTGATTTTTTGCCCTGCGTGATGTTTATTTCACACCAACCTTTATAATGACAAGAAAGTAATAATACAAATTATGCATGGGCCTAAAATGATGTTCGGACCTGGCAAAAGCCTGCTGCAGCAGTGAAGGTGTGTGAGTTCATTACATGGCAATGCAGCAGCTGCTGGAGCAAACAAGATCAAGTCTGCCTTCATTCTGGAGTCCTATTTCTGCCACCAGTGGCCACACTGAAGCCCGAAGGTGCCATCAAAGAAAATCACCATAATAGGAATTTTAGCAGAAACTGGGCTTACCAATGCTCAGTAAGTGTGAGGGTGGTTAAACTTGCTATTTGTTCGTGCATCTGTGTGCATGTAGAACCCGGGCATTCTCTTCTGCCTCTCCCTGCCTTATTCTCAAGACAGGGTCTCTCATTGAAGCTGGGGTTTGCTACTCTGGCTAGGTTGGTTGGTTGGCTGACCAGCAAGTCCCAGAGATCCTCTAGCTTCCACCACCCCAGTGTTACAGCTACAGGCATGTAGGAGCATGCATGGCTTTCTCGTGGGTACTCAGGATCCAAATTTTAAGTCGTCATGCATGTTTAACAAGTGTTCTTTCCCAGCCATTTCCCTAACAGACTCAGTTCTAATGATACAGGGTTACAATCACTAAATGAAGGGTCAGTAGAGGAGCCATCTGGAAAAACACCTTATTCCCTTCATCATCTGACTGGCCCAAGATCAGATTTTCCCTGATGACCTTCCTGTTGGTAAGGACTTGGAGTTATAAACAGTGTAGGAGTGAAAGTGAGCGCTTGACTGTGCTAGCCACCTGCCATGCTGATGGCTTGGTCACAGGATGCAGAACAAACTCATACAGCAGGAAAACATGGATTAAACTTGGACCATCTTTGAGGTAAGAGCTGATATTAGGCCCTGGATGCTAAAGCCGAGCACTTTGGGTTTGAGTCTTGGTACCCGTTTGCTACAGTTGTATAGGATGCAACCTTTTCCTGTAAAAAGTAGGAAGACAGTATTTCTCAAAGTTTGGGTTGAGATTAAATCAGACAGTTGAGGTAAAGCTGTAGAAACACAACTGTGGTGTAGCAAGCTTGAGGTATTTCGTGCTTTTTACAGTCCTACCAATTTCTGCTTCTTGATGGAAGAGTTCCAGATTCTTTAATTGACTTCTCCATCTTCTGCAGATGGAGAGACCCAGACACACCACATTGCAAATCTCCTCTAAACTTCCCATTTTTAAAGTTTTATAATCTCGGCTTCTTAAACAAATGCCACAGTTAACACATTCAATTGAAAGAATACCCCTCAAAATTGATGCGCTTTTTCAGAATGGGGATAATAATAGCTTTATTATAACTTAGGCAATAATGCCTCAGACTAAGACATGTGTGGACAGAAACCCATGAGAACGGCCCACTAGCACCAACCCACGGGACCACTAGGATCCTTTTGGGTTCTTAATCTTATAAAGAATTTTAAAAAAATGACTCAATGGGATAGTAAGAGACAATTTGACTGGCATTTAAGAATAAAGAACAGGGGTGGCGAGGTAGAAATCTCTGTAGCTGTTAGAAAGAGGGAGATAGAGAGGACACCATGAATTTTGAGAGAGGTCAGATAGTCAGGCCAGCTCAGCAATGGGAGTCTACCAGCAGCTGCAGGAGGGGATGCAGGGGGAAGAAGAGGAAGAAAAGAGAGGAGAGATGGGAGAGAGGGGAGGAGATATTGAGAGAGAAAGAGAGAGGGAGGCTGAGAGGGAGACCAGCCAGAGTGGAGTGTCACATGGTCTAGCAAGCTTAGGATTTGGCTGAATCTGAAAGGGTGGCATGGAAAAAGAGAGACAGAGAAGGTTGTACTTTATCTGTGAAAGCAGGCAGGACTAGCAGGGAGATT
This sequence comes from Peromyscus leucopus, assembly GCF_004664715.2. Taxonomy (NCBI): domain Eukaryota; kingdom Metazoa; phylum Chordata; class Mammalia; order Rodentia; family Cricetidae; genus Peromyscus; species Peromyscus leucopus. Next base: position 42,785,024 of record NC_051079.1, on the reverse strand, counting down.
CTGTAAGCAATGGTGTCAAGGGAAGGACGTCTGGGTTCCACATGTTCTTAATTCACCAAGAGAAAGTTATTTGTCTAATGTTCTCAACATGTCTTTAGGTGTATCACACTTCTTGATGTTAGAGCTATTGGAAGGGCTTTTCTGATCCTGGTGCTGGCTAGTCCATTTGGATTACCCCTCAAAGGAGGGTCCAATAGTATGTCATTGTGACCTTTACAGTCCTCTGGGCCATTCCAGCTCCAAATACCATGCCTTCAACTCAAGTCAGAGACATGACTTAGAGAGACAACTCATATTCCATTCTTTTGACCAAGAATCATGGAACAGAGTAGCCTAGAGGAGTTAAAGGAAAATTAAAGCTAAAGGTGTAAATCAGCTGTGGCTAACCAGGAGGAAACAGCTTTCCTTTAAGAAGCCTCAACAAAACCTGCTGCCTTCACCCTCTTCCTTTTCACATAGAATTTTAATCTTCAGGAGCTTATGATGCTTCCTCCTGCTGTAGCTTAAAACAGCCCCTCCAGGATGACCTAAAAATGCAAGTGCCTGGGCTCAGTGACTCTGGTCTGCTCTGTATGGCACAGCCTCAGATGGTTAGCCTCTGAAAGTTCACACATCACATCGACCATGTCCAAAATGGCAGCCAGCCAGCTGGGAGCCTCACTGAGAGCTCTGTCTAGTGCACTTCAGCTCTCCTGTAGGCAGCCTCATCCTATGGTCTGGGTTTCTAACAACACAATGCAAGGTCCCAGAGAGTGGAAGGCAGAAGTTGAAAATGGGCTTGGAAGCCTCAGAACATCGTGACTTGTTCTGAAGTTCCCATTGTCTTGGTCAAAATCCTGTTTTTTGTTTGTTTGGTCAGTTGGTTGATTTTTCTAGACAGGGTTTCTCTGTGTAGCTCTGGCTGTCCTGAAACTCCTGCTCTATAGACCAGGCTGGTCTTAAACTCACAGAGATCTGCCTGCCTCTGCCTCCCAGTGTTGGGGTTAAAGGCGTGGGCCACCACCACCCAGCTAAAATCCTGTTTCAAGATCAGATTCAAAGAGAGTCTTCTACTTGATATATACAAATAAGTGGGGAAATTCACAGAGAAGACTAGATATTAGGTAAATTTTATGTCCATCTCAAGACATTGATTCTGAAAAGGTGGGGTGTCCTTAAAAACAATGGGGCTTTTCTCAGAAAACTCAGCAGCCGTTAGAGCTGCCCTGACTCATAAAGAATGAAATCTAGCCTGAAAAGAGTTGCCAATGCCAAGGTGGATTATTAGTCTCAACAATGAGGAAATATCTATGCTTAAAAAATATATATATTTACATATGTATTTTGTTGTAGTAGTTTGTTTTTTGAGACAGGGTTTCTCTGTAGTTTTGGTGCCTGTCCTAAATCTCGCTCCATAGATCAGGCTGGCCTCGAACTCACAGAGGCTCTGCCTCCCGAGTGCTGGGATTAAAGGCATGCACCACCACCGCCCAGCTACATACGCATTTATATATGTAATATATGTATATATTTACATACACATATATACATATATTACATATTTTTAAAAAATCAACAGTGTCTGCTAATTAGAATTATTCATTAAATTTATTTTAGTGTGGACTTTTTTATGTAGTTTATTAATTTTTGAAACAATATCTTGTAGTCTTGTAGTATTTATTGACATATAAAACAAGTCTCAGATTTTGCTGTGGATATCGCTCTGTATAAATAAACACTGATTGACCAGTGGCTAGGCAGGAAGTATAGGCAGAACTAAGAGACAGGAGAAAAGAGGAAACAGGAAGGCAGAGGAGAGACTGCCTGGAGCCGCCGCCAGGACAAGGAAGATGTAAAGTACTGGTAAGCCACGAGCCACGTGGCAAAGTAAAGATTAATAGAAATGGGCCAAATATAAGAGTAAGACCTAGACAATGATAGGCCTGAGCTAATGGCCAAGCAGTTTAAATAATGTAAGAGTCTGTGTATTTATTTTATAAGTGGGCTCTGGGACTGGTGGGACTTGGTGGTGGGAGCTGGAGAATAATTCTCCAACAACAAGATTTCTTAAATTAAATTACTCTTTTGAAGACTTTTTATGACGTGAATTTCAGTTCAACACACAGAATGAAAATTCACATTCCAAAGTGAATAAGCTTCACCAAAATATTAGTAACATGAATAATGGGTGAGTGTGAATCACGAAGTGTCAGTTTGGGATTTAGTAACTTTCAGAGGAAAGGCTTTATTTATGCATTTATTATTATTTTTTGAGACATGTTCTCATTCTACCTAGTCTATAGCCCAGGCTGAACTTCTGCCAATCCACCTGCCACAGCTTCCAGAGAACCAGGATTGCAGGTAAAAACCATTATGCTTGGCTTTATAGTCAATTTAAAAAAAAAAAAAAAAACTGGAAAACTTATTTTTATTACAAATACTCTTTATTTTAAACAATACCAAAACCAGATTCTAATCATGAAGTGCTTTAAATATGTGAAATTTTCCCTAGAAGACAATACAGTCCAAACTTGTGGAGCTATGTATTTATATTTGCCATAAACCCCACAATTGCTAATTGAGCTGTTTTCAAAATTCTCAAACATACCCAAAATATATACAAGACACATTTAGGTAATGGTAGAAAACATATGGAAAGGAATAAAGAATTTGAGCAGCTATAAATACAGGCCACTGTGCAATCATTGTGTGAATTAGTTAAAAACCATGCTTAGCTGGGCTGCAAGAATACCAGAAAAAAAATTAAAGAATTTTCCAAGAAATTGAAGCAAAACAGGCAAAATATTATTTATTTTGACTTTGTGGTCAAACTCCATCATCTAAATTTAATTACAACAGAAGGATTATGCTTTTTAAATGTAATTCAGATAGTAATTGTGGTGGTTTGGATAAGAAGGCTCCCATAGGCTCCTTTATTTGAATGGCTGGTTCTCAGTTGATAGACTTTGAGGAAGGGTTAGGAGATAAAACCTTGTTGGAGAAGGTAGGGCACTAAGAGTGGGCTTGGAGGTTTCCAAAGCCCTACCCAGCCCCCAACCCTTGACTCCAGCCTTAGTTCAAATGTAAGCCCTGCCTGCCCGTCTGCCTGCTTGCCGCTACGTTCCTTGCCTTGGTGGTCATGGACTCACTCTCTGAAATGGTAAGCAAGTGCCCAATTAAATGCTTTCTTTTTATAAATTGCCTTAGTCATGGTGTCTCTTCACAGCAATAGAACAGTAACACTGACAATAATAGCTTTATCACGACTTCATTAGCTGGGCATTTACCTTTGGATCTCTGAACCACCTCCTTGTAGCGCACAGCTTTTCTGAGTTGTCTGACCATTGTCATGTGTTGTTATTCATCCTCTGTCTACTTGAGAGCATATTTTCCCCACTAGGGTTTAGGTATCAATTTGCTCTCTTTGTTTGTTATCTGAGTGTTAAAACTTGAGAGATTCCCACTTTTTTCCAGTGTTGTACTTTTGAAATCCAACTACCATGTGAAGAAGCTAAACAAGCATATAAACAAATATGGAAGACATGTACCAACCCACTTACTTATCTAGAGATATGAGTGAGACTACCCATGACCATAGCCTCTAATCTACACAATGACTAATTAAAATGCAAACATAAGGCCAGTCCAATGATCTGGAGATGAGAGAAGTTATCTTATTAAGCCTGTCCAATAGTTAGGAAATGGTGACCAAATAAATGGGCAGTATATCTGTCACAAAGTTTTGTGGTATCTTGCTATATACACCAGATTCTTTACATAGAATAGTTACTAGAAGTCACTTGTAATCAAATGCCCGAAGCTTGAGGTGTTACCACACACAGCTGAGTGAGCAGAGTCCAGTCAAGAGACAAGGACACTGTGAGTCAACTCCAGCCAAGATGCAGAAGAACTTTCACCAACTAAATGTGGGCTGCCTTAGTGACCTGATTGGGTCAATAGATTATGGCCGAAGAGGTACCCTGCAATTTTGAGCTCAAGCCTTGGAAAGTTTTACAATGTCTCTTTTGGTTTTCTTGGGGAGTCTGCTTGCCACAGAGGAAGTCTGAGCTTATCTGCTAAAGGGGAACACAGAGAAGAGTCTACATTTAGTCTGCATAAGAGAGTTCCAGCCAACTGCTAGACATGTAAATATGGCTATCTGGGACCAAACAATCACTAACGACCTTGCCAAAGGCTCAAACATGTGTCTGGTCAACACATATTTTAGAAGAGAGAAGCGATAAAAACTGTGCTCTATGAAAATGATTACTGGAATGCAGCGCTTCATTTTTCTGTAGCATTAGACAAATCATGCAAGGTTCACGACTCAGATTGTGTTCATAGGTCCACCACAGTCAGGAATGTGCACTACACAGGCCTTACACCAAGCGTGCATCAACATGTGGGGATACAATTCATGATTCCTTGCTCATTCATTACTCATAAGTACATTCAAGAATTCCTTAGAGAGTGGATCCCAGATGAAGCACCGACCTTATCAGCCTTGAGCTGTGGAGTCTCTGGGCAGCTGAGGACTCATACTGTATAACGACACTGCTGGTGTTATTTGTTTCATACTTCTGTGTGTGCTTCCTTCAGACTCTCTACATCTAAGCCAGCTGATCACATTTTACCAATCCTCTCTAAACAGCACGTATTTACCAAAAGAAACTAAGAAAATACTTTTTGGAGAAAATGAGTAAGTAAATGTACCTCTGAAATTATGCCAGATTGGTATATCTTTCTATATAAAGAATGGTAACAATTGTCAATGAATATTTGTATATGTGCTGTGTGTGTGTATGTGTGTGTGTGTGTGTGTGTGTGTGTGTGTGTGTACATATATGCTCAGGCACCGGTGCATGCTTATGGGAACATGTATTTGGAGGCCAACAGTCAATGCCTGGTGGCTTCCTCTATGACTCTCTATCCTATTTTTTGAGACAGGCTCTCTCACTGAACCTAGAGTTCACTGATTTGACAAGACTAGTGGGCCATCAATCTCCAAGTCTCCTTCTGTCTCCACCTTTTCATTACTGGGAATACAGGCCTGCAAGCATCATACCTGGATTTTAATGTGGGCACTAGGAATCCCAACTCAGCTTCTCAGCTTTGCATGGTAACCACTTTACAAAATAAACCATCTCCCCATCCCCTATACTAATCACACTATTAACAAAATATTAAAGACAAATTTAGTTGAAAAACTTTGCACAAAGTTGACTTTGTGCAAAACTGGCTTCTTCATGAAACTGCTTTAAGAACTTTGTCTAAATGATAAATCAGTAATTTTTTCCTTTCCCAGAACTAGAGAAGAGGGAGAAGCCAATCACCCAATGTAGTTGCAAGTTTTTCTGTGTCCTGCCCAGCTGAGCAGTCCCTCACCTGCTTATAAAATAATCATTCAGATGCTTATATTAATTGTAACTGTTCATCCATTAGCTCAGGCTTATTATTGACTAGCTCTTACACTTAAATTAACCCATAATTATTTTCTGTTTAGCCACGTGGCTTGGTACCTTTTCTCAGTTTTACCTTGCCATCTTGCTTCCTCTGTGTCTGGCTGGAGACTCCTGACTCAGCGCTCCCCCTCCCAGAATTCTCCCCCTCTGCTTACCCTGCCTATACTTCCTGCCTGAATACAGGCCATCAGTATTTTATTTATCAACCAATCAGAGCAATACATATTCACAGCAACAGAAGACAGTTTTCTGTTGGTAATACAAGATAGGATAGAAAGTGAATTAGGTTCATTTTGAACTCATCAAGATAGGACATGTAATGGAATATTTTCTCTGAATTTGTCAAATGCAAATGGACTAGACATTGATGATGTATTTATTGCTTGTATATATTGTATATAATTATTGTACTTATATATAGTTTTTCTTATATTAGTTTTTACTTTTATTTTTATTAGACAAAAAAGGGGAAATATGATGATATTTTATTTGTACTCTAATAAATAAAGCTTGCCTGGAGATCAGAGGAAAAAGCAATACATTATAAGTAAACACAGAACTCATGCATTGTTAGCACAGCGTCTTTAATCCTATCACTTTGCAGGCAAGAATCTATCTGGATCTCTGTGAGTTCAAGGCCATACTGGAAACAGCCAGGTGTGGTAGCAAACACCTTAAATTTGAACACTAGTTAACCATGGAGGAGGTCTAGAGGTCTGTACAGACAGACAGGAAGTGACTGAGCTGGGCAGGAAGAGGAAGTGATGTAGCTGGACAGAGAGACCAAATCAGATGGCAGAACAGCAAGGCAGATAGGCGTGGGCAGATAGGAAGTAAGTCACATTTGGAATCTGCAGAGTTGGTGAGGTAAGGTTAGCTGTGGCTGTTCCTACTCTTCTGCTCTTTCTCAGGCTTTAACTCCTATATCTGGCTCTGTGTTTTTTATTTAATAAGACCATTTAGAAATTCTTCTACAAGCTCAAACAAAAATAATTAAAATCCCAACGTAGCATAAATAAAGCATAAAATAAAGTATAAAATTAGCATAAAATAAGAAGTCAAAATTTAAGATATTTTGAGTTTCAGGCCAAACCCCAGCCATTGCTTTCTATGAACACGTGTGTGAATCAGGCTGGTCCACACCATAGACAACCCACTTATTTTGCCACTCCTGCCAACATCATAACTCCTATTACTGCTCTTCTGTTCTTTTGGTCTGTGGCATAAAGGCTTGCTTTCTTCCTTCCGTTCTTTCCTTTGTTTGTTCTTTCTTCCTCCCTCCCTCCCTCCCTCCCTCTCTCCCTCCTTTCCTTCCTTCCTTCCTTCCTTTCCTTTTTTTCCCTCCAGCTTATAAACACTGAGTTCATTTGAGGGCTATCCTGTTTGAAGTTAGCAGTTCACTGACCACAATTTGCGGTTTCATTAATGTTGAAAACCACACTTTCCTATTTGAGTGAACTGACAGGGCTAGTGTGCTAACAACAGGGGGCTGTAAACAAACACACTTCCCTTCCCATCTGACCTGCTGCATGCTGTTTCCTAGACTTTCTACTCCTCAGCTTTGAAAAGCTGACCCTGTGACACAGTGACCTACTTCATGGAAGAAAACAGGGTTAAGTGCAGTCACAGCCCTTGATTTCTTATTGTTGACTCATGGGTATTTATTTATTTTTGATAGTGTCTCACCTACTCCAGGCTAAATACAAACTCACTATGTCTCTGTAGAAATGCTCCACCATGGCCAGTTCTAGCTCATGGGTTTTAATGGTCTCAAGTGGCACCAGAAAAGTTTCCCCCTTGCTTTTCCCCCAACCCCAGGTCCTTTTCTTCTTGCTTTAGTGAAACAGCTTCAGAAGGAACAAAAAACACGGCTCACTAGAAAATCATGTTTTCAGAACAATGATTTGTACTTCCTGTCATAATAGAGTGGTGAGGAGAAATGTATCTTTGAACCATGTTTTATTAACTTTCCCCCCACAGAGTTACATCAAAAGACTCTATAAATAAATGATGTGCTCAGCCTAATTCCAACATGCATACCAATTACTTCTGCTGGTTTCCAAACACGTAGTCAGTACTTTAAACAACCAGGATAATATCACAGACTGAACTACTCCCCATTTCCATCTCAGTGTGCTGTCAGCACACAGATGATGATTAGAATTGGAAATCAGTTCCTCGGCTGGCACATTGAGTGGCATGATGCATGGTTATGTCAAACTCAATTAACATTCTAACAATATATTACAAAGACATTGACCTAATCTTTGAGAACAATGCATTTATTTATTTCATGTTAAAAATCTTTTACATTTCATGCAGGATTCTGGAGCAAAGATATTTATTGCTACAATAACATTTCAAGTTGGAAACTCTGAAGAAATGCAAAGAAATACAATCAGTTTAAAATTCCAACTGTAAGCAATGTGTGTTGTTACTGTGGACAAAAGGGGAAAAAAGCACCCTCTGAAGCTGTAAATTTGCAGAATTTAAAAATTATGTGAAGATCCTGTCTCCTCAGAAATAACACATGTCAAATAAGTCTGAAGTATGGTATTCTTTCGCATATCTCAAAAAACAATACCTTATATTAACTTATGTCAGAGAGGAATTTTAGATTAGGTATGTTTGCTTTTACTTACTTGTTTATTTATTTGCCTGTCCAAGTGTTATCTCCAAATATTAATATATAAGTCATTAATCATCTCTGAGATTTAAAATCTACAGTGTTCAAAATATGGATGTATATTATAACAGGTGATAAGCTATCAAGTAGCTACCTATCCAGAATTACAACAGGAAATACTCAAGAATACTTCAATTCTGCATTTTTTGGTGTGTATGTATGTGTAGGCATGTTCATGTGCATGTAGAGGCCAGAGGCCAGCCTCAGGTGCCATATTTAAGGCACTGTCCATCTTTTGTTTGTTTGTTTGTTTATTCATTTTGAGACAGCCTTTCACTGTGGCCTGGAACTCACCAAGTAAGATAGGATGCCTGACCAGCAAGCCCACAGGGATCTTTCTGCATCCACCTCCTCAACACTGGGATGACGAACTACCACTCCCGGCCAAATCAAATCACATCGTTGTGCTTGCAAAGCAAGTACTTTACTGACTAAACTGTCTTTCTGATTCCCAATTCAGGACTTTTAGGAAAAAAAAAATACCAAATTTAACTAGACTGATGTGAAGTCGGTATCAAGTGTCAACTGTTAAAGGCTTTGTCAACAGGATGGTAGAACATCTGGATAAGAAGAAGTGAATGATGCTGTCAAATTATCCATCTGTTTTGTCTACCCAGTATGAACGACCACATTCTCAGAAACACTGGGCTGGTTGGCACAGTACAGATACAGCATCTGACGTTTAACAGTCCTTCACAGTTAGCGTCTAGACTGCTGAACATTTTCCCTTCACATCTGTATGTCTGCAAATTGCACAGATAGGGCTCTGACACGCAAGATTACCTTTGCTTTTTCTTTCTTTTTTTATTAACTCTGTCATGTGTAGTTTGATTTATATTACTGCTTAAAAACTATCCTCTGAAACTACACAATGTAGAGAAACAGATGAGGGAATTTGCCAGAGGGATGACAGTTCCAATCGCCCGCATAGCAGAACGAATTTGGATACCCTTCAAGAAGGAAATGGTGAAGCTGAGCAGAATGGAGAGAACGTTTTGTTTCAACCATGCTTCCCTAGCTGAGTCAGTATTTTAAATCTGACAATGACTGCAGAATTCTGTTTCAAGGAAATAATGTTTTTATGTCTCTTCAGTATGTGTAGAAAGATTGTTTTAGAGAAGACTTAAATCGGAGTTCCTTGGGTCTTTCTCAATTCTTCTCAAGTTCTTGATGACCTTGACTATTGACTTACCTTAGAATCTTTGGATGCTGAACTAAAAGAGCTGAGCTGGCAGGATAGGAGAATGGAATGTAATTACTGCCAACAGTTCACAACAGCAGTGCCCAGCTTGGTACGATTGCCATCAAATACAAGCTACAGCTACCCTAAAAGAAGTTATTTTTCTAAGGAAGTGTTGGGAGAAGATAAAAATCTATAAGGAACGTGGAGGTTGGGGCCGAGGTCAACATCAGGTGTCATTTTCTATCACTCCCCTCTTGGTTTTATTTTGAGACACGATCTCCCACTGAACCCGGAGCTCAATGGCTATTTCAGCAGACAGGCCAGTGAGCCCCTCCCAACCTTTCCATCCCACGTGCCCCACTGGCATTACAGACATATACCCTCACAACCAGCTTTTTCTGTGGGGTCTGGGGAATCTCAGCTCACATAAGTTCGCCCAGCAAGTGCTATCTCCCCAGCCCCCAGAAGAGAAAAGGCTTGATCTACATTTTTTATGTGCCTTAAGCAAATGTTAATTCTCTATAGAAAGACTACCTTTAAAACTTAATGCCAAGATTTTTGAAAAGTCTTTATTTATAATCCAGTTCTCTTGGCTGGGAGGGGAAAAATCTTTTTTTTTTTTTGTTCAGTTGTGGCACTCCTGATGAAAGCATTGGTTGCAGTCAGTTTAATTTCATTGCCAGCCTGATTGTGTGTAGCGTCACGTGCCTAAGTCCAATTGAGTTAGTTCTGTTTGGGTATGAACAGGCCTATCTCCAGAATAGAACTAAGGTCCAAATTGGATTTGAATGCAGGTGTCTTCAACTGTGCATTAAAAACACAGAAGATCCAAGATACACAACTCAAAATATTAGCTTGCATCTAACATAAACAGAAAGCTGTTTGCCTGGCAGAGAAAAAAAACAAAAAAAAAAAAAAAAAAAAAAAAAACAGTGCAGGCCTGTGCAGAACCCACTCTAGCAAGAGACTTTACGGATGCAATTGCCTGGGGTACATTGGGCCACTATGTCCATAAAAATAATAATTAAGCTGCAGGATGTATTACATTCCTCAGTTTAGTGCCTGAACAAAGCTCAGAGCATTGATTAATATTTCTCTTTATGTCTTGTTTTTATCATTGAATATGGTACCTACAGGCCATTTATCACCTTTCATTTCTATTTTATTTTTATCACTGCCTCCATTAAAAGGGAATCAAGAAAGCAATGGCATTTCCCTTCAATAAAACAATAGGAAGGCCTGTCTCCTGGATGTGTTTTTCAGATGGCGATCATCTCGGTTTAGTTGTGTTATTATTTGAAGCTGATGACTTACGGTCATGCTGACTGATTCGCCTTACAGGGTGGTGGAAGGCAGTGTGAGCAATACTGTCTCTGGCTGTTGGCCTCAGGTTGGTTTTGTTTTAAGCAAGGCTCACAACTGAACCTCTACAGGCCTTGGGGGTTTTATCTCCCCACCCGAATCAGGATTGATGACAACTTCTCCCCAGTTCCTAGGTCTGAAAGCAATGTTTCCCGGATGATGCCTGTAGACAGCCGTGATAGAAACTGTGATGGCTTGGAATTCTCAGACCCTTTTTGTGTTCACAGTGATAACAACACTTTCGTGTCTCTCTTTAGCAATGGGCAACAACTGGACCCACAATCCACTGTGCAGCAAGCAGATAGCCTGGGATGTCAAGAATTCTACAGAAAGTGCGGAAACGGGCTGGGGGAAGGGGGGACTGAAGGCCTTTTCTTCATGATCATTACTTATTTCCTGCATATCCACATTGTACAACATGATATTATTTTCTATGTTCTGGTAGCAATCAGTAAGAAATACAGTTTGCCTAATAAGCTGTAACCTGCATTATTTCTTAATTGTTTGTTTGCTATTGTTGGCATTTGTTATTTATTTGATTTTTTTTTTCTTTTGAGAAAAGGCACACAGTGCAGCCCAGGCTGTCTTGGAATTCATTATGTAGTCTATGACTTCAAACTTATGGCAATCTCTTGCCTCAGGCTCCTAGGTACAGTGATTACAGGCCTGAGCTAGCACCACTGGCTTACATTCCTTATGGATCTCCAAGAACATGGACAAGTCCAAACCAAGTACAGATTAAGACAGCAAGAAGGTTCCATGCTGTTCTGAGAGGGAGAGTGATCGTCAGGACCGGAGCTGGTTTCCCTGCAAGGATGACACCTGGAGCTTGTGGAGAGCAGGTTAGAAGCTGCTGCAGGAGCTCTGAGGAGGAATGAGAGAGAGTGGCAGGAGCCAAGTAATTACCTCAAACAAGACCCTGAAACAGGAAGTCTGCCATAAGTCAGCCGATTAGTGAATGAGAGCCAGGTAGGCCTGCCGCTGCAATCAGCAGATCCTGATTCATGCAGAAAGCCAGGTCCGTTTAACAAGTGATCCTTCAGTGCAGAAAAACAACTCAGCCAGCCAAAGGAGGAGTGAACACCCAGAGAACTTGTTGAAGAGGTCCTGGGAGAGAGGCAGGCCTCGTCAGCAATTCATTAGCAGTTTCACAGACAGATACGAATGAAATTGGTTGGGTCCCTAACACCTATTACCTAAGGAAGAAAAAAAAAAGCAAACCAGAGGTCCAAGACCAAGAGATGACTTTAGAAGTTTCTAATATCAACAGCACTTAGGCTTCTCAAGGGTTTTGTCAAATACTATGTGAACCAGCTACAATCATCCCCCATCAGATGTCAGTCAAGATTATCCAGAAGAAGTGTGGAGAAGTGATGGTTTTCACTGATTCACTTGCCCTATGTCTAAAGAACTCATTTACAAGATAGTTAATACAGTTTGGAGGTAATAGGGAGTGGCCACACCCCAAAATTTGGAAGCCTATGTGTCGACAGGAAGCACGTTGGTCCACAAATGATTGACTTTCTTATTTCTTTAGTACAGTTGTCTATCTGCTTGTGTTGTAAAGACAGCACGTCTTTTGTTCTTACTAGACCTGCCTTCGAAATCCATCGGCCTACACTATACACACACCCAAGCACCACACAGATGGCTGAATGCAGATTTCAAAACCTCGAGTTCACCTGCGACACCTGGGAGATCCTGCAGCGCCATTTTCTTCCAACAGGTGTAGATTAGAGTCCTTGAAGGATGACCCCTTTGTTACCATAAGACTAGTTTGTCAGACTTTTTTTTTTTTTCAAGACAGGATTTCTCTGTGTAGCTTTGAGCTTTCCCTGGAACTAGCTTTGTAGACCAGGCTGGCCTCAAACTCACAGAGATCCGCCTGCCTCTGCCTCCCGAGTGCTGGGATTAAAGGCATGCGCCACCACTGCCCAGCTGTCAGACTTCTTATGATGTTGGTTGATGATGTTACAAAGGAAACAGGAAAATACTTACACGCTTAATACGTGGCCCCTGTTTTTATATACCCAGCAATTAAAAAGAGAGAGAAAGGAAAAAAATCAAACCCATTTTGTCTTTCTAGAAATTGAAACATTTGCTTTAAGTGAGAATTCTCAAGCTGCAAAGTAAGCAGTAAAAAGCAGAATGGAACCAGGAAGGAGCATGGGAAGGTGCAATACTCAGTGTGCACATCAGATCTCATCTTGCATAAGAAATGAATTCCTTTGGCTTGTTTTTTTTTTTTTTTTTTTTTTTTTTTTTTTTTTTTTTTTTTTTAATTAGCTTAAGCAAGTGCATTCAGAGGCTAACAACTCAGACTTACAGGAACTGAGCCTCGCCTATAAATCACAGGCCTCGAGTTGATGCCATGATTAACACCGAGCCAAGCACTCTGTCTTGTGGTTATGGAGACGCCTTCACCAGAGAGTCGATAGGGAGCCATTTAAACATTACACCCAGGTAGTCACATCTTAGGGACCACACGGCCTTGTAGAACTCAGGGAAGTGAGTTACATCAACCTGCTGTGCACTTAACATCCTGTCAGGCACATCTGTGTTTATTACCATCAGATACTCCCAGCTGTTCATGTTGCCTCTGTTTGATGGTCATTCTGGGACCTGCCTGATGTTGAGAAGCATGTTATTAGAGAAGTAAATTCCATCCTGAAGATTGATCAAGGAAGGATGTAAACTCTGGGATGCTGGCATTGGTTCATAAAATTGAAGATTTGGCCGTGTACTGGCAATTACACAGATGGATTTATGTAGGACTTTTGACCAGGGCTTTAGAGGTCTGTTAATGCTCTTCATTAAATTATGCTTTAAAATCATTCCTGTGGTCAAGTTCTTTTGGGGTGCCTCAAATCAATATCAACCATTCTTCTGAGAGGACAGAGAACAGATAGTGGCCTGGTTGCTATCCTGGGAAGGAAAATGCCACAGAGATGTCAGAGTGTTCTCTTCATCAAAGAGCTGCTTACTGAGGCCTAATAAGGCAGGTACTGTGGATCTAAAAGAAAGGGCAATGTGTTTGTGCTGGAGATCCCAAGAATGCATCTCCAGGCCTAATCTCAGCCCTTCCATGCTCTGCCCTTGTGTCCTTGAGGCTTTCCAGGATCCTCAGCCCTCTGGAAATAGTCGTGGAGTCCTCTGGTAGGACAGCAAAGAGATATAGTACCAGGACTTCCCTTCCTATAGCCTGTCCATTTCCTCTGTGAAAGGGTACTAGCTTGTCTCCAGGCCTCCCTTTCTCTGGACCAGGGGGGTAACAACCCCCTATTTGTATTCTACAGCACTGTTTCTCCCCTGTGGCTTCCTAGCCTCTGTCCACAGCTTTCTAAACTTCCTTTATTAAAACATCCTCGAACTATCCTAGTTAAAGTGTGGCACCCGTTAGGACCCTGACTGGCAGAGTGTCCCTGACCCAAATGAGCTCCCCAGCTTTTTGGTAGAGAAAATTGACGTCACACAATTGATGCCAGGTTGGCAAAGAGAGAGGTGGTGACCAAGGAAAATTGCAGTTAATCCTTGAGAGCTGTCTCCGACCAGTTAGAGATACCCCTGTGCAGTCAAACATCTTCAAAGCTGCAGTTAGATCATTCCCACTATATCAGAAGCCGAGGCATCCGCGCATGTCTGCACACATGTGCACTAATGGTACCCTTCAGTTGACCGTGGTTTGAGAAGGAAAAACGAACACCCTACCTTATGAATATGCCGTTACATTTATTAATAATCAAATTTTTTTCTTTAAAGTCCATGATGTAGAAACCCAATGGGCTGGTTCCCCTCTTTAGGATGATCTAGTCTGACCCTCCTTTGAGTGTGTGAATTGCTTTCCTAATAAACATCTGGTTAAACCATGGCTCTCTCCTGAATTATTTACTTCAAGAACGTAAGAACTGAGAGCCCCCAGCCCCACCCCTATAGCACAATGAAAACAAAATAGGTGACCTAGACCCGGGTTCTTTGCATGTGGACACACACACGACTCACACAATTCTTCATACTTCTCGGCGAGATGAGGTTGTGAAGTCAATGCTGGACCTTCTAACTTCCTCTCTGGGGGGATTTCAAAGATAAAGGAAAACAAAATACCCTGAGCATCAGCATTTCTCAGGGGAACTGAGCCCGTTGTCACACACATACAAAATTGTCATCGGCATTACCTGATGGCACTTCTCCCAGCCAGCTGACAAGAATGAATACTTGATGTAGCAAGTATCCAGGACACAGATGCCGCTTGATATGACCAGAAATGCTCTGGTCCGTGGGGACATTCTGTTCTCTTCCTCCAGCTCAGGTCTGAGATATTCTTGGTTATCTCCCTGAAGCCTAATCCTGTACTTGGCCATTCTGGTACAGTCACACACTGGTCATTAGAACTGACCAAATAATCTAGTACAGAGGCAAGAATATCATTACAACGTCGAAGCCAGCTACTCTGAGCTACCTATCTTTTCCCGTTTTCCACAAAGATGCATTGTGATGGAGCTGGTTCCAATCCCCAACCCAAATGAAACTCAAAGATGGATGTAAGCCGGGAAGTTGCTGTTGGTCCTGGCACAATTGAAGTGCATGGTTCTAGTGTGTGAGACTTGTATCTTTCCTGGAGTGACCCAGCTAAGCCCAAATGGCTCCAAAGCCCTCCGGAAGCTCCTGCAGTGCTCAAAAGAGAAGTTCCAGTTGTCCGCTGAAGGCTGCTGGTATTGTTGGTTATGGACCACCTTGGTGAACTACTCAAAGTCTCCACAGGCACCGCAATTTCTTTTCTGGTACCTCTATCGTCAGACAACCTGCCTTCTGGGTATGTTGTTATCACTGCAGCGAAGTGATGTTTCTGACATTGTTCTTGGCAGGCTTGGTTTTCCCAGACACTGCTTAGGGTTAAAAGCATGAAAAGACTGACACTGGTTTACACACTTTTCTCTACTGTGTGTCATATTTCAAAATAGTGCGGATGGGAAAATTGTGGTAAAAAAAAAATGGGCAGGCTGAGTGTGGGGTTCATATCTTTAACCCAAGCATTGGAAAGATGGAAGCAGGATAGAAGTCCTATGCCAGCCTCAGCGACTCGGTGAGTTCATGGCCAGCCTGGTCTATATGGACCGTGTGCCAAGATGCCAAATTAATTAATTAATCAATAAATAAAACACGGTGACACTAAAGAAAGACCAGTGGTCATATCAGTCTGCACAGGTCTATCATGGCCAAACTTCTTGAAGAGGAGCTGTCTAAAAACTGGGTGGAATTTTAAAAGATAACAAAGTAGTTCCACCTGTTTTCTCTCTCCATCATGTGCTTTAGATTTGCCAAATTTAACTCACTAATCCTCAGACCTGTGAGGAAAGCATAAGTACGGAATTTTACCTTCAACCATTTGAGATATCAATGCTTTATCTCACCCCACTCACCCCTAGCATTCCACAGGAACAAATGAGGAAGGGTCCAATCCCTTCTTAAGTGTAATCTATCCCATCATTTGAACGACACAGGCAACATGAAGCCTTTCAGTCAGTCTTTCTCTTTCTCTAAGGTGGAGTCCATTCACTGTTTCTTTCTTGTTGGTTTCATCACACACACTGGTTGAATGGTGTGTATGGGATTTTTCTAGGAGGGCAGAGGGATTAGGGACACTGTGTCCAAGTCTTCTGTCTATTGCTCATCCTTGTGCTGCTAGTTCCAGAATTTTCCGAACAGATCCTGAAGCTGGGATAACTAAGGATTCCAAGTGCAGTCCAGCACGATCAATGCTCTCTAGTGGTTTGTACCAATGCTTGCTTATGCTTTTTCTGTTGACCTCTTGAGGTATGTTTATAATACTCCCATCTTGGTTATGCTCTCAGTTGTCTACACAGTCATCCATCTAGACCCTGATACTGTCTACACAACTCAGGAACCAGGGGGAAAGAAGACTGTCAAAATCTGCCTTTGCCTGGACTCAGTACCATTAGGTAGATTGTCTATGTAAATAAAATACGAACATTTTCCTGTCTACCCTCTATTATATCTCCTCACACAATCCCTCAACTTCAAGAGGACCATTATTTAAAATATTTGTTTAGATTTCTATTCTTAGCTCCTACTAAGGCCCCCACATGTCAGCAATATATTATCTTTCAAATGCCTGTATTAGTGAGTCAGAGTAGTGCAGATTCCCTTACTGACCACTCCAATCCTCATCATAATCCAGGACACACTCATTCCAGTTCACATTGGTTCAGTGTGGTGCAGTGGGCCAGTGTGTTCAGGCTGATGGACCCTGATGGAGCTGTGTGGTGTCTCAGGATCTTTCCATCTCTGGGATCCAATGTATCCGGGTTTCCCATTACATCTTCTGCATTTGTCTAAAGTTGAGGACAGAAAACATATTTGGAGATTTGTACAGGCTTGGCAGCCAATCCCATAACTGATAGGCTTTGCTCAGATTTACTCTATTAACCTCTTAACCACCAGAAAGTATAAAAGATGTCATATTCCCACGTGTCTAAAAGCAGAAGGAAACAGCAAAATGACCTGTGAATTTAAAACATTGCTTCAGCCAGCATTTTGTGATAGTCTATGAGCTCACCATGACTATTGATACTAAAATAGTAGGAATTCTAAATATCCGCAGTCAAGCAATGAGCTTCCATTGCAGAAGCTAAACATCCTCCATTTCAAGTTACTCTTTCATTGGTGTTGTTTTTACTTTTGTGGTACAAGGGATCCAACCTATGGCCCAAGCAATCCAGGGCAAGCACTTCTACAACTGGGTCACACTCCAAATCTAGTTTTCTTTTATCCAAAATGCTATTCATTCTCCAGGAATATGAGTGTCCACTGCGGTATGGTTAGATCCAGGAATTATGATGTATATCTGTAATCCATACTCAAGAGGTTGATTGAGGACATCCATGACTTTAAAACCAGGCTGGACTGTACAGCAAGACCCTATCAAGAGGTGGGGGCATTGGAAGGTCGTAGGTTGAAGTCAGGGGGAACATTTTTTTGAAATTATAATATAATTACATCATTTCTCTTCCCTTTCCTCCCTCCACCCCCCCAATATCTCCCCTTGATTTCTTTCAAATCCATGGTCTCTTTTTTACTAGTTATTGTTAACGTGCTTATATGTATCTCTGTGTGTGTATACACACACACACACACACACACACACACACACACATTCCTAAATATAACCTGCTGACCCTACATAATGGGCTGACTATTTAGTATTAGAGAGCCAATCAATGTATTGTTTCCTGGGGAAGACTATTTCTCCCCCTTTCAGCACTCCTTAGCTGCCTGAAGTTCTTTGTAGAGGGTTGAAGTCTTCTGGCATTTCCATCTTCCACTTGGCCATGTCTATTGTGGTCTTTGTTCAGCTCATGTTTATGGGTGTAGCTTCTGCCATTCCAGGAGACATAGTCTCACAGCAAACTCTCTGACCTTCTGCCTCTTACAATCTTTCTGCCCTCTCTTTGGAAAATTTCTCTGAGTCTTAGGTGCTAGAGTGGTTTTGTAGATGTATCCACTGGGCTCTGCAAGTCTGAATTTTGATTGGATGTGGTTTATGTGATGGTTGTCTATCTGTTGCAAAGAGAAAGTTTCTTTGATGAGGAGTGAGGATTAAACTTATCTGTGGGTATAAGGAGAGATATTTAGAATGTAGTTAGGGATTAGGCTGGTTTAGTACATTGATAGTGTAGGTTCTCCTCCAAGATTTATGATGTCACTGGCCCTAGGTAGTTGGCTAGGTTTCCAGTACCTCTTTTTGAGCAGGTCTTAAGTCCAATCAGAGAGCTATTGATTATAACCAAGGTGTTTTTTCTAGTTCTGTACACATAGGGTTTTTGTGCCATGCTGGTCATTGATGTGGTTCATAGGTATCATTGTTGGGTTAAGACTTTCGGTTGCTTCTCTCTTTTGGAAGATTGCATGGTACATTCTGGTACCATGAAAACTAGTCTTCAGGGAGGAGTCATTCAAGTCAGTTCTAGTTCAGGGTCCTTAGGGCCCTGTGTGGTGATATTGTATTCCCCAATATGTTGTGCGCCCTAATAAATTTATCTGGGGTCAGAGAACAGAACAGCCACTAGATAGACATAGAGGCCAGAAAATGGTGGCACTCACACCTTGAATCCTAGCCTTCTGGAGGCAGAGATCCATCTGGATCTCTGTGAGTTCAAAGCCACACTTGAAAAAGCCAGGCATGGTGACTCACGCCTTTAATCCCAGGAAGTGATGGCAGAAAGCAGAAAGATATATAAATCGTGAAAACCAGGAACTAGAGCCTGGTTAAACTATTAGGCTTTTGAGCTGAGATTCATTCTGAATGAGGACTCAGAGGTTTCCAGTCTAGGGAAACAGGATCAGCTGGGAAATTGGCGAGGTGAGGTGGCTGTGGCTTGTTCTTCTCTGATCTTCCAGCATTCACCCCAATACCTAGCTCTGGGTTTGTTTTTACTAATAAGACCTTTTAAGTTTCATGCTACAGCCCTGTGTCTGAAGTGCATAGGTGTCATCAGCAATAGGGACTTACCTTCCACCTATGGGTAGCAACCAAGGGCAACATCAATAATCTTTATGGGTTTTTGGTGGGGGGAGGGGTCTCTTGGAAAACTGTGACCAACAACTCAAAAAAGGACTTGTTCCTGGTGTTGAGAATTTTGTTAAGTGGTCTTTGGCTCTCAGAGAAAGTATTGTCAGCCCAGATGAGATAAGTTCATATATAAACTGTGTGTGTATGTACAAAATATGTTTACGACTTCATAATTATCTGTCATATTAAGATTATTGAGATAATCATAAACTTATTTTAATTGTACTAAATAATACCTGAAAATCCTCTATATAAATAGAGGGCAATGTATCAGTTCATAAATCCATTTTAAATAACTTTCTTTGTTTTACATATATGTTTAAAATGTAAATGAACATGAAATTGAGATCAACTATATGAGTGCGAACAAAGAAATAATAGTGCATATTTTATTCCACCCTTCTGGGCTATTTGCTGATTGTAGGCCTTTCATGACAGGCGTTATTAATAACATTGTGTTGTCAATTCAGTAGAAATATTAAAATTAAATGAGCAAGATACCAGTCAAATGTGATTTTCCAGAATATTAATTAAATGGCATTCAGTACATTAAATGGTGAGAAACATCAGAGCTTTCCAATACTCCAAATGTAAGAAAAGAAATGGAATTCTGGAGGCGTGCAGTACAGGGCACTCAGAGACTTCTAAAGGGCATCTGTGGCCTCTCAGCAACTGAACTCTCCACTAACTCCAGGATACCTGGGTCCTTTCTTACCTCTTCAAAGAAGACTAGATCCCACTGGTCTCTTATGCTTGGTATTGATTCTAAAGCCACAGCAGCCAAGAAAAGTAGAAGTCCCATACACAGAAAACGACCCCTCCCTAGTGCAGAGGATTCCCTGGTTCATTCCTGGTGGGTCCTGTCTGTGTTAGTTCAGTCCTTCCCATGTCAGCAAGCTCTTTCCACCCATGCAGTAGTTTCAAATCCCTTCCTTGTGCCATGGAAGAGAAGAGAGACGGGAAAAGGAATATGAAGGAATTTGGAGAGAGAAGGGAAGGTCTCCAGGAGAGCTGAATCCTATGGGAAGCCAACCTAAAGAGTCCCATTCTTGAAATAAGCTGAGGACCTGTGTTCTCACTGTCCTACAATGTGATGGCCCTGTTGTCTTTCTCTTGATGGATGTACCAACTGCCCATGGCTGAGGACAGCATTGTCACAAATAGGCGATGCAAAACCCTTGGTTGTTTATAGAAATTGGAGCATAGTCAGCTTATTTAAATTTCAGGTTTAATTTGAAAATGTCCTTCTTTTCCTGTCTTCCTCCTGACCAATGACTTCCTTCATACAATTGGTAGATCTGAGTTATCACTTGACTTATATGAAATTGTTGTTGACTTGGTATTAAAAGACTGGAAGAGGGGCTATTGGGAAAACTAAAATGATGACAATGGTTAAAAAGTCTAATATTTTTGAACTTGTATTGATTAAACTTATTGGACTAACTGCCATCACATTAATTATCTTGGGTATCTTATCAATCTGTTGATTTGGATGTTGTTTACTGCCGTCATTACTTCTCAAATTTTCCATGAGAAATAGGAGGTTAGAAAGGCTAAGTGCCAGAGTTTATGCCAGAGGCGGGCAGGAGCTGGGGGCAGGAGTCTTCTACATATGTGCGTCAGTGCAGGAAGACATAAAACGATTTTTAAAAATCATGAGATTTGGCAATGTCATCTCTAAGTTGTATCCAGGACTGTCAAACTGCAGATAGAAACACACACTTCGACAGCTTTCTGGTTAATTCCATCCATGGACAGAGATAGAATATATTAGCCAATCCTTTACCCATGGGCGTGGTGTTTGTTGGTTGCTGGCTTCCTTTAAAGTCAGGGAAAGCATTGCTCCTGGTAGGGAGGGCCCTAATGCTGCTAATTCTTCTCCCTTCTTCAGAAGGAAATTTGACTGTGGGTGTAAGTCCTACAAGTCTGCTGAACGCTGCTTTTCGCCCAGCTACTGTTTTCACTATGGAATCCATTCATGCCGTCACAAGACAACATGTAGCCCAAGCATTAAACATAAATTATACTTATTCACACTTTGTTCCGATTCTCAGCTTATAATGAATTTAATTCCTCGAATTACAATCTACTACTCTCGTCCTTGTGTCTTGACTGCCATATGAAAGGACAGCTTTAAACTGTTAAACACCCTTAGAGTATAATAAACATGTTACAAATCAGTACTGCTTAGGAAGTAGTACTGTGAACAAGGCTTTTTCCATGTTTCTAATGAAAATCCCCGCTCCCTCGTGACACTGTAATGCTGAAGGCAGGGACAGTCTTGCTCTTACCATCTCTGCCACACCCAGGCCTCACTCACATGGGCCACTAGAAGCAGCAGACAATAACCACAAGATGAGGGAGGATAAACACAAGGCCACACACAGCTCCTAACTGTCCCATCCATAGACACCGTCTTTCTGAGATTTGCATCGTAGGTGCTGGTGGGAGGAATTATCCGTTGTAATTGGTTTTTGTTTACAAAGTCTTCTCCCATGGTCATTTTGAGAAACTGGAAACTTATTCCATCAGCTCTCACCACCAGCCAACTGATCGCTCACCACCACCGCTGATCAGTGATGGAGCCAAGGGGTGTGTCGGCTTACAGGTGGTTCTGACTCTAGGAAACATTGCTGGCTCTGTGGAGTTTTCTTCTTTCTGCCCTGCCATGCTTCCAGTCACTAGCAGGCTGCCTTCACAGTCTGTCTAGATGCCCTGACTTTGTGCAAGGGAAACGTGGGCTTGAGGATGCTAAAGAAAATCATTGGATTTTAATAACCGTGCTACTTACACCCAGGATTTTTCTTCTCCCGCCTTTCCTGCTGATTTCTTACAAACTTCAAGGTCAATTTAATTTTTGTACTTCGTTACTTTGGTGCAGAACTCTTGAGATTCTCTGGGACTCTTTTTTTTTTTTCCCATCAGACACTGACAGGTGGTCCATGTGTCAGGGAGGAGGAAGAGGTCAAGGACCTTGCCTTCTTTTCTCCTCAGTGTCTCCTCCAGCCCTGTCTTGATTTCCTTACATCTTTCACCTACTTCCAAGGCTTCTGTAATTCCCGTGGCTCATCTGCTTGAACTCGACATTACACATTATTAATGGCAAATGAATGTTTTCGCCATTCTTGTTACCATGGCTTTCTTACTGGGTCTGCGTGCATTAGGAAGTCCAATGGTAGAATCACATTTCTTTGAATAGCTCCACAATTTCATGCACCTACCATAAAAACAAGCAAATTGACACCCTGCCAGGAGTAGCCAGAGGAGATCTTAGAAGAGAGTTCATAATGACATTGTTGCCATATTGCATGCCTGTAAATAATTCATTAAGCCAACCACCCTTTTGTTTTAAGCAAACACAAGCAGATGCCTTCCTAAATTGGATGCAGACAACAGTCTTCAGGAAAACATTATTGTAATATGACACTTAAAAAGAATAACAGATTTGCTTTATTGATTTTTGCAGCAGTAATATACCACGATTACTTCTGTTACCATTTTATCTCTCTCATGGGCTTTGTCCTCTGCTCTTACTGTTTTATACTTACATGAATATGTGTGAAATTTCACTGTTAATATTAATAGTGTGGAAAAGTTAATGACATCAATTCATCATCAATCAAGCAAATCCAGGTGATTTTCCTCCAGGTCTGTGATGTTCGAAACACAGTCAGAACCATAATGACTTCTAAAATTTTTATTATTACTAACTGTTATTATTGTGTGTGCTCATGAAAGTGTGTACATGTCTGTTTGAATAGGTCATTCATTTGTCTGGAGGTCAGAGGCCAGTTTTCAGGAGTGAGTTCTCTCCTTTCACTGTGTAAGTCTTAAGGCTGGAACTCAAATTGGTCCAGGTTTGGCTGAGCCATTTTGCCAACCTCCTCGTGACTCTTTGATTTACAAGAATCTGTGTCATCAGCTTATTTAAGGAAATGTAATGGCATTCCGAATATAAGAATATCTTTTTTTGTCTTCAAAAGATCAATGTTATTGCCTTTCAAATTAAACACTGTATATGATTAAAAATCAACTAACATTTGAAGCCAAAATTCATTGTTTACATTTTCTAAAAGCAGGATTTGTCTGTGATAATAGATAATTTTACCTTGTAAATTATTGTATTTATTTATTGGTGTCCCAAATAGTTCCAAGAAATATTGTATCCAATTGACTCTATAAAATGCACTAAAACATGAAGTCAATATACTGACTCATATCTACTATTATAGTAGTTCATAGTCTTAGCTATGTATTAGAATCACATGTTGGGAATTTAAAAAGTTATGTATGCCATGTTTTCAGGGTTTCAATGTAATTGCCCAAATGGGACCCGGATAATTTATTTTGTAAAAACTGCCTATAAACTCTCTATGTGCAGCCATGTTGAGACCATTGAATTTCCCATTGACTCGATACTTTTGCTTTTTTGAAAATATTTATAACTGGAAAACTCTGAGTACATAAAGATATCTATATAAATTATGACATGCTACAACAGGAAACAAATTTTGATATATGACTTGATACATGCTTAGAGAAATCCCCAGCGAATTCAGATATTTAGTGATAAGCTTACATTTGGAATCTATTATTCCACATAATCTTGCCTGGTTTTGATTCTATTAGGATTGACCAAAGTTGGAGCACACACACACACACACACACACACACACACACACAAGTGCATGCTATTGGATCTAAATCTAACCCAAGGAGGTCAACAGGTGGAAATCAGTCAAGGACTCTGAGCAAACATGAGCCCAAGATTAGATGTGGAAAAACAGAGAGACACAGCCTTGAGGAGGTTGAACGATGTAAGGTCAACTATACAAGTAGATTCTGAACAAGACAACAATTAGAAGCTATTATGGTGGATCTAATGTCAGCTTGCCACAAATTAGAATTGCCTGAGTCGGGAGCCTCACCTGAAGAACTGTCTTGATTGCTCTTGGAAGCCCCACCTTGATTGTGGGCCATGCGTTCTGGTGGCAGCCCAGATAAAAAGGAAAACCACCTCCCCTTTTGTGATTGGCCTTCAGTCCTGCCTCTGAGTTAATTTGCCCAGTGGTGGCTGCTGCTGCTGACTCCTCCCAAGAAAGAGGAAGCACAGTTTCCAAGCTTTCATTGTAGATTGGCGGTTTTCCAGGAAACTTCTGGGCAGGGAGTACTGAGGCACACAGCCTTGTGGACTAATCAACTATGGGCTGTGCCCCCTGAACCTCAAATGAAAGACAGACATTGTGGGTCTACCCCGACTGCTGAGTCATGTGGCCTCTCATTTACAGAGTAACTGCCGGGTTCTCGTGTTTTTTTTTCAGGTGTGATGTAACTATTTTCAAACTGACTTAATACATTCTTTTATCTCATCTTATTGGTTTTGTTCCTCTGGAGAACTGTGACGCACATAGAACCCAATGGAGAACTGCCGGGGTAGGGAGGGGGCTAAGAAGTTAGAAAAGGAAGAAGATGGTCTAACGGGTCTTGGCAGGAGGACATCAGGAGGCATCCAGATAGGCTAGGTTCCAGCTCCAGGTCCAGCTATCTTCCTCACACTGACTCTCCTTTAACAGAAGATTGCCAGAGAAATGACAGTTGCATGCCTCTATTTATCCTCTGTCCTGCACTGTTGAGACATGTCTTTGTAGGAATGACCAAATCACCAGAACTACGTGGGAGGAAAAAGGCAGCTTAAACCCTCTAGCACTAACATTTTAGCAAGCAGTCCTCAAACTAATTGCCACTGCTTGGTTCAAAGTGAACCCAGAACACACCTTGGGGCCCTAAACTGACTATAAGATCAGAAAATACAGTGATGACAGAACATGCAGTTTGCTGTCCCTTCTAGGCCCAAAGTTAACAACTGCTGATTGGTAAATGCTTTGTAGTAAATTTAGTTAGATATTCTACCTCAAACACTCATCAAAGTTTTGGGCCACACTGAGCAGGCTTTAAGTGAACTCAAAGTTAAAACCACCTGTAACAGAAAGCAGTTAACTGTTAGTACTTCTCCCTTGGCTGGCTAGAGGCACCTGTCTTCCGGTTTCTATTGCATCTAAGAGACATCATGACCATGGCAACTCTTATAAAGGAAAACATTTAATTGGGCTTCCTTACAGTTAAGAGGTTTAGTCCATTATCATCATGGCTGGAAACACAGCAACACACAGGCAGACATGGTGCTGGAGAAAGATTTGAGAGTTCTGTATCTGGATCCTCGGGCAACAGGGCTTCCTGTGACTATGAGCCACTGAGCCTGGGCTTGAGCTTCTGAGACCTCAAAGCCCACCCCTAGTTACACACTTCCTCCAACAAAGCCACACCTACTCCAACAAGGCCATGCCTCCTAATAGTGCCAATCTCTATGGACCAAGCATTCAAACATATGAGCCTATGGGGGTCATTCCTATTGAAACCACCATGGCACAGTTTTTAGTACATGGCTTGCATCATCTTGCAAAGAACATAGTTTTCACACCCACTTCAATTAAAAACCTTAACAATGTTGACTCAAATCACCGCTGTCAGTCAACTGTGAGTGTATGTGGTCTAGACCAGTAGGTTCTCAACCTTCCTAATGTTGCAAAGCTTTAATACTGTTTCTCATGTTGTAGTGACCCCCCCCCCGCCATAAAATTATTTTCGTTACTACTTCATAACTGTAGTTTTTCTACTGTCATGAATCATAATGTAAATATCTGTGCTTTCTGATGGTCTTCGGTGACCCCTGTTAATGGGTTATTCAACACCCACAAAGGGGATCTCTACCCACAAGTTGAGTATCTTTGGTCTAGAGAGATTCAGGTTGCCCAGCTGACGTCTTCCACTATGAAAATGGTTATACGAGATTTTATTAGCTACAGAACAAAGAAAGTCACAGATCATGATATTTACCAAATACATTGCTGGGAATCACAGGTAGGTGGAATACAGGGAAGCAGGGAAAACTCCCCTGTGGGTCTTAGAGCCTTGGTTTTTGGATTAATTGCAGTTAGCAGTCTACTGATACATTCTAAGGATTTTATTTGGTAGTCAAGAGAATGTTAGAACAAACACAAGGTGGACAGTGATGGACTATTAAGGGGAGCAAAAACAGCCCAAGGTAACCTAGACCTGTATTTAGAGTTCCACAATCACCAAGATCTAATCAGTCATTCAACTTTTTATACCCGGCGACACCAGTGGAAAGTTTCCCTGAGAACTTACATTTACAGTGGATAACGATGACTTGTCATTTACAAATCATGGTTCACTGATCTTTTCCTAGCTGCTCTCTTTGTTCCTCTTTGCAGGGATTATTCCACTGAATATGCCTTTCATCTCCGGTTTCCATTTTGTTCTTTAGCTGGGAAGGTGCTCCAGGGAAGGTGGCCCTAACCTTAGGTCACCTCACCGGAAGTGAATTTTTCCAGTTCTCTGGTAACAGTCTGGACAAAAAGAGGTCAGAGGTTAGGTCAAATGGTTGAGAATAGGCATGAAGATTACTGTAATAACAGTAGGAGCTGACGTCTCTTCTTAGATTAATGGTATGCTTCCTATGCATGCTGAGTTTTGAAATACGAATTTCTTAGGCTGCAAGCAGATACAAAATGTTATGCTTGGTTCAAGCTAGACAGACAGAAGGGAAAAGCGAACTAATGTTGATAGTCAAGATAGATCTAAAGGGAAATTGATGCCTAATAAAATCTTTGGGGACACCCCAGCAAAGGGAAATCCTAACCAGATGTTCTGATTATTGCGATTAGTGACTAGATTGGAACATTAGTGCAGGGTTTATTGGTTCCCACATGGTGGTTACAATGAGTGCCAGATGGCTCTCCTGACCCAGATAGCTAAGGAAACATTGCCCCTTCCTCTTTGCCATTCCAGCCATGAAAATGAAACAGGTTCAAAGGAAGAATTGGAAAAATTTTCCACAACTGTCATGTCAATGTGCTTTGATACTTCAGTTGAATTAGTGAGTTTTATTACTCTATAGGTCCCATGTATTAGTGTTTTTCCTATCAGTCTAATAAAACATTTTATAGCCTTCTGTTTGAAACAGCTTATAATGTTTATCTGAGAAACAATAGGTCCTAGAATCAGAGCACAGATTTGAATTAATAAAGATGGAAGAGAAGGATGATGAGATAGATCCAATACATGTTCCCTGGGTATATATTTTATTGCCAAAAGTCTTTTGGTATATAAGGATAATCATTCTATAACATGTATACAAGACTTTGAACTATGGGTAACTTTCCAGGAAAGAAATTTTTACATGCTGTATTAGTTACTTGTCTGTTGCTGTGATAAAATGCCATGACCAAAGCTACTTACAGAAGAGTTTATTTATTTATTTTTTTGGCTAGTGCTTCCAGAGGACTAAAATCAATAATGGCAGAGATGGCAAGGGAGCAGGACGCTGGCTGATATATTTTATCCCCACACAGGAAGTAGAGAGCATGAGCAGGAAGTAGGTTGAGGCTGTACGCCCCAAAACCCACCCCCAGAGACATACTTCTTCCAGCAAGCCTCCTAAAGGTTCCACAGCCTCCCCCAACAGCACCACCAACTGGGATCAAGTGCTCCGATACATGAGCCACTGGCGACATTCCTCATTCAAATCATGGCAGTGTCTTCCTTTCTTTTCTGTTTCTATAATAAAATACCCTGACAAGCAACATCCAGCAGAAAAGATTATTTGGCTCACAGTTCCAGGGGGCTAAGTCTCTCAGGCAAGGGAAGACGTGGCAGGAAGCAGGAATACCACGAGAGCACAGGAGGTGCTGGGTGATCACATTCCATCCCCAAACAGGAAGTAGAGCCAGAACACAAAACTTCAAAGCCCTAAGGCCGGCCGGGTGTTGTGGTGCAAGCCTTTTGTCCCAGAGCTTAGGAGGCAGAGACAAGTCTCTGTGAGTTCTAGGCCAGCCTTGCCTACATAGTGAGTTCCAAGGCAGTCAGAGAGACGCTGTCTTTAAAAAACAAACAAATAATGACAATAATAATAACAACTCAAAAACAAATCCCCAGTGTATATGTCCTCCAGCAAATCTTCACTTCTTAAAGGTTCTGTGACCTTCATAAACAGTGCCACCAAATAGAGACCAAGAGTTAAAACACATGAACCTCTGGGGCACAGTTCTCACCTTAACCACCACAAGTCCCACCCAGACATCTTTATTTGGTACCTTGCGGTGATCAGTTTCCTATTACTCTAACATGAAGCTACCTGAAAAGGAAGTTTTCTGTTGCCTCCTCCCCAACTAAACTGCCTATTCAGCAATATACGACCGTACGTAATTACTTCTTTCCAATTTTGAAGAAATATTCATTGTCTTTGCACAGTGTTTTTTTCCCCTGCAGAGGTTTATAGAAGTCAATGCTTCAACTATTCAAAGGGATATTTGGAATTCCTTATCTATACCAGCAAGTTTTATTTCAACACATTTGGCGGCTATTTAGAGAAACGTTTAAAAAATCCACAATTCATTTTATCCCTGGGCATTAGTAATAGTCTACTATTGATAGAGTTTGAAATGGCATTGCTTTCAAACGAGATCTATGATACGCATTTCTTTTGCAGAGCAGGAAGAACAGATCTGGCATCTCCTTCAGAAAGATTTACAGCACTAACAATTCCAGGCTATTTTAAGCCACAGTCAGCCTTTATAGGAGAAGTGGAAAAAAACATTCAGTAATGCTTTGATTTTTTTCCTTCTAGAATTGCAAACTGATATTTTACATATAAGTTAGTTGAAGAAAATTGTGTATTCACACTTCAAGAATATGCCCAAGGTCACTACTTCCTTTTTAAAATTCTCCCCATGTGTGCTCAATGGGGAAAGAATAGTTTTCCCTAGAATTTATTCAATTCCAAAAGATCTGGAAATTGAGACTTCCTTAGTAAGTCTCTGAGGTATACAGCCCTTCATCCAAATGCAACAGACTCAGGGTTTTGTAAAGAGTGACTTAAGTACATATAAAATACTTGGGGTCACAATTGCTTGGTGCATGCTGTGGCAGCTCAGAACTGGGAAGCAGAGGCAGGAGGATCTGAACTTCAAAATTCATCCTTAGCTACATTGGAAGTTCAAGGCCAGCATGAGCTACATGAGACTGTAACTCAAATAAATAAATAAATGAAACAAAATCATATCAAAATGCAGAGCCTTAAGTCTTCTATAGATATGTTCAAAACAACACTATCTACAGCAGTCAAAAAGTAGAAATAACACTGGTGTCCAAAAATAGGAAAACTAATGAGCAAACTGTGGTATAAACATTAGAGAACGCCAGAGTATTGCTGTGAACTAAAAAGAGCAAACCACCAATGCACCCAGAAATATGATGATTAAAAGATATAAGAATATACACTATACCATTCTAGTATAGAATGTTCCAGAGAAATTTAGTATCTAAATTTAGTATCTAAAATTCTAGAATGACGCCTACTCTGATACACTGTGAGGTTTGCTAGCTTTCTGGTACTGTACAAATACCTGAGATAATCAACTAGTACAGAGAAAATATTTATTTTGACTCAGAATTTCAAAGGTTCCTGATTGGTTGGTCCATGGTTTGTTGGTCCATGATTGGTTGGTCCTGTTGCTATTTGGCCTTTAGCAAAGGAGAACATCATGGTGGATGGTGTAGTAGAATAAAGCCACTCATTTCATGCCAGAAGGAGAAGGAAGAGGGAGAAGCTGATACACCTTTCAAAGACGTCTCTCCAATCATCTGAAGAACTCTCTCACTTAACTTAACTCTAATGTTCCCACAGTTGCTCAATATTGCTGGCCTCTAAGCCTTTATCAGAGAGGCCTCTGGGAAAGACTGAAGACCTAAAGCTAGCACTAAGAGTTCTCACAACACAGAGGCATGCTTTCACAAACACAGACAATGCATTGAAGATACTTGCCTTTCAGGCTGTGTCTATTTTACATCATAAGAGTAATATTGTAAATGAACACTGATCTCCAGCTCATAACAGGCATGATGAAGTGCTTAGGGGAAAATACCCTGACATCTGCAATGTAGTTTCAAATGCATCAGAAAACTAAGATTGCTTGATGGTTGTCTAGAGGGATGGCTAGACAGATGGAGAGAGGATAAAACAAGTAGAATGAAGGGTTACCAAAGAAGGGTGATGGGCACACAGATGTTCGCTGTGGTAGTCTCTCAGCTTTGATGCATGTTTGAAGTTTTTCATAATAAAATGCTAAGAAAAAAATGGGAAAGAAGGGTTGCTCTCCTGAGAAATATCTGTATAATGTATAAGTGGTTTTCTTAGAAACCATAGTCTCCCGGTGTCTTCTTTTATACAATTGAACTATAAGAGTAAATTCACAAATTAACATTTAAGTATTAATAGTTGCCTGAGAATAATTAAGCTAAATTCCCTATCCTCAGAATGTTTATTGAACTAAAAATGGCCAGAGAGTCTCTCTCAAGGTAATGCAAATATAGTCTTATAATTTATGGTTTTTATTATTACTATTTTAAGTTACAATTATTTATCTGTGTATATATGTTGTGGGCATGCTTACCATCGCACTTGTGTGGAGGTCAGAGGAGAACTTGGAAGAACTGGTAGCTTCCTCCTTCCACCATAGGAGACCTGGGGATCAAACTTAGGTCCACAGGCTTGGCAGCAAGCACCATTTCCAACGATGTTATTTAGTTCTTTATTTTTGATTAGTAACCAAAAGGAAATGAAAAAAATTCTTTTCCAGAAACCATCTGGGTGTTCATAATAGACTAGTTGTTTGGATGTTAATCAAAAATTGTGTTTGGCCTGGAGGGGAGAGGGTATTTCATTCACTCTTTCTTCAGTAAATCCATTCAGAACTCTTACAGATTCTCTGTGTCAAGAGAATATGATGACTAGGCTTTTCAGCAATAGTGATAATACTTCGGTTGACTTAACTGAAGCCTGGTTTATTTACACATGACTCCTTCAAGCACCTCATTACTAACCTGCTGTTTAGACTCCTGGAGACTAGCAATGGACAGTCATAGATTTCAGGATGTAAAGGGCTGGGTGCCTGGGGATGATGGAGAGTAGAGGAATGCTTTTGCAAATCTTGCAACAAAGATAACAGTTCTCAAGATGATGAGACCTGTCAATCAAATTCAGCACATCTTGCCCCTTCTAAATGTTTCTTTTTGCTTGGGTTTCTCTGCTGCTGAATGAGTGGTCTTTCCACATTTTAATATTAGTTCAATGTTGCCACTCAGTTTTAACTTGATCTTTCAGGGTTAAGGGCAGAGCTGATAGGCAGTACGGAAGGCCCTCGGTTTGTTACAGTTTCTTCTTGGTAGGGTATTAACTGTCTGGTTGCTTTGCTGCGACTTCTCAGAGACTGATCCTAACATTGAGCTACACATCTATGAAGAGCTAAGAAAGCGGTCAGAAATTTACTGAAAAGGTAACAGGCTCTGTCATTCATTGCATCGTGTTGTCTCCATGATGATGCAGGCAGTCTGAGCTTTGCTAACCTCATACATCTTCCTTTCCTCCACTTACTATGGTTTATGTTTTCTCTTCTCTCATTCACTTCCCCTTGAACTTTTCTTTGCCTCAGCGATGGGGAGAACGGCTTGGACCAAGAGAGTCTTGGCAAGCATGGATAGCAGCGCATTTGCTGTTTGTGTGAAATGGTGTTTTTGGCTTAATACTTGTGGTGTGGTTCTGAAAGCAGTCAGGCTGTCAAAGATGAATAGTTTTAGCACATGCTCCATTTAGTCGCTTGTATTGTTAAAAGTCAAATTTTCTTTAAATGTCTTTTTTAGTATGAAGAGTGAGAGGTCCTGTACAAATGAAATGAATCAGAATTTCATCTCTACAAACAGCTTGTAATGTATCCCAAAAGTGGGGAGGGTGGTTTTTAACTTTCATTAAAGCCATGAACCTGGAGAATATAAATGAATCGCAGGTGCTGCTTTGCTTTATTCTGTCCTATGCACTCCCTTTCCAGTGTTTGTAAACTAAATAGGACCATCTCCCGCCCCAATCCCACCCCTGGCCACTCTTCCTTGAGAAGTCCCCATATACCCCAAGGTATGTACTAAGAATAGACTTGAACGTCTGACCCTCCTGCTTCTAGTATAGGTATGGGTCACAATACCTGGAATATGTGGTACTGGGGATCAAACCCAAGGCTTCAGGCATGTGGTACAAACAGTTTACCCATTGAGCTACACCTATGCCTGAGGAATTCCTACTTTCAAAAAATCTGCATGATTGCTATGGTTTAGTTGCCATCAACTTTAAGCCCCTGCATGCAATTTTCATGTATATTCATACAAATCTTCAATCCAATTAGCCATCTGGAGTAAACAGCCTTTCTCGCCTATAATATTTGATATACTGGGGACTTAATTTTGTCTAATTGTCTTATGATGGTCTTATTTTTCCTTTGTTCATATTATGTGTTACTTGTTTTGCTTCCTTTCACACTCCTGTAAGATCTGTTTTCATAACATAAAAATGGAGAGCACAAGGACCCTCCTTTACAAAGCTCTCCTTTCCTGACTACACAGAGTGACACCAGGAGACGTGTGACCACACCTTGGCTCTCCTGGCTCTTTGCCTGACTGCATCCAATCTCAAACTGTTCTTGTTCTTCAGCTGTTGGCTTTAGTATGCAAGCAGGACAGTTACTAATTTTCTATAGATGAGCGAGTTGAGAGATGTACATTCTAATGTTCAAGAATCTTTCCGGGAGTCTAAAAACATAACGTGGAAGTTGTGCTTTCAAGACACCCTCTCCCTTCCCCTCCTCCCTCCCTTCTCTGCCACCTTCCCTATTTCTTCCTTCCTGTCTTCCCACTCCTCTTTACCAAAGCATCCGGCATTTGACCACAGAACTCAGTGTCACGGGATTTGTTCATTTTAAGTGATTACTGATTGAGATCGTCTACTGGACTTCCCACTCTGGAATCAGCAGGATTCTTCATTTGCATGGAAGTCACTTAAGTGACTCATTCTCTGGTGACAGCAAGTGAGTCATTTGCTATCTTCATGAAAGTGGCGACGACGAATCATAAGTGCTGGGCCTGTGTTCTTACCCTGCCATACAAATACACATCTGCTCTTCAAGGAGGCCTTGTTAAACAACCAGGAGGAGCTAAGGCAGAGGACTGTGATTCAGCATCAAGTGGTATGCTACACTCCATTTTCCAGAGTTTTACAGACAGGGCACCATCCAGTTGTTCAGCAGGCCTTTAAGGAATCCATTTGTGTCACAGACCACAGCAGACACTTGATAAACAAAACTGGATGAGGCAAGCTGGGTGTGGTGGTACATAACTTTAATTCCAGGAGGAAGAAGCAGGCAGGTCTCTGTGAGTTCAAGGCCAACCTGGTCTACAAAGTGAGTTCTAGGACACCCAGCGCTGTTACACAGAGAAACCCTGTCTCAAAAAAACAAAACAACAACAATAACAAAAAACTCAAACAAACAAAATGGATGGGTCGTTGACCTGTTTTGAGGAGCTCACGGCTCCTTAGGAAGAAGACAGCAGTCTTCCTAATTCATGTGTGAGTTCAGCAGGGGAGCTTCGCTCAGCAAAGGACAGTGGGGATTTTGTAAAGATGATCACTGACTTCTTCAACAGGAGGCCTTGAGCTTAAGAGGATGCTTAAGCTTCATCTCCAAGGATGAACTGGAGTTAACAGATAAGGGCTAGAAGACAGATTGAGATAAATAACATCATTAGCAACAGCCCTGAATCAAGCTATTAAGTTTTCTTTATGTCCCTGGTACTGTGCTGAGCAGAATTTCATAATTTGTAAGCCTGGTTACTTAACCCTCCCAACAAGATTACTAGGGGGAGAATCCAGCTAAAGTTCTCTCCGTGCTGTCTTTTTGTGCCCAATTGGATAATACCAACAGGTGTTACTAGTCATACCTGCTATCATAAATATGTTCACGGTATCTGCTTTTGTGTCACTCACAAAACAGGGAAAGGAGCCAAGGTTGAAAGCAATGGAGAGAGAGAGAACCTGTTGTCTGTTCCACACTTCCCTGGGTCTCAGAGCTTAAAAATAACATTTGTGCTGGGCGGTGGTGGCGCATCGCCTTTAATCCCAGCACTCAGGAGGCAGAGTCAGGCGGATCTCTGTGAGTTCGAGGCCAGCCTGGACTACCAAGTGAGTTCCAGGAAAGGCACAAAGCTACACAGAGAAACCCTGTCTCAAAAAAACAAAAAAAAGAAAAGAAAAAAAAAGAAAAAAAGAACATTAACACAATGGAATTTACTATGCTCAACCTTTAGGTGCGATTAATACATTGTTTTGCAACATAGTTGTGAATAAGAAAAGAGAAATAGGGAAGTACTATAAAGAAAAAGTAGCATTTTACATAAGGTATTTGTAAATGTAAGTGTATCAAATGGGATTATATTGATATAAGCTATAAGTTATCTGCATGCACGGGACACAGAACACCTCTCTGTGTAACAACCATGTTTACTTGTACCTAGTCAAAGAAGGAAGTATGCGCTTTATACCAAACTTATAAACCCATGGATCTTCAGTACACAGGATCTGTACTTTCCCTTGGAGTTCTTCACACTTGTAATATTAAATACTTACACCTCTGTTAGATCGGAGATTGTCTCACTCACCACCACATTCCCTGCACTTTGCAGATCACCCAGGGATCTTTAGTAAATATTTTCTGAATGAACAGAGGGTGAATGCAGATCACCCAGGGATCCTCAGTAACATTTCTGAATGAACAGAGTGCAAATGTTAAGCTTGCATGAAACAGCTAGTGGGCACTCACTTTATAGATATTTTTATTGTATAGAAATGGTGTTTGGTTGAAGAGGTCCAATATCCCATCATATGTGAACATACGGGTAAAAACATGTGAAAACATGCCATGAAGGGAAAGAAAAGCATAGGAAAGCCCAAGAATGACTTTCTGGAGCATGAAATCATACCTAACACTTATTGACTACTTACCAAGTACCAGGCACTGCCCTTGGCTTATTTTTTTTAACATATATTAATTCACTTAAAGCTTACAACAACACTTAAATTCCAATTTTGAACTCAGTTACAGGGCAATTTTAGTTTAGCATAGCTAAGTGACTTATAAACAAACACAGGGA
The DNA here is from genome assembly GCF_004664715.2 of Peromyscus leucopus. Lineage (NCBI taxonomy): Eukaryota > Metazoa > Chordata > Mammalia > Rodentia > Cricetidae > Peromyscus > Peromyscus leucopus. The sequence continues at coordinate 42,749,658 of NC_051079.1, read as the reverse complement.
ACATGCCCAGGGAGGCACACCACAGTCACACTTCAGCACCTAATTTCCTTAATATGACCCTTTGTGACTGGCCTTCAAGTAAACATTTGGGGCTGGAGCAGATATTATTGGTCAGAGGAAAGATTAGTTATGAAGGATGGGGAGGAACCTGTAAGAGCTGAGGCCAGGAGATGGAATAAGATGAGTTCAGTCAGAACATAAGGTTATAGTAGATGAATAATAGAAGGCTCATGGAGACAGTTCTGTGAGAGGGAATAGTTAGCCTGTTACTTGGGTAGTGAAGACTATGGTTTTCAGCTGAGTTTGGACATCAGTCCCAAGGTATGCAAATGTTTCTACCAGACCCTATATATTCTGACTTCGAGGAAAATCTTGATTTTTTTTTTCTTTCCAGAAAGAAGAACTATCCATCTCTGGAAACTCTACTGTTCACTGCCTGCCTATCATTCATTGTCCTTCTAATAGCCCTAACATCCTTTGGGACATCTATCAGGGTCCGTGACTAAAGCATATGACCAAGAAGGAAGTATAGTCAGATCTGTGCTAACTTCAGAATTTTCCCTGAAGGTCTCTAGACAAAGGAATGGTAGGGAAAATGGATGTGAGGCCAAAGGTACTGCTAACCCAGGAATGAACCCAGCAACCAGAGTGGAGCACAGTGCTGAGGATGATGAGGAGTCTACAGTCCCCCATGATACCACTGGCCTCTGATTCCCACATTCTCAAGCCTGCCAGCTTCTGGACTTGCCAGGGAGGTAAACCATTATATTCTCATTATTATTTAATCAATGGCGAGTAGATTTTCTAGTCTGTACTCTGATCATCGATCCCATCAACTTAATCGGCACCACAGAGGAGACAGTAGTCAGGCATATCTCTGGGTGTGTCTGGGAGGCAGTTTCCAGGGAAGATTGACTAAGGAGAAGACACAGCAGCACTGTGAATATGGAAGGCTGTACCTGTAAGCCTTCCATATTCACAGTGGGGAGTGGGGAGAGGAGGGTGCTCTCAAGCTCAGACACAGTCTCTCTCTCCCTCCTGCTTCCCTCCTTTCTGCCCCAGATCTTCAGGATGGACTGCTCTGTGCCATCCTTCCTGCCACAGTAGGCTGAAACCTTGGCTAAAACTAATTCTTCTCCCCTTAAACCCTTCCCTAGGGTATTTTGTTACATTGTCACAAAAGCAACCAATACACTTGTAATTAAAGTCATCTGAAATAATACACTGCCCAACACTAAGGAGTTCTTAATTATAGGACCACAAGCTTCATCTGAGATAGGAGTCACAGTTCAAAACACGGTCTCATTTTCTTCCCGATTCTCTCTTCAGGACCTCATCACCAGGACAAAGCCCAGTGATTTTTTTTTTTCCACAGTCCAGCTCTGACGCCTCAAATCCCAAACCAGAGCCTTCTTTCCTAGGACTGCAGATGTCTTTGCAATCTGGTGCGTCTAAAGGCTCAGGGATGGCGGAGGAATGGCTATGTATCATCCCCAAGGCTTTCACATCAAAAGGCCCAGCGGAGGCCTCATCCTGTTCAAAATGACAAATTAAAATGAATCCCGGAGCTTTATTCCCTAAGAACATACGACATGTTTGCTTTTAGAACATTTCATTGCGCTGTCTTCAGAACCGAGCTCCCTAAGAATGTTATTATACCTTAAGCTTCTTGACACATTTCCTAATAATTTGAAGCTTCTGACATTTATACAATAAAAGATTGCACTTCTGCAAAAAAAAAGGGGGGGGGGGATCAATGAATCTTTTTGGCAATCGTCCTGAATCTGCAGAGATTAGATTCACTTCCCAGACATTGCTATTCTCTATCAAACACAAAGTCACACAGTATAATTAAGATGGTTGTAGAACCATATATTTCAGGCCTTAGCTGTCTGCTCTCAACTGTCTTGGGAAGTTTGGAAATAATAGGGGAAGCTACATCTTAACCAGAGTAATTACATTTGCTAAGCAGTATGGGATGAGCAAGAGCGGTGGAAAAGAATAAAATCTGTCCCGAAATCAAGAACCACTGTGTTCGTTCTGATGGATAAACCTTCCTGAGAGAGGGGGATGGGGCTGAATACCAGTTACAATACCCAGGGGAATGGCAGCTATTATCCCCTATTGAGTTGGTACTTACCATACAGAGCCCGAACAATTCATACAGAAAAATAAACCATAACATCCCTGTTTATTATTACTTCAGCTGAGAGGTGGTGACATTAAACAGTTCTGCACTGCTGCTATAAATCAGCGGGCTGGGGATGCTCTCAGCGTGAGACAAGGACTCCTTGGAAACCACTCTCCTCAATGCAACCAGCTGTCAGAATTCTTCAAATTAAACTGTTATTACAGTAGTATTCATTAGTCGGTTACTGGCTATTAAGATATTTTTATATCGGCACCATTGACATTGGCTGTTGCTTTTTTAATATGCGAGTTACATATAAACATGATTCAATGGGGCATGGAGGGATGGCAGACTCTATCAGAGCTTGGTGCTCCCTGTCTAAAGGCTACTATTGAAGGCTCCTGTCTTAATATTGCACACATGAATTTTTCTGGGAAGCTGGACGTGTATTCTGGTGGATGGAGTCGGGGAGAAGGGTAGTAATAATAGATTTCAACACTAGCATTTGCCCAGAAAAGTGATAGCCTAACATCAGAAATTATAACTCTTAAAACTGTGACAGAACCCCTGATGACAAGGGTTGATCCTCCTCTAGTTTGATGGCTCGGATTGCCATTTGTTCTAAGTTGCTGGGTGTGTGTTTAACTTTTCCTTAAATCTGGAGTCAAACAAAGAATGGAAAACGGAGCTTGTGGAACAGTACAGAAAAAAAATCAATATACCAACTCTGAGAGAGAAAAATATGACAAGAATTGGGTTCTCATTAACTTGAACAGTGTTCTTGGCATTTGAAGAAGAACTTAAGACTCAATTTAGTTTCAGGGCAGATTTAACCGAAATTATTTTATTTCAACTAGGAAAGAAAAAGATGCAGTAAACAGTGATTAGCCTAGAAAGATTGATACCTTAGCAATAATCACACACAAACTCACTCAGACATAGGAACAACAGAATTCTCCATTCTGTTACTTCCATCCCACATGCTGTTAAGAATATCGTTTTCTTTAGTTGAGATGGAGGATAATCTGAATCGTTTCTCTCACAGATAATGAAAGTGAACCTCAGTGACCTAGTTAACTGCCACCAGCCTGACTTGTTCTTCCTCCTGTATATTTTTAACTTATCCCAAGATAGTCTCCTTTCGGATTGGACAAGTCACCATTTCCTGGTCCTCACACTCATGAAGATGCCAACACAGAGCATATGTACTAACTACTGCTTCCGCTGTTAGGAAATAGAGCACTGGTCATTTTCTCTGAAGCCTCCAGACTTGAGCAGTGGCCTAGAGCTGGACATATTGGAGCTGTCTAGAGCAGCTCCGAAGGGCCAACCCATGATATCTCAGGGATTTTGCAAACTATTGACAACATATGAATTAGTTTGTCATAGATTAATGGCACCACAGACACTACAAAATAGCAAAGATTACAAATCAGAGGTGTTGCTGTTTTTTGTTTGTTTGATTGGTTGGTTGATTGATTGGTTTTGTTTTCTGGAAAGCTGCCTATTACCCATGAAACATTAAGCCTATAGTTTGCTATGGAGGCTCCAGGGCTGTGCCCCAGGCCCAGGAAAATGTATTCCATTAATGCACATTACCACAACCAAGCCTATTAAATTTGTTTTTACCATCATGAAGAGCACATAAGGCCTAAGACTCAATCTACTCTCTGCAGGTAGACCTCCATGGAGACTTATTGTCTTATTGGAAGACAAATGCAGTTTTCTAAACCTCTCAAAGTGATTCACAGAACCATGGGTCTCTGGAATGAGATCTTTACCTCCTTCTGCCACGACGAACACTTTGCTTCATTTTCTTAAAAGGATGTCAGAGATGAATGGTGAACCCTAAGTGCAAAAAGGGAACAAAATGAACATAACCATTTGAGAAAGGGACACCTCTACAATGCAAAATCACAAGACATGACAGAGCAAGGAAGGCTGGTAAGAGAGAGCAACTTTGAGCTACAGGTTAAGGATGGGTCCTTCTGGTCTGGGTAAAGAACACTCATACAGAAACAAAGAAGCCAAAATCAGAGCTAAGAACAGAGTCGCTGAGTGCAGTGTGTGTAGAGAAGGAAATGTGGAGACTGGTATGGGGTGGATGCAAAGAGGTAAGCAGGTCATTGATGTCTGCAGACTGAATCTAGATTTCAAGAGGTGTGAAACGAGAGGCTACTCTGGAGTATTTCCAGGGAAGGAATTATTTGCATTTTTAAAAGATCATCTGGGCCCTCCTTTCAGGCTTTTGGATGGAAATGAGTCAGTAAGCAAATAGGAGGGCATGGGAGAAGCCAGTTATGGCTATGTGCTGCCCTCCCCATGCGTCGGTGCCTGCTTTTCAGCATCAGCCTCTTCTTCACGTTCCAGTTTCTATTTATTTGAGAATCGTGCCCCTCAGCTCCAGCCCGGACCTCCTGACTGGGTCATTACACACCAGACCAAGACTCAACTCACTTCTGAGGGCCTTGGAACCTGGTTGTCCTTGAACTGATTTGTCTCTCTTTGGTGGCAATAGAGAATTATGTTGTTTCTATGTATGAGTAAGTTTGTGTATGATTATTATCAATGTATCAATATTTCTAGGCTAATGACTATTTATTGAATTATTGTCATTGGGGTTTTGTTGTTGTTCTTTTAGAAAGGTCTCCACTCAGCTCCCAAATAAATCACACATGGAGGCTTATTCTTAATTATGAATGCCTGTCCTTAGCGTGGCTTATTTTTTGCCAGATTTCCTTAACTTAAATTATCCCATCTACCTTTTGTCTCTGGGCTCTTCCCATTCTCTTACTTCTGTAAATCTTACTCTTACTTCATGGCTTGCTATGGGTGGCTGGCCCCTGGAGTCCTCCTCCTTCTCTGGCTGCTAGATCTTAGATCCTCTCCCAGATTTCTCCCTCTATATATTCTCTCTCTCTCTGCCAGCCCCACCTATCCTTTCTCCTACCTTGCTATTGACCAGTTCTTTATTAGACCATCCGGTGTTTTACACAGGCACAGTAACACAGCTTCACAGAGTTAAACAAATGCAACATGAACAAAAGTAATATACCTTAAAATAATATTCTACTACAAATTATAATTCAAAGGACAGTACAAGGAGGGCAGGGAAACAAAAAGAGAACACCAGGACTCTCTCTCTCTCTCTCTCTCTCTCTCTCTCTCTCTCTCTCTCTCTCACACACACACACACACACACACACACACACATACATGTACACACATATACACATACATACACACACAATACACTATCAGAACTGCTTTGACTGTAAGATCAGATCTCACAGTGGCGAACCTTTGAAGATGACCACCTGAGAAACCACTTTTCCAAATTGGTAGTTCTCCCAGGGAGGTGTGCTAATGTCATCGGAAAGACTTTTTAAAACTAAAAACTAAACTAAAATAAAAAGCTTAGCCCTGGGTTCAATCCCAAGATTTTCTGATTCTCTATTCTGTGGAAGAACTACAATATTGGGGTGTTTTACAGTCTATCCAGATAATTCTAGCAGAGGATTGGGGTTGAAAAGCATGCTTCTAATGGTAAAGAAAATTGATGAAGGACTCTACATGGAGCCATGGAAAGAAAGTCTCCTCTCCTTTGAGCCTGAAATGATAAAATGCAGCTCTGTATTTTCCCCATGAAACATGCAGGTGGCTAGCTAATTCGGCTGAATAGAGTACTCAAAGCTAAAGCAAATTTTTCAGGAAGTTAGAATCTCAGGTGAGACCACATCTCAAAAAAACACTCCAAGGCCATCTCAAGTACCACCAGGTATCGTGTTATTTAATAAAGCCTACTTCGTTCCATCTACTTTAAAACACAAATCTAAGATGGGAGTCCTTCATTGCTACTTAAATACCAACCGCCCTTTAGATATTGAAAGGAACCACCCACATAAACGTGGGAAAAAAGTGCTTTTCTATTTCCAGCAACGTGGTCCCATACTACTAATTTTCTTCCTCTTACAAAAAAAAATAATAAAAATAAAAAATGAATTAAAAATATCAACAAAACAGAGTAGAAGAAATCAAGAAAGGGAAGGGGGAGAGGTGAGCATTGCTTTTCTGCTGCTTGAAGACTGAAATGATCTACCTCACCAACCAATGAAAGAGCCACCAGTGGCAGCTCAGACGTTAGCTGCCACTCATTCCAGTTCAGACTGCTCTCCTAGCACCCCATTCCCGGAAAGAGTAAAGGAGAGAGAGAGAGAGAGAGAGAGAGAGAGAGAGAGAGAGAGAGAGAGAGAGAGAGAGAGAGAGAGAGAGAGGAGAGAGAGGAGAGAGAGGAGAGAGAGGAGAGAGAGGAGAGAGAGGAGAGAGAGGAGAGAGAGGAGAGAGAGAGATGGAGACTGGGAGGTTAAGACATTAAGGAGAAGTAAGTTCCAGAAGAAATCCTTTCCTTTCCTTTCTAGAACAGAGACATTCTATCAGTGATTCCAGGGAGGAATTTGACAGGGAACATGGAGAGAGAGAATCCAGGCTAATAATAACTACATGGAATAAACCAGCCGTGCGTGCCCAGTGGCGTGAGAAACAGGGTAGACCACATAAAGGATGGAGCAATGAGACTCAACCTAGAAAACGTGTCCGGAGCACCGATAGTAACAAATGTTCTTAGGAGGTAGATAAGTCTTCCTTTCCTCCCTGTGTCTCCACAAAGTCACTTGAGGGACCATTTAAAACTGTCATTTCCCAGACCGCCCCCCCCCCTTCTTGTATCCTTGTTTTATTCAGGAACATGTTCTTCATGGTCATAGAGGACAAAGGGGATTTGGAATGTCTTGTTTGTTTATTTTTTTCAGTGTGGAAAAGGATTTTGAGAATACTGAGGAGTGGAGATGTTCTTTTCCCATGAAGAAAAACATCTGTGGTGCGGACCCTAGAAAAAGGAGTCATTTCTGCAGGCCTGCAGCATTCTCAGGCCATTTGTTTTGAGCCACTTAAGGCCTTCTAGCTAAACAATGACTTCATCCAGGATGCCACTTCCCCTTGTGAAATCACTCTTCTCCCTGGAGGGACACAATGGCTCCTTCTCAGCAGATGAAAAGTCTAATTCTAATTTTTTTTTTTACTCCAATCAGTAATTAAGTTCTTGCCAAACTCAGACAGAAATATAGTGACACCAGAAGACTATTCTAATGAAGGTCTATAAACGCTCCCCCCCCCATTGGTGAAATTATTAAGGCCACGCCACGTAGTTAAAAAGGAGATTTATTTAGTGGCATAACTTACAAATGAAGGGATGGGTAGGTTGCAGGGTCTGGGAAAGATGCAGCGCAGTCTGGCGGTGTTCTCTGGAGAACTCTGCTCAGTCTACCTCCAGCGTCCAGGATCCAGGAATCAAGAGAGATGGCACATCCGGGTCTCAGGTCTTCAAGGTCCTCTCTTGGCCCTGCTTTGTAGGCGTGACAGTTACTGAAGCCTCAATGGGGGTTGGAACTTCCAGATCGAGGTTGGAATGGCTACCCACTACGCCCCCCCAACCTATTTCTTTTTGATTTTTAAAACTATTAGAATGATTGTCTCTAAGATTTTTATCAAATGCCCATGTTGAAATTGAATTCTAATGGTTCAAGTTGAGTGTCCCCTTTTCCAAAATGCTTGGGGCCGGAAGTATTTCAGATTACTTATTACTTTGTTTTTCTTTTGATATTTACATATATACATAATGAGATATCCTGGGAATGTGACCCAAATCTTAATGAAAAACTCATTTAAATTTTATACGTGCCATACATATAAAACCTGAAAGTAATTTTGGGCAGTTCTTTCAGGGTGTCTGTGTTTTGATTTGTGACCTGACCTAGGGGGTCAGGTGTGGGAATTTCCACTCAAGGTGTCGTGTTGGCCCTGATCAAGTTTTTATTTGGGAGCATCTCTGGTTTCTTTCTGATTAGGGGTGTTCAGCCGTGCTGCAAGGTGAGATATTTACACGGTGATTGGGTCATGGAGCCTCTACCATGGACTGGTACCCTGGTCTTGGAGTGGGAAGGCCATGACTTTGTTACAAAAACTCACTAACTTATATTCTGTCTTCTCCCCATCTGATGACCTCTACCACATTCTCAAGCAGCAAAGCAGTCCTTGCTGAAAGCCAGGCCCTTGAGATTTCCCAGGATCTAGAACTGTGACAGACAGACTTTGTGAATTACCCAGCCATTGGTGCTCTACTATAGCTGCAGAGAACAGACTAAAATACCCTGTCTTCATGAAATCCAAGTCACTGTGAAGACAGAAAGCGTTTGTGAATTGCTAGTGGATTCCTACAATCTGTCTCAGTGAGTACTGGCTTTTTCCACTGTTTTAAGTATCAAAGAACTAAACAAAGTTGAATGCGAAGCCGCAGTGTGTGCTGAAGGGTGGTGTGATCTCAGAGGTAGCCAAACCAGTTATCTATTAGGGGGTCAGACTGGTTCCTGATGACTCTTCGGTTTCCCTATTGATAAAGGTAGCTTTGGCCTATGTGCACACTTGGAAAATATCTTACTTCTTGCCTTGTCATGTGTGTGAAATAGGAGTCATTGATGACAACAGTGCCTGGAGATAGACGATGACCCTGGCTTCATTGCCAGGCAGCCCTGGGAAGTGAGGTCCTGTCTTGGGGTTAGGAATGATGTCAGTGAAAGGCTAGACTGTTAAAAGAGAAACTCAACACAAAACAGTGAACTCCTGCATTCCCTCCAATAGGAAGACATGCCACCAGAAAAAAACATCAGGGCTGGGTTGAGTTCTCCTACTTTCTTGTTGGAATAAAAGGTGTTGAAAGCTGCCAGAAATCCAGTCCCTAGAATGAAAACATGGATGCCATGAAATGGCTGCATTTTCTTGTTTTTTGTTTTTCCTCTGTTCCACTAAGCAAGAGAACTCTATCCCTGTAAATAAAGCACCAAGGGAGAGAACAAAATTGTGTGAAGATGGTTATGGAGACAATGGTAGCTTTCCACAATGACTCTTGTAGCACACGACTCTTAGCTCTATTGGTAGTTGGCTTACTGTTTCAGACTAAATTGGAAACAGCTTCTCTCTTTAAATATGCTTAGACCTATGCTAAAGTGTGTGTGTGTGTGTGTGTGTGTGTGTGTGTACCAAAAACCTCTTTGCAACCTGTCCTATGTTAAAATAATAATCTCAAGATTTGTAGAAAGGAAATCTTGAAGTTTTGCTCTTACTGTTTGTGGACCAGTCACATTCACCATGTTTCAACTGCCATTTTAATTTTCTGAGGGTCAAAAATTTTTTTTCATCGTTTTCAGCAGCTCTGACATCTTCAAGGGTTGACACTTCACTTTGTAAAAGTTTTGTACATTCTGGTCCTGTCTTTCCTCTCCTACAATTGTCTTGACCTCACTCTTCTCCCTATATCACGTGGAGGCCAAGGATATGGGACTTAAGACAGCCAATGTGGTTCCTCAGAAAGAGGTTTGGCAGAGGATTTGATGGTGATTGGGGAAGTACTGGGAATTTCTGGCTTTAGAATTTTCCATGGGATGTTTTTTCCTTTCTCTACTTTTTCCAGCTCCAATCTAAACTTCAGACGAAAATATGCCTGCATTATGAATCAGCATCTGGACACAGCTTGGCCTGTGTGTACAGTGTGGTTGTAAAGATGTTTGGAGTCTCAGAGCATCTGGCAAAGGAGAGCAGTGTGATGCTTGTCTAAACTATGGATGCCGTCAGTTTGGTTTTTTCTATCCAATGTTTGTAAAAAGAGAAGGGTTTTGCACATTGTTGATACAAATTGTGTATTGAAATCATATGGAGAGCCGTTGCAAGCATGCACACGCAGCCTGGTGCCTCTTAAAGCTTTCCAGGTGATGCTGACCCTTGATTAAGAGCCAATAAAGGCAGGGGGTACAGAGATGGCTCAGCAGTTAAGCTCTTCCAGAGGACCTGGGTTCAATTCCCAGCACCCACATGGCAGCTCACAACTCTCTGTAACTCCAGCTCCAGGAGATCTAACACCTTCACACCAATGCATATAAAATAAAGTTTAAAAAAGAAAGAGGGAATAAAAGTATTTTTAAACATTTTAGAAGAAGGTGTTGCATGAGATTCTTTACATTTTTTTTTTTTTTGGTTACCCCTTGACTATGTATTTATAAAAAGAAATCTTCTCAAGTCCACCAATGCTTTCGACATACATGGAGTGTTTCTGTGAGCAAAACTTTAAAGATGCACTCCATGGGAATTTTTTTAAACTTCCTGATTGCTGCATTCATTTTTGTAGGCAAAATTAGTACTCAGTCTCATCAGACATACAAAGTCCTAAAATAAATATAAAGTTACATACTATGGCATAAGTAAACAGGTAGTTTATGAGTCAGCAATGTGGGTTCTGAGGGAAAACTTTGCTACTAACCCAGTCTCATGATCTGATTTGTTTAGATGTAGGGTTGGCTTAGGTAAATGCTGAAGTCCCTTTTGGGCCTCAGTCTGTCTGTCCTCATTCACACTGTGATCCTGTGTGAAATGCCCTGACAATCACTAGCAGAAGAGCAAGTGTGTGAGCATCATCTCTACTGCCTTCCAAGTAGACTGCAGCTGTGGACCCAGGAACACCCAGGAGCTAAGCATCCCCTGGAGCAGCTGCAGAAGCAGGAGATGCTTACTTCATACAACATGCTATGTGGGTACCAGTCCTTGGACTGTCAGCTTCCCATCAACTGCAGTCCTTTAAGATTCATGACCCCTAAAGGTATTAGTTGCCTGGTTGACTGATGATGACTGGCATGGATATGCAATTAACTCTTTAGTCTCACTAGCTGGAAAATGAGAGCCATATGTTTCTAATCTACAAATGTGTGGCAGCATCTTTCCCTACAGTGAAACCACAGTCAGGCATTTCTAGAGTGCTGGAGACCGGGGATCTGTAAGCACTTTTACAATCATGTAGAATTTCCACTCCATTGACTGATCCATACCACACTCAGCAATGCCTGGGTTTTATATGAATTTTACAACCATCCATAAGTGATGGAGTATCATGGAACATACTTCTCTCCTCAAATCATTTTCAAACTACCATCAACTGAGTGTGCATCTGTATTATTTGCTACATGTTTTTACTAAACCATTTCAATAAAATCTTGTTCTATATCAATTATCATACCAGTTTATTTTAACAGTTAATATGTTGACACATTATAGATACTAATATACAAATACATGGCTCACAGAAGCGGTTGCTTGTGCATTTGTGGCATGGAGTAAGTACCTATTGAGTTGCCACCTTTAATATGGAAATGTTTAAATTTTCTTACATATGATAATATGTATAATAATATTAATAATAATGATGATGATGATGATAACCTGGATGTATAGGCTTCAGATTGTGGTGCTTTGAATGATAACAGCTCCCACAGGCTCAAATATTTGAATACTTGGTCCCAGTTGGTAGAATTATTAAAGAAGAAGTAGGAGGTATGGCCTTATAGGGAAGGTCTATCACTGGAGGTGGGCTTTGAGGTCTCTAAAGACCAGCCAATCTCAACTAGTCACTAGTCCTCTCTTCTCTTTTCTTCTCTTCTCTTCTCTTCTCTTCTCTTCTCTTCTCTTCTCTTCTCTTCTCTTCTCTTCTCTTCTCTCTCTCTCTCTCTCTTCTCTCTCTCTCTCTCTCTCTCTCTCTTCTCTCACATACCTTACTCTCTCTTGTCCATAGAGAAATCCTTTATTCTAAACTTGGGAGCTCTAAATGACGTAAGTGATCTCCCACATCTCCCACTGGAGTAATTAGGAGTGCCTATCCCTTCTTATACTGTGGATAGAGTTGAGGGTTGCACATGCAGGACAAGCATTCTACCACTGATCTACGTACTCAACCTTTGGGAGTCACTTTTGTAAGTAAAATTTTTAGTAACCAAGGTAATTAATTCTTTTCAATCACACATTGAACATTATTCATACTATTGAGGTTTATCAGAATTTTAATAAAAATATCAACCAAAGTTCTATTTTTTTTTTTTTTTTTGGTGTACATGGTACTTTAAGCAAGATATATTACATTGGAAATAAGCTGAGGGAAAAAAATGTAAGAACTATGTAAGGACATTTCAGAAAGAATATTTTGTTCTTATACTAAATAAACTTCAGATGGACTGTTAATATAAAGACAACAATGAAATCATGTGAAAATTAAAAAAAAATCATGGCTATAATTCTAAAATTAAAAGTACTTTTTTCCTAATAAAATGCAAAACCTAGAAGCCATAAAGGATGTTTACCAACATGAAAATCTAAAATGCCATTTATAAAACAATTACTGTAAGTTAAATGACAAAATAAATAAATAAAAATAACTGCTTTGACTTCCCAGAAAGCCATGTAATGCAACACATAGAAGAGAACAGATCTGATAAGGGAAGTGAAAGAAATATGAATTGGGCTTCATAGCATAACAAACATCAATTATTAATAAAGCAAATTGAAAGAGGAGGGGCTTGTTCCAAATTTTTTCAAAAGAGAAGAGTCAGTTCCCACAACCGATGCATTAGGGGGGAGTGTTCTTACTGCTGTGTTTTCATAGTCAGCCATCTATTCAAGAACTATTTGCTTCAAAGCCTTTTTATTCTTCCCTGGCTCCCAACCCATCTTCCACTGTGCAGTAGACACCCACATGAATCGGTCTTTTCTGGACCCTTACTTCCAATGGTCTACTTGTCAAGCACTGAACAAATGCCACAATATTTTACTTACTACTGCTTTATAATACATCATCATATTCGGTAAGTCAAGTTCCTCTATGACTGTCTTCCTCAGAAATGACTGAACTCCTTAGGAAACATAGTACTTCCATAAAATGCCAGGACATTGCAGGGGGAGGTGTTATTTCCCAATTTCACAGAAGAAAGCACACACTAAAATAAGAGGCTATAAATACAATAATGGGAAAGAGACATTATTTTTCAAAACTTGAGTGTCCTTCTCCATGAATATGGTATAACAATTCATCCACTAGGAATTCTATGATGTTCTTCAAAAAATGTTTCTTGCCTCTTCTGTAACTTCCAAAGTATCTTTTAAAAAAATAATTTAAATTCTTAAAGCAGACTCATTTAAATTACTTATTTCTTCTGAATATAAAGTTAAACAATTCTTTGAGTAAAATTATACAAAAAAGACATTCAGTGTTTGAAAGAACTAAATTCTGGGAAATGATAGCTAATATTATCAAGTAAAAACTTTTCAAAATATATTTTCATGTATTAGGCCTGCTGTAAACTGACTCCCAGGAGCTTCGTGGTAACCCACTGGATTCAAGTTTGCTTGTTTATAAACAAACATTGAAAGAATAAACTGATGGTATCCATTTAAAAGGAGATCAAATGTACATTTGCAAGGGAAAAGTAAATTATGTTACAGGTTCTATGGCTTTCAGAGTCTACACAAGTAGTGATACTTGCCGCAAGAGTGAAAGAGTAAAAATACTTTCTTTTCTAGTTGTTGGGTTTTATTTTTAAGTTTTAGAATCACATGGCAAACTCTGATGACTCGAGAGAATTATTCCCTCTCCAGTAGCACTCAAAAATTGTAAGCAATTGTCCTAGTTCATCTCGTTGTATATTTGCAAATAAAATTGTAGTGAAAAGAAAGAATATCATGAGATATTCTCGTGTGTGTGTGTGTGTGTGTGTGTGTGTGTGTGTGTGTGTGTGTGTGTAAACCATGGTTAGACATGGGCTGGAGAGATGGCTTAAGAGCATTTACTGTTAAATGCAGAGGACCTGGGTTTGATTCCTAGTAGCCACATGACTGCTCTCTCTCTCTTTCCTTTTATGAAATCTTTTCACATTTCCAAATACTATATCAGATAAAATAACACTCCCATATTCCAGCAGTTGGGACCTGAGACCTGATATATGCAGATGTCTACTATTTTGTCCACTAGGAAAAGAAAGTCAACTGTCTATGGTGATGCCAGATCAGAAATCTCATAAATCTGTATTCGCCTTTTCTTTTTTCTTTGTTTCTTTTTTTTTTTTTCATCCAAGATCTGTAGCACAGGAGAGCTTGCACTCACTATGGAGTTGAGGGTATCCTTGAACTCTTCCCTTCTGTCTCGACCTCCTGAGTACTGGGATTACAGGCATGCAACCCCACACCACACTTGGTTTTATGTGATGCTCTGGATCAACTCCATGATCTGCATGCTGGGCCAGCACTCTACTGATTGCTGCATTCCAGCCAAAATTCTGCTGCCTTTCATTGCCAGCTTAATCTGTGCAAAGTTCGGCTGATATTGTGAGCCCCTACTCTTCCTTACTCATTATTTCTCAATACATTCGGCACATGGAGATAGAAAAGGGATATTAAATGGGGGATCCTCTGAACTCAAAGGAGGAATACTATAAAAATAATAGCACAGACAATAGCATGCTGACTGCTTGGGGGGAAAAAAAGGCCCTTTAGCCTACCCCACTATGAAGAGGTCCAGAAGCAAACACGAAGCATGATGAGGTGGGTGAGCCAGAGACAGAGCACAGAAATCTAGTCCTCATTTAACCGCTATGCAGACTCATTATGCGCAGTGAAGTGCATACATATGGCACCTGAAAAATATCACTGAATTAATAATTTAAATCATGATTATGCCTCTAATTTCCTACCATCGTCTACTAAATAGACAATGTAATGAAAAGCATATTTTATTTACAATTATAGTTTATGAACCCAAATGTAAACTGATAGTAATGAGAAGCCGGTGTCACTAAATCCATTTTAATGTAAATTGCCACATTTAAAATATTCTGAAAGCAGTAAGGGCAGTTAATGAACCCAGTACTGATATCCTTGTCAGAAATGCCAGCCTCTAAACCCCGAGCCTCTGTTTCAGGCCGGATGCTGATCACCCCCCCTCCCTCTGCATTTCAGTGTTTATCGTTCCTTCTTACGATGTTCTAATTATAACAGTTTTTCTTTCCCGCCCCCATGCCTCGCTCTCAGCAAACCTGGTCTGAATTAAAAAGAAACAGTCTCTGGTTGTGAACACAAATCTGTCTCCCAAGCCAGGGAGCCTCGTTGTGCCTATGGCAGGGAAGAGCTGTGATTTAACACGGTAATTATAACCTGGGCTTGTGGGTGTCACCAAAGAGAAAAAGCCTTCGGCATTTCAGGGCAAATAATGATGTCTATCCCTCTGTGGAGAGGAAATGCCTCCTGGTCTTGGTTTGGTTCTCAGGCAGCTTTTAGTCTAAACACATAGCTTTCAAATGAAGGGTATGCCACAAAATGCCCTCCTTGCTATCCTGGCAGCACTGGAATGTAAGCCCTTTTCTATAATAAAACCAACCCTAAAACAGAGAGCTACCCCTGGATTTGAAGCATTACTAAGGAGCCACAAGAGGAATGTTTCAGACTACAGAAAGTAATGAAGTAATGGTGTTTAAATTCACGTGGAACACAAAATAATCCAGAGAAAAATAGTCCCCATTCCCCTCTCGCCCGTCAAGCCTTCATCTGATACATAAAGAGCCCCTTAGAATTTAGTGAGGAAGCAACAACTTTGAAAAAGAGAGGAAACAAACATAGGCAGACATGTTATTACTGTAGATAAACACATTAAAAAAAACACATATTAAAATGGGCAGACATGTCATTATGATGAATAAACACAAATGGAGAGTTTAACCTCAGTCACAAGAAAACTGGAATTTGAAATCACACCATACATTCTTTCTCCCCATCACCTCAGAATCATGCCACATGCTCTTGCCTGCAACAGTGTGGAGAAGTGATCTCATCAGCTGTAAACTTAAGGCAGTTCTGACCCTGTATGAGGTCTATGGTTGTTTTTATGCTGCTATAAGAAAGGGTCGTAACAATACAGTTAGATAATAATCTACTTCTTATCATAGACCAAAGTCCAGCAAAGGTCTCATTGGGTAAAAGTCCATGTCTTCCAGAACGGCCTCCCCCCTGGAGGATCTAGGAGAGAACTCAGGACTTTGGAGGTAAAGCATTTTCTCATTTTCTCACCCATTCAGGTTGCTGGCAGAACTCAAGTTTTGGTTTGGTTTTGGGGTTTTTTGTTGTTGTTGTTGTATTGTTGGTATTGTTTTCAGCTGTGGGTCATTCCTACTTCCTAAAGGCTGATGTATAGTCTTTGTTTTATACTCAATTCCTGCAAGTTTAAAGACAGCAATGGAGGGCCAAATGTTTCCTATAGCAAATTGTCCTCCCCCGAGATTCTGCCTTCTTCCATGTTTAAGCAGCACTGTGCCTAGCCTAGGTCATGTAATCCAAGATGAAATCCTGTCTTAAGATCCCGTCTTTATTCCCACTTCAAAGTAGGCACATAATTTGTCACATAAAATAAAAGAATATTAGAACAAAATCCTTAGTGTCCACCAGTAGGAGACTGATTAAACTAAGGTATATTTCTCTCAATGCAGGTATAAGAATACTATAAATAAATTGTATATTTTCATAGGAAGAGTTCCAGAAAAATCATTTATATGCATATATAATACTACTTTGAATAAATGAAGCTAATATAGTATCTTTGTAAAAATGCCTGCTTCTAAATTTTGCATAATTACATGAAATACATTTACAGATTTTTCAATAACATATAATATAGTCTATTATATGTGTACATTATAAAAACACATAGTCTTTAGATACATATATAAAGATAAGGGTTTGTTTATTAACAAATAAGTATAAGATTCTAACAAAAATTAAGATATCGTAAAGGATCCCCTAACAGAAATTTAAAGATGAAGATAAGAATATGATTAATCAATAGGCACATTATTATTATTATTGTTGTTGTTGTTGTTATTATTATTATTATTTTTATATCTTAGCCCTGGAATTAAACTGTTTATAAAACCTATAACATTGAAGTGAAAAGTTAATATGTAAAACCCCATCTTTGAAGAGAGTGTTATTCAATATCAGAGTGGCTTTATGATTTTCATTATATTTGCATTTTATCATGGGAAGGTAAATGGAAGAGGAACGCTAGTTGCTACGGATGTTTGTCTAGTATTACAGTGAGGAAAAAAGGGTCCAACATAAGATAAGGAATGGTGGGGTTTCTGATATGTGGGAAATGTAAGCTAAACATCTCATGCTTTAACAGTGAATGTACTTGGATGCCCATTGGTGTGTTTTACTAACAGTCCTTGTGCTCTTCAGTTACTACACATTCCACATTAAAAAGAAGATAAATGTCACAATCAAAAATGTGACATTTCAATTGGCGTGAGCTTTCCCCAGACTGCCAGGGGGGGGAGAAAAACAAAGGCAGAATGAAAATCAGTATTTCTACACACCGAATCTGCCCTGGTAGCAGTCAGTCCCCTGAACATCTCCTGCTTTGTCAGTATTGACCCCAAACTAAGCCATAATAAATTACAGACTGGCAAAGGCCACGTTCAGTGGTGTGCTAGAGAGAAGTGCAGGGACACTTTATTCCTTTCCAACTCACAAAGGCCATGGAGCGGGCTGGCCTCAGACTCTGGATGTGGACGCAAAGGATGCCAAGAATTGTACACGTAGGAAATGTTGTCACTGAAGCTAAGAACAAGGAAAGAAACGGGCAGGTGACAGATCCTACAGAAATAATGCATGAATCCTTGTATTTCTTTGCATCTTAGCTCTTTGATAATATGGTAAAGACTCAAAACATGCCACTGCCTCACCAATGTAGAAAATATTGGTGGGATAATATGATCTGCATTTTTTTCCATAGGTGTTTGTCCACAGGAATGTGTTACATTGGAATCAGAAGGAAGACGATATGCCAGCTAGACATCTCACTAAGAGTTTTTTGTTTGTTTGTTTGTTTATTTGTTTTTCCAGCCAGGGCTTCTTTGTACAGCCTGGCTGCCCTGGGACTTGCTTTGTAGGTCAAGCAGGCTGCACACTCAGAGATCCACCTGCCTCTGCCTCCAAGTGCTAGGATTAAAGGCATGGGACACCATGCCTGGCTCCATTGAGTTTTCTATAAAATTTTACACCTGTAACCATAATTTTAAATTTTATTTGTAGGAATGCATAGAGAATTTAGAACCTACTTTGAGAAATACTTGCTACTACAGGAAGAAATTTACCACAAATCACTTCAAAGCGAAAATAACATTTATTTATTTGTTTGTTTGTTTATTGGTGAGAGGATACATCATTTCTACCCATAAGCTAAAATGTTCTGGAATCCAGCTCTGCATTGGTAACTTGAGAAAGCCTGGGCTGCTGCTCTAGAGGAAAGCCGACCAATCCCCTTGCTGATGCTCCCAGGGAAGACCTGGGATTTCACAGGACAAGCCTGTACTTTCAGAGAAGCAGAGACTTCTCTAAGATTTCAAGTGAGGCTACTGTGTGATCCGATTTGAAAAGGAAAGGAAGAGTTATATCCCCAGAACATATGCATATACAAATAAGTGATTTTTAGCCTAAGCCAGTGATGGTCTGGCTTATGAAAATAAATAACACATTTTCAATTCTGTCATTTTACTTAGGCTTAATTTTATGGAGCTTATTGAGATTGAACTTTAGACATCAGAATGAAGACACTGTTCACAAACAGCCTTGCCATCCTAATGGAAAAAAATGTGGTCAGCACATAGATAATTTTGGATCATATTTTAGGAGAGGTAACTGGAAATTGGAATGAGGAGCAGATAAGCTGTGCTGGGTATGAACAATCCTTTTCCACTTGATTCTATCCTTTAGGGAAACAAATAGAAAAACCTCATTAAGTCAATATGGGGCTCATCAGAATGGTTCAGGTTCTAAGTAGCTCTGATTCCCTAGCCAGCTCTGCTGTTATTTAATTAAAACATCAGACATCCCAAAGTGGTCCAGACAGTGGCGGATCTATGTTCTTCAAATTAGTGATTTCCCTATTGTCTTGGATGGGATTGGATTCAGATAGTGAAAACGCAACACTGGTGTCTCGGTCATTGTTGTATTGCTGTAAAGAAACACCATGACCACAGCAACTCTTAGAAGGGAAAGAATATAATTGGGGCTTGGTTACAGTTTCAGAGCTTTATTCCATTGTCTCCATGGCAGACCAACATGGTGCTGATAAAGTAGCTGAGAGTTCTAAATCTGGAGTGGTAGGCAGCAGAAAGAGGGAGACTCTGAACTTTGAATGGGCTTTTTAAAACCTCAAAGCCCATCCCAGTGACACACTTCCTGCAAGAAGGCCACACCTCCTAATCTTTTCAAACAGTGTCACTCCTGGTGACCAAGCATTCAAATCTATAAGCTTATGGGGGCCCTTCTTATTCAAACTACCACAACCAAATTGCAAGATTCCTATGTACTCAGAGTGCCCATTACTTTGTACACATGTAAAAATATATTCAGGCATCTGCACAGACACACACACACAGAGTCAGAGATTGTTGAGATGCCTATCGGTAATTAATTAATGGTTGAAGCTGGAAACACCAGAGTTCAATAAAACCAGGTAGATGGACCTGGCATGTACTGCTACCCTGAGTCAGGATGCCACAAAGAATGGAAGTATCAAGCATTCATGAAAACGAGAAGGGCTAATTGATTTCTTTCTAGAAGGCCAAAGGTTATAATGTGCAACCACAACTTAACCAAATCGATTCTCTGATTACCACTTTCTTGATTGCCTTTGAGAAACATTCCGCACTGCAAACCAAACCAAAACCTGCCCTACCGAACCACATCACGCTCTCTGATTACCCACATTGAAATTAGAATGAAGCTTCTCATATTATTTCAGTGACTCTTCTTGGACCTACGCCTTTAGGAACTCAGGAAGTCAGAAGGAAGTAGGAAGTCTAGCAAATGATGAAAAACTCAGGGGAGTGTGCCTGGACTCTGCGGGTGCCTCACACTTGTTTGCAGTTACTGAGTGTTGGTGTTGCTGTTCTGTCAAAGTCACAAATACATCGTCACAGCGGAAATCAACCTCACCTGTGTATAATTTGGCCGCAAAGTGCCCAGAGCTGGCAGTAGCTCCACTCTTAGAGTCCAGCAGACACAGGGCAGGGTGTTACTCATTTCCTGCCTCCAGGTCTGTACAGAGATCTACTTTCAATGTAAAATTAGCCAGGCACCCCATCACTGCTCTGGTTTTTTTTTGTTGTTTGTTTGTTTTGTTTTGTTTTTTGCTTTCTTTTGTTCTGCTCTGTTTGAACAAGGGGCAAGGGTTTGCTGGCGGGGACAACAGTCTAGAGTTTCAGATCCCTGAAATGAGTCTCTGACATTAAAATATGGAGCATCTATCAGTGGAAACTGCAAGGTTCTTCAAGTACTGAGTCAGAGGCAATTCAGGCATGGAGAGGTGGTTTAGCAGCCAAGAGCTCTTGGTGCTGTTCAGGAGAACCACAGTTAGGATTCCAGGTCCAGGGGATATGAGTCCTTCTTCTTGTCCCTGAGGGAACCCACCCACATGCAGCATACATCCGCACAGACACAAAGACATGGACACACACACACACACACACACACACACACACACACACACATCTTTTAGAGCAACTTAGAAGGGAAGCCAATACTTGGAAAGATCTGGCAGGGCATTTGCCACTTATGTCCATCTATCCATGACACTGGCTTCTAGGACACCTTAGCAAAATGACCCTTTTTGTTTTCCTTCCTTCTTTCTTTCCTTTCTTCCTTCCTTTCTTCCTTCCTTCCTTCCTCCCTTCTCTCTCTCTCTCTCTCTCTCTCTCTCTCTCTCTCTCTCTCACACACACACACACACACACACACACACACACACTGTAGGGAAAGGTGAGAGAGCTTAGCAGATAAAGGTGCTTGCCATCAAGCCTGAAGACCTGAGTTCAATTCCTGGGACCCACATGATGGAAGTGGAGGACTGACTTCCACAACTTGTCTCTTGACCTTCACATGTGAGCTGTGGCATGTTCCTGCATACTCACATATAAAATAAATAAATAAATAAATAAATAAATAAGTAAATGTCAAAAGAAGAAAAATATATCAGTTTTTTTTTTATATCAAGCTTTCATAAAACCCTAATAGAAGAGTCATAGATACAGATGGAAGAGAAAAGACTATTTCCCCAAAACTACAATGAAATATTTCTGTATTCTATGCTGATGCATTCCCTGAGGCAAATGTGAAATAACTCACAGCTACTCATTGAAAACCACAATGTGTTTACAGGGCAGAGAAAACATCTACATTTGATAATGAAAGTGGCAAATTTTTACAAATATTAATGAACTGAATTCATATGTGAATATTAGCAAGGTTGGAATAAAATGACCAAGTGGCATTTTCCAATCTTTCCATTAGTGTAAGGCTCCAATTAGGAATGTGTTTTTTCTTCAATTCTGATAAATAGTCAAATTGTTGAGAGTTACCTTCTTTCTGAACCAAGGCCATTCTTACATTGCTTCGTCGACTGTGTCTGATGACTGAATTATTTTAATATACTTCATGAGCTGTTTGCTGAAGTAGATAACGAAAAGCCTGCAGTGCTGTAAGGAAAGTATATTCATATATATGAGTGAGTACGTATGTACGTGCATGATATATTAAACACCCTATGTTGACAAATGCTTT
This sequence comes from Peromyscus leucopus, assembly GCF_004664715.2. Classification (NCBI taxonomy): domain Eukaryota; kingdom Metazoa; phylum Chordata; class Mammalia; order Rodentia; family Cricetidae; genus Peromyscus; species Peromyscus leucopus. The sequence continues at coordinate 42,727,994 of NC_051079.1, read as the reverse complement.
CGTGTAGTATAATCTAAAGGCATGCCTAGAATTTCTAAGTATCGTAGTAAACTGTTATCACCATTTACTTTTTTTAAAACATTGTGAGTGTGTCTGCACATACATGTGTGTGTGTGTGTGTGTGTGTGTGTGTGTGTGTGTGTGTGTGTGCACGGATATGCATGTTTGGAGAGCACAGGACAATTCACCATTGCCGGTTCTCTCCTTTCAGTATGTGGGTTCCCGCATCAAACTCAGATCTTCAGGCTTGGTGACGGGCATATCCAGCCTGAACCATCTCTTCACCCCCTCTGGCTGTCATTTCTTTGTCTAAGCATTCAGGGGCCCTGAATGAGGCAAAATCTGTACATGTTGGTTTCTTACGTTTATCAAACATCTTCTTGTTAGAAACACCAGTGAACTCTACATGCCGATGTTTCATATCTAAATTCCTAAACTACATTGATCAAGTGACTTTTTCTCTCTTTTATTTAAGGGAGATTTACTTTTAACTCAACTTTCTAGCACTTGCTGGTGAATTACAGTCATCAGTGTTTACTGGATACCCACTAGCTCCCAGGCCTGTGACCGAGTTCATCACACACACTTGTTTTTTGAGGAGCGGTGTCTCTTACATTTAATCTTCTGAACTAAGCAAGGCTGGCCTACTACAAAGCTCAGTCTACACTTGAAGAGGTTATGGAACTTGCCACAAAACTGCACAGGACTAGACACCCAGGGTTTACTGGAATCTTGGGCTGGCTGTCTTGAATCCTATATCCATACTCATCCCAATATCTTCCTTAAGAAACCTTTTCTCCCCTAAGAAAAAGATGGAGAAGACTAAACTTGACGACTGAGTTCATTTCAATTCCTGTGTTTAAACAAAATTTAGAAGTAAAATTGTCTGTGGTGTTTTCTCACACACTTGTTTAATATTCTGTTACCCATCATTATGTTGATGTGGGTAAAAAATGGGTAGGGGGGGTTGGAGGTTTAGGACATTACCTTATGCTTATCATTTAAGAAGAAATGAATGGTATTGAGGGTATTGAGGATGCCCCTGCAATTGAAAAAAATTATCCATCTCTACACAAACTAAATCTTAGATTTTGATATATTTTACATGGAGTAATGGATTTTTTCTGTATGAAATCAAAGTACATAATTGCATGCATTTCAACAAATAATGCCTTTATTTAATTTATATAATCAAAGACTGTTTCCATCTATATAATGCATATTAGTCTCGTTTTGTTACTGAAGCAAATATCTGAGGCAAGCTAACTTTATAGGGAAAACTGATCTACTAAGCTCGTACTATAGGAGACTGAAGTTCCAAGATCCAGAAGCCTGCCTGGTTGAGTTGCTAACGAGAACCTACTGAGATCACATTATAAGATCACACTAGGAACAGAAGCCAGGGAACAATACTGCATTGGAGTCTCAGCTTGTTCTTCACAAACTCCAGAGTCCTGTGTCGTTCCTGAACCTCTACTAAGTACAGCACTCACCATAACTCTGATGGTTAACTTGGTTTGTCAACATAGTCTAGAAACACCTAGGAAGAGAGTTCAATGAGGGACTGCCTAGACCAGATTGGTTTTGGGGCATACCTGCGAACAACATATTGTTATTTTTTTGTTTATTTTTGCTTGTTTGTTTATTTGGTTTTATTTATTTGTTTTTGAGCCAGGGAATCACTATATAGCCTTGGCTTGCCTGGAACTCAGTATATAGACCAGGCTGGCCTTAACCTCATAGAGATCCACTTGCCTCTGCCTTTGAATGCCGGAATTCAGGTATTTGCCATCACAACTAGCCAAGAGATTTTTTTTTTTTCTTAAATTGAGTTGAGGTAAGAAGGCGCCCTAGATTTAAGTGGTATCATTTTACCAGCTGGCCCCAGATCTTTGTAAGAGTGAAAGAAAGATGGAAAAAGAGTAAGCATGCATGCATTCATTCTCTCTGTCCTTGACTAGGGGTGTGACCAGCTGCTTTGGGTTCTTGCTTTGACCTCCCCACAATGATAACCTAGAACTGTGAACTAAAATAAATCCTCTCTCCCTTAGGTTGTTTTTGCCAGGATGTTTTAACACAGCACCAGAAATGACTTGAGGAAAGTGCATTAAGACTCAGCTCTTTCAGGTTCTACCATCTATCTACCATCTATCACATCACCGTTCTGGGGACCAACATTCCAATACGTGAACCTCTGCAGGAAGCACATAAACCACTGGACTATTGCACATTATTAAGCAAGAATCTTAAGTTTTTTTTCTTCAGTCTGTGTTGGAAGGCTGAAGAAGCTGTGTTTTTATGGCAGTAAAGGGTGGTGGCAACAGAGTAGATGCTCTTACCACCAAGGAGTGAAGGCCAACAAGCGAAAGCAGAAGTGATTGCCCTCAGAGATCCTTTGCATCTGAGTTATTGCTGGAAGGTGCTGCTCGGTGTATAAAGGCTGTCCCACCTCTCCATAGCCAGTTCATTCTCTAGGAAGTGCTGAACAGTCCTGTCTAGAGACACACCTCTTATTCCATCCTAGATCAATCAAACTAATAACCCAGGTTAGCTATAACAGTGGCTATTTCTGAAAATCCAGTCCCCAAGCTAAGACTTGGAAATGTTGTGTTAATGCAGCAAACGCATGCCTAGTTGCTTTAAACAATGGAAAGTGGTCTTCTGTTGGGAAACAAGTTCACATGACATTCAGATGTACACAGGAACAGGTGATGGAACAATCCCAAATTGGGGGAGGTGGTAGGAAGGCAGGAATGAGACCAGGCACAGTGTGTGCAGGGCAGAGGCTAGCCTCTTCTTTCCTAGCTCATTGAGCTTTTGGGGAGAAGGTTTGGCTTTCAGATTTGGTTATCACTAGAAGAGAAAAGGCATTTAGTGAGTATCTGACCTCATGCGTTTGAGCCCATCATACTTTGGTTGTGTACATTTTAAAATGAAATGACCTGATGAGCACTTCATGCACTAGAGTGCTTTCTACAGAAAGAGACAGGAACCTTAACCAAACCCTTAGGCAAAACAGCAAGCTAATCCGTTTGGGATAGAACCAGCTTTGTCTGGATTTGGCTCGGGCTTTCAAGCAGAATTGCACAGGACCTGGTCTCTGTGTTCTTGGCCAACTCCTGTTCCTGTTGACTGGAAGCACCGCGCAATCCATCAACTGGCGCTCGAGAAAATGAGCCTTTCAGCAGTCCCTGTCACATGTCACACATTTGCTGGGCTCTGACTGGGTCAAAGAGACCGGGACTGTGGCCAAGGAAAAGCAAGTGTCTGATTGGCCAAGCACTTCTTAACCTGCCCACTTTTGACCGTGTTACATGCAACCCTTATCCAAAACATTGGACAGAGCCTGAGAGAGGGCATGCTCTACCCATGACATCAGGGAGCATACTCCACAGAAAAGCACACAAAGGATGGCAAAGGGCTGGTTTTCACTTCACTTTTTTTTTTTCAGCTTCTATACAATTTCCTTCCAGATTCTGTATCTCATTCCGAAATACTTCTCTCTTTGCTTCGATTTCAATGGAGTGGTTTCGTGTACTCAAAGTTAAAGGGATATGCCATTGAGGATTGAGTGCCAAGTGTCACCTCCCACGGTATCACCATTGGGAAGGGTTTTTGCACACTTCCGTTCACTGTAACCCAGGACAGCTCTCTGTGGTCACAGACAGGCAGGCATCTGACATGCCTTCAGCTTCCTTTCAGCACATCTGAAGGGAATCTTGTTTTGTTTTGTGTATTTAAAATGGCCCACCACACATTTATGCCTCATACTCAAACAACCACTTGCCGGAGCTTATCGAAATCTCCACTTTGATTTCAGCTTTCTTCTTTCTTTTTTTTTTTTTTAATCATTCTCACAGAATTCCATACATTATCTCCTGCTAGAGGAAATCTCTTCCTTGGCAACCAATCTAAACTCTGGCATTATACTGTGGCTAAAAGGCCACCTCCCCAAGCAGTGAAGCTTCCCTGGTTCACTCTTGCGAAAAACACCCGAAACATATGCTCATTAGTTACAGGGACCAATTTCAATGATAATGTTTTCAAATGGCCGGCATCAAATAAACGTAGGGAGGCAACATCATTGCAGCGTGGTAAAAATGCTATGAAGTGCAGCCTAGCATGAAGGTGATTGTCAAGGGACAGGCCTAGGAAGGACAGGGCCATGGACGCAGCTACACTGATGCGAATTTTTCACACAGGGCCCTTCATTACTCCTTGCTGAGCTCTGCTACAACCTTTTCCAGGCAGCAGGTTAAAAAGAAAGAAAATCATGAACTCTGGGCAGCTTGCTCAATGTGCTTTAAAAGCAGGGATTTCACCTTGGGGAGGATGGACGTGAGAGCTTTGTGCAAAGTTGCTTAAACACTTGACACTGGTATTACTATACCATCGTGGTTATGTGATTTTAAAATCCAGAAAAGAACAGGTTCGTTCTTAAACCTAAGCAGCAATAGTTAACCTTTACCCACAGAAGCAATAATTTTCAAAATAACTAAAAGAATAGAAGTTATTTCATAGCAATTACTCTAAGGGGAGAAAAGGAAAAAGGAAACACTTCATTTTGTCTTGTTAGTTATTATGAACATTTTAAAATGCTCCTGTAATACTCAAAGCACTTTAGGGGGAAAAATAACACCAAGAAATGTTTTCTAGACATGAGTTTAAAAAATGGAAGGAAAAGAGTAGAACAGACTTGGGGTATTTGACTGTAAGGAAGACGGGAAGTGGGGAGATTAACAGATTCCCAGCGGGGGCAGGTGTCCCAGATGGAACATTAAGGGAATGGAGGCATTCCTAAAACCTGTTCTTAAAGTCTCTGGTCAAGGAGAGGGGGGCAAGGAGCAACAAGAAATAGTCCTGAAGAATCAGTCTAGACCAAGCTTGTCAATTTTTAAATGTAGGAAAGTAACAAGCAAATAAATGAATCCCTACAAATACCCAATTGCTGACAACTTTCTAAATGGATAATAAAACTGTATGTTTAAACACAGGACGGTGAAATCGCCTCGTTCTGGTACATTCCCCCAACTCAGTTGGTACTTGGCACCTGTTTTTTTTTTTTTAAGATGAAGGTTCTACGGAAACTTTAAATGCTCTTGCCTTAGGATCTCTGTAAGGTCCTCCCTGGTAACCAGGTATGGACCTAGATCAGAATCACCCATTGTGCTATCCTACCCCAGGACTGGCACCCAAGTCATCAAACCTTTTCACTTTACATGTCAGAGGTAAAAACCCCAGACTTTGACTGTCACCCTTTTATTTCCTTTCAGTGTCTTTAAATGTAGTTAAGACTCTTCTCCACATTTCTAGACAAAGATTTGAAATTATTTTGTAGAACCCTCTGGTAGACTTGAGTGCTTACCTTAGGGTTGCTGGCTTGCCTCAGCCCCCGGAGTGTTTGGTACTCATCTATAATCACAGCACCCAGGGAGGTGAGGAGGAAATATGAGCTCAGTGCCAGCCAAGGCTACGTAGTGAGACCCTGGCTCAAAAATAAATAAGTAGATAAAGTTGAATTTTGATAAAATCTGGATTATATAATTGGAAAGGAAATGATGAAATCCCAGTATTCTTGTCATCTTAAGTTTGAATCTATATTCTTTTCTTTTTCCTTCCCTTTTTTTATTTTTTTATTTTTTTTATTTTATTTTTTTGTTTGTTTGTTTTTGTTTTTCGAGACAGGGTTTCTCTGTGTAGCTTTGGCACCTTTCCTGGAACTCACTCTGTAGCCCAGGCTGGCCTCTGAACTCACAGAGATCTGCCTGCCTCTGCCTCCCGAGTGCTGGGATTAAAGGCGTGCGCCACCACTGCCCAGGTTGAATACCTTCTTAATTATGGTATTAATAATATGTGGAAATGTCGTTTACTTTTGAGGCCTGGGAGACAAAACATATTTAGATAATGGAATATTCCTTCAGTTTTAGTGACAACATTCCTAAGAACATTAAGAGAAAAAAGACCAGAGGTTCTGGGCCTGAGTTTCCGTGGTGGGAAAATGTGGCCATGTGTATCAACTACATGAGCTTGCTGAAGTCAGGAGAGCTATCAATTTTATACAAATGGAAAAATACTTCTGATTAAATGACCTCACTGCTTGAAGTGATGTGAAAAAATAGGATGAAAAAGAATGCTAACTTCTATGCCATTTATGAATCCAAGTATTATCGCATTCTGATGCCACAGCTATATTGTGGCTTCTTTGTGACTCTAACGGGTCGTAATGGGAATGAAGATTAAACATTGCTTCCGTAAGCACACTAGCATCCCCACGGAAAGTGAGAACACCCACCTTGATGCTCCCAGTATGATGAGCAACATGGCAGGTTCAGACCTCCAGAGACTGTTTTATAATCATGCATGAGATTTCATCAGCCCATCCCAGTCCGAGTCTCAGAGGCAGAAGGAACTTCCTATCTTAAGAGTGGTTTGACATACTCCGTTAACACTGTGCCTTGCTGTCCCTTACCCTACCGTGAAAGCATGTCCATGCATTCATGGACCCAGTGTGCAGCCTGACTGTGAGATGAGTAACCCGACTAGAAGTAAAACTACATTGCCAGTGGCAATATCATCAGAAGGATTATCCATGTCTGAGACGCCGTTTCTTCTCAGAGTTGCTGTTTTTGCAGTTAGGCAGGGCCCTGTGTTTGCCTTCAGCTTGTCTGGTGTTTGTTTCAAAGATTCTTCTTCCCTGGGGATAAATACCCACAGCGAATCTGGAATTCCTAAGGTTACTTTTATACCTTCTTGTATCACCAACCTCGGAAACCATGGCTTTCATTTTTGCTTCTGTCTTTGTTTTTCGTCATAAACAACATTCAACAAGTCTTGAATTTACAACACAAAGAGGGGAAATTTAACAACTTCTGTCCTGAGATTTCTAATTTAAAAGTTGTTTGGCTGGAAAACACAGCCCAAGAATAATGATGTTGGTGTATCTCTGCAGGACCTCGCCACTTAAAGGATTATTTCACAAACTTTCAAATCACCCCCCATTAATTCATTGTAGAGACCAAAGAGCCCACTTCAGATTGTTAAGTGAAACATCTCCTTTTCCTCTTTGCTTCCCCTAGACCTATAATCCCAACCTGAGAATGGCCAAAACCTCATAGTGGAGATAGGCTTGAACCCAATTCATCCTTTTCTCTGGTTACAAAACCAAGGCGGGACCGTATCCAGGACACCGCAATGAACTTTCTGATGTAGCTGCTGTTGGGCCTATTAGCCTTCCCCTAACCGTGCTTAGGGTGAAAAGTCACCTTTGACGTTCACCCTTCACACAACAAAATGCTTGTACTACAAAATCAGCCCCAAGCCTATCAAATAATTAATACCAGATTTGCAAGTGACACCCATGATAACAGTTTTTTTTTTTTTTTTAATGAACCAAGGGCCTTGATCCCTTCATTTACTGGTTGTAATCTTTTGACTAACAGATAACATCTGCCAAGGAGTAAAACTTGGTTTTGGGGAAGAACAGCTTTTAGTGATTATATTTCTCTGACGTTTACTAGGTTGCTAACACTCGAAGCCAAATGCTTTTGTTTAACCACCATAGAGCAAGAAATGGCCGTGCAATCTGTTTCACAAGTTTTTAAGCCTTAAGGGAATCATATTTAATGATGAGACGACTCCTATGTTGTGTTTGGCAGCCTGTCACTACAGAAATCACCGAGAGCTAACTGCCTTCATACTTCTGGGTGATGCCAATCCACTGAGTACAAAGTGGAAAGATGGTGCGTGGCCAGGGCAAAATAAGAAACACTGAGTCACCGTGCTATCTGGATCTGAGAAGAAATGGTGAAAAGATCTCCTAGCCCGGTTCTCACTGATAGAGCTAGAGATGTCAGATAAGCAAGGGGAAGCCATCCATGATCGGAGACCTCAGAGTGATCCGACAGCCAGCTTGATATGGATACAGATGGTTTCATATGCAAATATTTAGGGACACGTGAGTGCGCATGGGCCATTATGCATGCATGTATTTCTGTGCTTCATCAGCTGAGGAGACACAGAAAGAATAGCACTGCAGTGAACCGGTGCCTTGGCTTTGGAATCCATTCTCCAGTAAAAACAACCAGGATCTGCGGGAAAACAGCTAATCTTAGGAGTGGGGCGGTGAATGTCCAAAACGAGTATCTTACAATGGCACAGACTATGAGAGTGTTCAAACACCAGCAAAACCCCACGCCGACTGGAGGATGTCAAAGTGACGCAGAAGCCACCTGACAGTGTTTCAAGGGTCATGATGAATAGTGCGGGGGTTATAGAGTCCACCACTCTTGAGCCTGTACTGATATAAATAAATTAAAAAGAAATGGAAGAAAACAGATGAATCTGCCACATAAAACAGTGCCAAATTATTCAGGGGACATTTTATCCTCTTTCAGGCAAATGTACACCCCAGTCCTTAAAGGGTGAGCACCACAGTGTCCAGGGCAATATGAAATGGGGACAGTAATCTAAGGAGCCTTCTGACCAGCTGATCCAGGTTCACACCCAATGTGGGAGCATAAACACTTGATACAATATATTGGAGTGACATCTGCCCTCCATAGTCTTTCAAAAGTCATAAAACTAGTGCAGTCATAAGAAAAATATCAGAAAAAAAAGTCCTTTGTCTAGAGACAGCCAGCAAAATGCCTCAACAGTACTGTCCAGTGTCAAGGTCATCCGAAACAAAGTCTAGGAAACCCTTGTAGCAGGAGGAGCCACAGGAGATGTGACATCACAACATTGTGTGCACGTGGGACCTTGGAACAGCCAAAATAACAGGTGAACAACTAAGACGATCTGATGGGAATGTGTGGATTTTAAAGTATAGTGATGCTTCTGCATTGGCTTACCTGACATGGCAAACGCACGCTACCCATGAAATGCAAGGAAATTTGGAAAGAATGTAATGCTATGAAAACCTCATATCACCTTCATTATAGTTTCTGTAAAATACAATTTTATTCTAAGATGTCAAAGTTCACCAAAGGGTTTTTTCCTTTAATATAGCCTCTAAATTATTCTTTCCACTATTTATCTGGATTTCAGTTATGGTATATAAGCTAAATTATTCTTCTCTGCTGCTTTACATATTTGTGAGTTTCTTATGAGTACTTTCACCAAAGCGTAATATTGCCTCAAGAATGGTCTTTTCAACTGTTAGAGAAACGTCTATCAAGCTGTTCGTGTACTGTCACATTAGGTTATTATACCATTCCTGTTGAAAAACTAGCAAAGCTTGACTCTTGGTTTTGTTAAAATTGTATTACAGTCATCTTTCTGAACACTGTAAGCTCTGGTCAGCCTCACTCGGAGTGGTAATAGGGGTGGGATGTATCATTGCAGCCTAATTCTGCCCATTATACTCTTGCCTCTCCATTTATGCTGGTCTAAAAGTGTTATTTGAGCCAGAAGATCATTCTGTAACCTTCAGCTTACTGCTGGGTGGCTTCGGCGGGAAAGGAATTACCAATGCATTAAATTTGAATTAGCTCTGAGAAATCATGCAGATGTATGCACGGAACATTATAGCAATACTGTCTCCCAGGCACACAGAATTGCTTTCATGCAGTTTTCGAGAATCACTTGAGCAACCTTTAAATTGTGCACATGATGAAGCTGAGGCAGCAGCTTCTGTTAAAAAAAAAAAAAAAAGGAATGAAGAATGAAAGAAAGAAAAATCCTCAGGTCCAAATGTAGGCTTTCAGGGAACCTGATGGCAGGGTCACATGTGGCTGCAGCTGAGTGGCCTGTTCGGGTCTCGGCGGTGAGTATTAGTGTGAGTGCCCTGGCAGAGTGACTCCAGAAGTGTCACTTAGACTAATGATTATGAATTATACAGCGGGTCATATCCTCTTAGTTACAAGTCATTTATACAGTTTCCCTCTAGACTGCCAGGCCTGGCTCAATTTTTTTCCCCCTCTTACTAGGAAATGACTCATTGAATAGATGTTCAAAGTTGAACATCTATTTGCTGATGTTCCATTTCTATGTTTCTTCTGTGATGTCAAGCTCACAAAACAGCCAGCTGGACCAAAGAAAAAGTCCTTTGTTCTCAGTGAAATTATAGCAGCATTGAGTCTGCGTTGGTTTGTTTGCTTATTTACTTATTTAGAGTCAGGGTGCTTCCAGTTTTAAAGATTTCGCCCTTCAAACATCTCTCTGCCTTGCTGTCTTCCCTGGAATTAAACGGAAGAGGTAGTGTAAAGATGTGTGCTTCAGGATGGTCTCAGGCCCACACATCTTCATCTGAGAGACTGCACCAATGGACGGCAGGGCATGGAGAAAGAGACCGTCAGGGTAGCTCATTAGGAAAACAGAACTCCGTCCATTTTTCTGAAGCTCGGGCCTTAAGCATAGGATTTGGCATGAATGAGACCATTCTGGACATTTAAACAAAGCACCCAAGTGTAGAGGAGCCTTGCTGATTGTGACTGCATGGCTTGTCTACCGTTCTGTGACTCACTGACATTGGTTTCAGGGGAGAAGACAATTAAAAAGCACTGATCTATATGAGACAGTGGTCTGGACTACTGGAGCCGTCTTCAGAGTCAGAGTCTATGCCTCACAGTTAATCTTGCCCGGAGCAGGGGAGTATCCACTTTAACGTGACCTCATGGGTTTCTCGTTGCTGAGAACTGAGCAGCGCACAATCTCCGGAGACTCCATAACCAATAGAAATCCAGCAGGCCTTGTTCTTGTTTATATGGCAGTGGTCATTCAGCCTTGAAAGTGCCCATCAACACTAACCTCCATCCAGGAGTAGCCCTAACAGCTAGGTCACTGTGTGAAAGGAAGTCCTTTACTTTTATAACTGGAAAGAGAGCCCTCTGAACTTCCTGGGTTTGTTTGTGAAGATGACGGAATCGTCCAGGGACAGCCTTAAATGATTGCTCTTGGCTACCCTGAGAGATCCATGGGAGATCGCTCAGGATCTCAGAATACCTCCTCCAATAGCAGAGCAAGAACGAAGCCATCACTTTCTACCAGCTCCATCTCATCCCCATTATCTTTACTTGCCCCCCAATAAACCCAGAAAGACCTCCAAAGTGCAATGTGTGCCAACGCCGTGGAGTTAAATGGCACACTTAAAGGCCTTCTGTGGTGGGATGATTTATTGAGACAATCAGAAAGGGGATCTTTTTAGCACAGAGCTCAAGCCATGCTGCTCTAAACCAACTTGCACAGCCTCCTCTCAGGAAACAGCCCACAGCCAGCAGCTTAACCCTTTCGACTCCTACACCCCTGGCCTCCTCCCCCTACTCAGTCCCAAAGAGTCCGTTCTTGTCTTTCCTCCCACAGACTGGGCCTGCTCTATCCCACAGCTTCTAGGACAGCATTCTTCCCTCAGGTATCTTCCAATGAGGCCCCTTCCCTCACTCCACAAAGTCTCACTGTAACCACTTCTGCACTGGGAACTAATGATAACAGACCTCAAACCCTGCCCGGATACAACCTAGCATTGCTTCTGTTTACCAAATACACCCCCGCCCCCCAAAACATAACTTTACTTCCTGACTGATTCGACTGCAAGGGGACTTTGTTTTGTTTATTGTTTTATTCCTGAAAATTAGACAATTTCTGGCATATCATTGTATCTCAGCAGTATATATTGAATTAAAAGAATGAATTTTAAGGTAGCATAGCCTTCCTCAGGCTATTGTCCTTCATCATCTTCCCCTAATCTCTCTCTCTCTCTCTCTCTCTCTCTCTCTCTCTCTCTCTCTCTCTCTCTCTCTCACACACACACACACACACACACACACAGACACACATATCCTCCAAACACACACACACACACACACACACACACACACACACACACTTCAAACATACACTCTGAACAGTGCAAAAAAAATTTTTTTAATAGCCATACAACTAGAAATAGAGCGAAATGTGTGGGTAGCTATACCTGACAGAATACTGCAGCATTTCTGATGAAACTGGGTGAATTAAGAAAGGAAGCAACTTTAAAGTGAACTTTCTTGAATCTTGAAGATACAGGGGTAAATGGCATAAGCACATTTTTTTGAGTCACATATAAATCATGAAACCATATTCAGTTGTTAACATGACCTCTTCAACTCACAAGAAGTCAAAGGAAACATCAGAACGACATTTAAATTCAGACACGAAGCTGCTTGTAAGATGGGCTAAATTCCTTTTAGAAAAGTGATTACAGATAGACGGCCAGTTTAAGACATACAAAAATATAAATTTAAAACAATTTACCAGCAATATATCCCAAAGGTATCAGAGCCTATGAGGCGCTCTGTATAGCTCTAGTAACAAATCAAAAAACATTTCTCAGAGTTAAAATTGAGTTACAAACTTCCTTTCTTTAAAAGATTTTTTTCTAAAAGTTGTATTAATTGAATGCAATGGTTCCCAATATCAAGATGATGATCTTATGAATGAATTCACTGAAACGCAGACCAGAAAACTCTTAAAATCAAGGGATCTCATTTGTAAAGTATCATCTGTATTTGTTATGTTACAAGATTTGATTCCAAAGTTTTCTTGACTTATAGTTAGAGAAGTTACTTTGTTACAGACATATTGAGTACTCCATTATGTTTTGTGAGTAACACATTTATTTTAGAAGACTCAGTGTTTTTATGTGGCTAGATCTCACAAATTATGTCGCTAACTAGCTAGCAGATCTGAGACATTTTGATTAGCATGGCTGGTGGGAGATGCTAGTGACATGTAGTGGGCAGAGGACGGATATGTTATCACACATCCTGTAGCCCACAGAGCAGCCCCACCACGAAGTGTTGTCAAGCCCAGAGGATCGGGGCTGAGACAGTCTGCTGCAGACTAACACAGTAAGTCAGAGCAGACTGCTTTAACTCACAGGCCTAGGATGGAGTCCCAGGAGTAACGGACTAACATCCAACTGCCTGACCCTTGTGATCTGGTAGGAAGGGGCTATGGATGCTGTGTTGGTTTGAAAGAAAGTGGTCCCCAAAGGGAGTAGAACTATTAGGAGGTGCTTCTCTTCTTGGAGACGGTGTGGTCTTGTTGGGGGAAGTGTGTCACTTTGGGGGGAGGGCTTTATGGTCTCTTTTCTCAAGCTTTAACCAGTGTGACACTCATCAACTTCCTGCTGTCTTCTAGTCAAGATGTAGCCAGCATCATATCTGCCTGCACGCTGCCATACTCTTCGTCATGATGATAATGGGCTGAATCTCTGAAACTGTAATCCACCACCTCAATTAGATGTTTTCTTTGTAAGAATTGCCATTGTCATGGTGTCTCTTCACAGTGATTTAAAAAAAACAACAACAACAACAAAAAAAAAAAACCTAACTGAGGCAGATGCTGTTTTCTGAACCTGGCTTAAGTTTGCTTAAAGAAAATAAAGAACTCCAACGTTTCTTGAATACTTAAAGTATGTCTACAACTGGGCAGTGGTGGCGCACACCTTTAATCCCAGCACTCAGGAGACAGAGGCAGATGGATCTCTGTGAGTTCAAGGTCAGCCTGGGCTACAGAATGAGTGCCAGGAAAAGGTGCCAAAGCTACACAGAGAAATCCTGTCTTCAACAACAAAAAAGATATGTTTATAAAATTATACTTACAATAAGTAAAATACTCATTCCGAATTGCTGAGCACCTGGGTACACTTCCCAGCACCCATGTAATGCCCAGGACCATTGCTTTGCACACCAGCAAGAGTACCTACAGTCCACCAAGAGAATCATGAGGTGGTTGACAGCATGTGGTAAGTTTGTGAAAGGGTGATTTCACATCACTAGGTGAGTAAATACAGAAAAAGTGATAAAAAGTACAAAAAAAAACCTGTAATGTTACAAAAATTTGCTTTTAAAAAATATTAATTTTTTTGTTGATAATGCTAGCCCTATTCTCCCTATCTTGAGGAGGTCTACTCAAGAAGAAGCTTGAAATAAAACATAAAGGCTCTATCCTCTTTGGTCTCCTAAGAAGACAGACCTTTCCTGATCAAGATAGGGTAGTTAGTATCTAACAGATGATTCTCCTGGGACCAGGAGGAAAACAAGAGCTCCTTGTTGCCCAGATTCTGATGGTGTCACTGTTGTGTGAACAGTATCTTGTGAAGTCAAACATTTCCTCCCAGGGCACATTGGTTAATTTCTTCATGGCTGGGACAAAGTACCTGGTAACAGTAGCTAAGGAAGGAAGGATTTATTCACAGCTCAGAGGTGCTGTCCATCATGACAAGGATGCCATGGCAGGAAGTGCTTGAAGCAGCTCAGCACACTGCATCCACAGACAGCAAGGGAAAAGAGAGCACCAGAGTCCCCGAGCATGGAATCAGTGGTGCTGCCCATAGTTAGGGTGGGCCTTCCCACTTCAATTAAATCAATGTAGAAACCCCCTCAGAAATGTGCCCAGAGGTTTGTTGATGGCTCTAGATCCTGTCAAGTTGATGGTGGATATTAACTATAATAAGGAAAGAAGAAGAAGAAGAAGAAGAAGAAGAAGAAGAAGAAGAAGAAGAAGAGGAGGAGGAGGAGGAGGAGGAGGAGGAGGAGGAGGAGGAGGAGGAGGAGGAAGAAGAAGAAGAGGAAGAAGAAGAAGGCGGCTCATAAGTTTAAGAAAGTAAATGAAACTTACAAGGCACAGGAAGCTCCTGAAACTTAAAAGATTCACAAGATCTCTTCCCGTGATGATAGAAAGAGTTGATGATTGGTGGGAAGAGGAGACTCTGGCCATGCATACCGCCTACAGGTTGGATAGAAAACTCTAGGGATGTAGCTTTCCTAAATCTTCAGTCATGTTGTAGTGGGCTTTTGGGTGATGCAGTTGACTTGGAATCACCCATGTACCTATAAGTAACATTATCATGTGCCTGTAAGTGACTCCAACAAACTCAGTGGTTTAAGCCAAACTTGAAAGGAATTGTTTCTTTGATATGTCACTGGTGCCCTGCCTGGCATGAATGAACTCTCTGGGAAAAGCTACACAGCTACTATGAGAGGCATAGACTAACATAGTAGGAAAGACTATGAAAGGCTTGCCTTTATGTGAATAAAAGTCATTTTTTTTTCATTGAAAGTCGAAGTTGGAACCAGGGAGCCATAGGACTCCGATCTAGGAGAATATGCAAGTGAGCATTGACTATACCATGCTTCTGAAATACTACACACAGGGAGATATCTAACCACAGGGAAATATGATCTTCAGAATCCAATTTTAAAGAGTGTTCAAACTGTTAAAGCATCAAGACATCTGTCTGTAGTCGGAATTTTTCTCCAGGCTTGCCCAGCCCCGTGGCCCTGCAGCCCCTTATAAAATAATCACTCAGAGGCTTATATTAGTTATAA
Source organism: Peromyscus leucopus (assembly GCF_004664715.2). Classification (NCBI taxonomy): domain Eukaryota; kingdom Metazoa; phylum Chordata; class Mammalia; order Rodentia; family Cricetidae; genus Peromyscus; species Peromyscus leucopus. Next base: position 42,712,686 of record NC_051079.1, on the reverse strand, counting down.
CTGCTCAGCCATTAGTTTGGGCTTATTACTGACTAGCTCTCACACTTAAGTTTAGTCACACAGCTTGGTGCCTTTTCTCAGTTCTGACTTGTCATCTTGCTTCCTCTGTGTCTGGCTGGCAACTCCTGACTCTGCCCTTCCTCTTCCCAGAATTCTCCTAATCTGCTTGCCCCATCTATACTTTTTGCCTAGCTACTGGCCAATCATCATTTTATTTAACCAGTGTACAAGAGCATTATCCCACAGCATCAGTCCCTGGAGCTGATTAGGCTTTTGAGCTCAATAAAATCAAGTTCATAGAGCAAGCTGAGTTCTGCCACACACACCTCCATACGTCCCCATGAGTTCTGTACTTAGAAACTTGTGCAAAGGACACTGATCCAGAATATTCAAACTCAAAATGCACAACTCCAACATAATAAGGTTGTTGGCATGGTGGGGTCATTGTTGAATTATCTACTCCATTCCCAGCTTGGTATGACACACCTACAAACTACACAACTTCTTTCAAAGATGACTGAGGCAGAATGACTCTGTCTTCTTCATCAGAAGGACACAGAACTGATGGTCCATTCAAAGAGACCATCTCAGCCCCACAGGAGAAGAAAGATGAAAGGTTTCATTGCAGCATTTAATACCTTATAAGGTTTGGGAAAACCCATCCAGCAGACTGCCAAAGTCAGGATTCCAGCTGGGTCAAAAGCACACCATGCTTGCTGGGAATTCTTAGGATCAGACCTGACTTCATGGAGAGAGCAGAGCCCTGCTCAGCCTAGTAGGTGAGAGGGGAGATGGTTCAGAGGCACAAGCACCCAGTACTTAAGTGTCCTCAAACATTCTTCCTCTGTACTTAAGATGGCCATTTGGTTTTAGATTGCACAGAAGATGGAAAACTGTGATTGAGGTAGTAAATTAAAGATATCCTTGTCAGGGTAGGGGCATAGGAGTGATCTTGTGAAGCTGTAGTTACTGGTGTGAAGTTCTTCAAGACAGATACATGTTTCTTGTTCTGACCTTGGCCCTTGAAAAAGGTAGCCATTTTTGTCACTTTTTCAAGAAGGGAATATGCACAAGATATACAATTTGGAAGGACAATTTAATAGGCTATAAACTGAGTTGGTTTTCTGTATTTTAGCCTTCCTGTGCCTCCAGGGCCATGTAAAAGTTTCAGACACTCCTTCAGGCATCCTTCAATGCCTCCAGCTTTGTGATGTCCATATAATAGAGCACGGGAATCTTCAGTGTGCTTAGAGTCCTTAAGCCCAGTGTCTTACCTCCTAAAATACATCACATTTCATTTCCCTATAAGATTCTCCACTTGAGTCACAATCACATACTTACACATGTATGTGCAGACCAAGTCAATGCTTAAAGGCTGAAAATGATTTACCTGCCTCCATAATAAGGCACTATCCACACAGTCAACTGGAGTTGGCCTCCATATAAACAAAGAAGCTAACTGTTAAACATTGGTTTTGGTTAAAACCCAGACAAAGGAAATGCCATCCAGCACATAGAGAAAGCCATCTTTTACCTCTGTTCTTTACAGGGATTTTGGCCTGATCAGAGAACAAGGACAAAAGACCAGGGGAAGCGGAAAAAATGTTTGTTTAGATTTCACATGGCACTGGAGCCTTTATAAGGAATTGAAGCCCGATGATGCAGTTAGAGTTGAACATTTTCATATGGAATTAGAGCAAGAAAATGGAGTTAGCCAGAATATGGGCACTTAGGATAAGATGGCACAGCGCTGAGAACTGATGAGGGAGATGAAGATCAGTTTAAACAGTGTGTGTGTGGAGAGGTCCCTCATACTCTCACACTCTTCACCTCTCCCACTGGCCCTTCACTCTCTGAGTTTAAGAAACAGAAGGAAGGTAGGTGCTCTTCATTCACAGCTGACTCCTCTACTAGTCATCTGACTGAAGCAGCATATTTGGGGATGACGTGTTTGTGACTCCTTCAACACAGACAGGTGTACATGCATACACACAATTCAATGAATGTTTAAAATCTTGCCATTAATATAGGAATATATTATTGGAATAGAGACCACAGAAACAATACCAAGATGCAAAAATCCGAGAGTCCTTCTTTCAAGCCCAGGTCAATAGAAATAAACAATTCCTAAGCCCTCAAATAAGAAGTCCAATATACTTGACTTGTAGCATGTGATCCCTGCTCAGTGTTATGAACCCAGAAACTGTTATGCAAATATTCTGAGAGAAGGGGTCCAACACACAGCCACTGAGTAGTTCAGACTCCACAGCCATTAGAGTAAGTGCAGTGTTACACTGGAAAGTGACATAAGCCAAGACAGAATTTATCATAGAGTCTTCATATTTTTAAGCAAATAGATATAATTATATAGGTTATATAGGCCATATAATTGTATGTGTTATAACCTATAATCATAAAGGTTATATCAGATTATAAGTACATTGTAGGCATATGTTCAATTGTTCTCCAAATAAAACTTTATTATTTTGTGAAGATAATGGGAAAATGTAGAACTTCCCGATGTTTTCCATTGGCAGGATTTTGAGTACACAGACGACTTGCTGCTGGCTAAAAGGCTCTCTCACTTAGGTTCTGTTTCATTGTACTATATCATGCAGTGGCATGTATGTTAATTTGGCTGTCAGACTCTTGGGTATAAATTCAGAAACCTAGAAGCTATACTGTAGACCAAGAGTGAAAGGTGAGGCTCATTTTGCATGCCATCCACGTGGCTGCATGGACGGGAGTGTTGAGAAGGGTTGATATGGCTAAGCTCACTGGAAGGGTGACCAGAAACCTGTCTACCAGAGACAAAGAGGGGGCAGACACAAGCATATGTGCCTTCGTGCTTGTGGATCCCAGCAGCAATGCCCAGCTTGCACGTCTATGAACTATGGGAGTGTCTTAGAATCAATGAGGTGGAGACTTATATCCAATGTGACAGAGCATGCTTACAAATCACCTCTAGCGTGAACTTTTAAATTCATAGCATATAATTTATTTTGAAGTAAAAAATAATAAGAAAAGAAGGTGAAGGGTTTAAAACCTGGCTAACAACAACAATAGCCTCACAGTCTCTAGTTTCATACGGAACTTTCTTTTTCCCCAGCGTAGTCTGGCTCAACAAATGCTAATTGAGAACACATGAGGAAGGCTCTGAGCTGGGAGCGCTGGGAAATCCCCACTATCATGGAGCTTATGACTGCTGACTTAAGTTCATGCTCACGTATTTTGTTTTTTCTCTGGCACAATTGAAACTCTGTAATCCTTAAACAACCCCCGCTTCCTTCCTCCTCACAGCCTCTGGCTACCACCTTTCAATATTCTTCTATTCTCTGATCTGGGCCACTTTACAGACATCATGTGATTAGGATCACACAGGATCGATCTTTTTGTGACGGGCTCATTTACATTAGCAGAATGTCCTCTGGGGTCATTCGTGTTATATAATTGACTTCGTCAAGGTTGATTAATACTCCACTGTACGTACATAACACATTTTCTCCATCAATCCATCACAAGGTAGATGTTTAAGATGCTTCCACCTCCTGGAATGTGACTATGAAGATGCAAGAATCTCTTCAATGCCCTATTTCCAAATCTTTTGGTTAAGTGTTCAGAAGTGAGTTCACTGGATCACAGGATAATTAGAATTTTAATTATTTGAGAGGTTTCAGGCTGTTTTCAGTAGTGACTATATCATTTGACCTTTGTGGTATTTTGAAAAAGAAATATCCTACACAGGCTCAGATATTTGACCACTCAGTCCCTAGTTGGTGGCTCTGTGCTGGGAGAGTATGGAACCGTTAGGAGGTATGGCCTCGCTGGAGGAAGAAAGTTGATGTGGAAGGATTTGGAGTTGATAGCCTTGACCCACTTTCCAGGTCACTGTGTCTGCTTCCTTTGTCTGGTTGAGATGGAATCCCTCAGCTTGCTGCTCTGGTTGCCTGCTGCAGGACCCCCTCAGCCAAGATTCCTCCTCAAGAGCCCTCAGCCAATAAGCTCTTTCAAAAGTTACTTTTGGTCATGGTGTTCTGGCACCGCAAAACAATAGTCAACACACCCTTCCTGGCAACTGTGTATAATATTTCCCCATGGCCTTAGCAACTTTTCAGTTTCAGTGTGTGTGTGTGTGTGTGTGTGTGTGTGTGTGTGTGTGTGTTGTTGTTGTTGTTGTTGTTGCTGTTTGTTGTTGCTGTGTTGTTTACATAGTGACACTCTAACAGGTATGCAGTGGTGTGGTATAGCATAGTCCCCTTTGATTTGTGTTCCCTTAATTAAAGGTACTGGCCATCTTTTCACATGCTCTTGTCATTATGTATCGTCTTTAAAGACACATCTACCCAAGTCTCCCGCCTACCTTCATTTAAATGTTTAATCCCAAGAATCAGCACACCCCTCTTTTCAAGTCACCTGTGTTCTTCTATAATCCTAAACTGAATTTTTTCCTGGGGTTAGAATATTATAGGCTTCCCCATAGCTGTGGCCTTTCGATACCCTAGTTTAGTTATGTGTAAAAACATCCATGCTGTACCTGGCTGGTTTTGTGTCAACTTGACACAAGCCAGAGTCATCAGAGGGGAAGGAGCTGCCATTGAGAAAATGCCTCCATAAGATCCAGCTGCAAGGCACTTTCTTAATTAGTGATCAATGGGGAAGGGCCCAGCCCATCCCTGGGCTGATGGTCCTGGGTTCTATAAGAAAGCAGGCTGAGCAAGCCAGTAAGCATCCTCCTCCATTGCCTCTGCATCAGCTCCTGCCTCCAGGTTCCTGCCTTGCTTGAGTTCCTGTCCTGAATTCCTTTAGTGATGTGGAAGTGTAAGCTGACTAAATCTTTTCTTCCCCAACTTGCTTTTTGGTCCTGGTGTTTAATGGCAGCAATAGAAACCCTAAGACACATGGATTCCAAGAACCAATCCCATTGGGCACAGAGGGACAGGCTTTTTACTGTGGTGGTGGTGGTGGTGGTGGTGGTGGTGGTAGTAGACTTGCTTTTCCTGTATTTTGTTGAGAATTTTTACATCAATACGATACATGTTATTCTGCCTTTGTAAAATGAGTTAGGGATCATTGTATTTGGGAATGAGTTTGAGAAGGATTGGTGGTAATTCTTTAAATGTTTTACAGAATTTTACACTGAAAAATGGGCTTTGTCGGGAGGTTTTTGATGCTGACCACTTGTCCTTGTTACAAGTTTTTGTTTTTTGTTTTTTTTTTTTCTTACCATGTTTCGGAGCTTCTGTTGTTTCTGTAGCATATTAGTGTATATTTCTTCTTGGGCTCTATTGATCATCTTTATTTAGTCACAGCAATTTTAACAGCTCTTGCATTTTACAATTGCCTTACCTAAGTCTGTGTCACTTTTTCTTTCTTAACCTGGCCAAGGGGTTGTCGATTTGATCTTTCAAAACCAAGATAAAAGTTTCTTTGATTTTCCTTTTGTTTTTCTGCTCTTCGTTTTTCCTGTTTCTGCTCTGATATATCGTTTCCTTTCCATCTCTAATGTTTTAGCAGGGCCTGATCTCAGTGCCCTCCTGGAATGCAGTCCCCTCCTGCTGTATCCCTGGTTATGGTTACAGCATGCTTTGGTTTCTTAAGTGTTGAAGCTGAACCAAGGCTTGTGGAACTTACAGATTTCTCTTTCAACAATGAAGCATATGGAAAAATATAATTTCTTGTGTCTATAAAGGAGGTTGATCCTCAGGTGAGTGTATCATTCCCTAGAACACTTTTGGAAGACTCCCAGCTTGTAAAAATGTCTCCCATCTGCTAAATGACATGGAAAGGCGGAATAAAACACCTGGGTAAATAATGTTATGACACCATTTTGAGGAGCAATCACCTGAAGACCATATCCTAAGAAAAATCTAGGACACACAGATAGGCTTTGTTTTAAATGACTTTCCCTGCTGTTTAGGCTGAAGCCGTGAACTCAGTAAGGACAATGGAATCCATGTCTGTCACTTTGTAATAGAATTAAGCAAATGGTGCCACCATGACCTGAGAGAATTAATGTACCTTCAATGTAAGAGCCATTTCCTTCTGAGAAATCAGACACTTATTAATCTGGACAAGAGATTCATGAAGAAAAGGCAGGCTTCAGGAATGCTATCCCTATTGGGGGATGGAGGAAGCAGCATGGAGGAAATTGAAGTGGCTGACCTTTGTCTTGGAGGGAGACTAGTGTCAGAGCTAATGGCAGAGACCATTTTGGCTTCTTATTTTAAATTGTCACACATCAGCAATTAGAAATCGCTTATGCTCTCAGAGCTGTGATAATTTATACTTAGATCGAATGACTCACTGACTGTTCTCGGAGGTACAGCCTTGGAGGCCATCCTCTTGATTTTTCACAGGACGAAATTGATACTCAGAGCTATGCTAAAGCCTATCCAAAGTCAGAGTCGCATGCACACAGTGAAGCTCTGCTCTGAATCCAAGACCCTTTCCTTAGACAACGCCACTGCAGTGATTTGAAAGAAAATGGCCCCCAAAGGGAGTGGCACTAATGGGAGGCGTGGCCTTGTTGGAGTAGGTGTGGTCTTGTTAGAGTAGGTGTGGTCTTGTTGGAGTAGGTGTGGTCTTGTTGGAGTAGGTGTGGTCTTGTTGGAGTAGGTGTGGTCTTGTTGGAGGAAGTGTGTCACTGTAGAGGGGGGCTTTGGGGTCTCACATATGCTCAAGCTCCACCCAGTGAGAGAGACCACTTCCTGTTGCCTGCAAGTTGTAGGACATGTCTGCCTGCATGCCACCATGTCCCACCGTGATGATAATGGACTGAACCTCTGAACTGTAAGCCAGCCACCTCAATGAGATGGTTCCCTTTATAAGAGTTGTCATGGTCATGGTGTCTCTTCACAGCAATAGAAACCCTAACTAAGACAGCCACGATTCTATAAAAGGAGACTCATTTCAATTTCTTCCTTTACTATTTCCTATAGCAAATGTATATTATACACATAATTTTTAGGCACTATTAAAAATTTTAAATTTTTTACTTCATGCATTATTGCTTTGAGGTTACTTGTGAAATTTTTAAAAATTGTTTTCAGTTGCTATACAAAATAATGGGTTTCATTATGACATTTTTCTGTTTACATGTCATTATACTTTGCTCATATTTGGTTAATGCTCTACTTCTGCCCACTCCTACTGGCTCCCTCTCTTCCCTCAAACCTTTCTGCCTTATGATATATATGTGTCATCACATGTGAGAGAAAACACATGATGCATTCTACACTTTAAAGGCCCTTTTAAATAAGTGTATGAATATATTTAAAAAAAGAATGCAGCTGAAAATGGACAGCATATCTTAAGAAAACTTTGATGATTTCTTGTAAATAATTTCTTGTTGTTGTTGTTGTTTTCAGAACAAATCAATGAACTGATTAAGGTAGGGGTTGGGGATTTAGCTCAGTGGCAGAGCGCTTGCCTAGCACGTGCAAGGCCCTGGGTTCAGCCCTCAGCTCTAAAAAAAAAAAAAAAAGATTAAGGTAACTGAAGTGTATATGTCTGTCACTTTGGCATAGAACTAGACAAATGGTGCCATGTTGGCCAAAATGAATACAGTATACACACATATGAATTTGTTTATATTTAAGATATTTCCAGCACCTCCAACATGAAAACCATTTCCCTCAGGAGAATCATCACTCCCTCCCCTTCCTTCCTCTCCCTCCACGCTCCACTCTCTCTTCTCTAATACACGTATTTAACCTAGATTTCCCATAAGAGATTACATGTGGTGATTTGTCTTTCTAAATCTGGCTTCTCTCTGACTTACCCATTTTCCTGAAGGTGACATAATTCAATTCTTCTCTACAGATAAATGAAGTAAATTGGGTAGCGGTACTATATATTTTTTTTTCATCGTTCATTGATTGGCACCTAGGCTGGCTCTATATCATCACTATGGTGAATAATGCAGCAGTAAACATGGATGGTCAGGTATCCTTGTGGTGGGCTGACTTAAATTCCTTGGACTACAGACCCAGAAGTAGTCTAGCTGGGTCATGTGGTCGTAGTTTTATATTTGGTTGCTTGAAGAGCCTCTGCTAATTTCCATATGAGACCCTTCCGTTTCTTTTGCCCATAGTGGTCAGTCAGGGTTCTCTTCCCCCAGTCATTACTCGTACCTATTGTGATTTGTTTTCTTAATGATGGAGATAAAATAGAGTTTTAAGGCAGTTTTAATTAGTATTTCCCTAATAACAAAAGATGTTGTCTTAGTTACTATTCTCTTCCTATGAAAGGGACATCGTGACCAAGGAAACTCTTAATAAAAGAAAATATCTAATTGGGGTCCTTCTTACAGTTTCAGAGGGTTAGTCCCTTATCATTATTATGAGAAAGCATGACAATAGATATGAAGGCATAGGGCTGAGAGGTTACTTCCTGATCCACAGGCAGCAGGCTTTTAAAACCTCAAAGCCCACTCCCAGTAACACACCTCTTCCAACAAGACCACACCTCCTAATTCTTCCCAAACAGTTCCACTCTCCTCCCCCGCCCCTCACCCCCCCCCCCCCCCCCCCCCCCCCCCCACCCCCCCCCCCCCCGCCCCTCACCCCCGTGACTAAATGTTCAAATATATGAGCCTATGGAGGACATTCTACTTCAAACCATTACAGATGCTAACAGGTTTTGCTTCTATGTATTGGCTACTTCAATTCTTCTTTTAAGAACAGCCAATTCAATTCATTTGTCCATTTATGGATTGGATATTTGAGGAATTTGGGGTTTTTTAATTTGCATTTTTAAATCTTTAACTTTTGCATTCTTTCTGGATTCTATATGTTAATATTCTGTCAGATACATAGTTGGCAAAGGCTTTCTCCTATCCTGTGGGCATTCTCTGAACACTGTTGATTCTTTCCTTTGCTGTGCTAACATGCAAGCTGAGAGGGAATATCAACTGGACCTGAACTTTATAGTACTCATTTCTTAAAAGGCATGGCTTGCCACAGAGTTTAAGCGAGCAGCTGACCTGTGTCCCTTGGCTATCAGTGTCCACTGAAGTTATCCAGCTCCTTGCCAAAAAGGGCAAGGCCATTAATCCTTGAGCCCTTCACTGCCTGAGCTTCCTGCCACCTGAGTGCTGTCTGTACTTAGCCTTCCTCTGGTGCACAACTGCCTCATACTCCCAAGTCTAGTTCCAGGCTCCCTGACTGTGATCAGGCTTCCAGAGTAACTTGGTCTTAATCAGTTCTGGATAAAGTACCTGGCTGCAGAGCTCTGAGAAATAGGTATGGCAACATGAACCTCTTCTACAGTACTGACTGAGGCTGGATAAGTCACATTTTGCCCTAGAACCCATAACTGAATTTGTAGTTAAACACGTGAGCTGAACTGCCAGACTCTTCAGCAAAGCCACCTGGAGTACATCTTTGATGAGCTGTCCGCATCCTCTCTTGGTACATGAAGCTGTATCATAGAAGCCATGAGCTCCTTGCTCCTTTTACTAGATTCTCTCTCTACTTCCTGTATGTCTTAGCTGCCCTTTCACCCCCTTCCTGTTCCTGGTACTCTTCTGCTTTTCTTTATTTCCAGTAGAGACTATTCTTTATTATCTTGGCTTTTCCCATTTCCCAAGGGATACAGATGATGGATAGATAATCTACCATCTTACACCACATAACCTTCTGTGGTTTTGACAGGTGTCTTCAAATATATGCAGAAATACCCCTACTGCCTCAAAGCATTGAACAACTAGCAGTATCTCCTCCATTCTGTCTCAAAGAAAGAAGCCTGGCTGTTTCACCCCAGACTCTCTATCTGTGAATCCTAGCACAACCGGGGCAGTATTTCATTGCTCATTCATGGGCCTCAGACTGCTTATAAAAGAATAAACATAAACCTCCCCACTACCTTGTCTCCCCACACAAACTAGCTCTCTATTCTCCACAACCTCTAGCTACACTTATGGAGTGTTCATTTTTTTTTCCTTTCCTCGCCACATATTTAGCAAATAAGATAAATAATTGAATAAATAAATAAACAAGTCAATGAATGCAAGAACTGCAAAGGCCAAGTTTGGCCAGTTGAGCAGCCAGGTTATTTTAACCTGTCTCAGAGGTGTTGGGGAATATTGTTTTAAGGTGTGTTACTTTTGTTTACGTTGCATTATGTTTAACTCTGTGAAGCTGTGTTACTGTGCCTGTGTAAAACACCTGATGATCTAATAAAGAACTGGTTGATAGGAGGCAGGAGAAAGGATATAGGTGGGGCTGGCAGGCAGAGAAATTAATAGAGGGAGAAATTTGAGAGAGAGAGAACTAGAAGTAGCCAGAGAAGGAGGAGGACTCCAGGGGCCAGCTACACAGCAAGCCATGGAGTAAGAGTAAGATATACAGAAGTAAGAGAACAGGAAAAGCCCAAAGGCAAAAGGTAGACAGGATAATTTCAGTTAAGGAAAGCTGGCAAGAAACAGCCAAGTTAAGACCGGGTATTCGTAATTAAGAATTAGCCTAGGCCAGGCGGTGGTGGTGCACACGCCTTTAATCCCAGCACTCAGGAGGCAGAGGCAGGCGGATCTCTGTGAGTTCGAGGCCAGCCTGGTCTCCAAAGTGAGTTCCAGGAAAGGCGCAAAGCTACACAGAGAAACCCTGTCTCGAAAAACCAAAAAAAAAAAAAAAAAAAAAAAAAAAAAGGAATTAGCCTCCAAGTGTGATTTAATTGGGAGCTGGGTGGTGGGCCACCCAAAAAGGAACAAAAACAAAAAACAATACAGAGGGTCTCTTGGATTCTTCGGGAGTCCCAACCTCTCTGAACAGAAGTCATTTCTGTTTCCCAGATTTTAAAATTTGTCCTTATTCTTTGACTTCAATCATATTTTCAAATTATATAACTTGGTAGAGAGAGTGTAGGGGAAATATAGACAGCTATCTAATCACTCTGATAGAAACTTGAGCTTACATAACCAGGTTTAAGTTACTCAAAGCAAAGTATATATGTCCTCGTGAGCTTCTTTAAAGATCTGCTCCCAACTGCATCATAAAACTAAAATGCCATCAAGATAAAAATAAGAAAAATGAAAGAATAACTTTTCAGAAATTGGCCTACTATTTGAGAAGGCTGATACATCATCAGAAAGCTCTCTGTTCTCTCTGCCACAGGAGAGCAGAAGGCTCCAAAGCTATCTGTGTTACATAGACATTCCCAGAGAATTAACATTCTTGATGACAGCTATACCCACAAATCTTTATCTACCCATCTTGGGTCTTTCCTGTCCAACCTTAGGCTCTGCTCTGAGTCCATAAGCCCTTCTGAAATCTCACATTACATCTATTATACCTTGCAAGTCACTCTGCAGGGTTTTGTGGATCCAAGTAAACAACCGTGTGGTCAAATCAGTTATCTTGGCTGCAGAAGTATCAACAGTGAACCTTGCCTCAAAAGTAAGAAAGATTAAGTTGACTAAAATCTCAACTTCAAGTCCAATCTAACTATCCATATGCACATGATAAAAATTTCTAATCTTAACAGTCTTTAGTGTCCTCTCTAGATAATCAGAAATAATAATGTTTGGGTAAATTAATTCCAAGCATGTAACAAGCAGGAACATGATAAAGTTCCAGAAGATGATACACACATACATAGTTATTAACATTACTATAGCAGGAATGCATTCCAGTGGAAGTATTCACATATGTTTTCAAATATCTTTTGAGATACTTGTGTCCAATAGTTATAGATGTCTTGTGGGTGCTTAAACCTTTCCAAATCATGAGTAATTTTTCCTTCTTATCAATTTCATGGATTATATAAGTTTAGGGAAATACACGATTTACTCATTCATCTGAGGAATAACCATGCTATGTCTTCAGCTACGATGTATAAAATGTTGTACTTGGAATTAAATGTTGTAAACAAGATAAAGAGTATGGCCGTCCTGATAGAAATGCTCTACACACGTTGGGAGGAGAGGATATGTATATGGTCACAATGAGCTTCATAGGAAAAGACCCTTTGGGGCTTTGTTGGAGAATCTCCTTCTGCCAATTACCTAACTCTCCTTGGTGGAACCAGGTTTCCAGCTATTGTCAGTACTGGCTACTAAATAGACTGAAATTTCGCCAGTGCTGAGCTGCCTCTGAAACCTGAGAAATATTTACAGGTATCAATAATGTCTCCTCTAGCTTTGTTTACCTCTTATAGTGAGACAGTAGGTACTGAGAGTCTCCAGTTCTTACGATTATTCCCACTTGCTGGTACTGTCCATGCTGAGATGCATACTGAGTGAATCCGGCCTGAGGACCAAGGCACAGAACAAGCATCAGAGTTTGTTGCTTCTTCAACTGTTGCAACTTCAGAGTGTCTGCTGATTCTTTCAATATCTAATGAGCCCCCAAATGAGTTTCATGAAGCAAATTCTGCCCTGGCCTCTTGCCACTTCTTAGACATAGAAGAATATGAGGCAGAATAGCTCAACAGTTTGCACTTGAGACAGGAATATGAAAATAAGTATTGGGCTTCTTCTCGAAACTCGCCAACCTACTACAATAATTTGATGCTTATGATTTGCCCTCGACTGATGATTAAGGAAGGAACAAGGAATATCGAATTCATGTGTCTGTAGCATTCTCTAGGGGAACAGAGCTTCCCTGACCTGTTGTGGTGGATCTGGGTGATGTCTGGAGGACTTGGTGGCTCTGCTTGTAGCAATCAGGAAGCAAAACAAGCAGGCAAAGCAGACAGAAGGCCAACTCCCTCAGGCTCCTGCGTCTATGACGTGTCCACTGTCCACGGTGATTGACTGTAACCCCAAATGCAAGCGAAAATAACCCCTCTCTCCCTCCAGTTGTTTTTGCCAGTGAGTCTTACCACAGCAACAGGATAAAAAAGGGGGGGGCAACATTTAAGTGATTTAAAAAAAAATTAATCAGGAAAGAAAACCAATGTTCTCTCATCATGGAGTGTGAAGAAAGGCAGAGAACTAGGTAATGACTGCCATGGAGGGCAATGAACTGAGAAAGTGATACAGGGCACTGTGGTCACCATCTGTGCAGAGCTGTGAAGGAAGACAGGGGCCTCCCAGAGGCTATCCCAGAAGAGCCTCCAAACCAGTGGTTCTCATCCTGTGGGACACAACCCCTTTGGGGATTCAAATGACCCTTTCACGGGGATCTCCTCGAAGCACCAGAACACACAGATATTTGCATCACAATTCGTAACAGTTGCAAAATTAAAGTTGTGAAGCAAGCAGCAACAAAAATAACTTTGTGGCTGGGGGTGGGTCACCACAACATGAGGAACTGTATCAAAGGGTTGCAGCATTAGGGAGGTGGAGAACTGCTGCTCTAAACAGAAGTAAGAGAATAAGACCTGAAGTAGATTGTGTGCAAAGAGGTCATGGGGGTGGGGTGGGGGGCAGAAAGGGAACAGGGACTGCTTATATTCAATAAGTTAACAGATTATTAGGGAAGACTCCAACTAATATGGCTGACTAATATTTCTAATCCTCTTAGAAATAGGATTTTAGACTGTAATGTCATACAATATATGGGTGACATATGATCTTTATTCCTTTCTGCAGACCTTCAGTAAAATCCTCACAGCTGACTTTTGCCAGCAGAGTAGATACCATAATTGCTGTGTCCTGTTTTGCTGCTATTCTGAGATTGGACCTTTAGGGACATCAAGGAAGTCCCCAAACACCAGCTTGAAGTAAAATATTATTAAATGTAGGCTTTGTCAGAGGGTGGTTTCCACCTTGAGAACTTCTCCTGCTTTTAAACAGCCAAGTTTCTCTCAGGAGAACAAAGCCATGGCCACAAATGCCTCAGTGATGCAGAGCAACTTCTCTTTGATCATCTTCACATCTGAGAGAACGCTACACATAGCACCATGTTGGATTCCGTGTGTGCGCACTCTACCAGGCTGTAGGCACTTTCAGGAAGCATCCATCACCACAGACTTGCTTTGAGGGTCCCTTTTTCTGGATCTCACTGAAGCTGACCAGAAGCCAACCCAATAATTCAGCAATTAGTCACAAAGTTTGCAGGGTGCCACATGATGGAGGTAAGTCCAGTCAATGTGACCACTGAAACTTTTGCTATAAATGGCAGGTATATTCATTTGGTAGGCTGCCACAGTAAAGCCTATTAAAGGGGTGGCTAGACCACATTTCTGTGTGCCTCTGTGGTCTTGCAGTCCTGTCCCTACAAAGACAACAGTAGCACTGGGTTACACTCCTTCCTAAGGACACCATTTTAACTTAATTACCTCTCTAAAGACCCTATTTCCAATACAGTCATATTCTGGGTAAGATTGCAACACATGAATTGTAGGGAATGGACTTGGCCACAATACACAGTGACAATTTTTTTCTGGAAAAATAGCAGTTTGATGAAATAGACTTCAAGCAGCAATTCTGTGAGCTATCAGGGGTTGACTCGAGATGATCTTTTGTAGCAGTCTTTTGAGCTGCTTTTTGAACAGCTACTGAAACTCATAGGTCTTTATAGCTACTCAGACCAATAAACTCCTCTGCCCTTGCTTTCATTGTGGTCTAGCATGCTATCACTCGAAATTAAGCTATTTCTTATGCATGAAGTTGATAGTGAGATCATTGGTTTGAAAACTTAATATACTGAGTTTGTATTCGATTTGAATGCCATTTTCTTTCTGTACAATAAACTCAAATCTCCTGGCCTTAGAAATTTTAAGCAAGGTCCTCAGATTGCAATGAGTCACAAAGATAAAATATAAGTGTAGCACAAAGGGAAATGCCTTTTTTTCTTTTTCTTTTAAAAAGTGCATACAATTAGTCCTCTAGATTAGAGATTCAGGGTGACAAGAATTTCTGCCTTTCACTGCAGGTGGCAAATTTCAATTTATGTTTTATTACAAAGAGCTGTTTGTACTAAGTATACCAATTTGGTCTCCCTGCCCTTTATATAAATCTTAAGTAGCATGTCTGCTGTACCCACAACTCCTATGCCCCTGAACCTTGCTCCCTGGGGAGAAAAATGCACACCCCAAAGTGCAGACTCTGATGCAACAACCTTTTCAGCCAGATAACCAGGATTAGAAAGGAACAGCTTTTCCTTTTCTCTGACAGGGGCCAACTGCAGAGAAACAGGTCAGAGTGTTTAGTCATCTTTATTTCAAGTTTTATCCACATTTTAGTTTTCCTCCAGTTTCATATGCCAAATATTGATGTTACCTAGAAAATTCAAGAGAAAAAGATTTTCTGACCAATTTTTGTTTTTATTTCTCCTTGGAAATAACTGGGGAAGTGATATTCTTAACTGTGATGGCTGTTCTTCACTGTCAACTTGACATCGCGAATTAACTAAAACCCAAATGACCTGTAAGGGAACTTTTTTCTTAATTAAATCATTAAAAGTTGGAAGACCCACTTCTAATCTGGGCCTTTGAGGTGGGAAAATAAAACTTTAATCTGGGTATTTTGAGGGGAGAAGATCCACCTTTAATCTGGACCACACCTTCTGTTGACAGCCTAGTCAAAGGACATGAAAGAAGGAAGCTCTTTCCCTCTCTCTGCATCTGCTTGCTCTCACCCTCACTAGCAAGTCCATTCCTTTATTGGCATTAGAGCCTACTTCTTTGGGATTTCTGTATGTACTTTAGACCAGTGAGACATTCAGCCTCATGAATTGAACATCTACTGAATTCTTGGACGGTCTGTTCACAGGCAGCCATTGTTGGATTAGCTGGACCACAGCCTGTATGTCATTCTGAAAAAAATCTCATATATATATATGTATGTATATATGTATATATATACATATATGTGTGTGTATATAATATATGAATTAATAAATTCTAGTATATTATTTTAATGTTCTAAAAATCCATATATATCTATATCAGAGAAGAGAAGATATATTCTATAAGTTTTGTTACCTTAGAGAACCTTGACTAATATAGACACTAATGCACTGTTCTCTTCACCTCTTCAGTCAGGAAAAAATAGAATTAGGGAAGTTTTGTGAGGAGTTACTAACTACCATAACAGCTGAGGAAAACAAGTTTAAAGCCACTGCACTGCAATATTTTCTCTCACATTGTACATGGAGAACACTTATTTAAAAAGACATGTTTTGGAAACTGGTTTGTAACATTGCTATCTGTTGTTTGTCAAACATGTCAGCAACTTCAGAGAGTCTTTGAAGGATGACATAGTTCACACATTGCAAAGAAAACCAGTGTTTTAGGCTCCTGAACAAAAGGTCAACTGTTACTCTGAGGTCCTGTGTGCAGATGAGGGAACGGCGATGAAACAGAGGGCCATGGCCTAAGTTGCAAAGAACGGACTTCTATTTTTGAAGGGTACTTGTTGTATCTTACTTCACTTCCTAACAAGTCTGTCCTTTCTTTCACCCTGGGTCAGGAACTTTTGCCCAATCCCTGCCTTGTGCCTGATTTGGGATTTACAAGGTGGCCCCGAGATTGTCTCATCTCTGTGTTGCCTTTGTCCAGTGTCTTTCAAGAAGAAATGGTCCATTATACCTAGAATCCAGGCACAGCAGGAAAGGAAGATGTCTACAAAAACAGAGACAGAGAAAAGTACATGTATTTCTCTCCAGTCCTAAGTGTGGACATTGGTCAGTCATCACTCCCAAACAGAAGAGCCTGTAGAGAGAAACTACAGATTGCATCTGCCTCTTAGTACAATTGAATTGAGCTCTCCAGTCACCGAACTACAAACCATTTACCACAAATTCAGGTTAATGCTGGGGCTTCTTTGCTTCCTTTGTTACATGAAATGTCTCTTGCAAAGTCAACTGGGAAAAAAAAGTTCTTCTGAAAGCTAGTTCATAAACAAAAGCTAAAACAACAAAAACCTTGAAAAGGCTTCTCCATTTTTAAGGGAATTTTTTTTTAATGCTTTTCAGTTTAAAAAGAATGGCCACTTTTCAAAAAAGATTGTATATGCTAAAAAAAGTGTGTCTGGTTAGGTTAGTTGGGTATTTATATTAATAATTAATATCACAAAAGCAAAGTATACAATGAAAAAATACATACACCATGGCCTATTGACAATGAGCCAGTCAGAGTTTGGGAAAATTTTTGTCTGTCTTTTTTGACTAGAGATAGGAGGAGTGACCAAGAGAAATATGCCCCATGCCATTGGTACAACTAAAAAAAAATCTTAGTAGCCATATTAGTGAAAACCTATAGATAAAATTAATCTTGGTATTATATTATCTATTATACTTGATACATATATTTTATATACAATGCCCTAAAATATATTTTAGAACCAAAATATTAGATTTTAACAAATAGTCAATGCTTATACACCAGACATTTTACTGAAAGTTATTAATTAGGTCTTGTGTATTTTCCCCACACTGTCATTGAATCTGAGGTATATTTGCCAGCCCACTTCAGTGTGAACTAGCTCCACATGTATGTTCAGTTGGGATGGGTGACCAGAGCCCACCATATCGAACAGTGTACACATAGAAATACAATTTGTATGTTCTCTGATTCTTATGCTCTCTGTGTCTTTTTGTGTCTCGGTTTATGAAATTTTTTGACATGAATATACCTATAAGGAAAACACTCTTGGGGAGAGATGGAAACATTGACTTCCTTCTTTGCACCAAATTTTCTGAATAATCATATTTATAAGTTTATAATTGTTTGTTTAAAGAACTACTGCAGTCTTGTTAAATAGCAGCTCTACAAATAATAAAAATGCACTATGGTGATGAGGCAGAATTGAAGTCACTACTCATTAGAGCATCCTCCTTCTTTGGTAGTGTCTTGGACAGGAGAAGGAAAATCAGAATTTATTGAAAACTGAGTTTGCTATAAAAATTGATCTTTAATACAGAGAGTAGATTCAAATTAGGTGAAAATTGGTAAAGCATTTTCACGTTACAGAAGCAGAAGTCAGGCAAAAGTTTGAAAGAATCTTTGGGGAAACCTCTCTGGTCATATCATTCACTGAAGGGTTCATAAGTATTTCCAGAATTTTCTGTGATGAGTCATCAAGTTACATGAACATCAAATTATGACAATTAACACAGGTGGTGGTAGTGCACTCCTTTGATCCTAGTACCTGGGAAGCAAAGGCAGGTAGACCTCTGAGGTCGAGGCCAGCCTGGTCTAAAAAGTGAGTTCCAGGACACTGTCATGAAAAAAAATAAGGCAGAAAGTACCAAACATCAAATATAATCATGTTAACAAAGATAACCTGTTGAGCAGGAAGAAGAGTCAGCACTTTCCAGTGTGTGTGTATAAATTGCAATGCAAACATGTCAGGCAAGAGGAATTATCTTCTTTCTCACATGTACTCACACATAAATGAATACACACACACACACACACACACACACACACACACACACACACACACCAGTAAAAATCAAGCAAAGATTTTTAAGGAGTCAAGAAATCTACTTTAGCTCCAATGGGTCCAGGCCAAGTGTCTACACACATGGATTTGTCTTCTTACACTGTAAGCCAACCCTCAGGAAGTTCTTGCAAGGCTCCACGTGGAGCAAGATGGAGTCCAATCAATGAGAGAGAGGAGGGAGGGATTCTAAGAGCAAGGGACATCGAGATCATGATGGGAAAATGTACAGAGATGGCCGGGCAAACAAGTGGAAACACATGTACTATGGACCAATAGCTGTGGAGGCCCCATGGTACTGGACTAGGCCCTCTGGATAGGTGAGGCAGTTGTTTAGCTTGAACTGTTTAGGGGGCTCCCAGGCATTGGGTTCGGGACTGTCCCTGGCACATGAGCTGGCTTTTTGGAGCCTAGTGCCTGTGGTGGGACACTTTGCACAGCTTTGGTGCAGGGAGGAGGAGCTTGGACATGCCTCAACTGAATGTACCAGGCTCTGCTGATTCCCCAGGGGAGACCTTGCCATGAAGGAGGTGGGAATGGGAAGTGGGTTGGGAGGGAAGGTTGGGGTAGGGGGTGGTAGGAGGAGGGAGGAGAGGGGAATCTGTGGTTGGTATGTAAAATGAATAGAAAGTCTCTTAATAATAATAAAAAACAATCATCTTGATTCCCAGATGAGTGAGCGAGCTCCTCTTCTCTAGAAGCTTATGTTCCGGTCTGATGAGGGAAGTTTACAAAAGAAAAGAGGAGCAATAACAGTGATCAAAGAAGATGTGCTACAGAGGGAACCAGAAGGGGATAAGGAGGACTTTCTAAAGCCGAGTGTTGACTTGTGGCTTCGGAAATGTGGGGAGGCCAGTTCAGGAAGTGTGAGCGCTGCTCCCACTTGATATAGAGGATTCCTGGTGGGTGACCCCAAAGCACATGTCCAGGATATACAGAAGCCTCCTCGTAAGTGACAGGAGGCTGAGCTCAAGGTGAGCTTGAACAAGGTTTGCCAGGACGCTGACACCAGGCCTTGTAAGCAAAGTCAGTTCCATCAGCTAGGAACTAATGGTGCTTGCTTTACCCTGCTACGGCTAGCTTGGGACGCAGCATAGCTTTTGAACAAAAGATATATGATTTTCATTTCGTAACAGCTATGTGTCAATCCATCCCACCAGTAAACTATAGTGAGGATCTCAGTTTACCCTTTGCCAGAGGCTGAATTTGTTTTTCTTCTCACGTTCAAGAACTTAAGGGAGTAGGGGAAATTATCCAGCTAGGGCTGTTGCACTCTGGCTGCTTCTATCTTGTGTTTCTGCTACACAAGTTTTTCATAGCCAAGAGCATCTTGACATACAAAATGATGGCCGGCATTCCACTAATGCAGCCTCCATCCAACCATGATAAGAACACTGCCAGATTCACCATACCATCTTCATTGACATCGAGTCTAGTAATGCTTTGCTACATTGCATCGACCGGATCTAGAAACTGATCATGTCTATCAGCAAGCTGGCTGAGAAACAGTCTTTTTTTCCCAGGAAAATATGTACCCAACTAAAAGCTGGGATTTCTATATTCCATATAGTTAGTAGAAACAAACATAAGGAGATTGTTAAAGTCTTTTGTACTGTCTCATTTCTTCTTGTAACACGAAATGACTACTCATTTATATATATATTTATTTATTTAGCATTACTCTACCTCAAAAATGTGTATTGGGCTATAATACTAGAAAAAAAAGGCAGGGGATGAATAGGAGTTTGACTTTGCTTACTACAACCTGATAGGCTGTGTTTTGTGGACAATCATGGGGGGCCTGGCCTTTTCTGAGTAAAAATGGGGGAGCAGTGGAGATGGGGTGGCAGAGAAGGGTGGGAGGGGAGACTGGGGGAGAGAAAGGAGGGGAAACTGCAGTTGGGATGTAAAATAAATAATAAATAATAATTTTAAAATGGAGTTTGACTGTAGAGGATAATCTAGAGGGAGAAAGCAAGGACACATACAACTAGAGAATAATATCATAAGTATTAGAAGAAACTGTCTGTCCAGGTGAGGTCATGACTTACCTGGTAAGCTGCTGGAAACTCGGGTGAAACTCTACAGGAATGGGTGGCTCATGTTTGCTTTATAGTAATGGAGAGTAATGGGTAAAGGAGGGGAATGTCTCGTCAAATTACACCTGCACTAAGAAGTATGAGGGTGAACTAGTATGTGGGATCCCTGCAGTTCTCCTTGAGTTATTGGTCAGACTTGATACATTGAACATAGCCCAACTGATTGTTTGACCACACTATGTAATAACCAGTGTATTTCCCATACAGCTGGTCAGGTCACTGCTATCAGAGCTAATAGGTAAAGAGATGGTGAAATAAATGGATTGTTAGGTTGTAGTTCAATGAATATAAACTCAGAGTCGAACAAAGCACCAGAAAAAGAAAAGAAAAGAATCAAGCAGAAGCTTTATGTGCTATCCCTCGGGTCCTACACCACACATTCTGAGATAATTCCCTCTCTTCTTTCAACCTCCCTCTTGGGCCAACTGTATTTGCATCAGGAACCCTACAAGACAGCCACTCCCCAAGCTGGTTTCAGGAGGATACCTGGCCAGGTGATACCCTCATCCATCTCGGAGAAATGATTCCTCTGTCAAGCAATGCCTTGCTCGTCTTTTCCCTAGGACCTTGAAAACACAAAAAGGGCAATGACTTTGAAAACAACAATGACCTTGGAAGGACAAACAAGAGGATTCTGGTAGTATTTAACATTAATAGTATTAACAAAATAGCAATATTTCCAGGTGATTCTAGCACTTGGAGTCAATGCTCTGAAGCTACGGCCACATCCCAACTCCTAGGATGTTGTCACTGTCACCAGGCCTAGCCTCCTGTGCTGCCGTTCCCTTCTGAAACAAGCACAAAAGAGCTGTGATAAATCACATCCGCAAGATGCGTTTCACATGTCAACCACACAAAGCTTCTAAATCAAATGCTGATACATGACTTATTCCATCAAAAGTAAGCAGAATGCTGTAATTTATAATCATCTCGAAGCATACTGCAGAGAAAATGAAAGCAGACCATTAAATTTTAATGCTTGTTCGGCTCTCTAAAAAAAAAGGGGGGGGAAGGGGGAGGCTGGCCATATTGGAAGGGAAGCAATGCTCTTCAAACCATTCCGCACCCCCCCCAAATTAGTTTGCCTTTGCCAACATTTGTGGAAACTAATTGAAAAAGTGATTTAGCTGTCAAAAGCGGCCATTAGCCAGGAAGTACTCACGAGCTCAGAGAAAATTCTTGCAGAGTAGGTCCTGTCCAAAGCTCCAACATTCCCCACCCTTTAGCTTTTGACAATTGTCTGTTGTTGTGCGAGCCAGCTCCCCACAGCAGGACTGTGAGCAAATATTCATTGGGGTGTCATCTCTACTTAGGCTCTCGTCCTGCACACCTATTCATCTGTGTTAAGGGAACAGCGGCATCAGCTCAAATTAAGCTGGCTTGAAAACAGCCACTGTTAATAATTTCTGCTGTGATTCAACTTAGCTTTGGCTAACAGGTGAAGATGTTTCATAACGGAGGC
Source organism: Peromyscus leucopus (assembly GCF_004664715.2). Taxonomy (NCBI): domain Eukaryota; kingdom Metazoa; phylum Chordata; class Mammalia; order Rodentia; family Cricetidae; genus Peromyscus; species Peromyscus leucopus. The sequence continues at coordinate 42,690,797 of NC_051079.1, read as the reverse complement.
AATTACAGCTCTGAGAGTGCTTTCCCGCTGCCCATGTAATCAGAGGAATGGGACACCGGCTCCTCACGTGCATGTGGGGAAAGGCCAAGCCAGCCACCATCCATCCGCTGCATTCGTTATCTGCTAGATTGAACAGGCTGCCTGCCGGGGACAGATGCTTAGCATGGTGATTAGAATATAAAGCAATTGCAAAGGCTGAAGGGATTGGAGTCAGTCTCCTTTATCTCAACATAGTACAGGCTTTTCTGGTCAGATAACAAGTCTTCCAAACGGTTCTTTGTAGATGAGAAATCATATGTATGTCAATGCATGAAGACTCATGCATATTCATTAATCTGTACTCTGAATTTTCATTTAGGTTGAAGGCTATAGAAAAGGACGGGGTCGGGGGGAAGTCTTCTAGTCTATGCAATTTTAGTACCTTTTATGACCTAGTTTTTACGACAAGGAATATAGAGAGGCTGTGTTAAACCGGTATAATAAAAATGCTTGCCAAATTTTCCCTTATTTTCTGCGATTGAATATCTTGATGGTTGTACAGATTTCTAAACAGCTTTTATAGTTGAATTTAAAAAGGAAAGAGAAGTAAAACTTTACAATGTACAACCCTTGGCTTTGACTTATTTTATAAAGAAAAAAACTGAAATTAGGTGTAGATTTCACTGCTGCTTAAATTATAGAGACAGTATGCGTCTGTCTAAAGGAAATCTATTGTCACACCTTTTTTTTCCCTATCAGCTATGCATACCTTCAAATTACAGGAAAATCATAACTGAATACTTGTTAATTGTGCAGACTTTTCAGGGAGTTCACTCCCAGCCAAACATTTTTCTCTCTCCTACAAAAAAGAAAGTCAAGCAGTCTAAATTGAATTTTTGTACATTACAACATCCTGAAATGTAGTTGCTAATGGCTTCCAATGTGCCTAAAGGCACAGATCTTAAACTGCCTTTTGTTCCCCTCCCAAATGAAACTGGGAAAATGAAAAAGACAGTTTCTTTGGCTTCACTTTCCATTGTGTGCTTTCATCTGCTTCCAGGGTGGTTTCCTTTCGTGTGTTTTCCTTAGAAGATCTACAATCAGCTCCTTGGTTGGTTATGTTTGAAACACAATTGATGATACAACAGTGCTTCCCAAAACTCAGCAAGCTTTTTGTGAACCACAAAGCTGCCAAGAAGGGTGGGGAGGAAGGACAGGGCTCAGGGGGCTGGCCACATGCTCACTTCTTTTCAATGCAATCTTCCAAGGGGTTGGGGATTCTGATTTTTCTAACACCGAGGTTACAGCAAGCTATCACTTTATTTCTAAGTTATTTTTAATGGGGATTATGGTTGTATTGATTGTCTAGCAAGCTCTGAAGGGTTCTCTTTGTTTCTCTCCTTGTCTGTCTCTCTGTCTCTCTGTGTAAATATGTATGCAAATGTATGTGCTTAAGACTTGAGCACAGGAAGAAAGGAATAAGAGTTTGTAATTGCTAACTATGTGATCCAATACTGTCTTTGAAATACCTGTTTAGCAGGCTAGCAAATGACCTGTCTCTTTTAAAAGATAGTTCTTTCTTCTTTCTTCAGTTTCATCCATCTTGCCTATCTTAGAATATCCTTAGCTGGAATCCACTGCCTCCTCTGTCTTCCCCAGACAATTACCGTTGCTCCCTAGCCTTGCAGCTTTGAAAGCCCGTGTAACATTAGCCTATCTAGCCCAGTGAAAACGTCTGTACAGATTAGTGTAATGTTAACACTGCTGCCTCCCTGCTTTTGACCCCAAGTGCGATAGATTGTGCTGCCGCAGCAGATGGAATCAGAGTTTCATTGGGCTTCAGAGATTGGTTGGCTGCTTGCCAGGGGTGCCTGCGATGGAGGCCCAGAAGCCCTGCTTAAAATGCACGCTTCGATCTTATTCTCTGTTCTTGAAGAGAGAAAACAAAAGTGTCACCAAAGTTTGTGTGGAATCAAAATACATTTGTTAAAATCATTCATCTGCAGATGTTTACCCGGCATTTGAAAAGTAATTGAATCTTTTGGTGTAAAATAGAGATATCTTTATTCTATTTCACTGAAAGACATGAAGGCAGGAGACAAAAGCCAAAGCCACAAAATGGAAAAATGAAAGGAAATGATCTGAACTCCATTTAACCTTCCAGTGGAATACTAGTCTTACCAGAATACCAAAGTGTGCATGGCGAATGCTCAAAGTTGTCTCTCCTTTTATGAGTGCCAATAGATCTTAGTCTAAAATAATAACCCGAATTCATAAATGAAATAGAAAGCTAAGTTTACACAGCCAATGTAAAACAATCACCCGGACAGTCCCACACCAGAATCTAAAACTTGGTACCAGGAGATCTGGGCCCCAAGTTCTCCATAGCTGCTCTCATAATGAGTACATGTTTCAGAGAGATGTTCCTCAGCCATAGTGGCTCTGCATTCACACAAAGAAGTGTGGAACCATATTCTTTCAAAATAGATATGCCTGAAACCAGGGTTTCCTTTTACCCAGAATGCTGGGAGCATTGGTTAAAAACTTTAATAGCAGCAAAAGAAAACTATTGTCACAATATTTCGTGACATATATGTGTGTCTGTGCTTATATGTAACTAAATATATATGTAATTAAATATATATATATATATATAAAGAGATGTATATGGATGATTCTAATTTTATTTTGGGATTCAGATAAATAGTTCATGGTATTTTCATATAAAAATACCCAAATTATTGCATGAGACATGAAAAATTTGGGATTCACTTATATATATTTTAAAAACTATTAATTGTTTAAACATGGAAGCTGATTTCTGAAAAATACTATATTTTTTTCTGTGTCAGCTTTGGAGAAGAATGCTAAATGTAGAGCACCCCATCCTGTCCAACAAACTTTTCAGTTCACCTCATCTTTTGTACTTATTCATCAGGTTATCTTTAAGTTTATTTTAATCATATTTTCCCCTCCAGTACCGGCTTCCCAAAGCAGTAAAACATATGCTGTTTGCTGCCTAAGTAGATGGGTAATGTAAGCTGTGATGTGGAAAGAATTCTTCTCTTATCCTCTCCCTCTGAGAGTGCAGTTACAGAAACATATATATGTGCTTTTATCTGTGATAAGAGCTGCCATCTGCTCGCTGCAATGTGCACAGCTTACCGTCTGAAGTGCTTATACACATTACGAAAACACACAGCTTTTGTGTATGCTGAGAACACATATAGGCGGAGCTCTAATAGGCCAGAATATTAGCTCTTTGAGAATGTCAGAGGGCCACAAAATACAGTCATGACGGTGGACAAGAGAGATTACAGCTGGCAAATAGCCGTGTGTGTATTCCTGCCAGCAGCATTTCGGTGACCTTTTAATATTGGGTTATTTGTAGCCTCTTCCTATGAGATAATTATTTTAAAGAAGACATGAGATCTTTTCAGAGAGGAGAGGCGTCTTCTTCCTCCAAGGCGTAGACACGTCATGCCTGAGATACCTTGAGAGATGCTGTGCTCACGTGTGAGTAGCAAGGGAGGCTAAGGCAACACGACAGAACGTATAAATCGGAGTTAATTTGACCTTTCATCCAGGAAAGCATGGCAAGGAATGCACCAGCAAGGTTGGTTTGTAGCTGTCTGGAGACTGATAAGCTATAATAAAGGTGCACTCAGTTGCAATTCATCTAAAGCGACCATGGCTAGCATCCTCCTTTTTCGAATTTTGTTACCTCGAGTACTTATCTAAATCCCTTTCAATGCCAGCTTGAATCACGTTGTGTTCTCACCCACTGCGACTGGGGCTGTCTGTGTGCTTCAGAGTGCGGCGCAGCGGCGGCTGCGGCGGCGGCACACTCTCTTCCCCTTGCTTGACAAGAGCCAATGCCAACACCTAATTAAGGATAAGCCACAGAGCTCCCTGCTTTATCTTTGTCAACGGCTCCATGCCTAGCTTTCTGCCTAGTTGAGTTTTTAATGGCATGAGCAACAGTTCGGTTCAGTGTACCTCAGCCTGCCTGTCCCTGATCTTAGTAACTAAATATGGCCAACAGCCACAGCAGCAGTGAGATGGTGGTCATTTTGTTTTGTTTGTTTGTTTGTTTGTTTGTTTGTTTTGGGTTGCCTGAACACGACAGAGGAACGTGGCCACCCTGCTGCTAAGGAACGGCTTACCCACTCAGTGCACATAATAGGAGAGGACAGAAATGTTGGAGGGGAAATTCAGTAGTCTCTCCCCAAAGTTCTCCAACAATTTCCAGGTACCTAATATAGAAGGAAAAGGCTTGTCTGGTCCAATCTCATATTACACTGTATTATGCATTCTAACTCAGTTCTGTACATGTAAAGATTAATCCTTCCCTAAAACTCCGGCAAGATCACATTAAGGTGCCTGACAGCTTCAGACAGTCAATTAATGATGTGTTAGAAATATAAAGTATGGCATCTTTTGAAATATAAATATGAGGGAGAGGAAGGGAGCCAGGGATTCTTGGTTTGCTTTGCTCTAGAAGTGCAATCCTGTCCCTGGATCCTGGCTTCCATTGTTATTTCAGTCTCTCCATTCACATTTCTCTTGGTTGTTGAACTTCAGATTTATGTTTACTGTTTTCAGTTGTCGGGGAAAATGGCGCAGGGCTCAGAGCTACCTCAAGACAGGATTATTTGCTGAAGTCTCATTGAAACAACACAAACAACAAAACCATATAAGTGCTGTCCTGATCATGTACATCATCAGTGCTGGTGTGAGTTTTGTGCAGGTGAGGACACCAAGATTCAGTGGGGAGAGAAATGGATTATGCGTCCGATCTTTTATTACTGTTTCATGTCAACTTTATTTTTTTTTTAAAGTTGCCCCATGTCTACTGTTCTGACTTCAGTTTTTTTTTTTTTTAAGCCCACTGGATGATTTTCTTTTCATTCCATTTAAAGTTTTGTTTTTACTTCTAATCCTGGCTAACAAGTTAAATAAAAGCATTTTGTCTGCAGACAAAGAAGAGTTGAAGTACCCTACAACAGAGGAACACATCATGAGTAAATGTGACAGATCAATAATTCGATCTCACTGTCTTGGCTGGATGGATCTCTGGGTGCTTGGTTTTGTTTAGTACAGAAAGGGCACAAATATAAGAATATTGGGGCTAGAGAGAAGGCTCAGCAGTTAAGAGCTCTGGCGCCTCTTGCAGAGTACCAGGGTTTAGTTCCCGACAGCCACAGGATGGCTCACAGTCTGTAATTCCGTTCCACGGGATCCAGTGTCTTCTTCTGACCCCCTTAGGCATCAAGCATACAAGTGATTCACAGATGTAAACACAGGCAAAACACTCAGACACATAAATTTTTTAAAAAATGTTTTTAAAAAAATACAGTGATTCCCCCCGAATATCTGGAGTTTAGAATCTTCTTTAAAAGAGAACACATTCCATTTCCAACCCTTCTGTGTGTCGCTTTGGAAATGGCAGTCAGTCTCTGCAAATATTTTGGCTTAGGGATGCATAGCCTACTACCACAAGACTGTGGACTTCTCTTCCCTGTATTAATTGGGCCATATTGAAATCACAGAAACTAGCTTTGCCTCCGACTAATTGGTCCAGTTCCTCAAAGCCAATCTCCTAAAATCCAGTATTGTCAGAAGGCAGCCAGTGCAGGTTCCGTGAATGTCTATTTGACCTACAAGTTTGAAGGCTTCAGGATGTTCAGGCTATCCCTTTTATCACAGTTCTATTTCTGTATCAGTGACTTTGTGGTTGGATGGATTAAATTGGAAATGTCACATGAACAAGATTCCTCAAACCTGTGACTCACTTTGGAAATATTGTACCAAGTCTACAACAATAGGAATTTTGTTCAGAAAGATATCTTTAAGGGTGTCTGAGTACTAGAATTACTGTATTTTGTGAAACAATGAAAAAGACGACTCTCTTTCATAGTCCAACTTGAGTCTGTGCTAAAATAAACCATCTTCTGCTTCAAGGAACATGGGTCTAAGTGTAACCAGAGATGAACAGCATGAAACTGTTGACTTCAGTTTACAAGTTAAATGACATGAGAAGAAGGAACTCATGATGCTTTCTTGTCAAATAATAGGTACTGGGGGGCTGGAGAGATGGTTCAGAGTTTAAGAGTATTTGCTACTTTTCCAGAGAACCCAGGGTTGGTTCCCAACAACCCTATCAGGTGGCTCACAGCCATCTATAACTCCAGCTCCAGGGGATCCAAGGCTTCTGGGCTCCTCAGGCACCTGCACTCATGTGCACAGACCTACACATAATTTAATTATATATTTTTTTAATTTTTAGGTACTTGCATTTTCAAACAAAATTTGGTGACCTTTTGCATCAACAGAGAGTAGAGAATTTTTTATGATCTAAACATAAAGAGCTGCATTTCAAGTATCTAAAGATTATAAAATTTCTTGATTGTCTTCATTTCACTTAGCAAATTAAAGTAAGTGCATTATGAAGCACGCAAAAAATAAGTATGCATAATTGATAATTCCTTTAAATAAATGTCCTATAGGTTTTAGTTACTTGTATCCAAGATTAAATATTGTATTCTTCACTGCTGCCTGGTTTCTGTGTACATACTTTTTAGATTATAGTTAAACCAAGCTTACCTGCAAATGTGCTAGTAGGTGTTACATCAGGATATTTTCTGTATCTTCACACATGCATTAGGTAAAATAGAATGCTTGCTTCATATAACCTTTGTTTGTATACATGTTCCAATGAACTCACTAAAAACTACCAATTATACTGTTTAGTGTACACAAACAGTTCTGCTTCCAAAGAACAAATATACAGCCATTGCTGAGAGGAGATGTGAATATTTTATATAAGAAATTCACATTTGTATGGAGAGCTTATTTGCTAGGGAGTAGGCCAGATTTGATGCAAGAACAATCTAAGAATTTATAGGCCTTATCCAGAAACCATTGCTTTGGTTGAAAATGTGAACTCTTTTTTTTTTCCTGTGGTTATAAGTTTTTGTTTTTATTTTTGCTTTTGTTTTACTTAATTGATTGCTTTTTGGATCAACAATTAACTTCTTCAATATATAACTATCCCAAGTCAGTGTCTAAAGCTGTATGTATATGCAAATATGAACTAACTTCATGGAGAAATGAATTGTTCAGCCTGCAATGGAACAGTACCTGCTGTTCATACCCATATTTGAAGAATCAGTGCAAAGCATTTATAACAGGAACACCAACATGGAGCCAGAGGTTAGTTTCACCTCTGGCTGAGTCTGATGTCAGTGTGGTAATTACCAGGCCCAGTCAATAACACCTCTCCTCAAGTATAATTGCAAATCCAGTACAGCCATGACCAGAACTAAATTGCTTTAGAGCAATCAATAGGAATTTTCTGATTGTGTTCCCGGGTGTATGCATCAAATATAAAGAGGAAAAGTGTCCGTTCAAGCAAAAGGTCAATTTTATAAATAAAAAATACTATTTAAAAGTCATGTTATGGTTTATGTGCTTTCCAGATAGAAGGGACTCCTACACATGCAGGTTAGTTGTCTGTGGGAAAGAAATGCGTTGTAGTGAATTTGTCAGCAGACAGCTAGCAATCCAGGAAAAGCAAGACTATGCTGTGTGAACCTTACCTGTGGCTGAGGATAGGTTGGACAATTCTGCAACGTTATAGCTGCTGTTTTGAAACATAGCTTTAAATTTACAGCCAAAACCTTGCTTCTCTTTGGTAAGGGTTGGTCATTAAAGGCGCCTTAGCGAATGAGCCCAATAAGGTGGCGTTTCCATTAGAAAATACGATCAGCGCTATTAATCTCTTATCAGAGCTGTGTGATCATACGGAGTCAGTGTTCCCTCTGTGCGTATCAGTGCTCCTTATACCAGGGCTCAGAATTTCCATGGAAAGGCTTAGAGCCACGGAGCTAAACAGAAAACAAAACCCATTGTCTGGTGAGAATAAACCTGGGCTAAATTCTTCAGCCAGGTAAGAGCATCTTCAGCTACATGGAAACTAGAATGGGTTCCCAGCAGGTTGGTGATGACAATGTCAACATGAAGCTGTGGAAAGGGGCAGAGAGTGGCCAGTGGAAAAGGGAAGAAAGATGTAGAGAAGGAGATGGGAAACTCAAATGATTCTGGCATTCGTAAGAAATTTAAGGAACCAATGGTTTAGAATGTATATGCTAATCACCATAGGGTTGAAGGAAAATGTCCCCCATAGGCTCATATATTTGAATACTTGGTCCCTAGTTGGTGGAACTGTTTGGGAAGATTTAGGAGATGCAGCCTTGTTGGAGCCTGTCACTGAGGGTAGGCTTTGAAAGGTTTCAAAAGTCCATGTCAAGTCCAATCCCCCAACCCTGCCTCCAAATCGCAAATCAAAATGCCAGAAAAGTGGCTAACCTCATTCATCCAACACTTTTCTTCTCTTTTTCTATGTTTAATATACTTCTAGGATGAAAAATATGAGTTGATTGCATGAGCTCATGATATATTCATGTTCTTCATTACTAGGGTAAAGTTTTTAATGTCTCAACATCACCTTTCACCACACAACTGTATTTATCATGTGTCTGAGGCACCTGTATGCCCCCAGAAACTCTTCATGGTATCCTAGACAACTACACTGTCATCCCCTTTACTAGCTCTTGCTATAATTGGGGTGTTCTTCTTTATCCACATGCATTGACGTCATACTGGTTGCTCTGGTCCCAGGGCAATGTCATAAGCCTCCCTTGAGTCCTCTCCTCACCAGTGCTCCGACACCACTCAGATTATTGGATTCTTTTGTGTGGCTTTGGGACTGCTTTTGCCCCTGCACACCCTGATCAAGGTAATGCGCCCAGGTAAGAGCAGAGTTGTATCCACTTGTATATTGCAAGCTGGAACACTGTATATATGCCATTAACATTAACTCAATACATTGGCTGAATAAATCTTGCATTCTGTTTCATGCATTAGACACCATACTCCTCAAGGTTGAAACTCTTCACTCACAAATTACAATATTTAGTTCAGTGCTTTCTATTTTGTGGTAGACTTTTTCACTGTGTATTGTATCTTAGTTACTTTTCTCTTGCTGTGACAAGATACCATGACCAAGGCAAATTACAAAGGAAGCATTCTCCTTGGGGGCTCCTGGTTCTGGTGTTAGAATTGGTGACCATGGCGGCAGGAGCTTGGCAGGAGGCAAACAGACACGGTTATAGGGAGTCCACCTCTTGGGACAACAGCCACCATGTGGAGAGTGAGCGAGCGCTAACTGGGATTGGTTGGGCTTTTGAGATTTCAACCCCCCCCCCCCCACACACACACACACACAGGTCTCCTCCAACAAGGTCACAACTCCTAATCCTATTCAAATAGTTCCGCCAGTTGGGAACCAACCATTCAAACATATGAGTCTGTGGGGTCCAGTCTCATTGAAACCACCACATATTCAACTAAAAATTGATTAGTCAAGAATTAGAAACAACCAACAATAAAAATATGTCCTACAAAAAAATTCATGTAAGAGTCATTTAAAATGTTGACCTGTAATAAAGTTTTATACACACCAAGTTCAGAATTAGCTAAGCCTACAGCTGCCCTTACCCTTCAGTTGGGGGGGGTGTTACACATATATTATGTGTGTTTTATATATATGTATATATATATATATATATATATGTAATGACTTTTATTTTTAAGTTTTTAAGATGGAAAGAACTATTTTAGCATAAAAGCACTGTTTTCTATCACCCTTTCAAAGATTTTTGATATGTCATATATAATAAAACAAAATAAACCAAAACTGCATTAAAAAATGCTCATTAATCTGCATGAAAAAACGGTTTCTTTCAAGGTAAAATATATTAGATTTGAGGTCTTTTCACAGAACCAAAACTTTCTCAAAGATGGTTTAGAGGCTTTAGCTATTCCTAAAAGCCAAAAGTAACCTGTGTCTTGTGAAGCAGGCCTTTCATAAATCACCCTGGGGGATGCTTTCTGACCACTCCATTCCCACCAGCAAACAGCCCTCTACTGAAGGCATTTAACAGAGTTCTGCAGTAGGCATTTTTGCATGAAGGTATAAATGAAAATTTTACAGTCAAAACAACCCAAAGGGCTGTTAAATAGCTGATAATTTCATCAAACTGGAAAGGAATGTGGCTCTGCTAGAAGTCTAATGCCATAAACATTTTCAATTACCTTGCTTAACCCTTATAAAGAAACGAACAGCATGCGAAGGAAGAAACACTCCAGCAAGCAGAAGCTCCGGGACCCCCGGACCTCCCCCGACCTGCACACTGCCTGGTGGCCCATGAAAGAGGGCTGTGTGGATTGCCGCCCACATCAGTTTTAAATTGTTCAAGCAATTGTTTCCTGTAGATTAATTTGTAATTCTAAATTTCCAGGCATGTGAAACGTGAGCTTGGCCTTCCTTCAGGCCACTCACAGGACGGCAGCCTTCCTGTAATCTGAGGCCCAGGCAGAGTGCTAACACGTCAAAATGGAAGGATGAAGCCTGGGTGAGTTAGGAAAGCTGGAGGCAGGACGGGCACAAGGCAGAGCAGGGTGAGGGGATTAGCGGGACAGTCCGACTCCAGAGGGGGAGGAAAGAGCCCGGAGAGTTTTCATGGCTTGGTGGGTCAAGGTGCTTGCCACCATGCCGGGCAATGCCCCAAATCCATATCAGTGGAAGGAGACTCTAAGTTGCCTTCTGACTTGCTCTTTGCACACATGTGCATAAATGAATAAATAAATAAATAAATAAATAAATAAATAAATAAACAAATACGTTTCAAAGGGAAGCATCCAGAGAGAGCAGATGAGCTATGGAAGTGGGGTGGGAGCACATAGGTGCTTTCTTTCGCTACCTCAAGGTCCCCTCAAAAACAACATTTCTCATATACTTTCACAATCAGCAGGAGTTTGGTTTGGGTTTGGTATTTTTTTTATTGCTGTTATTGTTGTTGTTTTATTTGAGACAGGGTCTCACTACATAACCCTGACTGGCTTCGAACTCACAGAGATCCACCTACTGCTATCTCCCAAGGGCTGCAATTATGCTACCATGCCCTGTCACAATCAACAATTTGAAATAATGGTCTTAGCTTTGTGTCTTTGAAAAATAATAAAGAAGTTCATAAATAAATGCATATGAGCCAAAGCCTTTGCAATGCTGAGGGACACCAGTCCATCATACCCCGAGATAGAGTGAATTGTAGTCACTGGTGGGGTAACAAACCAATTAGTCTTCTCTCTCCCTTCTAGCCTTTAGACATGTCTGCAGTTTGCTTTGAGGCCAAATTACCTGTCAGACTGTAGAACAGTTAGGTCCATGGGCGGAAATGTATCCCTCAGTCCCAAAGTGGAAGTAATTACTCCGGAGCCGTGAGATCCAGTCAGTCAACATTTGTTGAACAGACATTTCTCATAGAAAACTATATGAAACTGTGTGCTTCCTTAAACAAAATATCCCCCCAGAGCCCACAATTTAATGCTGTCATGTTTTAACCTTTCTTGGAGACATGGATCCCTTGGGAAATCTGATTTTTTTTTAAAGATTATATTTCCCTTCCCAGATGAGCCTAACTGGCAAACTGTACATTATTGACTATACTTCCCTGTGTCAAAGCCCAAAAACCATTTTTTTTTTCAAAATTGTTTTTATGTTGCTCTCTTTCATTTTGCATGTAAATAATCGTGGCAACTTACTAAATTTAATTTAAAGACGTCCAAAATGTACAAAACCACTTCAGTTTAAATGATGTTCCCAAGTAAAACTCAGTGAGCGATTCCCTGACATTTGTCTTTAAGCAGACCTTGAATATGTGAAGTGGTCTCTGCCCGGGTAAGAATGGCCCTTGCCATTTTAAGCCATTGATTTCAGCTCTTTGTTTGGCTTGCAAGATGTCTCAAAAGCAACTCACCATGAGCAGCTGCCATGAGGCACCAACAGGGTTTCCATAGCGCCCTTTGTCAGGCAAAGGGACAGTTAGTTGTAGCAGAGAATCCCCGTGTGCTGTATGCAGTATTATGTTTCCCATCCATTTAGCCAATACAGCCATTTTCTCCCGAGCCCCGAGCCACCAATACGGCAGTGTTGTGTGGCCATTGTCACAGAAGGCCAAACCAAAGACGCAGGAGATCAGACATGGTGGCTGGGTCCTCTTTACACTGAATCTCCTACCGCACCCACACAGGGAGCTGTGTTTCACGAGGACTGGAGAAGTTACTTCTTCACCGTAAGACTGACACCCAATACACAGACAAACCAGTTGTGCACAATGTGATGAGACAGCTGGATTTTCTTCTAGCTCAAGTTTTGCTTGATAAGACACTGACCATAGTATCTGGGCTGCGTAGGCATTGAATTGAGACTCGCCAAACAATATTTTTAAAGTCCAGGACTTTTCTGCTGTAACTGTTCTTTTTTTATTTTTCATTCTTTCTCTCTTTCTTCCCTTTTTTGAAAGACAGACTCTTTCATTATATAGCCAAGGCTAGGCCTTGAACTTGAAGCAATCCGTTTCCCCCCAGCTTCTAAACATTGGGATTACAGACATGAACTACCATGCCCAGACAGGCCATAACTGTTAATATACCTTTTTAATTTAAAACTTTACGTAGTTTATTGGACATTGAAATACCAAAAAGGTGAAAAGGAATGTCATACTTTGAATGAGAAATGATCACCATTTTGCATATTCTGTGAACACAAATTGTAATTGACTGAGAAGTTGAGAGAGGTAAAGCTTTGTGGGGCCATTAAAATGTCTTTATAGTTCTCAGAGCTCACAGGTCCTGTGAAATTTCCATTCAGCCTGGAAAATACAAATTGATCCCATACGCACATGGATTTACCAGGACCCTCCCTCCCCCCTCCATACCTCATACACATGTCTTTTAAAATCATTAAAGCCCTCTCAGCTCAAAGTACTGCTTTCATTTCTTTTTTGTCGTACAGAGAAACTAGACAGAATGGAGGTAACATTATCCCCCAGCAAATGAACTGTGTTTCCTTCAAGATGTAGGTAGTTCCTGCATCTGACATACAAGACCTTAACAGTGACAGCTTTGAACAGACTTGCTTATGCTTGTGTGTGCCAAGCTGGAAGAGCTACCTATGCCTGGTCAGACCTGGCCAGGCTCGAGAAATTTTTTTAGAAATATTTCAATTACGTCAGGGAAAATCTGTCTGGAAACATGTACATATGATCATAAATTCTTAACTGGGAGTGGGGATCACAGAAAAAAAAATAGGTTTATTGTCAGACTGCTATTTAATTAGATATCATGTTTGTCTTCTTCCATCTAGAAGTAGGGATCAATGTTTTTTAGCTTCTTTGATTGTGTAAAAATTTTCCTGCTGGGCGTGGTTGCGCACGCCTTTAATCAGCACTTGGGAGGCAGAGGCAGGCGGATCTCTGTGAGTTCGAGCAGTGGCTATCAAGTGAGCTCAGGAAAGCGCAAAGCTAACAGAGAAACCCTGTCTCGAAAAAAAAAAAAAAAAAAAAAAAAATTTCCCAAAAGGAATAATCACAATAGATTATGGTGATCCGGATTGAATATGGTTGGAAAGATCCAGCTGCGAGTTCAGAGGCCACTCTTGATCGACACAGAGTGGTGTCATAAGCAAGTGCCTGCGTTGATGAGAATTCTGGTGTGTTAATGTAGGAGAGAAGGAAAGAAGAGGAGCAAACAGTGCAGGAAGTCCATGGAAGGAAAACTCACAACCACCCATGTCCACGCACACTGCACAGGCAAGGACCTGGTCCCCTGGGAGCTACTCAACCTAATGAACGCACAGCCCAGCTCACTCGTTAGCGTATCAACAGCCAACCTGGGGTTAGGCATCCTCTGCTCCCAACGTCTTCAGCTGAGTCTCCTCTGCTGTCAGGTCTCTGGCATGGCTTTTTTTCCCCACTTAACCATTTTGCTGCTTCATTTTTTTCCTTAGGTATGTCTTTTTTTTTTTTTTTTTCTGGGTTATTCTGCTATGTTAATCTTCTCGAGATATGTCACCTTGGAAAGCCTAGGCCTGATGTGGTTAATTCTCGTTTGCCAAAAAGACCCCTATTGGGCTGAATAGGATCAAAGTACATTGCACACATGTAAGAGCATGTCCTAATGCAACCCATTATTCTGTGCAATTAATATGCAACATTAATAAGGAAGCCCTGTTGAATGAGCAAGTTCCTGTGCCAAGCATGCATGCTGCAATCAGTCCCTCTCAGGAAAGGTGCTGGTCTCCTGACAAAAACAGAGGACCCAAACAACATCAAGTCAATCAGACTGTGGGTCCAGAGGTACCTGCTGCTCAACTGGACAGGCCTGGCCTTTAGAAGCTTCCTCTCACCAGAGTTCCCCCAGTATCATAAACGTGATGTTCTTACTTTGTGTCTAAAAATATTTTTAAAAACATTTCCTTTCAATTAAGAAAGCATAGCAGATAACTTTTCACATGCCTTCAAAATTTAACAGGGTGAGATGCTGTCGGGCTTCTGGTAGAATGAGGAGACATCTTCCCATTCTCTCCTGTTTCATTTGTAACTGTCTACCATGTTGGTGATTTGCATGCAGCAGCCTCCTGGCACAAATTAAATGGAACACGGTCCCACTGCAGCTCATAAACTCACTGTAACAAGTCCCTCAACTTTGCCCGGTCAGAGGGCTCAGCAGGATTGCCATATGTGGAACTGGAGGCAAGATAAAAATAACATTATTTTGTGCTCTCAAACCATACAGCTCTGTATTGTCTCACTGGAAATGAAGTTTGCTTAATGGCTAGTGATTATCTCCTATCTGGCTTGCTATAATATCAGCATTGTTTTGTGGGTTGGGTTTGGTCTCTAATCACTGGTGTTATCTGTAGTGTGGAAGAGAAGCTACAATTAAACAGACTTTGAACAGAGGAGGAAGGAACAGCGGGGTTCTTTTGGCTCTGGTTCACATAGCCTATCATTCTAAAACATTTCTGGATTTTTATTGGTATCATCCACCAGTGTCGGCACAGCTGAGGTGACCACGCTAATTAACTGTCCTGGCGAACCAGCTGAGAGAGCTTGTATAAACCCATGGGAATATGCGCTGTTAAAAAGAAATTCGATCCCAGGGAGGGTGGGTTTCCATCCAAAAATAGAATCAAAACACAGAACAGTTTTCCTTAAGCTTCAGGTGACAACATCATCAGTTACAAGGTGTTGGAGAGTCAGCAGTATCAAAAACTGGGCTGGAATGACAAGAGGAAAATGAAAATTATCACTGTGTAGAGTTCAAGGGCCCCTACTTACAACAAAGTATTTGAGAATACCCATCTTAACATCTTGTGAGGGATGTTAAGCATCAGCGAAGGCCCATTGTCAGGTATGTGTGAGGAAAGGCCCACAGAAGCTGAGGATCAATAGCCAGAGGATTGCTTTTAGCATATGTAAACTCTCACCTTGCAAATTGACAAGCAGTTGGTATCAGGCAAACTGGCCAATGAAGGTCAATGCCCCCAAAAGGCTGCGCTGAAATGGCGTGTGGGTGGGAAAGGTTTTGTTTTGATATATAGGAATGGAGAAACTATGAGGACCTGCAAGTGATGTTAAGGGATAGGATACAATGTTTTAATAAAAGTTTTCATGGGTTGTGTACCCCAACCATCACCAGTTTTAAAAATAAACCAAGCTATAAAATAAAGTCTCTTGTTTGGGGTTGTACTAAAGACAATGCTTTAGACTTAGACAGACTTGGACAATTGAGTGGCAGGCTCGTAGGGCTTTGCCAGGAACTGTGAAGACTGAGATTTCTGTGTTGTAGTCTGGAAGCTGAGACATTGGCCTGGCAGAACACGTGAGACTCCTGGGGCAGAGACAAAGGCCTTTCTTACTCCTAACCTAACAAACAGCTTGAGCTCTTCCTTCACATCTGTATGGTTTGCCCCTCACTGCCCTGTGGTTAATGCAAGTTGCTCAGACAATGAACACAGTTAGCCTCACAGCTGAGGAAACCTACATGCTGTGAAACTCCCTCTTTTGGAAGAAGGTGTAATCCCTGGAGAAGACATTATCTCTGTTATACTGGCCAGTCAGCAAACCAGCCCTCTGCTCCTTGTGATAATCTTCCAAGGCTGTCTTTTGCAAAAAAAAAACAAAACAAACAAACAAAAAAACAAAACAAAAAAAAAAAAAAAAAACCCTTGAAAGATATTCAACACCTGTACTCACGAGATGTGTATGATCTTTTTGTTGCTATTGTTTGTTTTTGGAGACAGGGTTTCTCTGTGTAGCTACAGAGCCTGTGGTGGAACTCATTCTGTAGACCAGGCTAGCCTTGAACTCACATAGATTTGCCTGCTTCTGCCTCCCCAGTGCTGGGATTAAAAGTGTGTGCTGCTGCCGCCGCCGCCACCGCCGCCGCCACCACCACCACCACCACCACCAGACTGATGTGTAGCATGTCAGGAGCTGCAGTGGTTTGAATGAAAATGTTCCCCATACGCTCACATGTTCAACTCCTTGGTCCTCAGTTGGTGGCTCTCCCTGGGTAGGTTTAAGAGGTACAGCTTTGCTGGAGGAAGTATGTCACTTGGGTAAGAGCTTAGTTTCAGAGCCCTGTACCCTTCCTGCATGTGGTTCACAGTTCAAGATTGAGAGCCGTCAGCATCCTGTCCCAGCTCGCTGCTTGTTGCTGCGGTCCCCTACCATGTCAGGCTCTTATCCTGCTGGAACTCTAAGCCCCAATAAAGCCTTCCTTCTGAGATCGCCTTGCTCACGGTGCTTTATCACAGTAATAGAAAAGTAAGTAACACAAGAGGCCCATAGAAGTGTCTCTTCAGAGTGTTACATTATTAACATAGACTGGTGACATCCAGGAGGCAGCCAGTGGGTCTACTGTGTCTGTGTACAAACCACTGCATACCTGAGGTAGATAGATCTAGGCCCTGGGAAGCATGTCTGCTGGAAAGTCACCTGCAGGCATCAGGAGTGCCATTCATCGGGCTGAAGATATAAAAAGACAGTCAGGTTGTAACTGACACTACAGATATTGTCTTTATTTTGAAGCAAGTGAAGAGATAGCTCACAAGTTCAACCTTTTTCCTTGTTTGTTTTCTTGGCTTATCTTCCCATTCCTGAGATTTCCCAGTGAGACAGCGCTTGCCCACGTGGTCAGGCCTTTGAGACGGGAAGGTGTGGAGGCTCCCAAATAGCTTGTGATGGCTACCAGCTTTGCGAAACCGGTTGGGATTGCAGCTGAAAAACAACAGCTTGGAGCTTCTGGTTCTCATCTAAATGATTTAGGAAGTAAAAGTGTGTCCAGAGTCTCTAAACAAACCAGTACTCCTAAGCAACCACTCTATTTGATTGATTTCTCAAAAGTAACCCTATTCCTGTTGCATGAGTGTTCCAATGTATCGGAGTATGGCCAAGAGTCAGGAAACTCAGCTCTGACGTTGTCCCCAGCTATGTGAGCAAGAACACACCAACAGATCTAGCCCAGTTCTCCATTTATTCAACTATAAAATGGGTACAAAAACACCACTACCTTGTTGAGTTGTCCTATAGATTCAGTGAGGAAATATTTACATCACTTTGAACAGCACCTGCCTTTGTGAATAACAGCTGTCATTACTTGGGTCATCTTGTCATCCTTGGGAAACCATAAAACATGTTGGGAGTGCCTGCCTCTCCTTAACTCACTGCCTTCCCTGAAACCCATTGTTACACTTGCCAGTAAATCAAGAGACATTTCATCCTAGCATCTCAGAAATGCATAGAGCTGTGTGATACTGGATTTAACTCCACTTTTTAGGTGGGAGACCCTGCCTTTATCCACTTGGATAATAAGAGTTCAGAGGAGGGTGCCAATGGGCCTTGATGAGTTGCCAGACAAACAGGTCCACACAGATTAGTCACATGGGGATCATCGCTCATGTAGAGTGCAGTGTGGAAGTCTTGTTAAAAAGCTAACAGAATTCCCATGATTCTCTCTATACTGTGTGGTGGATAGTATTACGATGCTGCTTTAAATCAAAGCTCTCATATACAGCCGAGTTCTGAAAAGCTGAAAGTTATGTAGGCTAGACTCAGAGTGATTAGCACTCAAGCCTATAATGTTGCTATGTCTTTACCCCTAATCTTTTCTATCAACAAAGCAGTTAAAACAAGCCCCTGGAAGATGAAGAAACTGGACTCTGAAAAGGAATTAAGCTGTCCGGCTCTCTTCCCATTCTGTTAATTATCTAGCCTCTGCAGCTGAGTCATTAACTGGCCAGGCAGATATTTACTGAGATTCTGCCATGAGCAAATTACTATCCTCGCCCCTCGTGATCCAAAGCGATTAAGGCCAGGTGACCATGGCCCGGGAGCACCGTGTGCAAAGGGAGAGCATGCAGCTTCTGCATTCCTCCAAGTACAGTGCAAGTGATCTTGAATACTGTAAAGTGGGATTCCTTTGTTTTCCTACAAAAGGCAACTCACCTGCTTATATATTTAGAGTGTCAGAGTAAAGAACAGCATAGTTGTGTTTCAGTCATGACAACCAGACAACAGCCTCCTTGAGTAGTTCATGGTGAACATTTTAAACAGTATCCAGCCGAAAGTGAACACCAGGTTTTATCTATTGTTTTCACCTAACCATCTCCTCCCCTAGATGCTCAGAGATACAGCAGATTATGTGTTAGGTAAATGAATGCATGATGAATGTTGTCTGGGAAGTGAGAGACAGAATTTCTAGAGAAATTTATTTCATTTGGTTCTTGAATTTAAGAAGCAGATTGCTAGATTGAAAAGTAAAACAGCAAAGCTGTATATACATTGATTGATTATTAATTAATTAATTGTGATGCCCAGCCTTGAACCCACGGCCTTGCATATGCATGGCAAGCTTCCTGTCACTGAGCTACATCGTTAACTATGATTATTGGTTAAGGAAGAGGAATCCACATAATGCAAGATGAGAAAGTTTGAAGGGCAGAGGGACTACTTCAGTCAATTCTGGTTTATCTGGACAATGGGTTTAATAAGTAGGGGTGTGGGCTAGCACCATCACTCAGCTAGGAAGGTAACCTGCTGCTAGGCCTGGTGGCCTGAGTTGGATCCCCAGGCACGTGAGCGCACACACACACACACACACACACACACACACACACACACACTAAAAAAATTAATAAAATCAATAAATACCTCTCTGTAGTCAGACTTTCTTTGGACTGCCAACTCCTGAACAATAACACAGAGACATTTTATTTATTTGTTTGTTTGTTTATTGTTGGTTTTTCGAGACAGGGTTTCTCTGTGTAGCTTTGTACCTTTCCTGGAACTCACTCTGTAGCCCAGGCTAACCTCAAACTCACAAAGATATGCCTGCCTCTGTCTGGGATTAAAGGCATGCACCACCATCACCCAGCCAGAGACATTTTATTAATTATGAAAGCTTGCCCTTAGCTTAGGTTTGTTCCCAACTAGCTCTTAAAACTTAAATTAACTCATTCATATTAATCTACCATGTGGATCATTACCTCTCCTCCATACTGTATGTCCACTTACTTCACATCTCTCTGGTGAATCCCCACCTCCCAGATTCTTCCCAGAGTTCCTATCTCTGCTCAGAAATCCCACCTATCCTCTTCTGCCTAGCTATTAGCCAATCAGCTCTTTATTAAACCAATCAGAAGGTGGCTTTCACACAGTGTGATCAAATATCCACAACACATGTCTTTTGAAAGGAAATAGAAGCAATGTATTAAATGGCATTTATGAATGAAACATCAAGGCTGAATACTATTGAAAGTGGGTTCTCCCATAGGTTTCCATTCCTCTCCATTATTTGAGTAATTCAGAAGTCCATCATCTATTTTTAAGATAGGTAATAAAACACATTACACAATCAGGAAATATGAAGCTCTTATCAGGGCGAAAGAGAATTATGAGTCTCCAAATCAGCATTTATGTGATACCCTAGAGCTTAAGCCTCATGACCTACACTAGGCTGGGAGTTGAGCAAGTTCATTCATGAGCCAGTCTTGGCTTACCTCCTGTTTCCATAGACAATGGCATTGGAACACAGCCGCCCACAGCTCTCTTCACATGTCTGTGGATACTTTTGTACTGTGATGACAGACTCAGATAACTATGAAAGAGACAATGCGGCCCACATGGCTTAAGGTATTTACTACCAAAGCCTTCTTTTAAGCCAGGACTAGCCATGAGCTCACTGTATAGCTGGAATTATTGGCCTTGTGATTCTCCTGCCTCTACCTCCAAAATGTGCCATCATCATACCTAGCTCAATACTAGCATCTTTAAGAAAAAGTTTATTGATTCCTGTTCTAGGTTAAAAAAAAAAATCTCAACACAAGTGATGTGAAGGAGAAGAAGAGCCATGGGTAGGGAGATTTAAATAGAGAGAGGGTTGGGAAGGAAAGTCAGAGGAGAAAGTTGGAGGAAAATGTACTAACACTAAAGATGTTTCAAAAAGCCACACAGAAATGTACTATTTTATAATCTCTATCTACCTATTATATATATATATATATATCTTATCTATCTTACATGCATTTTCATATAAAATTGTTACTCTACACAGTAAACAATACCCCTCTCAAAAGCCATAGGATGCCAAATAAAACAATCAATGCCAGGCATGAAACACCACCCCTGGAGTCTGTACCAGAGATCCCCTAAAGCAGCAGAACTTTATGGTAAGACTCTATTGCTAAAGATACCACACACTTTCTTCATGGGGCATGGAGAAATCAAGTTGAAACTGATCAGGAAGGTTCCTCCTCCCTGCTGGCTAACGTTCATGGTACCAGAGGGAGCGATGTAGGCTGTGGAAGGAAAAAGTAATCAACCCAGCTGTGACCTCCATGAGGCACACTAATGACTGGCTTGGCAAGTCATGCTCCTGGGTGCAGCAGTGGCCCTAATGCTTTATGGGTAACCCACCTCTTTTTTAAGAAACAGGATTTAAGGCTCACTCCACAAGAAGAACCACATGCCTGATACTGTAAATCTCATCAAGCATCCATTTGGGTAAGCTCTTAGGCCCCAGGGTTGAACCTACTGTTATTATTTTGCTAAAGGGACATCAACTGCTCTCTAAATTCATATCTCTATACCCATAGCGCAGTGCTAATCTCAGCCCTGATCACACAGGGAATGACAGTTCATTCAGAATATCACAACTGGCCGAAGTATAGAGAGTGAGTGCCTAGGGAGTGCTCAGTCACCAATGTGACACCTGCATCACACCCCAAAGTTCAGGAACCATGGAGGAAGAGGGTCAGAAAGACTGTAAGGCCATGTCGCGGGGGACCAGAATGAAATAGGGTCTTCTGGACATGTCATGCGGGACTGCTGCACCCAAGAACTCACAGTAACTGTGGCCGCTGGCAGAACACCTGCACGAGATCAAGGCAGCCCACAATCGAGCACAGAGGCTGAAGGGGCTCATGGGTCCCCGCCCCTAGCTGACTTCTCATGGAGAGAGAATCAATTATCTTTACGGTGCGGCCCCTACTAGGTTGACCACGGTATTTCAGTACATAGCACCACAGCCAGGAGTGTATGGGGAGCATAAACTAGACGAGGTGGGTAATTAAAGACAACGAAAAGGTGGGAAGGGTTAGAAGGAGAGGGTGGACCTGAGAGAACTTATGGGGAGGAGCGCGAGGTGAATACATTCAATATACATTGCATGCATATATAAAACTTTCAAAGAATTAATAAAAGTATTACCAAACAATTACATTTTCTCAACTGATTATGATTAATAAAAATGTAGGTGGAAAAAAAAAGGACTTTAAATAAAGAAGTGACATCAAATCTCCTTGTTGGCAGGACAACACCCACAGTACTGAAGAAATAAACGAATGTTAGTTATAGTCATTTGGACTGATTTTGGGCTATGTCTTGTATGAGTTCCTCAATAATCCATGAACCATATTATAAATAAGTACAGCTATGATAAGAATGATTATTTTTCATTATAAAGAAAGTAAAGGCAACCACGTAGCTCTAAACTAACATCTCCCCATTGTAATATGATCTCCAGGAGGGAAAAGTCTGTTTTGTTCAACCATGGCGTTTCCAGGACTAAGCATTGTGTCTGAAATATTATTCTAAGAAATTTAACAAAGCAGTGATTAGGAGAATAAATGAGAAAGGGAGCTGATGACCAAAGGAACCAGTGCAAAGGGATGGGACAAGTATCTAGGGGCAAGAGGCAGCCTCTCAAAGCCATCCTACAGCTGCCTAGCCAGGACTTCAGGCTACAATGTATAACATCTGGAGCACTAGAATACAGGGGTACTAACCCGGTTATCTAGAGATGCTCTCTTGGCCCAAGGCAATCTGACTTTTCTGTATCTACCTGAAGAAACATACTGCTTCGTTTGTCTGCCGATTAGTTCCTGCTTTTAGCATGATCTATTTTCTTCCAATTACGTTACACCTGCCTAATCTCCTACTTCTTAACTCCAAGCCGTTTGGGGGGAGTGCTTCCCATTACTGAAGGACCTCACTCCCCTCCGCAGGTTCCCTCTCCATCATCCTTCTGATGGGCAGCCTTGACTGTTGTCAAGCATCACTGCTGCGGTACGAATTCTATCTAGTTCTTCAACTGATCTCTCAGCTGCACCAGCCCGTCAAGGCTGACAGGATGAGTTGCTTGCTTTCCAGGCTCTAATGTTTATCTCCCTTTAGATCCCACCATCTGCTGTGATTTGGCAACTCAGGTAAGCGTGATTTTTTTTTTTTTGTTCTCTTCTCCTGCTTCATTCTTTCAGCCTCCTGCAGGAATTACCATGTCTCTGTCCTCTCTCTCTTCAGACAGCAGCCCCTTGGAAGTGTTGAGGTTTACATTGAAATTGATGGATGTGCCTGGTGCTTTTTTCCTTCCATGCTGTCTATCATTCTATGCAATACACTGATCCAATCTGTCCACTGAGGCCTGTGAATAGAGACCAAAAAAAAAGATCTGTAAAATCAGAATCAGCTGTGTCCTTTCTCAAGCCAATTATTATCTATCATGTCATAACGGTATTTCATTAGTGTCTAAGGAGAAAGTGGAGGCACAGTGGTAGTGGTCAGACCTCTTTGGTTGATTCTGAAAATGACACAGAACTTGAAACCTTGATTGGAGTACCAGAAACATGTTTTTGTTTGTTTGTTTGTTTTTTCCAAATTTGGAAAAAGCAGCACATAGCATCCCAGGTCTCCCTTTGGCAAAGTCTGCTGAAGGAGCTTCTCACTAAAGTCTCTTCAGGTTGGTCATACTTGGTAATTCTTTGGATCCTCTGTCCATGCGATCGGCATAAAGCATTTCTATTCTTTGAGCATGGCCTTGAGAGCATTTGAGTCTTTCAAACTGATATGAAGTGATTGAGTGCCACATGCATCAGTTGACTTTACAGGAAGAGCTTTGCAAGGCACATAGCTTCTCTCTGTGTTAACTAGTTAGCCCTGACTGGGGAGCCATAGGAGGCAGAGGTAACATACAGCAGAATCAGGGAGTGTTTCAATAAACCTTTATTTGAAAAAGAAGCGTGGAGACAGATTTGGCCCACATGTTAGTCTCCTCCTCTGTGTTTTAAGCATCACATCTGTGTTTTAGGCATCACATCTGATTCTGGAACACCTACAGTGTATCCATTCATGAATGAACAATCAAGCCATACTAAATTATCACATCAACGGGTAAAAGCTACTTCCATTCTATTAAATGCATTTGTATTTGTGAACAAAAAAATTAAGATGTCATTTTATTAGCTGTAATTAAACAATTTTAAAGGGGCTTTGGCATGCTTTTTAAACATGAGACCTATCTATGACCTCTATGAACTTTAATGAAATACTATATATCCATTACTGAATCCTCACACATTGTTTACACAATGGCTAACAGACTCTAATGAGACTGGGGCCTGTGTTATTCCCGGTTCTAACACAAGTCCTTAAGGGGCTTCATTATCTGTTTCAAGCCACCATGGAGTCATTTAACATACTGTAACAGAAGACAATGTCACTTAGTACCCTTCCAGCAACCATGTCCCCAGAGAATGTCACGACACCGGGGACAAGTCTGGTATCTGTTTAATGTTTTTCTTTTATTGCAGAGACCAACAACATGAAACTATAGACAGAACAATGTCCCATGTAGACATTGCCTGGTAACCTACTTTGTGTCAGACAGGACAGACACATGTACTTCTCAGAAAATCCATCTTTCTGAGCCAGGGAGATTGCTCAGTGGTTAGTACACACACTACCCAACCTGAAATCTGAATTTGATTCCCAGAACCCATATGATGGAAGAAGAGAAGTGACCCTGGGAAGTTGTTCTCTGATCCAACACACATATGTTGGCACACAAGTATACACACACATATACATGGAGGAGGAGGGGGTTAAATAAATAGATAAAAATTTTAAAAATTAGAAATAGTAGCTTTTTTGTTTGTTTGTTTTCGAGACAGGGTTTCTCTGTGTAGCTTTGCGCCTTTCCTGGAACTCACTTGGTAGCCCAGGCTGGCCTCGTACTCACAGAGATCCACCTGGCTCTGCCTCCCGAGTGCTGGGATTAAAGGCGTGTGCCACCACCTCCCGGCAAATAGTAGCTTATTTTGCAGGTCAGACTTGAAGAGGTTAAATAGCTGGTGCAGGTTATAGAACAGCAGTGTCTTTGCCTCTAAACGTCATGTGTAATCACTACCTAATGGTCTCCTTGTGTTGCTTCCTCTCAGGCACACACTAAAAGAGAAGACATTTTGCTCAGCATTTGGTGTAAAGTTGACAATCAGTAAATACTTTCTAAACCTCTTCCACTCAACATCTTCTCTCTTTCCAGGATTTCTGTCTGTCCTAAGGTTCAGTTCTGTTGCTGGAATAAAATATTCTGACCAAATAGCCATGGGGGACGAAAGGCATCATTTGACTCACAATGTCAGGATACAGTCCATCATTTCAGGGAAGTCAAGGCAGGGACATATGGTATCACAACCACAGTCAGAACCGAGAGAGGAGAAGCAGGCATCCTTGCCTGCTTGTTTGCTGTGGCTTATGCTCTGCTAGCTTTCAGCACTCTTACGCAGTTCAGGATCCCCTGCCTAGGGAATGATGCTGCCCACAGTGGGCTGGGCCTTCCTCCATCAATTAACAGCCAAGGCACCCACAGACATGCCTACAGGCCAACCTGGTTTAGAAAATCCCTCCTTAATGACTCTTCCCAGGTTGTCTCAAATTGATAGCTGAAAGTAATCAGCCCTTTTCTTAGTTCAAAGGCATCACCATTCACCCAAATATGCAAAGTAAAAGCCACAGAACCATTTATTTTTGTGTCTCTCATCCTTTGGCTCCACATCCGTACGTTCAAGGTAATGGTTAATTTTATATACTGACTCGAATGGGCCACAGTGTCTAGATTCTGTGGAGGGTGCTTTTGGACCCTTATGCTCAGATTGGTAGACTTTGAGTAAAGCAGATGTCATCCATGACACTCTGTCTCATTCATCAGTAAACAAAGGCAGACTTCCCCCAGGGTAAGAAAGAATTCTGCCACCAGCCAACCTTCATATTTAAATGACAACATAGACTATTCCCTGGGACACATCTGCAGCCTTCCTCCCTGCCCTGCAGATTTTGAATTTGGCCAGCTCCATAACTGAATGAGCCATTTCCTTAGAATGAGTGAACACACACACACACACACACACACACACACACACACACACACACACACATCTTACTGAGTCTTTTCCTCTGGAGAACCCTGACTAATATAGTCATTAAGTTCTATAAAATTTTTCTCTGAAATATTCTCCATCATTCTCAATGCCCTAAATTGGCTCAGGTCCAATCTTTTGCATAGCCCATATAATTAGTCTCTCTGCTTTATGTTTCTCTAATTTCCAATCTGGAATTAGGTCAGTGGCTCCCAAATGCTCACACAATCAAATTCAGACTCCTTGACATGACATTCAAGACCCTGCACTAGATGAGGCTGGATTTCCTGCCCTGTCCTCATTCCACCTGATCACACCAGTCAGCGTGCAGTGAATGTGTCTGACTCACAGCCCCGAGTCTTGCTCTTCCAGTTGAGAATGGCCTGTAAATCTGAGCAAGTCAGTTAAGTATCCGATCAAAGAGAAGATTTTGACTTCAGCTTCCTAGTTGGCATTTGTCTACTTTCATTGGTAACGTTGTGCCATCATCTAAAACCAGAAAAATGAGTTCAACCATCCCTCAGAATCATTTTCTGATCTCCATGGAGTTTGAAAGCCACGTATGCCTATAGGTTGTGTGGACACAATGGAAGGCCAACAAGTCGATGGCCAAACATCTACAGTCAAAATATACCAAGCCCCTATTCTTGTAATCACACTGTCGGGAAAGGAGACACCCAGAAGAGACACCTTTGCTTCCCCTTCAGGTATCAGACTGTTCAAACAGTGGACCCCAATAGTTAATGTTACCCCAGGAGCCTCATGATAGAGAAAGGGGAAAACTGAAGTTTTGATTTCAGCCAGAGAAGGAACTTGTTTCCTTGAAAGTTTTCATACAGGTCTGACAATGTATTCAACCACTTTGAGGAAAGATTGGAGCTGCTGAGACAGTGATGGATCAATAATGTGCAGGACCACTCTTTGACCATGACGATAGATAGATAGATAGATAGATAGATAGATAGATAGATAGATAGACAGATGTGTGTATAGATGTATATGGTATATGTTTATAAGTATATGCATAGATGATAGATAGGTAGGTAGATAGGTAGATAGATAGATAGATAGATAGATAGATAGATAGATAGATAGATATGTAGCTTGAGTTTTCCTGCCTGGCCCACAGTCAGGACAAATCTCTGTCACGCACCAGTCCCACAGCTGCTCAGACCCACCAAGTAAACACAGAGACTTATATTGCTTACAAACTGTATGGCCATGGCAGGCTTCTTGCTAACTGTTCTTATATCTTAAATTAATCCATTTCTATAAATCTATACCTTGCCATGTGACTCATGGCTTACCGGCATCTTCACATGTTGCTTGTCATGGCGGCAGCTGGCAGTGTCTCCCTCCGCTTTCCTGTTCTCTCAATTCTCCTCTCTGTTAGTCCCGCCTATACTTCCTGCCTGGCCACTGGCCAATCAGTGTTCTATTTATTGACCAATCAGAGCAACACATTTGACATACAGACCATCCCACAGGATAGATAGATAGATAGATAGATAGATAGATAGATAGATAGGTGGATAGATAGATGTGTGTATAGATGTGTATGGTATATGTTTATAAGTATATGCATAGATGATAGATAGATAGATAGATAGATAGATAGATAGATGATAGATAGATGATAGACAGATAGATGTATATGTTTATAAGTATATGCATAGATGGATAGATAGATAGATAGATAGATGATAGATAGATTATAGACAGATGTATATGTTTATAAGTATATGCATAGATTGATAGATAAATAGTAGATTATAGATATAGATAGATAGATAGATAGATAGATAGATGATAGATAGATAGATAGATAGATAGATAGATAGATAGATAGATAGATATTGATTTCTCTCTTTAAACCTAAATCTCATTATGTCGGTGTCCCAAAGACACTTGGACCCAGAGGTCCACTGGACCTCTTTGCTCCCCTTTCCAAGTCTCCCTTACAGTCCACTGATTAATCTCTTTCTCCACTTACCATTATCACTTATCTCTTTAACTGGCATATTAGGGGTTAATGGTGAGCCTACATTGTTAGAGCTGCCATATCCTCAACTCAAGTAACATTCTGACTGCATTTTGATTTTCTGATGATCGTTTACTGACATCTTCTAGTTATATCTTCACTACATAGCTTCAACTTTCATCTAAGAAATAATATTAGACAGAGGTTCATAAAATTTCCAGGACCATTTGAAAAACCTTTTGTTTCATGTTGTATCGAGTCTCATCAAACTGATTTCTGATGGCCTGTCATGTGTGTGTCTCTTGTTCATTGGAATGTAAGATTAGAATTGCCTTCGAATTCCCTTTGGTGAATTGTTAAGAGTTCTGAAATGTTATCAAAAGGTCACTGAAATACTTGTTCCAGAAGCCTCCAAAAGGTAACAGATAGCATGGACAGTTCTCCATCTGCAAAACAGCCAAATCAAGAATCAAGTACCATACCACAAATTTTTATTCATTCAGCCAAGAATGGCTTCCTGCCCACTATGTTAAGTCCAGAGATATAAGAGTAAATAATATACCTGTTATCCTTGAGATTTAAGAAAGAAGCCAGACAGATTAACAGACTGTGGGCTGTAGGGCAACACTTGAAGATCTAGAAGAATGTCTATGTTCAACTTTAGCAAAAAAAGGCACTAGCCAAAAGAGAAAGGAAAGCGATTGTGGAGTTTAGCCCAAGGCTTCCTTTGGAAGAAAACTTGGCTTGCTTTAAGGAAGTGATTCTCCACGTGTGGTCCCCATCACTGGCATCGCAGGACAACTTGATAGAAATGTAGTCCTGACTCTGATCCCCACCTCCCAAGGAAGATAGTGTGTGTTTCTTCATCCAGTGAGAAACACACACACTGTCCTACACTATAGGTGTGTAAGTTGAGGAAGAAGAAAATACCGAACACTGTGGGTTGGGTGAGGATGATAAAGGATCCAAGAAACTTGCATAAGAAGTTAGACATAGTGACATATGTTGAGTAATCTCAGCATGTGGAGCCTGAGGCTGAATGATCAATAAGTAAAGGACAGCCTGGGCTACTTAGCAAGCTTTCTTCAAAAAAGCAAAACAAAATCCTATACACAACATAATACAATTTTATATTCTTTTTTAAAAGTTTAATACCTCTGTGTGTATGTTTGTATGTGTGTGTGTGTTGTGTGTGTGTGTGTGTGTGTGTGTGTGTGTGTGTGTAGTGTGGATGGGTGGATGTAGGATGTGTTTGGGAGGTGAGTGTGTGTGTGTGTGTTTTGCGGGACGGCGATCATATATACCGGGTACCTGTGTGGAGGTCACGGGACAACTTTCAGGAGACCATTCTTTCCTTTTACTTTATTGGTCTCCCGGATCAAACCAAGGCCATCAGGCTTGGCAGCAAGCATTTCACCCACTGAACTATCTAGCAAGTGCAAAACTTTATTTTCTACGATCCTGAAGGAAAACATTAGTGTGGTCTCACTGAAGAACTATAATTGTTAGATTTGTGGTTTTCAAAAATGAACTCTGTTAGTTTAGGAGGTTAATTCCAAATAGTCAAAGGTGGAGGTAACAGGAAGCTATTGCTAAGTCCACGCCAGGAGTGTTGGGGGCCTGCTAAATAGCCGGTGGTCACATGAATGGAGAGGAAACGATAACTTGAAAGCCTTCAAAGAGATGGAGTTGTCATATTACTTTTGACTGACTAGATACGAGAAGGCAGGAAGAGAATCATGCTCATAACTCACTGCTGCATTTCTTCACAAACTGGCTGTTCTGATCATTTTTCAATAAAGAAAAAAAGTAAATTGCAATTTTGTGATAAGAGCAGGGACGCTGTTGTGAGACACAAGGTTAGCTGAGTGGCTTGAGACGTCTGCCATCTATAGCAGAAATCAGATAGAATACATTAATACAACAACAACTGTTTGAGGAAATTGTTACTTTCAAACTGATTTGAGTGTATAACATAAGCATGGATGAATATATCTTGTTATCCATTAATAAAAAAACTCATATTCTCAATATCTGTTTAAAGTAAGTTTAATTATTTTAAAGGAGAATATATGAGGGTCTCTAGGTTTTGTTTTGTTTAATCTTGACCTCTTAAGTACTTAATTAAAAAAAAGATGGTGTGTAAACTCTACAAATTTTAACTCACATTCAAAATTTTAGACAAGCATTTGGTTTTTTACATTTTCAATCTCAGTTGATGGATATGTTGGGAGAAATATTACAATAAATCACAATTTGCCTCTCAAAGTTGCTAAAAATTTTACTCATCTGGGAACTGGGCCACAGGAAGCTTACTGGCATAATTACTTAGTCCTTCTTTAAATATTTCTTGTGTCATCTCCGATTTTGAAGAGCTCTGAAACAGATTCCAGGGAGTTTACCAAAATTCCCAACTACAGTCAAAATGGGAGAACATTTCTTAGCCTCAGTTGAATACACTTAGCTCTGATGCAGAAGAAAATGTTCCTCTTTCATGTTTTCATCCTCCCCTGTGTCTGGTTCAATAAGCTAGATGGGGAAGAAGGAGTCAGCCACCCCAGCCACCTTAACTAGGTCCTTAGGGAAGCCCTTGTTGGTAGGCTGATTGCAACACCCATGTCCTTGCCTTATCCAAGGATCTGATTTCTTCTCTTTCTGACTCCAGTAGTGAACCATCCGGAGAAGGGGACAAAGTCCAAGTCCCTAAAAGCTGAAGCCCTGGTCTCAAGGCCAACACAACTTTAAGAGACCCAAAATGTGGCTAGAATTTTCCTGCCTTGCCCACCATCAGGACAAATCTCTGTCACCCGCCAGTCCCACAGCCGCTCAGACCCAACCAAGTAAACACAGAGACTTATATTGCTTACTAACTGTATGGCCATGGCAGGCTTCTTGCTAACTGTTCTTACAGCTTAAATTAATCCATTTCTATAAATCTGTATCTTGCCACGTGTCTCGTGGCTTACCGGCATCTTCACATGTTGCTTGTCATGGCAGCGGCTGGCAGTGTCTCCTTCCGCTTTCCTGTTCTTTCTTTTCTCCTCTCTGTTAGTCCTGTCTATACTTCCTGCCTAGCCACTGGCCAATCAGTGTTTTATTTATTGACCAATCAGAGTAATTTGACATATAGCACCAAAACTTCTTTATCTCCTCAGAGGAGCTCTGGCCTAGGGGCTGCTTCCATTTTAAATCTGATGCCTATCCTGCAGCCACATAGAAAAGGGACCTGTGTCCCAACTGCTACTGGGGCAGTCATTTCAGACTGCTAGGTAGAATTATTAGCCTCCATAGCTGCTATCTGCATAGCCTTGGGCAAGTTCCCCAGCCTCAGTTTTAATAAGAAACAAATTAGTGCCGAGTTGTGGGAAGGAGAGGAGCCAAAGCATTCCTAGCACTCCCTGTGCGTCCTCACTGGGTCACTTTTCTTAGACTAGCCATTTTTGTCATCCCTGGTTTTGGGAGACATTGTGTTCTGATCGAAAACTTGCAGCTTGAATTCAAGAAAGGATTCTAAAGGGCTTACAGAGCCGTAATGAACTATGGTAACGGGTTATTTCAGCATAGCCCTCGTTTATCATCTCTCCACAGGAATCTCAATTTGCTTAAATACTGTACTCCATGTCAACATGTGCATTATGTTTGCTACGATTCAACTCATTTCAAAATTGTACTTAAAAATACACTATATTGCAGGATGGCAAATTTATAAGCAGGTATCCATTGAAAACACTAAAACCTGTCTACTGTTTGGTACTGGTTAAATTTCCAGGTCTCTGGATAGGGTCTTTTTGACTGCTCTGTCATGAAATCTGTAACTTTCTTGCTGAGAAGAAAAGCATTCAAATTACCACGGACTGGAGAATGTGGCATTGACCTGCTGAGGTTGGGGTCTGAAGGGTCCTGCCTGCGAACACAATGGCCCAAGTTATTTAAAACTTTGTTCATATTGCAAAGGCTTGTCCAAGCCCCTGCCATGAGCAGTGGGCTGAGCAACCTACTGCTCTGTGGAACCTGGGTTACTGTAGAATATCTGAGTCAAATCTGAAGCTTTTCTTCTTTATTGTTCTCCTGCTGTGTTCGAAAATGTGCCTTCCTAAAACTGCTTGGATCATATGATGACACTGCCTTGAGCTGGACCTGTGGAGCAGGTCAGGAGGTCTGTGTGGTCTGTGGGGGAATCGAATTATTACACTGCCAGAGAGATTCCTGCAAAGCCAGTTCTTTCTCTTCTGTTTCCAGCTAACCCGCTTCCCCGTCAACAGCTGTAGGCTAGTTATTTCCATCTCTTCCTTCTACGAGGTGTCTGTTTCTCCT
Organism: Peromyscus leucopus; assembly: GCF_004664715.2. NCBI lineage: Eukaryota > Metazoa > Chordata > Mammalia > Rodentia > Cricetidae > Peromyscus > Peromyscus leucopus. The sequence goes on along the minus strand of NC_051079.1, from coordinate 42,658,863 downwards.
GGAGGAGAAACCATTTTAATATGGCTGTTTAAAATGAAGCCTTGAACATATACCTCTATGGAACAGTGAGTTCTATTTGCTCCCTCCTGCATTTAAAGTATGAATACCATTAAATCAAAGGCTTGAAAAGCTGTGTATTAAGCTACTTTCTTCTTCTATAGGAGATATTCCTGTCTTATTTATTCTCTTGAATTTTAGGCTTCAGATATGATTTTATGGGAGGAATTCTTAAATAGAACTTTGTTACCACTTAAAGATAGATGTGTTTTTCTGCTCTCGTATGATCCATTTAAACTCACCATCAAAGTGAACCATGGACTCATTTTGTGAAGAAAATACATCCCATAGACCATAATTCCCCAAGACCTTTATTTATTTGATTTCTGTTCCCTGAGATCACGGCCCCATGACATGCAATTCTCAGTTCTGTGTGCCTCCCAGGAAATAGCATTCATAAAAATCATTTCACAGCCGACTTCAATGCCAAACCAACAATAAAATATTCTAGCACATTCTCACAAGGAAGGCAACCATGGACAGCCACTGTTCCATTCTTTGTATGTTGAAAAGACACCTCTCAGTAAAAGCCATCAAAGCTCTCTCCAGAACAGACCACACAGTGACCTCCTTTTTCATAGCTATGACCTTGGATGTCAGACTCCAAAATAAGCTAATTGAAGCCTCACTAATTCCAGCTCTTACAAATCTGAAGACATTATCAACATTCACATCTTAGCAATTCTTTTTCTGTTAATGAAGTAATTTTGAGTAAAAAAAAAAAAAAAAAATAGGAGGGAATTCATATGGAGGGATCTCCAAGGCACTGGGAGTTCAGCATTCTCTCTTCCAAAGTCAGTCAGGAAACTTCTCCTCCTGTCGGTGCCCGGCCTTTACAGACAATCTGTGCCTTACACCCTCCTTCTACCACAAGCCTCCCTCCTATTCCTGGGAGATTTGAGTGTGTTCTACTCAATCGTCTACCCAATGCCATCATGTTGCACATTTATTAAAACAAGACAAGAAAGCTATTCTGATGAGGGGCGGCTCTGTTACAACATAAAGTAGGTATTTGCAGACAGATCTCTTCTCTACATACTCCTGTGCTTTCTAATGTAAAGCACAAACAAACAACTGCCCCCCTCCACGGAGGGATGGTGGGGGGGGGTGTCTTTCTGTCCTCACAATGCTGAGTGCCTCCTGATCATGATTTTCATGTCCTGCAAGACAGGCAAATGGCTCCATATTTAAGAGCACATGCACCCAAATGTTTGAACACATAGCCTGAGTTTACTAGATAACTTTCATCAAATCAATAGGTTATTCAACTTCTTATTTATTGTTTTTTCAACACACACATGTACACACACACTTCGAATGTTTAGTCATACTGGAAGGGGTTGGTAGGAAAGCCAACCTGACAGATTCAGGCAAATGAGGGCTTTATAAAAATGTGTGACTTGAGCTCACATGAGGCAGTTTTGGCTCAGTGTGTGTGTGTGTGTGTGTGTGTGTGTGTGTGTGTGTGTGTGTGTACTGTGTTGTCAGCCCCACAGTTATACAAATATTTGGTGGCAAGTTTAGACATAGAGCAAAGCAGTCTAGGCAGTGATTTTCTTGTTTGGACACTGAACAGATCTGAGTAATAGTCTCCATGGAACCTTACAAACCCATACCTTGTTTGAAACAGAAAAATTAATTTATCATCATTTCTCTTAGTGTTTCTTTTACTTTTTTATAAAACTAATCCGGTTTCCATCCCTGGTCACTCTTCTATGACTCAGATCATAGAGTACTAATATTGCAAATCTAGACTGTATTGCAGAAGTTTGATTTTTATCTATTCCTGTACAGAATCTGGTGATTGAGTTTTAGCGCCTTTCATCTTCCTAAGTATATTTGCAAAAGAATGAGTCAATTTAACATACTTTCATTCAGCCATTTAATAACACTCATTGCGGGCCCTGGGAAGGTGCCAGCTATCAAGGCTGAAAACCGACTCTATGCCCTCACTCTTCTTGATACAAGGGGAGAACTAACAAGGTGTCCTGTGACCTCTACACATGTGCCATGACACACACACACACACACACATTAAAAAAAAGCCTGACTCTCACAAGGTGCCCTATGACCTCTACACACATGCCCCTATGACCTCTACACACATGCCCCTATGACCTCTACACACATGCCCCTATGACCTCTACACACATGCCCCTATGACCTCTACACACATGCCCCTATGACCTCTACACACATGCCGTAGCACAAACACGAATTAATAAAATATTAAATGTAAAACACAAACTTAGGAAGTGCACCCACTGGTTCCTACTTTCTTTTGCTTCTGTTTTTTTTCTCCTGAAATATTTGACTCTTCATGAGTACCACACTGCTCCTCTTCAGTGTCTCAGCATCACCAAAGCAAGACTCTTCCTGGTGTAACCACAACACTTGAAGGTGTCCTCTAATATGCAGACCATATTTTAGCTTGCCTCTCATCCCCAGATAACTTCACAGTTGCTTGGTTTTTCAGTAGGATGTAATCAAGGTTTGCTATCCTTACATGTGTGCTGTGTCTTTCCTGTAGAGAACAGAGGTCACCAACTCTAGACCACCGGACAGTGATGTGCTGTTTCTTCTTTCTTATTTCTCCAGCTGAGAAGACTTTTCAAATGGTTAAAGAGTTGCAAAGCCAAACTACAACTAAACAACAACAACAAAAAGACCTAAAGAATATCATGCAACAAAGACCTTCTGCTAGCTACAGAGCATGAAATAATTGCAGCTGTCCAGACAGATGTTTGCTGGCATCAGTTCTGAAATGCCACCCTCAGCTCCCTTTACTTTTTGAGAAAATCCAGCTCATGTATTCTTCATGGCTAGACTCAGGCTAAAACAATGTTTTCTATTAATATAAATTAATTCCTATCATGAGTATACCTTCTAAAGTATTCTTTCTTTAGCAACTCCAAATTTTCACGTTGTGTAGGAATAATGAAATAATAAACACTTATATATATTATGCAATAAACACTTATATATATTATGCAAACTCCACGCACAAAATGTGTTCATGTTCCATTCCATCATGCGCTATGAGAAGACTTCCCAGTCTGGCTAATAATCTCAATATGTCAATATACACATGCGCATACCATTATCCCCATTGCAGTCCTCTCTACAGGTTTAGCACCAACCTGAAAGAATGCTTGTGTGGAAGATTTTTGTAAAGTAAATACAAAATGCAAATAAAATACCCAAGAGATGGAAAGGAGTCATAACAACATCTACTACAATCTTGAAAAATACAATGCTTAATTATAGGTTGGACTAGAGAACAGCACACAAAATAATTTTTTCACACACATTTTCTTAATTTGTAGTACCAAACTCATCATTCACTATATTTTATTTTAAATATATGCCAGAATCTGTATTTCTGTGGATACTTTAATGGGTATGCAAAAAAAAAAAAAAAAAGAATAGAGTCAGTCATGAGAGTTGAGATCATGTTTAATACACAGTTGAGTGTGTGTGTTTGTGTGTTGACAACAACAATAAATCACCAATCGAATAAAACATGGGAGTCAAATTTAAAAAAGAAAATGCCAACACAAATTAGGTAGATATAAGTAGAGTATGAAAAATTGGAGAACAATAATAATTTCAAATTCATTGGAAATTTTTGAATCTTATGTTTCCTTATAATATTTAGGTGGTGTGTCTTAGGCAATGTGTCCTTTATTATAAAAAAAAAAAAAAGACCTATAAAAGGTGAAATGATGCCCTAGGGGGAATACAGGCTATAGGAAAAGTAGATTGTTGGTTTACCTTAAGTGAATATAATGTGAGCACTCATTACCTGCTCCTGATGCTCCTAAGGATGAGAGGTATAAATCTAATATAACACACTCCAGCCCTGAGGTGTTCAGATGGTGTGGTTAAAGGCATGTTTCCCCTGGATGATGATGCAATGTCCTCACTCTGTACAGGAGATATGATCTACAGGCCTGTGGATTTGCAGGAAGAAAAAAAAAATAGTCCCAAATGAAAAAAGACACACTTTTGTCAGGGTTGACGTCACTGGAAGTTTAAGCAGGAGATGTTGCCCATCAGATAACAAGGAGCACAGGTGCTTGATCACTGGAGAGCCTTTCAAGGCAAAGGCTGTGCCATACACAAAAGCAATAAGGCAGAGGAATGTCAGACATCTTCTATAAGCAGCTGAAGGTTAGATGTGGTCAGGAACAAATTTCCCATGTGTAGAGAGGGAAGAGCACAGGGTGCGTTAAGTCTGACTGGGAGGATAAGTCTGCCTATCTGTTTGCCAGGAGTGAACAAAACTCCTGAAAAGAAGCTATGTCTGGCTGTGAACAAATAACTCCTGGCTTCCATGTCTGGAGAGACTGATGGACTGATGGGAATTTCAGGACTGTGGCAAGATTGGAATTTTGTAGGTTCAGAGGCTAATTACTTTATCCTGAGCTAGTTTTAGCCTTTGGAACAACCATGCCTTCCCCACTCTGTATTGAACTAACATCTTGTGGTAATGACTAAAACCGCTTAGACATCATCAACTTAGCAGAACACTAGCCTCCACCAACCCAAGAACGTCATCAGATAACATCTTAGGCCTAGAAAAAGGCTTCCTCCACCTCGATGTACCTGCCTGTTTGGTGTACCCACCAATGTGTTTTAAAGTTGCTTTGATTCGTGACCTGATTTTTTAATCTGTAAACTATATATATATATATATAAAGAAAGAAAACCTGTGAAACTGCTTCCACATGGATGTCGGGGTAACCTAACCTGTGTTCTCAGGCCGTGATTACTCATAAGGGCTTCAGAATAAACTGTCTCTTGTTCCCTTTAAGATGGGATCTGTGGTTTCCCATCTGACACTGGGGAAGGAAAATCAAGTTAGAGATCTTAAAAATTGGTTAGCATTTCTCTGAGTTAACAAAGAGCTTCTGGAAATCAGAGGGATTTGCAGTCCACCGGCTACTGTCTATTGCCTCGAGTGTGTGATTTTACAAGCAGTCACTTGCTCTATTCAGAAAATGTGATATTTTTCACAGCAGAGTCAGAACAGCCACAAAAAAAAATTTTTTTTTCAGAGAAAACATTGCTAAGAATCTCTGAACTTCTGAACTCCCTAAGGATGTGAATGCACACGGCCATCTCTTGGTGTTCAGCTGAAAGGATTTAATGAACTTTTGTGGTGGTGGCCAGGGACCGGGATTGGTTCAGACTCACCCACAGGCACCAGGAAACCAATTCAGCATTTGGGAGTCCAGGGGGTGCAGAAGCTGCTCTTGGAGAGGCTGCTGAATGCAAAACTCCTCGGGTAAATCCCTTTCTGATTCTCTGTGGGATGATGGAGGAGGCTCTTCTGCTCCCAACTGGTGTTGCTCCGGGCCCTCCCTCAATCTTCCATCCTCAGTTGCTCTCCTGTAATGAACCTGGCCAACTGGCTGTCTCTCCAGCGTCTGTCTGCAGCTGCTTTCTGCCGCCATTGGTTTTATCTTCATTCTCTCCCTCGTCATTTTGATGTGTTTATGTTCCGTCTTACAGCTGGACCATTAAGTCTCCTCGGATCTTACTTCGGCCATTTTAGCACATGGTGAACATCCAGAAAAGTCTCTCCAGTTTTTAACTTTTAATATATGGTTCTGAAATCCCTTAGGCAAACCTGAGGGGGGAGAAGGAGTCTAGGGAATTCAGAAAATTGCATCATAATAAGGAGCTTCATTAGTTAGATTTGAGTTTTCTGCACGCACGTGGGATTTTTTTGTTTTTTGTTTTTTGGGGTTTTTGTTTGTTTGGTGTGTGTGTGTGTGTGTGTGTGTGTGTGTGTGTGTGTGTGTGTTATCATATAGGAGACTATAAAATAAAACTGTGTTGGAAAACAGCCAGAGAAAAGTCAAGCAGTAAAGAGTTAGAAGAGGTTCCCTTTCTGAGCCATTGATGTCTATGAAGCTAAGAATCTAATTACTTGCTTTAGAGCCTGTTGGACTACAACTTTCAAAACAATTTTCCTGGAAAACATATTTTATTACCAAGAAAATTTCATTGATTTTTTTAAATGTTGTAGAAGTATTAAATGTGCCTTATAAACACTGTTAGCATATTTTAAATAAAATGTCACCTTGCCAAGCCACAAACTCCCTTCAGCCTTCTTGCACAGATCAGCACAGCTTGAATTCTGGGAAGCCCCACCAAGATTGTGGTCACAGATTTCCATCATGGCTAACAGCAGGCCAGCTTGGAAATGAAGCAAATACCAGTTCACTCGGAGAGAAAACATGGCAGCTGAGAAAGAAAGAATTTGGCCCACATCCTGGACTTGGGTTCCATGCTGAGCTGTACAGCCTAGCATTCATGTGCCTGGGAGGGTAGGAGGTTACAGGAAGTATGGGATAAACGTTCCAGGATGGGAGAAAATCCTCTCAAATCTAAAGGACATTGATGTTTCCTTAAGACCAATGCTTGCCTTCTATTATACATTGGAGGAGTATGATGACTTTGTTTGTTTATAAGCATATGGGTGTGGGTTTGGCAGAAAGTAAACGATACAAAGTAAAGCATAGACTATACACAAATGCAAAAACAAGGACTGATTTACGCTAATACCTTGCGTGTCTACTTAGAGATGTTAAGTTGTTGCTTTGGCAGCAGGAAAAGTAGAGGGACGATCCAGAATTATCCTCCCCCATAACCAGATGTCTCCCAGCAGGGGTTCTCGCCTTCTCTTAGGCATAGATCTTGTGGGAAGAGGTTTGCATAAAACGGTCCTTAGCTTCCATGCCTAGCATGAGAATAATAGTAAGAAGATTCTTGAGGTGGGGCTCTCAGAATAAGAAAGAAGAGACAGAGAATGAAAGGGGCTTCAGTTGTTTGCTTTCAAGGTTTCTGCATTCCAGTCACAGGAAGAAGCAGCAAGTCCAGGGAGAGGTGAATCCGAGAGAGAGCCCAGTACCAAAAGCACACAAGGAGAACTATTCAAAAAAATCTGGAAAGACAATAAAAGGGCAAGTAAACCTTTCCATGAACATCTTTTGTAAACATTTTCTCCCACAATATCCTGTTTATTTCCTTCACGGTATTTATCAGAAGTGGCAATTAGATTACCCGCTCTCTGGTTTACTTCATTATTTCCTGTTTCTCCACGAAAGCATCTTCGACAAGAGTGACTGTCTTTCGCGAGGTCCCTTGAGTGTCTTGGTAATGGAATAAATGAGTATGTGTGCACAGCAGTGACTTTGATGCCAATAAGCTGGGGACATGTGGCTGGGGGAGGTTTGTAGCACTTAGGAGGATATGACAACTCAAAGGATCAGTTTGAGCCTGCCTGTGCAGGCCAAGGAGTTCTGAGATTGTCCTGAAAATTAGCCTTAGACGATACACAGCAGAGTCGTCACATCAGCCCTTCAAAGCCACAGGCCGCTTCTGTCACTGAGCTGTCCCATCAGAGACTAGCCATGCTATTAACTCAGAAACTCAAACAGTGAGGTCTGTGTTGTAGAAAACATTTCCATTTAGAAAAGCCCTTTTCTTCTAAAAATATTGCTTTACAGCCATGGTTCCAATGACTGTTGGTGAGGGAGCATGTTCCACACTGGTACAGACAGTCCCTGACTTATAATGTTATTATGATGTCATAATGGTGTATGAAAGCAATCTACATTCTATAGAAGCCATTGTTTGGACTTGGAATTTTAATGTTTTCCTAAAGATATGCAGGACATTACTTATTCTGGTGAGTCAGTGTGGCAGCAGAGAGCCATAGCTCCCCTGAGCCAGCTAGTCAGGAAGGTAAACAACCATGTAATTGAGTGGGCTACCTTATCAAGCCATGGCAACACATTGTCAGTATATTCATGCATTTTCAACTTCTGATGAATCTGTCAAGATATAGCCCCATCATAAACCAGGAAACATGAGTGCTCCTAAACATGGACGAAGAACAAGATCCGAGGTCAGTCAGTCCTACTTCTTATTCTACTTTCTTAGCATGCTTTCTTCATCTTACCTACAAGAGACAGTTTCTGCCCCAAGCCAGAAAAGTCAAAGTTCATTCATGGTCTATATCAACACTTCCTGGAAAAAAACAAAATTGTCGTATATGGCATCAATAATATGACTTAGAATCTATCTATAAAGCAGGTTCTGGCCACAAAGAGAACATGGAGGCCAGATAACACTTAGTAGACACAAAACATGCTGAGATGCAAGCACCTGGATTGGGGTTCTTGATTCAGGATGCTACTTCCTCCTAAGACAGGATTATTGAATTTTCCCCTTGAGTCTATGCAGTGCCAATACTTTCATGCCTGATTCCTCTGTTTTGTTTCAATTAGTATATAATAAATCCTATCACTTATACCCGAGAGAACCCGGAGAAGGGTCATTCCACTTTCTTTAAATTGTAAACTAAAACAAGGAAAAGCACCTCTCCTCCAAGTCTTGGATTGGTAGCTAAGAGTTAATTGTCAACTCCGAGACTTCCCTGAGAGTTAAAGTCTTCCTACCCTACACTTGCTCTTTCTATTTCCAGTCTAACTTGGCACAAAGGGCCAAAGCGCCAAAGAAGAGCAAGAGGAGTCAGGAGATAAACGGCTGAAGACACAACCCTTCCACATCTGTATTTATTCATTTAGCTAACTGGCCTGAGGCAGCAGCAGAATTATGTTCTACTCATGGTAACCCTTCACCCATCGAGTCCCAGCGTTTTCTTCTGAGCAAGTAATTCTCCACTGATAGCCCAAACACATGCTGTGTGTTTCTTCCACAGCGAAGATTCTGCAAAGGAAATGAACAACCCAGGCTTTGTCCTTCCCTTCCTGGCTTACATCTCTCCCCTCTACTCCTAAGCACTTGCTCTTTCCCCTTTCGCATGAATACAGCAGTGTAGTCCACATTGTCCACTAAACTCAGGAAGAATATATTATAGTAAGATATGCTATTTTTAAATGCAAGGAATAAGGAATGTGTGAACAGGCAGCACTTTGAAACATTACAGCTGACTTCATAGGTCAAAAGACGATAGTAGAAACCTTGTAAATATATCAGAGCATGAACTTGGAATAGTTACTGTCTGGCGAGCAGCTCTACCCTCCACCCGCTTGCTTCTCATCCAGCCTATCCTTACTCGCCGACAAAGCCCCTTGTTCAAGTATTATACATGGAGGACCAGGATAACTATGATTAGCCTAAGCCAGTGCTTGGGAGATGAGTGCTTGCCTTGGGAAATATTTACCTAATCTAAGGGTGATCCTGTGGCCCAACTTTATCCAAGATAAGACATGAGGGGAAGATTGCTCAGACCTTGAAAGAAGGATAAAAGTCAAGAGGCATGTAGTGGGATGGGTGTGTGCCTCTGTCCCATCTGTTCCTGCTCAGGTGCACACGGAGTTTGACATCTGGGAGTGTGACTCACTCCAGCCCAGAAAGACCTTTTGCATTTTGTGAGATATAATACAAATAACCTCAAGGATGGAAGGAAAAAAAATTGGACAAAGCCTAAGTCCTCTGGAACTCTTAGTAAGCAATTGCCAATGGCTGATGCCACTATTAATGAGAATGCTAATTTCATGCAACTGAACATATCCTAGCTGATAAGAGATGAAATATAAATAATAACTTTCTACCTATTAGTCCTATTGTAACACTGTTACTTAAAGTGATAAGTAATAGTTAATGCACATATAAACATGGATACCTATACTATTTTCAGTACAGTACCATAACTCTTGGTCCATAACTTCTGCTATAAGTGAACTCGATACAAATACAGAAGAGTAACTTGTAGGTAGAACAAAGTAAGAATTCAATTTCACAAATGCTAAAGTATACTTGATCTAGATTCACTTTATGCACCATTTCTTTCATGTACAGCTTTAGCATTTACAGATATGATTAAAAACAGATTAACTGAACAGAATGTGTAATGGCCCTCAGCTGAGTATAGAAAATTAAAACAGATTTGAAAACTCCTCTGCAACACTCAGGATTTAAACCCACTGAATGTGTCAGCAATTTTGGACTCTCACAGTAAGAGATAAAAGACGCAAAGATAAAGGGATGCACAAAATGAGAAAGTCTTTAGGGATATTAAGGCAATTACGAGCAATATGGAAGTAATCAGAACTTGGTCGACAGACCAAATAAGACCTTATGAAATTAATATATGAGCCAACATTTGCAAAATGTTGCATGCTTTTAGATTACATGTGTCTACAAAAGAAATCAAGGATTTCATTCAGTCCACAGACATGAAACATTAGCAATGGATGAAATGCGAAAGGCCTCCCTAGGCTGCCGCACAGACAGGCATGGTGAAACTTAAAGCCTTATTCGGCCAAGAGCCAAATTTTAGGGGTTGAAGCAGTGCCTTTTAATCATTTCGTCGTCGTGAGAGATGGAATAATGAAGGAGTCGAGAGCATGCAAACAGCAAAGAGGAACAGTCACGTTTATTGTAAGCAGGTCTGCTTCAAACATTTGATATTGAGAAAGTTGACTCAGGTTTTTATGTTGGCAAATGTTCATTACTGAACCAACAAATGTCAAAGGGCATAACAAATGAGTCCAGTGTCCTATCCTGAACATATGGGACTGCCTGGATGTGGGCACGTCTATTGATTAGTAAGATCAAGACACCCACATTAGAGCATACTATGTTCCCCTGGAGGCTTCCTAAGAGAGGAAGAAGAGCCATAGACTTAGATAACCATAGCTTGAAGCTATCAGCCAGCACAAATCTCATAGAGATGAGGATGCAGCCGACAGATGCGACCCGAAACACACCAGACAGCAAAATCACAGCGTCACAGCGAGGCAGATGAGAAGCTAGTCTGTGTCTGGCTTACACGTGATGGGTTAGAAGCTGACAACTTGCAATCTCAGTCTCAGGGCTGCAGCTGTCCCCTCACTCATCCACTTGGGTGTTTCTCTCCAGCTCCTGTGCTTGCTCTTGTGGTTCTTCAAATGTGGCCATATCCTAAAAAGAGTAACTTAATCATATCAAAGGCCTTTGAACCTGAATAATGCCACAAAGGCAAGGCAGGGCTGGTATTTCTGTTGCTAATTTGTTTCACTGCCTCTTCCATTTGCTGCTTTTCCACATCTGGGAAAAGCTGGGTGAGTGCACCAGATCTTGCCATTAAAGGGCAGCCTACCTGCTTCCTCTCTGCCATATTCACAATCATATCGCAAGGGCACCTTTTTTCCTGGGCTGAAACTTTGCCAGACGCAGGCTGTGATGCTGGCAATTAGAAGTTCCTGCTTCAGGGGGCTTTTCCTTACAGTCCCCCTAACTGTGACAATCCCATTTGAAACCTGGTATTTGCACATCGCAAGAGGAACCACCAGATGGAGGAGCCACCAAGTAGCCATGTTTAGAATCTGCCGGTGAGTTGTCAGACAAAATATCTGGAACTCTTGGATCATGTGAGCAAATCACCTTTTTTTTTTTTTTAGTGCTCAGAATGGAAGGAAAACAATCGATAAGTTATGCAATGTGTCATGTCCAGGACATTTCCCACTACCGCTAAGTGTTGGTCCAGAAACACATGAGCAACAAAGGCCTTCTTGGCTTTAAAGGATGCTGTTGGGAGGCAAGAGAGACAGATGCCTGTTGTTGTTGTCTTTCCAGAGTGTGAGTAGTAGAGATGAGTGTAGGAGGCAAGCAAGATGCAGACTGCAAATAGAAGTTCCTCTTATGCAGTCATGGCAACGTAAAGAAAGGATGGGTTAAGCTTATGATAAAATGGTACCCAGGCTGACCTCTCAGGTTAAAGATGAAGTCCTCAGTATCTCCCCTAGATGGTAGCTATTAGGTATCTCAGCAAGGAAAGATGTCACTTAAGCCTGGGTAAATGAATGCTGAGGACCAAAAACTATCACCTCTCCTAATGCTCACCACCGTGAAGGGCATCATCTTCCTTTTCCACACGTAGCCCTTACAGTTTAAGGTGCACAGGATGGGGACAAGAAGTGGGATGGATGCTCATTTGTTTGAGAAAACACATGCATGAAATTTTAAGAAAAAGTAGAAATGGAGACCCATAGAACAATGCAAAGTCATTGTGGGCATGTTGCTTTTGAAAAACACAGGGAAATATACTGTGATGTCTTTAGGGGTGGTTAATATTTTTCTCATAAAAATATCCATATCTAGTCTATATCTATATCCATATAGTCTGTATCCACATCTAGTATAAAACCTGAATTCCAAAGAATGTGTTCCTGGAATCATAGCATACTGTTCAAAAGACTAGATGGAACTGAGCTCCTGGGTCAGACCTAGAGCCAGAGTTCTGGGAAGAGCTGGCTAGAGTACAGACAGACACATCTGAAATACAGCCAATATTGAGCAAATAACATAGCGTTTCCTATGTGTTGCTACTGATGCCTGATGTGACCCATTCAGTCCTCTCCATGATCTTGTAAGTAGGTGTGACTATCACCTTGCCTGTATGGATTCTGCCGTGGCCACACAACATATAGTGGTTATCTAATGTTGCATGACAAATCTCCAAAACATTATGGTTTAAAACCAGCCACTCATTTCTAAATTTCAGTTTGACTAAGTAATGTCAAGTCACGGTCTCTCACCAGACATCACATGTCATTTAAAATCACAGTCATTTGAAGGTCTGACTTGGGCCTATAGAGACTTCTTAGAAGGTGGCTGGCTCTTCTTCACAGCTGGCACTTCGTTAGTGGTGGTTACCAGGATGCTTAAGTTCTATACGTGTGAGACTCTTCACAGGGGATCACACTTGTTCCCATGCCATCCCACTGACTTCCCTAAAAGAAAAAGGCTTCAGAACAGAAAAGTGGAAGTCATAATTCCCTGACCCAGCCTCAGGTGCCACACAGTCCCTTCTGTCACATTCAGTTGGTCACACAAACTTGCTCTCACTATGGGAGCAGACCACATAGAGGCCCAAGTGCAAATTCATCTGAGTATACTCCCAAGATATCCACACTGGAGTGATTCCAGGGTCCTCATCCTGCTCAGATAACCAAGTTCATAGACACTCAAGCCCCATGTACAAAACATGGCATGGTATCTATACACACCCTACATATCTTCTTCCATGTTCTTTAAGTCACCCCAAGATTACTTTATAGCCCCTAATTCAATGTAAATGCTTTATAGAGAGTTGTTCTGTACTGTATTGTTAGGGGGAAATGACAAGGAAAAAAACCTATACAAGTGCAGTACGGACATTTCTTTTCCTAAAGCTTTTTCCATCCACAGTTGGTTGAATCTAAGAGTGGAACATAGAGAAACAACTGTGTCATTTAGTGACAAGTGATAGGTGCCTTTCCAGATGTTGCCTAATACTCCATCATCAACAGTGATGCGGACAAAGTGCAACCCAGGTCCCTGCTTGTCATCTGCACTCTACAGAGTCCTCCTTCAGCTAGAAAGCATGTTTCGTCACCGAGTATGATGACAAGGAGCCAGAAGGACTCAACCTTGGGAACACAGCTAACTTACTTTACAGCTTGTTCCTTGAACTCTTCAAAATCCAAATTAGAGTCGAAATCCCTTCTGATTCCTCTACCTAAAGTCGCTTTAGTTGCAGAAACATCAACCAAGCAGAAGAATCCCAGCTTTGAGTTCTGTGTGGTGGACAGCTGTGGACTGATGGGGATCCTGAATGGTGCTGCTACAGTAAATGGACTAGGTGCCAGATGGGTGGAGAAGCAGGGACCAGCCCTCGTATGTCAATCAGCTCTTGACACTCTCACAAACACCTGAAGGATGCAAGTACTGGGAGGAAAGCTTTGTTTTAAAGTCTTACTTTTTAATTAATTTTTTTGCTGCCCTATGACACTGTCATACCTATATATCATTAAACTTAGATTATATCTGTCCTCCCCTGTACAATTCTCTTGCAATCCTTCCTCCTCTGGCTGGTCCCTTTCCTCTCCTAAACAGTCCCCTTTTGTGCCTCATGGATAAAGTTAAGTATATAAGTAAATCTAGATTGGCGTTTGAAAGAAAAGGATGCTGTGTTTTGGTTTTCCTACACCCTTTACATCTCTTGTTCCTCACTGCCTTCATATCCTTTTGCACCCCTCACACATTGGTCCCCCTTCTACATTCATGCCATATGTATTATATTTAGTAGATGATATTACCTTGTGATAGCATATCTAGCATCCTAGCATCTGTATATGAGAAAAAGATGGCATTTTTCTTTTGTAGTTTGGTTCATTTTGCTTCTTGTAACGATTTGTATTTATATGCATTTCCTCAAAGTGACATGATTTAATTCTTTATGCCTAAATGAAATTCCACTGTATTCATTGACTACATTTTCATTATCAATTCCGATGGGTATCTAGGCTGGTTCCATGTCTTCTTGTCCTTTTCCATGGTATAAACATGCTCACAGTGTCTGCTTTCACACCACAAAAGTTGCATCACTGGGTGTGGAGTTAAGAAATGCACAGAAGTATGTTGTGTATTATTCTTGTCAGGCAACATGGAGACATACATTGCCCTAGGAGTGAAATTGACAGTAACAGCTAGTATAATGATTAGGAAGTGCTGTGTTCTGCATATACATTCTATGTACGTTGAGTATAATGTAACTGTTTTGTTGTTATTTTTGTTTGCTTTTGTGTTTTTTGTTTATTGGTTTGTTTTTAAGACAGGTTTTCTCTGTTTAACAGTCCTGGCTGTCCTGGACCAGGCTGGCCTCATTCTCATTGGGATCCACTGGCCTCTGCCTCCTAAGTGCTGGGATTAAAGGTTTGAGCCACCACTGCCCAGTGAGTATAATTTAACTGTAAGCTATGTAATTTCTGAAGATGGATTTTATGTTTATTTTCATGTATCTATTTCTGCCTCTGTGTGAGTGTATATGTGCATGTGAGTGCAGTTGCCCCTGAAGGCCAGAAGAGGGAGCTGGATTCCCTCAAGCTGGAGTTACAGAAGCTTATGATGAGGATTCTCTGAAAGAGCAGCAAACACTCTTAATTACTAAGCCATCTCTCCAGCACTCATTTTATTTTTTTTAATAATGCTTGTAGATAAATACTACTTGCAAATTCCCAAGGATTTAATGACTGACTCCCACAAGCTGGTGCTGCCACTTTAGCACAGCATGGGATAATGTACCTTCAGCTTCAAGGACAGTCCCTTCTTTCTTGGGCCATTGGTCCTTCTATTTCTGTGGTTTCCACTCATGAACGAAATAGTGATTCAATTTAGGACAGTGAAACCCAACTACAAGGAATCTGATGAACTTGGGGAGGAAGATAAGCTCCCTCTGAGAAGACAGCACATGATTGGGCTTAAAGACACAAGTCCCTAGGACTGTCACAGCATGGGAGACAAAACCATGGGGACAGAAATGACATGTTCCTGGGGCCAGAAGGGACAGGAGTATAGGGAAACTGTGAGAGATCCCAAGATGTTACAGGAACATGTCTAAGGGGTTCCTCCAGATGCTTTAATTATGTGAGAGTATGCTCCCTTCCTTTAAAATGCCATTTTGAGTTGGGTTCTGTTACTGAAAGAGTTCCCAGAGATATGTGATGGACTTGGTTAATTAATAAAATTCTCTGACAGATATCAGAGGGCAGCAGGTTGTGATTCTGTATGCAAATAAATGAGTCCTTAAGTAAACTCTAATTTTGTTCTTCTTGAATTCTCAAGGAGAAATCTCAGTTAAAAGTATTTTCTAGAATTTTATTTTTGCCATACATTATATGTTATTACAGAATCCTAAATTTTTTTATATTACAATAATTACGGATTCAGAGACCATTGTAAGATAGAAATCCCATAAAATGTTTTGTTTATGTTTGGCTTTTTTAGATAAGCGTCACTGCAGCCCAGGCTGTCCTCACACCTTGGCCTCCTGAGTACTGCTGTCCCTAGTGTGTTCCATCATGTCATAGCCCTGTGGAACACTTACTGGTTTCCATCACTGACAACACCGTGCATGATGGTAGTGCAAAAATACAGCTAAAGTGTGACTGTTAGCAAGCCAACATAAAAAACAGTCCTAGTCGCTCACTTACCGTTCAGCCACAGGAGCCGACACTGTCCGGTGCCTTCAGACGACGTGCAGCTTGTGAGACGACCCTGGGCTGTCTCGCCTAAGACATAGAAGCTTGAACCAAAGGGTTTTTTTTGTTTTTTGTTTTTTTGTTCCCCATCATTTCTAGTCCTTTCACAATTTCTCCTGCCCAGAACATTCTTTCATCTTCTAGCGATTCTGTAGGAAGCATTTCCTGTCATTCTGATGTTCACCTGTTGCTCTGCACTCCAACCCTCATGGATCTAGTCACACTCTTTTCATCTTTTAGTCCTCAGGCTTTCTTTCTAAAAGAGGCCCTTTGTTCCTTCCCCAATGTCAGATTGACAGCATCTAGGCCAGCACCTGATACCCTATGAACAATTGTCCATAGAGGTTTCCTGAATGAATGAGTGAATGAATGAATGAATGAAGATATGCATATATATTATATATTGTTTTATATATATATTATAACTTATAAATTACATACAACTAAATATATTATATATAATTTATATGTGGGGTGACCTCTAAGAATAAAAATCATAAAATACTTTTGGATTTTTGCAATGATCAAAGGGAATGCGATTAAAGTCTGTAATGAATGGTAATAATGATGAGAGAGAGAGAGAGAGAGAGAACCTTAGACGCTACAGAGACAGTTACCATGAACAAAGGCAGAGAAAGGAAGAGCTGGAAGGTTGAGCTTACTATGTTGATATGAGATAAGGAAAGGAAGGAAGAGAAGAGGGAAGGCAGAAAGAAAGGAGAAGGAAATAAGCAAGGTCACATACATGATTTCAAATAACAGAAGCGGTAACCTTGACTATCAAAGATCAAGTTCATCAGGATTGTTTTCATTCTATCATACAACTTGCAAGTCAAGATTAGGTTCTTGACTGAGTCCCAGCACAGAGTTCAGGTTAAAACGACTTAAAGACTGTGAGCTGACTTCAGAATGGTGTTCTGCTTTGAAAGGCCAAGTGTGAAGAGCAGATTCCAAAGTGCACAGGTAGGGATCTGACTCTGACACTGTAGGACCCAGAAGTCCCCCATCTCCTCCTCCAAACTGAGGCTCAGGACAAAATATGTGATAAAGAACCCAAAGGGTTTGCCCATGCCACTAGAGAACTGACCTCCAGTGAGTCCCAAGACATCAGTGATGCTCACATAAAGGACTCATCCTTACCACATCCCCATGGTAATAGAGATGAGAATGTTGCTAATCATAGCTTAGAAATTTTCCCAACCACATCAAGATATGGGAGGAGTGGAGCAGAGGTGTGATGTCAATACAAGTGCAGATACACAGATAGAGGTGTCTGGCATTATAAAAGAAGGAGTAAATAGAGAGGGCCTACCACACATGCTCTCCCTGAGTTGTTCACTAGGCCAACAGGGAAGTGTTTAATCTTTCCCTGTGTCCCCCATAGGAACAAGAAATTGGCTAAGAAGTTTTTAGAAGTAGGAACCAGAAAAATGTTTGGGTCAAGGAAGATCAAAAGTGAACTTCATAGACCAATAATTTATATATATAGCCATAGTAGAACAACTAATTGGATCTGAAAGAATAAGAACAAAGAAATAGTTGCAGCAGGTATCATTTAGTGAAAGACTCATCACTGGTCAAAACTTTCAGAATAAGGTACAGTGAAGTACTTGACTTTAAATGGGACATCTGTATCACACACACACACACACACACACACACACAACACACACACACACCCTTCAAGACTCAAGAAACATTGTGGAAGACTGGGCAGAAAGCATGTAATGGCCAAAAAGATGCAGAGATATTCAGAAAGAAATAAAAAGTCTTCTGGAGGGGACTGTAGCACTCATGAGCTCCCTGCAGCTGTGGCTACCTGGGAAAGAACTTCCTAAGACTGGGGGAGGGGAAGGGCACTCATGAAGCCCCATCTAGCTGAGGAGCCATGATCAGTTAAGAGTGTATCAGGAACAGTAGTCAAATAGACTCTAGCTATACCGACCGCTTGTTTTTTGGCTGTGGGGGTGCACGGCATCTATATTTTCTTCATTTTCCATGGTGTTTGCTCATTGACCTATTTAATGGTTTGCTCATGCTGCCGGTACACGCCATATACCTCTCTTGTCTCAAGGGGTCTAACCATGCATGCAGTTTCTCTCTCTCTGTACGGTATCGCCATCATTTATAAATCTCAAATCCCAAGTTATTTACGGCCATCACAAAATCCATAAATGATAAGCAGACACAACTTGTTAAGAAGATCTTGCCCGAATAGTAGCGTGTTGGATCCATGTGTCCGAGCGAGAAGAAGTCCCAAAAGTATTGTGAGCTTGGTTTTTCATTGGTGATCCTTAAGAGGGAGGTGCAATGAGTGCACCGGAAAGCAGTATGAATTTTATGAAAAATTAGAATCTATGCTCATTGACCCGAATGTGTAATTTAGTTGGTCATGACAACCTTTGTCATAGATAAAAGATATATAGTAGAACATATATAAACAACTATCATATTGAATGGATCTTTTCTCAATAATGATTTATGACATATCATTTTCTACTCATTTCATGTATCAATATTTTGCTTTAATTTTCCTTCTACTCAGTATGTTGGTTACCCTGATGGGTTATGTTTTTATTCAGTGGAATTCACAAGGTGCTGTGACCACAAAGACATCTCTAAGCATACTGATGCACGTGCGGTAAATAAGGACACAAAGGGCCTCTTTTAGGAAACTAAAGACCTTAAAAGGACTGAACAAAGATGGAAAAAGTAGTGTGAAAGACTTTCGCTGATTTGAATAGTGCGTTGGCTGTGATACTTGTTCTGCTGAGTCTCACATCTCAAGGTAACATTCCATGGGTCTGTTCTCTTATACAGAGCAAGGAATTGGAACATGGAATAATCTACTTCCTATTCTATCTTTATGAGTGGATGAAACATAAGACATATGAGGATTTGCGTAGGGCAGGCGAAGCAAATTGTACAAGGACTAGAAACCAATTGATGAGGAACAAAGAAAACTTAGAATCATGGAAACCTTCTGAGGTTCCAATCTTTATAGCTCTTTAGGCTGGTAGACTAGCCCGGCGATCTGTCTCACAAGTCTGCGAAATCATGCTGAAGCAGTCTGAGGCAGTACAGGAACAGGTGCTTCGGTGGGGCTTGTCGCTGTGGGTCAAAAGGCTAGTAGAGCGCACTAAAGGAATGTTTTTTGGATAAGGAGAAGGCGAAGGATTTTGCGGTCTTGTCGAACTTGAGAAACTATGATACTACCTATCAACCTTTAGCTTGTATTTTGTGCACTAACCATCCTGCACGGTGTTGTGAGTCAGTGATAGGAAACCCCATAGTGGTTCCAAAAGCGCAAAGTGGTTTATGATAGACTTCATTGCATGGAAATCACTAGAGTTGACAAGCAGTTCGACTCAGATAGTAATGGCCAAGGCTCGTTAGCTTGACCTGTCCCTGGCGGTGTGTGGGCCTGGTGTGGGATCGGCCTTTGAATTGTGTGTCGTCAGATAAGACGCCCGTCAAATACATAACAACATTTTTATTTGTCGGGGATTCTACTCGTTCTTTAATGGTCTTCGGAATCCGTCTGCTCGTTGACTGTTGGCAATATGCATGTGGTGTGTGTGTTGTGCTGCATAATTTGTATGCTAGTTGTTGTTTTAATATAATGAATTATGTGTGTGATGGTATTGGTAGTGAAATCAATAAGTAATATTACTCTCGGAAATACTGTAAGCTAAGAGGATCATCACGTGGACAATGTTGATTCGAACATGAAAACAAATTAGAGCTTTAGTGCTATAAGAGGGCTTATCACCTGAGCTAGGTTTATTCTCCTTTAGCACCAAGTAGTATTAAACACACCCCGTTTGCCTTTGTCTTGATTTGAAATAACAGCAATATTTTATATATATTATACCAAGCTCCCATTCTACATTTATATTTTTTCACACTTGAGTGTAAAATATCATAATCTTGTATATGTTGTTTTACAACCCAGAGCAAGCAATAGGGAAAAAAAAATGGTCGGGACTTAAGTTACTCAAGAAGAGCTTGTTCTTCTTGTCTACATCTTTTTCTGCGATCAGTAATTATTCTATCGGCCGTATGACAAGTTTTCCCTACCATTGATAGTTGTGCCCTTGGGGAGCATAGGTCGCCACAGCTCATGGAGTTTCTTTTACATGTCACTTCCTCTATGTTAGCCTTTGAGCCGGTCTTAGCGTGGCTTACAACATGTGAAGGATGTGATTTCACCTCCAGAGATAGATTAAGGGGTGTAAACCTGTTTGCGCTAACGTGTTAGTGTCCTCCGGGCTTTTCTGTCTTTCCAGAACACGCTAATTGCTTGTTCTTACCTAAACAGTCTACTTCACAGCGCGCGAGTGTATTTTATGTACCCTTCAATCAACGAGAGCATCTCTGTGCAACAGGGTGTTTAAACTATGTATATATTTTTGGAGGTATGTTTTCCACTATCTGTTCTCCTCCCTAGCCTTTCCTAATGTTGTTTATTAATTTGGCCAATCACTGATAACGAGATGTCGCTGCATTTGTCGGTTGCTTAGTAGAGCAGTCGGATTTAAGAAAGATTCGGTGGTAAAGTTCTGTTACTGATTGATAACTCCGAGCTACAGTGTGTGCCACCGACTGATTCCATATGTGTGTTCGTCTTACAGTTCGTACTCAGTGCCATTAATGGGAATTTGACCACAACGTTATGAGCAGGATATTATTGGAACATCATCAGAGCACATTGTATTGTCCATCCATTGACATAATCCTGTTCATATGTGATCTCTGTAGTCTTTTATGGGGATATGTGCGTGACTCAGATCTGTGGTGAAGCATAAAGCATTCTCAAGTTCATGCTTTTTCACCGTGGCGATTGTATATCAATATTAGTTCCCAGTCACTGAATATTAGATAGGCTTTGAGATTGGTCACGTCCAACAACCAAAATCAATTTACTAAATGAGGCTGAGGCCCACTAGCAATTGTAGGACTGCAGTTGCAGCGCTCACTCGCTCACCACCTTTCGTCTCCTAGGGCCCTCTCGAAGTGGGGCCTACCCTGTGCCTATAACAATGAGATCCATTCCCTCCCAAAGGCGATGAGTAGTGAACATAAAATGCTATTACAACCTGAAAAATCATATAACATAATAAGATCGGCATAATTTTCACATGAATAATAAACTCCAGCTTTCTAATATATTTATTGGTTTAATAGTCATTATAATTTAATAAGAATCAACCTTTTAACAGGGGCACAGTCAGGATGGATGGTAAGACATGCAATCCATAGACGTAAATTTTTGAAAGATCTCCTTGCAAGAGCGGGACCAGAGGCACAACATCACGATGTAATTTCGACAGAGAATCCTGAATAATCTCAGTTAAGGACTGGAGCGGCTCATGGCCCCCAGGACTTATCCACTCGACGATAGCTGTATATACACAATAAGGACCACCTCAAGGCTCAGAGAAACTACATATAAAAGGCACCAGAAAAATTGAACTCAAACAAAAAAGCATGGGATAACAGCTAAATTATGTATCCTTCAGACCAGACCTTCGCTTAGCATCACTCTAATGGTAACTAAATTGCTAAAAACTAGTCAACACTTCCTCAACATCTATAATAACTTTAGGCTGCTTTTAACTGTCAACTTCACACTTACCGAGGTGATACTCGAACTTGTATGGTTTAACACAATGTTGCCGCGACTCAGCGAAATCAAAAGACACAATGACATATTTTGACATTTATTAACCCTACACCCAGTAGGATGGAAACTCCTAAGATGTTCCTTTGAAAGTTGAGGATGTGTAATGTGAGCAACACCATCGGTGTAAGCATCGTTTATTGACTCTTCAAAGTCATATAGCATTAGATAGACTAGCACTAATCGGGAACCAGAGTGAAGGGAACCTTACCACATCGCAAATGCCATTGAGATAATAAGTAATAGTAGTACAAACGCTTCGATAGATGGATGAATGTCAATCATTTGTAAGAGGTCGTCTATATTAGGAGAGTACATAATCTATCATGGCCATACCCTAACAGTTTTACACGAATATGGAATAATGTATTACAGGGCATTTGAGGAAACCATTATACAAGACATTATAGGAAACCTCCAATGAAAGAATCAGTTATTAGAGACGCACTTATATATCAATGTTAAACCCATACTTACTAATCAGTAAATATGCCATTTTTTTCCCTCTACCTTTCTCTATTATCCTATCCCCACCTAGCTGATCCCAGGCTGAGGCTACTCTTATCAGTAAGGAGACACAACACATCTAGGACAACCCACAAGTTAAAATACCATGCCTAACGACACTATAAAAGAAACGATGATCGCCAATTACTCTCTTTAGAAAGGTCGGGCACCATATGATTGGTGGCAAGGCGGTAAGCAAAACAGGATTTATTAAGGCAGTGCTCACAACAGTAGCCAGACTCGATCGCCTAAAGGGTGTGAGAAAATTCGCACTAAACACATTCAGTCTACAAAGCGAACTAGGACAGACATCAGCTTTTTGAGTGCTTCTTCGAAGACGCCTAATCTGCAAGAATTTCCTTTATACTGGTATGTAGACTTGTCATTCTTTCAATTGTACATTAAAGAAATTAAGCATCATAAGGAAGAGGAGAGGAGGAGACAATACAAAGAAGAGGAGAGGACCTTGTTATAGGATGAGGAGACATGAGGCATTCGGTTAATCCAAGAGACGTCAGAAAAGGGTTAGTGTCCCCGTACAGGGAGAGCAGACAATTCAAAAGAGGGGAAGGATTTACGTCAAAAATTGGTATTAATTTATCATAAAATGTTTACTATGATTAAGAAGTTGTATTTGTTGGAAAATGCAACGAACAAGCGGAGCAATATAATTTAAACTCTAGAAAAAAGACGTAAGACCTTTAACTATTCAAGTGCTCACTGACCTCGCTTTCTGTCTTAGTTTCACATTTATCTCTTCTTATCGCTAGATCGAATATCCTGATCAAAAAAGTACTCGTTCTGAAGGAAGTGATGAATGGGATCTAAGTTATGGGCTTCAACACAGGTGGAGGTGCATAAGCTCATCTGCCCACTCGCCATGGGAAATGACAAGACATAGCGACCACAGGATAGGTGGATTCTCACTTTCGCCTACACAGCTCGTATAGGCAAAGCGACCCATCAGCCGAGGAATAAACAGCAGCAGCCATGTGCCATGTCTCATACAGCTTGTCCGCTCGCACACTCCTTTCACACACCATCAGAAGACCAGACCAATCCATTGAAATGACAGAGACTCGACAGCTGGAACTAATTTCTCCTAGAGACTGTGGGGATTTTGATTCCATTCTCGCCAAACATAAAAAGACTGCTCTGCATTAACAGCGGTAACAGAGATTAAAGACAACGAGATCCTATACTGAACTACATACCACCCTATAGTTATTTACAGAGAGTAGCAACTTCTTAATTCAGAGAACTAGCTCAGAAGATGTCAGAAGATCTCAAGCTGATAAATGTTGATGAAGTAGGAATAAGTGCATACACCACAAGACGAGAGTTGTGTATGTGTGTCACCATAGTTTCCTAAGTGTGTACTCATATCGCAGTTTGCTAGGGGAAACATTGGTGTTATTAAAAATATAAGAAAAGCAGGCTTGGATTTGAAGAGAGCACAGACAGAGAAGATAACTGTGGACGGTTTGACGCGAGAAAGGCAAACGTGAGGAGGCAGAGCCTTGATACATTATCATGAGCATTCGACAGACATGAAAAAAAATGATATTTACTCACAGAAGAAAATCTAGGGTTCAAGATTGTCCAGCAAATTCAACAGTGCTGAGTTGTTCAATTATGGCATTATGATAACTCATCAAGCAGAGCAGGGAATTCATATGTTGATGGCTCATCTCTACTTGCTATAGATCACAATTTGAACATTATGGAACCACAAACAGAGCTTCTATCTTCAGGATTCACTGTTGTTCAATCCTCAGATTGAATGAAATGGACTCGAAACTCAAAGAATTAGACTCCACTAACGTGTGATACTGTACGAGCATTATCTGACACTCGCTTTGGAAAAAAAGATTTTTATCAGAAAAAGATGCACAGTGTTTCTATGCTATTGTCTCAGCTCCATTTAACCAGAATCTCTGGGAATGGGGTCCAGTCACCATAAATATCAGGAAGATGAGGAGGAGGAAGCCATTTAACTACACACTGTGATCTGGTTCCTCTGGCACGGACATGGAATGAGACATTTGGTACTGGGATTTGAAAAGTATGGAAGATTAGAATTCACATGTAAACAAGGCCCTCGATTTAAGTTGACAAAACAACTTCTCTGTAAACTTTTATATTCAAATGATCTAGTGCAGAATTAGATGCGGGCAATGAATCCTGAGATAGCTGAGAGCCACTTGAATGGATATGTTTGTAATGATTAGAGGCACACACAGCGCCACATACTTGAAATTGTATTGCTTTGTGTTACAAGGAGCTTATTCTTCCCATAATGGCATCTCAATAGAGTGTGGGTGGGCTGGATAGCTCCCAGGGCATTAAAACAGCAAAGACATAAAATCATTGTTTTATTTTCTGTAGCTCCTCTGGATAGCTTGAGGGAAATTATGTGCCTACTCTACAATTGATGCTAACTGCAAATTCCTCAGAAATGAGTCAAGGAACAGTATGACATCATAAAAGAAGAAGGGACAAGGTTTAAGTCCATTTCAAGCCATCAGGAACCTGTGGTCCTATTTTTGTCTTTAACATTTTGCAGATGTCTCCTCTGTGAGTTACACAGTTACTTGTGATCGAAGTTTTATGCCCCTTCCTTCTTTTCCATTCTCTCCATTTTCTTACAAAAACTACAACCTCTTTTCAACAGTTAAGGCCACATGGAACAATGGCACATTAAGAGTTTAGATATGAGCACCAGAAAACCACTTAGGATTTCACTCCACCGTGTATTCATCTGCTTATAGAAATACGAATATGATGTCTGTTCAGGGGGATCAGCCACAGACTGGTCTCAGCTTCTCCATATTTACTATTAGGGACCCTGAGTCGATTGTACAATGCGTCTTAACCTCCGTGTAACTCAGGATTTGATGCTAAACAGCGCACTGTGTAGGTCTGTTATTAGTGTGGGCTAGGTAGATGCATTCCTAAGATCCTGTAGCTCTTGCAAAATTCTCAGAATACTTCTAACAAAAATGTCAAGTGTTAGAGCAAACTCTGTATATTATTCACAATATCCTGAGAACTAGAATAAGCTGAAGATGATTTTATAAATGTGTGTGTGTATGAGTGTTTTGCCTGCATGTATGTCTGCATGTATGAAAAACATATCAAATTCCTTGAAATGAAAGTTACAGATAGCTGTAAGTCATCGTGTGGGTGGTGGGAAAGAAACCCGGTGCTCCAGAAGATCAGCCAGTGCTCTTAACCACTGAGCCATCTCAGTAGCCCCAACAACTGAAGTTAAATAAATATGTTGAACAACCAAATTAGCTTATCTGAAATGACTTGTTTTTGAGAAGACATACTAGATTCATCCTTTTATATGCCTTAATTAAATAAAAGCAGAATCACAGATGTTCTTTGCAGTTATAAGTATAGATGCATTTCTTTATGCCAAATGTTTTCTAAACATGGTATATTAATTGCTTCTAGAAATTGTAGCAGTTGTAACATATTTCATTTCGTGAAGACCCAAACTGGAAAAGATTACCAAAATAACACTAATTGAAAGTGTATTTGTGGGGCTGGAGAGATGATGGCACAGCAATTAAGAGAGTTTATTGCTTTTTCAGGGGACCTCAGTTTGGCCCCCAGTACCCACAATAGTTGGCTTACAACCACCTATACCCCCAACACCAAAGGGAATCCAATGCCTTCGTAATCTGTGGGCATCTGCGTTCAAAGTTTTATACATACATACACACACACACACACACACACACACACACACACACACACACACACACACTTCAAAATAAAATCAATCTTTTAAGTGCATTTGTATCTTTAACACTGGCTGGCACTGGGTGAACTTTTGCAGCTCGGATCTGCGTGGCAGTTTGGATAGAGTACTCGGAGACTGTAGACTGTGCCTCATTTCTGGCTAATTTCCCTGTCCAGCATGGCAAACTTAGCATGTCTATCCCCTGGGAAGAAAAAAGGAAGAGGAGATCCAATGGCTCCAGGGCTACAGCTGAACTTTTACAGTCACTCAGGAATCTGAGTTTGTAGATTTAGGGGCAGGATATGTTAGAGACAAAACCAGGGTGTTTATTTTTCATGGTGACTAGAGGGTTATTGTAAATGCTTAACAATGGTCACCGTGAGTTCTCAAGAAACGCGCCTCAGGGAGAGATGAGGTCAGCATCATTACAAGACAATGGTGGACACTAATAACCTCTATTCAGAGTAGAAACTATGCCAGGCATGGCATCACACACTGATCCCAACGCTCTGGTAATGGAAGCAGGGGGTCCAAGAGTCTGAATCCAGTCTGTGCTACATTCCAGACTAGCCTGAAAAGTGAGACCTTGTCTTAAACAAAACAACCAACAAAAATTACTATGACCTTGCCTTTTGAACTTAAGCTATTTAAATACATTTAATCTTCACTTTTATTTTTCTTTCATTTTGAGACAAGGTTTCTCTGTGTAACAGTCTTGGCTGTCCTGGAACTCATAGACCAGGCTGGCCTCAAACTCAAGATCTAATGATCATTAAGTGTGGCTTGGGAAACACAATCTTGTTTCATATTTAAAAGCACAGGGAGGTATGTGTACTCCAGTAAAAAGCTACCTTTAAGATTCCAGATGGTTCCCCCCAGGGTTCTCTGATAAAATTGCACAGAAGCTATGCACATTGTGTCCCATGGGCAGGCAACTGACCTCCCTCCCCAAACTTCCTGCCTTCCATTTACCCATACATTTCGAATCTCTTATCTATAAATAGATGCATTCATTCTCAAGTTTCTACCGGCCAACTATAACATCTGCCTAGTTCCAGGGATGCTTAATGCTCATGTTATGTCTGTTTGACAGCCATGATTTTATCTTTTTCTTAAGAAGCCCATCTTTTCATAGAATTTAATAATTTTCTCAGCTACAAGCATTCTAAGTGATGCTGAAAAAATGTTCACAGTTCCTTTCTGAATTCCAAAGGTAAACGAGCTGCTTGAAGGAGAGGCATGGGCATCTGTTGAACCTTGCTGGCTTAACGACTTCTCCCATTTCATGGTCTCTCGTGGTTGGGTGAAACCCATCAGCATATCTTCCACATATTACCTGCAGAATTCAGAGAAGTCACACATTGGATTTCCCACTTCAAACACTTCACACATTCTTTCTTATTTGATGCACATTCCACACTTCATGTCATTGTATATTGATTACACTTCGTGTCAGGAATTCAATCTCAGATTCCATCAGCCTGTCCCCTTTACTATGAATAGGATTTCCTTACTCTCCGAGGTTTTCTCCTAATGAGACTCACTATAGTCCTGGTAAGCTAGTTTGTGTTATCCTTCTCATGCTGAATTCTTCTCCATAGCTGCCTCTGCACAGGACTTAGCACACATACAATCATCACTCAAGACTTAGGACCAGACTGATAAACGTTAACATCATGCTGTGTCTTAAATGTGTCTCTTCCAAGGTGCCATTCCGGAAACAGAAATCCTGGTATCTCACCAAATGCCAAACTCTCCACCACCTTGAACTTCCAGCCTGCAGAATTAGAGACATGATATTACAGCGGAACAGAAGACTAAAATACACTGCTTGCTCCCCGTCTATTTTTATGCAACCTCAGTTGTTACATATGAGCGGCTGGGATCATTTCAAGAATGCAGCAGCTGAGGTCTCGAGTTTACAAATAAATTCAAGGGCTCTTATTTAGTGTAGAAAACAAAAACTAAGACATGTAAAACAAATCAAAATATTGTTCGTGGTGAATCTTATTTACCACAACTACTTTAAATTGTGTATGTAAAATTATTAAATCTGTGCAATGCTTATATTTTGATATTCATAAAGAAATATGGACCGGTGGGGCCATCCTCCAACAATAGTTTAGGAGGAGAAAGGAGAGCAAAATAAGAAAGAGTCTGATGGTTCACTTTTCCAAGAGTCACCCCTTCTAGAGTCCAAGTTCCACAGCGGCATGCCTGTGAGACCTAGCTAGACACCTGCAGCTCACATCTCCCTGGCAGGACACCAGTGAGGGAACCTCAGTGCCTTGGTCATTCTTATGCTTCTGTCTATAGAAAGTATATGTAAGTCAGAGGACCATACGTGGTGGTTCTCAACCTGTCGCGACCCCTTTACGGTAGCGTACTGGATACCCTGCATATCAAGTATTTACATTACGATTCACAACAGTTGCAAAATTGTGGTTACGAAGTAGCGACGAAATAATTTTATGGTTGGGGGGGTCACCACACCATGGGGAACTGTATTAAAGGGGGGCAGCAGCAGGATGGTAAACAGGAAAAAAATCTACCATATTGCCACAAAAGTCAGACTCTTCTGGATCTTTCTTCCCTCACATCGTGATTTTCAACATGGTTGTCTTTTGCAGACACAGGACCTGTAGAAAACGTCTGGCTAGTCTTTAGTTAGTTGCTCAGCACAGATTAGAAAGCTGATAAATTAAACAGATCTTTACTCTGATCCAGAGAAATAGTAAATGTTAGCAAATGGAACAGATACATTCAAAGCATTACTCAGCCTGTCTCAGCCACGTGTGGGAGAGAGGATGGTATACAAATTCAAGTTCACGAGGAGGAACCTGCCACAAATGCACTGCCTGAGCAGAGATCAGTGGCCTCCCAAAGATCCAATTCACACTGTCTTCAGCTGCAATCACCAGTTTCAGTGGGTCAGAGTCTTACAGAACAGCTGGGGCCATTTCAGAAGTAGGATGGATCCCATCCCCCTCTTTATTACTGACGGGTAAAATTGTCTCAGCTTCTCCAGACCTGCACAAAACAAGGCAGGAGAGCAACTTTGGAGGCCTGACTTGAGAGCTATGTCCTTATAAAGCTGAAAGAGGGCAAGCATCCTAAGACAATTCTCCGTCCGAACAGCAGTGGACCGTCTGTTCTCTTTGTTCCGATGTGCAAATCTGTGTAAACACAAAGCGGGAGGTCCCACCTTTGCATCCTGCCGCTCACTAAAACACACCACTAATTTTTCCAACTGAAAACGGAAGCTCAACACTCATTTGTAAGCTGCTTGGCTGTGCTTAAGTTAGATGGGGGCTGGCGAGATGGCTCAGCAGGTGAGGGTCCTTGCCACAAGGCCTGGTGACCTGCGTTTGATACTCAGGATGGACATGATAGAAGGAGAGAGCTGACCGTTGGCTGGAGGGTAAAGTCCTCCAGAGAGGACAAGCTGGAAATAAGAGCAACCCTAACCAAAGGAGGAGAAGGTAAGGACATCAGCACAGAAAAACCGGTCCCAAACCAGGTTTGAAAAAAGTAGAAAAAAAAAGATTCCAATCTGCCAGAGCTAGCGAAGACGTCTTTAGATACACAAAGTAGAATGAGAAGGTGCATGATGTCCCCCCAAACATCTATCTCAATAGGGAAAGAAACCTCATCTAGCACCATTAGGCCTAGCAAGCCAGATGGCTCTCTGAGAGATTTAATGACAGAAAATAAGAAATATAAATGAAAAAAGTCAGCATGGGGGGGGGGGCACCTGACACTCATGTTCAGGGAAGCAACATAACAATTAAACAAGCTGTACAATGTACATGGCTAGCTGCCTTCTCACTGGCCCGGGAGGAGACCCAGGAAACTTGCCAAGACTTGAAATTTTGTTTCTATGAGCTTGACTTGGGCAAGATCGGTGGTGCCAAATGCTGAGGAACCTGAAGATGAGTACGGAGACCTGAAGAGAATCCATTCCCAGTTAAGATTCCAACCAGCGGTCATGTGGAGGGGCACTGAGGTCTCAGTCCTGTGTGCTGGTTTACAGAGGCATCTTGCAATCGCCGTCTCTCCAGCGGCTTTCCCGTCTGTGCGCTGCGTTAGCTATACCGCTGGGCTCACATCTGAGGTAACCCAGCTTTGGCAACACCACTTTCAAAATGTGTTGACAACTCTTAAGAAAAGTCCCAGTTGCTCACACACAGATGGGAGCTCTGTCTGCAAGGTACTTTTCTTCACACAGGCCATAATCAAAACTTGGCAAATCCCAGCACTCCACAAATATTGCCATTCTAGGAAGAATCCCCAAAGCACACTTTCAAGCCGTATGCAATGTCAATGACTCAACTGCAATGAAAGGGTTTGGGACATTTCGTTGACTATAGTCCAACAAAGTATACATACCCAAGTCCAGGCATGTAGGAAAGTGAGGAACTCATCAAACAAGCCATTCTTGAAGTGATGACTCTTCAAAATGAACTTTCCCGTTAAAAATGTCAAAAATATACAGAATCAAAATCATAAGACCATAAATCCCTACAGCCCCAGATCCAACAAACATTCCAGACTGTTATACTTATTTTGTTTATTCTTTTTTTTTTCCTCCTTTGCTGAAGCTGGTGACATGTTTTTGACACTGAATCCAAAGTCAACATCTGTCAATATTTAGAACTGGTTCATGTTCCTATGAATGGTCCTTTCAAGAACCCACTTGGGTGTTTTGATTGGTTCACGTACCTGGAATCCCTGGCAGCAGGAGTTGAGTGTCTGCCTTGGGAAAGGCTCAGGGTACTTGAAATTCTTCTGCCTTCAGCTCTTAAAAGTGTCAGAACAATCCAGGAAAAGTCAAACAGACGTTCTTCTAGATTTCTTTTATCTTCGCGTAGACATAGGTTGCCCGTGGCAGGCATTCAGAGTGCGATCTAGCCAAGTGTGTAGATAATAATATACCAGCATATTGGTACTTAATTTTTTTTCTGCTTAACAGCATTTGCCCTCTGCCACTTTCTTCCGAGGCAATATTGTGTCGTTTTAATAATGTTAAATTAGAACAGTAAAAGTTATTGCTCATTATTTTTTATTTTGTTTACATATCATTAGAACCATGCCCTGTGCCCAAAGAAAAAAGAAAGGCTGGTAAAAAAAAAAAAAAAAATCAGTTAGAAACCACAGATGTAACCACAGTGTGAAACACGATATTCCTCTGCTCCTTGTGAAGGTCAGGACCTCCAGCAGCATGCTCAGTCACTGTCTCCGGAGGCTAACTCCATCCTCCTTAGTACCTACTGGTACCGCTGAAGAGGAGGGCTGTCATCAGCTCTAGTCTGGCTTCCTTAGTCATGGCTTTAGCTCAGCTTTCAAACTTGCCCTGAGTCAGAGCTTAACATGGAGTCTGGACCTGGGGACCATTAACGCGCCTTTGCACACGAGCCAGAGTCAAGTGGATTTATGTATTTCTCCCCCTCTTCGTAATAACAACGTCATCAACACTCAAGTCTTACTTGTGCCAATCAGAGAATTTATGCGATGTCTCTTCTTTAGAGAGGAAACTTCTAAGACCAGAAAATTAGAGACTTCAGAAAATAAATTACAGAGGGAAAGAGGGCGAGAGGTTGTAGGGGGAGGGAGAGAGGGGGCCAGGCTTTGAGAACTTGTAAGCAACATTGTCTCCATCTATTTCCCTATGTCTGTTGACCATAAGAGCCCTTTGAAATTTGGTATAAGGACATTAAATAACCACAATTGAGACAAACATTCTGTAAGGCACTATTATGGGCTGCCTCTAATGTGGTAATAGATGTCATTTTTAAAATGCGTCCACACAGTCAGGATGAAAGACGGTGACTCCTGGCGCATTGGTCGCAGACCATTGAATATTACAACTCTTTCTCCTCCTGATGCCTCCCATCCGTGTGGTGTTGGCATCGGATTCCAGCAGGATCAAAGAAAGCTCCCATTCAGAAAACTTCTGTTTAGGATGGAAGCAGCAATAAATCTACATCACTAAAGATGTGCTTGTCTCCAGTGTGGGGAAGAAAAAAAAAAAAAAGAACTTTCAAATACACTTGCCTGCAGTCTGAATTTAAGTTCATGTGTGCTCAACTTCTACAATCACCGGTCTCTTTTGGTCAAATGAGCATTTTATCACCCCCGCAGTTACAAAAAGCAAATGTTTTTATGTGAAGAAAGGGCCGGGATCAATGCACAGCCCACTGAAAGTGCTTACTAAATGTCAATTTCAGCTGTTCAAGAGTATTAAACATTCACTTTAGGTTTCCATTTCACCCTAAGTTGTCTCTTATCTATTTAGAGATATTGCCTCCACTTCCTGGCCCCAAAATAGACTGGATTTTTTGTTTGTTTGTTTATTTGGTTGGCTATTTTGGTGTGTGTGTGTGTGTGTGTGTGTGTGTGTGTGTGTGTGTGTGTGTGTGTTTGGTTGGTTGTTTAGTTAGTTGGGTTTTTGTTTGTTTGGTTAGATGTCTGTTTGGTTGTTTCTTTGTCTTGGTTTAGTTTGATTTGCTTTGTGTTGTATGCTTTTCTCTTCTTTTCTTTTTTCTTTTCTTTTCTTTGGAGACAAGGTCTTGCTATGCAGCTCAGGTAGGCCTTGAACTTCTTCTGGCTCTGCAGATTCAGCCTCTTGAGTACAGGGATAACAGGCATATACCATCATGCCTAACAAGGTGAAGTTTCTAAATATGTTCTATGTGGGGAGTACAGAGGAGATGAAGCCTCAGTAAGGTACTATCCATAACCTTTTACCTTGTAGAACAAGCGTGAAGAATACTGGAATACTGTTTTCCACGTACACTATCAGAGACAACTCAAGTCCCTCTTTAGACTAAGTCCCTTTTTAAAAAAAACCATTTCATCTTTGTAAATTGCCTTATCAAAGTTTGAGTTTCTACACACTCTTGAAAGATGTTTAGTCTCTGCCTTCTCTGCATTAGCTGACACTTGAAAGCGATCGATCCACTGGCAATGGAGTTTTCCTAACACATACTTTATGTCAGCTGCCATTACAATAGCCTTTGAATCCATCCCTTAGTCACATCCGTGTTTTTGCTTTGGCTGCATTTGAAGACAGGTTTTCATATGAAGCACAGCTGACGGTCCACCCATAAATGAAGACATAGAAGGCTGCCTCTCGTGAAGGCAGATTAACAATCCTCGGTGAAAGACTGAGGTTACTCACACCCTGATTTATGTCTTGCTACTTCCTTGAGCCCTCTAGCTCTTCCTCCCCATTCCTAAGCACTGTGTTGAAGTTAAGTCATCTGCATCATCACCTCTTAGAGATCAGGCCATGCATTCTCAGATGCTGTGATAAAAATGCAGGCCAGGTGATGCTCTCGTGCGTGGCATCAAATAAATGAGGGTGTCTATAATACCACTAAGTCAAGCTTCCTTGCACTGAGAAATTCCAAGGCACTGTGAGAAGGGAGTGTTGAGCCAGCCAAAGTAAGTTTGAGGTTGCCAAGGAGAAAGGACGGTGGAAGAAAAGGGGGGACAGATAGATATGTGCAGCATAGAAAAAGATGCATGCAACTCAATTGAGTCTTTGCTTCCTGCTCACTGTATTATAAAACTATAACTTCAACACTTACATTGTATCCTTAACTGTTTAGCAGGCTATGTGAGTAGCAAAATGTTAACACAGGGGCTGGAGAGATAGATGCTCAGTTGTTAAGAGCACTGGCAACATTCCCAGAGGACCTGAGCTCCATTCCCAGCACCTACATGGTAACTTATGACTTATGTAACTCCAGTTCCAAGGGATCTGATGCCCTCTTCTGGCCTCTCTGGGTATGGCATGCATGTGGTACACTGACATGCAGGCAAAACACTCAAACACATAAAGCAAAGCTAAACAAAGCTAAAAATAATGTTAATACAGCCTTTACACCTCAAAAAATAATGAAAGGTAAGCTGGTACACTTACAGAATCTACAACTCTGCTTCCTGCAACCCCACTCTGCAGTTTGGACAGCCATCTACCTGGTTGTTTGGTATTTCATAGAAAGCATTTAACATTTTCAATACAGAAGTTCTACATATTTCTTAGTGTATTGATTGCTGAAAGGTTTATGATTTTTCATTTCACCAATTGAATTTCTTTTTGCTCACTACATTTTCAAGTTGCACGTCAGTGTATAATTTCCTAGATCTTCAGGTGGTACCTAGTCGTCATGCCTTAGTTGAATCGCTGAATTATGAAGGTCTTTCAGCTGGTTGTTTTGACATTTCTAAGTAATAATATTGTCTTGTGATAGTTGTACTTTTCCTCATGTTTCATGTCTTATTAGTGTAGGTCAAAATTTCTAGAATACTAACAAGCAATACCGATGAAATTAGCAGCCATTCTTTACAATAGCTGAAACTGATTTTCTAATTAATAAGTTGACAGCAGTCAGAACTGGATTCTGAGGCCAGATGGAAAGTCTACCCTCTATTGCTAGATTTACACTAAAAAATAATCACCACATAAAACAAGGTGTCTCTGAAATGTCTTGCTGGCTGTGCTTACTGGCTGCTTGAAAGGAAAATGGCCCTTGCCAGCTCCCAAGGGAAGACTCTTCACTGTTCCTGAGCAAGAAAAGAGTTCTCAGTCTTTTTAAAGGAAGTGTGATTGGACTACAACTAAAGGACTGAGAGGAACTTCACAATCTACAGTTCACTATCCTACAGGCCCACAGTCCACAGTCAATAGCACCACAGTTCCTACAGTCCCACAGTCCACAGTCCCACAGTTCCCAGTCCACAGTCCACAGTCTCACAGTCCACAGTCCCACAGTCCACAGTCCACAGTCCCACAGTCCACAGTCCACAGTCCTACAGTCCCATAGTCCCACGTCCACAGTCCTACAGTCCATAGTCCCACAGTCCCACAATCCACAGTCCACAGTCCCAGAGTCCCATAGTTCCACAGTCCCACAGTTCCATAACTCTACAGTCCACAGTCCCAAGCCCCACTGTCCCACAGTTCACAGTCCACAGTCCACAGTCCCACAGTCCACAGTCCCACAGTCCCACAGTCCCACAGTCCACAGTCCACAGTCCACAGCTCCACAGTCCCACAGTCCACAGTCCACAGTCCACAGTCCCACAGTCCACAGTCCCACAGTCCACAGTCCCACAGTCCACAGTCCCACAGTCTCACAGCCCACAGTCCACAGTCAACAGTCCACAGTCCACAGTCCCACAGTCCACAGTCCCAGAGTACACAGTCCCACAGTCCACAGTCCACAGTCCCACAGTCCCACAGTCCACAGTCCCACAGTCCACAGTCAACAGTCCACAGTCCACAGTCCCACAGTCCACAGTCCACAGTCCACAGTCCCACAGTCCACAGTCCCACAGTCCCACAGTCCACAGTCCCACAGTCCCACAGTCCCACAGTCCACAGTCCTACAGTCCCACAGTCCACAGTCCCACAGTCCACAGCTCCACAGTCCACAGTCCACAGTCCACAGTCCTACAGTCCACAGTCCCACAGTCCCACGGTCCACAGTTCCATGGTCCACAGTCCCACACTCCACAGTCCACAATCCCACAGTCCACACAGTCCACAGTCCACAGTCTCACAGCCCACAGTCCACAGTCCCACAGTCCATAGTCCCAGTCCCACAGTCCCACATTCTACAGTCCACAGTTCCACAGTCCCACAGTCTACAGTCCACAGTCCACAGTCCACAGTCCACAGTCCACAATCCCACAGTCCCACAGTCCCACAGTCCCACAGTCCCACAGTCCCATAGTCCACAGTCCCACAGCTCCACAGTCCCATAGATGCACAGATGGCAGTCCCACCGTGTCTTATTTTATTTCCAAGCTCCTGGACTTTTTGTACTGAATCACCAGGCATGGTACCATGTTCAAGCAGAGCTCTAGTGAGCCTTCTTTTAATTTTTTTCTTTTTATTTTATGAGAATAAGTATTTTGTTTATATGTATGCTTGTGCACCAAGTTGGTACGATACCCTAAGAGGCCAGAAGAGAGCATAGGATCTCTTGGGGCTAGAGTTGCAGACAGTTGCATGCTTGCATGTGGGTGATGAGAATCGAACTCGGGTCCTCTGGAAGGGCAGCTGGCACTCTTAATATCTTTCCAGCCCAATAGTCTGTTCATCTGATGAAGGAGAGTACCAGGGCCTGGAAATGCAGATGGTACATTCAGGGTGATGCCTGTCTAGATGCTGCATTTAGCCTCTGTAGCTAAAGAAACGTCCACTTTGCTTACTATAGATGACATTTCAGGGAAAATGTCTGCTTTTAGCGTCAGAAACACTGAAGAATTTCTTCAAAAACAGTATGGGACTATTTGCTCTGCACTGAGAACTCTGGAATGCCCTCCAGCTCCCAGACCCCTGACAACCCTTGTCTCTCTCTCCTTATTATGCACCATCTCCTAACATGCTGCCAAGCTGACCCAGGTGTCAGTGATCTCTCGCCTATCTAGAATGTGGTTGCTGCCAGAGCAAGGAAATCAGTTTTTCTCACTTTTGTTCACTAATTGATCCTTAGGATCTAGAAGAGTGATTGACATTGTCATTCCTAATAGCTTTTTAAAAAAAAAAAAAATGAGTAAAAAAAAAAAAAACAGTTGCTATTTTAGTGAAAACAAAAGACAAATACAAAACCAAATACTTTCAGATGTAGAAGCAAAAATGAATAGCAGTTTTCAAATCATTTATTTTTCCAACATTAAAAGGTAAGTGTTCATCTTTTCAGGCACCCTTATGCTATGTTTTGTAAGGTGTTGCAGGGTTTTGATCAAATATACAAAACTAGGAAAGTTATGTTTAAAAGGATATAGGTAAGAAGACAGACCTATCAAAAGTATCCACCGAGTATGATGACTGACCAAAGCATCCTCCATGTATGAGGAAGAGAATGACAGAGAGTTCAATGTCAGAAATAGATTGACTGCCTCATAAATATTTGCTGAATAAGAAAACAAATACACAAATAAATTGCATGATAATGACACAGAAACTTCAAATGAGAGAGTGTCCGTGAAAAACCTGGGAAGTGGGTGTCCATCCCCAGAAATGACCCTCTTAAAGGCAGTTTAGGAGTAGAGACTGGGGGACGACGACAGTGGTCAATTGAGTCACATTTACAAATCCAAGGACCCTGTATATGTGCTAATAATATACTGATCCTGAATCCCCGAGTATGCCAGATTTCCATCATTTCAACAAAAATAACTCTGATACCTGACTCCTCAACAGAAAGATTTCATTTGACTCAGTTTTTGACATTCCCATGCGGGTTCTTTGAAAGCAGAACTTTCTCAGCTCTTGGTGAATTGGGGAACCTAGATCTGTGGGCAATCAATGGTCACCAAAGCCATTCTAAGACAATGGCTTGTAGATGTTTTGTCTTGTATTCAAGAACATAGGGAATATTAAATATAAGGGTTTTTTTCATTGAATACTATAAAATTTGTGTCTATGACAAGGAATCCAAATCTTCTTGTCTTTTCCACCTTGTAAAATCTTTATAAAAATGTTTTAATTATCTCCAATACCTGGCCAAATCTTTGTCGACACAACCCTTGCTATATTCTTAGGTTAAAATGGTTGGCATCTTTTTCTTTCATTTCCTTTGCACCAATTATTTTATTTCTTGATAGGGAAATACAATTTTAATGAAACAGAAAGGTAAACTCTGGGTATCTTCATCTTTCAGGTTAAAAACCAGTAAAATGTTGAAACAAGGTCCAATTTCCTCATGCTTGGTGACATGGCTCCAGTTTATAAAAAAAAAGTTTTAATGAGAATGATACACTTAAAAATAGAAGTCCGAGGTTCTTTCAAAGTGTATGTTTAAAAGTCCCCAAAATGTGTCAAGGTTATTCTTTTTCTACAAAATAGCAGCAGTAATTAGGGTAAAATGTGCTACAAAAACCATTAGGACAGCATTTCTGAGAAGCAGCCTTCCTCATCTCTAGTGATGCCCTAAAAAAAAAGAGTGTCGCTTAAAAAGACAATATAGCACAGGACAAAGGTTTTTAAATCTCCAGGAGATCCAAGTTTTTCACCATGGCATTCCCCTGCCATATCATACATGGGATGATGAGAAAGGGGGGGGGGGATGTGTGCTTCCAGCCCTGGCCTCGCATGAGGAATTAGGGGGTCATACTTATCTAAGGGCCTGTGAGGGAGTGCCCGTCACTTCCCAAAAGCTCACCATGCTGCACAAGATCACCATTCTGGACCCAGGCCTTTAACACAGTGACATTTGGAGAGCCTTTACGATCCAATTCACAACAATCATAGTGATGTGAAAAAGGAAGCCATGCCAAGAGTTTAACAACCATCAAACGCACTGGCCATTTTCCCACCTCGATTTCCTCCCATCTTGCACCTAGACAGTCTTGAATTTTAATGTGGAGCGTGTAAAGTAGACAAAAGAAAAGTTTCAGAGCTGCTGCAATGCCTTGTTGATATTCAAGAACCTGGGATCCTGCAGGCAAAGAACCCGATCCCTCTTCTCTATGACCATCCCTGCACCCATGCATTAGGGAGTCGAATGAAAGCCACTTTGCAACAGTGAATCAGCATCCCTGACATTAACTGCCTGCCTAATTATAGCTTCCAATTAGTCTCTTCTGATAAGGAAATAGTTTCTTCTCTGCTGATGTGATCTTCAACAGCCCACATACTGGTGTCCAGAAGCAGATTTTCGCACCAGGCTGCCCGCACGCCATGTTTTCTCAAACTGAACCCAAAATTCAGAAGGGAATTTTCGATCTGGTTCACTTAGTTTTGCTTCAGCCTCACTTTGCAAGTTACCATGAGTCAGTGCTTGTCAGGCAAGGAAGGTGACTCTTGCATTGTGTGTCTGCTTTTACCAAGACTACCCAGCAAATGCTTTTGCACATTTCATCAGATGGAGTCTTTGCTCATCTGACATCTTTAGATTCAACACAATTTTTACAGCTCTTTTAGCAAGCAATTTCAAGAGCATTTTGAGAGGATCTTTGTCAGTGGGATGAGGTACCATTGTCTCACAGAAATGACTAACCATGAAAGGTTCACAATGCATGGAACTCCAACATCGGCACATCAGTGGATGGAGCCAGGTTAGTGCTTTCACAGATCAAAGAGTTTCTTAGGCAAGCCCAAGTTTAAAGATCAAATGATTGAGGGACTCATTTAAGGGGCCATACCATTCACTAATAATTCTCAAATTCTGGTGCATGTAAATGTGTTGTGGAATATTTAACTAGGTAAACATTTGTTTATGCTGCAGAATATTACTTTGACTGTGTAAAGGCTTGTTACTTTTGTTTATGCTGCATTTGGCTAATTATGTAAAGGTGTGTTGCAACTGTTTCACCTTGCCCCCTACGGCACCTGATTGGTCCAATAAAAAGCTGAACGGCCAATAGTTAGGCAGGAGAGGGGTAGGTGGGGCTGCCAGGCAGAGAGAATAAATAGGAAGGGAGTTACAGGCTTGGGAAGAGGGGGATGAGAGAAAAAAGAACAAGAGGGGAGAACAAGGGACATGCCCAGGGCAAGAAGCCAGGCAGATGCCAGACAGACAGACACCAGAAACAGGGACAGTAAGATAGATAGAAGTATGAATAAGCACTGAGGCAAAAGGTAGATAAAGAGAAACAGGTTAATTTAAGCTAAAAGAGCTAGCCAGAAATGAGCCTAAAGTAGGCCAGGCATTCAAAACTAATAACAAGCCTCCATGTCACGATTTGGGAGGTGCTTGGTAGTCCCCAAAAGAAGAAGCTTGGCACATGAATCATCTGGAAGACTTGCGAAAATGTTGACCGCTCAGCATTATCTCTGAGTTCTGATTCCATGGGTCCAGGATGCTACTCAAAAATTTGTGTCTTTAAATTCTCAAGTGATGGTGGTGGTGATGATAATGATGATGAAGATGATGATGATCTGAAGGCCACATTTTGAGAAACACTGTTGAAGCTTTTATCATTTAGCTACCTGCAGTCTGTTGTTACAACTACTTTGGAAGTAAAACAAAGCCTAGTAGAATCTTGCAATTTAGGAGAATTCCATAATCTCAGAAATGCAAAAATTATCGAACAAAGAAACAGAACATTATGAATCTTAAAGGGATGAGAGGGAGAAATGCTTCTTATGCTGTGACTTAGAAGGAGACCTTATGCATGCGTGCGTGCGTGCGTGCGTGCGTGCGTGCGTGCGTGTGTGTGTGTGTGTGTGTGTGTGTGTGTGTGTGTATACATTTCAACTCTTCATTTGCTTGTTTCTATTGCTCTGTGAAAACACCATAACTAAAAGCAACGTGGCAAGGGAAGGATTTGTTTGGCTTCCTTATTCTGATTAAAGTCCATCCTTGAGGGAAGCTCAAGCAAGACCTTAAGGAGATCAGAAATCCAGAGGCAGGAGCAGAGACCATGATGGAAGGCTGTTTACTGGCTTGATCCCCAAGGCTTGATCCCCTGTTTCCTTGCGTACTCCAGGACCACCTGCCCAGGGATGGAACTGCCCACACTGGACTGAGCCCTTTCACACCAACTATTAATCAAGAAAATGCACACCGATTTGCTTACAGGCCAATCTGATGGTGGCATTTTCTCAATTAAGGTTCCCTCTTCTCAGAAGATGCTGGGTCAAGCTGACTAAAAACTGACAAATACAAAAATATATGTATAATTTTTATTATATATTATTTTATACATATAATTTTTATTGAAACCATGAGAATTTCCAACATGTATACCATGCAGTTGAAACATAAACACCCACCCATTTCCCCAGATCCTCCCATATCTACCTTCCCCCACCCGTATCCCAACTTCCATGTCCTGTTCTAAACAGTAACTGGCTGTGTTGACTCTGTGCTGCCCATACACACACCGAGTGTGGGACCATCCACTGGAGTGTGGTCAACCTAGCAGGAGCCACACCCTTAAAGAAAACCACCTGTTCCCCAGCAACCATCAGTTGTCAACAGTGCTTCGGCTAAGCATCC
Organism: Peromyscus leucopus; assembly: GCF_004664715.2. Lineage (NCBI taxonomy): Eukaryota > Metazoa > Chordata > Mammalia > Rodentia > Cricetidae > Peromyscus > Peromyscus leucopus. The sequence continues at coordinate 42,617,859 of NC_051079.1, read as the reverse complement.
CCCGACATCTAGGCTGGCTTGATCTTGTGTGGGTCTTACACAGGCAGCCACAACCGCTGGGGAGTTCATGAGTGCAGCTGCCCTGCCTTGTCCAGAAGGCACTGTTTCGCCCAGTACTTCCTTTACCTCTGGCTCTTTAATCTCCCACCTTCATTTCGGAGATGTTTCCTGAGTCTGGAGAGAGGGCTGGGCCACCTCCAATTTTTCGCCATGCAGTTCATTTCAGAAACAGACGTTTAATTCTAAGAAAAAGAGACAAAGCAGTCAAGGATTTTTAGGTAAGGAAGTAGCAGCACTGCCCCCAATTCTATCACTAACTTGCCAGGGAAGCAAGCAGTTAACTTATTAGGAAGTTACAAGGTTAGCTCATTCCTAGAATCAGTGAACCGGGTAAACTTCGTTTCACAAATTCGCATTCACCCACCTGTGTGCAGAACACCAAACTTGGTGGTGTTGAGGAGACCAAGGTGAATTCCTCATCATTCCTAAAGCAAGACACCATATAAACCCCTCCAGTACAGAAAGAGGGGCTGATGATGAGAAAAGCGTGAATAGGAAATGATGGCTCCAGTCCCTGCAGTCCAAAGGATTCTTGTCTGACCTGGACCTGGACTTGATCATACCAAGTCATCCTCTCTCCTTCCGTGTCTGCACTTCCCCCTCGAAGTCCTAGTGGTCTTTATTTGAAACTTCTCAAAAAAACATGGATTTGTTTTCTCTTCCCCATAGCCTAAAGTCTTTGCAATCTTCTAGTTTCTGTGGTGACCTCTCAGACACACTGAGCCTATGAGCTCCCAAATATGCCTTAAACTTTCCATCCCAAATTTGTTGCTGTGCTTGGTTCCCATCTACAGCAATGCACCTGCCATCTGGACACCTCCTGAGATGGTTCTCTCTTCCATCCATCATAGCTCAATGTTTCTCCCCTAAATGACTCATGGGAGATGCAAGAAACCCTCCCACTTCACTCACAGCCTGCCCGTGAAAGCCAGGAGCCTTCCTACGATTCTCCCAGACCCTGAAAAGATTCAGCGTTCTCCTTCACTCATCCACACTCGGGGAATCATTCGAGATCCCCTCTGCAGACCTTCCCTCTCTATTCAGTGTTTTCACCTCCTGTGTCAAATGTTCATCACAGTCTTTTCTCTGATTGTGCTGAGCATACAGATCTGTCGCCTTTTACTTTTGTATTCTCCCTTCCTGCTGTGTCCATGTCCCTTCCAGGTCACACACTCTGTCCCTAACTCACCCACAGTTAGTGCAGGGAATGGAGGAGAAACTCAGGGAAAGTTCAAGGCGTGAGTGTTGACATCTACTGTTTCCCCTCTTGCCAGGCTGGCATGTGTTCCTACTTCTCAATACTTTCTCTCTCTCTCTCTCTCTCTCTCTCTCTCTCTCTCTCTCTCTCTCTCTCTCTCTCTCTGTGTGTGTGTGTCTGTCTGTCTGTCTGTCTGTCTCTCTCTCTCTCCCCTCCCCCACTTCAGGGATGACGAGAAATGTGCTGCAGTCCAGGATAACTCGGAGTCGTCTCTCCAAGTGAGACCTGGCCATACACCAATGGACCTCAATGGCTGGCCTTGAACTTGCAGAGCTCCATAGGCCTCTGTCTCCTGAGTCCTGGGATTCAGGGTATGTGTCACCACACTGGACAAAAAAATAAATAAAAATAAACTTCTAGGTGGGGGATATGATTTAGGATCTTCTCATATCACACCAAACACAGATACCTTTGTACAAAACTAGCTAGAACTACACACAGGCCCCCTTGAGATCATAAGGTGGGGCTTGATTAGCAAGACTGGAATTCCTCCTATGTTTATTGTTGCAATTACTTTTACGACTGAGCTCTGTTTGTAATTTTTAAATGTGATTGCTTCACACATATGGCCATGAAAGATAATTGGACATGTAAGGACTAGGATTTAGGTTTTAATTTCTTAAAATAAGATGATTTTTCCCCCAGGAAAAATAAAGTTTTAATAAAACATCTTTAATCCATGTCCAGTGAACTATCATTGCAGGGTTTCAGTTCTCTTTACGAAAATGCCTTGCTCACCCAGTAAGTCCTGCAGTGGCCTCGTGAAAACGATGCCTACCTATGAAAGTCCATTGTCACGGGTTCAGTTAACTTAGAGGCTCAGAGCAACCTCACCGGCCCTTGTTAAAGGAGTAGCCTGTCTCCTTTGTGACTGACACGGACAGAGAATCTGGGGTAGCCCCAACTCCACAGGGCAGGAGAGTCTGATGCTTGTACCTAAACTTGTGGAATGGGTGAGAAAATAGAAAGGAGAAAAACTGAGGATGGAGAAGGGCGGAAGGGAAAGAACAGAGAGGAGAAGAGAGCCAAGGGCAAGGCGTCTTGCTGTGAGAGGAGAGCGGGGAGCTGGGCCTCATGGGACTTCCTTCCCTAGGGTGCGCTTTCACCCCGGGTCTCTGTAGTCCTTACTGTAGACATTCACGGAAGAGCAACACACAGCGCTGTTGCAAAGCCTCTGAAAGGCTGTGCTGTTACACAGTTTACATCCACAAGCCCGAGGCTGCCCTGAAATTAAATTTCCTCACTTTAGAAGAGAAAAACAGCCTGATGACTGTGATACAGAGTTGTATGAGAGCATCTCAAACATCACGTGACTACCAAATGCTTTTCAAAAGCACTTGGATTTCTTCACTGCCAGGCTGGGAGGAGATCGCAGAAATTTTTCCAAGTCATGACTTGGTGCGATACAATATTAAAAGAAGCCTTAAAAAAGTTTACTGAAAACTGGTGACTGAAGAGTCAAAGGTAATCAAAGAAAGGGATATTAACCCTCGGTATCACTCTACGTTCCTGGTGTGGGTGTCACTCAGCAGTGTTGAATGAGCAGATTTTAGACACACTGGCTGAGAACGTGAAGGGATCCAAGAGTGGTTATCAATCTGTCAGATCCCTGAAGACTGACTAGCACCGTGTTCTAGAACAGGGAAAAGAGAAGCACACTGGTATTACTGCCCTCTGAGAGAGACACAGCTCACATTAGCGGCAAATGCACTTGACCTGGGAAGCCAAGGACTGAGAATTCGCTCTCCATGTTTTCCAGTGACCAAGGGTTATAAGTTCCTATCCCAAAGTCTATAATGGCGGTCATAGAAATGGCTGGGGAGATGTGTTTAAAATGTTACTGGGTTTTGCATGTGTCAGAAGCCATGCAGACATAGAGGAAATCAAAAGGCTTGCTTTTCTTGGGGTAGTTCACATGCGCAGAAAGTAAACTGGCAAGCAGTCTATAGAGTGAGATCCAGGAAAGGCACAAAACTACACAGAGAAACCCTGTCTCAGAAAAACAAACAACAAACAAACAAACAAGCGCGATTCAAGAGTTGCCATAAAACTGACGTTTGGCCGGGCGGTGGTGGCGCACGCCTTTAATCCCAGCACTTGGGAGGCAGAGCCAGGCGGATCTCTGTGAGTTCGAGGCCAGCCTGGGCTACCAAGTGAGTCCCAGGAAAGGTGCAAAGCTACACAGAGAAACCCTGTCTTGAAAAACAAAAACAAAAAAAAAACAAAAAAAAAAAAAAAAAAAAAAAAAAAAAAAAACTGACGTTCGGCCCACGTGTCAGTAAGTTGCTGCCTGAGATTCTGGGGAATCGCATTGTACTGGAAACTATCTACTTAGGCAAATTACACCTTGGAAGCTGAACCCTCTGTGGTGATACTGTGTTCCCCCAAATATTGTACACCCTAATAAACTTATCTGGGATCAGAGAACAGAAAAGCCACTAGATACTTAGGATAGGCAGTGGTAGCACATGCCTTTAATCCTAGCATTCCAGAGGCAGAAATCCATGTGTTCAAGGATACAGCCAAGCATGGTGACTCACGCCTTTAATCCCAGGGAGTGGCAGTAGAAGGCAGAAAGGTATATAAGGCATGAGGACCAGAAACTAGAAGCATTTGGCTGGTTAAGCTTTCAGGCTTTGGAGCAACACAGTTCAGCTGAGAGCCATTCGGATGAGGACACAAAGGCTTCCAGTCTGAGGAAACAAGATCAGCTGAGAAGTTTGTCCAGGTGAGGTCAGCTGTGGCTTGTTCTGTCTCTCTGATCTTCCAGTGTTCACCCCAATAACTGGCCTCAGGTTTGATTTTATTAATAAGACCTTCTAAGATTCCTGCTACACCTTCTGCGGTCTCAAGGTTGACACCTCACAATGAGGGTGGGACTTGAAACACACACACCCTCCCCAAAATGCGTAGACATCTGAGGATTTTCTAAATCCTGTGCTGACACTATGACTGATCATCAATCACCCTTTCTTCCTTTCCAAGAAATAAACCAACTAAGGCTGGAATGCTGACAGTCAGAGGGAAAGCAGGGTTAGACAGGTTAAGGAGAACAGTGTTTTGGGTTTAGATATGAATCCTTCCTTACATCAGGCAATCAGTGCCAATAGCATACTGTGTAAGATATTTAAAATGTCCTCCCGGGTGGTGGTGGCGGCGGCGGCGCGGGCGGCGGCGGCGCGGCGCACGCCTTTAATCCCAGCACTCGGGAGGCAGAGCCAGGCGGATCTCTGTGAGTTCGAGGCCAGCCTGGGCTACCAAGAGAAGTCCCAGGAAAGGCGCAAAGCTACACAGAGAAACCCTGTCTCGAAAAAAAAAAAAAAAAAAAACAAATAAATAAATAAATAAATAAAAATTAAAAAAAATAAAATGTCCCTCTATCTTTTTTATAGACGGCGTTTCACTATGTAGCCTACAATCCGCCTGCATTAGTTTCACGAGTGCTCAGACTCCAGGTGCCAAACATTATACTCTTCTTTGAACATAAAGATCATGTGAAGAAGCATCATTTATTGTCAAATTAACAGGTATTAAAAGATAATGTGTAAAGGAAATGAACCCCGCACTGTGTATTATGGTCTCTACCTGTGGTACCCTCAGATTTTAAATTGTATGAATGGTCGCTCACAGTGACAGCTAAGGTATATCCCAGAGAGTATTTTATCATTCGAGAACGAACTAGAACCCCACTGTCAGAGAGTCATAACTCTGTGAAGCTAGTTTTGCTTTTCGTTTGTTTGTTTCATTTTAACTTTAGGACTGAAGCTGTAGCATTTAAAATTTAGCCGCTCACTTCATCATACCTACGCCACTAAATTTTTTTTCATTCCTACGTTATTTTGTTTTTCCTTCTCTTTATCTACTAATAGGTTGATAAGGCAAAAATGACCCATTTTTTTTTCTTTCTATTTTCACCTATAAGGATGCTAATAACATAGCTCACATCTGTTTGCAGAGGAGGGTTTCTCTTGAGGTGTCCTTTCGCTTACTAAACTAGACTCTGGGTATAACAACCCAGCACAGGCACAAAGAGCTTAGTCAGCAGTATGTGGAAGACCGAAGTTAAGAGAACTTAACGAAGTGATTCAATCCATCTTCCATCGGGAACAGGGAGACACTCTTGTTTAGTTTCCTGCTACATTTAGGCTGACATAGCAAAGTACCAGAATCTATTATCCTATCTTAACTCCAAGACACCAAGTAGCCTGGTGGCTTTCCATTGTCACATTGATGAGACGGAGGAGATGCCTCAGAGGTGAGTAGAGCTTACTTCTGGATACGTGTGTGAGGATGTTCCCAGGGACTAGAGAGTCTAATCTCATCAAGGAGTCGATCCACTATTGGATCGATAATTTGAATAGGATGAAGGTTCTGTCTCTGAAGGGTCTATCTTGTTGCTTGCCAGTTTTTCTGCTGGGATACCGTAAGAGGATCAGTTGTGGTCCACCACAACCTTCTGCCATGATGATGTGCCTCGCCACAAACCCAGGAACACACAAGATAGCCAATTTCGGACTGTAACCTTTGAAACTGTGAGCCAAAATGTATCTGTCCTACTTCTAAATTACTTCTTCAAGTGACTTAAAATTTACTTGAATAAAGCTGTTACACCAAGTATTTGGCAAATAATTTACAGATCCAAGCACATCATTTTAGCTTTTTTTCCACCCCATTTTCAAGTGTAATTTGTCTTTTTATCATGGGCAATACTCCCATTGACTTCCATTGCTAATTGTATTTGCTGTGTCTGAAATATATGATAGTATTTGGATGTGATCTCAAAGAACAAGAATACGGGCTGGTAGCTGGGTGGCAGTGGTGCATGACTTTAATCCCAGCACTTGGGAGGCAGAGCCAGGAGATCTCTGTGAGTTCGAGGTGAGCCTGGTCTACAGAGTGAGATCCAGGACAGGCTCCAAAACTACACAGAGAAACCCTGTCTCGAAAAACCAAAATAAAATAAAGGCTGAAGAAATGGCTCACTGGTTGAGAGTACCTGATGATTTCTCAGAAACAAGGCTGCAGGTGTACCCATAATGCCTGCAACTCCAGCTCCAGAAGATTGATACTCCCCTTCTGACCTCCATAGTCACCCCAACACGTGTGAGCACATATGTATACAGTCACACATGCACACGTACTCATAAATAAAAACAAAATAAATCTAAAACAAGAAAGAATAAGAATAAACACATACAGCTATACTAATTAAGCACAGCTTTTCATTTTCAAAGTCTGTAGTAAAAACAAATGCATGCATGCAAACACACACACACACACACACACACACACACACACACACACACACACACCACTGCACACAAAGAGTTTACAGACAGGTTCAAGAAATAGAAACATTATCTCAATTTAAACCATACCTAGCAGTGTTTCAAATCACTGAAAATTACATTTATTACATTTTAGACAGCCTGGCAATTCCAGCTACTTACATTTCTTAGAAGCTTTATATTTCTCTTAGCATGTTGGTAGTAACTTTAAGTGGCATATGTGAAATGTGTCACAGAAAATGTGTCTGTGGTATTTTCTTCAAAACTGTCAGTGATATTTCGTTACCATTGAGTAATTCCCTGAGAACTGTGACTGGAATCACATAAATGAACTGTGGTTTGGAAGAGCATGGGAATCCTCATCCCTAGAATCCTGATACATTGAAATGTTCTTGAGATACAATAAACCCAAATACCTGGCTATAGTGATGCTTCCAGTTCTGTGCAAATGTAACAAGGTTACAGAATGGATGCCCAGCTACCTGGGTAAACAAGCTTCCTGGGTGTTTCAGAATGGTAGCAACTGAATTTGTAAACCAAATAAATCAGAAAGTCCTCCTTCCCAGTATGGGTGAGTATGCATCATTTACTCCACTGAGGGTCTGAACAGAACGAAAAGAAAAGGAAGGTCGGATTTACTTCTTGCCAAACTATTAAAAATGGCCTATCTGCTGTCTCATGTTCCTAACACGAATGGTTTATAGACCTTCCGATAGGGACTGGATGCTCCACCATAGAATTCCTGGATCTCAGGCCTTCAAACTGCACTTCCAGCTTCCCTGGCTCTCCAGTTGGTAGACAGCAGACTGCAAGACTTCTCAACCTCCACGACCATGTGAGCCAATTCCTTTCCCTGAGTATTTTGTATATAAAAAAAAGCTCTAACATACACACACACACACACACACACACACACACACACACACACACACATATATATATATATATAGTTATAAATTATGTGGGTGTATCTGTCTGATTCTATTTCTCTGAAGAATCCTGAGTAAAATAAGAGAAACCTGGATCATCTACCTGTCTTAGAGCGCCCTAGTTTGCCGAGAAGACAAAAGCTTATTCTTATATGATGGGAAGCCATTCTGCTTTCTAATAGCTAGGAAGTATCAACCTATACATGATCTGTATACTCAGTAAACTCACCATTGAGTCACTGAGGACTGTAAGGAAAAGAACATCGTGGCTGAACTACTGTCAGAGTTCTGAGATGGCCATCCTCTCCTAGCTAAAGCTGATAGAAGAGAGAGGCTGCTTAGCAGAGATGTAATTGGTATCCAGTATGTTTAAAAAAAAAAACATACACCCCATTCTCCATGTGGCACACACTCACAGGATTTACCTCAACACAGAAAAGAACTTTATCACTGTAGTTTGATGTCCAAAGAATGGAGCAGGGTAGTAATGGAAGAATACAGAAAAATGGCATCCTGCCCAAGTGGAAGGGGATACTGAACAAGACAAAAGATGAGTTAGAGGAGACATGATGAAAGAAGAGGAGGTTTGGGAGAGAACATTCTAGTCAGACTGAAAAGCATTTGCAAAGACCATAAGTCCGGGTAAGGCTGTGACTTGTATGAGAGTCGAGGTGACTGGAGCCAGAGACAGAAGGGAGTCATAGAAAATGAGGAGGACAGACACAGCCACATTGACCCAGGCCTTGGGATGAGTTTGGGTTTTTCAATTCTTATCATCTTTGGAAGATTTCAAGAGGCCATTTATGGGATAAGATTTGTCCTAATAAAAACCACAGTGGTAGAACTCTTACTTGTATGTATGAAGCCCTAGACCTAGTCTCAGCTCCTTAAACCTAGACGTAAGCTCCAGCCTGTGAAGAATGGGTCGGAAGTCAAGGTACAGACACTGCAGAGAAGCCTAGGTACGTCCCATGATGAAGGGAGTGGTGAAGGATAGACAGATGTAGTGCATACTTAGGAGGAGAAGAGGGAAAATGTTCATAAAGACTTGAAGAGTGTTGAAAAGGGCCATTCTGGTGTGAAGGGTGACTTTGTAGACCCTGTATGGCAAAATGGTTGTTAGGGTTTGTGGCTGAAATGGATAAACAAATATAAGAGTACTAGGCCAGTGTGAAGTGAGTCACAGCAAACCAAGGGGAGGGTAGCCCTGACCAGGACTCCAGATTCTATTCCAAAGACCCTATGAATATGTATTTGTGCCTTCTGCAAGGGGTGAATTTACAGTCATTGTCAACCTTACAGCATTATTTGAAAGTCTTTATGAATTCATGACCATACATTATGGATTGAGGACAATATGACCTAACCAATAGCATGGCAAGATTGTGTTTCGGTTATACCATAACTCCATTCATTCTCATTGGCACATTCTCCTTCTCCTCTCCAGTTGTTTTCCTGGAAATCTGCTGGATCACTTCTTCTCCATCACAATATGGAAAAGAGGGGAAGGGAGCTGATGTGGTGATATTTTATCTGTGTCCCCCAATAAAGTTTATCTGAGGATCAGAGGAAAAAGCCAGTCACTATATTAAACATAGAAGTCAGGCAGTGGCAGCACATGCCTTTAATCCTATCGCTCTGGAGGCAGAGATCCATCTGGATCCCTGTGAGTTCAAGACCACACTGGGAACAGAGCCAGGCATGGTGGCACACACCTTAAATTCCCACACTAGTTAACCATAAAGGTCTGGAGGTCTGTACAGACAGACGAGAAGTGACAGAGCTGGACTGAAAGAGGAAGTGATGTAGCTGGGCCGAGAGGAAATGAGATGGCAGAACAGAAAGGCATATGGGTGTGGATATACAGGAAGTAGATCTCTTTTGCAAAGGGTCTCCAAGTGGGTAAGAATGTGACTGGCTTCTTTCTGCCTTTCTGATCTCTCAGTTTTTCACCCCAATATCTGGCTCCAGGTTTTTTTATTTAATAAAACCTTTTAAGATTCGTGTGACAATCTGACTCCATTGTTTTGGGCACAGTCACACCCTCTTGCTAATGGTATGATTGTGACAAGTAGACTGAATTCTCTTACATGTTTTTGTATATACTGGGTTGCTCTCCAGTTTGGGATAGTTACTCAAAAGGTCTAGTGTAGTAGCTAGACTGGGAGAAGCTGGAGAAAACCTACATAGAGATAATTTTCCTACTCCATCCTTTGAGAAGAATGAAAAGTCAACATCATTTTCATTCGAGTCTACTGTGTGTGGATTTCTCATGCAAACAGAGGCCTGTCCACCTCTGTGTCTCTTACTGATTGGTCTGTCCCTGCTACAGATTACAGAGCGCATACACACACACACACACACACACACACACACACTACTTCTGAGGCCAAGAATACTCATCCTTATGTTTCCTTTATTTCTCATTACTTTTCTAAAAAGAAACTGGTTTGTTTGTTTGTATTTTTTCTTTTGTATACAGTCTATCAGGCTGGTGACCTGGGTCAGAGGTAAACACCTCTTGCAGCTTTCCCAGAGGACCCAATTTGGTTCTTGCACCAACTTTGGGTGGCTCCCAACTGCCTGTAACTCCAATTCCAAGGGATAGGACAGCCCCTTCTGGCCCCTACGTGTATCTAAACAGGTGGCATATACATCTGTATAAATAAAAATACATATTTAAAAAGAAAAGCTATGACTTATGGTTTGCTTTGCTTTTTATATAGCCAATCTGGCCTTGATTTTATGATCTTCCTCCTGAGTGGTAGGATTACAGTTGTGGAATGCTGCCCTCCAGGTCCCAGGGGTGACATGGTCAATGTTCTTGTGAACTCTCAGCAGCTGCGGTCACCACAGGAGACCTTTATGAGAAGAGGCCTATTAATTTTCCATCATGGGGTGGGGCAACAAGGCCTGCTCCTCCATTAAAATAAATAAGGAGATATTGGGATCTAGGAGAGAGACTTTCTAGTTACCCACACGTTGTCCCCTTTAAGGCCATTGGTTGATGCACATGGATGGAATGTTCATTTCTGCGCATTGGTGCTCCATCTGCACTGAGATGAAGGTTTCTTCTCCCAGCTAAAGTGCACAGGATAACAATCACGCCATCACTTCCGACTGATGAACTGTCTTCAGACATGGCAAATAGCATAGGCAGGGATGCCAGAAGAGTTTTTCTCCACCGCCACGGGCCTAACTTCCGAGGTGGGCTCCTGCTCCACTCTGGTCCCTTCTGGAAGAGGGTAGAACCAACAGCCATGTCTCAACTATCTGTGCTCCAAAATGCTTTTGACTGGAGCATTTCAGTAGCTGCTTAAGCGAACACAGTGTTAGTTTCAGCTGCCAATTTTAGAATTAAATGGCTTACATTACTACAAAATTTTAGCAGAGCGTGTTTTCCAAAATAAATGTCATTAAATCTACACTCCCACCAACTGATTAGAGATGTGAACTCAGAAAATATGGCAAGAACTGCAGAGCGGTGGAGGAAAGAAAAACACATGTTGGTTTCAGATGGAAAAGTGCCACTTCCTCCCCCACCCCTGCCCGAGGCATATACAGTTTAGGATTGAACAAAGTGTATCCTGTGTCTCAGGATCAGAGAGCCAACTGTGGTGTCCACTGTTCTCAGTTCAGGTTGTATTAGTTATGACGGTGAAATTTCCACAACACGCTGGGGTGAATGAGACGCCTCTCTCAGTTTTCTGACCTGGAGGGTTTGGGCAAGGTGGGGCAGGTACGGGGCACCATAGGAAGTCCGGCCACAAGAACTGAAAGAGCTGAAGTCTTAACTTCTGGAGGTACGGATGCCACCTCTCTTTACAGGGGTATTCTTTCCAGCGTTGAGAATTAATGAGCCAAGAAGGGGTCATTTCAGGGCTCTGTCACAGCCCTGGCTGAAGGGGTTTGTCATTGTGATTCCGTAGAAAATCATCTCAGCTTGCACTATGAGCTTTCAAAAAAGGGGAAGGGGACCTTGATTCCTTATCCCTACTCATCACCTCCATCTGGGATAGAGGTAACGTCTGATTCACATATGGCACGAAGACCATAATTTAATTAAATGTGAACACAGCCTTTTCATGTACCATATTTAAGTTTTGAAATGTAGCCCAGTTTTCCTTCTATTTAAAATACATGGAGCAACATGTTTAAAAAAAAAACCACATAGTTAATGACAGATGTGATGGGACTTTCATGCCCTCTTCCTGGGTGATACAGCCCAGTACCACCATTGAAGATGGGCTATTTTGGGGAGATACTCTCTTGGAAGTCCATAGAATTGCATATCTGTGTCCTAACCAACTTATTCATTTTTAACAAAATTGCCACAATGGCTTTGATATGTGTTCTTCCGATGCGATGCTAACATCTGAATTGCTTTAATTTAAACCATTTGAGGGTTTCCAAACGCCAAACCACAGGTTAACCAGAGATGATTTATTTAAACTTGCATGCTCTCTTAGAAGCTTCTGGGTAAAGTAGAAAATGGATGCAAGTCTGAATAAGAGATAGATCTGTAGGTATGGCCTACAGAGAATATCTGAGATTTATTTAGCTAATTATTCGTGTTCTGATAACTAGATAGGAAATTTTAACTAACATCAGTCTTGATTCCATGAAAACAAAAGAGTAATTGTGAAATGCTTCCCCATGGAATTGTCCAACGGGAGTGGGAGTGAAACCAGGCAACAGGAATCCCAAAAATTGCTGTAATTTTCTTAGTAGAAATACTCCAAAAGATCCTACTTATGCTTTACAAAGTACATCTTGGAAGCACGTAAAACACACATGTAAAGCAAGATACACACAGGGTCACACACAGAGTCCTACACAATCCGATGAGTTGTTTTATTTCAAATGAACTTGTTCGCTTCATTTATCCAGTTACAAACTTTCCTCAAGCACATTTATGAAATGATTTCTCACAGCCCGGTGCCCGATTCCTGCACAGTATATTCAGAACCAAGACTGTTTGTGAGTTTCCTTCAGTCATATAATTAGGCCAAAGACTGAAAACACTGTCTGGCTTTCCAAGGGGAAGCTCCACGATGGCTGGTCTAACACAGCAGCATGTGCTACGTAACGTCGAAGACCCAGGATGCTTTTGATTGCGTTGTCCTCAACATTCTTCAGCTTCCATCTTCCAGAGATCATAAGAGGAAAAGGACAAAGAAAATTCAAAACACGTTGTGCTGAGCGCTTTTTTCCATTAATGTTTAAACTCATGCATGTGGCGAGGGAAATAAAATCCTTGTGTTTCTGATTCATTTACACTTAACTCACCGCAATGTTCTTTAAAAAAAAAAAAAATAGAAGAAGAAAGGAACTGCCTACGCGTCTTCAGAACTTTTTTTTTTCCTTTTACATGTTTGGTTCCAGCTTGTTGACTCATAGCCCCAAAGGTTCAAGGTTGGTTCATAGCTCTGAACTCATGTGCTAAGAATAAGCCCGAAACTTCACAAAACAAATGTACTTTACTGTGACCCTCTCTAAAAATAACTCCAGTTCTGCTTTGGGGGGTGGGGGCGGGCAGTGTGTGATCTGTGCCTCAGTCCAGAGTTAGAGCTGGAGCCAGAGTGAATGAAACAAAGGAAAAACAAGCAAGCAAGCATGAACTTCCAGAGCAGGGAGGGGAGAGGAGAGGAAGCGACGGCTTGGCTTGGGATGGGGCACTGTGGACTGAGGTACAGAGATCGTCTATCTATGGCCCTTCCTCATGATTCTGCTGTTAGCTAGGGTACAGCTGAGTGAACATGCTACCCTTCCACTCTGTGTCACAAACCTCACATTTATAAAAACAAAACAAAACAATAACCGGAAGAATGAGGTCAAAATTACCAGTGTTGGCCAAAATGATTACTATGTGCTTTTCTGTTCCGGACATCTTATTAGCAGTGGTTCTCAACCTTCCTAATGCTGCAACCCCTTAATACAGTTCCTCTTGCTGAGGTGACCCCCCAACCATAAAAGTATTTCATTGCAACTTCATAACTGTAGTTTTGCTACTGTTATAAATTATAATGTAGGAGCGGCATGGTGGTGCACACCTTTAGTTCCAGCACTTGGGAGGTGGAGGCAGGCAGATCTCTCTGAGTTCCAGACAGCCAGGGCTATATACAAAAACCCTGCCTAGAGGACAAAAACCAAAAAAAAAAAAAAGAAATCATAATGTAAATATCTGATGTAGAGGTTGATTACTGCTGCTTTATAGACTGATGTCTAAACAGTAAAGCAAGAAATCTTAGATAACGTGAGTCACCCCAACCTGACTGACCTTCTCTCTCCAGTTTTTTCTCCATACTCTACCAAGAATATTTCCTAATTGCCTAGTTCTTTCAGTGCCCCCAGCTCCACAGTCATATTTATCCTCTTGTTTGGTGTTCCCACTGACTTGTTTCCAGGCCAGGTCCTCCTTGGTCCGTGACCCCGCATCAGGAGTCTATCATTGGCATTTGGACTTGAACTCCTCCTTTGCTCTTAGCATGAGTTTTGGCCCCAGAAAACTGTCCACAGTTTTTTGTTTTTTTTGTTTTTTGTTTTTTTTTTTTTTTTTTTTTTTTTTTTTGGTTTCTCAAGCACTTTCATGTTTCCCAGTCACAAAAGGCTTCTTGATCAAACAGCCCTAGACGTCTGAGGGCATCCATCCTGGGGATTTGTTGTAGTCCGGTGTGCAAGCAGACAGGGAGACACTAAGCTCGCCCACTTTCAGTCAAGCATTCTGGACCAAAAAATTTACATCTCATGAGAGAGAATAAAATATTTCCTTCCAACATGAAACCACAGGAGATCTCTTGTAGTATGGGTGAAGTGGGTTTTTCGTTGTTGTTTTGATTTGGTTTATTTTCCTAAAAGAGAGTGTCACCAAAACCTCCGTAGACTATCATTTATCCTTTTTCTCTTCTTCTGTGGGAAATTGCCTGGTGGCGTCTTTGCAGTGTTTGGTGAAGATGATCTGTACGGGGCGGGGTGGAGGGGGTTGGGGGGGGGTTAGGAGTGCAGGGTGGGAGTGGAGAGGTCTGGGCTCTTGTGCCGCCTTGGAAGTGCCTTCCTTTAAGAAGCCTGTATTCTCAGTCCTCCAGCTGATGTCTTCCCATTGTTGATACTCTATTTGTGCCTGTGATGATTTTAAGGTCTTTTGGTCATTTTTCGTGTTTATCGTTTTCAGAATTTTGGGACCATGTGTGTGCGAAGCAGTTTACTAAGGGAAAAAAAAGCCACTTGGTATTCCTTAGTTCTGCTTCAGAATCAGGCTTAAGCTCTTCCCAGTTCTGTTGACCACTCGCTAACGATGACTTCCCATCCAAACAGAGGGAAGGCTTTTGAATGTATATTAAAATGCACGGAAGATTTCCGAGACATCAAATGGCTGGGGTGACAAGTCAACATTTTGATGAGTTAAGTGTAAATTAACTAAAAACACATGGCCTGGATGTTCCTTGAAGCACAGATGGTTTGAGAAAGCTAGAAATGCATGGGGAAAAAATGGCTTTTATTTTCATGAACCCCCAAAGTTTTTTTTTTTTTAAAAAAAAAAAAGTAGTTGAAGGCTAATTTTCTTCTTTTTCCAAGTGTTGCTTCAGAGTTTGGAAATACATCCCTTTTTGTTTGTTCAGTGTTTTAACCTTGATCTTCTAGCAACAGGATTTCCTTCCTTCTCTACCTCATCCTCTTTCTTACTCAAGGGTGAGTGGTTGTCAATCGGCAGAAGCCACTTTTCAAGAGGTCAGAGTATTAGTCTGCTCTAATTCTATTCTCTAGGCCTCTAGAGCAGTGGTCCTCAACCTTCCTAATGCTGTGTGACCCTTTAGCACAGTCCCTCACGTTGTGGTGACCCACCCCGAAGCATAAGATTATTTTTGTTGCTACTCCATAACTGTAATTTTGCTACAGTTATGAATTGTAATGTAAGTATCTGTTTTCCGATGGTCTCAGATGACCACTGTGAAAAAGTACCAACCCACAGGTTGAGACCACTGCTCTAGTGGATTAGGCAAAAAAGAAAGTCAAGGGCTGGTGAGGCGGGTGCTGGGATCCTCCACTGCCATTAGGCCTAGCTGGGAATAATGTGATCTGTCCCTTACTTCCTTTTAGCAAGTTCTTTCGTGGTGGTATTGGTATTGGTGCATTGTTTTGTTTTGTTTTTTGAAACGAGGTTTCTCTGTGTAGGTTTTGGAGCCTATCCTGGAATGTGCTCTGTAGACCAGGCTGGCCTCATCATACTCAGAGAGATCCGCCTGCCTCTGCCTCCCTAGTGCTGGGATTAAAGGCATGCACCACTACCACCTGGCAAATAGTGATGAGTTTTTGTTTGTTTGTTTGTTTTTCTGTTTTTGTTTTGTTGTTGCTGGTGGTGGTGTTTGGGGCTTGTTTTGTTTTGTTTTTTGGAGTTTTTATGGGAAGAAAGGGTAATTAGCTTGAAGCAAGAGTCTAAATTCCTGAAAGAAAACAAACAAACAAGCAAACATACTACTGAGCAGCCTCTAATGGCAACCCATTGTTATTATTTAGGCTATCATTTACCAACATCCACAGTATCTCTGTTTAAAGTCCTTAAGCCTTACAAGGCAATACGAAGGTATCATCTGTAAAATCTGTTCTTCCAATCGTGTGTTTTCCAACTTGACATGCTCTTTATTCTATTTTCTAAGTGATGAAAGTAACACATAATTGTGTGCCTTGTTACATACATTCTAAAGGAAAATACAATCACATTACCCAATTATATCACTATGAATCATATATCTGCTGATAAAGCCAATACCATAAGGCTAAGGTAAGATTTCAAACCTGCTTCCATATGTGCATGCATGGGCGGTTTTCCATTTCTTTCACTGAAAAATGCATTTATACTATATCATATTATTTCTACTTATTATTGTTCTCCAAAGGTTTAGTCTGAAAATCCCTCCAATATCAGTAGCTGTAGCTCCAATATATCTTGTTGTCTTGTTCATTTTTTTTTTAATGGTAAGACCCCACTGTATAGTCCAGACTAGCTTTGAGCTGGCAATCCTCCTGTCTCAGTTTCCCAAGCACTGGGATTACAAGCATGTATCACCATGTCTGACTCAAATACATTTTTTTAAATCAGTTTAATCTGTGTCTTAGTTTTCTGTCACTGTGATAGGAGTCCATGACCAAAGAAGCCTACAAAGTGTTTACCTCCTGGGTTTCCAGCTCCAGACAGATCGAGTCTACGTTGGTGAGGACATGGTAGCAGACATGGCGGCTAGCACAGCAATCCTAGAGATCACGGTGTGAAACATAGTGAACTCTAAGTGCCATGAGTCAACGTCTACTCCCTAGGGCCACACCTCCTCCACCGAGGCCTCCTAAACCTCCCTAAACAGCACCACCAACAGGTGAAGAGCGAGAGTGCAAACGCCTGAGCGTCTGGAGGACATTCTCGTTCTAACCACCACAGCACCGTGTAGGTGTATCACTGTTGTCTGTGGTATGTGCATTGTGCGGCAGGTAGACCCTTCTTTCCACATGGAAAAGGGTTTTCTGTGCAAATCTGTGACCAAACGCCTTGGCATTCATTCAGAAATTTGGAATTCTGCAGGACTGAGTCTCAGAAGGAAGATGGATCTGATGAGTATTGTGGTTATGTTTAACTTATGAAAGATATTAGGGCTGGGGGATTTAGCTTAGTGTTAGAGTACTTGCCTAGCAAGCACAAGGAGGTCGATTCTGTCCTCAGCTCCGTGAGGTGGGGTAGGGGGAGGAGAAAGACAAAAAAACTTATGAAGGATGCTATCTTTCAAATAAATTATTATTTATTTATTTATTATTTATTTATTTAATGTGGTATTTTGCTATGGGTGTCAGATCTCCTGGAACTGGAATTACCCTCAGTTTTAAGCTGCCATGTGTGCTGGGAATTGAACCCAGGTCCTCTAGAAGAGCAGTCAGTGCTCTTAACTACTGAGCCATCTCTCCAGCCTTCTATGTTAACTTTTAATAGGAAATGTAGACATGTGTGAAGATGCCCATTTCTCCATATTCGTTATAATATTTTGAGAAATGAATAATAACTATGAACTTTCCGAAATAATTTTCCATGCCAATAACTTCGATGTTTGTATAACTGAAGGTTCCTTTTTTTCAAGTAAATTCGTTTATGTAGTTTTAAATGATAGTAAAATTTTTAAAGAAAAAATGATTAATGCCAAATGTCACACAAATACTAAAGTGATTGAGTCAAGCCTTGTCCTGACCCAAGAAGAAACTCACTAAAAATGAAGTAATAAAATCACGATGTACAGTGGACCAAAACCACAGCTCTCTCCAAGGTCCACTCTGAACAGCATTCCAGTGTTCGTACAGCACTTCTCCTGGTCCTGGCTTTGAGAAGGAGAACGGTCAGTTTACTCTAAAAGCACATTTGGGGTGTGTGAATTTGCATGTGTGTATATCATTTTGTACATTAAAAATGCATTAAAGCATAAACTAACAAAATATTAACTGACTACAACATAGCTTATAGTGTTAATATTGTTTACTCTATGTCGTAAGACCTCCGTCTTCTCGCCTATCTGATGCAGCAATCCTGTGCTGAACTTGATCTTGTCACTTGAACCTGACAGTTCAGGCTCAGGCTAGGATTTTGTAGACAGGATTAATATAGGTGCTAAATTATTCCATTTACTTAACTTCTGGCTCAACATAATCTTTTAAAAAAATACTGTTTTAAGTCATATCACCAGGTTGAAAAGTCAACACAAGGTATCTCCTTCCTGCGGGAACTGTACCTGTTGAAACAGCTCACATTACTGGGTTGCTGTTCTCTTACATGTCACTTGAGACATTGACATTTGTCACACTGCTCTGATGAGTTCTGATGTAAGCCATGCTTAATGTTTAATAGTGACATATCCATGTGAGACCAATTTCTGTGGGTTCCATAGTATAATTTTTTCCCTTCAAGTATATTGCTGTCATTTGTAATTTTTCTTTCAGGAAGAAATATGATTTGCTCAAGTTAATGACATATACTCATCACTTCAGTTCAAAATGCAAAACCATGAACAAAAATTCAACCTTATACATCCTTTGCATAATCATGTACATATTTAGAGTTCTATCTTAAATGCAAGCTGGCCAAAAGAATGAGTAGAAATAAACAAATATAATGATTCAGAAATAAGCATCATATTAACTAATAATATGCTATATGATATGTAGTATTTATTGAGGAACGCTTATTTTAGCATTGTTTACAAATTATACTGGGCACAAACCAATGAGGGAGCTGACTAAATAAATCATATTGCTTCCTTGTATTTGAGTACAATGCTTCCATCCTAAAGATAGTGTCAGTTCTATGGGTGCTGACACACTCTGATAGATACATCATCAATAAACGGTGAAAGACACAGAACAGTACTGCAAATCCGCCTAAGAAGAACGTGTCCCTGTACAGATGTACACAGGAATGAAACACCTCTGGGAGTAAAGCCATGAAGTGAGGAACAGAGCTTGTCTCTGTGGAGCAGTTGAGCACATTACAGACACATGCAAGGGGAGGACCTACACTTTCCATCTCTGCAACAAATGATGCCGGGGAACTAAATAGTCACATGCAAAAGAACGAAACTAGATCTGCATCTCTCACCCTGCGTAAAAATCAACTCAAAATGGGTCAAATGCCGGAAACTACAGTACTGCTAGAGAAAGACATAGGCAAAGCACATCGAGACAGAAGCAAAAACATCATGCAAAGGATGCCGATAGCACAGAAAATGATCCTAAGAGTTGCAAACTGTTAAAGCTTCTGTCCAGGAAGGGGAAAAATCAGCAGAGTAGAGACCACTTGTAGAGTGGGGGGAAATCTTTGCTGATTGTGAATATGATAGGAGATTGATATCTAGAATATGTAAACAGCCATAGACATTGCGCACCAAAAATCATCCAGTCAATAAATGGGCTACCGAGTTGAGTAGTAGACCGATCTCAAAGTAAGAAATACAAAGGCCAAAGGCTGGATGTGGTGGTGCACATCTTTTATCCTAGCACAAGGGAGGCAGAAGTAGATGAACCTCTGTGAGTTTAAGACTGTCTGATCCATATAGCAAGTTCCTAGTCAGGAGGTATTGACGTAGTGAGGCCCTGTCTCAAAACATAAAATAAAATGAAAGAAAAGAAAATGAATTATAAATGACCAACTAACACCTAAAAACACATTTAACACCCTTAGCAATCAGGAAAATTAAAATTTTTGTGAGGTTCCCTCTCACCTGAGTCAAAACAATTATCAAGAAAAGAAATGACGGGGCTGGAGAGATGGCTGAAAAGAAGTGACAACCAACTCCGGCAAGTATTTGGAAAAACAGGAACCCTTATATACTGGGGGTGCTCGTGCAAACTGGAGTAGTTGTTATGGAAATCAGTATGGAAAAAAATACTTAAAAATTGAACTGTTAGGACTGGGAATGTTCTAGGTGGATCAGAACACTTGCCCTGAAAGCATGAGGACCGGGGTTCAAATCTTAGCACCCACATAAAAGCCTGGACTAGCCACTTGTTTCTTTAATCCCAGCACTGTGAGGCAGAGACAGGCAGATCCCGAGAGCTTGATGGCCAGCCAGTCTAGCTGGGACTGTAAGCTTCTGGTTCAGCAAGAGCCCTTGGTTCAAAACAACAAAGCAGGCCTGAAGACAACTAAGATCCTGAATTGACCTCTTCGTGTGGATGGAAGAGGACACATACCTCTACCCGCATGCATGCACAACATACACACGTACACAGGGAGAAAGAATCTTACCGTGTGACCCGCCTGTACCAACCCCAGGTGTATACACAAAGGACTCTAAGTTGGCGAGCCACAGAGATGCCTGCACATCATGTTCACTATTTTACAACAGACAATCAAAGAAACGAGCCTGGAGATCCATCAGGAGATAGATGGGAAGCCGGGTGCAGTGTCACAGACTCACAATAAAACTCACTAAATGTTTGACTAACTAACATGAATTAAACTGATTGATTAATTTAAAATTTTCTCTTCCCCTACATCTGTCACTTTTTGGAGTGTGTCCTTTCCCTGGAAATTAGTCTGAGACGAGTACTTGGTCCTTCTCGAGGGCACCGTGTCTTGATCTGTATTCATTACTTTTTCCTGCTAATGTGACAAAAATACACGATAGAAGCAACTTAAAGGAGAAAGAGTTTGCTTTGGCCTTCGGTTTAAAGGGATATGATTCAATATGGTGGGAACAGTATGGTGGTAGGTGGGGTTTCATCCACGGAAATGGGAGCTTGCAGTTTGCTTATTAAATCAAAGGCAGTCAGGGAAGCCAATTGGCTTATGATCCTCCCGCTCAACCCCTAAGGTGTCCAGCTAGAACCATATACAAAAAGTTCTACAACCTCCCTAAACAACATCACTAACAGGAGCCAAGTGTTCAAATGCAGGAGCCCATGGAGGATGTTTTCTATTCAAACTGTAAAACACCCCAAGTTCATGTCTACATATGAAGTGTGAGGCTGGGGAAGTTTATCATAATGATTTTCAGAGACAATTCCTCCTGGACAGGAATTAACAGGAGGGACATTTTACCTCTGGAGAATTATGTAGACGAGAAGAAGGGAAAGAATGAGATATCTTGGGGTAAAGCCCCAATTGCATGTACAAAATCCCCAGACAAGATGAAGAAAATTTTCTGGTTTTATTTTCTTTGGTTTGGTTCTTTGGACACTGTTGTTTGTTTTCAGACTTTTTCTTTTGGCTCTTTTGGGGGGCCTGCCACCCAGCTCCCACATAAATCATTCATGGAGGCTTATTCTTAATTATGAATGCCTGGCCTTGGCTTGGCTTGCTTCTTGCCAGCTTTTCTTAATCTAAATTATTCTGTCTACCTTTTGCCTCTGGGCTTTTACCTTTCTCTATTTCTGTATACCTTTCTTTCTTACTCTGTTGCTGGTTGTGTAGCTGGGTTGCTGCCCCCTGATCTTCTCCTCTCTCTTTTACTTTTAGATCTCTCTTCTTCTAGATTTCTCCTTGTATTAATTCTTTCTACCTACAAGCCACACCTATCCTTTCTCCTGACTTGCTATTGGCCATTCAGCTCTTTATTAAACCATCAGATATTCTAGATGGGCACAGTAACACAGATTCACAGAGTTAAACAAATACAACATAAACAAAAGTAACACATTTTAAAATAATATTCCCAAACAGGACACATCCTGTGCAGTTTCCAAGCTTTTAGGGAAATTCTGCATCCATTTATTGTTCTTTGCCTAAGAACCAGAGTTCTATCAGAACAGCTGTTCTTAAGGTAACACAATGGCAACTTCTTGCTTGGCTATTGCATGTACATGATCCAGATCTTCCTATATGTCCTCAAAGAAGGACAGAAAAGCTAAACCTAAGGGTGTGAAGAAGATGGCAATATCATTGCGAAGGCCATGAGCTATGACCCAACATGACCAAACTCAAGGTGGGGACCATGAATGAGAGGAACTCAGGAGAACTGATTGCCTGCAGGGAGCAGCAGTACAGAACACTAGCACCAGATTGGACCAGCCACTCTTCCATACAAAACAGTAAGGAGCCAGAAGACGGGATGTAACTCACCTTACCTCGATTCGCATGAGAACACGTGAAAAAGCCTACCTTCCAGACTGTGTCTCCTTACTGCACCTCAGCATGAAACATATCAACATTCCCACTGTGAAAAGTAGAATTTGTCTTTGCTTATTCTTAAGTTTGAATCTACTTCTCTCTGACTTGGACCCATTCAACCAAAGCTCCATTAAAATCTGTTTTTAATTTTCCTTGCTATGGAAACATCAACAGGCCATTTATTCAATGCAAGAAAAAAGTGTGTATCTGTGTGTGTATGTCTATGTATCTGTCTGTGTGTGTATCTGTATTTCATGTGTGTCTGTGTGTGCCTGTGTCTATGTGTGTGTCTATATATCTGTGAGTATCTGTGTGTGTATGTGTGCCTGTGTGTATAAAAATGATATATGTAACAGCCACCTGTGAAAGTTATCTATGTAACAGCCACCAAAAAAAAAAAAAAGGAATCTCTAGTTACAATAATTAACTATTTATAGTGCATTCATGTGCATTTCCAAATAGAAGTTAGTTTGACTCTGACTCTGCCCCTCCATCATTCAATTCCTTCGAAGCCCCTAAAGTATTTCCTGCCTTGGGTATTCATCAAAGTGCTGGAAAATTACACAAGAACAATCAGATAAGACAGCTGATATGGCTGACTCCAATGTGACTGCTTCCCTCCTTCCTCTATGATTAATTACAACTAAATTGATGTTACTAGCAATGATTAATTTACAACTTAGGTGCAAAGTAAATGAACTAAGCAAATTGGAATTGGCACCAGCAATTTCTTAAGCCTCAGCCAAGCACCCAGATCTAAAGCTACTGTGCACAGAATAATTTCTCTCCAAAATGGATTCAATATCTAGATAAAGTCTTTGTTTTATTTATTTATGTAAGTGTATTTTCTTATATCTTCTGAAGCGAACATTATCTCACACTTTACTTGGCTGTAATGCATATACATGGATATGTATATCTCAAGACAAATGTCTCATTTACTCTCAATAAATTCAAAATGCTTTCTTTCATCCTAATCTTTCACCATTTGCTTTTAAGGACATAGATTAGGCTGGGAGGAGACACAGACTCAGAGGTGGACCAATCATGTCTATTCTGAGCCAAATTTCTCTACTAAGAGGGAAAAACATTTAATCATGTCATAGAGTTAAAAAAAAAAAAAAAAAAAAAAAAAAAAACTGAACTACCTTGGCCAGAGAGGGTTTCCCTAGACCCTGTCCTGCAGTATTTCCTGTGAGCTCTCTAGAAGAACATTGAGAGCAGCCAAGGTTTATACCCTGCTCTTGCCTGTCCAGCAGACTGTATCTGCGATGACCACACTCAAAGGACATTGAGTCAGAAAGTATAAATGTATAATCTCTTTGTAGAGGGAGGAGGAAGTTTCCATCTAATAGCTATTTCTGAAGAAAGATGGAGATATGATCGTTAGAGGCCGTTCATATCCATCTGGTTTGAGCACAAGGATTTCCACTAAGGACCCTGCATCTGGGGTTGGGGGTAGGGACTGAATGATGGAGGGTCAGAAGCCTACTCAAAGCTAGACTTTTATTTAGAACAATTTTTTTTTATTTAAAATCAACAGTGTATACTCTTCCTTATAGCATTTACAAAATTTCTAAACAAAACTACTTAACTTGGTCAAACACCTTTTTCTCCAAACATTTCTTCAATAAGGCATGCGACCCAACTGAACTGAAGGGGATAACAAGATAAGCTTCCCAGAGCCTGGGCTGGACTTTTGTTGTTTACTATTTCAAGCACTTAAAATAGAGCTACCTGACATGTATGAGGTGCCTGATTCTTTGTTAAGTAGCTATGTGTTTTAGTCTTTAGGATTTAGAATTCTGGGGCCCCATGAGGTGAGGCCGGCCATCAAGCCTGAGTTCTTGAGTCCTGTCCTTGAGCCCACATGGTAGAAGAAAACTCAGGCTCCTGCATATTGGCTTCTGATCTCTCTACTTACACACACACAACACACACACACACACACACACACACAATGATAAAATAGTTCTGTTACCACACTGAATTTTTTTTTTAAGGTATTGCTATACCTGAACTTATGTGGAGGAAATTTGACGAGGGGTACAAAGGAGAGTCAGCCACAGAGTGTGAAAATATATCCTATAGCTGTGCCCTGTGTAAGGCTATGTCTATTAACAACCTGCCTCACATGTGATGTTGGCCCCAATAGAATATATGACATCTTAAATCAGTGGTGCCTGGACCATCCCGACTTGTGAGCGTGCCTGGTGTGTGAGCGTATGTGCTGAGATGTGTGTGTGTGTGTGTGTATGTGTGTGTGTGTGTGTGTGTGTGTGTGTGTGTGTGTGTGTTTCTGTGGGTGTGTGTGGGTGTGTTTCAGTGGGTGTGTGGGTGTGTGTCTATGGGTGTGTAGGTGTGTGTCTACGGGTGTGTATAGGTGATGAAATCACCCATTGATGCTTTTGTCAGAATACATCCTGTCATTGAGTCTGCATATAATTTATTTCCCTAAAACAGACATACCTTTGAGCAAAAATGAAATAATACCAACCCAGACTTTAGCGTTTCCCCCATAGGAAAGACACACAGCTGTTCTATTGTCTTCTCTTGTATATTGTCCCATTCTAAGGACTCTTTGTACCATTCACCTGCTTTACCCACATTCCTTAGCGGCCTGATACCCTCTTTTCAGCTTTTTTGGGGAACCTTTGTCATTTTACATTCAAAGCAAAAACCGGGAACTTTACTTCAAACACTGGGCTACATCATTATTTCAAATGTCTGGCTTTAGTTTAAGAAAAGCAGTTCTCTGAACAAGAGGGTCTCCTTTGAGGGTCCCCTTCCTTTTATCCTGTACTGCTGAGACTGCTCCTAACTTAATTGCCTTCATGATCACATATGTGTGAGTCTGTCCTCAATAAATATGAAGATGAGTGAGTGTGGATGCCTTCAAGAAATGTAAAGACTGATGAGGAGCTTGGTTTACATATAATTGTGAAAACTATATGTGTCCTTGAATGGACACATAGACAACTGGTTGTTTGTGTAAATCTAAACAGTAAACTTACTAACATAGATTCAAAATTATGAATTCTAATTCCTAATTTGGTACTTATTTTTAATAGGTTAAGAGCCTTCATATTTAACCTAGACACACAGCTGCATCATTTTGTAATTTATGCCACATTTTTATTTGTAAAGAAATTTGAAACAATAACAGAGAACTATCCCCCACATTAAATGTAAGATGATTGATACATGTGGCTACTTAAGTACTGTGACTGAGAGAAGAGTGAGTTTGATTATTTTAAACAGCTTCATGATATAATAGTACAGAATATTGTAATATATGATAAAAACCACAGTATTAGAGTAGTTTTATTTATGCAAAGCCTCACGGGTTTTATTTTTCCAAGCCCCTCATGTAATTTTTGGAGACAGAAGGAACAGAACATTAGAGCCACTGACTGGAGTCTTGCTGCCTTCTGTAGATCTCACTGTGATAACGTTCTCCGTTGACAACTCATAGCATCCATTAATTGATAGGAATCTTTTGTAATTCAACTGAGGAAGGCTTTGGCAAAGAGATGGTCAGAGACTTCAGTGCTGACAAGGCAAGGTGAATGGTACCATTCTTGTCCTTAACTCTGTTAGGATATCTGCAGCTCTACTGCGCTGCTCAGCCTATTAGCATCTTCCCAGGGGTGTATAAGCTCTCTCCAGCCGGAAGCTCTCCGGACTTACTACTTACGGATATTTATTTCACTTCATTATTCTATCACTTCTCATTGTCAAATCGTGGAGTGTATGCCCCTCCTTAGCATTAGGCTGCGAACTCTGAAAGAGCAAGCGTGACGGGCGGTCACTTTCTGACCGTGTTCAGTGCCTAGCACACCAAGGACATGGGACCTCAAGTACTCAAGGTATCGATCTCCCCAGATCACTGAAAGGCATTCACTTTGCCTACTAGATTTTAACTCCCCTCTGTCTATAAGTAAACAGGAGAAAGAAAAAATAATTTATATGAAAAAAAGAACTTGCTACGTTCTCGTGGCATCCATAATGTCTTTGGATGGTGGTGTGCCCCCTAGTCTGTTTGTGGCATTCCCTGACAAGGTAATAAGCTGGCCCAGCTTTCCAAATAAAACACAGGTATAAATCAGTGTTCCAAAGACTTTGGTGATGATGGCCCTTCCCCTTTCTCAGTACTCTTGGTACTGCCAATGTTCTGGCCATAGACGTTGTCCTGAAAAAGTTGCCTTCAGCTGTTAAACTATTGAAGTCATCAAGAGGAAGCATTATGTTCACACAAATGATTTATTAAATGTACGATGTATCAACTAGAGTCGGTCATGGATTCAAGCAGAAGTCGGCATGTGGCCTCTTAGTCTTCCCAGGTACAGCAAACATCGATGTGGTAACCGCACAGCTAACTCCAATTTTGTGCCTCCAGGCACAAGGAGTGCTCACAGAGAAACAAATTATGTTTCCTAAAAACAAATGATCCTGTGGCTTGAAAGTGGGAGTTTTCTAAAGAGTCTCATTATTAGGTGGGTCAAAATAATGGAAGAGCAAAAATCATGAATCCCAAACTAAAGTATATCATATATTGTATTATCATCCTCCTCCACCTCACCTCCTCCTCCTTCTCTTTCTCCTCCTCCTCTTCTTCTTCCTCTTCCATACATAAAGATATGCTAGGATATCAGGAAAGACAGCAGAAATTAATTTTAGAATCTAAAGATTTTAGAAAACTTTATTATGTTGAGCTATTAAACACTACTTAAATGATTTGCAAGTTTGCCCTATTTTTCCTTTTTATATGCTTTTTTTTTTTTTTTTTCTGAGACAAGGTTTCTCTTTGTAGCTTTGCGCCTTTCCTGGAACTCACTCTGTAGACCAGGCTGGCCTCGAACTCACAGAGATCTGCCTGCCTCTGCCTCCCGAGTGCTGGGATTAAAGGTGTGCACCACCACCACCACCACCACCACCACCACCACCACCACCACCACCACCCAGCCCTTTTTATATTCTTAACAGTCCATAATGAACATTGATTTCACTCTGATTATTTCATACTATTTTACCTCGTCTTACATTAGGTATTCTAGAACTCAAAATCAAGTATGAGCTTTCAGAAGAAACTTCCCTAAGTTTGTCAAGATATTTTCCATATCAGAACAAAAACTATGATCTATTATTATTGGTTGTATTTCATGACTTACCAGTCATCTGAATGACTCCAACTGACTATATATCTAAATTATATACTGATCAGTTCTTAGAGTTTTAGGGTATATTCACCTTTAATTTGTAATTCATTTTTATGAAATCCAGGTGTTTACTTTGGCCATGGAGGTGAACTAATCTCCTTTCATGGAACTAAAGCCTTCTCTTTAGGAAAGAAAACATGCCTACTACTTCCTTCTTTCTCACACAGATCTGTAAAACAAGAGCCTGGTTTTAGGATCTTTTGCATAAAGACCCGATGACGTGTAGGTGGCTAGTGTTTCAGTTGTCTTAGCAAGTCTTTTGCACAGAGCGGTAAACCGCACTTCCCATCCTGTCTGTTAAACAATCCATGAAGGAACTGGACTCACGTTGATGACTCATTAGCAGGTGCGTCTTTCCCTTTACTAATAACAGACAAATCCACATTCAGCCTATCAGCTGTTGTCGTCACAGCCTCTGACGTCTCATTGACAGAATCTTCTCTCAGATAGAAAACTGCGTCTTTCCGAGAGTCAGGGCAGAGTTCTCGATGCCACACTTCCAAAGTAGAGTGACATAAGAACAAACCTCTTACTCTCCTGTCTTTCTTCTTGGGGCCTTCTCACAACACTCCTAGAGAAGAAATGTCAATGTAAAAGCCTGGATGCTAGGATGACTTGGGGGACTCCCCCTGGAAGGAGTACTTTGTAAAATGTGGAGTGACATGAATTCAAAGTTTCTGGAAGAGGCAGAGCTAGCTGTCAAACGGAGAAAGGAAATCCAGCTTCAGAGAGAGAGAGGTGGCAGCTCCCTTTGCCTCGGTTCTTGACAGATGGTATATTTCCCAACTCTCTTCCCTCATGAGACTCAACTTTGTTCTTTTCATTGAATTCAGCCAGACACTGTGCATTACACATCTTTCCTCTGAAAGCTGGCCCATGATGCACTACACAGACATTGTCTCCTAAGTCACATTCTTGAGGGACACCACAGTGACCGCAATTATGTGCTCAATGTACTCCAAGCATAGACATTTCTTTAGTCTTCAGAAAAAAAAACCTCTGGCCTCTCCCATTTCCTGTCTTCACTCTCTGATCCAGGGCACTGCTTTCCCTTGTACAGCATCTTTTATTCACCCTAGCATAAACCCTTGAAGAAGTTAGACTTTCTAAATAAAAAAAAATTTGAAAGATGTTTGGCTTCAGGCTTTTTCCACTGTCACCCTGCAATTCACTCAGGACGAGGGAAGTAGTGTCTAAATTCTGCTTTTTTTTAGAATGGATAAGGGAACAACATAACAGAAACACAATGTGGATTAACACAGCTAACAAACAGTATTGCTCTAACAGTTCAAGTGTGTATGAACTACTTACAAATGAAAAACTATTGAGTAAGGGAAAAGATGGCTGGAAATAATAAATAGCAGTTTTACTATATCCTCACCAGAGCCAAGCCTGATGAATAAGGCGGTGTTCGAGATGGGTGATTCAGTTTAGGGTCCAAAATGAGCTGTAACTGTAAAGTAATTAAATTGACATTATTAATGACTTGCAAGCTGGCTCCTAAATCAATTCTAAACCCTGGAAATAATTACCACGCCACCAAAACACTATGCTCAACAGCTTTTGTTTGCATACAAAATTGCTAGTGATATGTGTCTTTACTTCCTAGCAATTTAAATATATAACAACTTATTACCCAATAAATGTTTATTACATTCTTATGTGTCCAAATTTTGTCTGAGCATTAGAATACTTCAGTGACTAAAACAAGCAAAAAAAAAAAAAAAAGAAAGAAAAGAAGAGAAAAGAAACAAAGGAAGACAAAAGAAAGAGAGAAAAAGAAAAAGCCAGTAGAAATGCTTACTCAAGTTAGGAATGGTGCTGCCTGCCTGCATCTCAGTACTTAGTACTCAGGATACTCAGGAAGGGAGATTGTGAATTAGGGGCCAGACCAAGCTGTGGAAGTTGACCCTGTTTCAAAACAAACTAAGAAATAACAACAACAACAACAAAAGTGTTATATTCATGGAGCTTGCATCCTCCTGCATGAAAACTATGATAAAGCAAATAAATAAATCATAAATAATCATCAGTGGTGATAAGTGTTCTGAAGATAAAAGTTTAGAACAAGAAATGAGACCAGAAGAGTAGGGACAGTTGATCAGTTCTAGAAGGTTCGCCAGAGGCTATCTCCCCAGGAGAGAGCTAAAGATGGAGAATCAGGGAAATTACAAGCTGGGGAGAAAGAGAAACAGATCAGTAGATGTGAGCAGGTGGCAACGTGAAGTCAGCAAAAAGCTAAATGGCTGGCATCAAAAGGGCAAGAAAGAGCAGCAGGACTCAAGATCAGGATGCCAACTGAAGACCAGCAGAAGCTGACCTCTGTGAGGTGGTGGCATTATTCCAGTGAGATGAGAAGACTTTCTAGAGTTTGATATGATCTGATTGATATGGCTTTAATGGGATCATTATAGTTGTTGTGTTGAAAGTGGACTACCTGGTGCAAGCCGAATAGAGCCTCACTGGAAGGTGAGTGCATTCATCTGACGAGAAGATGAGCATGCATTGGACCAACAAGTTAGCAGGGGAGGTGATGAAACCGACCAAGCTGAGGGTGAAGCTAGACAACAGAACTCAGCAGAACTTACTGCCAGACCGGATTTGAAATGAAACAGGAAGAAAGGACCCAAAGATGAGCCCTGGGAAGGATCAACAGGCCATTCAGAGCCACATAAAATTGTGGGTTAAGAGTATTGGGGGGGAAACACGTGGGATTCATTTCTGGAAAGGCTGTTTTCTGTGGTGATAATTGTGTTCCTCAAAATATTGTGCACCCTAATAAACTTATCTGGGGTCAGAGAACAGAACAGCCACTAGATACAGAGGCCAGAAAATTGTGGCACATACGCCTTTAATCCTAGCATTCCAGAGGCAGAGATCTGCCTTGATCTCTGTGAGTTCAAGGCCACACTGGAGACAGCCAGGTGTGGTAACAAGAGCCTTTAATCCCAGGAAGTGGTGGCAGAAAGCAGAAAGGTATATAAGGCGTGAAAACCAGAAACTAGAGCTGGTTAAGCATTCAGGCTTTCAAAAAGCAGTTCAGCTGAGATTCATTTGGATGAAGACACAGAGGTTTCCAGTCTGAGGAAACAGGATCAGCTGAGGAATTGGCAAAGTGAGGTAGCTGTGGCTTGTTCTGCTTCTCTGATCTCTCAGCATTCACCTCAATACCTGGCTCCAGGTTTGATTTTATTAATAAGACCTTCTAAGATACGTGCTACAGTTTTCATGCAACTTGACAATAAAATAGTACTTGCTAGTCTAAAGACTGGAGCTGAGGTTCAAACTAGAGATGGATGCTGAGGACCATGATCCTAAAGAAGTGTTGAGATTTTAAGACCCAAGACTTAGTGAGATTATGAACTCACTTAAAGAATTTTGTCTGATAGTGAGACAAATAATTTCTGTCAATAGAAAACAATTCTGACACTAGTCACATGAAATTAGTATAGTCTGACAGGTTAAGGGCATAGTCCTCCTCAAAAGCCACCTCACTTCAAACACAAATGTCAAAGTTCCCTAGAGCTTCTCACAATTGATAATTCACCAAACTTCTCTGTGGAGCTCAAAAAGACACTCTATGTACAATTACATCTCTATTACGAAAGATGCAAATTAGGATTAAACAAATGAAGAGAACCTCATAGGTGTGAAACAGGCTCACTGTGTACTGATTGCAAACTTGTTGGGGTCTGGTGAGACAGAATGTTCATGTCAAATCCCATAAAGCAGATTTATTACTAACAGATAAGCAGCCAGGGAAAGTGACAGGCTTACAGTGTTGTATAATGGTTCTTCAAGACTCAGGAAGCCTATCCAGAGAAGACAGATACTGTCTGCCTTCTACGTGGGTCTCACATGCCTCACACTGAGGGACCCTGAAAAATCACTGACCTTTGGTTTTATACCCCCAAACTCCAGGAATCTCTAAGTAAAGGCATTGGGCACCAACCTGTTTCTGGTAAATGCTAGGCTAGGCTGACCAACCTGTCTCTGTCTTAAGGTAATACATCCTCAGTCCTTTCTTACAGTTATTTATGGAAACTATGAACAAGAGGAAGGGACATAAGAACTAAGTCAGTCTGGGCTACTTGGAGAGCTGTGCTGCAATTTCATGTCTCAAGCTCAAGATGAATCAACGTCCTGGCATATCAGTCTATGTCAATGACTAGGAAAGCTCAGCTAATTGTTGGTGTTTAGAGTTTTGCTGAGGTTTTATTACATAGGCAAGAAGTCAGCTTCTATCTTCCTTCTGCTCCCAGAGGCTGGGCTAATATCATGTGGTCTGAAGTGTAATCACAGCATTGGTCTTTCCAAAATGGCCCAATCATTGGAAATTACTATGGGCTTGACATGAGTCACTTCAGGACTAGAAACTCAAGTGTGATCTCAGGAGTCACCAGACATATCAACGACTCTCCTATTACTCAAGACATTTGGAAGTCATTGAATTCCCTCTCTAGAACCAGAGACAAAGGCTAGGCAAATATTTTACTCTACAATATACTCTTTTACTGAAGTACATATAAATGCATAACTCTTTAACTGTCCCTTTGAAGTAGTTTTAATATCTTACTGGTCCCCTCATTGATTGATGAGTATAATAAATATTGGCCATGTATTCATTATATAATTGCATGAAAGTAATGATTTAACCTTTTTGAAATTTAAACTCTAAGAAGGGTATTAAGTGAGATAACCAACAAAATAAATCAAGAAGACAGATGTTCCAAGGAATTCCCCTAAGTAGTCTGTGGCAAGGTGTAAGAGATACGATACAATAAGTAATCTGTGGCAAGGTGTAAGAGATATGATACAATCAGCCTAAAAATCACAGGAATGACTAGTGGTCACCTCAAAACAAAACAAAAAACAGGAAAGTAAGTTCCCCTGAAATTCAAGCGAGGAATTTAGTTCCAAGAAAAAAGTGTATCAAATGAAGAGAATTTGCTTCAAAGGAAAGCACACCATGAGGATGGTAGATAGAGGAAAACAGGGTCAAGTGAAGATTTTATTTATTTATTTATTTATTTATTTATTTATTTATTTATTTATTTAATGGAAGGAATCGGTCTGTTTAGAATCTAATGGAAAGAAAAAATGAGGCCAAAGAAGAGGAGACTCAAAGGCTCTGTTGGCTTCCAGCTTTCTGTGATTCCCTGATGCGACCTGGTTTATTTTAGGACCTCAGAATAACTTTACGAAGTCAACTCTTTTCACATTCATATCATCGGATTTCCTCAAACTTTCTACTTTAAAAAAATTCAAAGCTATACTGGTTGACAGCACATTGAATAAAGAGAAAACACAAGAGGAGAAGAGAAGTTTAGACCTACTAGATGAAATCCAAGATGTCTGGGTTGATTTGCCACCATAGCTTACACATATCTGGGGTGGGGGTGTTAGAGCTCAGGCTCTGCAAATCATACATCCTTAAAGCTGCCTTTGCTTTGGAAGGACTGACTCGTATCCTTAAATTGCAGATGCCTCATTTGGGGTAGGAAAAAATCTGATAAGCACAGGACAAATCACAGTAGAAAACAAAGCCCAGAGATTTTTAGCATGGGATGGTACAATCTCTCACCAAAAAGAGCTGAGGTGTAGATTTGGATTTGATTGACGGATAGACCACTGGCCCATAGATGAAGTGTACCTGCACCCACAGCCTTCTGTTTCCTATCATCTTGCCCCAAACCATTTGCTTGTTTTCCAGGTTGTTCTTAGGGCCAGGTCCCACAGTGAGACTTGTATTACCACTTCCTTCCTCTCATCCAGTCACCTGTAGATGACATGCAGACTTCTGTCATCACATCCTGATTGGGACAGCTTCTCACAGGGTTGCTGCCTTTCTGTTCTCTGACTTGTGCTATCCAGAGGCCAGGTCGCTGCCAACCTTTCCTAACTATTCTTCTGCTCCATAAGGTTTCATCCAAACTTGGCTGACTCATCTTCCAGGCAAAGGCAACCTCGGTAAGAATAGGACAACATGGCTGTGTCTGCCTCCCAGGGGATTCAGGCACTGGTGGAAGTGAGTGCCCTCAAGGAACACGGGCTAGCATAGGGACTGAACAATGACTTGATGTGACACAGGTCAGCTCTCCTGGAAAAACATGGCTGCCCCTCCCAGGTAAGGCAGTACAGAAACTCCATTCCTGTGGGGAATTGGGGGGTCAGACAGTTCTCGGAAGAAGGAGAGGCAGACCAGGCTGACTTAAACCAATGTCGAGAAGCACAGTGAGAGAAATTGTCCTTCAAGCAACCTGTCAGAGGAAAACCCTGTCAATCATCTCGTGTGTATGAAATGACCTGAAAGACCACACTCGGGCTTCAAGTCATGGGATAAGCAGCCAGTACACTACAGATGGTCCCAAAGTTACAACAGTACACCTGTCAATCAGAGTAAGGACCTATCCTACTTCTGGCCTCTAAGGAGCAGCTCCCCACTCCTCCCAAAATTGTTTGCTTCCCACCTCCTATTCAAGACCCTCTCTGAACCTTGTCTTTTATACCCAGTACTTTAATCTCTAGCTTACTCATTCACCTAACAAACCTTGACATCCAAGGGCTCAATGTTTCCAGACTCCTGTTCTAGGAGCTAGAGATTCATCAGCAAACAAAATCATACCTTAATGGATTTGTGTGTGTGTGTGTGTGTGTGTGTGTGTGTGTGTGTGTGTGTGAGAGAGAGAGAGAGAGAGAGAGAGAGAGAGAGAGAGAGAGAGAGAGAAGCAGAGAGTGTGTGAAGAAATACATTGGCTACAGCTGATGAAAAACAAGGGTGGGGAGATTGAGGGGGCTGTAATATTGCTGTTGGTGGTTTGTGGCGGTATTGTGTTCCCCAAAATATTGTGCACCCTAATAAACTTATCTGGGGTCAGAGAATAGAACAGCCACTAGATACAGAGGCTAGAAAAATGGTGGCACACACGCCTTTAATCCTAGCATTCAAGAGGTAGAAATCCATCTGGATCTCTGTGAATTCAAGGCCACATTGGAAACAGCCAGACATGGTGACACACTCCTTTAATCCCAGAAAGTGAGCCTTTAATCCCAGGGAGTGAGAGCAGAAAGCAGAAAGATATATAAGGCATGAAAACCAGGAGCTAGGCTGGTTAAGCATTCAGGCTTTCAAGAAGCAGTTCAGCTGAGATTCATTTGGATAAGGACTCAGAGGCTTCCAATCTGAGGAAACAAGATCAGCTGAGGAATTGGCAAGGTAAGGTAGCTGTGGCTTGTGCTGCTTCTCTGATCTTTCAGCGTTCACCCCAATACCTGGCACCAGCTTTGATTTTTATTATTAAGACTCTTTAAGATTCCTGCTACAGGGGGTCAATGGAGACCTGCATGAGAAACGGATAACAGACAAAGGAATACAAGTCCACAACTAGACGGTTAAACTTTGCCTCCCCCCCACACACACACTTTTAAATGTCGACTGTCATCTTTTTGGTTTAATTTTTAAAATGTCTTTTCAGGGAAAGTCGTGAGTGTTTAATGAGCAAAAATTCTTAAATTAGTAATAAGAATCTGATCCAAAAAAAAAAAAAGCCTCCAAGAGACATTTGACCCAGACCCAGCCCCCTGGAGTTGGGGATATCAAACCAAGTGAGATTTCTGTAGAAGAGGCTGGGGCCTTTAGCGTTTTGATAACCACAATTACTTTTGTGACTCTCCTCTGTTCCGTCTTACTGATGATTTACTGAACCACAACTGGGTCCTTTGCTTCCTTACTGGTAACATTAATGTCAGCACAGTTTTCACAGGGAGGAAGGTAATGAATCTAAGCAAACATGCAAAATCACCTTCTTTCTTGAACTATCATACAGAATCAATGAATGAAAGGAGAGAGGAAGTCTGGTGTGGTAGTGCACGCCTTTAATCTCAGTGCTCGGAAGCAGAGGCAGGTGGATCTCCATGAACCAGACTGCTCTACATAGGGAGTTCCAGGAGAGCCAGAGTAAAATAGTGAGACCTGTCTGAGAAAGGAGGGAAGGAAGGAAGGAAGGAAGGAAGGAAGGAAGGAAGGAAGGAAGGAAGGAAGGAGGAAGGAGAAGGGAAGGAGGGAAAGAGGGAGGAAGGAAAGAAGGAAGGAAGGAAGGAAGAAAGGAAGGAGAAGGAAGGAAGGAGAAGGGAAGGAGGGAAGAAGGAAGGAAGGAAGGAGAAGGGAAGGAGGGAAAGAGGAAGGAAGGAAGGAGGGAAGGAGAAGGAGGAAAGGAGGGAGGAGAGGAGAGGAGGGAGGGAGGAAGGAAAGAAGGAAGGAAGGAAGAAAGAAAGTAGTAGAGAAATCTGCCTATGTCAAATGATCATTCTTAGTCTAGAAGACCCAACTAAGCATCACTGATACATATGTTTATTTTATGCATAAGTAAACTGAGGTTGAGAGGATTTATGTCATCAGCTTAAGCGTACACAACTGGCAGAAGCCACATGGCTGGGATCTCACCCCAGGCATGTATGACCCCAGATCCCATGCTCACAATTCCGCATTATGCCCTCTGTGCCCTACAGTCACTTAACTGAGAAGTTGTGTTAGGAGCAAATGAGAGCCAGGCCATTTGTCTCACCTACTGCTCGCAGACTGAAGAGAACACACCTGGGTCATGTTCCCATGCACTCATGGGCGCTCCATCTCCCCTCACAGCGACTCTCCCTTTGCAAGCACTCACGGTACAGAGTACAGTGGCTGTCCTCCTTCCACCTGGATTCCAGTCACCTTCAGAGAGAGGTGTAAGAAGTCAGATGGGGTTAAATGGCGTTTTACAATAGGACCCACAATCTCTTACTATTAGAACACTTGAAAGGCTCCATTCTTTCTTTCCTTTATAGAGGAATGGGCGGGGGCCGGGCAAGCAAAAGAAGAAGAAGGAGAAGGAGGAGAAAGGAGTAAGTCACACACTGGGATTAACCGGAAGAGTCTACAAAGGAAATGAGGTTCTGGTGCTGCTCATATTCCTGACTCATGGTACCAGAGGACGCCCCCACAAAACAAGTTGTAATTGGGGACATTGAGTTTTCAACAACTCTAGCTGGATCTAGCTATCTTCCAGTCTGTCCTCCAGTGTGGACATGTGGCTTCCTGATGCGATTATAGTCCTGGCACGTTGTTACTCAGCTAGCAGAATGATCTGAGGGCTCCTTCAGCATGCAGTGTATACAGAGTCTGAGTTATGTAAGGCTGTTACATCACAACCTGTCCAGGCGCCTTTGCAAGGCTGTTAGCCAGGTTCATTTTGGGCAGAAACAATTAAGTCCAGGCTACTATTTACAGCCAATACCTGACAAAATAACCTTAAGTCCCTAGGTTTATTGATACTGATACTGAAGTGGGGGCGGGGGCGGCAATGTCGAGTGTGTTCGGTGTGCAGCTGTGCTGATTAAAACCCCACTTGGCAGACACTGATGGCCTTACTGTAGCTATAGTAAATGTTCCTTGTAATGCATTTTCAACTACAAAAATTGCTTCAGAAAAGAGCATTTAGAAAACTAATTCTATTGAAACCAACGAAGTGTTGACACATTGCCTGATGCCCATTTGTTTAAGGGGGCTTGTTTTAAGTTATAAAAGTCTAATCCTGGAGGCAAAAGTCACTGACTTCTCGGTCTAGTGACCAGGAAAACAGTGTGGCAGTTTGTGTGGCCTGCAGCTCCTCATTAATTCTTCCCCTTACTCACCGGCTTCCTCGCCTGACTCTACAGAATTTCAAACCTGCTCCTTAGCCCTGCAAACCAGCTCTGAGGCCCTTGCTTATGCAGGATTATTGCAGGGCTTTGCAATGTTCGCTGATGTGTCCTGAGTGAGAACGCCATGGTCTGCACTCCAGAGTGCTCTTTATCATTACTTGAATTGTGACTCTGTGATGTGTCTCACCAGGGGTTCTGATACTTGCAGTTTTTGGAAAGTACCATTTTACTGTACCTTAACACTGGGAAGAAAAAAGCGTAGAAAACATTTACAACTTAGAAGAGAAGTATAAGCATGAAGTAAAAGCTGATTATTCACCTCAGACTAGTCCATTGGTTCCTCCAGACAAACCTTCAAAGCTTCTGTCACCGGCTGCAATAGAAAAGAAAAGCGGGCATCTCTTGCATTCCAAATAGGCACACACACAGGGAAGCCAAATCCATGAGCCAGTCAAGGATGAAAGAATCTTCATGAATGAAGGGTGTGGTCAGCACACAAAGCTGGTCACCTCTGAACAAGAGAAACCATGTCAAAGGCAAAGCACACAACAGGCATTGATGGGGGGACTCTGTACCCCTAAGCTGTTAGATCCCAGTTGGTACTTGGGGGATCCCCAAGAAATCATGTGGAAGCAAGGTTTCTCATAGAGTGGGTGAAGGGATCCTTCCTCTCTCTTGTTCGCTTGAGCTCAAATGTATGGATTTACTGTGGCTATTTATACCAATGGTCATCCCTGGAAACATGATGAGGCTCTCTATGTCTGCTAGACTGAGGGCATTTGTACCAGCCTTATGCCATTGGATTAAGAAAAGAAAGAAATGAAATACTATAAATAAAGTATTTTAAAGTGAATAATTGTGTGGCATTTACTATGGTGTGTGTGTGTGTGTGTGTGTGTGTGAGAGAGAGAGAGAGAGAGAGAGAGAGAGAGAGAGAGAGAGAGAGAGAGAGAGAGAGAGAGATTGAGGAGCTGACTCAAACCATCATGGAACTTGGCAAATCCAGAATCTGATGGGGTAAAGGGAAAGCTGACTCAGAAAAGTGCTTCTCCAATCCAGAAGCAATTCTGCTGGGACTATCCCTTCTTCCTCAGGGAAGATTTTCACCTGCTTGGAAGGGGCCCATCCACACTAAGGAAGGCAGTTTGTTTTACTCCAGTTTCACTAGATTATGATTTTTAGTCTCGTTGAAAAAAAGAAGGAAAACAATAACAAACAAACAAACACACACCCTTGACTAATATCTAGGCACCACAGCCTAGTCACACACATAAAATTTACCATCCACCTCCTCTACTAGGGCATCATCCATGAGTTCAAAATCACACATACCCAGATTTCCATCCTGTGGATTCTGCGTGTGTTTATCACATGTTTGACCCACATTCCAGGCCTTTCTTCCTTCGCCTAGCAGCTAGTGGTGATGTGTTTGGTGGACAATTCCATTTTAAACTCATGAGCCTGTATCGCTGAACTATGCTTCAGGAATGCAGTGTGTGTGTGTGTGTGTGTGTGTGTGTGTGTGTGTGTGTGTGTGTGTGTGTGTGTGTGTGTGTGTTCCAGCACACTGGTCTGACCAATGAAACCATCTCAGATTTCCACGGAGGCAAAAAGGCAAATACCTTAGTTAATTGGTCCAGTCAGGTCTCGGTTGAGAGAGACATGTTTTCTCGGCCCATAGTTTAGGATTTCATGCTGATCCCGCTGACACAGTTCAGATCAGCATGACCTACCACGGCAGTGGTTATCCTTTGATCTGGATGCTAGGTTGTAATTTGACCCATTCAGATGGCTTTTCTATAAGAGTCAAGCAAGACACAGCCAAATCAACCCATTTATCTTAATGCTCTTTCTTTCTTTCTTTCTTTCTTTCTTTCTTTCTTTCTTTCTTTCTTTCTTTCTTTCTTTCTTTCTTTCTTTTAGAAGTAAGGCTTTGCCTATCTTTTGTCAAGGAAAAAAAAAGGAATCTGTATATCTGATGAGCTTTGAAGTCCCATCTGGTGTTTCATGTTATTGTGCTCTGTTCTCACCATGGGCGAGCCGAATCCTATCTTAAAGGTTCAACAACTAATTCAGTCACAGACACCCTTCACTATACTGTGTCCTTATCAAAGATTTGGATTTACAAAATGCTACCTGGAAACCAAGCCCTCTTAGCAGGTCTCCCTCCCCAGGCTGGCTCTGCTGCCTCAGACAGGGCTCCTGGTGAGAAATCTATGAGTCCTGACATTTGTCTCTGCCCTTTGGACATGCAACAGAACTTTTAACCTCGGAGAAAAAAAAGTCTGTTTCAACGATATGATTTTATGTGACAAAAGAAAGATCTCCTTAGAAGTCCGGGCATGTATGACTTTCTCTCTGTAAACACCCACGTGTTGGCAATGGATGTGTGAACAGATAAACTTCAGTTCAAGCATTTAACGTGCCATGGAAGTCGAATCTTTGAGGAGACTCTCTGGATGGTAAATGCAGGCAAAAAGCCCAGTACAAAACCTACACTGAAACATTATTTTGTTGGAGTGGGGGCGGGGGGGGGGGGGGGGGGGGGTAGGAGGACATTCCAGAGAGAAGGCTGGGTCTGGAATGTGTGGCTTGGCAGGTAGGAAAAACTTGAGAAAGAAAAACATAGCTGTGTTGAGTATAAGCCTGTGCTGTCAGGGTCTCAGCAAGGTGGCTGCTCTTTTTACCCCGTGATCAAGGTTACTTTTGTTCGGTCGTCAGAAGCGACCACTCTTAAAATGCATTTTTGCTTTTATTCCTCGGTGAACAGTTCTGTTCGAGTAAATAATCCGTCTATGCATTGTGTGTTTGGAGGGAAGATCAGCTGCGGATTGTTGTTTTAACAAACTGGAAGCCTGCCAACATTCTCTGGGCAGAGGATGAGGACGCGGAGGCTAGCACGTGATCTCCTTTGGATTGGAGACAGAATTTAATCTTTTTGCCTGCCTTCTCTTTCCCCCTCCAAATTCCTGTCCTTTCTTTCCCTTGGTACACAGTCTCTTTTCATGGAGGTAACTTAAGCTATCTCAAACAGCATGAATTAATAAAGGAGAGCATTTTTAAAGGGGGTGGTGGTGGTGGTGGAACATGGAACGTTTAAAATTCTTTCTGGGGTACTTAGTTTAAGAGCGTGGTGATTAATGGGTTTATGTTATCTACCAAAGAGCTTCCATCATGCTGAGGACGTGACAAGGGATTTATGGTCATGAAAACCCTGCAATCCATCCTGGGTATCTCAATCTATCAGCCCTGCATTCATACCCAAAGCACTAAATGACATAGCTGTAGCTATCTGAAAGCAAGATCATTTTTAAGAGATTATGGACTGCCAAAAGGGAATACTCTGAAAATATAGGGCAGGAAACTGTTTCCTCTCCAACCCGCCGCTCCAGCCAGTGTCCCGGTACCTCGAGCAAGTGTCTCACTATGACTGTCAATCTCTTCTTGGAAAGAAAAGAAGAAAATGCTGAGCAGATGACAAGCCCATGATTAATCTTGTAGTGCTCAGCGAATTTCCCAGCATTTTCTCAGAACCATGCTGTAGGAGATTGGCCAGGGATGCCACAGATCTTCATGGGGCGGATTGCTCATTGTACATGGCATCTTAGTAAGAGAAAAATCTACCTTTACCTTGGAGAAAACTCACTGGGTTACATACACCAGGGGAGAGGACTCCCAATAGCCCAGTTTGAAGCTTCATTTCTTCTCAGGCACTGAAAGGGTGCATGCATGTATGCACATTATGGAAGCTTATGCATCAAGTTGTGACTGTTCTACCTGTGAGCTCTGAAGAACCCGTGGAGCTAGGTTTGCAGAACTTACCTGCAGTTTGCTTTCCAGAGCCCACGCCACACAGTCCAGGCACAACACATCCAGGTATCACGTGGGTGTACATGAGTATCACAGGAAGGCGGTGTTCAACACGAGCGCTCTCGATGTGTTGAAGGGTGTTAATTAGCTTCGAGATGCGCTAAAGGAATTTGTGCCTGCAGAGAGGAGACAACTGAACTTTGCCACTCATTTTCTGTAAAAATAATAATAATAATTAGATCATGTGTAGAGGCACAAAAAACCTCAACTTCCATTACACCCTGAAATACCCTGGTGAGTGAGAGAAAAAAAGGAAGAAAAGTTAAACCTAGAAAAAGAAAACAAAACAAAACAAAAGAAACCCCAAAACTTTCTCACAGCGTAAGTGAAAATCACTGTGTGTTTTATAAGCCCCTCTGGCTGGGGGGGGTGGGGGGGGGGGAGTAGGAGGGTGGATAACCACTGGTCTTTCCATCATGAGACCTCCCCTCTGGAATCTTCCTTTGTGAGGAGTCGTTTTGTCAAGGTCATCCGCGTGTCAGGCATTTGGGCACCTTCGCTTTAACTTAATTCATTATTTTGCTGTGTGCTTTGGAAAATAAGGAGCCCTGTAGTGACACATTTCACGGCAGGCAGCATCTCGACCTCAGAGTGTGGACACTAGCTTGATGTGTTCCAGAGACAGCACGGGCTTGTTACTTGGCCCCTGCCCTGCCTGCCGCTTTGGGGGTACTTCTGCCTTGGAGAGAGGCAAAGGGTGGGGACACACTGCTAACTAAAGGAATCCCACAGGCCGCAGAAGGCGAGTGGTAACAAGCCAGTGTGTGTACCCTGTCTGGCCGCGTCGGGTTTGAAGAGGGTGGAGGAGGCTTGTTC
Source organism: Peromyscus leucopus (assembly GCF_004664715.2). Lineage (NCBI taxonomy): Eukaryota > Metazoa > Chordata > Mammalia > Rodentia > Cricetidae > Peromyscus > Peromyscus leucopus. The sequence goes on along the minus strand of NC_051079.1, from coordinate 42,576,103 downwards.
CTGCAACAGAAATTGCTGAGCAGCAAATGGATTCTCCTCCCCCACTTCCCACAAGGAACGCTGCAGAAAGTGTCATCTATCAAAATGCTCTTAGAGGCAGTCCCTGACGAGACTGGGGTGGGGGTGGGGGTGGGGGGGCTGTTATGACAGCTGGGAGGTGGGAGGAGCCTCTATCCACCTAGCTGTCCGTCAAACAGAGCATCGGAGACCCTTTAGATTAATAGGGTCACACTGCGACTGAACTCCTGTGGCGGCAACTCATTCTCTTTCTGTACCCCTCCCCTAAGACACCTCCAGATTGCCCTCAGGCTTGGCCTTTGAGGTCAAAGCGACAGAGGGAGAAATGTCATTTCCTATTGATAATACCGGTCTTGTCTTTTTTTTTTTTTTTTTTTTTTTTTTTTTTTCTAGTGTCAAAGTTTCTGGCCTTACTGGTTTTGCTTGTGACCCAAAGTGATACATCATCTTCCGTACTCTCCCAAGACCGAAGCTAGGAAAACAGTAATGAGCCACTGCAGCTGGAAGTCACTTGTTTGTAGTTCACACTAGATTGGATTTCAGTTTCAAAGATGTAGTAGCGAGTCAATACAACTGTCTCTACCGCGTAGAGTGCTCTCAGTACTAAAACGCTGTTGTTTGCTTAGTTCAGGTGGTTTCTTTTGTCTCTGTGAGCGTGTGTGAATATGAGTGTGTGTGAGAGAGTATGAGTGTGTGTGTGTGTGTGTGTGTGTGTGTGTGTGTGTGTCATGCACACATGCCCTGCATGTGGTGTATGCATATACCTGTGTGTGAGTGTCCCCACCCATGTACCCACAGGGGAGGCCAGAGGAAGTTAGCAGAGAGAGAGTGGATGTTTTCCTCTATTTGTTTTTGAGGCGGGGTCTGTTGAAGAACCTGCTGAAGTTCACTGTTTGGGCTAAAGTGTGTGTCAAGCAGCCTCCTCGCATCTGCCAGTGTCTGTTCTCCAGCGCTCAGACCGCAGGCGCATGCAGCCACGCCCGGTTTTTGCATGGGCTGTGAAGATTCAAACGCAGGTCCTCCGGTCTGCATACCAAATGCTCTTGCCTGCGGAGCTGCCTCCCAGCCCAGTTTTCCTTACCTTGGCAAGAAAGTCCTGAAACTTTTTTGCTATCTTTTCAAGGAAAAGCTTTTTCATGCCTGTCACCATAAAGGGGGAGGGGGAGGGCAGTTACATTTGTTATATAATCTTCAGAAACTCTGTGAGACAATTATCCTTAAGAGCAGAGATTCCATACGACAAAGAACAGAAACAGTATGTCACAGAAAAACCGCGAATAAATGTTTGCTCAGGAAGGACCACGAAGAGCAGAAACTGACCAAGACAGAACTTTCGCTGCCCCATTCAGTAGTTGGAGGCTTGTCACCAGGAACACTAAGCGTTCTCTCAATAACAGGAAGGAAGGGAGTCTCAAGATCAGCTGTAATACTACAACTAGCCGTAGAGGTGCCTAAGGAGGGATGACAGACAATTACATTTTTCATTGTAATTTTTATATTGGGGGGGTATGTACAATAAAATTGAATCTATCTTAATTACCTATCTGTGGTCATTTCCTAAATTTGGCACCTGAGGCCAGAATCCAAGTGGCCTTATCCACTTCATCTTGGCCTCCTAATTGCAGAGAAAAAGAAAACAAAATAGAAAATGAATCCACTGTCAGGAAACAACTTTCTTAGGATCAGCAAGCTAAAAGGGACGGAAGGCCTGGCTTGGAGGTTGGGTCCGACTGGTTTCCTTGTGTTGGGGAACAGGATCTCATGTTTCCCAGGCTTGTCTGGCTGGACCTTGCTGTGGAGTTGAGGATGCCCTTGACCGTCTCTATTCTCATGTGCTGGAATTACAGATACGCACAACCAACCACACCTGGCTGATGAGCAGCTAAGGATCAAACCCAGTATTTGTGCATACTAGGACAGGACTCTACCACCTGAGCCACGTTCTCAGCCCTGGAGACTAGTTTTAACAGTTGGAAGTAGCAGCACTGGTTTTCTAAAACATGCTAAATTTCATGAGCGTCTGGGACGTCTTACATAAAGGAGTTGACACATTTTGAGATAAGGTGTGGGGATAGGTCTTTCTTTCTTACTTATTGCCACTACTACCACACCCGTATTTTCTGTTAAGTACAAATTAATTCACTTAATCTTCATGTCAGCCCTTTGAAAAATATAGGACACTATCTAAAGTTCAGAGGTAAGATGCAGAAATAGAAATAAAGAGAAATCACGCTGCTGAATGCAATACAGTTAACAAGTGATAGAACCAAGGTTTGAAGCAGTGTCTGGGGCATAATATCCCCCACAGGAAACAACAGATTGGGTGGATGCCTTAGTTGGCTTTCCATCCCTCTAACTAAATGCCGGAGGCATCAATGGAGAAAGAGGCAGGTTTGATTTTGATTTTGGCTGATGGTGATTTCAGCCCATGCTTACTTGGCCCTCTTACCTTCAGACCTGTGGCTAAGTAGTATATCGTGGTAGCACCAAGAGGACTATCTACATCGTCATAGCCAGCAAGAAAAAAAGACATGAAATATCCAACAGTCCTCTCAAGGGCTTGCCTCAGCTGATCAAACTTCCTTCCACTAGGCCTCACCTACCAAAGGTTCTACTACTTCCCAAGACCACACAGGCTAGTGAGCAAGCGTCCTACACCTGGCCATTTTTAGGGGCCATTTACCCACACCTTAGTAATGTGTGAACCTCACACACCCACCCCTCACCCCACCCCCTGCCCCTATTATAGAGCTCTGCAAACATGGAGAGCAGCTATTCAGTGGATGTAAGTAGACAGTCCAAAAATAGACCAGCTGTGAACTGAACAATAAGTTAAACGATGCTATGAGACAAAAAACACAGAAAGAGAAGAAAGAGTAACCGGCACTGAATATGAATAAATAAGATGCACAGATAGATAATATACGAGACCTCTGGGATATGAAGAGCCAGGAGGACTTAGAAATGAGAGCAATAATACAACATGGTCTGGAAGCACCCTCCTCTAGACACTCCTGGGTCAGAATCCCAGCTCTACTGCTGAAGTGACTTACAGCCACATGGCTTCCCTGTGCTTTAGTTTATATAATATATATTAATAATAATTACTATTATATTATATATTGTATATTATATAAAATATATTATATATGTGATATATATATGAAGTGTTAACATGGCCCATTTATATGATTAAGTTAGGTTTTATAAAATGTTAAGATTATTATCACATGGCTCGTGTAAGCATTGTTTGATGTTTACTACTAGAGTGTTGTATTGCCGTACCTGAAAGGAATACAGAAAAAAATGTAGGGGAAGGTAAAATGGACTAAAATTTATAACAACAGAAATACACTTCGGGGCTGATGAGATGGCTCACTGGGGAGGAAGTGCTTATTGCCGAAATCCAGTGATCCGAGTTCAAACCATGGAAGCCATGGCAAAAGGAGAGAATGAACTCCTGAAACGTAGTGTGTGACTCCTAGTATCATGTCACACTCACACTCACCCAAACATACACATGACATATGCATGTATGTGTGCAAATAATAATAAAAACAAATAAATTTCAAGTTTTAATTAAACAGTGTATTTTCAATGCAATAACCCTGAGCAGCTGAAGCTTTATGTCATGAAGGAAAGGATCTTATGAGTTAAGTTTAGCTTAACTACAGAGAAATATAGAAAACAGTTCAATGTCCGCACTCCTTTGTGAATAAACTGCTTTCTCACTGTTTCTGACATCTTGAAAGTGGAGCAATCTTTCTAACTTTTTTCTAAACTATATTTCCAAGAGTGTTTACTTAAAAACATTTAAAAAGGAATGTTTATATAGGAAAGGTCTTGGGAAATACAGTGTTCCCCTCCAGTGGGGGAAGGGAGAATACTAGTTTGTTTTCCACACAGTAATGATGCTTCCCATTACAGAAGACTCAGGGATTCTCCACCATTACACAGCCCACCATGATGACTGCAGGTATCAGACACTTTCTGTACAGCTCCATAGGAACTCATTGAGGTTTTGGCAACTAGGGAAAATAATAACACCGTGGCTATTGTCATTGCTGTGAGCAAAACATGGCCCTCCGTGTCTGACCTAGGGCCTCATGCTGCTGCTAAGATGCATGAAATTGTGACCAGGTAGCTTGGAAAGAGTGACATTTTCAGAATTACCACATTCTGTTGAGTATATCTTTCATAAGCTAACTAAATCAAATGATATAATGTTAGGCAATGCAATTAATATTCTGTAAGTGTCTCAGCGTTTCATGATAGCAGAATATTCAGTATATGTAGTTGTTTCATTCCTTGCCCATAATATGCTCTTTTAGAAAAATCTGTGTCTAAAATAAAATAGTAATTAAAGGTTTATGCTGGTGGTCACAGATGCCTAAATGTGGGGCATTCAGAACATAGCCGCTGTCCGGGGTGTGTCAAGTAAAAACACTGTAAAATACAAAAAGGACAAATTCCACTCTTCCTTCTGCCACATTCAGATGAGGTCATAGAATCAGAATACATGAGCATTCAGACCCGAGGTCAAGGCAGTGCCGAAGGAGAATACGATCGGCAAATGTTGAGTTCAAGACAATTACAGCATTGTTAACTCTGACTACTATATGAACACTGCATGCGGTCACTTATTTTTGGTTTTTCGAGACAGGGTTTCTCTGTGTGGCTTTGCGCCTTTCCTGGAACTCGCTTTGTACAACAGGCTAGCCTCGAACTCACAGAGATCCGCCTGCCTCTGCCTCCCGAGTGCTGGGATTAAAGGCTTGCACCACCACTGCCTGGTGTGGTCACATTTTTTAAAGATTTTTTTAGAGACCCAAATATTCAGTCAGTCTATGGTCCTTCTAAACTCATGCCATGAGCTCACAAAGCAAAGCATATACTCTCTTGCCACTGTGGTCATGAAGGAAGGGAGTCAGTGTTCTCTGTTTCACCCAAGCTTGCCTCTTCTGAGATAACATGTTCCTGCCATCTGCCCATTTGTGAATGACTTGTAGAAACGGACATCTAAACCAGCTTGATGGGGGATAATTAAACCTAACCAGTCTTGGCTACTTTCTCACACATCATAATAAAAGGGTGAAGCTATCTGATGGACGTGGTTGTTTTCCAAAGTGGGAAACATAAAAATGTAAGGAGGTGACTCCTAATGTCATGACAGCAACATTTTCCCCCAGTAGACCAAGGACCATGGTACTGCTGAGAGAGTGACTTCTTTCCTCCTCTACTTCCCTCCTAAGTTGTTATCAAATACACTCACCTTGCTGAAACGACAGGGTACTTGACTGTTCGATGTTGGGAATAGAGGGCCGCTAGAATTACAAACGGAAGGATACAAGTGTGAGTGAGAAGGGCAGGGAGAACCTTTTTGGGTTTCAGCCTCTTAATGACCAAAATTTATTTTAAGTTCCAAGTGTGATGTCTATTTCTTCAGGAAGGAAACCAAACCGACAGCAGATACTTTAACCTGGTAGAACGGGCGACCTGGATAGATACTTACAGGTTGAATATTTACTTCAGGGTGTTTTCATATTCACATCACAGCCACCAGTGCCTGGTGCCCAACAAAAGCAACTTCACTAGAAGGTAAGTCAGTGAAGAAGGTCTTTCGCAGGATGGATTTTGTCCTCACACACAGAAGTTTTCAGCCCCACCTACACCAACATTCTGGCCTTTGAGCAGATTTTAACGCAACTCAGACGGGACCTGTGAAGGATCACTGGACTTGGCTGTAGAAGGGAAGTTTTTTGTTTGAAGTTGCCCAAAAGAGACATGGACTTCTGTCTTCATGCTTAGAATTGTAACACTCAAGGAATCCCATCTCTGAAATGTGCATGGGTGACAGAGCTTTTTAAAGTGGGCACTCAATGGGTGTCCCAGTCAAACAAAACAACGATTCACATTCAAGGCAAGAACTTGAATTCTTTGTTTATCTAGAATTTTTTCTCCCAGATAAAAGGAGGACCTGTATTCTATTGTTCACTAAGGAATACTTCTGACATGCAAGAATTCATGGCAAGCCACATCATGTACCTTTTTGGTTTTTAGTGCTTTCATGGATGATTTGGGCTTGTAATTCCACTGACTAGCCTACTGGTGTTCTTTGAGTTACAATTTAAAGTTAATTGTGTATGGTTCACACTAAAAAACTTGTCTTTGTTGTCCAGCATAGCCCAATCATAGAAAAAGGAGTAAAACAAGGCCTAGAATTATCAGGAGCCAAATCTGGATTTCCTTGGCTTCCTCTCCTTTGTTTTCCACCTAACAGCTTTTTCCTTGAAGATAAAATCATGCCCACCAGTGTGCTGCATGTTTCCAGCTCTGCCACCAGACACCAGGTGGCAGGTTGTATTCCCTGTTGTAAATGCAAAACAAAACTTTTAAAACTCAATAAAATTTTCTTTCCTGTTAGGTGTCTTAGGCCTTGTGGCCATTTCTAGGGCCATACAGAGTCAAGGAACTGTGGGTAGCAAGCCCAGTGACAGCCTGATAAGAGTCACAAAGCAATTTCCTCAAGTAATCACTACTTCCTGTGCTGGGGAGCTTTCTTTCTACTGGACACAGTGTGCCATATGCTACTGACCTTCATTGATCACAAAATGTGCTTTCTTTGACGTCAGTTACTCTTGGTTCTAAAAACATGGAAAATTCTAGAAATAAGTCATTCATAAGGGTTTTTTTTGTTGTTTTTCTTTGTTTGTGTGTTTGTTTTATAGAATCTTATTTTGAGTAGCATAAGAAAACCTTGTTCCATTCCATTTTTTTACATACAGAGAGAAAATGTTCTCCAGTCCATAATGCAAACTATATACTCTTCCTGCCATTTGCCATCTGGTAGGTATCTAAAATTACCAGGGGGATACTGCAATATCATAGGGCTCTGTTCAGATCAACCCCAAAATGCAGAGATTCGTGTGTTGACAAGCTTTATATTATATTGTTGTAAATGTTAATCTTGTAACTACCTAACTTGTAAATATAATTTTATCTGAATATGTATGCTTAGAAAAACCAGGTGTATGTAAGGAGAACCCAGAGAAATGCAAGGTGATCCACACATGAGAATCTTTAAAACACAAGTAAATCCACACAAATAAACACAATGGCTTCCTTCATACCTTGTAGATGACCCGCCACCCTCTCAGCACAGACAAAACGTAGGTGGGGAATGTCTGACAATATCAATAAAGATCTTTTTACCTAGTCAAGAGCAGAAAGAGGTCCAGAAGTTTCTAAGGTAGGTACTCTTTTATAATCAAAATTGAATCTTCATGACACTGTAACTTATTTGTCAAACTTTGAAGAGGAGAGGCAGCCCTGACCTTAACTAGAAGCCCTTCAAAGCTGCCTATATTTCCCCTACTTCGAAATCCTGGAATTCCCATTCCTTCCCTTCTCACTGCCCTGAGAGTGGAACTGTTCACTCCTACCACAACTTGGCCTTTCAAGTGCCAAAAGGAAGGGCTTGCACATTTATCTACAGTGGACACTCATCTTACTTTTTTCATGGGTGTTAACAGAAATCAGCTTGTTAGAATGAAATCTTGGATTGATAAGATATTTTCCCACTAAGGTAGGAAAATGGAAGCCTCTGAACTGAGTTTATTTCAATGTAGAGAAAAGTATAGTCACAGGTCATGTCACAAGAGGTTGGCCAACCACACTGCTCCCATTGGGTAAATCATAATGCAACCTTCCCTGTCACCTGGTGACATCACAGACACTCTACGACCACTGCACAGCCATTGCTCTTGTGCTGGTAGAGACGCTGGTGCTCCCAAACCTACCATACCTCCTGCTGAGACTGGTTGAGGTTGGGTCATTGTGTAAGGAACACAAGACTATGCATGGTCTGATGGTGGTCAAGGTTGGGTCATTGTGTAAGGAGGACAAGACCATGCATGGACCACTGATGGTCAAGGTTGGGTCATTGTGTAAGGACAACACTATACATGGACTGATGGTGGTTGAGCGTGGGTCATTGGCACAAGGGAGTAAGTACCACATCACTGGACCTACTTTGGAGTGAGTTAGAAATTGATCATAATAATGAGTTGAGTAGGTTAAAAAACTATTAGTCTTTTTACTTTTTTTCACCCTGGCCTGTGGCATTGACAAGATGGACTAGTGTCTTGGTCTCTATCCTGCCAGGAAGCTCTGCAGTCATGGATGGGACCAGAAGTGGCATGACAAACAATACAAGGAGCCCACTCAGGTGGTGACCAATCTCTCTGGAGGTCCTTCTCAGGAAAAGGGAATTGTACTGAGAAAAGTAGGGGTTGAAGCCAAGCAGCCAAATTCTTCTATCAGGAAGGGTGTTTGGGTTCAGATCCCCAAGAATAGCAAGAAGATCACAGTGTTCATGCCCAATGCTGGTAGATTGAGCTTCACTAAGGAAAACAATGAAGTTCTGGTTGCTGAATTTGGTTAGTCGAGAAGGCCACACTGCAGGTAATACTCCTGAAGTCTTTAAGGTTGTTAAAAGTGCCAGTGTGTCTCTTACCCTGTTAAAAGGCAAGAAGGAAAGACCAAGATCATCCCATACAATGGCAGGAAGCACTGCCTCTTTTGGGCCTTATAGCCCAAGGTCATGGGCAGAACAAATACCACTACAGTCACTTCTCTTCAAAAACAACAACAACAAATCCCCAAACGTCATTCTGTATTAACACCTGTAGGTGTAACCATCTTGTTAAATAAGAAACACAGAGCCAATGCAGAGATGAAAGCCCAAGAGGTCAGAGCAATAGCTAAGAGCTAAAAACCTTACCCTTCACTGCCACTGCTGTTTTTCTCAGCAAGAGTGCTACTTCCTGTCTGTTTGTCCTTTTTATTGACTTCCTATTCTGCCTTCTCATTGGTTGTAAACCCAACCCCATGACCTCCTCATCACTGCCCATCTATACAGACCTCCAGTCTTCTATGGTTGGTATTGAGATTAAAGGCATGTGTCTCCATGCTGGCTGTATCCTTGAACACACAGAGATCTGCCTAGCTCTGCCTCCCAAGTGCTGGGATTAAGGGCGTGTGCCACCACCGCCCAGCTTCTGCTATGGCTTGCTATTAGCTCTGACCCCCAGGCAACTTTATTTATTAACATACAAATAAAATCACATTTCAGTACAAATAAAATATCACCATAAATACTAACCTTTCTTTTTCTTTGACTGTTATGTGCCTGCATGAAGCCACTCCTGGCCTAGAGCAAGAGTACAGAAAATGGTCTTTTAATTGTCCTCTGGCCCTCCTCTCTCAAATCCGGGTTCTCTGAATGAAGGAGCACATTGGTGAGGAAATTAACAGTCTCTCTACCACAGTCAGGAGAAAAATCTGAGCATGCCCCAGCAGAACAAGTCAAGCATGGCTTATGCCCAAATTAATTATCCAGCCACTGTCATCAGCAAAGATCTGCGGGTATCTGTTATCCCAAGGGCTCCACTCTCTAGTTTATAGTGAGGTTTGACTAAAAGCTAAAACCAGGAAGCTGGGGGCGGTGGGGGGCGTGGGGGGGGCAGTCACCCTTCACAGCAAGACACCGTCTATCCAAATCAGAAGCTCCTATGTGCGGTTATGTGTCAGCATCAGGTACAGGACTACACACCCCTGCTGTGGCTATAATGCACTTTAAGCCTAAAATAGAATCATTATGGCTTTCTCCCGGCAGTCTCCGGCCCCTGTGGGAAACCTTCTGGCCCCCCTGGCTAGCCTCCAGAGAGATTCCTGTCCATCTGCCTAGGAGGAGACACGTTCTGGGCTTGATGCCCACATTTTCACCTGCTGCTCATACAGCAGAGGGCTGTGTCTATTTGGGTCAGTTCTTCTGACTGATTAGTCCATTACCTCGAGGTAAGTACACTCGAATGTCCCTCACATACCAACTGTGAGCATCACATGTCTGAATGTGCTTACCCAGTAAACGTGATGAAGTATGCTGAGAAGAGACAATGAAATCTGAGACAGAATTGAATGAGTTCTTGGCCCCGGTGGGGACATCTTCAGGACTCACATGAACTTGAGGTCTCTACTTTTTCTCTTATGTTGAACACTGGCATTGCTACCCCCTCTGCTCAGCTTACAAGCTTATTATGAAGTCCAGTTACAGTGGGATATTAGTGAGCAACATGCTATATTTGGCCAAAAGAAATGACTACCAGTGCCATAATGAAAGATCCGTCAGATGGCGGTGGTGGCGCACACCTTTAATCCCAGGACCTGGGGGGCAGAGCCAGGCGGATCTCTCTGAGTTTGAGGCCAAGCCTGGTCTACAGAGTGAGTTCTAGTACAGCCAAGGCTACACAAAGAAACCCTGTCTCAAATAAACAGAAAGAAAGGAAGGAAGGGAAGGAGGGAGAGAGGGAGGGAGGGAGGGAGGGAGGGAGAGAAGAAGGAAGGAAGGAAGGAAGGAAGGAAGGAAGGAAGGAAGGAAGGAAGGAAGGAAGGAAGGAAATGTATCTACAGCCAAAATCAGGAGACTATTAAGGATGAGACAAAGGATCCTAGAAATTTTGTTTCTCTCAGAAATTATAGATTAACTTGTATTGTGAAGCAAATCCTGAGGAAAAATTCAGAATTCCTTAGTTTTTGTCAAAGAGGGAGCTTTGTTTTACGCTGCTTCTACTTGCTAGCCATTTAAGGTCAAAGGTCCCTTCGACCTAGAGTTCGAGCCACTGCTCAGCTTCTAGGATTTGGCCTAACAGGTTGTTTCCCATACAGGAAACAAAAGTCATTCAGGCTCTTTGACCAGGGCTGGGTTTTGCTGTGATCTAACTTTAGACTGTGACTCTGTCCGGGCTGAAGAAGAACACAACCACCAATTTGACAGCAGCAACCAGAGAAGCCAACCAGTGGCTTCCCCGACCATTTGTGAACTTCCTATGTGACCCACAGCTGGAGCAAAGGCCTCTTAGCTGTGAGTAATTTTTCCTGATGAGATTAAACGGTTTTGATTCCTTTCCCAAATCTGGAACTTCCCTTGCTTGCAAAAGACTTGCACACCTCCGCACCACAAAGGGAATCCATTCCAGATGTGCAGGAAACCTTGTGTGGCCGTGTCTGGTTTGGTTATCACAAGGGAAATTCTGGCAAGTGGTCACGACGGTATTTTGTTCTTCCCAGACTTGACACCATGAAACTCCAATAGAATTCACCCGGATTCCATCCCCTGCCTTTTCGTCATCAGAAGGAAGAACGTAAGATGAGAGACCTAGCTGGACGTTCACCAGACCGCGAGGCAAGAGTGCATGTGTTCTGGAACACGGGTACAGAAAGACTTCGGACTCAAAGACAAGCTCCAGGCAGAGCACCTGAGGAGCCTGTGGGAGGCACGGGGGCTCGATTCCCCCAACACTCAGCACACACACTGATGAGTCGGTGCTCACTGTCCCAAGCACTAGTCTAGGCAGCACAGAGGGCAGAAAGGTAGGAGGAGTTGCCTGGAGTCCTGAGAACCTCAGATGACTTATGAGCAACATTTAATGAGAACGAAACTGCCCACATGCTCCGACAGTATCTTACATCGAGCACCACTGTATGTAAACCGCGGGGCCACTGTGATCTGCCTGTGTGACTGATGTCTCCCCATAGGCCCCCTTCCCTTCATCAAAAGCACGGCATGTCTGTCACTGAAACACAGAGCCCACAGCATATTCAATAAATATTAACTCAAGGAATGGAGTTAACAGTAGTCGAGCAAGCTAAAGGAATGTAAGAGCTGGGGGAATTTAAAATGCTGTCCAATATAAGCTCGTTGGGTTTCTGGACATTTATCAAGAGTCAGCATTTCTTTATTCTGCTGGGAAAGCATCTCTTTATATTTCTAAGGACCAATTTGGGTTTCCTGCCCTTGTTAGTATTACCTACTGAAGAATAATGATAACCAAGCAAAGATGTAAGTAATCTCTACTCTGGAAGCTGGGTGCTTCAGAAGTTGCCATTCTGTTGTGCAGGTGAAGGGGAGAGGAAGTGCTAGCAGACAACCACGGAGTGACAAAGTGACTTCACTGCTGTGGGAGAGGCAGAGCCATGCGAGGAAGAGTGGTTCAGTCTCAGATAAGGGCCGGAACACCAAGGAAACTTCCGTAGTGTACCGTTAGCATGAAGTGTGCGTCCCTTAGACTTTAAACACCATCAAAGGAGGGTGCACAGATGAGCCCCCAATTCTCCAGCGTTCCCACTCCTGGTGTGCTTATAGGGAACATTAATAAATATCATCCTAAACAGGGTAGTTCATGGTAGAGTAAATTTAGGAAACCCTGATTATTCTCTCCCTCCCTTCCCTGCCCCACCCCCTCAAACACTGTATAGAAAAGAGTCTTTCGATATTGCCATTGAACACACCCACCTGGAGCCCTACCTGGACCAGCCCAACTTTTCTTCTGAGGGAGCATCCCAGGAACATGGGCTGCCAGGCTAAAACACTTTTGGAAGTGATAAGTAAGATCTGAGGGTAGGGTAGGTTAGTGTCCTAAAGAGCACAGAGGGAAGGAGTGAGGTCTAGAGACAGGGAGTGGGGGGGTGGGGGGGTTGGAGAACCCACCCTGACACCAGACAGGAGGAACAAGCAGTTGTCAGCACAGTCAGACACTGAATCATGGAGGAGCGATGAACTTGAGTCCACTCCAGTCTCTCTAGATCTTTCCTCCAATTCCCAGGGACGATGTCAGGGAGTGCAATCAAAAAACCCCAGCTTGAGGAACCCCAAGAAATAAATACTCTGCGGCCTTCAACAAACAAACTTCATGAGGAAGATAATGAGAGAAAGGAGGCATTTGGAGTTTCAAAGATGCCAGGAGTGTACTTCAGCCTGCCCATGTTCTGGTTTTATGAGGATCCTGATGAGGATACACTAGCTACATCAAAGTTTTTATGAGACTATCAAATGTTAAGCACTCTCTGGATGCTGGATGATGGTATGCAATCGCTGTTAATCGTTACAGGTGTGACAATGGTACTGTGGCTATAATTTTGTAAGCCATTAGAGTTAAGAAAAAATTATACCTTTATGTCCAAGTTACGTATAGTCCAAGACTTGTCTCAAAGCAAACCTTAGAAGGGGATGTCAATGGAAAAACAGAACATAACATGATAAAGTGAAAAAAATCAGGCTTTGTTGTTTTTTTTTCTATTTTTGTGTTTTTTAATGTTTTCTTTAATTCATGTTTTTAAAAAGTAGTTGGGAGAGGAGTAGAAAGAGAGAAGACATTGCCACAAACCTAGTCAGTAAAGGGTTTAAAAAGCGACAGAAAGGAAGAACTTTTGAAGTAAGAAACTTTCATGGCTATAGTGGAGGAAGGTACACATGCAGACACACACACATGCTCACACATACACACATGCACATACACATGGACACACATGCAGACACATACACATGCACATACACATGGACACACATGCACACACAATCACACATATGCACACACACATGCACACACATACATGCATATGTACACAAGTGAACACACATGCACGGCCATGCACATGCACATACACACTCATGTGCATACACACATACACCTACACATGTACATCCACATATGTACACACATATTATACACACACACATAAATATGACTAGGAAAAGAAGATAGACATTTCAGAAGGCTTTTGAGAGAAGAAAACAGTAAGGGTTCAGGGCGCAATGCGGGATGACAAAATGCTGGGGCACACAGCTGTACCCCCTCTTTACAGGAAATAAAACTACAAGGTGGTGGGTGGACTTTCCCAAGGTGGGTAACGCTATTCAGGTGCTAGGTCTTTAACGCTCACACAGCCTGCCGCGTGATGTGTTGGGGGTACAGCCTTTAAGAACAGAGCTTAATCCAGCAGAACTAGCATCCTTAGACACAGAGGAAGGGACATCACAGATAGCCCCACCCTACCCCACCCCTCAGGCCCAGCACACACAGAAGAAAGGTCATCCAGGGACGTAGGAAATACTGTGACCTTCAATCAGGGAAAGATCCTTTGGCACTGACTTCAAACTTCAAGTCTAATAACTGTGAGAAAATGAATTCCTGTTGTTTAAGCCACCCAGTCACAGTGTAGTGTTCAGGTAAATCACGCAGGTGAAATAGCCACAGTTCCCTTGGTGACTTCTTGGTATTTCGTCCAGCACTTATGAAGTACTTTCCATATTATGTTGGAATTAGAACATGAAGAAACAATTGTCGCCACTGATACCGTCCTTTACATGACCAGCAGTCAAGGGCAACATGAAGGGGCCAGGGGGAAGGTTCTAGAGAGGTAGTAACGGTGTGTCAGAAGAGGACCATGGAGTGGGGGGGAGACGCAGAAAGTGGTGGAGTCAGTTTAGTTGGTGGGCAGCCCAGAGGGGGCCAGGACTTAAGGTCGGGGGGAGCTTTTGTAGGGGATTGGTGTCAAGTGCACAAGGAAAAACTGGAGGACATCCCACCAGCGCATTGAATATGACTGGGACATGAAAAGGAGGGGCAGAGACAGGGCCGACAGCAGAGCCACTAACCACCCTGCTTACCGGTCACTGAGCAGCTCAGCAGGAGGCAGCAGGCACTGATATGTTTCCAGGGCAAGTAGTAGGACCCTGCAGCTGCCTCGTTTAAATTGTGTTTTTGTGGCTTGCTTTCTCTTGGCGTTCACCTTCTGGTTCTTTAAAGGAAGCCCCAGGCACGGGCTCCCGGCTTCGTTGGTAATCAGAAAGCTGGGACAGACAATTGCAGCCCTCATCTTTCTCCCTTGTTACTTGCAAAGGCATACGGCCCCACTTACTGCAGCTGTTGGGGAAAATGTGTATCATCTACATGAGGGCCACTTCACGATCTCCTCATTTTCCTGGCAAAATTGATGCTCTCAATTTTTCCTCTTTCATATTGTGTCGGGGTCCCCAGGCACCCCTAATTTGGTGTGATTTGAAGGCTTACTAGAATTCACAGGACACACATAATCATGGCTATGATTTCTCACAGCAAAAGGACATAAAGCTAGGTCAGAAAATAAATGTACAAAGGGTATGGACAGCAGAAACCTGGTCAAAACGTCTATGTAGGCACAAGGACACACTCCTCTAACAATACGGAGTTCTGACAATGCTGTGAAGTGCTGTCTACCAGGGAAGTTCTTTAGAAACCCTGTGTCCAGTGTTCTTTACTTGGGACTGGACACCCAGTTACCCTCTGTCTAGCACAGGCAAAGAAAAAAAAAAAGGCAAGCGTTTAGCAGAAGCCACACAGTACTTCTGAATTCGCTTCTTTGAGATATAACACATCAGCACAGTGTGACCTTGCAAAAGGTATTTGGACCTGGAGAGAATGTTTGGAAATTCTAGCAGGGGAGCACAGCTACTCCGATACCCTTGACCAAAGACTGGTCCTCCTCTATTCGGGGAAGGTCATTCTCTTCAACCAAGAACACAGTTTCCAGGAGGACACACATGGAGCTGTGAGGAAGGAAGGGGACACCCACCTAGCCAGCCAGATCAGCCAAATCAATCCTGGCGGTCAATGGGGTGACAGGTGTTGCAGCCAGATCATCCTCACATCCTGCAAACGGGTATTTGGAAAGACAGCAAAATCCGTCACTGTTCTGCATTATTCAGGGTCTTCACCACTATAAGGTAACATCATCTTCTTGGAAATGCTTTTCTTACCTTTTGATACCACAAAACTATGTATTTTGGTTCCCAACAATACAATTCTAAAAGCAATCCCTCAGTACTGAGAAAGAAGAGTGATCTGAACTATAACACACCCCAACAATGAATTTGAAATAAAATACAATCGAGCAACTGCCATCTTAGTTTGGTATCTACTACATGATAAAAACCATGACCCAGTGCAACTGGGAGGAAAGGGTGTATTTGCTGTACACAGTGCATGTCACAGTCCATTGAGCCCTCTACGCTAGTCTACTGACCTGCTGTTTTGTGCCAGTATCGCACTTTTTTTCTTACTATGGCTCTGTAGTAACTTGCAGATAAGCATGGCAAAATCTCCAGCATTTTTATTTTTGCTCTGGATTGCTTTGCTATTCAGAGTCTTTCCTATTTCTATATGGATTTAAAGATTGTTTTCCTATTTCTGTGCAGAATGGCATTGAAATTTTGCATTGAATTTCGTAGATTTCTTTTGGTAGCATAGCCATTTCACAATAGTAATGCTTCTTATCCATGAGTAATGAAATCTCAAGGTAGTCTTTCATGGGTTTGTTTATTTATTTTGTTTCACTGGTGTGTGTGTGTGTGTGTGTGTGTGTGTGTTGTTTGTTTTGGTTTAGATCTGTTTTTGTTTTTAGGGAAATAAGAATGAGATTAACCTTCAAACATTTTTGCTGGTAGCGTATATTAGAGCTGCTTTATGGGTTTATGGGTTAATTTTGTATCCTCCCACTTTGCTAAAAGACTGCATCAGATATAAGCATTTTCTGGTGGAGTCTTCAAGGTCTTCTATATCACATCATCTGAAAAAAAGAAGTACTCTTTGAGTTCTTCCCTTGCCGTTGCATCCATTTTATTTCCTTCTCTTGTCATATTAAGCTACCTAAGACTGCATTGAAAAAGAGTGGAGAGAATAGGCATTTACCCTGCTCCTGATCTCAATGGAAACACTTGGAGCATTTCCCCATCTACTATATAATCAGAACTGTTTCTCATACACAGCCTCCATTGTGTCCTTTATTAATATCAGTTTCTACCCTGATCTTCCTTATGTCTAGCTACTGATTTGGAGTTTGGCTTGTTCTTGGTTCTCTAAGGCCCTAACTGGGCATCAGTTTCCTCGGGTTTTTGTCTGAATTCCCTCTGAGGTTTTAATGGAGGCTTTCAGCCCATCACATACATGATGTTTTCATTCTCACTCTTCAAGCATTTTCTTATTTCTTTCTTGATTGCTTCGATTACTCACTCATCACACTATATTATTGCTGTTTAGTCTCCATGAGTTTGTGGATTTTCTGTAGCTTCTCTTGCTGTTGATTTCTAGCTATATTCCATTGTATTAAAAACAAAATATTAAAAATTATTCATGGTTCCTATACTTTTTGTATAGGGAACTTGTTTTGTGTCCTAGTTTATGATCTACTTCAGAGAAACCTCAGGCTGCTGAAAAGACTATGTATTTTGTAGTATGTGGAGGGAATGTTCCATATGTGCCACTTAGGTTCATTTGATCTGTGATGCCATTGAATTTTGATGTTTTGGGTGTTTTTTGATTTGGTTTGGTTTTTTGTTTTGTAGAAATGACATATCTATTAGTGAGAGTTGAGTAGCAAAGCACATACTGTTACTATGTTGGGGTTAATCTGTACAGCATTTGTTTTATTAAATTGGACTCTCCTGTGTTTAGAGTGTGGATGTTTAGAATTATAATGTCTTTTTGGTGCACTACTCTCTTAATTAGTATACAGTGATCACTTTTATCTCTTCTGATTAATTTTGGTTTGAAGTCTATTTTGTTCAATAATACCTGCATGCTTCTTATGTCTGCTCCAAAAAGCTTTTAGTATTCTTTCACTCGAACATTGTGTTTGTCTTTGATAGTTTAAAAAAAAAAAAAAAGCTATTTCTTTGGAGGCAATAACTAGATGAATCCTGTTTTTGTGTGTTTGTTTTTTGTTTTTAATGTAATATGGTATTCTATGTCACTTGATTGGGGAATTCAGATCATTCATATTTGGAGTTACTATTGATGGTTGTATATTAATCCCCGTTGTTTTATTGATTCTGTAGTGTTTAATGTTTTCCAAGTCTTCATTTGCTCATTTGATTAACTTGTTTAGCCTCTTTTGTTTTTTGTTTTGTTTTGTTTGTTTGTTTGCCTTCTGTATCATTCCCTTTGGTCCAAAGGATTCATTCAAGTATTTTCTGTAGACATGATTTAGAGTTCATTAATTTCTTCAGCCTGATTTTATCACAAAAATTTGTTCTCTCTTCAATTTTGACAGGTAGTTTTGCTAGGTATAATAATATGGGTTGGCAGCTGTGATCTTTCAGAACTTGAAATACATCCTTCTAAGTCCTCCAGGTTTTTAAAATATCTGATGCTAATGGACTTGACTTTACGTGTAACTTTCTCTCATAGCTTTCTACATGCATTCTTTGTTCTACAGCTTAACTATAATATTACACGGGGAGTTTCTTCTCTAGTCTTCTGTTTGGTATTCTAAATGCTTTTTGTATCTGGATGGGAAACTGTTTCCTTAGATTTGAGAAAATTTCTGATGGAATGAATTGAAACTGTTTCCTATGCCTTTAAGCAAGAGCAGGCAAAAGAGTCAGAGGGATATCCCCCACTCCTACTGTTAGGAGTCCCACAAGACACCCAGCTACACAAGCTAGACCAGTCATTGGTTGGGCCCTCCCACAAGTCCTGTGCTACCATTACCCCAGCACATCTTGGAGGCAAAACAGATTGTAGGTAGAAGGTCTTGTGGCTGGGTTGGTGACCCTGTCCCTCCACTGGAAGCCTTGCCTGGTTACAGAAGATGGTCAGTTCTTCCCCAGGCCCCTTAAGTACCTTTGTCATGTTAATGTTTAACAATTATGTTTAACTTTGATGTTGCATAAGAATTTTTTTAAAAAAATCAAAAACTGGCTTTTTATTTTAACAAGTGCTGCATCGTGCTCTCCATGAGAACTTCACCCTGCAAGTTAGGTGTAGATTTCTTCTAACACATCTTGGGTCACAGGTTGACCCAAGGCCACTTCATCATTTTAAGATGTGAATCAACCATACGGGTATATTTGTTTCACTTCTCACTGACAACTTGTCTCTTTTCAAACCCAAAGCTGTTACTAGCAGAATCCCAAACAAAAGCAAATGAAACAGAAGTTTCCTTTGTCACCATCTCCAGCCCTCACAGGTCGGTAGCCATACAGATTTTTAGGACAGAAGGAAATGAGAATTAACAAGCATCATTGCTTGCCGATAGTTGGGCTCACTTTTACTGACTGCTTCGGGGCTGACAGCTCACCTGCATTTTGAAACAGACACCTGAAAATTCCATGCTGTACTCTTTAATTTCGCCCTTTCACCCACAGCATTTTAATTGCCCTACAATTAATATACTCCAGGTTGAACTCACAAGAAAGAGTGGGATGAGAAGACTGAGGAGAGGTTGGCATGGTCATACTTCACCACCCAGATTCCCCTCCTTATTTGTGCCTATGTGAGAAACCCAAATCCTGACTCATTCTGCCTAATAACAGGCCTCCAAACACACTCAGCACCTCCTCAAAATAGACCCAGAGGCATGCATCCAGACCCATGCTCTTCTACCTTGATTCTCTGTTGTTTTGATAAACATCATGACTAAAGGCAACTTGAGGAGGAAAGGGTTTACAGGTTATAGTCCAAGGAAAGACCCCAGAGGCAAGAACTGAATCAGAGACCCCCATGAGAATGCTGCTTGTTGGCTTGCTCTTCTGGCTTTTTCAACTGCTCCTCTTACACACCTCAGGCCCACCTGCCTAGGGATGGTACCCCTCACAGTGGACTTCTACATTAAGTAGCAATGGAAATGCCTCACACACAAGCCCACATACCAATCTGAGGTTTCCTCTTCCCAGGTGTGTTACATTGGCAGCCATGCTGGCTAGTCTATGTCAACTTGACACAAGCTAGAGTCACTGGAGAGGAGGGAGCCTCAGCTGAGAAAGTGTCTCAGTAAGACTGGGTTGTAGGCAGGTCTGTAGGGCATGTTTTCAATTTAGTGGTTGATGGGTGGGTGGGGCCATCCCTGGGCAGATGGCCGTGGGTTCTTTAAGAAAGCAGGCTGAGTAAGCCAGTAAGTATCATTCCTCCAACACCTCTGCATCAGCTCCTGCCTCCAGGTTCCTGCTGTGCTTGAGTTTCTGTCCTGACTTCCTTTAGTGATGAACTGTGACGTGAAAGAGTAAGCCAAATAAACCCTTTCCTCCCCAAGTGGCTTTGGCCCTGGTGTTTCATCACAACAACAGTAACCCTAAAACAACAACAAACCCAACCAACACACACATGTCTAGTCAAAACCTATATATCATCCCATTGAACATAACCTTCAGGCCTCCCTTCATGAAAACCTTAGTTCCATGACTTATGATTCCTCCATTGCCCTGGACGCCTGCATGCACCCGATAAGCCCATGTCTAACTGGGACATGTAGACAAGCAACACAACAAAGGGACAAAGCAACCATTCAGAAAAAAAATGTTAGAAGAAGGGAAAAAAGGAGAGGGAAGTAGCAGATTTTTCTCTGTCCTTGAAAGGTAGAGTATGACCTTGGTCTAATTTTAAATTCTCTGTAGAGGAAGAGAAAGTGGCCTGCCTGTCCAGCTTTACTGATGTTCTCCTACTAAGGAAAGTTCATAGGCTACTTAGAAGCTCTTTTCAAATGAAACTGAGCCCTAGGTGACAAGGGCCTCCTTGACAGCACCTGCCACCCTCCTCCCTAGAAGGGCTCTTTGCTGGAACAGAGCCTGCTGACACAGTGAAGCTGGACTCTGGCCATCCAGGACAGATTTCTGCACAAAGGGGGCAGGGCTTTGTGGGGAAACCTCATTTGTCTTGACCGAATCTTCTTTCAGCCCCATCTTGGGCGCTACTGAGGTCCTTGCAGTCATTTTAGAATCTTCACAGGGTGTCTTTTTCCCTCTGAGCTCCCTCTGACAAAGTCCTATCCTAATGTTACCTTTGAATTACAGAGAATTAAAATGCCAAGCCTGGTGCTGGAGAGAAGGTTCAGCAGTTAGGAACACTGACTGCTCTTCCAGAGGACCCCAGTTTAACTTCTAGGACCCATATAGCAGCTCACAACTGTCTGTAACTCCAGGGGACCTGATACTTCCCATGGCAAAGCACTAATGCACATAAAGGGGGGAAAAAGAGTGCCTGCTAAAATGCCAAGCCTGCATCCTCATGCTTTATTTGTGTTATTGACCATCAGCCTTTGGCTACAAACATTATATATTGGTTCAGTGAACTCCCACGGCCAAGGCGTCATCTTATGGCCACTTTATACAAGAGGACGCAGTGGCTCACCCTACTTGAAGCACAGGTTATCCTAATTTCTATTGTGCTATGCAATTTTCCCACTTGAAACTTAGTATGCCCTGCACTTGAAATATCATGTATGTGTGTGATTAGATAGAAAAGCCTAAGGAGGTAGGTACTTGGCCAGAGGAGTGAACCCTCTTTGCAATGCATTGCAAACTGAAAACAATGTGTTTTTGTCTTTTTAGAAATGAAAGGGATGACATTTGTCCCATGCAAAATTCTTCCGCAGAAATGATTAGTGAACACCCAGGACTCTGGAGTTTTATGACTAAACAAGTTAAGTCAAGAACAACTGGATGTGGTGGCATGCACCTTTCATCCCAGCACTGGGGAGGCAGAAGCAGCCTGACCACTGTCGATATTGTGAGTTCAAGGCCAACTTGGCCTACATATTGAGTTTCAGGTCAGCCAAGGCTAGGATATGTAGTGAGACCCTGTCTAAGACACAGAGGGGAGAAAGAGGCATGTAGCAAGAACCCCACCCCTAAACTGGAATTTCACTATACTGCATGTGCTTCAAATGTGACCATGGGCTTGTCTCTAAATTAAATCCAAATTGCTCATTAACCATACATACACTTTAAATTTATTTTGTTTAGTTTTTCCTTTGCTCTTCACACTTCATTTTATAGGGATTCTTCTGTTTGAAAGGTTTCTTCCAATGACTGCTAAACATTGTCTTCCTAATTCTCAGTCCCATTTCACAGATGCAACCCGATTGGCCTCAGTATTGAGGCCCAATGTTTCTTCTGCTGATCCATGCTGTTTCTGTTCTTCATACACAAAGGGGAACATTTCATGAGTTAATATTTAGGGTTGAAGTGTGATCCCCATAAAAACAGGCTCAATCCCTAGAGTTGGGCATCAGTGAATGTAATCTTATTTGAAAACAGTTCTCTGAAGATGTAATTAGAAATCAACCAAAACGAAATCACATTTGGAGTGGAGTTTGAAATCACATTGGAGTAGACTGAGCTTCTAATCCATTATTACTGGTGTCCTTTTAGAACACACACACACACACACACACACACACACACACACACACACACGAGGGCGGGGGATAAACTTGCATGTGATGAAACAGAGATTAAAGCAGTGCTTTCACAAGGCAGGAACACCAAGGGTGGCTGGTACTCTCCAGCAGCCAGGAACAAGGAAGAGAATTGATTTTTCCCTGAACCTTTAAAGGGATGGGGCCCTACTGATTCCTACACTGCAAGCTTTCTTTTGAGTCTAGAGAATGAAGTCTGATTCTTCTCTTGCTGAAGGTCACACAGTTTGTGGTACTTTGCTATGGCCATATTTGAAAACTAAGTCGGATCACATCTGAGCACAGATATTATAAATCCAGCCACTTCTGGGACAAGAGCTGCAATATTTTTCAGGTGTAAGCAGAATAGAGCTTATAATCAGTAGCTTAACTTTCTGTAAACAAAGTTTCTTCTTTTTTTTTTTTTTAACTTGTGTCTGTGTGAGTGGTACATGCCTAGGTGTTTGGGTGTTTGTATGTGTGGATGTAACAGGTAGAAGCCAGAGGTTGATCTTTCTCGATCATCCTCCACTTCTTTTATTGAGGCGGGCCATTTTACCCCAGGTTTGCCCTGTGCCCACCTCCCAAGCTCTGGAATTATAGATAGGCCACCAAGCCCACCTGTATTTACCCATCCATCCATCCATCCATCCATCCATCCATCCATTCATTTAGTGGTTCAGGGGCTTGAACCCAGGGCCTTGGGCAGACTAAAGAAGCATTCTTCCACTGAGCTACACCCCAACTCCAACCATCTGCTTTTTGAAGTATAAGTCTTGGGTGTCCAGACTCCAGTTCTCCTGCTTGTGTGGCGAGCATTTTATCCACTGGGCTGCTCTCCTAACTGCCCATCTTGACAGCCCTAGACTAAGGGAGCACCATGCATCTAACAGTGTTTCCCACAAATGGCCTCAGGTCTGCTAGCATTCAGACCCTTGGGGACCTGGCCAATATGCAGACAATACCTTGGCCAGCTCAGGGTCCTGATGTTATGTGCTCATTGCTACGGGGTCTCTCTGAGCATTCAGCAAGTCCCCTCATGAAAGGTGGGGCCCCGCCCACCTTCTTTCGTTCCTCCTTTTCTCAATCCTCCACCTGCTCTCTCCCTCCCTCTCCCTCTCCCTCCTCCTCCCCTCCCCATCAGGCAGCTCTGCACTCCCTTCCCCTCTCCCCTCCCCCTCCGCCTTCCCCCTTCACCACTAACTCTCCACATGAGTGCTCTCTGCATGGCAGTATCTCTGTCTCTTACCCGCTGTGGGGCACCTTGGTTCAAAGCCACCAAGGTCTCTGCTGGTCTCTACTACTCTGAACTTTCTTGAGTAGTAGTTGCATCTGGAGGGCTCTGAAGGACCTCAGTACCCTATCATGACCCAGAACAGTTCTATGAGAATCCTTAAACCTGTGTAGACAACCCAGGCAGGCACATTGCTTAAAGTTTTCCACATGATCCCAGTGATTTCCAGTCAAGACCAGTGATCTTCAAATTCTTCAGATTTTTGCCAAAGAATATCAGATAAATCCTTGCTTTATTAAAACTTGTAGCTCACGTGTGTCTCAGTATGCAAACACAGGCTAATTGATAAAGCTTTGTTGAAACACAGCCATGATTACTGACGTACATGTTGCATGTACATGTTCTGGTTACAGCTACAGCTGAGTTTTGTACCAGAGACCACACGGTCTGTAAAGCCCCAAACATTTACTATCTGTCCACATGAGAAGTTTGCAAAGCCCTGAAACTTAACCGATTCATCCCCCACCCCCACCCCAATGGGGAAGAGCTAGCAAGCAGTTTTGCACTTAGTAGGGACTCCGATGGATTCAGTTGAAGCCAAATGACTAAAATGAACTAAATTAAATTGAACCTTCCTCAGCATATTATCTGAAACGAACCCATGCTGGTATGTCTCCCTTGAGTATTTGCATGTTAATAAGTAACTCATAAAAAGCCCCAAAGCTTTTATTTGAAGAAAAAAAAAAAAAAGGAATTCCTAATTGTTGAAATTGCAAGCACCTGCAATTATAAATGTGTCATTCGATTCCACTCAATTGAGAAATCTCTCCAGGAGACTCTCAATGTAAGCCAGGAGGCCGTGACCCAGCTAACTGGAGAACAAAATCTACGCCACTGAAACTTGCTTGCTATACGCCTTGGTAGTTTTTACTGGGGAAAAAACCAAAAATAAAACAAAATGGGACTGGAGAGACGGTTCAGTGGTTAAGAGCACCGAGGCGGGTTCAAATCCCAGCAACCATGTGGCGGCAGCAGGCATGCAAGTGGTATGCAGCTATCAATGCAAAACACCAATACACATAAAAATAAATACAAATAAAGAAAAAAACCATTCCAATTTTTGTTTTGTTGGTATTTCTTTTTTCATTAGCCCAGCGAGCTTTTACTGTGAAAAAAAGCTTTGGTTTTCATGAACACTTCACTATGCTCCATTGTCTAATTTTCAGATTTTCTTCCCATATGGACATAACATTTTTTTTTTCATTATGGAAAGGGATGCCAGCCTTAACTAGGCTGGCAGATTTCGTTATTTCATCTTACTCTAGTGTATGAGTGATCGACAATTATTCTGAATTAAATTCCCTCAATGTCAAATCAACTTAACTGGGGAACTTGCCATGTAACAGATGCACAGGCTCCTAATAGCCTCCTCACAAACCTTGAAGGTCTTACATTTTAACCAACTGACATGAATGCTCATCAAGAACATGTATGAAGGGAGCTGAAAGATGGATTGGTGAGTAAAGGCACTGGCCGCCAATCCTGATTGACCTGAGTTCAAGCCTTAGTACCCAGTACTCAGTAGAAGGAGAGAACCAATGCCCACAAGTTGTTCTCTGACCTACATGTATATGTACTTATACAAACAGAGAGAGAGAGAGAGAAAGAGAGAGAGAGAGAGAGAGAGAGAGAGAGAGAGAGGTGGTGTGGTGTGTGTGTGTGTGTGTGTGTGTGTGTGTGTTACATTTGCACACACACGTAAGGAAAAGGAAAGAACAAACACGACTCTCTCGTGCACCTCAGGTTACCAGGACTCCTTAGACATTTGAGAGATCAACCCCAAAAGAAGCCAGGGAAGAGTGACTCCCCCTGGGGGGGTTACCCACTGGGCTTTAGATGCTGTTTGCCAGCCACTGCACTTGGACAGCCTCCTGAGCGTCTCTTGGCATTAGTTTCCTCATGTGTAAGTGAGACACAGGAGGATCAGCAGCACTGTTAGGAAGAGCAGCCTGTAAACACTGTGGCCTCGAAGATGTACTCAGCAGTAGAGTGCTTATCCAGCATACTAAGACCTCCACGTTCAGTCCTCAGCACTACAGTAGAAGGAAAAGTCAAAGAGAGACCCTGACATGGTACCCAGCACTTAGTAAGTGTGCCGTAGATGTTTGTTCCTGCTGGAGGGCCTTACATCTTCAGACCAGATGACTCTAAAGCATTCTAGCCCTCATATGCTTGAAGCAAAAACTCATAGGCCAGCCGGAATGGCCGCCATCATGAGAGCATGTGTATTTGTTTATAGATACAAAATTCTTTAAATATTTAAACAAGTCAAATAGTACAGTGTTCCGTATTCCAATATTGTAGCTAAATCTCCTCACAGTTTCCCTCCCTGGAATCTTACTCTACACTCTGGATTAACACGTTCTTGTCATGCCCAGAAGGCTTGAATGCTTTCTACTTCCTCCACTACAAATTCGGCTTCTTTTTAAGAAGCTTGAAGTTTTTTCTGACTTGCAGAAAGAGTAAAGTATTGTTCACCCTAATTTGCTACCCCATATCTACCCCTCTATCCCATGGCCTGCTAACCCTCCCACAGTCTCAGGTATGAGCCTCGGCATGCCCTACCCTTCCTTCTCCTTTGTCCTCAAGGGACATCCATTTTTGCTTACTCTTTACCTTAGAGTACACACACACACACACACACACACACACACACACACACACACACACATTGCCACCACCATGGCATGGCAGCCTTCAGGTCTGGAATGTTCCTTATGGTTCCATGTTTGGTTGAACTTAGAGTCTGTGTTGCTCAACTTAACATTTCACCTTCTTTCACTCTATTGTTGTATGTGTTCTGGTTGGGGCTTCATAGCCCGACTGTATATCTTTTCACATTTATTTAGGGCAGATGCATGTCACAACACATATATGGATCTTAGAGGACAATTTATGGAAACTGGTTCTCTCCTGTCATCATGTAGGTCCAAGCATTGATCTCTGGTGGCCAGGCTGGCCTACAAGCACCTTGTCACACTGAACCTCCTTGCAGGCCCATCACTATATAATATTCAGTGCAAGAAACATTTCTAAATATTCTTGTGCAGGTCAAGTGTAAAGATCGTGCCTACTATGCAGTGTGAGGAACAACTAATCTGTTGATAGACATACTAAGGGCTCCATGACATTGGCAGGTTCCTTCATATCCTAACCCAAAGTTCCTTCACTTAAAAATGTGGCATTGCTTAGAACAGTTAATCACAGACAATCTAGTGTCTGCGGCTCAGAAGCCATTCAGTGAGTAATTGCTCTTTTTTTTGGTATGGGATTGAGTAAATGGTTCCTTTCATATACAGTGTTTCTTTGTCTTCCTGTGACACATACGCATTGTGTTTAACTGGGGCATGTTAGAAGAGCTGAGAGTTGATTGTTCTTGCCCTGGAATCTCCAGAGGCGCACCTGAGCTACAGCACATCAGGATGGTGTAGCCAGATGAAGAAAGGGGAAGATGATAGCCAGTGGCTGTTGTCTTTCACTGGTCAAAGGCTGTGCCTTCAGGGCACTAACTCTGTGATTGCCCGGCCTGTGTTTCCGGTGGGTATGAAACAGATGCCTTGGCTTAAGTAACAGGAAAGAATTTCAGATACCTACATAGGAAGAGGCTCTATTGGGTTCTGACCTGGAGCCATGAATAGTCAGCCGTGGAAGCCAGTGGGAGAAAACATGGCCAAAGGATTGGGGATGGGGGTAAGGTTAAGAGGCATGATAAACTATGCGATGAAACCATCTTACATTTATGTATTTTGGATAGTTTCCAAAGGTTTTGTATAAATCTCAAGGCCTATTGCTTTGCATATATTCTTCCCTTTGAACATGAATAGGAATGTATATTTTCTTCTCTATAAATAATTCTTTGCACTATAGTAACAATAACCATTGAGGGCAGATAAACAAGAACATAGAGAATAAAATACACTTCAGTTAGCTAGGTTTTCTCCAACTTAGTCTACTTTGGAAATTTCTTATTAATAAAAAAAACTATCTAAAACACATAATTTCTTTATTGCATTTTATTTTATGTCTAAACCATAACATGTTTCTACTGTCCCTTATTGGCTATTTGGATTGTTCAAATTTTTAACAGTATTAATAGCATTAGAATAAACAGTTAAACATTCATAATGATAACTTCTTGGATGGAAAATTCCACATTATTTTCACCTCCTCCAGTTTATCTGTCCTGAATTAATTCTTCCAGTTGTGTCCAAGATTAAAATATCTACATCCAGATCTGCAAGTTGCATATCTTAGCCCTGACTTCAGCTGGGATTATGTAGTGTGTGTTGAGACTGACTTTGTATGATTCTAGCTAGCCAGCACTCACCATCACCACCATCACCACCATTATCACCATCACCATCAGCACCATGACCACTGCCACACCACCATCGCCACCATTACCACCCATCATCCATCTCTACTGGGAGAGCTCTATAGCAGCACTAGCTTCTCAGAGACCTAGAAGCTTCCCTTCTCCTTTCTTTCATCTCTACCTGAAAATTCATGAACCTTATCATCATTCTCAGTGTTATTAAATGACATTCATCTTAGCTAAAATACTTTGGAAACCAACACTGGTTATAGGAAATGACTTAATCCCAGGCCTGGGAACACTCATGCTCTGGTGAGAATAATTCCCACATTTGCAATCCAGTGGAACCCGTTTGTCAAACCAGACAGCACTAACCCACAATTTTCTATGTTACATAATCCTTTCATCTCTTGGAATCACATTCACCTGCCCAGCAAGGCTCCTGGGGTGCATAAAACAATAATGAGCATTTACACTGGGTATTTTAATCTTCAAAGTATTTGTGAACATTAACAAATTAATTTTCACAACACCCTTGTAAGATTAGTGAATGCTACTCCTCCCCTAAAATCCAAACAGTATAAGCCAATTGAAACATTTGACATATCACAAAAATCCCGGAACCTCATGGTCTGGGAAGAGAAAATTGCTGATCTCCAGTTGAGACACAGGACTGAAAGGAGGGGATCAACCCGACAGGCTCTCTTGCCCATTGCACAACCGTAGTAGAGCAGAGGTTAGATTATTAGCTCCCATTGCTACATTAGGTCCAAAAGCAATAATGGAGTCAAGATGCACAACAGCCGAGGATCCCTGACAAATTCAAGGTCATCAACATGCAACCAAATAATGTGGAGGAATGGAATTTCTAAAATTCATAAATATTTAAATTAATATTATAAAGGAAGAGAATATATCTCAGGAAACAGGCACACGGGGCATTGAATTTAAAGGTTAGACATTAATAAAGATATTCAAAATACAATTCCAAATGACAAGTGACCATGAATGAATTAGAACGGCATTACCCTAGGAGTATTTGCTTTAACATGTGCCTGTATTCATGATAGCAAAGAATGCTAAAAATAGAGCCGTGAAAGTCTGAAGAGTGGCAAACACACAGCTTTTATCACTCTTGGGGAAAAAATAAGTTCACGTGTTTAAACATCCAAAGCGAGAGATTATGTTTTGACCCTCCTGCCTTGACTAGGTAATGAAATAAAGAATTCTAAGTTTTGAAGTGTTCTGTCCTTAACTAACATAACTTTGCGTTCCCCACATTCTGTCCTAGAAAGACCTATGCTGCTTGTTGTCATTCTGGGTTGTCAACCTGACGTCAGTTATGACATCTACTCACTGTCCTACTGAATATGGAAGTTAAAACTCATGGACACTGGGGCCAAAGAGTGCTAGCTTCCTGGAATCAGAACAATGACAACCAGAACAGACCGGTCTGCTGTGTATGCACATACTTTGTAGATGATATCGTCCGTTAGTGCTATGTACTATATGCAGTGTCTAAAGAGCCGAACATCCTAGGTAAGACGAAGGAGTGTAGATGTGAGCAAAAATGCTGACTTTGAATCATAATCTTGTTGCATGTTAGCTGTCTTCATTACTTTTTTTATTGCTGTAATAAGACATTGTGAGCAAGCACCTTATAAAAGAAAGCATTTATCTGGGACTTAGAGTTTCAGAGAGTGAGTCCATGACCATCATGGTGGGGATCCTGGCAACAGGAGGCAGACATAGCACTGGATCAGCAGCTGAGAGCTCACATCCTCAGACATAACCAAGACAGAGGGAGCTAATTGGAGATGGTGTAAGTTTTGTGAAACCCCCAATCCCACTCCAGTGACACACCTCCTCCAAAAAGGCCACACTCCTAATTCTTCCCAAACAGTTCGCCAACTAAGGACCAAGTATCCAAATAAATGAGCCTATAGGGGCCATTCTCCTTCACACCACATTAGCTGTATGTTCATGAGCAGAATGGTTGAAATTTAGATGTAGGTGTAGGTTTGGATGTTGATGATTCTCTGATCCTGACTTCTAAGCATCCCTGAATGAAGTATTGATCCAGATTCCTCGCTGTAAGAAACATTTCCCTGATGACATACAAATCCATCTCTAATGGCTATTCTCATTCTCCACTCCTCTGAAAGACTCATCTATAGTCTCTCTCTCTCTCTCTCTCTCTCTCTCTCCCTCCTTCCTCCCTCCCTCTCTCTCTCCCCTTCCTTCTCCCTCTCTTTTCCTCTCTTTCTCTCTTCTCTCCCTCCCTCTCTCTCTCTCTCTTCAACTCAACCCTCTTCCAGTACTCTATCAAAATGTCTCTTTTCAAAGTTATCTTAGAAAAATATTATTCTGTTTTCGGTCCTCATAGGACCTAGTCCATGGAGTTGAGGGTTTAATGTTCTTCCTGAAATATGGCTCTCCTTGGTCCTCGAGAGCAGCACCTCAGCTCGCTCTAACCTCTATGTGACTGCCTTCAATCCCCTTTTCTGACTCCTTTTTTCTCGTCTCAACTCTAAATGTTAGTGTCTCTAAGGACTCTGTCCTTGGCACTATTCTGTATTAATGCCTTGCCCCTGGGCAATCTGATTACACTTTTGTGGCTTGAAATGGAATATATGTTCAACTAGGACACTTCTCTATGCTTCAGGTCAACAAATCTGACAGCCTACTCGGCATCTGCTGTTTTGTGGGTTTTTTTTTTTTTTTTTTGCTTGTGTTTGTTTGTAACATTTATTTTTATTTATGTGTATGTGCATAACTGTGTGCGTGTGTGTTGCATCCGTGAGGGTGCCCACAGAGGCCAGAGGAGGAGAGCTGATCCTCTAAAAATAGAATTACAGCTGCCCCGTGAGGGTGCTGGGAGCCCAACTCTAGTACTCTAGAATACCAAGCATGCTTAACCTCTGAGCATCTCTCCAGCTCCAACATCTGTTGTTTTGTAGTAAGAACCATTTGAAACTCAGCGCAGCCAATATAATATCAGTTATGATGTTTTTCTACCAACCCATCTTTAATCCTAACCTCCACCATGTATTCTCTATCTCTCTAAACAACAGCATTTTTTGTCTAGTAACTTATGCTGTGTGGACCAAGGACTCAGTTTGGATTCCCCCCACTGCCACTCTTCATCTCTTCCCCTCTACTCACACATTCAATCAGAAGGCTCTGCTGACTATTGGACCTTCATCCTGTCTCTAAACACCTCCTCTGTCTTCACCTGAACCATCCCAATATCTCTTCTTACCTGGGTTCCCTACTGCTTCTCCACTCACCTCCCTGCAATCCATTCTTCAAATAACAATCAGGGTGTTATTTTCAAATACAACTCATTTACCTTTATGCTTATCCTATAAAGTCACCAATGACTTCCCAGTGCCCTGAAAATGAAATCTAAATTCGTATCAAATCTTAAGAGCCTTCTATGAACTAGCACACCCTCAGTGTTGACTGCGGCCTTCTTTATGGTACTTGAAGGTAGCAAGCATACTGGACTTAGAGACTTTGTGCTTGCACTTGACCCTATTGGGGAAGTCATCCCTGATTTCCACAGAGCTCTATCCATTCCCAAAGATCCATCTCCAATGTCGGGTCCTTCAGGAGACATTATTTTACAACCTCTATAAGATCATCTCTATACACTTACACATACATATACACACAAACACACACACACACACACACACACACACACACACAGGGGCGGAGGGAGAGAGAGAGAAAGAGAGAGAGAGAGAGATGCTTTCTTCTTTACAAACCTTTCTAATTTTTCAAATTTTGTGCTACTCTCTGAAATTACAACAATCATTTATTCATGTCTTCCTTCATTATTTGATGTTTCTATACAAAGATCCTCCTCCACATTCTTCACACAAAGCAGGGTTCCCATTTTACCCAGAGGTATGCATTAAAAGATTTTTATATGTTTTTTTTTAATAAATGAAAATCTAATTCAAATTGGCTTATGGAGTATGTAACCTATGAATTGAAGCATAGGTTTAATTGAAGGTCTGGCTAGAACCAGGTGCCTATAACTGACATGTTAGAGTTGTGTTTCTCAGTATCGTAATTCAATTTCTCTATTGGCTACATTTGTGGGCAAATTTGTCATAAAAACCCAAGTAGTAGGTTCTCCTCAATAACATGATCTGACAGTGCTCAGTCACAGAAGTGATGCTCTTTAGAAGACAGACTTTGTTTTAATCGTCTCCCACCTCAACCCAAAGCATTAGAACAGACGAAATATTCATCAATATTTGCTGAATAAATTTACAAAAGGAATCTTCCTCCCACGATCCACATTCTATCATATAATCTACTATGGGAAAAAGAACAAAACCTCAATTGGTCCACTTAAGGACCTTGGTCAATGCTAAGAAGCCACCTAGCTCAACAGCCATGCCACAGACGGTGCCATCAAAATCAGTGGGAAAAGTATATTGAGGAAACTAAAGATTCCATCACATATACTGGACTAGTTCAACTGATTTAAAGGTTAAATGAGTTCATATTTGTGAAAAAGTCTAGCCCACCATAGGGAAAAAAGTATTATTTTCTGAAAATACTAATTTTTTTTTTTTGCCATACTTCACATGCTTTAACTTACATGGAGCACGAAATGGATTTTCTGTTGCTTGGGCTCCATCTACTAGGAAAACTCAGGACTACTTGAGAAGGAGTCTACAAAGACTACATCTGAAAAGTCAGTCCTGTGCAAGTCTCCTGGACCTGGAAACACAAGCTCTTTGAGTTTCAAGTGTCTATTATGTCATTGGCCCAAGGTGGGTGTTTGAAAGTAACTTTTGATAGGCTTACAGGTCCATCTACTTAGCTGTCCTGTGTATACATTCATGGCAGACATCTGTCTTTATTCTAAGTGGCTTGTTGTTTCATACATTTCAGGGGACGAGAGGATGGCTGTTCCTGCCTTCACTGAGGTTTGTTTTCATTCATTAAAAAGGTGTTCTTATTTGTGGATTAAATTATCCTGCAGTACACACAATTCTCTAGTCAACTTATCCTTCCATTTCCCCAAAGTTTAGTTTCTATATCACACACTTTCAGTAACTCGAACATCCCCCCATTTCTCAGTCCCAACACCACCATTATTTTTCCCAAGGAAGCAGAAGCTGTCACAAGAAAACACCTACATGTTCTCACTGAAGAATAGACATGTCTTCCTCCACAAAATTTACTACGTCTGCAGGGGAACCATTTGTGCTACAGTCAAGAGTCATGTCTAACAGCTGTGTCCTGGATGCACCTAAACCTTTCTCATGTCTACCCTTGGCATTCATTCTTTTTCCTGCATCTTCAATTTTCCTCTGAGTAGAATACCATAGCTTGCAAGCACACTTGCAAAATCTGTCATGATGAAATGTGTCTATCCTGCAGACCCCTCCTTTCACTGTTTCCTGTTGAATATGCTTACGAAATCATTCCCTCTGCTTCTCTCCATGGAATCCTTTTTAAGCCCAATCCATAAGGGTTTTGTCATCCCTTGAAATAGCTTTCGCCAAGGTCACCACTGACCTCTAGATTGCTAGACCCTGGGACTCCATCAATATCAATTCATGCACAGCATTTCTAACAACTTCTTGCAGCCTTCTTTGTTTCCAGGATGTCTTAGTTAGGGTTTCTACTGCTGTGAAAAGGCATCATGACCACTGCAACCCTTATAAAGGAAAGCACTTAACTGAGGTGGCAGCTTACATTTTAGAGTTTCGGACCATTATCATTTTGGCAGGGAGTACGGCAGTGGACCTGTAGACATGGTGTTGGTTACATCTTCATCAGAAGGCAACAGGAAGTGAACTGTGACACTGAGCAAAGCTTAAGCAAAAGAGACCCCAAAGCCCGCCCCTACAGTGATACACTTCCTTCAACAAGTCCACAACTCCCACATTGCTACTTTCTGTGAGCTTATGGGGGCCAATGACATTCAAACTACCACACAGGATATCACTTTCTTTTTTCTTTTTTTCTAATTATGTGGGTTGAGTGGGGATTATGTGCATGTGGATTCAGTGCCCATAGAGGGGAGAAGAGGGAATAAGATCCTCCTGGATCTGGAGTTACAAAGCAGTTGTGACACCCCCTATCTCACCAACCCCGACTCCAATCTCTCTCTCTCTCTCTCTCTCTCTCTCTCTCTCTCTCTCTCTCTCTCTCTCTCACACACACACACACACACACACACACACACACACACACACACACAGTATGTGTTGGCAACCAAACTTGGATCCTTTGTAAGAGAAGTATGGACTCTCAACTGCTAGGTCAAAAGAAGGTCCCATTCCCTTCTTTTGATTCTCCCCTTAGCTAGCTGGTCTCTCCCATCCAGTTCTTCAGTGTTGCTTCCTCATATAGTCAACATAAAAATACCTAAGGGATCTAGAACTCAAGCCTTGGAGCACTCTTACCCTCTGTCTTAGTTAGGGTTTTTACTGCTGTAAAGAGACACCATGACCATGGTAACTCTTATAAAGAAAACATTTAGTTGAGGTGGCTCACTTAGAGTTTCAGAGGTTCAGTCCTTTATCATCATGGCAGAGAGCATGGCAGCAGGCAGGCAGACATGGTGCTGGAGTAGTAGCTGAGAGTCCTACATCTTGCAGGAAACATGTCTGCAAGACTGGGTGGTATCCTGAGCACAGAAAACCTCAAAGCCCACCCCCATAGTGACACACTTCCTCCAACAAGGACATACCCACTCAAACAAAGCCACGCCTCATAAATAGTGTCACTCCCTATGAGATTTTGGGGGCCAATTACATTCAGAATACCACATCTACCTATTCCCAGTAGATGTAACATCACCCAGTGAAATGACTATGGTATATTAACCACACCTAAAGAAACAGTTCCAGGCTGCTTTCTTTTGAATTGCCAATTCATGTAACAAATTTTCTAGTAAATAGCTCCATTTAGGATGCTAGTGGGATTCCCAAATTTAGTATTTTTTAAACTCTCTCCAACTAAATATTTGATTCCAAGGGATCCCAAATAAATTCCTTCCCATCTCAGTAACAGCAATGTTTTCCTTCTAGTCAATCAGGAAATTTCAACCTTCCAATGTATCAGCAAATGACCACTTCATCGCATTTCAGCTGCTCTAACTAGGTCAGATCTCTGCTTTGCATAAATTACATTAATAGCCTCATTACATGCTTGATTTTTTCACACAGAAGTCAAAAAGAATTTTTGAAAAAAAAAAATGTAAGTCAGGTCATGTTGTTCCTGTGGTCTAAAATTCAGAGGCTTCCTAACTCTTGACAATTAGAATCCAAGTTCTCCAGGAGGAGAGGAAGAATGCCTAGAACCTACAGGATCTGGCTACAGGCTACCTTCTCTAGGATTTTCTCCCTCTTTCACGCAACCCTTGTATCATCAAGTTTCTACTCCTCACTGGCCAAGCCAACTTCATTTCCCGTCACAGTCTTTATCCATACTACGTGTCTAATCCAGTATACTCTGCCCTATACACTTTATATTCTCCCTCAAAGTTTTGTGAACACTGTGTCCAAAACTGTTGCATCCTCTCCCTTTACAAGATTCATGTTTCCCTGGCTTGCTTCACCACTGCATGTTATCTATACTAGTCAGTGTCCAAATGTGAGACAGAAACCACACCAGACATTTCATCAGCAAAATTTCGATATGAAGTATCATTAACTGGAAAGAGGTGGTTACCCAGTAAGTGGAAGAGGTAGGGGGCCTAAATGTGGTGTGTGTGTGTGTGGAAGAGTAGTTGTCAGCTCCGTGCTGAAGAAGAATGCAGAATGAGAACATAAGAAGCAGTACAGATCTCCTCCCCAGAGTCCAAGGCTCAGACCTCTTCAAAGAGGATATGGTTAGCATAGATAGACACATGGAGCCTGAATAGAGGAAACTTACCAATGGGTATAGGCTACCACTAGTCTTTAGCAGCAGTCAGATTACCCCAAGGGACGGACAATCAAAGCTGGCCTCTAAAACTGGTCCATCATGTTTGAGAGGTGTATCCAGTCCAGCGTGCTATTGCCGGAGGGAATGGGCAAACCAGCAAGATGTCATCGTCGAGTGACACAGTAAAGAAGAGAACAACTTGAAGGGTAGGGCTTCAACTTGCATGCGTGGCTGAGGCCGTCTCTGAATTTTGAGAATGGAAGCCTGGGCCGCTGAAAGGAACTTCTTTACTGCCTCCATTGCTTTGCCCTGTGTTTCTTATTGTGGCTCAGCGTTCTGTGATCCCACAAAGGAGAAACATTGATAGAGTTTTGCTATAGGATTTGCAGTAGAACAAGGAAAGGAGGGGGGTGCAGAAACAATAAGCCGGTAGTTTACACGCCTTACGTGGTTATCTTTTTTACTTATTTTTGAGTTTATTTTACAGGTATTGGTGTGTATTGTCTGCATATGTCTGTGCACCACGTTCATGCATTGCAAACAGCTGTGAACCACCATATGGGTGCTGGGAATTAAACCTGAGTCTTCTGGAAGAGCAGCCTGTACTCTCAGTCACTAAGCCGTCTCTCCAGCCCCCATAATTATCTCTTTATATACTGTTTCCACCCACCCCACACCCCCGAACTGAAGGTCTTCGAAAGCAGGGAGTTTATCGTGGTCAGCATGCTACCCCAGCTTCTAATACAACTGCCAAGATATAGGAGATAGTCAATCAATACCAGTGAAATAAATATATAAATATATGGCCTGGATCTCTTCCGAAGCCATTTGTCCTTTTTATTACCTGGCATGGTCTCCCTCATTTTCTGGCAATCATGTCCCAATTTCCATTGACAAAAGTCACCCTCTTTTTGACTCTCAGGCCATGTAGGTGCATTAAATACTTCCACCGTGAATCCTGAGTTCTGGGGCAATTAATCATTATGCTTTATCCTTTTGCCAAGGAGATTCAAAGCCAAATGTTTTCGAGAAGTTGTCCATGAGAAAAGAGCCCAGGATGCTGAGTATTTCATGGTTGAAGAAGTAAGCATGGCAGGGATCCACCATCATGAGAATATATCGGATGTTAGAGCTGGCACAGGAACCAGCCCAGGAGAGACAACAGACAATGCTAGATACAGAGTGTAGTGGTCTACATCCAGCTGACCAGAGACTCTCCAGGAACAATAGTCAATAATGTAGTTTACTTGTCCTGTTTGATTCCTTTCTCTGTCCCTTAAAGCTGGACAAGTTCTTTCATACTTTCTAATAAATCTCCAGTTGTAGTAGGTAGCTGTTCCAGCTTTGACCTAGAAGTACTACCCCCATTGAGGCATCCAGTAACTGTCACGCCTACAAGGTGGGGCTGAGACAGGAGCCCTTAAGACTCGAGACCTGGATGTGCCGGCTCCCTTGGTTCCTGGACCCTGGACGCTGGAGGTAGACAGAGCAGAGTTCTCCAGAGAACACCGCTGGACTGCACTATACCTTTCCTGGACCCTGTAACCCATCCCTTTACTTGTAAGTTACACCACAAAATAAACCTCCCTTTTAACTATGTGGAGTTGCCTTAATAATTTCACCAATATCCAGTCTCTTTTGGATCAGTGTCCTTGCCTGATGTCTTACACCGCTCCATCAAGCCCTTGACCTCTGCAAGGAATATGTTCGGTATGCTTCCTAAGTAAACTATACCAACATCTGGCATATTTCTGGAAATTGTCTTCCCATTTAACCCTAGGTCTTTCTTCGGGAGTCGTTTCTTCTATGTGTATAACATTTCAGATCGGAGAAATAAAATATCCAAACTTTTTTTTTTATTATTGTTAGATAATCAGAGATGAAGAAACCGCTTTAAAACTGACTGCAAATGTAAACATAACTAAAAAGTTACCAGGCACATCCACAAATCCCTGTTTCAATCCTACAATCAAAGCAGAGTGCAGGCTCTAAGACAGGGCCATAACAGGACACAATGTCCAAATGACAATAACGCCCGCAACTGACTTCTCCCTGGCGGTGGCGTAGATACTGTGGTAGCCCACCCAGAGCGGCAATTGAGGGCTGACAATAAATCCCACAGCTGCTAGGAAGAGCTGGTAGAGCACAACTCAGACCCTTCGCAGAAATTCTCCCTGCTGCAGGAAGTGTCTCATTCAAAGTTCCACACTGTTTCTGATGGGGATCATAAAAGCCCCACTGCCTTGCCTTAATTTGGACACATCTAAAGAGCTACCATAATTCCAAGAGCCCATTAAAAAAAAAATAGCTGAAACCACTGCCCTTACTGTTCCCAGTGCTTCCCCAGCCGCTCCATTCAAGATCTCTTTCATAAAAGAGCTGCACAACAAACCTTCTGCACACAGTTCTCCACTTAAAAGAGAAAAGCCATTAAGAGAAGATGAATAGCCTGAGACTTTCCATAAGAAACGGAGGCTGAGGCTACAAGGGAGATTATCACAGATTACTATAAAGCCACAATGTTTGGATTCAGATGCGCTGGCAGGCCACCAAAACCATTGGCTCTTCTAGTAGGAGGAAGATAGCATTAAAGTCTTAATGTTTGAAAACTCAGTATTTTAAAACTGGTTCTCTGCCCTCACCCGTCCCAACAGCAAAACATACTACAGATGAATTAAAGATTTAAACACCAAGACCTAAGATGGTTGCGTAGATAGACAGATGGTAAATATCCATACATGCTCATTTCTTATATCCTCTTCCTTCACAGAGCCATGATTAAATACACTATTGGATTTATTGCATTGATTTGGGCTGGACTGAAATTCTAAGCATAAGGCATTGGTACTTGAAAATTTAGTGATTTAATAATGAGTGAGAAACCAAGGCAGTTTGTCTTAGTTAGGGTTTCTATTGCTGTGATGGAACACATGACCAGAGAAACTTGAGGAGAAAAGAGTGTATTGGGCTTACTCCTTAGAACTGCTCATCATAGAAGGAAGTCAAGACAGGAACTCTAGCAGGATGGGAAGCTGGAGGCAGGCATTGATGCAGAGGCTGCTTACTGGGTTGCTGTCATGCTTTTGCTCAGCCTGCTTTCTTATAGAACCACCACCCAGGGGTGGCACCACCCACCATGGGCTGGGCCATCCCCCATCCATCACTAAGAAAACGCCCTACAGCTGGATCTTACAGAGGCGTTCTCTCAAATGAGGTTCCCTCCTTTCAGATGACTCTGGCTTGTGTCAAGTTGACATCAAACTAGCCAAGACATAAGTAGAGCTTGCATTTGTGTAAATATCCCTAAATGAGGAAAAACAAGTATAATGACTGGGACATTCTACTAAGAATATTAGAAGGAACACAGAGAGAGACTCAGTTTCATAATTAATATCAGGTTCTCTTTTCTTAATTGATCTTAACTACTCTTGCCTCCATGTTTGTGTTCCCAGCAGTAAATGAAGAGAATGACAATTTGGTTGGAATTAGATGGCATGGATTGAGAGTATCCAGGATATATGTTTGTAGGTACTTTGTTTGTTTGTTTTTTGTTTTTCAAGCAATTTTAGGTTAGTAGCAAATTTAACAGGTATAGACTCCACATAGACCTCCACCTCAATGTATGTATCGCCTCCCTATTATCAGTGTCCCACTTCCACCACAGTGGTCCAGTTCTAACTGATGACCCCATATTGACCGGGCACCATCTCCCAAGTGTGCATCTCAGTTCATACTTGGTGTTGTATATCCTACGTTTAGGTGATTGTGCAGTGACATGTACCATGACAACATCATACATCATGTTTTTCCTGCCCTAAACCCATCTGAACGCCACTGATTATAGCTTCATTCACTTAGCACTGCATAGTTAAGTATGTGTCTTATAATCTGGCAGCTTTTGAGTATCATGTAATACTTCATTGTCTCGGTGTATCCATTTACCACCTCACCTACTAAGGGATATCTGTTTGCCTCCAAATTCCAGCAATTATAAACACATCTGTTATAGTCACTCTCCATTTTCAGGTTTTTATGTGGACATAGGTTTTTAACTCCTTCAGATTTATACCAAGACGTGCGATTATAATTTTTGTGTATATGTGATTTAGTTTTGTTTTTAAAATCTGACAATTGTCTTGCAGAGTGTCAGTGGTATCCCTAGAGCAATGAATGAATATTTCTACTGATCCAGCATCTGGGATCCTCCATTTTCTGTACTTTGGTGATTTTACATAGATATGTGATGTCTCTCACTATTGGTTTAATTTGTGTTTCCCTGTTGCTCTGTGATACAAAACACTTTCGTATGCTTATTTTCCATCTGTGCCATCTTTGGTGAGTCTGTGAGAGTCTTCTGCTCATTTTTAGTTAGGGTTGGAGAGTTCTTAGGCTGGAAATGTGGGTCATTGGTAGAGTGTGATGCCTCAGCTCTATCCTAAAAATAAATACATGTTCTATGTTTATTTTGAATGATGTTTTTTCCCTAGTCCTTGCTTGAATTGTCACGCTCCTGACATTGTTCTTTGTAGAGCAGAAGTTTTCTGTTTTACTGGAGTCCATCTTACTGACTGTTTGTTTCACAGTGCACACCTGTGGTGTTACACCTAAAAGTCATTGCCAAATCAATGTCATTGGGGCTAGCCTCTACTTTATCTTCTAATAGTTTTATAATTTTGTATTACAATTGGGTTTACAATCCATTTTCATTTAATTTTTATAAAGAGAATAGGTCAATGTCAAAATTTGTTTAGCAGAATGAAATATTCTTTTGTTCCAATAGGAATTAAAGAAAAAAGAGCTGTCTTTGTTCATTGTATCCCAGTAGCTCCCGTGTCAAAGATAAACTAGGAGCTAGCGAGATGGCTCGGGGGTTAAGAACACTAACTGCTCTAGAACTTGGGTTCAGTTCCTAGAACCTGTATCAGAAGACTCCCAGCAGCTGTAATTCCATTTCCAAGGAATCTGAAGCCTCTTGGCCCACATGGAAATGTTTGTACACAAACACGGTGCACATACACTCAAGAAGGCACACACACACATAAATAAAATGAAATAAATCTTCTTTTAAAAATGAAGATAAATTGGCTATATTTGTATAGGTCAATACCAAATTATTGTCTCTAAGTTTTATTTTCTTTTGTTTTAAGTTACCTAATGTTTTAAAATATGTACATTTCATTCCTATTTTCTGAAAGAAATCAAGGTTTTAGCTAAAAAGAGAAAAAGATTTGCATCTTTACACAGAGTATCTCGTAGTGAAAATATTTCTATCACAATTACTTCTAGCACATTTTTTTCATAACATCTGTCTGTATTGAACAAAAATAATAACACTGTCATGTATCTAGGACACACTCACACTTCTGTTGTCATATTAACAGCACAAGAGCTGTCATTGTTAACTTGAAATAAATGTCACCATCACCTCCAGTGCACAGACATGTGTACTGGATACCCACAAACTCATACAAGCATAGGTTAGGGTTCTCTGTAAACATCAGCAGTGCCCACTCATTTCAACCATCTTTTAATTTTATAATCAATATCTGAAGCATTGGTTTCACTCAAGACAATAAAATGTCTACCTATGAAAAGCATTGTCTTTATTCTTATCTGCATTTCCCAACTTTCTACAACAAATGGGCATTTTTGTTTCAAGCAAAATGTATGTAATGTGTTGTTTGAAATAAACATTATAATTCTCTTGTGTTTAAATTGAAGAGAAAGGTAATAAATAAAAGAGAAACGTTCAACAAAGTAGCTAAAAATAGTGAAAACTGAAATTTGTTTTGTGAGATCTTCCTCACTTGGGCATACCCTACTCTTAGCAGACCTTCCTGCCACTTGCATGCAACAGCTGCATGCCACTTTGTACCTTATGATCTATAAATGCTAACATGTTTTTCAAAACTGTATGCTGTTTTTTTTTTTTTTTTTTTTTTTTTTTTTTGGTTTTTCGAGACAGGGTTTCTCTGCGTAGCTTTGCGCCTTTCCTGGAGCTCACTTGGTAGCCCAGGCTGGCCTCGAACTCACAGAGATCCGCCTGGCTCTGCCTCCCGAGTGCTGGGATTAAAGGCGTGCACCACCACCGCCCGGCCTGTATGCTGTTTTGTATATATTAATATAATACATATATCTACCTATAGGTATATACAAACATTTCTGTGTATGCACATATACCTTTCTAGCTATATATTTAATTGTTAAAATGTAGAGGAGAAAAATGTCCACTCAACATCCCTTCCATGATCCTTCACATCCATACCAAACTTCAGTCTCCAATCTGTTTTCTTCTACTCCATATGTGTTCTTTACTTCCAATTTCAAACCCAGAAAACTCCAAGTCATTTTTCTGTCTCACGTCTATATCTACCCTATTGCCAAATCTCATCTGCTGAACTTCTCTTGAACCTATTCCTTGTCTCCATCCATTTTCAAAGCCCTTTTAAGTCAAGTGCTACATGCTTCTGGCTGAAATTTAAAGCTGAAAGTATTCTATTTCCTCTATTAATTTCCCCAACTTATGTCATATTGGAAAATCTCCTTTTTATACCAGCCTCCTATAATTTTCAGGACTTCTCATTACAAAATTAGAATTGTCTTATATATAACATTTAATCCTGGCTATTGTTTAAAAATCTAACTTCTGATTGCATGCAGAATTTGTGTCTGCTCATCTTCACTGTTACACAGGACTTGTGGTCCCAGCAGCTTGGAGTAGAGTAGAGCAGTGACCTCACACATTTTTACAGGGCATTAGGGCCAGATGAAAGGACAAGGAAAGAAATAAACATTTCCTTCCCAACCTTGGCAAGAGCACAGTCAAGAGGTGGATGATAACAGCTGTCATCTATGGGGTCTTTGAGAGCAGATGGTGAGGCCAGTTCTGGACCCTCTGAGATTCAGCTAGCCCCTCAAATAGACCCCAAGCAAGCAAGTATTCTGCCTACTATGTCCTTCTAATGTCTACATTTTTGTTCCCTGTTAATAAGTCAAGCCCTTCGAGAGAGTGACTCATTACAGTCAAGGTCTCTCAAACCAGCTAGAATGTCCAGGCCCCATTATTCTTGTATCAGAACTGTGAACTTGCTAGGACTGTTCTAGCCTCTGATTAACTGGCAGTTTTCTCCATGTCCATAACATGCCACTCACATACAAATCAAGACTGTACATGATCTGTGTTGGTATAGGAAAGGTTACCAAGAGAATGTTGGTAACATCAGTGACAGTGAGTCACTGTTGGTCTTATTGTTGATATGTCCACCATCTACCAGTGGTGCTTCTTTCTAAGATGTGGAAATGTTTTCTTTGGAACTCGGATGGTTAATACTAATTGGCAGCATGACAAGATCTAAGATCACCCATGAGACAAACCTCTGGACATATCTATAAGACAGTTTCTAGACTGCCTTAATTTGTGTGAAGCCATTCACTGTAGGTGTGGACGATTTCCATACTGCAAAGCCAGGATCCTGGACTGAGCAGCACTCATCAGCCTACTTCTCAACTGTAGGTACAGTGTGACCAGCTGCTGCCTCATGCTCCTGCTGCTGTGACTTACCCGCCATGATGAACTATGCCCTCACACTGAGAGCTAAACTACACCCTTCTTCAATGGGTTCATGTTTTCAGTTATTTTGCAATAGCAATAAGAAAAAAATTAATAAATATCCCAAATTCAGACAGGCTATAATTATAGTCTTTATACCCAGGAAAAACACACACATGCACATTCACAAGTCACCATTTTGACAAAAGTATGTTCATCAAAGGAGAAATAAGCAAAACCACATACTTCCTAAGTTCTTGAGTCTACCATCTACTAAAAGTTTGTTGCAAAGTTTCTCGAGAAATTTGAAAACCTTCAGCTGTGTCTTGAATTCTTAGTTTTTACTCTATTTTAGATCCCATAAAATTTTCATTTCACTGTAGCTATTTCATCCACATGATGAAACAAGAAATTCATTAACCCTTCCATGTTGCACATCACCCCTATGTGACGCATATATCCAATGTGGAACACATCTCAAAGGTTTGAATCATACACAAAATGTTCTTTGATCGTGAACTAGATAAACATTTCCATGAATTATGAGAATTACAAAAGGCAACATACTCTGTTGTGGATGTTTAAATGAAATCTGACCAATTGTTTACAAAAGCTTTGATTAACACCAACACACATCCAACACTTTGTAATTCAAAATACAACAAATGTGTATTTCCAAAAGTCTGAGATCAAACGTACCAAAAAACCTGAACTTTCATAAACTTTGCACGTGACAGTTAAATGTTTGCCAACAAAATCAAGTTAAATCTTACTATAAATTCACAACATCGGTGTAGAGAATTGTAGATCTCTTCAAAAATTAAAGCAATTCCTGCCCTTGACAATTGACTAAAACTTCATGAGTAGAAACAAGAAGAAACTTTCTGTCAAAGAATGAACTGGCTAAATATAGTAAATTGGGCATTTGATGGCAGTCACCCAGGCATGGCAGTGAAGCAGAACTCACTGGAACTCACAGAAAGCTTCCCATATCATAACCTCTGCTGTGTGTAAATAGTGTTTCATCTTCAACACATGTGAGAGAGTTGGAAGAGTGTGTAGTTGACGGCCAAGACCTGTATGGTTTGGGGATTGACCTGACTGGAATGACTGGGGAATAAATATACATACAGACACAGAAAAGCTGAGTTCAAGTAGGCCAAGTGCTCTGATGAAGATGCACTAATATGACTGTTTATTAGAAACGACATGAACAAGGATGAGGCAGATTATCTAATCGAAACTCTTCATAAACATCCATACCAGGGGAAGGCTTTGGTATACCTCTGAGCCTAATCCAGAGAAGGCCTTGCCATTCCCATGGGTCTGAGGCACTGGGGTCCTTGTCATGGCTGTGCTCATGTCAACAATACACATTCACTCAGAACTTCATCAGGTCCCCACAGCTGACTGTGGCAAGAAGAGGTCTACTGAGGGCAAAATTGGTGTGTGAAGGAAAAAGTAATGAGGCTGTGGTGCTAACTCATCAACATCAGGTCATCCTTAGAGGATCTGAAGAGCCAGCTCCCTGAATAAGCTTAAAAGAAATCATGAGTGAAGCTTTGCTGAGAGAGAGAAAAAAAAACTAAACTAAAATACTAACTATTGCTTTCCAAAAGACTGTCTAGTGTTTGC
Source organism: Peromyscus leucopus (assembly GCF_004664715.2). Lineage (NCBI taxonomy): Eukaryota > Metazoa > Chordata > Mammalia > Rodentia > Cricetidae > Peromyscus > Peromyscus leucopus. Next base: position 42,531,340 of record NC_051079.1, on the reverse strand, counting down.
TAGGAAAAACATCAATGGAAGCTGAAATTTACCCTTCAGAGTGTATTTTTAAAACTACAAAACTTCAAAACCTGAGGTGCTGAGTTCCACAAAACAATCTCAGACAACTACATTTGTCTCCTACTCTTTACAGGAGTGCCTTGGACAGTGAATTCTTAGAGCCACAGCATTGACTTAGAGTCTCCTGAATAGGAAGAAAAGAAACAATACAGGTTTGATACAGTTTTGAAAAATAAAGTTGACGAATCCAGAGACTCAACTGGTGGAAGTGCGGAGAATGTACAACCCTAAAGGGGACATCCATTTTGCACACACACACACCAAAGGTTCAGGGAACAGGGAGCATTGGGGGGGGGGGTGGAAATGTTATAAAAGCCGGAAAGCAGAGAGAATTCACAGTCTTTGTACTCTTAAACTCCGGCAGCTGTGGTTGCCCATACAAGACCAGCACAAGACCGAGCCAGTCAACTGTTCAGGGCTGATGAGGAAGGAGCTCACACACCTTAACTGAGGTGTTGTTAGCAATAGATGGCTGCTAGGGAAGGGAGTCAGTTTTGTAAATACATGTGGCCCATGGTAGGGTGATCACAATCACGCTCCAGTGGGCGTTCCACACCCAGGTATGTATAGTCAGTGCTAATTGGATTCAGCAGTTTATTCAAAAAAAAAAAAAAAGACATGAAGTTAGGACAGGTTTGGGGGGCGTGGAGTGTGTGATAGAGTTTAGGAAGAGGTGAAAAGGTTAAATATATTGCATACATATATGAAATTACAAAAGAATACATTTTTGCAAAGATAGAATAATGTGAATATCAGATTTTGCTGGCTGGTGAGTAGGTTCTGCAGTCCTTCGAGCCTCAACTGGGAGATGCTGGCTGCCATTGTAGTGCTGGGCCACTGCACCCACCGGCTGAGACATCGCCACAACTACCCTCGAGGTAAAACCTGGCTCGCATTTTACAGACAGGACAACAGGAGCCCAGGGTACTTGTTACTTACCTAAAGACATGTCTTTAGAAGGAGCCACTGTTACCTGTGATTCCTGCCAGCAGTGTGACCGCTGATATCCGATGACTCTGTTAATTTGATGTTCTGCTGGTCTTATTTGCCATTTTGGAATTTAATGAAACACATTTATGGAACTTAATGAAACTACATTTATCTGGGGTTTGTTTACTTATTTCCCCTGGGCTTTTACATCTCTAGGTAGCATGCTTCAACTTGTATTTGCACACAAAGGCCTCAAATCAATTTTTTTTCATTATTTGATATTTCTGTTTTTTTAATAATCCTGCATATTTTAAGTAGGAATTATTCAACTTTGCAGGGTGCACTATTGTACACCACTGTAAGGTTGATGAGGAAGGAAAGGAAAGAGGAGGAAGAGGGAACGGAGCGCTATCTAAATAGCAGAAGGACTTCATATGTGTACAGCGAGGAGAGAGAAAGCCAGGGTCAGTTCCACGTGATGCTGAGCCTGGCAACATGCTTATACTGGATGCTGAAGGGTATTTTCCATCTCTATAGACCCGATCAGGACCTCTTCAAACCCCATTCCAGGCTGAGAAACAAACGTACAGCTAGAATGTAACGGCCCAAAACATCACCAAGAGTCACCCCTGCACCGGACTGGGCTGAAGAAAAGCCTCGAAAGGACTAATCAAGTGGTACAACATATGATGTCCAAAGGCGCCGGTGTGTGTTGAGGGTCGGGGAGGGGTAACTAACCTTTAAATCCCAGCACTTGGAAGACAGAAGCAGGAACTTTGTGAGTTCAAGGCCAGCCTGATCTGTATTTGGAGTTCTAGGCTAGGCAGGGATACTTAGTGAGACTCTATCTCAAAAAGTTAATAAAAACAAATAACAAAATTGCAAAGGATTACCATGGGGAAGTAAGTCTTGTTCAAAATAATGGTACTGAAGTTCATGTGCATTGTGTTTGGTTTTGAATTTTATTGTCTTTTTCTTTCTTTTCTTTTTTTCAGCAAAAGTCAAAGATCCAGGCTAAAAAGCAGTCACCTGCTACTACTTTTTTCAAAAGACTTTTGGGGACTGAGAGATGATTCCGCACTTGCTGCTCTTGCAGAAGACCGGGTTTCAGTTCCTAGGACCCACCTGGCAGCTCACACCCATCTGTAAATCCAGTTCCAGGAGCTCCAACACTCTCCTCCGGCCTTCTCAGACACCAGGCATTCATGCAATGCACAAGCACAGAGGCAGGTTGTCTTAGTTAAGGTTTCTATTGCTGTGAAGAGACCCCGGGACCACAGCAACTCTTACAAAGGAAAGCATTTAATTGGGGTGGTTTACAGTTTCAGAGGTTTAGTCCATTAAAATCACTGCGGGGGGCGGGGGTGCACAGCAGTGTGCAGGCAGACATGGTGCTGGAGAAGGAGCTGCTACATATTGATATGCAGGCAGCAGGAAGTAGACTGTCTCAGTGGGCGTGACTTGAGCAAAATGAGACCTCAAAGCCCACCCCCACCATGACACACTTCCTCCAACAAGGGCACACCTACTTCAACAAGGCCACACCTCCTAACAATGCCAGTCCCTTTGAGGGTCGTTTTCTTTCAAACCACCACACAGACAAAACAAAACATACACATAACATAAAATTAAAACAAAGGTTTATGTCACTGAATGCTCATAAAATAACACAAATTTTGGCTTTCAAAAAGGCAAAAATCTCGTTTGTAAAAGTCTTTTAAAAGTATATAACTGCTCTTCTACCAGCTTTTCTCTTCATTTAAAGCTGCTTGAAGCCAGGCATGCTGGCTCGCATCTTTAATCCCGCCCAGCACTTGGGAGGCAGACCCAGGCAGATCTTTGTGAGTTTGAGTCTAGACCAGTCTACAGTGTGAGTTCCAGAACAGTCACAAAGAAACTCTGTTTAGAAAAAAACGAAAACAAATTTAAAAAAAAAAAAAAAAAAAAAAAAAGCTACTTCGGTGTCCATACAATGAACTGTGTAACCTTTATTGAAACTGGTTCATTTTTTTTGTGGACATTTCACTCCTTACTGTGTGCAGGCAACTCACTACGCCACGTCCAATGCAGGGGAGACAGAAGTAAGCTGATCTCTAAGAGTTCTGGGTCAGCTGTAGCTACATAATAAGAACCTGTCTCAAAAAATAAAATAAATTAATTAAAAGATAAATCACTCCTTACCTTAGAGTTGGTATACTCACCCCTTCGAAATCAAGTCAATTAAATCTATTCCTCTCCCCACTCTCCATAACATCTCATGCTGCTCAGGCTGCTCTCAAGCTCTCGACACAGTCAAGGCTGGCCTTTGAAACTTCTGACCTGCCTGCTTTCATCTCGAGTGCTAGGAGTATAGGTATGCAGCTGGTTTCTGTGATGCTGGGTACTCGAACTCAAGGCCTCCTGCATGCTGACATACATACCCAGCCCTCCATTCTTTTTTTTTAAACGTTTGGGGGACTTTTTGCTTTCAGAAAGCCCCTGTTGATCCCTGCCCACTGTCTCCCCCTCAATCACGAGGCTCCTTTTCTTGGTTTTCTTACAGATGTGACGTTATTTTCTGATATCAGTGACATTCCAGGCCATTTCTTCGCCTCTATGTCCATTTCACCAGTTTGCTGAATAAAAAATGTAAGCAGTGGACCCAAGTAAATCCAAAAGCCACTTCATAACCAGCATCCCTAGCAGAAGTCTCCAGGAAGACTGTACAGCCCTCTCAGCTGCTTTTGGCACGGCTTCTTCTCCATCACAGGGCTTCTGGTGGACAGGAAATCTCACAATTGCTCTGACCAGCCATGTCTCTGGTGACTGTCATAGCCATTCAGTTTTAAGAGGCTGAAGGGAGGCAGCTGCCGAGAGATGTCCCTTCAGGCTCTCTTCCTCCCGCATTGATGCTCATGAATAAGGCCACCCAGTGGATTCCCAGCAGCTGTCAGGAAGACTCCAGAGTCTGTGATTGGATGAAGGAAAGAAGAGAGAAAAGGGAGAGAAAGGGGGTGTGTTCACCCTGGCAAGGCTGAGAAAGGCCAGCTGGACACAGATCTCCATTTCAACATTCAGGATCACGTTTGCTTGAGGGCTGGGGAGATGGCTCAGAGGGGGGGCCCTTGCCTAATATCAACGAGCTGTTGGGTCCAATCCCTAGTAGGACAAAGAAAGAAAACAATTATAGGTCATCCAAGTGGCTCAGTAGGTTAAAGTGCTTGCCACACAGGCCTGACTCCCTGAGTTCGATGCCCAGAACCCACGCTGGAAGGACAGAGACCACCTCAGGAACTGTCCTCAGCTTCTCACATGTATACCGCACTCACATACACATCACACCCATACAAAATAACAACAAATAAAATAGAAATTGTACATGTGTTCGTACTAAATGTGGATAAACTCTTTTTTAAAAAAAAACAATTTTAAATAAAAATAACACGGGAGCAGCAAGATGTTTCAGGGGGTAAAATCATTTGCCAAGCAAGTTTGGTGACCTGAGTTCAATCCCTGGAACCCAGAAAAGGGTGGGGCTGTAGAACTGACAACACAAAATTATCCTTTAACCTACACACACACACACAAAGGCATCATAGCAAATAGGTTTTGTTTTGTTTTATTTTTTTTAAGACAGGGTATATTTATGTAGCTCTGGCTGTCCTGGGACTCACGATATAGATTAGGCCAGCTGGCCTCAAACTCATAGAAATCCTCCTGCTTCTGCAGTACTAGGATAAAGGGCATGTGTCACCACCCCCAACACAAACATTTTAAGATGAAACATCCTTGTGTTGGACACCGTTTACACCCCTTTTGAGTGTGAGCTTCTATATAACAAAAAGATTCTCAGTGGTATGGACTTTGCAGAGACTTGCAGAATGGTTCAGTCTGCAGACCACTACCATCGAGCTGCATTTTCAGCCCTAAGGGACTCTTGTCTGATGGGTTCTATTGAAAAAAGAAACAAGAAACAATTCACACAAATTCTAGTCAAATCTGTCTTGAACCACAAAGATATGAACGGACTATCAAAACAGATAATATCAGACAATTAAAGATTTTTCAATATGAATAAAAATTCATTCTTCAAACTGAATTTGAATCAAGGACATTTCAGATTATTTGGTATTTGATAGCACTTTATAAATCATAACACAGTGATTTATAAATTTTTGTTTGTTTCTTTGAGACAGCATATTTCTACGAAGCTCTGACTGTCGTGGAACTCACTATTTAGAACAGGCTAGCTTCCAGCTCACAGAGATCCACCTGTCTCTGCTTCTTGAGTGTTGGGATTAAAGTCAGGCATCACCATCCCCAGCTGGAGTTACAAATTTTTTAAAGGCATACCATTGTTTGTGAAACACACATTATGATTTTTTTAATATTTATTTATTTAGTGTGTGTGTGTGTGTGTGTGAGAGAGAGAGAGAGAGAGAGAGAGAGAGAGAGAGAGAGAGAGAGACTTGCTCTGGCATTCATGTAGAGGTGAGAGAACAACCTTCAGGAGTAGAATTCCTCTTTCTATCACGTGGGACTGAGGGACAGAACTCAGGTACTCAGGTTTGGCTTGGCAGCAGGTACCTTTACCCACTGAGCCGTCTTGCCTGCCCTTCGAATTTGGTTTTATTTTCCACTGCTATCCTTTATAGCAAGTCATTTCTTAATTAAGTACGGCCATAAGTAAAATGAAATTAGCAAGCGCACCCCCATTTGTATTACATCCCTTAGCTTCATTTCCACCCCATCAGCTGATTAAACTTGCCTTTTTCTACTTTTCTAGGCTTTGTGGACGGTATAAATAATCATGACCATATCTAATAAAAATAGATGTCATCTCAGGAAGCCACAGTGGAGTTTAAACTTAGTTTAACAAAATCAACAACTCTCTCAGAAGACTGATGAACTGTGGTCACGTGTCTCTAACAAAAGCGCTTCTGGCCACCAGATCAGCAAGGGTCTTCCTGACAGAGATGGATGACGGCACGTGTGCCAAAGCCAGTGGAAAATAGAGGCTGTCATCTAGAAAACGACAGAGCCATTTTGAGTCCCTCTAGACCAGCACTCTATCTTTGACTGAGCAGCGCCCTGTTAGCCGGCCTATTGCCAGCAAATTCGAAGCAAGAGGGAAGAGTCCCATTTTTCTGAGAGGCTCGGAGTCTTCAGAGGCTCCAAGGTGTAGAACATAAATGATGACACACAGCCTCCCGCCAGACTTGTTCCGTGAGGTACCAACTAATTGAAAGACCTATCCAGTATATCAGCGTGGACGTTAATTTATTTGCCATGGATGCCCATCAGGGTTCAAAAGGAGTAGAAACTAGGGTGAGTAGAGATTGGCTTACACCACACTTCATTCGAAATTATTCCGCGGACAGGCACCCGATCACCACATCCCAAGCTCTGGCACTCATCTTTATTAAAACAATTGAGTCTTTGGAAATTCATCTTCTTCACTTCAGGTCACTAAATAAACACTGTCTAACTGTCCAGCCCACACCTGGGGAGGGACTCTGAGGTTCAAAGGAAAGTCTAGAGTAAACTGAATTTAGCAAGATGGGTTTTGCAAAAGGAACACTGCCTATCAGCAAAGCCTTTCCCAACTTGTCTTAAAGTCCACCAGGGACCATCTCTGCTTAATAGCCGAGAAGAATACACTGCCCTCTGCCCGGGGGCAGATGATGTCCACATCAGGGATGGAGCACCACTGTCCTGTTAATGACCTGGGACTTCGTGGCACACTCCACACAGTGTTGAGCTAGTGCCTCTGGGCATAGGAAGCTAGTGTGTGCTGATGGACTGTTGTCTTGTGGCCAGCTATTAGGGCCTATCTGATGTCCAGGCCCCATCATTTCGGTCATGATAATGTCTCCATGTCTGAGAGTGTGCCTGTCCAAGGGACTCCTATGGACCTTTCAACAGCTTTGCTACAATGTAACACAAAATAAAATTCCTTATATACAGGATTTCTCAGTGTTGTTTTGGTGCCTGTCCTGGATCTCCCTCTGTAGACCAGGCTGGCCTTGAACTCACAGAGATCTTCCTGACTCTCCCTCCCGAGTGCTGGGATTAAAGATGTGTGCCACCACTGCCCAGCTATACAGTGTTTCTTCATGACTTAAGTTGGCAAGACAGAAAGCAAAGGATGTTGAAGTGTTCACATGCTCAGAAGCTAAGAATAATAAAGGAAACAAAGCCACTCTCTCAGGGGAAAAATGATTGCCTTTCACCCCTGAGCATGACTGAGGGGTGAGTATGAGCAAAGGCTCTTTAATTGAAACTCCATTGGGTGACTGTATTAGACAGAGTTCTCTGCCATACACTTACTCCTCTCAGGCCAAGAGGTGTCGAAAAAGTACTTCTAATTAATATCATGAGCCAAATAAATCCAGTTACATAGATGACGCTAACTTCAGAAAGAAATGGTCTTCTACTTGTTCTGCTTTTAATGTCCTGATTTGTCTTTAAGCCAATGGATAAAAAAGAAAATCTTTATGTGGAGTTACCACTTGGGGCTGTGGGTCACAATCCCAGGAAAGCCTTCCTGTCTCACTTCTTCTGCTCTCTTCAATGACACTTCCCTTCCCCACAACGGTCTGTCCAAGTGAAGAGTGATCTCTGCTCTTGGAGCTTGGTTTTTGCCTGCTCTGAAAGCAGGATCTTATGTTGCCATTTTCGAGATAACTTTCAAACCCGGCTCACAGCTGGTGCATCAATCGAGAGTTCACACCGAGAGGAAGCAGACAGCTGATCCCCAACTCTATAGAAGACACACAGAATCCCTTTCATGGTGCACAGTAGAAGGTACCTTTCATTTTACCCAAGAAAGACTTCATCCTTCGTGAGTTATTCTTGACAAAATATTAATAATGTCCCAGTCTCCTAGGGATGAGAACATTTGGGGGTTTGAAGCAAAGTGACCCTCACTTGTCAAGATGATTGGACTATAAGGAACACAATATGGGCTGTTGAGACGGTTCAATGGGTCAAAGCAATTGCCACCAAGCTTCATAACCTGAGTTTAATCCCTGCCTCATATGTTGGGGAGAATAAATTGACTCCTGCAGCTGTCCATTGACATCTACACACACACACACACACACACACACACACACACACACACACACACACACACACACACACGCACACACACACAGAGGCATGTCACACCTTTTAAAAACCCGTTTTATTTATACATAGGGAATAAAGATGAAAGAAAAGCACTTAGTGATCATTCAGGAAGAAAAGAATCAGCAATGCCAGGCACTTTGACCTTGGTTTTTCTATTTCTAGCTCATTCACTCATCAGATGAACTGGACTGTGGCCATGTGTAGGAAGAACTAAGGATTTCTTTTTATTTGTTCTCATAGTGCTGGGGGTTGAGCATGGCCTTGTTTATCCCAAGCAGGTGGTCTAACCACCAAGGTCCATTCCCATCTCAGAGACAAGGACTTGAAGAAAACCTCCCCTGTCTTCAGCATCAACCCCTTTTTACATGTTGTGACTTCAAATATGCTAGTTGTGTGACAATTAATGGACAAAGTCGTAACTACTCGAGGAAAATAAGTCTCCCTCCTACAACAGTGTAGCTGCGCCTAGACTTTCCAAATGAGGCAGAGACGTGCTAGATTAGATGCCAAAGAATCACTTTGACCTCAATTATCCAGACAGTATTTCAGGAGTCGCTTTGTGTGCGAAAAGCGTGTAATCTAGTTGTCTCCAACATAATCAGCTTCCTGGAGAACTATTTTTATACATTCTGTTCTCTTCCATTTGTAACCAAATCAGAGCTCTGGGTTTAAAACATATTCATCCAGCATCTTATGGTGGAGGACGATCTTTAAACTCCCTATTTTCTGGGTGATTACTCACCATTAATGTTATGTGTAGCAGAAAATGAGCATTTTATGTACCACATTTGTGGACATAGGTGTTTTTGATGAGAAATAGTTGTCTCATAGAGAAAGTGTAGTGATTATCATATACATATTTCTGTATCACCACATCTGAAGCTAGACAAAAACTAATAATTAAGAATACCATCAGTCAGGTATGGGGGCGCATGCCTACAATGCCAGTGTACTTGGTTTTTCTTACTCTTTGCCCTGTGGGGGCCCCCTAACCAGTTCCCAAATAAATACACAGAGACTTATTCTTACTTATGAATGCCCAGCCTTAGCTTGGCTTGTTTCTAGTCAGCTTTCTTAATTTAAATTATCTCATCTACCTTCTGCCTCTGGGCTTTTATCTTTCTTTATTCTATATACCTTTCTTCCCTTCTTACCCCGTGCCTCACTATGTCGCTGGGTGGCTGGCCCCTGGCATCCTCCTCTTCTCCTTTTTTCTCTCATTTATTCTCTCTGCCTACCAGCCCCACCTATCCTTTCTCCTGCCTTGCTCTTGGTCATTCAATTCTTTATTCAACCAATGCGGTGTTTTAGACAGGCAAAGTAACACAGCTTCACAGAGTTAAATAAATGCAATATAAAAGAATGCAACACATCTTTGCATCATTAAACAAATATTCTACAGTATAAACAAATGTAACGCATTGTCCACTAATATTGCACACTATCCCAGCACTTCAGAGACTACATAAGAGGATTAAGAGCTCCAGGCAAGCCTGGGCTATATATAAGCTTGAGGCCAGCCTGGGCTACAAAGTAGAAACCCTGTCCCAAAAGGAAACAAAAATAGTTAAATATTTTTAAATTGACCAAGTGAAATTTAATCAGATAAGTTTAAAACATCAGTTTCCTCAGATTAAAAAAAAACTGGGAAATTTGCCACACGAAACAATTGGAATATGTTTAACACTGAAGAATTATGGAAAATTAAAATGCTTAAGATGGGCCTCGTGTGTGTATGTGTGTGTGTGTGTGTGTGTATGAGTTAGTATACTGCACAAAGCCTTTGGTTCCAGCCCAGCACCACATAAACCAGGTGAGGAGGCACACCCCTGTACTTCTAGCATTTGGGACAATGAAAAGGTCAAAGTCATCCTTGGCTACACTGGGAGTTCCAGGCCAGCGTGGGCTACATGAGACGAAGCCCTAAGCAAATAAAACAAAAATAAGTGGAACACTGAACTAGAAGAAGGAGCTGATAAAGAATGGATGAATGGGATGTGTCAACTGCAGTCACAGACAGTGCAGTCACAGACAGTGAAGTCACAGGGTGCTCTCCATGCTCTAAGTTCAACGCCGGTCTGAAGTTCACCTCTGACTTTTGTGAAAAGAGTCTTAAATTTTTCTCAGATTTCAGTACTTAACACACCAGGCCTTCCCTTATTAGTATATGCAATATTGAGAGCTTGGTTACATTATGTTACTTATTACCAAGGAAACAATGTCGTACGTAACCTTGAATTCACAGAAACCAATAATGAGACCTTCCCACCCATGTTTAGTCAGTGAACAGCATGGTAGACAATGGCAGCCTCATATTTCATCTCCTTTTGCCATTCTTTCATGTATAATATAATAAATATAATACAATACAATATAGTATACTGTGTTAGTTTTTTTTTTTTTTTTTAACCAGTTTAATTGGGCCTTCCGAAGGCTTGTCTTAAAAACACCAAAATGTGACTGGTTTGTGATACTTGAGAAAACAGTTGTGACACTCTGTTTGTCTTGTAGTTCCTGGGCTTCTCGGAGTTGATTTACACATTAAGTTCCTGCAGGCAGCTGAAGGAGGGAAGGAGGTATGTGAACAACCACAGGAAAGAGTGAAGGTCCTGACTGAGCAACCTCTGGTGTTCCGGGGGAACGGTGCTGGGAACTAATAACTCTCCGGGGTTGAAAGGAAAAGAGGGTGGGAAGCTGGAGAGGTTCACAAACTATAATTAACTCTATTAAACCCCTTTAACTGAGTTTCTGTGTTATTTACAGAATGGGGCATTTATGGGGAAAACACAGCACACCTCTTTTGGGTCAGCATTACTGGGTGTTAAAAGTAAACTACGTTTACAGGCCTCACGGCTATCAAATTTATTTTCACAAAACAAAGCTTCCCCAACATTGTTGGTTGTCCAGGAAATTTCATCCCACTCTAAGGGACCCAGACTTCAAAGTCTAGGAAGTGAATGTGGGGCCTGGGAGCCCAAGGGCACAGAGTGGCTGCCTAACAACCTAGAAAAGTTCTAGGTGTGTGTGTGTGTGTGTGTGTGTGTGTGTGTGTGTGTGTGTGTGTGTGTGTGATTTGCTTACAGAATTAGATATCTACACACAGCTTTGAAAGCAGGCATGTATCTTTGTAAAGAAAAGCAGATATGCTTATCATTTCATACAAAGTTTGGCCAGCCAAACAAGCACCGTTTATCAGTTGTGGACGTGCTGATGGGGTGGCCAGTGCAGGGTGACCCTTGGGTCAGGGGATAACACTTGAGCACTCATGCTCACAGGGACTTTTTTCTAAGTGGCACCTGCTGGGAGCCACACTATAAATACCGAGTGCCTGAAGCCAATTGCAGACGTTTTATGCACTAGAAACACCGACAGGAAGTAATCACTGAAAGACTGAAACCGTGGGAGGGGGGGCAAGGAAGGGAGGCGGGGAGGGAGAAGCAGGCAGAAGAGAATCCCGTTACTAATGGAGGATGTCTAAAAGAATGGGCTTTAGTCAAAGGATGGATGCAGCTTTCCTCAACGGCTCATTGTGATTCCCCACACAGTATTTCATCTTGTCTGGCAAGACAGGAGTCCAGGTTTCTAGTCATGACTTTTGGCACTCAACTTTTTATGGAATAAGTACCCCATGGTTTCTTTAAAAAAAAAAAAAAAATCTTACATTTATTTAATTATTTATTAAGAGAGGTGGAGGAGGGGGCTGGAGAGATGGCTCAGTGGTTAGGAGCACTGACTGTTCATCCAGAGGACCCAGGTTCAATTCCCAGCACAACTGTCTATAACTACAGCTCCAGGGGACCTGACACCCTTACACAGTCAAAACACCAATGCACATAAAAATAAATAAATAAAGAGATGGAGGGGGTATACAGATGTGTGAGTGCCAGGACATTCATGTGGATGTCAGAAGACAACTTTTTGGAGTCCGTTCTCTCCTGGAAATGGAACTCATAGTGTTGGACTTAGTTGCAAGTGGCCACTGATCCATCTAGCTAGCCCCACATGATTTTATTTTATTTTATTTATTTAACAGTATCTCATTTTGTAGTCCCAGCTGGCCTGGAACTCTCTAGGTAGACCAGGCTGGCTTCAAACCCCCAAAGATCCACTTGCCTCTGCTCCTTGAGTGCTGGGATTCAAGGCAAGAGCAATCATATCCGACCTGGGCTCTGATTGTTTTTTAAGTGTGAACATAAATGCTTTTATTTGGGGTGCACACCTTTCTTAGCCAAGGACCGCTACCTCTGTGGGTCCCCCTTAGCTAGGTGTTTCCTACTGTATTCAATAAAGAAAATAATAGAAAGAAAAGCATGTGGAGGTTATCTTATTTTTACGCCAGCTTATTTCAGCTTGTTTTCAGGATATGTCAAAGCCAAAAATAATACTATTTTATAGCTTTCGAACTAAGTGGAACAAAGAAAACACTTCTCTGTTATAGATGTTTCCCAACAATGTTACCTTTCCAGAGAAACCAAAGATGTTTGTTTTCCATGAAGTATTTACACTTAACACATTTACATTTTAAGTCACATTTACTCTTCTCTTAAGTGACTTCTCTAATAACTATTTTTTTTTAGCTTATAATCACATTAACAATCTGCCCCTAAAGAAGTCTTCAGAGCTCTGGGTGTTGGATTTTTTTTTTTCATTTTTATATTAATATTTGACAGTTTCTTTGTAGAACGGAAAGAGCATTTGAAATAATATTGGATATTTTGCCAAGTCTGTCAAAGGAGTAACACTTCCACTTTTGCAGCTCTGTCTCATTAAAATTGTATTCTAATTCTGTCTTAACTCCGTCTCTGTGTTTCATAAGTCATTGCCTGCTCATTACTTGTAGTGTGGGAGATGAAATTTATTCAGCCCTGATAGCTGAGATAAAGAATTGAAAGGCAGGCAGCTGGGAAAGATGAAATTAGCCTATTTTAGTGCTCGCGGGCTGGAATTTTTGCACAGCCACTGGTTACATCATGTGTCAACTCACACTGGTGACATTATCTGTGTTTGCTCTGTAGATTCTGGTAATATGACATTCTCAAAATGAAAATACAGAGAATCTCTTCCTCTCCCCCCCCTTTTGTCTTAGCACTGAAATGCCAATGAGGATCTGAGTTGATAGAGGGGAAAACATGGCTTTCTATAATCGTAGAATCATTAAAATTACCCAACGAAGATTAATTGTTTCACTGTGTTAACAGTCTGTGTGGTGTCTCTTACAGAAAAGAACATTGGTGGTGAAGGGTGAGGGTTGGACCCTCAGAAAGGTTTGTGGGAAGTGAATTCAAAAGGGAGGCTGCCTCACAAGCAATTTCGCATGGAATACAGGAGGGAACTACGCTTTCTAACCGGAGCACTCTTTCTCAAGCTTTGAATGTCACAAGAATACACCACGGAATTCCTAGTTTTGAATAGAGAACACTATTTGAAGAAAATTGGCTGAAATCATAGTGCTTTTCACTCTAAAACTGAGTTGTAAGAAATCGTATGGTCTAATTCCTAACTTGATATTTTTGACTACTTTGATTATGAACACCAATTGTCATTAGCTAGCTAATTAAATTGACAGCAATAACAAAGAGTGATACAGAACCATGTTCTGAATTGTTCTCCATGAGAAAGCAATGCCTCAGTTGATCTGTATATGTGAATAATGTCCACTGTCACGAGTCTGCTGAGGGACTTCAGCAGAGAAGCATGCATGCTACCATAAGAGTGAAAAGGGATGGTTGATCCTATAGTTCTGATTGTAGAAGTTGGAACTTAATATGGGGCTAAGGACAAATAATGATGCTTTTTTTTTTTACTCAGAGAAAATCTAGAAAACACATTTCAGGACTGTGTTTGTAAGATTTAGGTTAGGCTTAACCATCTGTGAGCACAGAGTTGCCCAACCCAGAAACATGGCAAATAATACATTTGAATTTAAATAGACAGGACTGCTCTGAATATTGAGTGTAGTACATAGACTATTCCGTTGATCTCACTGGGGTAGAATATTGCAAAATAGTTTATGTGACTAATAAATGAAGTAGGTTAGAAGCAATAGAGCAGAGACATAAACAAACGGGTATGAAAGAAGTATCCTCTGGTAGCCATGGTGAGATCAGAAAGGAGAACTTCTTGAGATCCCTTAACACAATGGGGTTTTAATTTGCTTCCTACCCACCCACCCACATCCATTTTGATAGTTGGCTCATTGTCTTTGTCATGCTTATCCTATTAACATTTTATAAACCTTCCAGCAGAGAAGGTCAAGTTAAAATGTAGGACTAAAGAGAAAATCAATAGACATCACAAAGTGAAGCCCTGGCTGGATTTAACACCTTCTGAATAAAGGGTGACACAATAAACAAAGCTGTGTGCACATAGACACACTATGGAAGCAGGTACCTAACCCCCAAATTAATGTGAACATAAAGAACTAACTGCCTTACCTTTGCTCCGAAATACGTGTTTCTGTCTTTCATAAGACAAAACCAACCTACGTTGTAACAAATATGTCTAAGATATTCCATTTCTGTCTCCAGTCTTTCTGGTCCATTCCAAACACTGTGAATGAACATATATCCACGTACTGTGGCTGGTATACTGTCTACCCAGAAAATGAAAACCGTATTGCATAAAGTGATTTGTTACTCAAAGAGAATTATTGTTTATGCTGTTTGATTCTCCCTTCATCAACTTTACATTTGTATCTTAAACTCAGAAATGTAAAATAAAGGCCGGGCCTCATCAATAAACACCCTAAAAATGTGTATCATCAATACCGGCAAAGAAAGCAACAGAGATGGTTCGGAAGTTAAGCACACTTACTGCTCTTGCAGATGGACTTGCATTCAATTCCCAGCACCCCCAAGGCAGTTCATAACCATCTTTTCCTTGAGTTCCAGGAGATCCAGGGCTCTCCTCTGGCTCTTTGGGAACTGGGCATGCATGTGCTACACACACATACATGCAAGCAAAACACATACACATAAAAAATTATACTTAAAAAAAAAACTGCCTTCAAAGAGTTTTGTTACTTTTTTTTCATTTAAAAAAAAAAAAAAGCTATTTCATTTTAGTGATCCAGTCACTTCTGACTGGAGAACAAAAATACCTAAAATACCTATGGGGCAACCAACAAAAGAGTGAGGATGCTTTCCTGACTCTTATCAGTACAAGACCCTGCTGTGCCACCAGTACGGGGGGTAAAGTCCCTTCCTGAAGTACAGCTTCTACCTGTCCACTATGGTTGGTCATTGCATGGTGCTCGAAATCTATTCAATGGCGCCAGGCATGGTGGTGCATGCCTTCAATTCCAGCACTCTGGAGGCAGAGGCAGGTGTATCTCTGTGAGTTCGAGGCCAGCTTGGTCTACAGAGTGAGTTCCAGGACAGTCACGACACTACACTGAGAAACCCTGTCTTGGAAGAAGAAGAAGAAGAAGAAGAAGAAGAAGAAGAAGAAGAAGAGGAGGAGGAGGAGGAGGAGGAGGAGGAGGAGGAGGAGGAGGAGAAAAGAGAAAGGGAAAGGAAAGGGAAGGGAAGGGAAGGGAAGGGAAGGGAAGGGAAGGGAAGGGAAAGGAAAGGAAGGGAAGGGAAGGGAAGGGAAGGAAGGGAAAAAAAAAAAAAAAAAAAAAAGGAAGGGAAGGGAAGGGAAGGGAAGGGAAGGGAAAAAGGAAGGAAAAGGAAAGGAAAGGGAAGGGAAGGAAAGGAAAGGAAAAAAAAAAGGAAAGGAAAGGAAAGGAAAGGAAGGAAAGGAAAGGAAAGGAAAGGAAAGGAAAGGAAAGGAAAGGAAAGGAAAGGAAAGGAAAGGAAAGGAAAGGAAAGGAAAGGAAAGGAAATCCATTCCATGGCAATGGCTGGTCTCTTCAGTGACAATAAATTTGATTGTCTTGCTGGTGTTTCGTGTTGCTTTATTCTGTTCTGCTCAAGCGTCGAACACTGCATATCCTCAATGGCACATGACCTTTTATGTGTTCCCACCACATCCAGACATTTGTGCATCAGATCTCCAGACAGCAAATCTTTGACATCATGGAAGTTTCATTGGATGGTTGCAACGTTATCCTCACCTTTATCTCCTCCCATTAGCATTAGAACATACTGCTTAAGCTAACACATATTTATCTCTCATTACCTATCATACCTTTAAAAAACATTGCCCTACAAAGTATTTCCCCTTGTACTATTTTTGTCTCTCAACTGATTCTAGCAGCTAACTGATCTTTTTCAATTATTTTTAATACCCCTAAATCCAAAGATTTTTCTCACTTTGAGAGTTCTAATGAAGTGTCAGACCTAATTGGCACTGGTCTGTAAACATAAACATAATCTCAGAATGGTTACTGATTCAGGATTCCTGAGGAAAGGCCCTCTTCTAAAACAATGTCTGCACCACACAGTCTGGAGGGGTTAATAGTCAATATTCCCCATTATGTTTTCTTAGCCTGGTGACTCTTCTTCTTCCTCTCCTTATGGTGATATTTTATTTGTACTGAAATGTGATTTTATTTGTATGTTAATAAATAAAGTTGCCTGGGAGTCAGAGCTAATAGCAAGCCATAGCAAAAGCTGGGTGGTGGTGGTGGTGGTGGTGGTGGTGGTGGTGGTGGTGGTGCACGCCTTTGATCCCAGCACTTGGGAGGCAGAGCTAAGCAGATCTCTGTGTGTTCAAGGATACAGCCAGCATGGAGACACACGCCTTTAATCTCAATACCAACCATAGAAGACCTGGAGGTCTGTACAGATGGGCAGT
The DNA here is from genome assembly GCF_004664715.2 of Peromyscus leucopus. Classification (NCBI taxonomy): domain Eukaryota; kingdom Metazoa; phylum Chordata; class Mammalia; order Rodentia; family Cricetidae; genus Peromyscus; species Peromyscus leucopus. The sequence continues at coordinate 42,514,498 of NC_051079.1, read as the reverse complement.
GATGAGGAGATCATGTAGTTGGGTTTACAACCAATGAGAAGGCAGAATAGAAAGGCAATAAAAAGAACAAACACACAGGATGTAGGTCTCTTGGCTGAAGAGGACAGCAGCAGCAGTGAAGGGTAAGGTTTTTAGCTGTTAGCTATTGCTCTGACCTCTTGGGCTTTCATCTCTGCATTGGCTCTGTGTTTTTTATTTAAAAAGACGGTTACATCTACATCTCCTTCTCTTCTTTTCTTCTTCCTCTCTCTCTCTCTCTCTTACTGATATACCATTGTACTTCTCAGATATTAGTTCATCTATGGAACAAACAGACTACAGGACCTGAAGTGGCCAGCTGTACATGTTTTGACAAAATACATCTCATTCAATTGAGAAGCACATTTCTGTACTTGTTAATAAGAGAGTTTGAAAATAGACACAATTATGGCTCTTATGCAAAAATGAAATAAATGTAAGTGAGGGATTATATTTCAGTCATAAATCAAGTATGGAAATAACTAGGAAGTTAAGCGGGTTTAGAGGAGAATCCAAGCAAGGTGTCAAGGGGCCCCAAAACAGCTTGACCACATAGCTGCCATGACAGGCTTAGAGGCCCAGACACAGCTTCTGGCAGACCCCACCCAGTGGGGCCTGCATCTAAGGGGAATTACCTGAGGTCCAGACACAGCTTCTGGCAGGCAACACCTAGACCCAGGAAGAGCCATCAGCTGACCCCACCCAGTGGGGCCTGCATCTAAGAGGAAATACCTGACATTCCAAACATTCCCCATACCCGTAGACAAATGTCAGCCAGTCAGGGTCCTGAACCCTGGAAATCCCCTCACCCCAACCTCTGCTGTGATTAAAAAAAAAAAAAACCCACCCCACCTGACCTCAGGGTTCTCTGCTCTCACTGCTGCCTCGAACAGACAGAGAGACCAAGCTCGGAACTTGAAGATAATAAAGGCTCTTTGTTTTATATACGGGATTCGGTCTCCATGGTGGTCTTTTGGGGGTCCCCTTGATCTGGGCATAACACACAGGACTTAGACAGTCTAGTAATAGATCTGCAATGGTTATTCTAAAGGAGCCAAGCTGAACCTCATACAGTAGAACTGGTTTACATGTATAAGATAACCTGCTTTGGAATGTCGTTCTGTATGCTGTGAATGTGTGTTGCTTTGATTGGTTGATAAATAAAACATTGATTGGCTAGTAGCCAGGCAGGAAGTATAGGTGAGATAAGCACACAAAGAGAACTCTGGGAAGAGAAGGGCTGAGTCAGGAGCGTAGCCAGAAGATTTCCTATGTCCCAACCTGTCAATCTGGACAAATCTCCCCCATTCGTGTCTTCCAAGTAAACACACAGAGGCTTATAATAATTATAACTGCTTGGCCATTAGCTCAGGCTAACTACTGACTAGCACTTACACTTAAACTCAGCCCATTTCTGTTAATCTATATGTCGCCACGTGTTCCATGGCTTTACTTGTGCACCATTACATGCTGTTCCCTGGACAACAGGCTGGTGTCTCCTGACTCAGCCTTCCTCTTCCCAGAATTCTCCTTGTCTGCTTATCCTGACCATACTTCATGCCTGGCTACTGGCCAATCAGCAGCTTATTAAACCAGTGTACAAAAGCATGATCCCACAGCATAGGAGTCACCATCCAGACACAGAGGAAGCAAGATGATGAGGTAGAACTGAGAAAAGGTACCAAGCAACATGGCAGTGAAATAGTTCAGTTAACAAAACAGATCTTATCATCTTATATTCTAGTAGAAAAAATATGTTATTAAATCAATATGAAGGTATGCCAAGTGATGTTTAGAGCTCCATTAGAAAATAAAGCAACAGCAGGAAGGGAGAAGACTGAGGAAAGGTATTTTGTTAGGATAAGCTTTTTTGTATACTGTGTAAAGATGTAGCTCTGTCTTTCCTCACCTGCCTAAGGCATCTTCTGATTGGTTTGATAAAGAGCTGAACAACCAATATCTAGGGAGGAGAGAGTAGGCCAGACTTCTAGAGAGAGATAGGAACTCTGGGAAAGAATCTGAGGTGCAGGATATTCGCCAGCCAGACTTGGAGGAAGTCAGACATCCAGAATTGAGGAGAGGTAACTAGCCACGCGGCAGAACATAAATTAATATAAATGGGTTGATTTAAGTTTTAAGAGCCAGTTGGGAACAAACCTAAGCTAAGGCCAAACTTTCATACTTAATAGGAAGTCTCCATGTCATTGTTTGGGAACTGGCAGTCCAAAGAAAGACCTTTTACAGTATTTTATTAAAGAGGATATTTAATTGCCAGTCAGTGGTGGTACACATCTTTAATCGCAGCACTCAGGAGGTAGAGACAGGAGGATCTCTGAGTTCTGAACTCGAGTCTGGTCTACAGAATGAGTTCCAGGACAGCCAGGGCTGTTATTTATTGAGAGGCGCTGTTTACCATGCAAGAGAAGCCGTGAGGCACAACAGAACCCGCTATAAGAGTTTATTAAAGGGAGGGAATAGAAAAGGGTGTGCACAGGGCCTATGGAATGACTGCTCAGGAAGAGAGGGAAGGAATAGGTGGAACCTGCTTTTAGAGGCCACACCCCCTCCCCGCCCCCGCCCCCGCCGCCGCCAGGCCTGCACATGTACATATGGGCTTACATAGCTATGCCAAGCATGTTGCATGATCACACAGCACACAGATTACGTAGGATGTAAGGCCCTAGGATGACTGAGCCTCTTGCCTGGCTACTGGACAGCGCATGCGTGCTCATGTAGCTGGGGGAGTGGCTAGGAATTCTAACAAGGGCTACACAGAGAAACCCTGTCTTAGACAACCAAAAAAAAAATATATTTAGCCCATCATCGTGGCACATGCCTGTAATCCTTACACGTACTTAGCAGCCTGAGGCACGAGGCTCACTCCAAACCTGAGGCTGGCCTGGCCTACACAGCCAGTTCCAGTTCCACAGGGGCTACATAAAGCTATGCTGTCTCAAGAAGCAAACACAACCCAAATATTAATTAATTAATTTTAATTAATTAGCTACTTACATGTGTGATGCATTTTTCTTGCTATGTTGCCCTGTCTCTTTGTACCTATTTTCAGGAAGTAGTCAAACCAGCATTAACAAATACATACACAATTCAAAACGTAATCCCAGCCCTTTAGGAAGTTTGGTAGCATGGAGAAGGTAGACGTGGCAAAGGCTGTCTGCTTTGTGTTGATACAGTTACTTAGACTGAGCTCTCCGGCAATCATCAGACCCATTAGGATCGTAACCACCAAAGGAAAAGGGTGTGATCCCCTCCCACTCATTATAGCCTTTCCTTCTTGCAGTGAACCATGAGCTGCTCATTAAAGGCTATAACCTGCGACTCTGGAGCCCACACCACGTTAAATTTCTGTGGCACAATATTAAGCGTCTGTGAATTTTCAGGAGAAAATTTAGGAGGTGACAAGGATCATGGGAAAATCAAAGTGACCCTTGGCTATGTGTGTTCCTGGCTGCGTTTTGGTTAGAATCTTCCATCAGTTTTGAACAAGGATTGTTGAAACTCCCTGGAAGGAATGTCTGTTCGCCCTCCAGAGTGCCCAGCTCACCGTCAAGCCTGAACTGGAGTTCTAAAACATTCCTACTTTCTGCCTCTCTTTTGACTTTTTCTCCCTCAGCGATACTTAGAATCCTCTGTCCCTCCTAGTTCTCAGCTTCATCTTTTACAGTTTCTGGGTATTTCTCCCCCAAACAATGGTGGGAAATAAAGAAGAAAGAAAGGCCTTTCAGTCCCCCTCTCAAAAAAGCGCCAAGCAGTTTCCTGGTTTGCTGAGGTTGGGGACGCAGCTGTTGTTATGACTGTCTTGGTTTTTTCTTTTTTCTTTTTTTTTTTAGACTTGAATGGTTCTTGCTTTTTTAAAGCATTTTATCCAGGGCTCCCCATCCTTCCGTGACCCCCTGCTGAGAGAGCGTTGGTGTGATTCGAGTATTTATGCGAACTCTGCTGAGTTCATCTTCCATTATTTAGACACACAAAGGAAAATTCCTGACATAGTGTGCTGAGGACACCCTTAGTGCCAGGAAGGAAAACTAGTTTAAATTATTGTTTTCTCTTTCTGTGAGGAGGTCTACCGGTCAAATGCATCTAACTGAAATCTGCCTCAGTTCAGACTGAATGCTTTGGATGCAGCGGTCTAAAATGGTCATTCTGCAATGTATTTGTTTATTTAATGAAGTTGGAGGGAGGGACATTACCACACAAAGGAAGACACAACAATCGCCATTCAATTAGGCCTGAAGGCAGCCGGTTGTTTTTGTTTTGTTTTGTTTTTGTTTCTTGTTTTTGTGTTTTCTCCCTGTGACTAAAGCCTTACCCTTTGACACACCCTCTTACTGAAATAAATGTAAGCTTGAATAAACCAGGGCTGTTCTTTTAGAACTATGCCTCGAAGAATGTTCTAGCACGTGGAGAATTTCGGGTAGGAACTGATGATAGAAGAACTTATCACATTGTGTTTATGTGTGTGTGTGTGTGTGTGTGTGTGTGTGTGTGTGTGGTAAAAACCCCCGTTTTGAAAAAAAACAAAAGGGCAAGAAGGGGGGGGAGGGGGAGGGGCAGGCTGCTTCTGGGTGAATGTGGAGCTAATGAAGATTCCATTGGTTCCACAAGCCAGGGAAAGATTCCCACAGTCCTGAACAAGCTGTTTCTCAGGCAGTAATTTCTAAGCCTTTGTTTCTCCACTTTGGAATTCTGACTACAGCCATGTTACCAAGCCAACTGGGCTTACTACAAAGACCCACAGAAGCTTTTTTATCACAAGATCAAGACAACAATTGTGTGCCTACAAGAAAAGAACAAGGAAAACCATCCAACAAGCATTAAAAGAACAATTCTAGAGATAGTTGCCTTTGAACTCCAATAATGGGCAACATTCAATCATGAGACTCGAATTCCACCTTAAAAGAATTCATTACCAGTTTTCTGGCCTGGTAATTGCAAGCGCTGCTGGCAAGTGTTCACGGCAGCGTCCGTTCGGTCAAGTGTAATATTTTGCAGTCATGTTGAACCCAACACACTGATCACATTGTAAACTGACTTTACAGGCTTAGTTTTTATGAATTATAGAGTTTAGTTAGGAAAGAGAAGACATCTAAATTTTGCCTTGGCTTCGTCATAAAATCCAGAAAATGAAGTATTGTTTTACAAAAGCTTCTTCTGAGATACTGCTTCCGGACTGCAACATAGATACAGTCTGTGGACGTGTGCAATGTCCGGCTGAGAAGAAAGGGTAGCCAATCAAGAGGTCCCTTGGCTTCCTTTAGCTGGGATTTGTAAACAAGTTTAGTTCCATGTGGAAGAAAAGATGGAAATAAGAATTTCTGTCTTGTATAAACACTTCATTTTCTAATGTGAAATTGATATAAACCTAATCTGAACAGATACCATAAGTATCATATTTGAAAAATTGGATCTCTATTACTATGGGTGCCCTGAATGTCTCCAGAAATGCCTTCTTCTGGGGGTTAGCTGTTCCTAATCCTAAAGGCCATACAAGTATTATTTTGTACACATTGCTCTGAATATGTACTCTATTTTTTTTTTCTTTTTCCATCTAAAGTCCCACACTTTTGATTTACTCTCCTCCTCCTCCTCCTTCTTTTTTTGGGGGGCAGTGGTGGTTTTAAGACAGGATTTCTCTGTGTAGCTCTGGCTGTCCTGGAAACTTGCTCTATAGACCAGGGTGGCCTCGAACTCATAGAGATCCACCGTCTTCTGCTTCCCTGATTACTGGGATTAAAGACATGCACCACCACCACCACCTGCTTGACATTTTATAGGAAAATTGAGTGAGTCTTATATTTGACAAAAATTTGAAATTACCTACCTAGATAGACCTGGGCAGTTTATCTTATCCTATGTGAATTCCTTTCCACCTCTGGGAAGTCTATCAGAAAAATAAACAAATAAATGAAACAAAGCTCACTGATAAATTCATGTTCGGGCTTTTTATTTTTAACTTAGCTTGAAATTGTATATATATATATATTAACTATATATAACAATATAATGTATATATATTAACATATAATATATATATATTAACAATACCAAAAAATTTGCTTATTTATAACATTCATTTATTTGATTGGAGAGGGCACAGCTTGCAGGAGTTAGTTCTCTCCTTCTGCCATGTGGGTCCCAAGTCTTGAACTCAGATTGTCAGGCTTAGCAACAAGCCCCTTATCCACTGAGCCATTTTGCTGGGCCTCAATTAATCAGTTAATTAATTAATTGTCTGTGTTAGACATCAACATGGAGATCTATTTTTTAAAAAATAAACTTCCTTAGGCAGTAAACTTCATAAATTTGCAAGTGATTACCCTTATTTGTAATCACCTTTAGTACTTTACCACAAACATCAGATTATTGTGAAAAGAATTCTTAGATATTTTGAGATCTGTCTTTGAACACCAGTGGTTAGTTAAATAATGGAAATGACTTAATTGTTAGTCAACAACAAACATTCTTAATTAAAGATTGGATTATTATGTTCTTAGAGAAAAAAAAAAACAAAACCATTCTTTAGTGTAACACTGCATGTCCCCCGGGTCCTTCTAGCGGGAGCTGCTGTGGAGGTGGTAGGGTGCAGAATACCAGCCTTTTTTCCCATCCCCACCAAACAAACAGACAGACAGACAGATCCTGGTAGACAGAAGATAGCCAGCTAAACACAAAGGAAAATAACTTTGAGAGTTTTCAAGCCTTGTTAAAGAATCCACAGTAACAGAGGAGAAAAACAAAGAAAATTTAGACATCTACTTTAAAAGACTAAAAAGGATTCCTTAGGTAAAATCCACATACTTGAGATTCTGGGATTCTTATCTCATTCCAGGTACAAAATAAAGTCACAGTGGATTACAGAATTAAACATAAATATCCCATCCTGTGAAAATAACGAAGGGAGGAGAGACTGTTGGTATGGATCTGGGTGATCATTTGGGGGTATGTTGTGAAGAATACAGACAGCAAAAACAGAATCGGGCAAGACGGCACAAGGATAAAAAGATTCGGCAGAGCAAAGAATAAAATCAACAGAATGAAAGAACAATCTATGAACAGGAGAAAATATTTGCAATATGGGGTTATAATACCCAAAATATGGAAGGGGCCCAGACAGCCCCCTTAGTAAGAAAACAAATAACCACGTATTAAAATAAGCCCCCCGGGCTACAGAAGACCTTATTTTAAAATAAATAAATTAATTGTAAACATTAACATAGGGAATCCAAGACACCAAAGCCAGTGAATCTGCTAATGGACATCCCACATGGGACATCCCACATGTTTGCCAAATTAAAAAACCATAATGATGAGGTAACTTCATATAATGGAATGCATTACCACATACAAAGCATTTCCCTAAACTTCCAAAGGAAGGGTTGTGTTTATAGCAGAAATCAAACATAAAATGTTTGAAAAAGAAAAGGATTCACTGGGTGCCTTTAATCCCAGAACTTGGAAGGCAGAGGCAAGTGGATCTCTGGGAGTTCGAGTCCAGCCTCATCTACACAGAGAGCTTCAGGACAGCCAGGGCTACACAGGGAAACCCTGTCTCCAAAAACCGAGAAAGAAAAAAAGAAAGGGTTTTTTTTTTTTTTTTTTTTTTGCACTGGAGAGATGCCTCAACCATTAAAGGCTAGGATCAAAACCAAAAAATACAAAAGAAAAGATTTCAAAGAACATTTTAATACAGTAAAATACATACACAGAAGAACATTTTAACATTTTAACCCTAAAAAATAATTGAAATTCTGATATATACCACAAATAAGAATGAGCCTTGAGGACAGTAACCTCCTATAAAACAAGCCATTCATGAAGGAGCCCACACTGAATGATTCCAGGTGTCTGATGTGCCCAGAACAGTCAAATTCAAGTGCAGATGGTAGAGCATGAGTTGCCTGCAACTTGGGGGAAAGCGGTGAGAAAAGGGGCAATATTGTTTGAATGAGAAAAGGTTCCATTTAAATAAATTAAAATAAAAAGCTAAAGTTGGGTGCTTATGCTAGGTTTGATGAAGGCCAACGTGTCCAGAAAAGTATGACTGGGAAAAAAAAAGTGGGGGAGTGTGGCAAACCAGAGAAATAGCAAAATTTGGATGTAGGGGTTTGTTTTTTGTTTTCTTGTTATTTTTGTTCCTGTTTTGTTGGTGGCAGAAGGTTTGTTGTTTGGGGAGGGGATTGTTTTGTTTATCATTTATTGTTATTTGATTTTTTTTTTTTTGTACCTGTGCTAGGCACCAAACCCAGAGGCTCTCACATGCTAAGTATGCTAGGCTTGAACTCGGAACTACACACCCCCCCCTCCCCCGCCCTAACATTCCACATGATGCTC